>NC_069659.1:206745000-207995000 GCF_027244095.1 Hemicordylus capensis
CAAGTCTTCTGCTATTCTATATACAGTACATTTGGATGTAAGGGCAAGAAAATATTCAACTACATTATATCTGGGGTGTGTGTGTGTGTGAAAAGAAAAGAAATTTGCCCCTTAAATGGGAAATATATATTAATGTTACTCTACCTTGGCCATTTCTCAATTAATCAGTCTGAAATTTGACCAGATTATGGCTCTCAATACTCCATATCCAATTTCAGACACATTGGGCAAATGATTTGAATTTTATTAACATTTAGAGTATTCAGAGCTTATATTGGAAGGATGCTCTTTGACCTTATTGTGCTTATTCCATCTTTGTAAGGCTATTCTCACAACTGCTCAAAAGTGGGCTAAGGGAGCCCAGCACACTTCCGAGCAGTCATGTGCAACACCAGAAGCTGCGCGGCTCCTGGCTGCTAGCCCTCCTAATTCCCCCTCCCCTTAAACTAAGTTAGCAGAGCTAGAGCTCAGCTAACCCTGTTCCCATCATTGTGAGTCACCACAGCACAGCTCTGTGCCGTGGCGACTCACAAGGAGACCCCCCCATTGGGAAGCTACAACAAGCCTCCCAGCATCAGGGGCTCCCCAGGATGCCCTATGTACTCTCATGGGGCTTTCTGGGACTTCCAGGGGCCGCCCAGCCACAAATCCTCATAGCCCAAACTGCGTCAATGGCCATCCTGGGAAGAGGCAGCAATCGTCTGTGGGGAGCTTTGAAGTCCAGGACCCCCAAGGTGGCATCCTCAGAAATGCTACCTGTTCCACATGCAGGTTCAGCAAGACAAGCAGAGCTGAGGGGTTTCAATGTGTGGATGAGATATTGGTGCCAGGAGGAGGGATTTAGATTTCTTAGGCACTGGGATACATTTTGGGGAAAGTAAGGCCTGTACAAAAGGGACGAGCTGCCCTTGAACCAAGATGGAACCAGACTGCTGGCACTTAATATCAAAAAGGTTGTAGAGCAGCTTTTAAAATGATGCCTGGGGAATAGCTGACAGGAGCTGGACAGTATCCAGTTTGGCAAATGCCATCCTTTAAAGTGTGAGGGTGCAAAGGATTCAGATAAAAGAGAAGGGGACATAGCAGAACCACATACTGTAAAGAGCAGACAGATGGCTGTGCCAGCTGGTCAAAGAGTCAAAAGCAATATAGCATACACCAGGTGAGAGATTCAGCATATAGGTGCTTATATGTCAATGGCAGAAGCCTCCGAGCCAAGATGGGTGAGCAGGAGTGCTTGGTTGCTAACACAAAAATAGATATAGTGGGCATAACAGAAACAGGGTGGAACAGTGAGAACCAGTGGGACACTGTTATCCCTGGACCTAAGAGGTAGGAACGGAAACCGTGTTAAACAGTGCCACCCAATCCCAACTCCCTCAGTCAACCCAGAAGGATACCATGGTCGATGGTACTGAATGCTGCCAAGAGTTCCAAAAGGGTCAACAGAGTCACACTTCCACTGTCAACACCCAGTTGGAGATCATCCACCAGGCTAACCCAAGCAGTCTCAACTCTGTAGCCTGCCCAAAAGCCAGTTAACTTGGAAACAAGGACCAAACTACACACAATGTTAAATGCATACTCTAGAGAAGGGTTTCCAGTGCTTCTGTTCTGTTAAATACAGCTCACCTCCTCCTTGTCAAACCCATGGATGCTGCACTCATCGTTGCTGGCCCTTCCATCTTTGATGAAGTGTGACCTTCCCTCCCTCTGGTAGCCACATTCTGTCAGAAGGTGGAGGAGGGGACACAGCAGCAAGAAGCAACACTACTTGGATGTTTAAGGATGAGCCAGTGGTTTCCCTCATTTCTTGCTCCATTATCCCCACCCTCTGCCCTAGGCTGACTCTGGCATCACCACTCCATTTTCTATTATGCAGGAGGCATGAGCTACTGGCTACACAATGCGCCCAACTGTGCAAAAATATTCCTAAGGGGTTTTTGGTCTGGGTTGGGAGCTGAGGAGACAGGACTGTCCTTATGTAGGCAACATCCTGCCACTTCTGCATGATGCGTACCAGATCCGTGCCACCAGAGTTAGGCTCTACAGGGGGAGAAGGAAGTGAGAAACAAGGGAAGCTGATTTCCTTAATCAAGCATATCATTCCTTAAACAGATTGTGTTATCTCCTGCTGGTGTGCATCCCTGTCTGAAACAATAAGGCTACCAGAAGGACAGACAGCTGTTCTTCATCAAATATGGAGGCCAAAAAGAAGAAAAAGAGACTGCAGTACTCAAAATCTGGAAAGTGAGTGAGTGAGCAAGCTATATTTAACAGAAAAGAAGCACTCCCTTGTTAGAAGCCAGTCTCCAGATCACACATTTAACATCATATGTAGCATATTATGTTATGTTATGTTATGTTATGTTATGTTATGTTATGTTATGTTATGTTCACTGCACATACAGTCTGTGAACCATCTAAGTATGTACAGTTGTATTTGTATTTGTATTTTTACATTTATATCCCGCTCTTCCTCCAAGGAGCCCAGAGCGGTGTACTACATACTTGAGTTTCTCTTTCACAACAACCCTGTGAAGTAGGTTAGGCTGAGAGAGAAGTGACTGGCCCAGAGTCACCCAGCTAGTTTTTTTAATGGCTGAATGGGGATTTGAACTCGGATCTCCCTGGTCCTAGTCCAGCACTCTAACCACTACACCACGCTGGCTCTGTTCAGTGGTACACTTTTTATCTGTACTGAATTTGAGAAGGCCTGTACCCTGGTTCATTCTGTCTGTAGGTCTGTACCCTGGTTCATACAACGTAATGTCTGAATAGGGCTTAAATATCATCATATTCAGTTGGACTTGCTCAGAAAAGGGCACATAGGATTGCAGCCCTAATTATTATTGAACAGAGATTAGTCTTTCTCAGTGTATGTTTAACAAACTAAAATTCTACTGTATCTAACACTGTTGAGGTGTCCGTGCTGCATAATACATGGCAAAATTAGTTCACGTATTCAGTGTACAGAGGAGGGGGGACTGATAGAAAGAGGGCAACTAGAAAAATAAGTGAAATCAAAGATAGATACTATCTGGTCATACATCTTAGAGGTATGGCTGGAAAATAAGACATTTAATAAGCAAATAAGAAAAAAGATAGCTTTTGTCCTCAACATTAATATTAGAAATATTTATAGAAAATTAAAATCAAAACCCTATAGAGAATGGAAAAGAAAATCAAAGAAAGTGTATAAAATAAGGCACAAAAGAAAGGCAAGAATAGGGAATAAGGTAAACTAAATAAGCGTACTATCTAAACATGAAAATTCTTTTCAAATTGAAAACTAGTAATAATAACTATGTAGTACTGATCAAACTAAAGGGCAGCCCTGAAAAGAGTCCTCAGTATATATATTAGATATATAGATGCTTATGCAGGTTGAGCATCCCTTATCCGGACATTCGGAATTCGTAATGCTCCAAAATCTGGACACCACGTTGTAACAAAAACAAAAACTGCCTGCAGCTTTAACGTCTCACTGTGCGGAGCCCCGCCGGAGGTGCGCTTATGCTTTTTCTTTTGCTCTGGACCCGCCTGGTCCTTTAAATGCTTTGTCTACTTGCCGCTTTTTTGGGCAGCAGAGCAGCTGTGACGGGGGCCGCCATGGGAACCAAAGCTATTGCTGCTTCAGATGCCTTAGGGAGAGTCGCGGTTGCGGTCCCAGCAAGCGAGGGAAACGTTGCAACCTCCGAGAGCACAAATCACCAAAAGGCAAGGAAAACTGAAAAACCTAACCGTAAGCCAACCAAACCTAAATGAATGAGGAAAGGAAAAAGAGAGGAAAACGGCAACTCCCTTTCCCCCATTGCACACAGTAGAAAGGAAGGATAAGAATAAGGTTGGCCAGAGAAGGATAAACGAATGTAAAAGGGTAAAAGCCTTAAGGCTCATAAGTCAGAAATCACTAAAGAGAGCTAGCAGCTCAAAACGTACCCCCTCCTCCACTCCCTGCTCAGTTTGGTGCCTGCTCTGTCCCATGCCCAAAATATCTCTTTAAGGCAAATATTCCAAAATCTGGAAAAATCCGAAATCCAGAACACTTCTGGTCCCAAGCAGTCCGGATAAGGGATATTCAACCTGTACAATAAAGTTGGTTTTTTTTAAGATCCCTGGAAGGAGCATTCTGAAATATGGATTACAATAACTACAAAAAATATACTTAATCACATTTATATTAATGATGGATTATATAATAATGAATTATATATTTTGTGAACAGAAAAAAGGATATCATGCAAGCTTCACTAATAAATGTTATAGATAAAGAAATGCAGGCAAAGAAAATATTTTTTGACATGATGGAGGGGAGAAATCAAACTGAAGATTCCATCACAAAGAAGCTAAGGCTAATTGTCGGAAATACTAAAAAGGCAAGCTGTGGAATGGGAAGAATTGAACAATAAAAGTTCGTTGGATATCTTAAATTTAAAATAATGGTAATTATTGCTAACCTAAATGTTAAATAAGTATTTCATTAATATATTAATTAATTTTAAAAATTGTATCCTTGGCATTGAAGGCTACAAGAAAACAAATCTTAGCGAAAAAACAGTATGGAAAAAAGGTAATACAACCAAATAAAAAGGATGGACAGTGTTTTGAAGTATAGTTAACATGATTTATATTATTGAACAGTAATTCAAAAGAACATAAAGTACTTTTTAAAAAGTGGAAAAGCAGTATACGAAATCAAAATAATAAAAAGCAGATGTAAGAAAAAGAAAAAGTAAAATACACAAATTGTATTTTTCCATGGGTCTATCAAGCCCTCTTCTGCCATTAAGCCAATTTCTCAATAAAACTTAGCCTTACTTTACAGAAATAAATATAAGCATAATCTTCAGAGGTCTTGCTTAAGGAATTTTCTCTAGTCACAGAGATTAAAGCCCCTCAGTCTTGCAAATACACTAACTGCTTTAGGAATATAAGTATAAGTATTTGTTATCTTTGGGAAACAATAATATTAAGACTACGCATACAATCACAGATTAAATCATGGAGGGCAAGGGAGCAGAAATACAATGGTTTAGATGTTCCTTACCCCAGTAGGAACCAACCCTGTAACAAGACGCCAAGGTCTGTCGAAAAGTATGTTGCTCTTCCTTCTCAGGGACACTATGCCCAGATTTAACTCTGTATCCATTTTTGAATAAATCTCCATGAGACTTTTTACGACGTCGGGTAGTTCTGTACGTCTCAGTCCGTGTACCCCCTGTGGGGTTGTGATAAACCAAAATCTTGGTGGGAATCATTACAGCAGAACTTCAGGGTTAGGAAAATAGCTATTTGGGGGGTGTTGGGAGCAGTATCCCAAATTCAAGCGAAATTTGCCTAAGAATAAGGTCTCCTTCTCCAAAAATCTCTGCAATGGGAGACCCTGCTGAGAATCGGTCTTTAATGCTGGAAGTGAAAAACTTGGGAAGGAACAGAAAAAATGAGAACTTCTACACTTGATAGTCTCAGCAAAAAGAAATTTGAGATGGAATCAAAAAATAAAAAGCCGCTGACATGAAAAAGAGAGAGCACATTTCTACGTCATCATCACTTGTGCTCCCAAAAAGACAGAGAATATCACCAAAGTGGGGAGTCAAATTGCTGAGATGGGAAGACTGGCTGTGCAGCTGCTCTTCTGATTTATTCTGTACCAAGGCTTAAAAGCCATCTTCTATCCGGATATTGCCATATAAGCTTCTTTTGTGCCCCCCTCCAACCTGTTTCCTCCCCATCTGGAGAAAACAGGGCAGATTACCCTTCTGCAGAAAGGAGATGCTTTGATCCACAAACTCACAATGCCACAAAATGTATTTGCTTGCCACAGGAATTGTTCCTTTGACAGCATTACATGTCCTGTGTTAGGTTAAAGCTTGTGTACTGCAGATAGAGGTCATATAACCAGCCAACTCTTACAGGATTTAGTCCTTATGAAATAGAATGGGGGGGAACCTTCTTCAAGTAATCCTCAGTTAATGACAACTGTCGTACCAAATATTTTTAAGCTACAACACAGGAATAGTCAGAAACAAGCAGTATTCTGTACATTGTTGCCACTGACATCCAAAAATGTGTTGTTTCCAACGGAGGTCACACCCAATGGGATCAGGCTACAAAAATGATTATTAATTTTTTTTAAAAAGAAAGTAATAATGAATTCTGCTTTTTCATGGAAGAAAAGAACTAAGCCTTTGCACAGCTGTCTGATGCTGTGGCTTATACACTCCATTACGAATTCAAATGCAGTGTTCCTTCTTAAGCTCCCCTTTCACATCAAAACTGCCATTGCATCCCCCCACCAAACCGGAGCTAGTTCAGATAATTGTTTACCCAATACATCTGTTTCTCGTAACAAATGCAAGAAAGGTCTATCAATGGCTATTAGCCATGCTAGCTAAGTGAAACTTTCATTTTTCAGAGGCAGCATCTCTTGAGTGCCAGATGCAGGGAACAAACAGAATGACTATCATCTTATGTCCCTGCTTGTAAGCTTCCCAAGGCACCCATACTTGTACGTGCACATTCCATTTGTTCCATTGTGATTTGTCCCAACTAGAATCCAAACACCACAAAACAGCTTTCCAAATTCAACTAATAATATGCCAAAAATGACAGGATAGAGTCTGTATTCCAGACTCTGCATCTCACTGAAGAATTTAGTAATGTTCACCTGTTCAAATTACTCTTATTTATTGAAAAACATATAGACTAGGAAAATCAAAGAAGGGTCACAGACACACCCCTATTGTCAACACCACCTGCACTTTAGAACACATGATTATTCATTAAAGTAAGCTATATCTGTGGCCAACTCACTGATTCCATTCACTTACATTCATTTTATTATAAACAAAATATATAATATGTAAAATTCAGGAAAAAAAGAATGCAAGGAAACAAGCAATAAAAATCTCCCCTGTCATGGAAACAGAAACTGATATTTGGGCAATTCACAGAGCTTATCCAAGGTGCAATAACTCACAAATCCCCCACTGTTATCAACAATAGCAATAAAACAAAACAAACTTTTATTTTAAGTTGTCAGGGACCATTGCGGAATGAGACATACTTTGAATAAGCATTATAATGGATAAGTTGATGATGCTATGAACATGTTACAGGCAGGGGCGTAATGAGGCTGGAGTGGGCCCAGGGACAAAATTTTAAAATGGGCTCCTCGCTGATACACACACACTCACTTCACATGTGACTTGCCTCTGGGGAGCCCCTCGAGGCGTGGGGGCCCCCAGGCAGCCGCCTCCCCTTGCCTAATGGTAGTTACGCCCCTGGTTACAGGTTAAAAGCAAAGCTGGTTTCAATGTCAACACATCATCCTCAGGTGCCTCTGCAAACCAATGTCTCAGCAGTTCTTAAATTACCTTTCTCACAAGGTAAGCAGTAGGCGGGCAAGAGAAAATGAGGAGGGCAAAATAATAGCTGCAACAAGGAACAATTAACTCAGGGAAGGGAAAAGGGATAACAACCTAACAGCTGCAACAAGGAGCAATTAACTCAACTTCTATCATTCAGAGACTAATGAATTTCATAGCCGTAACCATCTCTTCCTGAACATTAATATTTGGTTTTAATTTCTCTATATACATCACCTCCTTTGCTTTACACTTCTGCAAATTTCTTTCCACCGCCAATAGAGTTATCTTAGTTCCCACCACTCGTCCAACATGCCCCTGGCTACATATGTATAGACCACGGATTAGTACAGCTCCCATCAAACTGCATATCCACCAAATGCTAACTGTATCTTTCTCTTAGAGGCCTCCCCATTTCACCTATGTAGAAAGAGAACCATTCCAGACACACTATCTTATAAAACACTCCCTTTATACTACACCAGCCCTCTCTCCTTTCACAAATAACACAGTCTTTAAAAGTTGTTTCAATGTTGTTTCACTGCACACAACAGGATTTGTGCAGGATGAGGGATTAGTGAGGATATCAGTTAGAGATAAGGTGGAAACTTTGTTATTATGAAGCAGCAATTGGATAAAGAAATTGCCTTGTTGCATTTATCTGATAGGAGAACATATGTGGAAGTGAAGAAGCCTGAATTTATAGCCAGTTGTATGAATGTGAAAGTTGCATGGCAGAGCATCTGTAAAAAGATTAATGGGAGATTTCAAGAGTTGTTGGAGAATAATAATCCACAGTGTCCTGTGATGTATTTATTGGTTAAAACACATAAAATTGATAGAAATAGGACATTGGATATTTGAACTGAAGAGGTCAAGGTGAGACCAATAATCTCTTGATGTGATGGACCAGCTGATCGGATAAACTAGTTGATTGCAACAATATTGTCACCGTTATTAAATATTATTCCAGCACATCTTAAGAATACTAAGCAATTATCAATCACTCAATCTTTATTATGGTCTTTGAGCAGCATAAAGTAGATTACATTAGAGCCAAATTAAAATGACCTTAAAACAGGCTATGCCTGGAACTGTGAGTACAGAGGTTAAAGCTTTCCATTGTTATACAGCTACTGTAAGACGATAGTGAGCTTTCTTAAAACTGCAGTTGAAATGGATAAGATTAGTGTAAATGGGGTAAAATGTGTGAGACTATATAAAAGCTTTAAGTGGTATTTTAAGCTTTAAGACAGCGTGGTGTATTGGTTAGAATGCTGGACTAGGACCGGGAAGACCCGAGTTCAAATCCCCATTCAGCCATGATACTAGCTGGGTGACTCTGGGCCAGTCACTTCTCCCTCAGCCTAACCTACTTCACAGGGTTGTTGTGAGGAGAAACCTAAGTATGTAGTCCACCGCTCTGGACTCCTTGGAGGAAGAGCGGGATATAAAATGTAAAAAATAAAATAAAAATAAAAATAAATTAAGTGGTTAAAATTTTATGATCTTGACATCTTTAATCTTAAAATCAATCTGTAAAGCTGTAATACTATAAAATGCTATATAACTATAAAATCCTCATGTCGTGACCTCTTTTTACCCCGGGCCTTTGTGGGGTTAGTCATCAGCCTCCAAGATCAGGTCCGCCCCCATACACGTTTGTTAGGGAGCCTGTTAACTTCAAAGGACACCTTCCGCGGCAGCCTGTCTTGCCCCTCGGTCCTGGATCCTAGAGCTCCCACTTGCTGGACAGCTCGACCCAGTCTGGCCACTCATCATCGGCTGGTGGCTGTTTATATAGGCCCAAAGTCTCATAGGAAATCTCGTGAGCTTTTGAGGCCCCTCCAGGGGTCTCATGAGATTTCTTGATCTTGTGAGACTTTGGCACGGGATCTTGCAAGGCTGTTCCCAGGCCTCACGAGATCTCATTGTTAGCAGCCAACACATCAGCCGCCCAGGGAAACCAGATGGGGTGAGGTGTGCCTGCTGGGAGGTTGAGGCATTCGCTCGGGGTGGAGCTGCAGCCCCCGAGCAAGAGATGCCGGGACTACTGCCTCCCCCAGAACCCTCCGGACACCCCAGAACGGCAGCGGAGCTGTGACAGCTAAATAAAATGCTAAAGCCGAACGATGAGGCCATGCGCTGTGTCCAGACTGCTTAGAACTTGCTGCCTGTCAGGACCAGACAAATTTTACACTCTGCTGTGCAGAACTTGGAAACATTATGTATGAAAACAGGGTTTGAGACAGAGAGCTGGAGAGAGGCATAGAATTGGCTTGAGCGACCTGGTGACTTGATTAGTAGCGGAAGGATGAGGGTGATACAAATATCTCTGTAGTATGGGCAAGGGAAGAGGACATGCTCTGTTCTTTCAACTTGCCCAGAATCGCAGGGGCACAGGTGTTCCAAGAAGGGGGTCATTCTTTATCTGTCTTCTAGCACAGCTAAAGGGAGGACACCACAGCAGGCCAGGGTGAAGGCCCTTTTGTGTTTGGGGGCTTCCAGCTGTGTTAGGTATACAGCAGAAGATGCAATCTATCTTAATCTTTGGTTGATGAGGAAGTTTGAGGCCCTGCCTAAATCGGTTTGGCACTCTATAACCATTATGTGTTGTTTGGTGAGTGTTTTTGCCTATTCATAGCCCATGGGAAGTAAGAGGGGAGGGGAGAGGACCAAGGATGGCATTTTTGTCAGAAGTGTCCATTTCCGGGTGGACAGGTAGTGGTCCTGTAGTGTTAGGGGGGCTAGACTCATAGGGATGAGGGATAATCTTAAGCAATAGTTGAGTATGGCCATCCAAACTCTGGCCTCCAATTTCACCAGACTTGCCTCTAGATGTAGGCTAATGTTATTACTAGTAATACACTGTGGTACTTGGAGAACTGTTCTTAGGAATTTGGATGGGACAAGCTCCAATGGGGCAGAGTTGGAGAAGGGGCCCAGTTGGGCACCATAAAGGAGTTGTGCCAGTGGCTTGGCTTTCAACAGTGAAAGAGCTGCAGGTATGTAGTGGTCTCCTCTTGATCTGAAGAATTTTAGGCTGGCAGCTGCACTCCTCTGTGTGTTTGGGGCAGCAAGAGAACCATTTATTTATTTGTTTACTTATTTATTTTATTGTTAAATTTATATACCACCTTTCCTTCAAAACAATCCCAAGGCAGTTTACAAAAGCTAAAAAACATACAATAAAAATGACAATAAAAATATTAAGCTAAAAATATATAACCAATCTAATTTAAAATCTATAAAATACAAACATAAAAACTATACACGAGTAAAACACATAGAAACAGCAATAAAAACAATCATGTAAAGGCCTGGATAAAAAGCCAAGATTTAACAAGCTTTCTAAAAACTGTGATGGAGTCCGAGGAGCGAATGGCCACTGGGAGAGCATTCCAAAGACTGGTCATTCCATAAACCATGAGTTTTTCTGGTGCCAAAGGTGTAGTACACTATGCCAGGTGTTTAAACAAAGTTGCTATATTTTGTGTGGCCACTGTTAAGATCCACCAACAATTAATTTCTACTCTTTAGATCCCACCATAAAATGTTTACTTTGTTGGTGTGCTGTATGATAGATCTCTTATCTGAATGTTGTATAATTGGTTGTGTCTAAGTCTAATCTATGATCATAAGTCATTCTTTCTTTCTTTCATGCATTCATTCAAGCATGAGACCTGCTCGATGTTGTGCCCATTTATACACCAGGAGTGTGTCTTGGGTCTTTTAATGAAGGCCATGAGTTTGGTTTTGTGGTAGTTGATTTCCAAATGATCTTCCTTGCAGTATTGGGCGAGGGCCCTCAGAGCTCTTCTGAAATCTGTGGGGGTCCTAGGGAGAATTGTTGCATCATCTGCATAGAGCAGAGCAGATATGTGTCTCTCCGAGAGCTTGGGAGGGTGAAAATCTATTAAGTTGACTCACTATGGTGTTAATGTATAAGTTAAACAGGAATGGGGCAAGAATATAACCTTGTTTGACCCCCTTATGGGTTAGAATGGAGTTTGATAGATGACCTTAGGGTTTGTACCTTACTTTGAGGGATGTGCCATTGTGTAGGATATGCATGAGGTATAGCAGGCACTGGTCAATTGAGGAAGCTTCCAGTTTCTCCCACACTTTGACTTATGAGATGGAATCAAATGCAGCCTTGAGGTCTATAAAAGCTGCATAAAGGGAGGTTGTAGTATGGGTGGAATATTTCTCGATTAGATGGTTAGAATGAGACATTGGTCAATGGTGGCTTTTCCCTCCCTAAGGCTGGTCAGCTTCTCCACAAGGAGGTTTTCTTGTTCCAGTCAGTTCCTAAACTTCCAGTGTAGATGGCTAGTGTAAACTTTACTGACTGTGCTGAGCAGGCTGATGGGTCTGTTTTTTTACTGGGTTGTCCTTTCTGCCTTTTTTAAAAATGGGGACAAAAACTGCTAACCCCCAGTCCTTAGGAATATGGCCATGTGTGTTGATAAATATGAACAACAATGTCAGGATAGGGGCCCACCATACTGAGTTGTTTAATCAGCTCCAGAGGGATTAGGTCTTCTCCAGCGGCCTTCCCAGGTCTTAGTTGGGAGATAAGGCTCTTAATTCCAGATGTTGTCACTGGTGGCCTTATGGGCAGGTCTATATCATGCTGGGGGCAACTGTGTTCTGCAGCTTCAGCTTCATACAGATAATGGAAGTGTTTTTCTCAAATCACTGGTAAGATGTAGCTATCCAGGAATGCTGGGCCACTAACTGGGGAGATTTGCTGTAATGTGCCAGAATGAGGCTGAACTGTTGGATCTGACTGTCAGGATGAGGTGTGAC
The DNA here is from genome assembly GCF_027244095.1 of Hemicordylus capensis. Classification (NCBI taxonomy): domain Eukaryota; kingdom Metazoa; phylum Chordata; class Lepidosauria; order Squamata; family Cordylidae; genus Hemicordylus; species Hemicordylus capensis. Next base: position 206,757,183 of record NC_069659.1, read on the forward strand.
CAGGTGGCTTTCATAGCATCTTGTTTGCTTCCATTTGAGAAGTTGTTTCTATTGTCTATTCTGCTTGAGGAGGTCCTGCACAGACACTAGTCTTGTGTTGGTTTTGTAGAAGTGGTAGTTGCTGATGAGCGCTTTCTTGGCATTAATGCAATCGTTGTCAAACAATGATTTAGAATGCTGCCAGTGCTGTTTTGGATGATCATTGGTTTTGCTGGTTAGTTGATTTTGTAGTTCCTGTGCTAGATTGTTGCTGTCCTCTAAGGTTGAGTCAGAGGGTTCTGCTATAATCAGGGAGAGCTTGATGTGTTCTAAGAGGAATACTGTGGTTATTGCTTTGTCTAGCTGAGTTGGCACAGAAAGCTCTTCCCGCTGATGGAATGTGGGGTTGGTATAAGTCCTCAGTGTGGGGCTGCTGGGTGATGGACTTTTGTGTAGCTGACTACATAATAGTCACTGGAAGCATTAAGGAGGAAGGTGGCAGCAAAGAAGAGAGGAATCTGGATAGGCAGGGAGTTGATAATGTGCAGCTGGTAATGTGCAGTTGGCCCTCCACATCAAGATCCTCATCAAACCATCTATTAGCCATTAGTTGTTTGTGGCATTTTGTGAAACAAAATTCTGGGAAACAATTTAAAACAAAAGTGCAGAATTGATCTTGAAACCTGATATGATATATTTCATGTGTTTCAGAAAGTCTCCCACTATAAAACACATGTTTGCATGTGTTTTATTTAGGACATACATAGGTGAGGGACACAGTCAGGGGAAACCAGCAAAGAAATAGCTTCTAAAGAGCAGCAAAGTTTAGATGTCTTTCTTAGTAATAAGAGAAGCAGCGATGTAGCCCCACTGGACTGAGTGGGGGGAACAGCAAATGTCCCAAGGCTGCTGGAGTCTGGAGGGTTATTAAGAATCAATCAGCCCCCGCCCCCCGCCGATGGCACCCCTTCACACACAACTCAATCCCGCAGCCAGAGGACAAACTGCTCATCAGCTGGGAGAAAGTGAATGGCACTTCCATGTTCTAATGCCAGCCATATCTCCTGTGTCAGCATCAGAAATATGCCAGTGCAGAAGCATGCCAACATAAGGTCATGTACACACTGCCATCATCAGCCCCTCTCACAGCTGGTGAGCGGTTCCTTCGTGGATGAGTGCTTCCTTTCTCTTTCTCGCTCAGGGTGGCATGTGTGTGCCCCAATGCCAGCCACACCCCCTGAATTGGTGGCCAGTTTGGGGGCACACATATGCTGCCCATCTCTCTCCCAGAAGTAAGCAGTAGTGGGGTGTCTGTACAAAGATGGGAGGCAGGCTGCCACTAAATGGCCACTAAATGCCACCCCTAAAAAGAAATTCATATAGCAAGAATGATGCACCATCAGGCCATCAATATTCTCAGTTTGAAGAACATGAGCAGATGCCAAATGTGTGGTAAACACAAAATGTGTGGTGCGTGCACAAGTTCTGAAATAAAACTTTAGAAAATTTCAGTATTAAATCAGAAAGAAAGCAGAGAAGAATACTGGGCTGAATGAACACAGAACATTAGCAGAACAGAAGTCAGGAAAAAATCTGTTCATTCTTTACTGAAATAAAGGAAATCAAATATCCCCTTATTTTCTGGTGGTTCCCCTGTCATCTGTAGCTAGCTCTGACAACATACATATTTTTTCTTAATATTTTATTTTGGAGCAAGAGACTACTTAAGATGAACAGTTTCTTAATAAAGTTGTGACACAAAATATGGCACTTGGAAAATAAGATATTCCTTCTCAGTAAGCTAACCTTGTGATGTACACACACACAAACACACACACTCACTCTTACCTATTTACTGGAAAGCACTTTAGCTTCATGAAAAGTCATAAGTCAGCATGACTTTCCAGTTTTATCTGGCGGTTGCCAGGAACATATTGCCCTAAACCTCAACTATACTCTTCAGAGAGGTTATAACCAATGGACAGGACAGAATGACAGGGAGAAAGGCAAAGGAGGACAAAGGCCAGCTGCAAAGTCTGATTTCTGCTGCAAGGCATTGCTCTGATGAAGATCTTCAGTGGCATTTCCTACAACTCACAGAGCACCAGTCACAAGGACCAAGAAGAGGATGGAGATATATAGGGAGGGAGGGGGAGGGAGAGGGAAAGGGAGAGGGAAGGGGACAGGAATCTCACACACCAGCTTGCAACCAGAATGCAAGCTTGGGCCAGAATGTCATGGCCCAGTGATGAGGTATTGGTTGTATACCTTAGAAAAATGTGCTCCCACCTCTGTGATGGATTGATTTGGGTGCCTAAGGCACTAGCCATCAACTAGTGGATCAGGACCTACAAGTGGGTCATACATCAACCTAAGGTGAGTCGAAACGAGGCATCCCCATTGGGTTTGGGGCAGGGGCATTGAGAGAGAAAGAGAAGAAGAAAGATGAGGCAAAGAAAGAGACACACAGACCATAAGCAAATAACATAAGAACATAGCACAGCCCTGCTGGATCAGGTAAAAGGCCCATCCAGCCAGCATCCTGTTTCACACAGTGGCCCAGCAGATGCCTCTGGGGAGCCCACAGGCACGACGTATGTGCATGCCTTCTCTCCTGCTATTGCTCCCCTGCAACTGGTACTCAGAGGCATTGTGCCTCTGAGGCTGGAGATGTCCCACAGCCACGAGACAGTAGCCATTGATAGAACTGTCCTACATGAATCTGTCTAAGCCCCTTTTAAAACCATTCAAGCTGGTGGCCACCACATCCCATGGCAAGGAATTCCATACTTCCTCTTGTTGGTCCTAAATTTCCCAACCTTAGTTTCATGGGATGATCTCTGGTTCTATTGTTGTGAGAGAGGGAGAAAATTTCTTTCTGTCTACCCCCTCCACTCCATGCCTAATTTTATACACTTCGATCATATCTCCCCCTAGTCGTCTCTTTTTCAAACTAAAAAGCCCCAGATGCTGTAGCCTAGCCTCATAAGGAAGGTGCCCCAGGCCCTTGATAATTTTGGTTGCCTTCTTCTGCACCTTTTCCAGTTCTAAAATCCTTCTTAAGATATGGTGACCAAAGCTATATGCAGTACTCCAGGTGTGGCTGCACCATAGATTTGTATAAGGGCATTATAATATTAGCATTTTTATTTTGAATCCCCTTCCTAATGATTCCTAGCATGCAATTAGCTTTTTTCACAGCTGGGTGCACTGAGGCGTCACTTTCAATGAGCTGTCCACCACAAGCCCAAGATCTCTCTCCTGGTCAGTTACTGACAGCTCAGATCCCATCAGCGTATATGTGAAGTTGATGTTTTCTGCCCCAATGTGCATCACTTTACACTTGCTTACATAGAACCACATTTGTCATTTTGTCACCCAGTCTCCCAGTTTGGAGAGATCTTTTTGGAGTTCCTCACAATCCATTGTGGATTTCAATACCCTAAATAGTTTAGAGTCATCTGCAGATTTGGCCACTTCACTGCTCATCCCAACTTCTAGACCGTTTATGGACAAGTTAAAGAGCACTGGTCCCAGTAACGATCCCCGGGGGACCCCACTTCCTACCTACCTCCATTATGAAAACTGTCCATTTATTCCTACACTCTGTTTCCTGTCCTTCAACCAGTTACCTATCCACACATGAACCTGTCCCCTTATTCCATGACTGCTAAGTTTACTCAAGAGCCTTTGGTGGGGAAATTTATCAAAAGCTTTTCGGAAGTCCAAGTATACTATGTCAACCAAATCACCTTTATCCACATGCCTGTTGACACTCTCAAAGAACTCCAAAAGGTTAGTGAGGCAAGACTTTCCCTTGCAGAAGCCATGCTGGTTCTCCTTCCACAAGGCCTGTTCTTCTATATGCTCAACAGTCCTTAAGTATGCTTTCCATCAATTTACCTGGTACCAAAGTTAAGCTGGCCGGCCTGTAATTTCCCAAAAAAACCCTGGATCATGGAGAGGAGAGCTGGTCTTGTGGTAGCAATCATGACTTGTCCCCATAGCTAAGCAGGGTCTGCCCTGGTTGCATCTGAATGGGAGACTTGATGTGTAAGCACTGCAAGATATTCCCCTCAGGGGATGAAGCCACTCTGGGAAGAGCAGAAGGTTCCATGTTCCCTCCCTGGCTTCTCCAAGATAGGGCTGAGAGAGATTCCTGCCTGCAACCTTGGAGAAGCCGCTGCCAGTCTGTGAAGACAATACTGAGCTAGATAGACCAATAGTCTGACTCAGTATATGGCAGTTTCCTATGTTCCTATCCCTTATTGAAAATTGGAGTCACATTGGCTACTTTCCAGTCCTCTGGTACAGAGCCTGATTGAAGGGACAAGTTACATATTTTTGCTAGGAGATCAGCAATTTCACATATGAGTTCCTTCAGAATTCTTGGGTGGATGCCATCTGGCCCTGGAGATTCGTTAATTTTTAGCTTTTCAAGACAATTTAGAACATCTTCCCTTGTCACCTCAAATTCACCCAGTTCCACACCCGCTTAACCGGAAAAACTCAATTCTGGAGAGGGTATATGGTCAGTATCCTCCGCCGTGAAGTCAGATGCAAAGAACTCATTCAGCTTCGCTGCAGTCCCCTTATCTTCCTTAATAATCTCTTTCACACCCTCATCGTCTAAGGGTCCAACTGCCTCCCTGACAGGTTTTCTACTTCTGATATATTTAAAGAAGTTTTTGTTATTCCCATCGACACTTGTAGCTATATGCTCCTCAAACTCTCTCTTTGCATCCCTTATTGTGTCCTTGCATTTCTTTTGCCAACGTTTATGTTTCTTCTTGTTCTCTTCATTTCGGCAGGACTTCCATTTTCTGAAGGAAGTCTTCTTCCTTTTTATAGCTTCCCTGACTCTATTTGTTAGCTACACTGGCATCCTCCTGAACTTGGTGTTACCTTTCCTCCTTCTGGAGTGATTTGACCCTCCTGACTTTCCCTTTCAGCTTCCTTCTTACCAGTCCCTTCTTCTGAGAGTTTCCTCTTCTGAAGTGTTGGACTTCCTTGACAATACTCTACTCGCATATATGCTGAACTGGATCACACTATGGTCACTGTTATCCAATGGTTCTGCAACTCTGACATCTTGCACCTGGTTCTGGGCACCACACAGGATTAAATCCAAAGTCACCATCGGTTGGTTCCGCAACTAACTGTTCTGAGGCACAGTCATTTAGTACGTCTAGAAATTAGGCCTCTCTGTCATTACCTGAATGTGAATTTACCCAGTCTATGTGTGGATAGTTGAAGTCACCCATTAATACTGCCCTGTCTCTCTTTGATGCCTCTTTTATTTGTTTCTCCAACTCCAGGTCACTCTCAGCGCTTTGATCCAGAGGGCTATAGCACATCCCTAGTAACACAATTCCTTTCATCCTCATAATGTTACCCATAATGATTCTGTGGAGGACTCTGGTCCACCTAGCTTTTCTAGCTTTTGGGAATCTATCCCTTCTTTGATATACAGTGCCACTCCTCCCCCACCCCTCCCCTCCCTGTCCCTTCTATAGAGTTTATATCCAAGAATAATCGTGTCCCACTGGTTCTCACCATTCCACCAGGTTTCTGTTACACCCACTATGTCTATGTTTTCATTAGTAACCAAATACTCCAGCTCACCCAACTTGGCTCAGAGGCTTCTGGCATTGGTATACAGACACCTATACGCCAGGTCCCTCACCTGGTGTTGGCGTGTGCTATCCCCCTTACCATCATTTGACCTATTTGGCAAGCTGTCCTGTGTTTCCTTCTGCTCAACTCCTGGCTCTACTCTGTCCCCTTCTGGTTCATCTGAAACATGTTCACCCTCACACCTTAGGGGATTTTGCCGGCCGAAGCAGATACCAGCCTGTTCCCGCTGACAATCCCTCAGGCGTCATTTTAAAAGCTGCGCTGCGACCTGCCAGGAAATCTAGGACCAACAAATGGAAGTACTTTTCCACACAATGCATAATCAACTTGTGGAATTCTCTGCCATGAGATGTGGTGACAAGCCAACAACCTGGATGGCTTTAAGAGGGGTTTGGATAACTTCATGGAGGAGAGGTCAATCATCGGCTTTTGACTTTGAATCATTGGTACTCTGCTTGTGGATTTCCACTTGGACTTGGTTTGACTGACTGCATACGGTGATGACTCGGCCTGGCTTTGGTTTTTGGAACTTGCTTACTGCTTGGCTCTAAAATTCTCCTTTTGACCCTTTCTCTGCTTCACGCTCCATTGGCTGATACATAGCTCAAGATTAGCCTGAAAGGTTTACGACACCGCTCAAGAGTCCAAGTGTTGGGGGAAAGAGAGAGGGGGCGGGGAGAGCAGAGCAGAACCAAGACTAAAGCCGAGGAATATAGGCACTGGGAGAAAGGCAATGCAGGGTGGTGGGAGCAACCATGGAGGAAGCAGCACAGTGTCTGGGAGAACCAGGTGACTCAGGATGGGAGCAGCCACCGCCAGCGGCGGTAAGAGGGCAAGTGAGCACTGAACGGCTCTTTGGGATCACTGTGTGAGGGGGGAGGTGTTAAAGTTTGTGCATACACGCACACACAGTCATGCAGCCTAGTCCTATAATCTAGCCCATATTTTACCATTTTGTCAAGAAGTTTCATGAGAGACTTTGTCAAATGCTTTGCTAAAATCAAGAGACACTGTCCACAGCATTCCCACAATCTACTAAACTAGTAACTCTGTCAAAACAGGATACAAGATTAGTCTGATCTGACTTGTTCCTGATTATTCATGCTAACTCCTACTAATCACCACATTATTTTCTAAATGCTCACAGTCCTACTGCTTCATAACCTGTTTTAGGATCCTGCCAGGTATTGATGCCAAGCTCGCTGGTCTGTAGTTTCCCAGATTCTCATTCTTCCTGTTTTTGAAGATAGGGATTGCTCATTTCCTGGCACCAGGAGTTCTCAAAGATGACAGACAGTGGTTCTGAGACCACTGCAAGTTCATATCTGCAAGTTCCTTCAGTAACCTGCGATGTAATCCATTTGCATCGGGAGACTTAAACTCATTTAAGAAAGCTAATGCTCTTTTATCATTACTTTACCTATCTTGAGACATAATTCCCTCCTTTATTCACTAGGGCTTCTGTCACCTGGTTGGGCCACACTTCCCTGGAGTGAACATGCCAATTCAAAATAGGAGTTAAGCAGCTCTGCTTTCTCTCTACTGCCTGATACAGTTTAATAATCTTCTCAAAGCAGCAGACCTACTACTTCTTTGATCTTCTATTTGTTTTGGACATATCTAAAGAGACCACCTTTTTAATTTTTTGCATTCTTCACAAGGCTCAGCTGATTCTGAGTCTTTGTTTTCCTGACACCATCCCTACAGTTCAGGCCATTTAAAAAAAAATCATTTTACTTAGTTATATGTCCCTCCTTCTATTTCTTCTGTGAGTCCTTTTTTCCTTTGGGATCCTACCTAATTTTTCTGTGAGCTCATTAAAATTAGCTTTCCTGAAATCTAGGGTACACATCTGACTTCCTGAAGTTTCCCCTCCCTTTGATATCAATAATTCCAAAATGGCATGGTCACTTTCCCCCAGGGTTCCCTCTACTTTCATTTCATCAACCAATTCTTCCCTTATGGTAAGGATTACATCCAGGACAGCTGGCCTCCTCATTCCTTCCTCCACCTTCTGAAAGATGAAGCTGTCAGCAAGGCAGGTCAAAAATATTTTAGACCTCCTACTCTTAGCAGGGTTAGGCTTCAAGTAGATGCCAGGATAATTGAAATCTCTCAGTATTACTATTGCCTATCTTTTTGGAAGTCTGGTAATCTCATTTAGGAATTACTGTCTTCTACTGGACCAAGTGGTCCATAGTAAATGATATGTGACAGTATTGTAGATTGGACTTAGAATTGGGCCCCATGACTGAAAAGGCTAAAGGCTTCTGGTCTAAAGTATCACTATTTCTCCTCCATATCTCTAAACTGTTCAGTCTTTTTCATGCTTACTCTCAAATCAGGCCCACTGAATTCAATGGGATGTATTCCAGGTACATGTGCAGAGGACTAGACCACTAACTCCACAACATGCAGGTTGGGTTTTGGCCTGCTGCACTTCCTGAACACACACACAACATAATTAATAAATTGTAGCTGGGGGTGATGGGAGTTGTAATTCAGCAACATCACAGGTTGGGAACCTCTGGGATAGAGCAAAAAGCCTTCCTCTAAAAATAGTTTAAGGGTATTCACTAGAATCAAGCAAGACTTAACAAGAGGTTCCTCTCTCTTGTGTCATTCTGGGACAGGGGGCATAAAAATCAACTTAATCATATGAAGCACTTGCTGTGTGTAATCACTGGGCCTAACAATATGCAACTCAAATTTAGAAAGATTGATCTGATCGCTTTTCAGATCAAACACATTGTTTACACTTGTACTAAATATTTTCTTTGAACATTTATGAATGCTAAAATATTTTTGGAGATCCTATCATGCCAGGGCTCCTAATATATATCTTCTGGGCCTAGACAGAATTATGCTCATAGTGAATTGGCAGATATATGTGCACAGGAGAATCTACAAATTCACTGCAAGCACAGAATATCTTTTATTTAAATATGTATTTCCAAATCAGCCATGAGTCATAACAGAAAAGCAGTACAGAAAATACAAATAATTTATTCAAAATAATTCCAGTGGGTAAGAATAGGTTAATTAATTTGTGATTACTGCAATAAAAACAATGGCAATTCACAACATGTGGTTTTGATAACAGAAAACAATATGCTGGGGACTTTATGACATCTGCTAGCTAACAAAATAAGTCAATCTTACCACAAACAGCACAGTTCTACTCAGGCCCCAAAGAAAAGCAACAGACGATCTGCTCAGTGGTAATGTGGGTTTCCATGCCTTTTTCTTTCTGAGATTAGAACTGGCATTGGATTATTAATTCCCCCCTATCAGTATGACCAGCTAAGGAAAATGCTTTTCTCTTATATCTGAAAAGTTCATATATGTCCTTTCTGCAAATACCACCTTTAAAATAACTTTCTGGAGTGTAAGTGGTCACACCATTTTGTGTCCTGAAGGACACATTATCAAGATGCCATTAACTAGTGAAGGATGCAGAATGTGAGAGGAAACTAAAAGGGAGGTGGAAGTCACTTGGTTACAGTTGTGGTGAGGGAGCTGAAGTCAAAGAAGAGTGGGGAGGCGGGAATCAGAGGTAGGCCATCAAGAAGAAACTGAGAGGCAAGAAAAAACAGATTAAAATATTTTTTCTTTAGAGAGACTCCCTTAACATACAAGTGCTGAAGGATATCTGACATCCTAGTCAGATAATCAGAACTTGCTTGTTCACATAGGAACACATAGGAAGCTGCCGTATACTGAGTCAGACCATTGGTCTATCTAGCTCAGTATTGTCTTCACAGACTGGCAGCGGCTTCTCCAAGGTTGCAGGCAGGAATCTCTCTCAGCCCTATCTTGGAGAAGCCAGAGAGGGAACTTGAAAACTTCTGCTCTTCCCAGAGCAGCTCCATCCCCTGAGGGGAATAATTTACAGTAACTCACACATCAAGTCTCCCATTCACATGCAACCAGGGCGGCCTCCACTAGCCCGATTTTCTCTCATCGTGTGAATAGCCTCACTGTTTTACAGTGGTTCCTCTCCTATGTCTCATGTAGATTTCAGATGGTGGTGCTTGGTGACAGTTGCTCTTCATAGTGGGAGCTATTATATGGAGTCCCCCAGGGCTCCATTCTGTCACCAACACTTTTTTAAAATCTACATGAAACCGCTGGGTGTGGTCATCAGGGTGTTTGGTGCTGGGTGTTATCAATATGTTGACACCCAAATCTATTTTTAGATTGTGAGCCCTTTGGGGACAGGGATCCATCTTATTTATTTATTATTTTTCTGTGTAAACCACTCTGAGCCATTTTTGGAAGGGTGGTATAGAAATCGAATGAATGAATGAATGAATGGATATTTCTCCTTGTCATCAATATCAGGAAAAGGCATTAACCCCTTAAACACCTGCCTACAGGCAGTAATGGGATGGATGAGGGTTAATAAACTGAAGCTGAATCCAAGCAAACTGGAGGTGCTCATTGTTGGGGTTCATAATCTGCAAGACAGGATAGAACTTCTAGTTGTGGATAAGGTTACATTTCCTCCAGAAATAACAGGTTCATAGCTTGCGAGTGCTCTTAGACCCAAGTCTTTCCCTGGTACCTCAGGTTGAGGCTGTGGCCAGGAGCGCTTTTTACCAGCTGCGATTGATTCAACAACTCTGCCCTTTCCTTGAGGATACTGACCAGAAAATAGTGGTACACCGGCTGCTAACTACCAGGTTGGACTACTGCAGTATACTCTATGTAGTGCTGCCTTTGTACATAGTTTGGAAACTTCAGTTCAAAATGCAGCAGCCAGTTTGTTCTCTATGATATCCCAGAGAGAGCACATCATGCCTGTTCTTAAAACTGTAATAAACTGTTATCATCGGCATAATAACTTTTGCACTGGTTGCCAATATGTTTCCAGGCAAAGTACTAGTTATTACCTTTAGAGCATTGAATATTGGCTTAGGTCCGGGTTACCCGAGAAAGAGCCTTTCTCTACAAGATCCCCTCCACTCACTGAGATCACCAAGGAGTCCATCTTCGAGTGCCACCGGTTCATCTGGTTGTGACCTGGGATAGGGCCTTCTCTGTTGTTGCCCAAGGCTGTGGAATACATTCCACATGGATATACGAGGATTGTCTTCCTTGGAGGCCTTCAGAAGAGCTTTAAAGACCCATCTTTTTAGCCTGGCTTTTAATGACATTTAGTTTTAATTGTGACTTTAATCTGCTTTTAATAGGATTTTGATTGTAGTTGCTATGTATTTTTATTTTATTTTAGTGTAAACCACCCTGAGCCACTTTAGGAAGGATGGTGTATAAATAGAAATAAATATACAGTGTTACATCTTCCTCTTCCATAAAGACCTGAGTGGAATTGCATGTCATCACCACACATTTCAAAGATGAAAATAAGAATGCTTCTGTAGTACTGTAAGAACAACCCTGTTCTTACACTAAAAGGCTATTTATATGGCAGGCCTCATGTGAAGCTCCAAGATCGAGGCTGATACCGGCACTGCCTCCCCCGGTAGCCCAAGTTTTTAAGCCGGGCTTTCCCCTGGGTTAAAGGGCAAAAGCATGCCCTTTACCCCAGGCCCGGGGTAATGTGAATTCTCAGGCAGCTCACAGAGCCGGGTGCCTAGAGCACCCAGCTTGAGGGGGAGTCCCTCAATGCATCATGCTGCTTGTGAGGTGCATTTTGGGATTCCTGGAGGCCAGGCCTCATTTTCCCGGATTCTGGAGATCCGTGCTGCTCAGAGGAGTGCTGATCGTGTGGGTGCACAAGCCGATCATGTGGCTGGGGAGGTACGATCGATTTTGCCTTCCCCCACACCCTCCCCACCAGGCTACAATGGTCATGTGAAAGAACTTTAAGGATAATTGCCTCTCCCACTCTTTTCTGACTACTGAATGCTGTATTCACTTACACTGCAATCGACTGTACCCTATAAGATACAAAGCAAAAGTATAAAATGCTAGTGCAGATGACCAAGTGTGGGAACGATGACGGTGCACTGATTAGCTCTTTTGCACAGAGTCTTCAGGATCAAACTCTATACTTAAGAGCCTATCAGTGTGCAGAGGTCAGGAGTGATGTCAGTGAACGTAATCCGGCTTTCTCTTTCACAAATTGATTATTCCCACATTTGTTGTCCAAACACTGCTCAAAGATATAAGAAACTAGTAAAGTGTAATGTCCTATAAGAATTTATCAGCACTGCAGAATGAACCTTGCCAGCTGGACCATGTGAAGCAGCCAGCAATACAATACAGCACCTTAATGGTCTTGCACATTTTTATTTATGTACACCACATCCCAAGTTTCTGCCATACACTCAGAGAATCATGCAGAAACTGGAAAAATGGGCAAGTCTAGAAATTCGCACTAGCAGCATTTTAAAAAGGTATCCCAAGATTTCCCCGGAAGGCAAAATAGGGGCACGGACATGTACCAGAAAATTAGAATTGATCCTGAGAAATATTTATTTAATTTTAATTAATTTTACATTTTATATCCTGCTCTTCCTCCAAGGAGCCCAGAGCAGTGTACTACATACTGAAGTTTCTCCTCAAAAACAACGCTGTGAAGTAGGTTAGGCTGAGAGAGAAGTGACTGGCTCAGAGTCACCCAGCAAGTATCATGGCTAAATGGGGATTTGAACTCAGGTCTCCCCGGTCCTAATCCAGCACTCTAACCACTACACCACGCTGGCTTTCACACACATACCCATCTCCAGATCCCACTGCTCATCAGTATCTGGGCTAGAAAGAGTTGCATGGGAAAATGTTTATGAGCTCCTAAAGCAAGGCTTCACCTACCTAAATGTTTATTATCTGGAAAACCAACCTGACAGAGGAGCAGATTGTAGAATTCAAGAAAGCCTTTTCACTATTTGACAAGGATGGAGATGGTATTATAACGACAAAAGAATTGGGGACAGTGATGAGGTCACCAACCAACCAACCAACCAACCAACCAACCCTCAATTCTGTTCTTAATCATATCTCCTAAAAATTCCCACCCTCGATGGTTGAAGCACATTAAAAAAGGAGAACTTAACTTGGGGCTGAAGCCAGGTCAAATAAAAAGGAAGCACATAGAAAAACAGCATGGGGATAGAGAAAACCATGAGCAGAAGAGGATTTCTCTTAAGCCCACTGCAGAGATATCCCACTCCTGTGGAAAAGGCTGCATAAAATTAACTCAAAGTATCCAGAGCACTGTTCCTGTGATTAGCAGAAGATGACAGTGCACAGCAGTCAAAACTAATTGTTTGGAGGAAAGAAGCAGCAAGAGGTGGAAATGATGCCAGTTATTCAACTCCTATTTCCTCAAGACCATCATGTAAGATGACTCAAAGGTTCACTAGCTGTCACTCTCAATCATTTTCGCTTAAAGCCTGCTAAGTTAATTATTTTGTGTCAAAAGCATTTAAGGGTGGAACTCAATATGACAGAGGAGGGAAGCCACAAGTATTTAGGCACATGTCTGCCCCATTCACATGTAAAGTGAGGCAGTGAATGTCTGTTTTTTATTTACATTAAAAAGAGAACGTGAATAGGGGAGCTGAAGCCTCCCTTGATGTGGTCAGTTGCTTCAAGCATCCCCCCCACCCCCGGCCTAGTCCAGCTCACTTCTGCTATCAGCACAGTAAGGTGTGTGTGGGGGGGGGGCTAACTTTTCTCACCCACACACTCCTTTTCATGTAAAAAATAAATCACCACCACACAGGAAAGACTATAGCTCAGTAGTAGAGCATCTGCTTTGCATGCAGAAAGTCCAAGATTCAATCCCTGGCCCCTCTAGGTAGGGTTAGGAGAGACTCCTGCCCAAAACCCTAGAGACCCACTGCCCCTCAGAGCCTACAATACTGAGCTAGATGGCCCAATGGTCTGATTTGGTATAAGGCCGCTTCTTATGTTCCTATAACTATTATATAAATGGCTGCCTTGCCACGTCTAGTTTGGTCCTAAGAGTACTGTTATTTACTGAAATAAAATAATTTAATTTAGGAGAAGCTGGTAAAGGATTGGTGTGAGATGATATGACCAAGCAGTTCCAGTCAGAACCCTGGCAGCTGCATTCTTAGCCAATAGAAGCTTGCAGACTGTTTTCAAGGGCAGCTCCTAAAAGTAGGCTTCAGTAGATGCCTGTACCTAGCAACTGTTAAGATGTGCTTAATATTTTCCTCCAGACACAATTAAAAAGATGGAAACATCAAATCTGGGATCTAATTATGATCAACACAAAGAGTCCTTAATGAAAAAGATTGGGTGCTGGAGAAGTTAAAAGATAGGGTGACAAAGAGCACAAGGTTATTATTTTTATATGTGCATAAATTTTTTAATGGATGCAGAAGTCGTCTATTTTCTTTACAACAATTTAAATGCAATTCACATCCCAGTTCTGCCCCAGCTAGTCATAACTACACAGTTCTTACTGGCAGACCTCAGCTCAGATGCACTACTATCAAAGACTTCATTGCTTTGAAGTCATAGGAGGGGCATGGCTTCTCAGGTCAGATAACTGATGGTTTACATATAGAGTTCTCTGTGAGAAAGCAGTATCCAGAAGGCTGATCCCCTAATATTTCTTCTTTGAACTGCTTTGAAATACTGCACAATAAAGTTTCAGATATTTTTTAACCCAGTTTTTGTCAGTGCTGAGACACAAACACTAAAGGATGCATGGTGAAAAATACTTACACACCGCTTTTCAACAAAAAATGTTCTCAAAGCAGTTTACTTAAATAATAAAATATAATAATAATAATAATAATAATAATAATAATAATAAGAAGAAGAAGAAGAAGAAGAAGAAGAAGAAGAAGAAGAAGAAGAAGAAGAAGAAGCAGCTAGCTCCCGGTCCCCAAAGAGCTCACAATCTAAAAGAAAACACAAGGTAGCAACCAGCAACAGTCACTGGATAGGGACAGTTGCTCTCCCCCTGCTAAATACAAAAGAATCACCATTTCTAAACGTGCCTCTTTGCTCAGTTGGCAGGGAATTTCAAGCACACCCTAGAACAATGGACCATGGATCACATGCACATTTCATTGATATGATACCTACTTGACTGCAGACTGTGTGGTATCCTTGGGAGCTCTTCCTGGAGTACAAGAGCTGTTTTGGGCTAAACCTAAATAACTACATGTGTATAAATCTACATGCTTTCATTTTGATTCAGTATTTAACCCAGATCCCTCCTAGGCCAGTAAAATGATCTACACACAAACTAGGAATTTTTTAGCCTACAAGCAGAAGCCTGAATATTTGGCAGAAAGGTTTATTCTGATCTGTCTATTCTACACCTTCCTCACACCCCTTTCACCAGCAACTATCTCCAAATGGAGCCCTCCCCGTCACCAATTCATTAGAGTGTGACTCAGATTCTCCAGAGGTGGCAAAGGGCACATGAAGTCAGTAATCCTCTGTGACATCAAGGCAGCTCAACCAATAGCTTGGGAGGGCTGTAAAACCTAACAGGAATAATCAGCCTCTCATTAAATCAACTATTGTCTTTTTTCAAGCAGTTTTCCTCCCTTGCAGGTTGACAAAATTACTATTTTTCAGTAAATTATAACACGTATGCTTTAATCTGGCCCCTCATTTACAGCTCCAACCTTAAAATAGCCTCTACACAGCAGATAACTATTATGGCACAGTCACTATTAAAACACATGTATCTGAGATACATAGAATGTTTTTATGGCAGACTATTTTTTTCCATTAGAAGAATAGTCTTTTCCTCTTCAGCGTGAAATCCCTTCCTCTGTGCCTTTTCTTTAGGGACACTTTATATGTGACATTCTTCTTACACGTAGAAGTGTGTGGCATCTTCTCTCTATTCATGGCAAAAGCAAAAATGCCCATGCTTTACATGATAGTGTACAGGATTTATGCAAGCTAGGAGCATAGTATTGTGGGACTCCAACTAATTGGGTGTATGTTTTTGCAGGTAGTTTCTAACTTTCTAGCTTAACCTCCTAGAGATGCTAAAAGCAATTACAGCCAAAGCCCTGCCAGACTGGAATTCCACAGGCAAGGTAACCACAAGTGCTTATAAATAGGGACATGCAATTTGATTCAACCTTGAATCAATTCGGGTTGAATCAGGGGCAATTCTGTGATTCGACCTTGTATCGAATCACCCTCAAAATAAAGGGTCCAATTTGGGATCAAAGAGTATCACCCCAATTTGATTCAGGTGATTCGAGTGCCATTTTGAGACTGGAAAAACAGGCCTCATAATGGAACTTTTCCTCAGGGAGAGATGGTCTATCAGTTGGGGTCAGTGGGTAGACCAGCCCTACGAACCAGACTTAGAAGGTCTGCCTTCCTAGGAGGACTGGTCTAACCAGTTAATCTGTTGCTCTCTAATCTTGTGCTTCATTTATGTTCACTAGTACATACTTGGGAGAAAGTTACAAAATGTCATTCAGGAAGAATATTCAGTTGTTCTTGATCAGTTTCTAAATGCACCAAATGCCAAAATATGTAATAACTAGCTGACCCCACACAGAACATCTGTGCAGTTGTGCACTGAGCCTGTGGTATCCACCCGCAGCGCCCTCCTCGCCCGCCCTACCCCCACAGCGCCCTCCCTTGCCACGTAGCACCTTCCCTCGCCCATCCTCCCTCGCCCGTCCTCCCTCGCCCTCCCTCTCCCCACAGCACCCTCCCCCTGCAGTGCCCTCCCTCCCCCACCCTCCCCCTGCAGCATGCTCGCCCACCCTCCCCCGCAGCGAACTCGCCCGCCCCCACAGCGCTCACCCTCTCCCCCCTGCAGCTTGCTCGCTCGCTCTCTCCCCCCACAATTTGCTCGCTTGTCCTCTCCCCCTGCAGCTCACTCGCTCGCCCTCTCTTCCCTCTCGCCCCGCAGCTCGCTCGCTCGCCCTCTCGCCCTGCAGCTCGCTCACTCGCCCTCTCCCCCGCAGCTCACTCGCTCTCTCCCCCCGCAGCTCGCTCGCTCTCTCCCCCTGCAGTTCTCTCTCCGCGCAGCTCTCCACATTGGGTGGGCCAGGGCCAGGCCATCCCGCTGCCTCCCACCTCCTCCTCCCAGCTGGTATGGCTTTGCCCACCGTCTGCCCACCTCCTCGCTGCCACCATTATTTCTCCCCACCACCACCTCCTCTTCTTGGCCAGTGGGGCTTTGCCCGCCGTCCACCCACCTCTTCTGGCTGGAGGGGCTTTGCCTGCCGGCCCTCCACCTTTGCATCCTGGCCGCCACCATTATTTCTCTCCACTTCAGTTCTGGAACTCTTGTGCGCTCTAGAGCATCTGCTCGTTAGTACTTGATTGTTCCCCTCACCTCAGAGATCTCCCCACCCTCACCTGAGCTGCATTCCTGCTCCTCCTCCATCCCGTTGCTTCCATCCCTCTCACCTTTCTTGGTCATGGCTGCAGCATTGCTGCCGCCTATTGGCCAAGCTGCAGCCCCCTAATAGCAGCCCCTGTCCCCAGAGACCTCCCCACCCTCAGCCCCACAGGAGCAGCAGCAGTGACTGACTGGGCCGTTCTTCACTTTTGCCACCACCATGGCTGCTTGTTCCCCTCAGGCCGATGTTCCCTTGCCTGCCTGCCTCCCTCTGACAATGACCTCGGTAGCCCCAAACAGCAGCATTGGTTGACTGGGCCCTTCCTTGCTGCTAGTGCTGCCAGGCTGCTCATTCCCCTCAGGCTGCTAACAGGCTCAGGCCCTTCCTTCTGTCTCTCTTCCCCCTCCATTCTTTTTCTCTTTCTCTCTCTTCCACTTGCTCTTCCCCACTCTTTCTTCCCCCTCCCTTCATGTTTTTTCTCTCTCTTCCTCCCTCCCTGAGTTAACAGATTTTGTTCATCATGTTTCCTCATTTAATTCACACAATGGCATCCTCCTTCTCCTGAAGGGGCTCTTTCCTCCCTCACAACCCATCATTTTGCAGACCCCTGCCTGCTATCCATATAGATAGATATAGATATAGATATAGATATAGATATAGATATAGATATAGATATAGATTCCTCTCCTCTATAATCAAGTTGCATTCCAACTAACCTTAACCATCACAGGCTCCTTCTCTTTATCTACATAGGGAATCTCCACTGCCCAATCACCACAGTGCCACAGGCTCCTCCCCCCTCTCTGCATATGGAATCCCCACTGCCCAATCACCATGGTGCTTCTGCTCTCACAGGGTCCTTCTCCCTATCTGCATAAGGAATCCCCACTGCCCAATCAGGTGCTTCTGCTTGCGAACTCCTTTCCACCACGTCACCACACATGGCCCATCTTGGAGAATTAATAATATAGAAGTTAAAAGGAATAGAAGAGACTTTTATATACTGATATTCTCATAACTGCTTTCAATATTAAACCAGGGTTTTTTTTAATGTGCAACCAGACACAAAATATGCAGTTTGAAAAGAACATTAGAATAGTTCACAACTTCAAGAAATGAAAATGTTGTTAGGTGATGTAAAAAGTGACTGATAACAGTGAGAAGAGTAAAGTGAGTAGTCCAGGCTCCACTAGAACCCAGAACTTGAGCAAGCATACCCATTTCTCCTCCACACACCAAAGACACCTCCTATAGACTCCACTGCTACTCGCCACAGATTCTTCACCAATTAAGAATCTCTTTTCTGCAATAGCACTGTCAAATTCCCTGTTCTGTCTTGGCTTCTAAATGTCATGGAATGTGATTCTAGGCAAGTATGTATGTACAAACAGACAAGGAAAATGCACAGATGTATGTTTTAGTGGTAGGGGTGTGCATGATCCGGAATTCCCGTGGTCCGGCATGGGGGGGGGAGTTCTCTTTAAGGGGTGGTGGTAGTACTCCCCCCCCCGCCGCTCTTCCCCCTCCGGCGCTGGAGCTTTTCAAAACGTTCCTGGGGCGGCAGAGTTCCTCCCTGCTGCCCCTGCCCCCGTCGTTGTCCTTGTTAGCTTGAAAGTAGGAAGAGCTGGTGGCGCGCAAGCGCCCTTCGCGGCGCATGCGTTCATCTTTGCTGCTGGCGCACGCGCCGCACATCATGCTGCGCGTGCGCGCCAGCAGCAGAGATGAGCGCGCGTGCCGTGAAGGGCGCATGCGCGCCACCAGCGCTTCCTACTTTCAAGCTAACAAGGACAACAACGGGGGCAGGGGCGGCAGGAAGGAACTCTACCGCCCCAAGAACATTTTGAAAAGCTCCAGCGCCGGAGGGGGAAGACCGGCGGGGGGGGGGGGAATTACTACCACCACCCCCTTAAAGAGAAACTCCCCCCCGCCCTTCTGAACCGAACCGCGGGTATTCCAGACCGGTCCGGAGGGCTTGTCAATGGCCTCCGAACCGAACCATGCACGCCACTATTTAGTGGTGCGTGTAATGCGTGCAAATAAGGTTCAAATATCAGTGTGCAGCTCTGAATTTTCCTTTTAAAAACATATGAACTAAATTACTTTGAAACTACAATCACTGAAAAAATGGACAAGAGAGCCAACTGTATAATTTCTGTTTGATTCCTCCTAGTCTATCCATATACAGTTTGTAAAAGGAAGTTATTTTCATTCATTCATTCGATTTCTATACCGCCCTTCCAAAAATGTCTCAGGTTGGTGTACACAGAGAAATAGCAAATAAATAAGATGGATCCCTGTCCCCAAAGGGCTCACATTCTAAAACGAAACATAAGATAGACACCAGCCACAGTTACTGGAGGTACTGTGCTGGGGGTGGATAGGGCCAGTTGTTCTCCCCCTGCTAAACAAAGAGAATCACCATGTTAAGAAGGTGCCTCTTTGCTCAGTTAGCAGGGGTTAATAGGGAATATCCTCTTTCCTTTCTTGCCTGTTCTGATGTTCTATTTTCCACACAAATGTTCATCCATAGACGTTGTTCAGTTCTATTTCTGTATATGTCTTCCTGTACCACACACTGAAAGAGGCTTTTAAATCTCCCCTGAGTTCAGAAAGAGCTGTGATAAAGCATTGGAAAGAGGGGGTGGGTGTGAGTTTTGCAGTTCAAAAAAATGTCCTCTTAGTAGTTTGTATCCCTTTTGTGCCTTTCCATTTGGTTCAGTCCCATTTCTTATGTTTTTTGTTTGTTTCACTTTTGCACTCTGGAGATTCTAGTTCTTTCTTTTTGATGTTACTTCAATGTTAACATTTATAGTGATGATGATGATGATGATGATGATGATGATGATAAAAATAATAATACGTGTGATACTTTATTTTATCATCATCCTTTCTAATATTGAATTTGGTAATCCAGTAACGTATCACTAGGCAGTGAAATGGAGCTATCCACAAACAAGGTAGGGGTTTCTGCATAACTGGAGAACTCCTTGGGAATGCAAAATATATTAAAACAAATAGTTCTAAGATGGATGATGACTATGTGAAGGAGATACTTTTATATTGCAAGACTGTTGCACCCCCTTGCAGGATCTCTGTCAGTTTTGCCCAAATACCAATAGTACTTCCCACCCACCCCCACCCCCACAATATCACTTTATTTTCCCCAGCAGAGTTAATGGCAACAATCCACATATATGGGGGGAAATAAAGAATTGTACTAAGCTACTAGACCTAATGCCTGCCCCAGATTACCCTTGTCACCTTAGTCATTGAAAATTAAACCTGAGTTGATCTGTATAGCAGAGTCCATTCTGTGTTCTTTTTCTGGGGAAGAAGATGCCATTATTTTATGTATTGTTTGTTGACGGCATTATTTAGGCTTAGCAGTTACAGTGTAATTTGATCTGACTAGGGAGTTGGATCAAAGGTTTCAAGGAAAAGGTGAGTTTTGAGAATGGATTTAAAGGAAACAGAAGAAATGGCATCACAGAAGCAACCTGAGAGGGAGTTCCAAGTATCAGGGACAACAAGGAAGAAGAAGTGGAGTGATCTGAGAGAACAGGACATCTTCAAACTGCAGAGGGTGGTGGAGCAGCATAAGCAAAGGTCACAGGCCGGGATGTGAGACAGGAGAGATGAGGCTATGGGAGGTTTTGAAAGAAAGAAGCTTTTGTGCGATCCAGGAGAGGACAGCCAGTGTGGCGATTTGTGGAGGGTGTGAGAGGTTCCAAGCACTGAAAGAGATGGGTGGCTTTTTGCAGCAGAGAGCTGGATAGAGTTGAGGGAACTGAACTGAGACAATGGGAGCCCAGAGAAGGTTGCAGTAACTGAGTCAAGAGATGACCAGAGTTTCTGCTGAGGGGACAGAGAAGACGGGTGGTATTTTGTAATCTTGCAAGTATGGCTTGTAGCTAGTTTTTTAGACCCAGTAATTGGGTTGGCAGTGTTTCACAACACTAAAGGCAAGTAGGGGGAAAGTATGCACTGTGAAAGCAGAACCAACTACACAGCAAGGTTTTTTGTTTAAAAGCTAAACATCTTAGAGTACTCCATCCCTAGTCACTATCTAAAATGCTATCTTTAGGGCTTGCTATTCATAGACCAAATGGCACTGTTGATTCAAGTAAATTATTCTGCTCTACCAAGTTCACAAGGACGTTCTATTTATGTGTAGGAAAGCCCGTTCCCCGAGTTCCATGGCACCATATATCACACTTTAATTCACATCCTAGCCTGACCAGAACAGGACCACACAATCAGTTCTCAATGACTCCCATTAGTTATGTGGAATAAACAACTAAGGCAGGGTCCCAACCTTGGTCCTTAAAGATTGTTGGCTACAACTCCCAAAGGCAGAAGTTGCAGTCCAACAACTTCTGGGGGTACAAGGTTGGGAATACCTGATCTAAGGGATAGGCTGCAACCTGACACACAGCTGGGAGAAGGATAAAAATCTGCAGGTTTAACCCCCTTCCAATGAGGTATTTGAGTGTACCCCTTCACTGACTCCATCTGAAAGGAATGGCTGCCATTGACTTCTACACGGGGAAACCATGGTCACCACAGACTGTGGATGGATGAAGCATGGAGTTCATGGAGTGGGTTCTTCACCCACACACCCCTATCACCATGATGGGCATTTTTAAAAACATAAAGAACGACGACAACTCGTATCTAATTTTATATTGGTTTGCTGATAATCCAATGGCATAATGCATTCTTTTTCTTCTCTCTTTTCAGTTTCATTATCTAGGTGTTTTGGTTGAGGATGTGAGGAGAAACGTTAAAATCCTCACACAGTACAATATGCTCCAGTGGTAAAGAAATTCAGCCCAAAAATTATCTGGAGACAGTAGATTGAGTTAAAAAACAAATACAGAAATACAGAATAATTAAGAAACTAAAACATCACATTTTGGGAGAGAGGTATGAAACAACATACCCAAACAGGCACTAGCCTTCAACAGCAACTGAACAATTCTATCTGATGCTAACTGACCAAAACAGGCCTATTAAAATCTAATCATGCCCCTAGTGGCCAGAAGAGGTTACTGCGGTGCTATGAGCAAAGCTTTAGAATTCACAGTTCTAACAGTTTTGACCACCAAGGACAGAAAGAAGGTGAGCATTTGGTGAAGGCATGCTTGCACAGTCAAGCTCATATTGTTGTTCCTGATCAAGTTCATATTCCTGACCTCTTTTCAGCCGGTACCCTGTTCCCGCCTCAACCCCAACTGCCAAAAAAGCCTCATCATGGAAAAGAGGTTAGGAGCTAACAACAGAGTTTCAACAACAATGAGAGAGATTCATTGTGTCTCTCCGCCTGCAGGAAAGGATGCTCACAACCTCCTTTCTCTCAGAGAATTATGGCACTAGAAGATTGCTTAATTATGCAAACACTGCAGTCCCAACAGAATACATTTTCTTCAGAAGCATCGTTCGTTATGGGATTTTTTAAAAAAATTAACATTTTCCCATCCTCAAGGAAACTACTAGCAGCTGCAGTGTTGCTCTGAGGGGACTCCTAGTCCATTTGCCAACAAACAAGGCTGTATTTTTTCCCCTGACCCAGCTTTTGTCCATCTAACAGCAAGCCAACAAAAATTTTTTGCATGCCTTTAGAAAGTAATTTTTAAAAAATTTCCTAAAAATGTTATTGGCATGGAACATTTAGTTGGATATAGGGACACTCCTCAACTAATTCTTAATAGATTTTGTTACGCTTGAGCCAATTATTTTGGTAAAACCTGAGCAATTTGTGGCCCGCCAGCCACTTTTTGCAGACTGTCATATACTTTATAATCCTCTGTTTTTGCAGGCCTAAGCAGGTAGTAGAAAGGAGGTAGTTTCATCAAGTCCTGAGTTGAATGTCATGAAGTCTTGAGTTGAATGTCATGCATTGCTGGTGAGTTCAGTTCATCTTGGCAAGTCAATTTTTTCAGGCTTGGTATAAACCTATGACATAACAATTGACTGGAAGCATAGATGGGCAGTTTTGTCTCACACATTTAGCTGCGTCAACACAAACTACTTGGCATTACATGTATCTTTAGGCTTGGGACATCATGAACCATTTTGGTTTCAGAAAAGAAGGCATACTGTCTCAAACTGACCACAAGATGGCAGAAGCACACTGTTTTAAAACTACATTTAAACTGGAAAGGATGACAAGTTTGTAACACTGTGACAATTTCTAATATCTGTGGCTACAGAATCAGCAGAATTAGATGGATCCTCAGGGTGGTGAATACAAAATAAATGTTATGACATTTATAATTATTCTCATATGTCACTGTCACCATTCAATCCGTGGTGTTTTGTTTTGCCTTTAATATAGCAACAGTATTTAAGCTACTAAAAACTATCAAAGCACACTTTTAGTAGGGTTGTGTCTTTTTCTTACCCTACTGATGTGTCTTTAACAGCAACTTGACACATGTTCACATGTAACGAAAGTGACGTAAGCACCTGCATCCCTGGAAAACTGCACTCCCTCGCCACCTGCATCCTTGTGTCAGCCTCTACTTCCTTTCCAAGTTCTGATATGCTGTGATTGGTGGATTCAACTGTCACAACCAATTGCAGAATATCCTGCCCTACTTCCATCAGGGAACCCAACATCTGTAACTGAGATTTAAGGTAAATTACAAATGCCGGGTTCCCTGATGGAAGTAGGGCAAGATATACCAAAACTGTTGAATGGAGAAACAGTTGGGGAGAGCAGTGTTCCCTCTAATTTTTATAATCAGTGAGTGGAAATAATTTTGTTCTGGGTGGCAGTTTCAAGGCAGTGTACGCACATAACACACTCTCTCTCTCTTTCTCTCTCTCTCTCACGCACGCGCGCGCGCACACACACACGGAAATAGTTAATGCACCACACAAAGTGCAGCACGTAAAATATGTTTTCCCCCTCCGCCCCCAGGCATGCTGTACCTGAAACTATATTATTTTTCCCCATTCCAACCAAAACAAAGCTGTAGTAAGATTTATTGCATAATGTCCTCAAACTGGAAGCAATCATCACCCTTTGAATGGAGTGTTGACTTAGTGGTTATTTTAATTGAAAAGGGGTTCCCAAAAAGGCTGACGTAAAATATAGATTTTAATCTAAATATAGATTATTTCCCACTTGTTTAATATAAGTTTATGTTTGAAATAGGGATTGATCCATGTTAGTAATTTAGAGAATGTATTAAGATGGTGGCAGTTACTAGGAATTAATAAGTGGTAAAGAGCTGAATCATATTATGCATGTGGTGCCAGTGGGGAGGAGACATGCACTGCTATACATAGGCAATGGCAATGGCAATCCAGCAATGAGGGAAAATCCGCAGAGACACTTCCCTCTTTCTACTTCAGATATTCCAGGGTGATTTTTCTGGCACCTGCTCTGATAAAGTTCTGGGGCTAATAATGCTGAGGTCAAATGAAGTCCAGGCAGCATGATGAAGGAAGGTGACAGTTAAGAATAATTCATTCTACTCTGCACAGGTCCAGAGGCATTTATAATGATTACTATTTCTTACCCCGCCTTTCCTCCAAGGAAAACACACAAAATTCCCTCTCGCTCTCCATTTTGGTCTTCACAATAACCCTGTGAGGTAGGTTATGTTAAGAGAGGGTGACTGGTCCAAGGCTACCTATGGCCTTTGTGGCTGAACTCAGGTCTCCCTGAGTTTGGGAGTAGAAATCCTAATCCAAATCTCTCTAAGCACTGTAACACCACAGTGGCTTCACAGGTTGCAAATGAATCCCTGACTTTCACAAAGAGGCTTAGAAAACAATAAAGTAGCTGTTATGCTGAGATTGTCCAACTTGGGTGGGAGGGAGGAGAGTTCCAGAAGAAAACATAGATGCAGGCAGGGCAGCCTAGGCACCTGCGGCCAGAGATTTAGGCTCGGTGGGCAAGGACGCCCTGTCCCAGGTGATCCCCGCTGTGTCCTCCAGTGTAGATGGTGAGGTGCCTGAAGGTTCTGCTGCAGTCACTGAGGAGGCGGTGGGGTTGAGATGGAGCCGCCCTCTGGCCCCAAGAGTGGAAGGAGATGGCAAGCGGCAACAATTGCCCACCACATTTCCCCCCTCCTCAGATGGGATGTCCCGCAGCCCAAGCCACCAACCTCCCTGCCACGCCCCGGTCTTGCCACGGCAAGAGCCCACATGACAGCGCGGGGGGGGCAGCAGCCGGGGGGGGGGGACTCAGGAGCATTGGCAGAGGTGGGGAAGCAGCAGCCGTCACCGGTGGTAAAAGGACAGTCAAGGGAGCAGCAGCCATGGAGGAAGTGGCACTGGAAGGACCGGGCAGAGCAACATTTGCAGTAGCAAAAGAGCGGGAAAGGGGCGGGGACCTCCCAGAGAGGGCGAGATTGAAATGAGCGGCTGTTTGTGATCACTCTGTGTGTGTGGAGGGGGGGGTGTCTTTGTGTGTGCACGTGCAGCCGCACAGCTTAGACTGAAGGGGAGGAGTGCTTAACTCCTTTCCTGCTGGCCATTTCCCCATCTAAATCTCTCCCTCAAGCTGCATTTTCCCCTGCAGAACTCTAGATGCACATCTGCCCTCACAAATACATGTCAAGTTATGCTTGTCAAGTTTTGTCCATCTCCTCTTTTCTGCTTGGATCAGACCCCTCCCAAAGCTGCTTTTCTTTGCAAAAACTGCCAGCATGGTGTAGTGGTTAGAGTGCTGGACTAGGACCGGGGAGACCCGAGGTCAAATCCCCATTCAGCCATGATACTAGCTGGGTGACTCTGGGCCAGTCACTTCTCTTTCAGCCTAACCTACTTCACAGGGTTGTTGTGAGGAGAAACTTAAGCATGTAGTACACCGCTCTGGGCTCCTTGGAGGAAGAGTGGGATATAAAATGTTAAAAATACATAAATAAAAATCATAAATAAATAAAAACTGGCCATTTGGGGCTTTAGGAAATGAATTTCTATGTAACGTGTGGTTTACACCTAATAAATGAAAGAAGTTTGAAATTCTCTAAACGGAGACTAATACTACGATGAATATTTATATACTGCTTTTCAACAATAGTTCCTAAAGCAGATTACACAGAGAAATAAGAAATTAATAAATAAAGATGGATCCCTGTCCCCAAAGGGTTCACGATCCAAGAAGAAAAATAATATACACACCAGCAACAGCCAGTGGAGGGATGCTGTGCTGGGGTTGGATAGGGCCAGTTGCTCTCCCCCTGCTCAGTAAAGAAAATCACCACTTTGAAAACATGCCTCTTTGCTCAATTAGCAGGGGTAGTGTCATTACCAGGGACTAAGGTCTTTCACACAAGCATCTGGAGTTAGTTTTTTGTGAGGGAGATCTCCTACCCCATTCCTGATAGATGAGCAGAGCCTCTGTTTGGCTCTGCAGACTTTGCACCAGTAGACTCCAACTGGTAAATGGGAACTGGGTCCTCCAAGGATTAAGGGATGTTTCCCAGAACACACTGCACTCACAGAAGAGAGGCAGCCCTCAGTGCACCAGCAACTTTCCTCAGCTTGACCTCCCTAGCTGCAGCACTCTGAGACAAACATGGTGGCCAGCTGCAAGGAGCTGCAGAAAAAGGGACATGCCAACACAGGAGAAAACACTGAGGTAGGTTGGCACCTCTTTTCATCCAACCTTGGTAAAAACTCAGGTACAGGGCTATCCACAATTGAGCGGGCTGAGTTGGGGGGCTTTCTGTGGTTTCTCACATGCAGTACTGGCTAGGTTTGCTGCCTCCTACCCTCCAATTCTTGGTTGTGTGAATGGGCTCTGTTTCCATGTACATATTAACATTGCCATGTACATATTGCCATGTACATATTAACATTGCCCCACTTTCTCCACAGCTTTACAAGGACAGAGCACTCCCTTCACCTGGCTCACTTGGAGCCAGGACACTAGCTTCGCTGGAGGCTTGTCTTACAATCCAGTGTGTCAGGAGAGGCAGGGGACAGTGTTCTAGGATGTGCGAACCGGTTCGAATTTGAACCGGGGTGGTTCAAAGGTTCGAATTTGAACCGAACCAGCCATCAGGTTCAAGCTGCAGGTTCGAATTCGAACCGAACCAGGGGGTTCACTGGTTCAGACCTCCAAAAGAGGGTGGGGTGGTAGCTTGCACCCATGGCTACCTACCACCCAAACCCCAAAGCAATCGGACACTCGTACGATTTTTTATGAATTTTTGAAAATTATTATTATTTTTCTCATAGGGTGTAATGGGACTCAAACCAGACAATTATTCCATGTTGTGGAACACCCATGGGTGCCAACAACCACCCAAACCCTGACGCAATCAGACACTCCTATGATTTTTTATGAATATTTGAAATATTTTCAATTATTTTTCTCATAGAGTATAATGGGACCCGAACCAGCCCATATCCCCTATTGTGGAGCACCTAGAGGAACAAACATGGACTGGGTGGTAGACAGACAGGGGATCCTATCACCCACAAAACCCCAAGGCAATTGGACACTCCTCTGATTATTGGTGAATTTTTAAAGTATTTTGAATTCCTCATAGGGAATAATTGGGATTGCAGCAAATGTATAGCTTCACATCGGGGGGGGAGGGGTGTCCTAGAGCAGAGTTTGGTAGGTGGTAGTTCCCAGGGTGGGCAAGGAAGCTATCAGAATTATTTGAAAGGAATTGGGCAAAGGGCTGATTTTTAAGTGATTTTTGAAGTTAAGGTTTTTCTCCATAAAGAAGCATGGAGGTGTCAGCAAATGTATTGCTTCACGTCGGGGGCAAAGGGGTGGCCAAGAGCAGAGTGTGGTGGGTGGTAGTGCCCAAGGGGGGCCAGGAAGCTATCAGAATTATTTGAAAGGAATTGGGCAAAGGGCTGATTTTTAAGTGATTTTTGAAGTTTATGAGTCTTTAGGGTTAGCAGATGAGAGTGGATTCATGGTTTGTCATTGAAAATCTTTTATGCTACCAAAGAATCTACACTCAGAACACTTCAGAAACAACAAAACCCAGTACCCCATGGGTTAGCAACCCATGGGGGTGGTTGGCACCCTCGCTCTGGGCCACCCCAGCACCCCTCAAGTGCAGTTATGGGGCTGCTGAAACCTCCATTCTTCCCTATGGAGAAAAACCTTAAAGCCACTTGTGGGGTGCTGGGGTGGCCCAGAGTTAGTGGTGGTCTAGTGCAAAGAGGGTGCCAATTCCTTTCAAATAATTCTGATAGCTTCCTTGCCCCACTTGGGCAGTACCACCCACCCCACTCTGCTCCAGGCCACCCCTTTCTCCCTGAAGTGAAGCTATACATTTGCTGCAATCCTCATTATTCTCTATGAGGAATTCCAAAATTATTTTAAAATTCACCAATAATCAGAGGAGTGTCCAATTGCCTTGGGGTTTTGTGGGTGATAGGATCCCCTGGGTGTCTACCACCCATGACCCTTTTGTGCCCCTAGGTGCTCCACAATAGGGGATATGGGCTGGTTTGGGTCCCATTATCCCCTATGAGAAAAATAACTAAAAATATTTCAAATATGCATAAAAAATCATAGGAGTGTCCGATTGCTTCAGGGTTTGCATGGTTGTTGGCACCCATTGGTGCTCCACAATAGGGAATAATGGGCTGGTTCGAGTCCCATTATACCCAATGAGGGAATTTTTTTTTTTCAACAATTCATAAAAAATAGTACGAGTGTCCGATTGCTTTGGGGTTTGGGTGGCAGGTACCCCTGGGTGCCAGCTACCATCCTACCCATTTCTGGATGTCCTAACCAGTTCAAAACAGTTCGAATTCAAACCGAACCAGGGGGAGGTTCGAGCAAAACCAAAACCGAACCACCCCCTCCTGGTTTGAACCTGGTTCGCATTCGAACCGAACTGGGTAAACCGGTTTTGTGCACATCCCTACAGTGTTCTATGTAAGAAGGCATCACAGATGTTGTTGACTACAGCTCCCAGAATCCCTAGCTGCAGTGGGCTTTGGCTGATAATACAAGGAGTTGTAGTCAAGAACATCTGGGAATTTCTGTTAGAGGGAACACTGGTAGGGGGAAGTTCTTTTTGCTTTTCTCCCCTCCCTGCAAAAGCCCTGTTCTCTTATAGATATAAGGTCCTGAGAGTCGCACAGCCCTCAGGACCATATTTCTACAAGTTAGCAGGGATTTTATGGGAAGTGGGGAGAAGTGAAAAACATTTCTCCATCTCTTTCCCTGCATGCTAGGTTGTGAGACAAGCCTGCAGCACAGCCAGCATCCAGGTTCCATGCTCCATTCTCGCAAAGCTGCTGAAAATATGGGTGAATATGTCTCTATCAAGTCCCAGTAGGGGAACTACATGTTTCAAGAAAAGAATAGCCCAGAAAAACATGGTCACCCATCTGTGTACTGCAACCTCAAGCTTTCATCCCATTTTGTGAGTGCTAAAAAACAAGGAGCTACTCTACCAAGTTGTGCTTGACTTGCATCTTGTGACACTGGCAGTTAAAAAGGGGGGAAATGCTATTTACTTACCCAGCCAACTTCTGTTTAAATACACTGAAACAAACACTGGAGGGACTGTGAAGAAGTCTACCACTGAGTTTACTTCCAGCCAAAACCACAGTTTGTCGTTGGCAGCTATGAACTGAAAAAGAGAAAAGGGTGGGGGGGATGAAGAAGTTGAGATTTTGCAGGGTTTTTTGGGGTGGGGATGGTGGCGGGGGGATAACCTTTTTCTTTAGGAAAGATAGGACTCAAGAATATTTTTCCTGCCTTGAAACTAACCAACGCAATGAAGAGATCAAGGTCGTCAGAGAACCCCGTGTTTGTACATCGGTATTACGCCATAGACTTAAGTTCTACTTCAACATTTATAAAACAAGGCAAGGAGACAAATGAATACCTTTTCTGAGAATAGCTCACAAACAGTGTTAGAATTTGCTGGAGCTGGTATGGGGTGGGGTGGGAGAGATAAATGTTTAGAGCACTTCTATAGCACAGACTTAAAACTGGTTCAATAATCATTCTGTCTCCTTGGAAAACTATAGTTATGTGAAGGGGATGGGATAATAAGGATCTCTATTCTCCAACACCTCTCCAAATATATACTTTCCATGTTTCTATAGGGGAAAGCCATGACGACTGAAATGTGTCTGAACCAGATATATGTTTGCAGTAAAACATGCAGTTAGATTAAGGGGGTTTCCTGAGGCTCCCAGGAGCACAAAGGCAAAGGAAGAAGAAGAGGCTAGTAAGTATGCATAGCACTTGGGGGATGTGCAAGGTCCCCGCTCCACCCCGCTCCCGTCACAGCTCTGAGCACTGGATGACAAAAGGGGGAGGGGAGTTGGGAGCAGATACAGAATGCAGTTTGAGTGCTGCTGTTCTAAAATTCCTATGAGTGTTCAAAGGTTTATAGAAGCAATTTCTGTGCTCTGTAGTTTGAGCAAATCCCTCTTCTTCGGGGGAAAGAGCTAATAAACTCATTATGAACACTGTGTATTTCTTTCACAACCTTGGTTAGCCAGGAAGATCAATTCGTTTTCTAAGCATGCTAGCAGGTAAAATTGGCTTCAATAAGCCTTTGTATATTTTTAGGCATTTGTTGCTACCTCTCACATCAGGATGCTACCCCCTCTTTTCATCCTGGATACCCCAAGGAGTGCCTTTGAGAAAGATGCAACACCCCATAATTCCCACAAACTAAGCTATGCAGAGATAGGTAGGTACTTACACGCAGGCCAAAGTAGAGTAGGAAGAACACGTTGAAAGCCATGTCTATCTGTAACGTGAAATCTTTGTAGAAATTCTGGCAAGATTCTATTGGGCTATTTGAGAGAAGAAGAAATCAAAGTGAACTGGAGGGAACAACACCTGCATGAAAGATATATGACAAAAACAGAGCGTACTGCCCACGGTTTCCATTTTGATTAAATGATGGACTGGATTTGTTTTTGGACCTCCCCTTCTGTCAGAAGCAAGCAGCCTTTTTTGGTGTGGGGGAGAGTAAAATAATGGAACTTTTCGTTTTGTCGGCCATTCTTACCAGTCACCGGTTCAGTAAACAGTTTAAACATAAACATGCACACATTTTTAAGAGAGGAGGAACAGGAGGCTTTCTTAGGATTCCTTAACCTCACATTAACCCTTAAAGAACTGGCTTCTTTTTAGAGTGCATAAAGCCTGACAATTTAGCAGTCTAATTAAGGTTGCCAACTTGAACTGGCCCTTTCTTCTTTGCTATTTACAGCAACTTGATCTACAGGCACTAGGTGACAATGCTCATCTTCATGCTGTGAAAAGCTTCACCTGCTAATTGCTATGGATCAAGTTGCTATTAAAGGCATAAGAGTGTGTCAGGTATTGATCTGACCAGTTGGAAACCTGAAGTCTAATACACATAATTTAGTTTTGTTGTTCAAACCTTTTGAATAATAAAGAATACAAACATCTTCAAAAAGTATTTCTGAAAAGTTACCAAATCCAAGTTATGTCTTCTTATTTCATGATAATCTTTTTGGTTGAAGAAAGAAAATAAAAGGAAGCAGTTGTGTATGGCTATATTCCACATTAGAAAACTGGAGGAGTTCTGCTAGCTATAGATGGGTAGTACCGTGAACCGAGCAGAAAGAGCATCATCCACTTTTATAATTAATGCCAACAACAAAGAATTTAAGCAACAAAGCAGATCCTGTGTTGGTCTTTGACAGTAATAAAGATGATAGATTGACTAGAAGCAGTACTCTAAGGGTTAATTTTCACATGCAGACTAAATAAATTTTCTCTGTGCATCTCAGGCAGCCATTGCAAATTCTAGTTTTGTTTAAAGAGTGGGTGGGCATGTCCAACTCAATAGCATCCTCTATACAAACTGGTACTGTAGTGTGCTTCAATATACCAGCTCATAGCTAATTAAAGAAAATTCATTTTGTGATTTATTTGTGATATTCCTATAACATGGTTGGAAGGACTGCAGACTGCAGCCCCCAAGATAAGCAGCATATCCTGATATTTGCAGCAAATTATCATTCAGTCAGCATGACAATATAGAAGTCAAGAAAGATGCTTCTTCAGACTGAGAAATAATTTCATACTGGGTGGGGTTTGGGTGGGGGATGCATTTGAGAAAACAGAAGGGGAAAAAATCCATGGCTTAATGATTTGTACAAATAAATCACTGTGTATCATACCAGTTAGTATAGCAGCACTTTGGCAAATACAAGGCTAAGTTGATGAACAAGCAAGATGCTTGGCATTAAAAATGTCAGCAATCTAACTGAAGGCAGAAAGAGGAATTAGCTGGACTACCAGGGCATTACACATGCAGCCAGGTTCCGATTTACTTGTAAACATCACAGCTCAAGCCAGTCAGATAACAGCATGCCCTTTCTTGTCCTTAGGCACTCTACTGTTGAAGATGTTTCCCTCTAAGGATAAGGCACTAGGATTCTAAGAAGACTCGGTACTGCACAAAACCATACGGAAGGTGTTTTGAAAGAACAATACACCTCACACTGTTCACAACTTGTGTGTCAAATTATTAAACACATACTGTACAGAGAGGACTGAATTACAAAAAGGACCAACAGTACATTCGTGACACTGGGGTTAGCATCTCATACTGTATTGGTAACAAAGCTGTCTAAAATAAAGTCTGGTTTATATATTACAGAAAAGTGAAGAAAACAGAAATATGGGCAGCTTTTGTTTTTTGTCTTCCTCACTGCTCTTGGAGCAAGCAAAATGGGACATCGGCATTTCACCTGTGATCAAGTCCTCCAGAGTCTTATGGAGCTCATGGATCTGATGAGGGAAGGGGTGAAATGATCAAGCCCCCACTTTGATGTTGTAGCAGAGGTGGGGAAAGCA
This sequence comes from Hemicordylus capensis, assembly GCF_027244095.1. Taxonomy (NCBI): domain Eukaryota; kingdom Metazoa; phylum Chordata; class Lepidosauria; order Squamata; family Cordylidae; genus Hemicordylus; species Hemicordylus capensis. Next base: position 206,789,874 of record NC_069659.1, read on the forward strand.
GAGGTGCAAGTTACTTCTACATTTGCTTCCAATGTTCTGCAGTAATTAATGCATGGAACAACCCTCAGAACTGAAATACGTGATCAGGAGGCTTGTGTGGTACAGCTCCTGCTGGGCTATACTGTTTCAGACAACATGGGAGAGAGCAACATATTTGAATGCCCCTGCATCATCTATTAATTATTATTATTTTAAAAATCTTCACACAATGACCAACAGGGAGAAGGGTTCTAGGTTAGCTTTTTTCCTGAAATGATATTTTTTAATGTGAAGGCAGTTGTTAGTATGGAGAATGATTCAGATATGATTCTCTTTCTCCCAGTAGTCTAAATTGGTATAGTCCAAGAGTCATTAGTTGGGTAGGGGCCAAATAAGAGCAAAACACAAGAGCAGCCCTGTTGGATCAGGCCAAGACCTATCCACCCCCAGCATTCAATTTCCCACAGTAGTCAACCAGCTGCCACTGGGAAGCCACAAGAAGGAGATGGATACACCCCATCCCACCCCTGCAACTGGTATTCAGGGGCAGTGTGTCTCTGAATACCATATAGCAGAGGGCAGCCACCCTAAGCAATGGCCATTGTGATTGGGGATAATGGGAGTTGTTGTCCAATAAGAGTTGGAGAGCCTCAGGTTGACCATCCCTGCCATATAACCATCATGACAGCTATAGATTGACCTGTCCTCCATGAATGTGTCCCTTTTAAAACCATCTAAGCAGTGGCCATCACCATATCTTGTGGCAGTGAATCCACAGAGTAATTGTACACTGTGTGAAAGAGAACTTCCTTTGGTCCCTCCAAAGTCTCCTGGAGAATTTTCATTGGATGACCCCAGTTCTGGTGGTATGAGAAGAGGGAGAAAAAACTTTTCCATATACTTTCTCCACACCACGTGCAATTTCATAGGCCCCTATCATGTCCCCTCTCTTAGTCATTTTTTCTCTAAATGAAAAAGCTCCAAACTCTGTAGCCTTTCCTCATAAGTAAGGAAAGTCCTTTTTGGCACCTTTTCCAGACCCATAATATCAATTTTAAGATGCACAGATCAGAACTATACACAGTTTTCCAGCTGTGGCTGCACCATAGATTTGTATACAGTCATTATAATATTATTAGTATTATTTTCAATCTCTTTCCTAATGATCCTGAGCATGGAATTTGTCCTTTTCACAACTACAGCACACTGGGTCATTTTCATTGATCTATCCACCAAAATCTCAAGATCACTTTCCTGGTTAGTCACCAACAGCTCAGAGCCTATAAGCATATATGTAAAACTTGGATTCTACCCCACCTCCCCAATGTGCATCACTTTATACTTATTTACATGGAGCCACATTTGCCATCTAATTGCCGATTTACCTAGTTTGGAAAAATCCTTTTGGAACTCTTTGCAATCTGTTTTGGTGTTTACCACTCAGCTTGGTGTCACATGTGCAACGTGGCCATCTTGCTGCTTCCCCCTAACTCTAGATCACTAATGAACAAGCTGAAAAGTACCATTCCCAATACAGATCCTTGGAGGACCCCACTTCTCACTTCCCTCCATTGTGAAAATTGTCCAATTATTCCCATTGCTTCCTATTCTTTAATCAGTTACCAATCCATAAATGAACCTGTCCTTTTAGACTAGGCATCCCCAAACTGCGGCCCTCCAGATGTTGCTGAACTACAATTCCCATCCTCCCAGCCAGAATACATTGTAGCTGGGGGTGATGGGAATTGTAGTTCAGCAACATCTGGAGGGCCGCAGTTTGGGGATGCCTTTTAAATTTAGACCATGAGTGCTATGTTTACTGAAAGGTCCCTGATTAGGGACTTTGTCAAAAGCCAACATATATAATATCAGCCAGGTCACCTCTCTTCACCATTGAGACACACATGGGGATTTTCTGAGAATACAGTAAGAGGACACAATGTGCACTACCTGAGCTCCCTTGATGAAGGAAGAGATTTTTTTAAAAGGTTTTGTGTTGTTGTTGTTTTTAAAAAACCTGTCTGACAAGCACCTTTCCCGTGTGCCTCCATCAATCCTCGCTTCATTTCATGCAAGTATGAATGGAAAACAGATTCTTTAGACATCTACAGAATGATTAAGAGTCTCTGTGTGTGTGTGTGTGTGTGTGCCTAACCTACCATTTAGAGGAACTGTGAAGATAAAAAGTGGGGGGGGGGAGAGACCATGTATGCCATCCCGGGTTCCTCAGAAGGAGGGTGGGATAAAAATGGAATAAATAAAAATAAGCAACTTGCTGAAAAGCAATTAGACCTTCATCCGTGCACAGCTAACAAACTCTACAGCATCCCAATTAACAATTAAACAGGATGATGACTAAGCAGGTTGTCATTAAAGCTTAAATGAATCATAAATTGCAGTGAATGCAGAAGCTGGCATTGATAAACAGTAAGCGTAAAGCAAGGGAAAAGCCACTAAAACTAATACATCAGTAACAGGTTAATACACAATCAAGGGGAATGATCAACTACCAGTGAAAGGGTTTTTGCCTACCCAGCTGCCTGAAACCCCCAAACACACATCCTGCAATGCCAGTGTCCATGGTTTGTGCCATGGCTGTTGTAAGCAAGCCTCTCCTAAGATATTTTGGCATCCCAGACAGAAAATCCAAATGGTACCATGGGGGTACAATCCACTGGAAATTTTCCATGAACTAGCCCCACTGAAACCACCCTTGTCCAACTTGTTACATTTCAGTGGGACTTATGCAGGTGAATTTGCAAGTGGATTGTGTCTCAAAGGCCATATTTGTCTCCCTTCATTCTGTGACATTTAATGATACCCCCAAATCTACCATGTATCTTGCCTCATGGCGGGGCCACCTCTAGGTTCAAGCAGGTCTTGGGTGTTAATTTTACAAAACCCTTAGCTCAACTTCTCCTCCTTGATCTCAGCTACTGATATTGTGATATATCGTGGCAGAAAGGGACATACTAGGGAACTGGACCTGTTCCCAAATTAGTAACATGTTTATGGATGTCTGCTAAACAGCCACCCATCCAGCTGCCCAGTGGAAAGCAATCACCATCATAACTGCTGGCTGTTTTGAGAGAGAAAAGGAATATGTTAAAAACAACAAGCACTAAAATGGTCCATTATCATCAAATGAAGAATGTGTCTGGTGGCTTCCACGTAAATTTCCGCACCATTTCTCGTGATCTCATGTGGGCACCTGTATCTTTCCCACTGCAGGCAGAAAAATAGCTGGGCATGTGTGATTCTGAGCTGAAAATGGTCAGAGAGGAAGGAGTTAAGTGGAGCTTTCCCCTGCCATTTCTCCATTCCAGCCTGCAGCCTTTCACAGCTGCTTTCCATTTAAACACAAAAGAAAACAAGACACAAAACCCTGTTGAGAGACAGATGCATTTGCCATGTAACACCTAATTTGGCCTTCAAGGACCAGCCAAAAGAAACAGGTTATATGTACTCAGGCTTGGACTTTGACAAGTCTGTCAAGAGAGTAAATTCTAAAGGGGTGTGTGTGCGCGTGCATGCATGCAGAGTTGTGCATAATGATAAGCCAACGAATCCTCTGTCCAAACCAATATCACATTGCTCACCATAAGCAAACTAGTCTTCCATCCACCAAAACCCCAAAACATACTAAATATCACCTTTCAGAATGTGCCTCTTAAGAAAGCAATATGTCAAGTACGCATGTCTGATGCTGTACCACAAGACACTGTTATTGTTAAACTTTCCTTTCATTTAATCATGCCCCTTAGAATGAGTAAAGGGGCATAGTGGAAAACAAACCAGAGCTTTTCTGCACTACTGATTAATTGAAAGCACAAGCTGACTAGATAAATGATTTGGTTGTGAAAGCCTTGCTTTAGAAACATGACACCAATGAGCTCATTCATGTCCTTAACTAAAGGCTTTTTAATTGCTCCCCTACAGAAAGGCCAGCATATGTTCAATGACCCAGAATACTTTCTTTTCCAATCACTGGAAATTTTTAGCTGATATTGGTAGGGAGGAGAAGCAGAAATCTGTTCTTTGAGGATGCTGGTCAGCCAGAATGATAGCAAGGAGAGTGGAAAGGTCCCCTGGTTATTTCCACCTAGTACCAAGCCCACATACATTCACATCCAGGCAAGCCAGGCGAAAATCAAATATATCTTATTAAGGGAGGGTTACATCACCTATAGCACACAAATCTAACTATCAGGTTTGGTTCAACAAAAGTTACTCCAAACCTATCTTTAGAAAGAGTTTCTCTCTGCTGCTTTCCAGTGATGTGCACGGAACCGGTTCAGAGAACTGGCGTGGGTCTCCCTTTAAGAGTGTGGGGGTGGGTGCACTTACCCCTCCTGCCACTTTCCCCCTACCGGCGTCAGTACTTTTAGCAGCCCATCGGGACAGCACCATATCTCCGTGCCACCCTGTTGCCCTCCTCTTCTGGATATGACTGAAAGTTGCTGGCATGCCTGGGCGCACGGGCGTGCATGACGTGTGCGCTCCTGTGACCAGTGTGCGCAGGCACATCTGCAACTTCCTGTCGTATCCAGAAGAGGAGGGCAACAGGGCAGCAGGGAGGTATGCTGCTGCCCCAATGCACTGCTAAAAATACTGATGCCGGCGGGGGGAAAGCAGTGGGAGGGGTAAGTGCACCCTCCCCCCGCTCTTAAAGGGAGACACACACACCCCACTGCCTTCTAACCGCCCCGCCGCAGTTCTTTGCACATCCCTACTGCTTTCAACTGTTTCCTTAAATCAGATTTCCTTTGGCCTCTATCCCTGGAAATTGTTTCTGGGCCAATCTTCTCCTGGGAATTCTGTCCAGGAGTCTCCCACCCACAAAAGTATTACACGATCCTCTGTTTGCAATTTCTGTTGAGAGGAAACAAGTGGCTACCATCAGCTACCAGAACCTTCCTTCTAGTCTTCCTTTTCATCAACCATTAATTGCCTGCAGATGAGCCTCCTACTGCTCCAGAGGCCTGGGAAAGCAAACCACCTTAGTCTGGGTACCCAATTGCAGGTACCCAATCTCTCCAGTTACTTCTTTATGTTTCTCCTCTGCCTCTCTGGGGTAATGGGTGGGAATCCAGGTGATTCTATCACAAAGACAATCCCTTGAGGTTCACTGTGGGTTCCTCCAGCAAGTTTGTAAACAGGGAAAGTTTTGGGAATATTTGGGGGACTGACTGAGAGCATGTGCTGCCATGAGTGTGGCATTCAAACTAGGGATGTGTGAAACGTTTTGGGTACAGAACGATCTGTACCTGAAACAGTCCATTTAGGGTGTTTCATAGCCAAAACGAAACACCTGATAGCCCAGCCGAAATGCTTTGGAGCCAGAACAAATCATCCCTGTTTCGGCTCCAAAAGATCTGTAGTTTCGGCCCCTCCATTTTGCAATCAGCTCAGTCTCTAATAGCTTAATTCCTGGTTCCTTCTCTTCTGACATCTCTTTTAATTTCCCACCCTTCAGGGTGGAAGCAGGGCCGGATGCAGCAGGGACAGGAGTTTCTTTCCAGAGAGGCAGGGACTGGGGAGGGAGCTTGCTGGGCTGCTGAGCTGGCCGTCTCGCCGATGCTGCTTTGCCAGAGTTGGAATGCGGACACAGTCACGGCCACGGCCACAACAGGGGATGCGGCGGAGGAGGCGGACAGCCAGGTATGGAGGCGGCAGAGGCGAGGCAGGCAAAAATGGCAGGGAGGAAAGGAGCGAGCCCGGTGCCAGGGAGAGAAAGCACTGCCAGGATGCGGCACAGGAGGCAGACGGCCGGGTATGGAGGTGGTGGTAGCGAGGTGAGCAAAAATAGCTGGGAGGGAAGGAGGGAGCCCGGTGCTGGGGAGAGAAAGTGCTGCCGGGGTTGTGGAGGGAAAGCAATGGGGAACAGGGAATGGACTGGGGCAGAAGGGAGAGGGGAAAGTGGTGCCGGCAGGCAGAATGGATTGCAGTGATATGGATTTGGTTTCGGAGCAAGTCGGCTCCGAAACCAGAAATCGGGGGTTTCAGGAGGGTCAATTTTGGACCCTCCCTGAATTGGGGGTGCTTCGGATTCGGACGAAGCTGAAATAGGAAATATCCAAAATGCACACCCATAATTCAAATCCACCCACAGATTCCCAAAATTCTCAAGATTCTTCATCCAATTTTCCTCCCTGGCAGCATCTTCAAAATAGGGCTGAGAGAGATTCCCGCCTGCAACCTTGGAGAAGCCGTTGCCAGTCTGTGAAGACAATACTGAGCTAGATAGACCAATGGTCTGACTCAGTATAGGGCAGCTTCCTATGTTCCTATGTAAGATCAGGCGGAGAGGGTTGGGAGAATGTCAGGCAGAAAATGTGGGAACCAGACGTAGGTAGGTTCAGACATCACACCTGCAGGAGCGAATGCTCTCAATTCCCAACATATCCCCAACATTTTCCCTTACAAACTTGCTGGTGATCATATGAAGTCACCCCATCTCTTTGTTATTTTCTTACACAGGTACAAAGTTCCACAAGTGTTGATGCCAGAGTTAATATCACAGTGTAGTATCTCAAACTACTATTTCGATTGCAGTTGTTGCTGGCTGCAAACATGCATGCGGAACTGCACATTTAGGTCAACATATTTCAGTGCAATTGTAATGTTATTTCATTTATTCATTGTATTACTGTTAACTATTCATTGTATTACTGATATTGTTAACATGCAAGGGTATGCTTGTTAACTTTTTCTTTTAGTCACTATAAGGTGTTTAAAACCATCACTGACACTGACCTGAGCCAAAAACAAGGCAAATAAATAATACACAAGACAATAACTGTAGGTAGAGTCCTTCAGTAGCCTCATCCCAGAGCATTCCCAACATTGGTTGAATCACTCTAGATAAAATAAAATAAAAATATAATATAATAATAATAAATATTTATATACTGCTATTCAAAAAAAAGTTTGAAAAGCGGTTTACATATAAATATATATATGTATAATAAATAAATAAGATGATTCCCTGTCCCAGAAGGCTCACAATCTAAAAAGAAATATAAAGTAGATACTAACAACAGCCACTGGAGGGATGCTGTGCTGGGGTTGGATAGGGCCAGTTGCTCTCCCCCTGCTAAATGTAAGAGAATCACCACTTTGAAAGGTGCTTCTTTGTTAAGTTAATAAAATAAAATAAAATAAAATAAATAAAAGTGAGTAAGAACTAGGATCTGATCTTAAACTCCAGCTCTGTGTTTGTGAGTGGAAAAAGAGAAAAGCAGGGATCCAAGAGCAACATGGTCCAGGCACATTCACATAAATATGTTCCCTGCGGAACTGTGGGATCACCTGACCTTCCGGCATATTCTTCCGCTATCGATATCTGCATAATGGGAGGCATTCAGAGGGTTTGGGACACCATAAAAAATCTTCACAACTCTCTTAAAGGTGAAGGATAGTAATATGTGCAAGGATCCAATGACGAACTTTATATACAACCAAAGGTTTGGGCATGACCAGTGGAATTTTTGCCTTTTACCATTTAGATCAGCAGACATTTCCCCTCCATAGAAAGCTGCCTCAGTTTCTATAAGCATGCATGAGGGTGGGGGCAGTTGTTCAATAAACTCAACTGCACATACAGAACTAGTTGCATAGATCTTTGGACTCCAGACAATGTCTGTGGCTGGCCTTGCAATACTACTGAACATTCAGCTCCCACTAAAATCTTTTTAAAATGTGGAATGAATGTCTGAAAGGTTAGGTAAGTAGACCTAAAGGACAATTAGTCAGAAAGATGGATGCTTCTTTATATCCACGTACATTACAAAGACAAATGTGTAACATATATCGAGTTTTGTAAAGAAGATAAGAGACATGAGGTAAACAATAAGTCTTGATGATCTCTTATAGATTGAGTGCCAAAGGCTCGGTCCGTCAGCTTAGATTAATAACATTTATATCCTCTTCTTGCCAGTCAGTTTATTTTCCTGACCAGTCTGAATTCAGGACTGGCATTAAAAACTGCTGCAACAAAACAGTCTGTCAGACATGGCATGGGGCTCTGTCTCATCTGGGAGTGCAGAAATGTACACTATTCTTGGATGCAGGAAGGTTGATACATCACCCTTGCATGTCCATGTAACTCTGTGTTATCTGCTTCTGACACCAATTAAGATGAATTCATCAAACTCTTCAAGGACAATAGATATTACTCCCAAAGTTCAGATTTCCAACTGCTGATTGTGAAACATGACCATCCACAACTGCAATTAAGTTTAAAGATCTATCATTGCATTTGCCTAGATTTTCTTTAAAAGCTTCTCTTTGCCTCTGCCATCCCCTCTATTCTCTCCCTGCTGTCAGACCATTGAGAGCAAGTTCCTGATCATGTACACTAAGGGTTATCATTTGCAGATAATCTATGTAGTTTGCCCACACAGTTGCCAACCCAAAGCAAAAGAAGGGTGCGCAAAGTAGCTGGTGCAAAGAAACTTGGCAGCAGGATACTGCAGAAAGAAGAGGTGGGAGGGGAAATTATGGAGAGATGGCCCAACTAGACAACCTTAAAGTTGTTTTTCACACAGAATAAGCAATATCACCGTTTTGATAGTGGGAGAGCAGAAGCATTCATTTTACAAACTGCTCAGTGACAAACTAAAAACATTTTAGTTTTTCACTCATTAGTTAATACTATTTCTGTAGGTTTTTATTTTCACTCAGTAGGTGCACACAGTTCAAATCTAGTACCTTAAAAAAAAAGCAAAGCCTCACAGAAATTTAGTTATGGTGATATCACAACATTAAAGAGTAACAGTAAACTTAAAATAAAATAAACAAAAGGAAGACTCAATTTTCAAAATGCCTTTCATCACAGAAGGGAAGGTTCTGGTTCTGTTACTGACAGTAACTTCCAACTTTTCCGTTTCAGTTTCAATCCAGCTTAGAGTTGTGTCTCTACTCAATCTGATGGCCTCATATGTGAGGACATCACTGGGTGATGGCTGCTCTTTCCTAAGGAATTTGTCCTGTAGGGCACCACCAGATTCCATCTTGTACCTACCCCCACGCTTTCCAGCAACTATATTGAACTGCAGGATGAGACTGTGTGCCTTTGGAGTGCAATGTCATCCATATGCTAGTGGCACCCAGGTTTATTTTTCTTATCCAGGAGCAGCAGCTCTATCTCTGAATGAATCCCTGAATGCAATTACAGGCTAATAAGAGCTAACAAGTTGAAGCGTAATACATTTTAGGCAGGGGTTATGATGGAAGGTCAATGCAAGAATGGAGGGATTATGGTTTTACCTAACCTAATTGGGGGTACACTTCTTCTGAGGAAGGTTTGCAGCTTGGGGACAATGTTCTTGTATCCCACATTGCCATTTGATGTCCAGGTGCCTGCAGTGGCCAGAACATCCTTTTACATGTTTAGGCTAGTAAACCAGCTGCATCCATTTCTCTCCAAATGGGATTTGGCCTTGGCCACTGATCCTTTGGTAACTTCATACATGGGTTACACCAGGGATTCTCAACATTGGGTCCCCAGATATTATTCGACTTCCTCCCATAATCCCCAACCAAAATCCACTGGGGATGGGGATTATGGGAGCTGAAGTCCAATAACATCTGGGGACCCAACACTGAGAATCCCTGGGTTACACAATGCTTTCTATATGGGGCTATCTTTGAAGATGGCTCACAAGATGCAGCTGGTACAGACTGCTGAGTTTATCTCAAGAGGATCAAGTTATAGGTCAGTTTGGCTCTGGTTCAGCTGCACCAAAAGTTAGCTTTTTATGCCCAGTTTCAGTTGCTGGTGACGACCTTTATCAGTCTGCTGTTATTTTGACAGCTGCTATGATGGAGCTGAGTGTTCACCTTTGCTGTTGTCTTGTTCAGTATTCCTTCTGGGTTTGATGTTTGTTTTTGTTTTAATATTTTGGTCACTTTAAATGTACTGTAGTGGTTTTTATTAAGAAAAGTTGGATATAAAAGTTTCAAGTGATAAAAATAAATGGCATGTGGCCTGTATACCTTAAGGAGCTGTGTCAACCACATGTGCCTCCCTGCTCCCTAAGATCTATGGGAAGGCTCTGCTACAGGCCCCATCTTTTGCTGCTGTGAAGACTATGAGAGTACAGAGGCAGAGCCTTGCCTTCTCCATGTAGGCCCCCATGCTCTGGAATACCTTTGCTCACTGAAGCATGTTAGACCAATGATAAAGGAGCCCATTTAGCCATCAACTCAAACCTGGATGTTCCAGAAGGTGTTTCCAGATGGCTGGTTCACTTTGTTAGATGCTGATGCTTTTCTTACTACTTATGAGGAAGTTTATCTGATTGTATTTTCTTGTTTGTTGTGTATTTGTTGTATTGGCTTTTTTATTTTATGGGCTTTAGATTGTTTCACAGTAGATTAGAGGCTGCCTCTTGGTGGCAGAGAATGAGATGTATATATATTTAAATAAATAGACACACATTTCCACTAACCTCTGTAAAAGACAAAAATAACTAAGTTGTTTCTCTTTGTACCTCTGCAATCTTATTCATCTACATAATGTTCATTTTCATGCTCAAGTTAGCAATAAAATACTAGCATCATTCAAAGCTCTTTTCAGGAGTGAAAAACATGCAGAGTTTTTTCCTCCCCATTTATCACAGATTTCTATAGCAATCAATCCTGAAATGAAAACAGGCAGATTATTACATTGCAACAGCAAATGGAAGGAAAAGCCCTGTGACCAATCTCTAGTACCAAATGGAGGTTAAAAAAAAATTATGAAAGTAAGCAATGACAGTAGTCAATCATGAACTGTTTTATTAGTGTTGTTAAATTTCACATTTCCTACTGGTTTATAGGAAGCATTTTCTCTAACATTTTTTGAAACAGAAAACTAGTGTTGTGGTTGGGAGATTTAATTCTTCAGCTCTAGAATTCTTCCCATAGACTGTTTTATTTACTGAAGAACACTTATTTAGAAATAAGTCCAACTGAAATCAAACTATTCAGGTTCAGTTCAGGATTTGTAACAGATGAACTAAGAAGACTGTGCAGATCTCCACCCCCACTAAATATTTATTTCTTATAAATACTGGCAGGTCAAACTTCAGCCTTTGACCAGCAACTTATTGCTACTATGCAATCAGAAAAAGCGTCCCCTCTACTGATATTGTTGTTCACTCACAAGGATATGATAAGGCAGGGTTGGTAGAGAAGAGGAGTATGTTCCTCTCTAATATGAGGATGCTAAGGAATATATTCCAAGCTAGCCACCTCCCCACCAAGCACATGCTCCAGGCCTATGTTCAGGGATTTGACCTGAACCCAAATCTGAACCCAAACTGGTTCAGAGAAGTCTTTTCAGTGAACTAGAACTGAAACTGAACCTAAAATCTTTCAGGTGGCTTGAACCTGAACTAAACTAAATACAAAAAAGTGGTAACCAGTTCAGAATAACTAGTTCAATCATCAGTAGGGGTGTGCACAAATGGTTTGATGACAAACCAGTTCACCTCGAAACAAGCCTGTTTGGCAACTTAATCGCAGACCAAACCAGGGGTGGTTTGGTCCATGATTGAAGTGAACCAAGCCGGGTTCTGCAAAGAATGGGTGGCATGGGACAGCAATAGAGGTAGTTAGTTAAATGGTCATCTTATCTGCTAATCGCACAGCAGGTACTGCCGCTTGCCCCCCCCCCCCCGCCCCTGGTGCAGCCCATAGCCCAAGTGTGCATGATCCTCCCTCGTTTACCAAGTTTTACCAAGCTTCCTGTGCAGCAGCAGGGTTCTAGCCTCTGAGCATAAGTGAAGGCCATTTGCATGGCATTCGTGAATGTGCTGAGGCTGGAACCGAGCAGTCACTGTGCAGGCGGCTTGGTAAAGGAGGAAGGGTCATGCACACTTGGGCTATAAGCACAGACTTATTCTGCAAGCAAAAGAGCTTAATATTATTCTGCATGAAATACATACAAATAAGTTCAAGCATGGTTCAAAATATCTGAACTGTTACCAAATCTCTTTTTAAAGTTAGTATATGAATGGGAGAGGTTTTGTTTTGTTTTTTAAAATCTGATTAACCTGAATTCCAGTTTTTCGTGGTTTGACTTCCTGCTCATTTTACATCAATATGTGATCCAGCTTGGGGCATTTAGGTGAGGCTTATAAACAAAGAGGGTCAGTTCTTGCAGTTCACCTTAAGGTTTTGGGAACTGGCCTAAGAGGACAAAAACCTTCTCTTTGGGTGAATACTGTTATGTGCACTCTCTACTTCTCCAAGTGATAAGAAGTAGGGATGTGCGAAATGTTTCGGATACAAAATGTTTTGTACCCAAAACAGCCTGTTTCGGGTGTTTTGCAGACAAAACAAAACACCCATTTTCCAGATCCAAAAGTTTTGTATACAAAACAAAACGTCCCTGTTTCGGCTACAAAACGTTTTGTTGTTTTGGACCTCCATTTTGTAGTGATCTCTGAGTCAGTCTCCATTTTGTGTTTGACATCTCTTTGAATTTCCCACCTTTCCAGCCTGATTGGTGACCTAAATCATGGGCTGACATGCTGACAATTCCCTCCTTGTTCCCCATTGGCTCTTTTGCTTCTTGCCACCTTTACTGACCCCACATTGGCCAGGGGAAGGGTTGCTAACCCATGGGGTGTTGGGTTCTGTCGTTTCTGTGGTGTTCTGAGTGTAGATTCTCTGGTAGCATATGAGAGTGGATTCTTGTTTTTCACTGAAAATCTCATATGCTACCAAAGAATCTACAATGAACACCTCAGAAACACAATACCCAGTACCCCAAGGGCTTGTGGGTATGGAGGTGGTTGGCACCCTATGTGCACTACACAACCCCTCGCTCTGGGAAACCCAGTGCCCCCCAAGTGGAATTATGGGGCTGCTGAAACCTCCATTATTCCCTATGGAAGAAATCTTAAAAGACATGTAAACTTCAACAATTCACAAAAGATCAGCCCTTTGCCCAGTGGAGAGGAGAACTGGTCTTGTGGCTGAGCATGACTTGTCTCCATAGCTAAGCAGGATCTGCCCTGGTTGCATATGAATGGGAGACTTGATGTGTGAGCACTGCAAGATATTCCCCTCAGGGGATGAAGCCACTCTGGGAAGAGCAGAAGGTTTCAAGTTCCCTCCCTGGCTTCTCCAAGATAGGGCTGAGAGAGATTCCTGCCTGCAACCTTGGAGAAGCCGCTGCCAGTCTGTGAAGACAATACTGAGCTAGATAGACCAATGGTCTGACTCAGTATATGGCAATTTCCTATGTTCCTAATTCTTTTTAGATAATTCTGGAAGTTTCCTTGCCCCCATTGGGCACTACCACCCACCACACTCCACTCTGGGTCATCACTTTCCCCTTGATTTGAAGCGATACATTTGCTGGAATCCCCATTATTCCCTATGGGAAAATTCTTAAAGATGTGTAAACTTAAAAAATTCACAAAAAATCAGCCCTTTGCCTAATTCCTTTGAAATTTGGGTGGTAGCTTCCACCCATTGGACACTACCACCACCACCCACTCTTTTTGCCCTGGGACCCTTTTTAAAAATCCAAATAGATTTGGATTCAGATTCGGAAAATTCGGCTACAAAACAAAACAGGGCTGATTCGGATTCAGAAAATTTGGGTACAAAACAAAACGGGGGTGTTTCGATTCAGATACAAATCAAAACAAGAAAATTCCAAAATGCACAGCCCTAATAAGAAGTCCCAGGGGTGCAGCATTAACCAGACTCTTGTTTCTGGTGAGGAGAGATCACTGTAGGTGTATGGCATTTTTGTATGTTTGATTTATTCACAAATATATAGATTGAGCATCAGGTGGAAGAAAGCAACATGTGAATAGGGATGTGCAAAATGTTTCGGGCACAGAACGATCTGTGCCCGAAACGACCAATTTCAGGTGATTCGGAGCCGAACCCAATCACCCATGATGAGACCCGATAATTTTCAGACCCGAAACGAATCACCCCTGTTTCAGGTCCGAATTTTTCGGGTGTTTCGGGTCTCCTTTATCTGCCCTAGAAAAGTGCCAGCCTTGTCTTCTTCTCCCCTCTCCGTTTTCAGTTTGACGTCTCTTTGAATTTCCCGCCTTTTTGCCTCCATTGATTTCAATGCAGAAATTGCTTTCCTTTTACTTTAATTGAAAAGGTCCTGGGGCCAAAAGAGTGGGGTGGGGTGGTAGTGCCCAATGGGTGGAGGCTACCACCCCAATTGCAGAGTTATTGGGCAAAGGGCTGATTTTTGGTGAATTTCTGAAGTTTACGCATCTTTAAGGTTTCCCCCCATTAAGTATAATGGAGGGTGTATCGCTTCACGTTGGGGGGAAAGGGGTGGCCTAGAGCGGTGTGGGGTTGGTGGTAGTGCCAGGTAGGGGCAAGTAAGCTACCTGAATTTTTTCAAAGGATTTGTGCAGAGGGCTGATTTTTGGTTAATTGTTGAAGTTTACACGTCTTTAAGGTTTTTCCTCATAAGTTATAATAGAATGGAGCTTTCAGCAGCCCCATAAGTGCACTTGCGGGGTGCTGGGGTGGCCCAGAGCAAGTGGTGGTGTAGTGCACATAGGGTGCCAACCACCCCCATGGGTTTCTAACCCATGGCGTACAGGGTTCTGTTGTTTCTGAGGTATTCTGAGTGTGGATTCTATGATAGCAAAGGAGATTTTCAACGACACACCATGAATCCACTCTAATTTGCTATCACAGAATCTAAATCTTAAAGACATAGCAATAGCAATAGCAATAGCACTTACATTTATATACCGCTCTATAGCCGGAGCTCTCTAAGCGGTTTACAATGATTTTAGCATATTGCCCCCAACATTCTGGGTACTCATTTTACCGACCTCGGAAGGATGGAAGGCTGAGTCAACCTTGAGCCCCTGGTCAGGATCGAACTTGTAACCTTCTGGTTACAGGGCGGCAGTTTTACCACTGCGCCACCAGGGGCTCTTCATGAACTTCAACAATTAACAAAAAAATCAGCCCTCTGCCCAAATCCTTTGAAAAAATTCAGGTAGCTTCCTTGCCCCTACCCGGCACTACCACCAACCCCACACCGCTCTAGGCCACCCCTTTCCCCCCGACGTGAAGCGATACACCCTCCATTATACTTAATGGGGGAAAACCTTAAAGACGCGTAAACTTCAGAAATTCACCAAAAATCAGCCCTCTGCCCAATCACTCTGCATTTGGGGTGGTAGCCTCCACCCATTAGACACTACCATCCCACCCCACTCTTCTGGCCCAGATCCCACTTTCTGCTCCAAAGACACTAAAACCTCAAAAAACCACCAAAAATCAGCCCTTTGCCCAATCCGCCTGAAATTTGGGTGGTAGCCTCCACCCATTGGGCACTACCACCCCACCCCACTCTTTTGGCCCCAGGACCTGTTTTTCTTACCTGAATCGATTCAGATTCGGATTTGGGTAAATCCGAATCCGAACCGAATCGGGGGTGATTCGGGTGAGCAAAATTCGGGCACAGAACAGAACAGGGGTGTTTCGGTTCGGGTCTGAACCGAAACACCGGAAATACTGAATCGCACACCCCTACATGTGAACCCCTCTAAGTCTGCAATGGATTACATCAGATCCATAGAGGGGGAAAGGGGGTGACAAGTTTCTTCTTCACTGGTTCAACATATTTCTCAAAGGACCTCATCCCTTTCCCTTTTGTTTCAGAACCTATAACAAGCTCTCCTACTTTCGTTCAAGTATAAATGTAGCTTTTTGTTTTATAGCTGCTTCCCTCATATACAGAAAACAATCGTATGTGGATTTAATTAAGACTTTATTCCAGAAACAACTCCATTTTCTCCTTCCTTTTTTTTCTGTCTCCACCCCTACACTCTCTACTGGAACCCCATGGGGACAACCTTACAAACACAAAGATTACTAAACAGAATCAAACAGATCCCTCCCCTTTAGAACAACCAGAACTTAATTGATTTAAGATTTGGTGACAATGTCTTGAAGTCTTTTAGGTGGTCCCCTGCCACACACACTTCTCCTTATTATTGGGTTCTCTGGCCCAGGAGCTGTTTGTTATGTTTGCTCTGGTACAGAGGATTGACTGTCACATCTGTGAGGTGAAAACTGGAGGCAAGATCAAAGTCCTCTCCAGTTTCTCTCTCGAGATCAGACTCCCTCCCCACTTGTCTCATAGTATGTATGCTTGAAAGGCTTGAACTGTTCCATTTCTTTCCATTAAGCATTCCCTTGAGGATGGTACAAGGAAATAGTCTTGTGTTTTATTGAATGGTTATGCAAGTATCGCTCAGTTTCAAATGAGATAAGCTGTGTCCCATTGTCAGTCACTAGTTCTTTAGGAAGACCTTCCTTGCAAAAACTGCAGCCATGAACTGAATCACCTTGTTTGTAGTAATGTTTTCAGCACATGAAACTTCTGGCTACATGAAATAGTCATCCACCATCACTATAACAAATCTTTGTTTTGTGGGTTGGTTATTAAAAGGCCCTATTATATCCAGAGCACGTTTTTCCCAGGGACCACTGGAATACTCTACTGGAGTCAAGGGGGTGGTAAAGGTATTCTGTGATTTGTCACATACAGCACAAGCCATGCAATGCCTGATTAAATTTCCAATGCATTTGTCCATACTTGGCCACTAAAAACTTTCTCTGATTTGCCTTTTAGTCAAGGTCATGCCCAGGTGACCTTCATGGGCAATTTTGATCACTTTTGCTTGTAAGGAGGTTGGCATCACCAAATGTTCAGTCCTCAGCACCAGCTCATTGAAAAGGGACAGCTCACTTGGTACATGCATGCATTGTTGAAGATGTTCAGGTACCTTGTTTTTGCATGGTCATCAATTAGTTGTGTAAGGTTTAAGTTCAGTAAGCACTCGATCAGCACTGAGGGCCACTTTCCATTCAGGATCACTCTATAATTGGATGAAACTATTTGCACAATTACTGCTCCTTCCTCCATCCTCTTCTTTTGGGATCTCCTTTTGGCCTGGAAGTGGAATTCAAGATTAACAATTTGCAGTTGTATTCTGAATACCTGCAGATATTCCACCTGGAAACCAAAGTCCATAAGTCTGGTGATCCATTTGGCTATTCTTGGGTTTGCTTGACTTGATTCCAAGTAGTAACTAAAGCAGACAGGAGTTTATGGTCTGACTGTTAAGTGAATTTTTTGCCCCACAAGTAAGCCCTGAGGTGCCTCACTGCCCAGAAACATGCTAGAGTTGTGTTGTTGTTTTTAATGACACAATACATTTCCTCTGATACTGTATGCACTCTGGAAGCAAAGGCAACTGTCCTCTTCTCTGTCCTCTTTTTGCTGGGTCAAGACAGCACCCAAACCATACTCAGAAGCATCAGCAGTTACAATAGTGTGCCTGTTGGTGTAGTGAGATCAGGGCTTTCAGCAATGTATGATTTGATAGTCTAAAAACTAGCCTTGCAGGATGCATCCCAGTTAAATGTTACATTCTTTAAAAAAAAAAAAAGATGTAATCGAGAAACTATGGAGGCAAATCTTCTAACAAATTTAGAGTAATACAGAGTCCTAAAAATGACTGGAGTGCATCCTTGTTGTGTGGCTCTGCTGCTTCCTGAACAGCTTTCACCAAGTCTGTTTTGGGAGGTACACCACTCTGAGATATTGTACGTCCCAAGTATATCACCAAGTGTATGCAAAACTGACATTTCTCTGCAAAGATAGTAAGACGGTGTTGTAGTTTTCTCAAGACAGTATAGCATCATGTTCTTCAATGGTTTTGCCATACACTGAAATGTCGTCCTGAAAGTAAGTAATGCCATCTGTAGTCCCCAAAATTGCATGCATCATTCTTTGAAATACCAAAACTGCAGGGGCTAATCCAAAGGGCAGTATTTTGAACTGAAAAAGGCCCTCTGGGGTTATTAAGGTTGTGTATTTGTGAGAAATCTCGAGCAGAGGAATTTGATGATAGGCCAAAGGAAAGTTCAAAGTTGTGAACACTGAGGCCTCTTTCAGAGCGAGCAGCAATAATCCACAATGTTAGATTTCACATCTAATCTACACACATTCAAAGTGTACCATTTGATTTCCATTCAAGAACAACAGGCTTTATTATGTCAACATGCTATAGTCTTAAGAGCTCCTCTTTAAGTGGCGGGTGCAATGCCAAGGGTACGTTCTTCACTTTGTGTTATACAGGTATTGCAGTTGCCTTCATCTGAATTTTATGTTTGAAATATATGGCAGTGCCAGGAGTATCAGCAAAAATGTCTGAGAAATCAGCAATCATATCAGCATATGGATTCGCCATCATCTGTAATACGGGTTCTGTTCTATTTCGGCCTATCATGATCCATAGAACTTTCTGAAGTTTACAGCCCAATATTGAGACTCATTTTTGTGACATGTACACTTTCCCTTCTGCAGTATTCCAGGACAGCAGTGAAGTATCCATTTAAGGTAATATGGGAACCTCCATATCTCCATCGGTGGATATCTGAAGGCTGTAGGTACAAATCTGATGTAGTAAGGATTTTCTTGTAAAGTAGATGGGAAATGATAGTGTTAGGAGAACCAGAATCACCCATCATCTGCATTTCATGGCCATTAAGTTTAACTTGACAATGTGGAGAAGCAGGCTCTAATTCTATCACACTTAAAACTCTGTCAGGAAGTGGTGCATCTGCCTCATCCTTATTATATGATGAATCAGTGGACAGCAGACTTGCAAACCTTAGCAAAGTGTCCCCTTTTCTTTACCTGTTGCAAGTGACATTCCCTGCAGGACAGTGAGCAAAACTGGCTTTTTTTGTGATGAGTCTCTACATCAGTAGCAGTGATAGCTCTTCCTTTCCTGTGCTTCCACTTTCAGGGGCAGTGCCATAAGAGAAGACTGGGATTGGAAATATTTAGTTAGACTGAACAACCTAGATTTCAGGAATCTGGTTTTGGGGTACCCAAAAGTGTGATTTGGAACAGTGAAGAGCATTTTCCACTCTCCTAGCCCTCTCTCTAACTTTATCCAAGATAAGTTTCCCTTCCATTAGCAATTTTTCATGAAGTTTGGAGCAGTTTGTTTTCATAACAATCTGATCCCTGATAATTTCATCAGTAAAGCTGGCAAACGTACAAGTTACACTTAAGGCATGCAGTGCTGTGACATACTAATCAATAGATTCACCAAGCAGTTGGAATCTAGAAGAGAACTTTTAACGTTCAGCAATCATATTCAAAGTAGTGTTAAAATTATCATCTAAAGCTAGAAGAGCAGTTTCATAAGGGTTGGCATCCCCTTCCAAGTTGTTAGAAAAGGGCAATAATTATTTATGATTATTTATTTATCTCTGGGCAGTTTACAATAGAATAAAAAGAAAGTAAAACATTAGTTAAGACAATAATGAAAAGTTTAACACATTACAACAATTTAAAATTTGTAAAAGAATATTTTAAAACAGCATTAAAACCATTAAAACAATATTAATTAAAATCCTGGGTGAACAGATGTGTCTTTAAAGACTTTTTAAAAGCTGTCAGAGATGGGGAGGCTCTTATTTCACTAGGGAGCACATTCCAAAGCCTTGGGGCACCAGCGGAGAAGGCCGGTCCCTGAGTGGCCACCAGACGAGCCGGTGGCAACTGCAGACGGACCTCTCCAGCAGATCAGTGGGCGGTGGGGTTCATGACGAAGAAGGCGTTCTCTTAAAAACCCAGGGCCAAAACTGTTTAGGGTTTTATAGGTTATAACCAGCACCTTGTATTTTGCCTGGAAACATATCAGCAGCCAGCATAGCTCCTTCAATACAGGAGTTATATGGTCTTTCCGAGATGACCCAGAGACCAACCTGCCTGATTATATATTCTTTGGCCTTCAGGGCCCAGGACAGGGGAGCAATATAGCCTTCTGATTTGCTGGAGTAACATCTGGGGTCTGTATAGAGAGGAGGTAATTGCAGAAATAGGACCTCCATTGTTTCCAGGGAAGAGCAGGTTCTCCTGGGGTAGACCAAAAAAAAGGGGGGGGGTGGTGGTGGTGGGATATGAGCCATACTGCTCTGGGCATCGAGTGAACAGAGTTCAGGATTGAAAAGGGGAAAGAACCTTCTGGAGTTGTGCAGATCAGGAAGCTGGGGAAACCAGCAGCAGCAGCAATAGTAGAAAGCGGTTCAGAAGTGTAGGCCCAGTAATGCAATGAAATGAAGATGCAGGAACATTCACAAGCTTTGCAGGCTCACATGCATAGCTGGGTCAAAATCTCATCACCAAATGTTTTATAGCTGCTTCCCTCAAACACAAAACAATCTTATGTGAATTTAACTAAGACTTTATTTCAGAAACCACTAAATTTTCTCCTTCTCCTTTCTCTCCCTTTTGTTTCTGACTCTACCCCCTCCCACACTCTCTACAGGATCTTCTCTGAGACAAAACACAAAAGATTACTAAATAGAATACAACACATTACACTGTGTCCCTTCGATATTATTCCCTCTCCTAATACCACACTACTTTGTTTAAACATATTTGTATACCGCCCACTACCAAAGTCCCTATGCAGTTTACAACAATAAAACAAACCAATATATTTTTTTTTAAAAAACAACAACATTTAAAACATATTAAAAGTTCAGATTAAAAGATCTGCCTATAAAACTACTACATAGCTAAAAAGCTTGGCTGAAGAGATGTGTCTTCAGTTGTTTCTTCCCACCTCCAGCAACTGAATGCATGGTGCCTATGTCAGGCCTGGAAACTGCCAGAACTATCTCATCTGGCATTGCCATGCTTTTAGACTGTTTGTTTCAATACTATTTATACAGTGCCATGAATGCACATAATGCTTTACAGGGTAATATAAGACCCCTCCCCCCAAAAAAATTGTCTCCAACTGAGGGAATCTGTTACTCCTTTCACCCATCCCATGTAGTGCATTCAATGGAGCAGAGACGTGTGAAGGGCCTCTAACTAGGCAAAATAAACCTAGATTTGGATCTGGGGTTGGTTGAGTAAAGCAATACAGGCTGGAGGTTTGGTGTGGGTCAGGGCTGTAACTCATCGTTCTCCACCCCCATCAACCTTGGAAAGTTGTCATATCCTTGTTCATTTATTACATAGCCAAGATTACTAAGAAGGCATCCCCCATGAGTGGAACCAAAGAAAATTCTAACCTGAAACACTTGGTACAAATTGCCTCTTTAGTTCTATCAAGATACTAAACACAACTGCTGTCATTTGCCCAAAGTATCAAAGATCTATCGTTTCAATTCTGGTTCATGCACTTAATGCTTAGATTGCATTCAGTGTACTGGCTACAAGAGTACGCACATTGGCATGCACCAAGCACTACAAGGACTGGCTTTACATTGGTCTCAGCAGACCTCAAAAAATGTCAAGTTGCATCATGCAGTGAAACCAATCGTTTGGTCTTGGCTGCCATGCAGGGTGGGGGGAACCTACATCAATGAGTCTGCGGAGCGGCTCCTAGGTAAGAGTTGATATGAAAGAGGTGAGTTATTTCAGCAATGAAGACACAAGCTGTAAAGTTTATACTGCTGTAAAAATACACTGTACATAGCACACAAGCAGACCATATTTTTAAGGGCATTTTCAAAATCCAGAAACAAACAAACCACAGATTAAGAAACAATGCACACCCATTCTTAAAACGGCCACCTTATTCAGTAATTAGGGAAACAGGTTATGGACACTTTGAGGTGTTTTCAAACTCAGCACCCACCAAAGCTGAAAGCATGTGACTTTCACAAACACCAAAAGGCAGTGGGTTGAATCAGGTGAGAGGTAAAGCTAGAGAGTGCTCAAGCTTTCCTTGCTCCATAACAGGCAGACAATCTCTTTGCTGCAGTATAAGAATTAGCCCTACGTCCAACAATCCACTGAAATTATTTGTATGATAGTCTCATCTTCACCCATTCATTAACCTACAAAAAGCAGAAACAGATTATCTAAGCAGTCACATGGTGCAGCTTTTGCTGGGTTGTACCAATTCAGGCTGAGAGGTGGGCGTGGTGTTACTGCATGTTTGAATATTCCTCCATATATGTATCCCCAAATAAATAGCAGCAGTGTTATCTGTTACCTCATAGCATGGTCCTTGTGCAAAAACAAAATCCAGACCTCAAGTTATATAATTAAACGATTTCAGTGATAGACTCCTCTAGAATTCAATGTTCTTAGGCACACTTTCTGTGCTGCATTATTATGATACAGACACTCTTCTGTGTAAAACATCATACAGGAGACTTTGCTAGGGCGGAGAAATTCCCCTCAATTCCCCCACACACCAAAACAGGTGTGGTAAAATCCCTACATTCATATGTGCAGTTTTCAGAAGGACACCTTCCAGTATCAAACAGGAATAACAAGATAGCGGACCTGAGGTTTGAACTGGGAACCTCATGCTCTTAGGCTGGGAACTAGCCTAGGGAGCTGCCTCGCGCTATGTGTACTCAGGTTCCAGCAGAAGGGAACAAGGGTGTGCAACAATGGCCCCGAAGCTTGGCAGGTGGATTGAAGCCTTTGCATTGGCCAGACATGGTAGAAATACCTGAAGCCAGGCCTCCTGCCCTTTGGTCAAAAAGAGCAAGACTACCAGGTTGTTGCATTAAAGGCGTCAGATATCCAGCTACAAAGAACCTGGTTTGGAGAACATGCATTCCAAATCTAGTTCCTGATATGGCCCTCGCCCTGCAGCTCAGCCTAGTCCTAACAACACAAATGCAGCACTCTCAATGAAAGGTTTCTGGTGCTAGACAGGATGGCTAAAGTTACATCACTAAACAACTGTGTCCAAAATCAACCTAGTTTCACATGTTTGTTTTTCCCCATACACTTCTAAATTAAAACTTTCCTATATTCAACATAGCTGAGCCCACTTTAGTTAGCTTCTGGCTGGCCCTCACAACTGCTTTGAAAATGTTTGTAAAAATGCCCTGAGCAGTTTCTCATTTTTATGAGGGCAAGAGAATAAAAGCCACAGATAACACATCTTAGGTTACAGGAAAACTTAAACTTGTCTTGAGGCTGTGTGAGCAGAACAGAATTATTTCCTGTAACTGAAAGAAGAAGTCCCAGCATGAACAATTGAACAGTGCATGTCCTTCAGAAGTTAATTCATATTTGTGTAAGTAGGTCTGTGGCATTCCTGTGTTTTCAGAAAGTTTGTGTGCATTTCTCTCTGTCTCTCCCCACTTTATTTCTGCCATTTTTGCTCTCCAGCAGAATTTCACTTTGTCTGTCTTTGTCTACAACTTTGGACAGATTTTCTTTTAAGCAGAACACAACTTTTTGAATTTTATTTATCAAGCTTCCCATGCTTTCAAACATGAACAGATAGAGAGAGAGACCCTACACATGCAGAAACAGCTAGCTAGGGGCTCCTTAGCTTATTCGAGAAAATAAGCTCCGCTGATAAAGCCAGCAGATCTCATTGAAGCTGTGCAAGGCAAGGAACCATGTGGCAAAGGAACTTAGAAGTCGTGCTTGTGAGCTTCTAAGGTGTGCAAGCCAAATAGGTGAAGGTGCATATTCTCTCTCTCTCTCTCTCTCTCTCTCTCTCTCTCTCTCTCTGTTACATAAATTATATAAACTCATACCTTATATTATATTATATATGTGTAGTGCGCTCTCTCTCTCTCTCTCTCTCTCTCTCTCTCTCTCAGAGAAGGAGAGAGAGAGAGCACTACACATACATAATATAATATAAGGTATGAGTTTATATAATTTATGTAACTACCCACACACATTGCTTAGAATACTGTTTTAAATATGTAAAACAAAAAATCAAAGAGCTCTGCTTTTCTGCTCTGGAAACATCGACCCAGCTAAGAAAAATGGCCTTCTTTTCTTTTCTTTTCTTTTCTTTTCTTTTCTTTTCAAATCATGTTGGTCACATTTACTTTTTTTGGCTAGTTATTGTTGAAAAGGTTTTCAGGTATACACAGTGTCATGAAGCCAACCTCAAACAGTGACCTGGAACCCACACAATGAGGAGGGAGCACCAGAGAGCTTGCAGGGTGTACAGTCATTCTGTCTCCAAAGTACCCAGTACTGACCCCAATACTGAAGAGGCATATTTGGCAACACTAAACCACAGACCAATAGTCAAGCTCCATGCCCTGGCCACCTGAATCCCCTCAGGCCTTAATTTTCTTGAGGAAAAGCCATGCCTTCTACCCATCTCTTAAGCCCATTTTGCCAAAGATAGCAATGGATCCACCAGGAAATTACTAGGGCTGTGCATCTCCGAAATGATCAAGATTGGATCTTATCTGATTTCAAACAAGCACATCAGTTTGCCAGTGCATCAGGGAGTACCTGTATTGAATCAAGCCAATAATGCTGCATGACCCTGTGAGGAAGGCTATTTTATCCTAGTAATGCACCAGGGAAAGGATGCTACCTCATGATTCTGCTTCCTTCTCTACGTCATGATGCAACTTCCAGGAAGAAATGTGCAATTTAAAATGCTGCTACTACTGCCTCTCAAAGTAGCAACTGTTCTTCAGGTCCAATAAAGAAGAGCCCACACCAATGCCAGCAGCTTCCCCACCAATCCAATCCAATCCAATCCAATCCAATCCAATGCAGAGTTGGATTGGAGCGATTCCTAACTGATCTTTTTTTATGTTCTGCATCCAATCCAGTGGTTTTCATGGTTTTTAATGAGTTTTATGTTAATATTGTAATTGGTTTTAATTTTTATTGTGAACCACCCTAAGCCATTTTAGGATGGGAGCTATACAAACAAATAAAATGAAAAATGGTCCAATAGAGCCTGCATCATACTGGGTCCAGTTATTGACCTGATTAAATGCACAGCCCTAAAAAGTGCCAAATGTCAATGCAGCACAAGGCTCCAGTATGAGAGGTCTGCCGAACAGGTTTGAATCAAACTGGGTTTGATTCAAACTGGCCCGGTTCAAACTCACCAGACCAGCCTCCAAAAAAAGGTGGCTGGTCCAAGTTTGGACTGGACCGGGCCCAGTCCGATATGGATCAGTTTGACCTGGTTCAAGGGCTATGCTTGTAAATCTTCACCAGATTCCCATTTACAAGCAAAGGGGTGGGGGAATCCTTTAAAAGTGTTCTAAGAACAGCCAGAGGTTGGGGGAGAGCACCTTACTGGCTACATCGTCGTCAGCGAGGTGGCGGCTCCTCTAAGCCCCGCTGGCACTACCTCCCAGCAGCACGGGCCAGCAGTGCCCTGGTTCTGGCCTCTGCTGATGCACAGCCATTTGTGTGACCTCCATGGATGTGCAGAGGCCATTTGCATCACCACAGTCACAGACAGATTGAACTGGCTCACGGACCAGCAGTTCACTTCAAATGAGAACCAAACCACCTGAACTGATTCTGTGCACAGCCCTATCCAGGTTAGGTGTCACTCCTTTAAGATCCCCACTTCTTCTCAGAGAGGATGTGGAGATGAAACAGGCAAAAGGTTGGTATGAGATATAAAGGCTCAGTCTCTAAGGTTCTGGAACTTGTTAGAGCAATTTTTCCATTACGTGGGAATGGTTCTTCATTATTTGGATCCTGTCCCTGACCCTGTCCCTGCTTTTGCTTCAGTTCCTCCTGCTTATTGGGTAGATTATCCTTATAGATGACACATGTCCTCTGCCTCATTACCTGTTGGTGAATTCAGCCCCTACCCCTTCCACACACATACTCAGTGGATTCTGACCTGCTAGCACTGGATAGATTATCATGGGGTTGTATGCAACAATAAATTATCCTATGCAAGCCCCATTTGCATCAGTAGGAGCAGTACAAGGTTCCATGCATTTCAAAGGATCCCGACTCATGTACAGCTTCCATTCATTTTAATAGGACTGGTGCAGGAGCACATTGTATTGGATTTATCCCAGGGTCTACAGTTTCACTAAAAAAATATCAAAATAAATCTCAAGTACTGCGAACATGCACAAAGTATCTAGAAAAACCCTTCAAAACATGTACTACTGGAATTGTAACCAGATAAAATTAATATTAACTAGCCGACCACGCACAGAGCATCTGTGTGCTCTTTGGGGCTGGCGGTTACCTCTCCCCACCCTTCTGCCCCAGTCTCTGCTTCCAGGCCCAACCACTTCTCCTCCCCACTGCCACTTCTGCCCCTCCACTTTCTTTCCCCCCTCTTGGGCCTTGCCTCCACAGCTGGGCTGGGCCTGCCACCTCTGGCCTCCATGGCTGGGCCGCTGCCGCGGCAACCAATCCTCCTGCGTGCGCCTCAGCCAATCAGGCGCATCCGCTGCCCAGCCAATCAGCTGGGCTCTGGGACGCACATTCCAAGGTACACGCAGGAGAATTAATATAATAGATAATTTACACTTTTATTCATATAGAAACCCAACCACAAGATGCTGGTGGTTATGGTGCATTATGAAAAACAATAATGAAATTAATAATTTTGTTTATTAATGTCAAGGTATAATTTATTATTGCAAAATGTGTTGGTTGTGGTGAAAACTGTACTAGCATATCCTAAGAAAGCTACATCAATACCAACTATCTCTGAATGGTTAATTAATGTTTTGCATATAGATGAAAGTCAAGCTAATGGATAACATATGACAAAGAAATGATTTTTCTACTCCTGTTAATTTAGTTGAAAAACTAGCCCATTTTAGTATATATTGGAATTCTGGCTGTAGTGATACTCAGCTGGAAAGACACTTTTTTTGGTAACAGAAATATAAATAAAAGCCTGAACTTTAAACAATGCAATTAGTATTCTACCTACTTGAACAATATACTAAAATGCAACAAAGTCAGAGAAGAAAATTAACACAAGATATGAAATGGAAGAGAAACCAACTGGACACTCAACCCTTAGCAACTGAATAACATACTTCAAGAAATACTTTTCACAGGGATATATCCAATGCATCCTATCCATACTTCCTTTTGAGCAAGCCCCAACTGAACTAAGTGGAATCTAATGAGAAAACATGCCTAAAAGTGGATTTTAAGATGTCAAATTTAATTACAGAGCACCACAGGTTTAATGAAAGAGGGAGGGGACCATCACAGTCCTCCTTGCCACTTCCTGTCTGCAACTGAACTAGTTTCCTGTTCTCAATGCAAAGTTCATTGGATTTTCACCATAGAGATACCAAGGGACAGAGCAATAGTACCCTGTACTCATAGAGAATCATGGGCAATGGCAGCTTTTGGTTTTTGGCACCAGTTCAGGTGCTGTGCCATTCTAGTCTTTCTCTATCTCTATAGGTTTAACATTAAGTTTGCTCTATTTGTACTATGCAATCCTATCCTTCTATAAATCAGTGTCAAAAGCCCCATTTATTTGAATGGAGCAGGATTGCAGCCTAGATCTGTTAAGATATGAAAAGAAATATTCTCAGAAACTGCTCACAGAGTAGTAACCTGTGGGATGCTCTTCCTCTGAAATTTGCCAAAGGCCAAATCTGAGCATCTACTATAAGCCCTAAAAAGAAAAGTTGGCAGTGTTTTTTCCTTGCATAGAGCATTACTGAGGGATTTGCACAGTTTACACCACCACCACCACCACCTTTCTATATCTTATGTCATAATGAGTCTGGTTTTTTGGTGTGTGTTTTTAATGCTCTTAAAGCATCACCACAAATTTTTCCAACATGAATATGATTATCAAAGTTTTTCACTGGTGTATTTCCATAAATGATTTGGGTGTTACGAACTCAGTCATTAAGGAGGATCAGGATCTGCAATTAACTCTGCTTACTGACACTTGTTGGGTGACAAATAGTCTCTGTGTACTGAAATATGGATGTCATACAAGGAAGCTTAGGTGATCCAGCAAAAAAATAAATAAATCATCATCTCTGTTATTAACAAAGTCGTTAACAAAGATTCAAGTCTGTTAAGACATTAGCAGATATTTAAATGCATTAGGGTGAGGAGGCATGGATTTCCTTTCCCATTGCATATAATGATAAATGATACTAGCACAACAGCCTAGCTTATTAATAACTTCTCACAGTGGTTAAAATGTCCACGTCTGACAGTGGAAAATGAAGCTTTGCCATAATGGTAAATGAGAAATCTTCACTCTGAAGTACAAAACATCAATTTGTCATAATAATTGCTGAATGCACACTGTATATTTCTCTTATATTATTGGTAACACCGTAGGCACAATCCATCAAAGTTGTATCCTATTCAAGCCCCACAGACTACACAGCATAATCGAATGCACCAGGGGCCCGTTGCAGGGGAGGGCATTAGGGGGAAGCCCTGTGCCCCTCCAAGCTTAGTAAAGCATGACAGACAGTGGCTTCTCTCACCTTCCCCACTAGCAAACAGGGAGAATATTTGGCGGTTGCAGTGCTTCCCCTTCCCATCCTTGTAGGATAGGAGGAAAAGGAGTCACCACCACATTCCATCCCCATTCACCAGTGGGGAAAGAGGGCAAGAAGAAACGAAGCTACTGCAGCTGCTGAATCCCTCAACAGCAGTGGCTGCTCCCACCCTCCTCACTGGCCAATGGAAACAGCTCCTAAAGGTCCTGCGATGATGCAAGGGCCTCTGGGGGATGCTCCCATTTGTAAATGGGGGTGCAGTGCTGGCAAAGCAACAGCGGCCTAACCCTCTTGGCTGACACGTGCCACTGTTACTACTGGTACTGGGAGTCTTCAGGTGTCAGCCAAGCCAGATGGACCCTCCAACAGGCATGGGGTCCCAGGCAGTGCCTGACCTTACTGACTCCTAACATAATCCCTTAAATGTATAGCCAGAATCTAGGCTTGCCAACTGTTGAAATGGCCCCTGAAGCGATTCCTTTAACAGCAGTATGACCTGTAAGATTAGCAGATGATAATATTTAGCTCCATGTTCTGGAAAGCTTCCCCTATGGATTGCTGCAAATCTGGTAAAGGCACAGATCAAACCAGGCTGATTTCTTCTGGCTAGTTAGGCAACCCTACTAAGAGCTACTTTAGATGTGTGCAAGGGCTTGGACACCACATGAAAAGTTCTTTTTGAAAAGTCCCCTCTAGACGTTGGCTTGGGGGAAGGATATTTTTAAGAACCACAAGGCCACACTTCCCTTAGGTGCATAGAACTAGTAACATTGTTCTCTGGATCCCAACTTATATATCTATTATAGCAGAGCGCAGTCAGAGGAATATGCATTTAAAATAAAATGAATAAGTTCACAAGTGGCTTCAAGTTGGGTATTGCAGAAGAATATATGATGAACACCTCAAAACATTTTTATTTATCATACTAATATTCCCCATCCTTCCTCCAAGAATCTCTGGGCAGTTATCCTATTGTATCCTCACAACAACCCTGGGAGATACTCCAGCATCGTATCCACTACACCTGGAGTGTCTGATTCAGTCTTGAATGGTCTATTCCCCCTACAACTGAATCCCTATGACCCCCCAACGTATTTTAGATCACAAAGCAACAGTGCATTAGGGGTGTGCACCTAAAAGCTCGATTTGGTTCAAATTCAAATTGAATTCAAGCTGTCAGGTCGAACCAACTGGCTGGTCTGGTCCGTTTGACTGAACCGGTTTGGTGGTTAGAGGGGCTATACTTGTAATGAGGAATCTGGTGAGGATTCCCTTTACAAGAAAAGGGATGGAGGAATCCTCTAAAGGAACTGTGCCACTACCATGTGGGCAGCTTGCTAAAGGGGGATCACCATGCTATTGGGCTGTGCTGGGGCAGAGAGCAGTGGCAACAGCAGCTGTGCCAGGTTTTAACTACTTTAAACTACTTATCTTGCTGTTGCCTCCCACTGCCACCCTTGCAATGATGAACCAGTCGGCCCAAACTGGCCTTGGTTCGGTTTGATCGCAGACCAAACCACCCTTAGTTTGGTTTGCGATCGAGCCGCTGAACCGGACCAGTTCGAGGTGAACCAGTTCAGCATTGAACAATGCATATTCAGGAGCATATAGCAGGTAAGGCATAACTAATCTGTGTCAAGTGACACACTTATGCAGTAAACTCTTACATAAGGATGAACACAGGAACATAGGAAGCTGCCATATACTGAGTCAGACCATTGGCCTATCTAGCTCAGTATTGTCTTCACAGACTGCAGGGGCGTATCTAGGGTGGGGCAGGCAGGGCACATGCCCTGGGCGCCACTTGAAGGGGGGCGCCATTTCTTAAAATTAACTTTTTTTTAAAAAGGCTGCCGAAAACAAAATGGCCACCGCGCATGCTCAAATGGCCTCTGTGAGGCCCTAGGCCATACCAGGCCTCACAGAGGCTATTTGAGCATTTGTGGTGGCCATTTTGTTTTCAGCTGCAATTTTTTGAAAAAAAATTATTTTAAAAAATGGCCACTGCACATGCTTAAATGGTCCCTGTGAGGCCCTAGAGGCCAACAGGGGGGAGGGGGAACCTTTGCAGACTCCCCCAGCCTTTAGGAAGCCCCCCAAAGGGGCTACAGGTAATTTTTTAAAAAAGAAATATTATAAGTCACTGTACACATATTCAGATATGTGACTTGTATGTGACCTTCAGACTTGTATTTTTCCACTGATATTATGGTAAAGTTATCTGAAAGATGGGTGTCAGATGTTTGGACAGGGGGCGCAATTTCAATGCTTGCCCTAGGCGCTATTTTCCCTAGATACACCTCTGCAGACTGGCAGTGGATTCTCCAAGGTAGCAGGCAGGAATCTCTCTCATACCTATCTTGGAGAAGCCAGGGAGGGAACTTGGAAGCTTCTCCTCTTCCCAGAGCGCCTCCAGCCCCTAAGAGGGATATCTTACAGTGCTCACACATCAAGTCTCCCTTTCATATGCAACCAGGGTGGACCCTGCTTAGCTAAAGGGACGTCATGCTTGCAACCACAAGACCAGTTCTCTTCTAAGGAGTGCCTTTCTGAATCAGACCAGAGTCCACTTAGTCCAGCTTTCTTTGCAAGATTCCTAGTATCTACAAACACTAGGAGATCTACCAAAAAAACTGGCCAGGATCCAAGTGTGCTGTGCTCTATGACATAGGCCACCTGCACTAAACTATACTCTCTGCAACATTTACTGGTATTAATTTGAAATCCAATTTTTAAAAACGACAACAAAATATATCTCCAAATTGAGGATGCAGTTTATATGTTGTTAGGATGGCTTCATATGCAGACATGTGAATGCCATGTTGGCATTTGTGTTAGGTCAGATACATGAGTTAAACATAAATTAAAAGTTCTTTTAAGCAAAACCAGTTTTCTGGTTTTCCAGTGACTTTTGTCATCATATTCTCATTCTAAAAAGGAAACATAATTGTGAATCAACATCTCATCCTTATGCCAACAAGGGAAGTTGCAGGGGAGTAACAGCAGGAGAGAGGGCATGCCCTCAACTCCTGCCTGTGGCTTCTAGTGGCATTTTGTGGGCTACTGTGCAAAACAGGATGCTGGACTAGATGGGCCATGATCCAGCAGAGCAGTTCTTATGGATACTAAGATATGTCTTAGAAGAATGATGCATGAAATGTAATGTCCATCTATATTGTAATGAGTCAGGTGTGTTATATATAGATTGTTTCATGAGAAAAGAGATCCCTTCGAAAACTGGGTCTTACACAGGGACAAATAATTTTAGAGGGGGTTACCCCAAAGTAAGGTCTTTAAATGTACAGTTCATCCCACAATCCAATTAACCCATGACTCAAGAAAGTGATTGGCCACTCACAGGTTACAGCCATCCTGGGAAGGCTATTTAACCTTTTACGTACCACAGCTGCTCCATTCAATCAGTCAGCACCCACATTATGGTTTATCCCTATGACAGCATGGAAAATTTCTCATGGCAAATTGTGGCAGTATGGAGGAAACCGACCCCTCCAGAGGGGACCTACCCTCCTAACAAGCCTGGGCATATGAGTGTCTCACCACATATGAAATATGTCTTCCAGCCCCACAGAGAGGGATGGAGAGGGAATATGAATATCTTTCCATATTGCCTCTTGTTTAGATGAAATTCATATGGAATGGACAATTTTCTGTAATTCATTCATTGATTTCCCTGAGGCTTTAAGATTTGATGCATTTATCTTTCACAGCAGCAGTGACAAATTGAAGGTTATAAATTATTACAGATTCACCCACAGACATGGTTATCTACACACACACACACACACACACACACACACACACACACACATTCTGATGGAAAATTATAGCCTCAGGAACTCAAGTAAATTGAGAGGTTGGTTGTTTCTGGCATTAAAAGCATCTATTTAAAAAGAAGAAGAAGGAAAAAGAAGATGGAGGGGGACATTTTCTCGTTTATCAGCACATCAGAAAGAATGCAGCAAACTGCCATGAGTCCAGATCTTCATTTCACAGAGACTCTGGAACAGAACATCTGATTCTAGGGTTCTAATACTAAGCAAGCAAAGGTAAATTATTTGAGGCATCAACAGGACACTTACACCAGCCAAACTGCTGGATTGTTTCTTATGACCGCTCATAAATTAAACTACCATGCATGCCTACAATATGCTGCTTGTTTGATTCAGTATAAGGCAGCTTCCTATGTTCCTATGACTGCAGGGTCTTTTTTTTTTTTTTTTAAAGTTACACATAAACAAACTGGAAATAAAGACAGGACTGCCTGGAAAGGGCACCAAACTCACCAAAGATCATGCAGGTCAATAAACAGATATTGAAGACTAGGGAGAAAAGAAAGGAGAATTCTTTCTTTTTGAGAATCCTCCCTATGGAGGACATACAATGGGCTTGATTCCCACAACAGTTTTGTTTTGTTGATTATAACGAATTAGAACAGCAAATGCAACCTAATTTACTAGTGTATATTCTTTTTTTATTATATTCTCTCACTCTCTCTCTCTCTCTCTCTCTCAACCCCCACCCCAAGGTCATTCACACAGCTGTGCTGGGGAGGGCTGGCAGGGAGGCAGGCTCCTACCTCCCCCCCCCCGCACATAATCTTCCTTCTGCTGTATGCTCTGCCACTCACACGGCACATGCAGGGCCAGGAGCCGGAGGACAAAGTCCCCCCGGCATCCCACAATGCACCCACAATGCTTTCTTAGTTCACTCAAATCAGTGATAAGCATGGCCAGTGTTCCATGTGAACTGCATGCACCCTCAAACATGCTCGAGAATCTTCTATGGTGCCATGGGGTTCACATGGCAGATCTGCAGGTGCTTCTTAGTAGGCAAGTTGTTGTGGAAAAGATCCACTGAAGATAGAAAGTTGTAAAAACATCATCATACCAAGAAGAGGATGAAGTGAGGAGAAGAAGAGATGGTGCCAGCAGAGGAGAAGAAGAGTCAGAAAGATACAATGAGAGAAAGGTCGTTCACACTTGCACAGTCCTACCCAAGTAGGGCTGCTCATGTGGAGCACTGGGATCAGTCCCAATACCAGCACGCTTCATGGGGGTAGCCTGGACACTGGGAGTCACTATTAACTGTGTTCTCCTGCTGATGCAAGAAGGGTGTCTACCCACAATTCTGGGAGCTAGTCAAGAAAACAGAAATCTATTGGGATCTAAGAGAGAAGTATCCCTCCTATTTTAAGCCAAAACAAAAACTCTGTGTCTGAGGAATCCAAAGCCCAGGAAACAAGATTTGGATCTCACTGTTTTCATAATGTTATTTCCTTGCTCTTCTGTTATATCAAACATTTATCCCTAGGTTTTTATAAGCCAGGCACTGGATAATGAACAGCAGAGGCCTAGTCAATGAGTTCTGAGTTGCTCCTGGAAAGTACACCAGCCTGCCAGGGTAGGAGCTGAAAACAGCCCAGCAACAAGACCTAAAGGGGACAATTTGAGCAGAGCACCAATTAAGTTCAAACGGTATGTGGCACTTCCCTCTTTCATGTCAGAAATGATATTACTAAAACAATATTTCCTGATAAACTATTTTTTCCTCTATGTACAAATGCATTGATCAAATATAATATACTTCAGCAACTCTGTGCAGTAGGAATCCTTTGCCCACCCCACTCCTTCTGGAAAAACAGACAAGTTCTTTGTGGGACCAGGAATATAACTCCAGTGGCAGAATTCTGTAGATTCTCTCTCAGAATCTATGGATTCCATGGCTTCTAACTGCAAAGTTTTGAGTTAGTGCTATGTAGTGCAGGATATTTTGAATAATATCCATTACTAGCCAACATAGAAGAACATAAGCAGGTTGTTAATCACCTCTGCACCTGAAGAACCCTGGTTGAGTTTTTAAATATAGATATAAACGTAATTACAATAGCTGTTATAACTTCCATTATAGATTCCTACTTTGGTGAACTTGGTGGTTAATCATTAACATAATCCTTGAACCTTAATTTCTGTCCATGAAAACTGACTATGTTGCCCCTTTCTCCAGGGATCATTGTAAAAATGAAGGTCTCAGGGCAGTGAGCAATCTCTCAGTGTACCCTTTCCCCATGGTCTCGTACACAAGGCCTACATACTACATTAAATGTATGTCTACTTCTAAAAATGGCCACTGCACTTTATTTAACCCTTCCCTTCCATTACATCCAAGAAAACCTGTGAGCTCATTCACACAAGCAACTCTACTTGGTTGCACAGCCCTCCCCAGGTAGGGCTGCTCATGTGGAGTGCTGGGATCGGTCCCGATAGTGTTCCCTCTAAGGCGTGTGCACATGCACTCACTCACAATTTTTTTGATATCCGCTCAGTAAATTTCAGATCCCGCTCAGGTTGACTCAGGAAGGCCCCACTCTTAATGCATGTGCGCGCACACTGCCTTGATACTGCCACCCAGAACAAAACTCATTCCGCACAGATGAAAAGAATTAGAGAGAACACTGGTCCCAATCCTGGCACTCTTCACTGGGGTAACCCAGGTTTTTTACCCAGGCTTATACTGAGGTAGAAAGGAGTGAGCCCACCCTTCAACCGCACACCCCAGTCATTTGAACGCTCGGGCTGCCCACAGTCCAAGCATTCATAGAGATGGGCGGCTAGAGCACCCAAGCAGCAGGGAAATCCCCCAATGCACTGCACTCCTCATGTAATGCACTGTGGGATATCTGGATGCTGAGCTTCATTTCCTTGGCCTCCAGATGGCCTTGCAGCTTGTGTGGGTGCACGAGCAGTGTGGCTGAAGACACAGCACTGATTGTCTGGAGGAAAGGCAGGTAAAGACCTACCTTCCCCCCACCCTCCCTAGTCCCCCACACAGTCGCTGTATCAACAGCCTTTGTGTGTGTCCTGACATCATAGCACTGTGGGGTATGAGAAGGTAAATGCACATAATTTGTTTTGCTGGTCACAGAAAAGGTTTCCAAGACAGGGGAATTAAATGGTTGCTTCTTGGTTCTAGCCTTGGACTTTTAGCATAAAAATTCTCATTGGTTCTCTCTACCAGCAAAATAAGCTCCAGTTCAATAGTCTCCAAAGTAATATGGAACTGCTGGCTGTTTGCCAGCTTTGAGTCAAAGGATACGTAATATTCTAGCTATTTGCAACTCTCCAGCTTATATATGCCTCCATCTCAGAGAGTGCAACAAACCTTAAACTCATATCCCCCACCCCACCCTATTCACAGCACTCTCTGCAAACAAATTTCATTACAGCATTGTTTTATAGTCCCACAGTAATCCTAAATACATAACCACAGTTTCAGCCATTCACAGAATGGTGCTGTTTTATAGCTGCTTCCCTCATACACACAAAGAAATCCTAAGTAGATTTAACTAAAGGTTTGTTCAGCAACAACTCCATTTTCTCCTTCTCCTTTCTCTCCCTTTTTATCTCTAGCTCTCCCCGACAATTTCTCTAAGATCCCCACTGGGACAAACATCCAAACAACTAAATTCAACAGAATACTGGATAGAATACTACAGGTGCATATTAGCCAAGAGATCATGGGATCAGCTACACATTTTGAGTATGTCATATGCCCTTCTGTGCTCCATCTTTGTTTCTTAAATAGCAATTTAAGGAATCCCATCACAGCATCAGGACCACAGCCTGGAGGAGGGGGATTTAACCATTTGCCCCCACCAGTCCAGATCTCCCTCACAGCTATTTACTCAGGAGGAAAGCTACCATTGGCATCAATGAGAGAGTGCCTCCCAAGCCAAATAGCAGTTGTACAAGGCCTCATTGGGATCAGATCTGCAGGATGAGGGGAGAGAGAACATTTAATCCTTTACCCCAATCATGGTCCTGGATATGGATTCTTCTGCAATGCTGCTATTTGCCCTCCCGAAAAAAATAGTAGTGGGGGAGGCAAGAATTCAGATCAGGACTCTGGTGGAGCTAAGTGTTTTATCCCCTCTTCCCTCAAGCTGTAGTCCTGATTCTGATTCCGATTCCCACTCTAATGGCTGCTATTTAGGGAACAAAAAACATAAAGGCCGATGGTATGTTTAATGTAACATGTCATTCACCCCTATAAAACAGGAGGCAAGAGTGTGGGAGGAATAAACAGGAGACAATGGGAGGTTTCCTTCCAGAGCAAATAGCAGCTGTTGAGGGGTCTGATCCAGATATGGACTGTGGTGGGGGCAAAGAGATAGCCCACTTCCTTGCTGAGGTCCCAATTGGGATCAGGGCCTTGTACAGCAACTATTTGCATTTTAAAAATAAACACGCCCCAATCATGCAATATCATCTATGTAATCATGGTGAATAGTCTACAGCAGAGGCGAAATCTGAACCAGGTCCATCTTGATTTATAGCTCACAGTCTCTTAGCCACTATGCTACACCAGCTCTCATAAGGCAGGCAAGGAGGAACATCCACCTGTAAAATTCTCCAAGTTATCTGGAACAGAGCATAAAGAATTGTCCCCTGAAGTTCCAAGATAGATAGATAGATAGATAGATAGATAGATAGATAGATAGATAGATAGATACACACACACACACACACACACACACACACACACACACACACACAATTATACTGTGTAGGCTTAGGAAAGCCACCTAATAGGCTTTCACCTAGTGGGGAAATGCTTGACTAACAAGCAGAAGGTTGCCAGTTCAAATCCCGCTGGTACTATATTGAGCAGCAGCGATACAGGAAGATGCTGAAAGGCATGATTTAATACTGCACGGGAGGAGGCAATGGTAAACCCCTCTCTTATTCTACCAAAGGAAACCACAGGGCTCTGTGGGCACCAGGAGTCGAAATCGGCTTGACAGCACACTACGTTTAGGTTTTGGAAGGTCCAGTTCAGTTTCTCCTTACCTTCCCAAGTTTCCCTTTGTGTTGTACATTGATAGCTGTGACAGATAATGTGAGATTTTATACCTGGTGTAGCTGCGAAAGTAAAATACCAACCAAAATCTAAAGTAATCCCTTTAAGACCTTCAAATTTATTATGTAAAAACAGATAATATCCTCTAAAAACATTGTTAATAATAGCCAATATACTTCATGGTCTCCTTTAACTTTTCCCTGCCATTGGGTTTGAGTTTATCTCTATGTATAGCCTCTCTAATCTTTCTTCATACTAAGCAACGCTCCACCTCCAATACATCCACCTTAATAGGTATAATTATTCCCTCATGATTTTTGATCATATGTACTGACCATGGCCTTTCTCTCTTTGCATACTTTGTATCTGCAAAGTGCTCTTTAAATCTAGTGATTAACTCTCTTCCTGTTTCTCCAATATAAAACTCCGCACAGTGACAATTATGTTGGACAATGTCAGAGAACATTGTATAAGTATGACATGTAAGTATGACATGTGCCTTCTCTGTTGTGAACCCTGTCGCCTATTCAGATCATCTGGAGAGGTCCAACTACGAGTGCCGCAAACCCGTTTGGTGGCAACTTGGGAGCGGGCCTTTTCTGTGGCTGCCCCAGGGCTTTGGAACATGCTCCCTGCTGAAATAAGAGCATCTCCTTCTCGGTTTGCTTTTAGGAGGACCCTGAAGACGCACCTGATTTCCCAGGCCTTCAACTGAGATTATAATTTTAAATTTTTTTAATGTGCTTTTAATGTGTTTTTATCTATAATTTTTATCTTTTTATGAATTTTAAATGTGTTATATTGTATGTTTTAATTCTGTAAACTGCCTAGAGATTTTTATACTAGGCGGTATATAAATGCAATTAATAATAATAATAATAATAATAATAATAATAATAATAATAATGGTATGACCAATGTGGTGGTTCAGTCGGCTAAGACACTGAAACAACAACTGGTGAGAACGAGGTTATATGACAGGAGATGTGACAAGACAGATTGCCCAGTATGTGAAATGGGGGAGGGGAGTTGTGGATTAAAAGGAGTAGTGTATAGAATAACTTATAAAGAGTGTGGGCTATTAAGGCGTATGTAATGTAGGAATACAGACACACAGCTGTATGACCTTGCTTCCCTTTATCTCTTGTCTTCTCCACACCCCCACCTGTTTACATCACTTGTTTGTTTGAAATTACTGCCAGAGTGTGTGTAATTAAAACTGTGAATATTATAAGCAAGTGATCCATAGAAGATGGAGGAACGACACTGAGGCTGGCGTTTGATGCCAAAACGTTTGTTTGTTTTTAACATGCTTTTAACAACATTTTTACAAGGTATTTTCTGTTTTTATGTAATAAATTTGAAGTGAGTTGGGAGTCACCTTAAATATGCATATTACACTGCCAGCTTATCAATTTATAATCTAAAAAAAATTGAGATCAATATTTTAGCAATGAAAATATTATTCATTCTGATGTTTAATAAATTCTGCAGCCACGAACAATAATTAGTTACACATCATTTCATGCTTTGCTTGCAGCAGTTTTGTGAGGAACAATGCCTTTTCTTCAAACCTCACAACACTGTGAGGCTGATACTTAGGAATGTGCCTAGGGTTGATACTTAGGGATGTGAGAAGCGGTTCAGAATTGAGCTGGTTCGCACTTGTGCTGAACTAGCGGGGCCTGGCTTGACAGTATACTTGTAAAGGGGAATCCAGCAAGGATTCCCCTTTACAAGTAAAGGACTGTGTGGGGAGGAGGTGAGGGAAAAGTTCTTTCTGTGATTTTACCTTTAAAAATCAGTGCTTCGTGGCAGGATGGCGGCAGAAAGGAGTCCCCGCTGCTGCCTCTATCCCTGCTGCTGCAGCCGCCGCCATCCCGCTGTGCAGAGATAATTTTTTAAAGGTAAAAACAAAGAAATAACTTTTCTCTCCGCCCGCCCACCACCACAGCCCTTTACTTGTAAAGGGGAATCCTTGCCAGATTCTCCTTTACAAACATAGCCATTGAGCCGGCTCGACAGCAGAACTGGACTAGGCTGTACTCAATTGGGCCCAAGCTGCCTGGGGTGGCTTGAATACAGTCTGGATTCGAGCCAAACTGGGCCAGCTGGTTCCATGCACATCCCTAGTTGATTCGAGCCTCATACTACATGATGGTACTTAGCCTGAAGTACAGATGGTGACATTCAGCCCTCCCCTCCCCATGTTTCTTAGCTGTGATTGTGAGATCACAGGAATTCTTGAAAGGACAGAAACAGTATGCCAATGTCCCAGACCTCCCTCCCCTGTCTCATTTCTGCAATTACTGCAGACCCCATCCTGTTCCTTCAGGTCTCTGCTTTTCAGTCCACTGTCTACTTAACCTTATTTCCATGAGCTACCCTGTCTCATGCCCAGTCTCCCCAGCACTCCTACGGTATCTGCCTTCCCTTTAGTACATGTAAAGGTTGTTCATATGAGCAAAGCGGTAGGCTGTGGGGTGGAGGGTGGAGGCAGGCTCCTACTGGTGGCTCTTCGGTGCTCTGCTGATCGTGCAACCACATGAGTGGCACAGCAGTGATTGGCAGAGCTGGGATCCAGAAGAGAAAATCCTCCAGTATCCCATAATGCACCACAAAGGTGCATAGTGAGAGATCCATGCTGTTGGGTGCTCCTTCTTCCTGGCTCTATGGAAGCTTGGACTGCTAGCAACCCAAGTGTCCACATGACCAGGCGGAGAGGTAGAAGGCACACACGCACTCTTCTATCTCAGTTCTACCCAGCAGAGGAGTGCTGGGATCAATACCAAATCTGGCGACAGTGTTCCATCTAACAGGAATTCCCAGATGTTGTTGTTGTTGTTATTTTACATTTTATATCCTGCTCTTCCTCCAAGGAGCCCAGAGCGATGTACTACATACTTAGGTTTCTCAACACAACAACCATGTGAAGTAGGTTAGGCTGAGAGATAAGTGACTGGAGCCACTGCAGGTGGGGATTCTGGGAGTTGTAGTCAACAACATCTGGGAATCCCTGTAAGAGGGAATACTGCCCGGTGGTTCTCACGACCAGCCCTACCTGGGTAGGACTGGTTGTGAGAATGACCTCAGACTCTACTCTGCTAATCTTAATTTTCTTCAGACTCCTCTCTGATTAGCCCTTGCTTCTCTTCTATATCTCCTTGGCTCTTTCCTTCAAACCTCCTTATTATTCTTCCTTCAGTTTCCTGTATCTACTCTGTAAACTTCCTTCAGCCTCTTTGCTCTGAGCTTCCTGCCTCTTAACATCTTAATAGAGATCTATTTCCTAAGATCTCTAATCCTGTCCAGAAGCACCATGTGAAGTCTTAATTACAGCCAAACTGATAAGCATACATTCCCTCACAGAAGATGGACTGCAAACATTACTTACTAGCACATTTATATCCCACCTCTCCATTTAAACATCCACAATGCAACTAGTAACCTCTAAAAATGAATACAAATATAAAAACAATAAAATCAATGAAAACAACATAGAACAAGTTCTAGAAAGAACTATCCTGCCTACTTTCCTTTCACTATCCCTATAACTGGAATAAATTTGGTCCAAATCAGTTAGGCAGTTCACAGGTTAGCTCACTTGCACCTCAAATGTTCATGTGTACACCATCTTGAATTGGGGTGGATGACACCATCACAAACTATGCAATGAGGTGTCCCTATGTGTCCCTACAGCTGT
The DNA here is from genome assembly GCF_027244095.1 of Hemicordylus capensis. Lineage (NCBI taxonomy): Eukaryota > Metazoa > Chordata > Lepidosauria > Squamata > Cordylidae > Hemicordylus > Hemicordylus capensis. The sequence goes on from NC_069659.1 coordinate 206,830,693, forward strand.
ACCAAATTTGGTCCAAATTGGTTCCCACTTGCACCTCAAACATTCACGTGTTCACCATCTTGAATCAGGGTGGATTACATAATTACAAACTATGCCCTTGAGCCCTCCCTCTGTGTCCCTACACCTGTGGCAAATTTGGTTCAAATCAGTTAGGCAGTCCACAGGTTAGCCCTCGTACCTCAAACATTCATGTGTCTGCCATCTTGGACTGGGATGGATAACCTTATTACAAACTTCACCACTGAGGTGTCCCTATATGTCACTTACTACAACTGTACCAAATTTGGTTCAAATTGGTTAGACAAGTTAGCCCACTTGCGCCTCAAACATTTACACATCCACCATCTTGAACTGGGGTGGGTGACATCATCACAAACAACAACATTGAGGTGTCCCTCTGTGTCTGTGCAACTATACCCAATTTGGTTCATATTAGTCCAGGCATTGCAAAGTTGATGAAGACACACACACACACACACACACACACACACACACACTCACAATGTTGGGTGATCTCATAAGTAGACTAAAAAAGTCATCAGCAATCCATTAAAGCAAAACTATTCACACCAGAAAATAAATATAGATCAAAATAAGGAGAATCATCAACTCCCCAGGGCCCACCAGAACAATACTGTTATGGCAAATCACATGAAGCAATGCACGAATCTCTTGGGAATTCCACAGCTCCCCTGTTATTTCTGAGAAAGTCCTATAACACCTCGACACCCATGGCACCTTGGTCAGAGAGGGCTCATAGAGGGAGGCCTTCATAAAAGATCTTAATATTTGGATAGACTCATATAGGAAAAGGCAGCCCTTCAAGTAACCTGTACTTAAATCATTTAGAACCTTAAAGGTCAACATCAGCACTTTAAATTGGGCTCAGAAACCAACTCGGAGGCAATGTGAGCCATGTGTGGTGGAGTGGTTAGAGTGCTAGACTAGGACCGGGGAGACCAGAATTCAAATCCCCATTCAGCCATGATACTTGCTGGGTGACTCTGGGCCAGTCACCTCTCTCTCAGCCTAACCTACTTCACCGGGTTGTTGTGAGGAGAAACTTAACAATGTACTTAACTCTGGGCTCCTTGGAGGAAGAGTGGAATATAAATGTATTAAACAAACAAACAAACAAACAAACAAATACAGATAGATAAATAAATAAATAAATAGAATAGAATAGAATAGAATAGAATAGAATAGAATAGAATAGAATAGAATAGAATAGAATGTGATTGCTGTAAAAGTTGCTGTAAACATTGCTGTAAAAGTTGCTGTAAGTTGCTGTAAAAGAATGTGATTGCTGTAAAACCCTGCTAACTGGGCAAAGAGGCACCTTTTACTGTGGTGATTCTCTTTATTTAGCAGGTGGAGAGTAACTGGCCCTATCCACCCCCAGCACAGTACCTCCAGTGACTGTTGCTGGTTTCTATCTTATGTTTCTTTTTAGAATGTGAGCCCTTAGGGGACAGGGTGCCATCTTATTTGTTTGTTATTTCTCTGTGTAAACCGCCTTGAGCCATTTTTGGAAGGGCGGTATAGAAATTGAATAATAATAATTATTATTTATTATTATTATTATTATTATTATTATTATTATTATTAAAAGTGGTGTAATGTGTTCCAAGTGGCCAGCTCCAGTTAATACCCCAACAGCCATATCCACTACCAACTCAGTTTCCAGGCACTTTTGAAAGGCAGCCCCGCATACAGCATGCAAAGCAGAAATTACTGTTATCAGGTCATTTTCACAGCAGTTTATTCCCCGAGCAGCTGGAATGTTTGTGAATATTTCTGTGCCATCACACCAATTCAGCTAATTGATGACAGAGGTGTAACTTATGGAAACATGACTTACACAAGCATGCAAGTATACAGGGTCTGAGATTCTGCCTAGGCCTCTCGGTTCTCAATGGAACTTTCCCTGCCCTTCCAGTGAGAAGCACAGCTTTCCCTGCCACTTCCACTAAGCACTAGGGATGTGCACAAATCACGATTCATGGCTCACCACCACTTCCTGTATTGGTGGCACTCCTCCCGCCCACCAGCTAACTTCATGTACCAGCTGTGCTCTCCCTCATCTGCCCTTGTGTGACACCTGCACACACATGGCCTCTGTGCATGTGTGTGCTGACTGTGGCATGCACATGGGCTCTTCACAATGTGTGCCGTCGCACGAGGGCAGCTGGGAGAGAGTGCCGCCAGCGTGCGAAGATAGCTGGCGGGTTGAGTGCCACCAATACAGAAAGTGGCAGTGAGCACCGGAGGAGCAGGTCTCCTCCATTTTAAAGGTGCCGGTGATGTGCTGTGAATTGCACTTTGAATCAAGCTTTGTGCACATCCCTAGTACATGCACAAAGTAGGGGTGCCAGAGATGTCCCAATTTCCAGCTTGATTATCTAGATCAGGGCTATTCAACTTCAGCCCTCCAGCTGTTTTTGGACTACAACTCCCATAATCCCCAACCACAGTGGCCACTATTCAGGGATTATGGGAGTTGTAAACCAAAATTTGCAGTTGGGCCACAGTTGAGTAGTCCTGATCTAGAGCCTTGTTTATTTTTACTGGACTAAACTCTAGCCAGGCTAAGGATTTATTTTCAATGGATTGGGGCTAGGGGCAGACACAAAAATCAGGTGTATGCTGCCCCAAGTTTTGGACTTTGCCAGCATAATCACCTGAACAGATGCAGTCCACATGCTGGGAGTCAGATTAAACAGAGTTCACAAAGAAGACTAGAAGCATCCAAGCAGCCCTTTAAAAAGAGTTTTTAACAGCTTTTTTTGCTTGTAAAAAGGGAATGCCAGTATATCTGATAAGCTGCAAAAGACGGCTAAAGCACTTCTCAGTGGTTATGAATAACCTATCATAGTTCATAGTGCACATAAAGGATATAAAAATTGTCCCTGCATTTTTCATATCTGTTTTGTTGCCATTTAAGTCAGTGGCAGGTAATGATGAATTATGTTGAATGAATCCAGTAACGATGTACTCAATCAAAAACAGATTATTGCTTTTTTGTTTTTTAGCCTTCTGGAGTCCAGACAAAAGGAAGTGTTTTTTTTCCTTTTAATTAAAAAAAATTAAAAGATTGGAACTGAAAAATGCTTTTGGAGAGTGATCTCACAACAGCTAAGGGCAAGCATGAATTTTAATTCTCATTTTCCACATTGTGGCCTTGATCAATTGAAAAGTACACCTTTCCAATTCACTCTCATCTGTACAATGGAGTTAGGTTTGCATGTACGTCTATATATAAAATTTGCAAATTGTTATTTGTTTTTGTTTGGAGAGGTCAGCAATAACAGACAGCTATTCTTATCTATAAACAGCATAGAAATGGGAGTTGTTTATCCTTATCGTCTGATCTAGGGTTGGCAGACAGATAAAATCTGTCTTAAAATCTGTTAAGTACTTGTGTATTTAATACTTCAGTTGAATCAGGAAATGTATTTGCTGAACCCAATAGGGCCTCACCTATTTGGAATATTATTTTTCTGTAAGACGGTTTATTTTAAATTCAATAACTCCATTAAACACTGAGATACCAGCATAAAATGTACACATGTTCAAAATTCTAGGCTTGAAGTTCAAATAGGAGCTCAGGTATTTCAGCCCTTGCTACGTAGTAAATGCAACCCTTGTCAACTCTGTCCCCATCTCCTGGTTGCATCAACCTGGCTGATCCCAATACGTATCACCTTCCTTATTTTTGCCAGTCTGATCTACTGCCCCCATTGTCCACCAAAGGACCTGTCCTTTACCTAAAGGCTCCAGCCTCACCTGTGAGAGGCAGTTTAAGTGCCATTTTCCTTTCCCCCAAATTTGGTTTACTAATCTCTCCTCTCCAAGATCTGCCTTTTCTTGTCTATGCCAGATCTTCTCCTACCTGCATCCTACTGACATCTAAAAGTACCATTGATTTTAAGGGGTCTGGACTTCATTGTTAGACTTCTGCGACCTTCTTGCAACCCTTCCCTCCTGCCATCACTTTCCTTTTTAATTGATACACATTCATGGGGTTAATCACAGTTGAATATAAGCTGAAATGTAGTGTAAAGTGCACTGATTAAAATGGACTTGATTGCCTGGTGTTTCATCTCATGATAAGTGATCAAATAAATAAACAAACATATGGACTATTTAGAAGTAAATGCAGTTTAGAATGAATGTCACCTGTAAATAACCGAGATTAGTGAGCAAAAGGCGCAGGTGAGATTCCTTTTCTATGGGAAGAAATTCAGAATAAACCTTATGGAGATTTGACTATGTTAGACAAGCCCCCAGCTAATCAGAGGCAGAGCAGAAGGCCAACTTTACTGCATTAACCTACAGTTCACCCCTTACCATAAAAAGAATAAACCTCCTCCTATTACTGCCCCTTCTGGAGCAAAAAACAGATTAGAGGCAATTTTTGTTTGGACCACAGTAGGGGCAATCTCCCTTTGCCTCCTCCCAAACCTGATCCTAAACCTACAGTCCTCCCAAACCTGATCCCCTTGCAGCTGCTATGTAAAAGACGATTTTAAAAAATCTCACCAGATAGAACTATGTTGTATGTAACTTGACCCTAAAAAGCACACATTGTATCAGGACTCTGGACAGAACACTGGGTGCTGGAGGCAAAACTAAAAGGAACAAAGAAGCCCAGAACAGAGTGCAGAATGTAGCATAAAATGTTGCTCTAGCATGAGTCAAACGCCTATTTAATATATAACAGGGAGGTGTATGCTCTTGGAGGTGTCTCCCTAGAAAATATTAGCACCCAGTTAGAGAGCAAGTGCTCTGTTTCTAAGCTGTGTGTACCAGGACCTCTTATCAGTCAACCGATGTATCTGTTGCTCCTGTGAGATTGTAACTATTATCCTGCAGAGTCCTCCACAAGTGCTGATGAAGAGAAATTTTTGGGGATTTTGCTTGTTCACCTGCCCTGCATAATGCCTCCTTCCAGGCATGATGCCAGGACCTGGGGAGGAGGGAATGTTCTCGGGAGAAATAGCTATCCAAAGGTCTCAACGGGGAGACATTATCGTAGCAGATTATGAAGGACACACTGTCCCTAGGGGTTCCTCTGACCATTTATCTGTATTGGCCTCTGCAGGAAAAGGTCCCCAGAAGCTGCTTCCAGATACAGTCAGTGTGGTGTAGTGGATAGAGTGCTGGACTAAGACCGGGGAGAACCAGATTCAAATCTCCATTCAGCCATGAAACTCCAGGGTGACTCTGGGCCAGTCACTTCTCTCTCAACCTAATCTACCTCACAGGATTGTTGTGATATCCATGCATCAGAGCAGGATATAAATGATAAACGAATGAAAAAATGAATGAATGAATGAATGAATGAATGAAATTAAATGTAGTACAGGGAGAAGGTCTCTGCCAGTTTCAATACCCTCACTGACCCTAGATTTCTGCTCCATTGCTGAGATTTCCGAGACCTGGGCCATTACCTTTGGTACAACCAGTTCTTCTTGACATGGCACATTTTCACCCTGACTGTTGAAGCTGTGTGTATTGAGGGTGGAGGGGAGGCAGGTTGCAGTTAACAATTTGTGCTACAATTGCAAATGCACAGTGATGGGCTTTTGAAGTTTTTTACAGACATTTTCCATTCTCACTATCACCTCTGAACACCAAATCAAACAACATGGAACCCTACTTTGCAAAATAATGATGAGAAAACATTCCACATCCCAAATATCAATTCTGAGCAATATAATTCACAGCCAGCATCCTAAGAGAAAATCAAGTGGTTTTATCTAAATGTATAATAATTTATTTCACAACAAATATCAACTGGTTGAATCAAATCCTAGTGGAATAAATGAAGTAATTTCCAATACACAGTCCCATAAAATATAGGCAAATCCTGTTTATGACAGGTAAGGTCATATGGGCACATTATTCATCCTAAAAAAACAAAACTGGTGACCATTTGGCATAGCCCTAGTATAGAAATGGGGCAACACTGGCAACTGAAGGGGGAGGGATGCTCATTAACACACAGGGCCACAAGATGGCAATCTTCTATGTTCTTCTGGGTCTTTCAGAGGTTGAGAGTAGACTAGCACATTAATAAACAAACTGCACTGCAAAGCTTATTAATATTACTAAGACACAGTTCTATTCTCATTACAACTGCCAATAACCACAATCAGCCAATATTTTTCCAAGCACTATTGTTCCTCTGATGTATCTTGAATATGTAGGTAATTCTCAGGAGATCCTAAACAGGAAGTCTATCCTGCTTTTTTAAAGCATATATTTTTGAGAAACCATTTGGGACACCAAATAGTGTTTTGATCACAAGGAATCTCTTGATCCTAACCATATGTGCTTAGAAATAATGCTCATTCATTCTAATTGGGCCTCTATGTAAGCATGCACAGGATAACAGCCAGTCTACATTTGTGTCCCACAAACCTAAAGGAAGGTTGCTTACTCAGAAATAAAACAAAACAAAACAAACTGTCCACAGAGTTCAGTGGGACTTACTCCCTAGTAAATATATTTAGGATTACAGCCTTACAGACTGATCTTTTATGTGTCTAATGGAAGTAAACAGAATTCAACAGGATTAATCCCATGTATGTATGCACAGTTTATGGGATAATTTGATAAGTATTCAGTAGATCTAAGGCTGGGTCTGCTCTCACTGTTATAAACAGCAGAACGGTCTTTGCTTCAGCAGAATAGGATGATACCCTATGGTTGTGGAGGTTTTTTCTCCTACTGAATCAGTAGTTCTGGCCATAATTCTTTTGTATTACAAATACAAATCCCACATATAGAACACCTGAGCATATGTATAGAATAAGAATAAGAGAGAGAGAGAGAGAGAGAGAGAGAGAGAGAGAGAGAGAGAGAGAGAGAGAGGATGGCCCTCATCCATTAATTTATTCGCATATGAAAATATTTTTTAGAAGTCAGGATTCTAACTTCCTCATGAGCAAGAACCCATAAATGTGGTACACATGGGTTATCTAAGACACATTAGCCCTATTCCTATGTTATGTTATATTCAAGACCCATACAATGAGTGTACAGTATACACAGGTACATATCTGTACACAGCTACAGTTATTTTTATTTATTTATTTATTTATTTATACATTTCTATACCGCCTTTTGTTAAAAGAAAACCCCAAGGCGGTTTACAAAAATTAAAACATACAATAAAAGCAATAAAATCACCAAGCAATAAAAACACCAAGCTAAAAACATATCAAACAAGCATTAAAAACAAGACAACAGATAAAAACACACAGAAGCAGCAGAAAAAAAGATTATGTAAAAGCCTGGGTAAAAAGCCAAGTCTTTAAAAGCTTTCTAAAAGCCGTGATGGAGTCTGAGGAATGAATGGCCACTGGGAGAGCATTCCAGAGTCTAGGAGCAGCAACAGAGAAGGCCCTGTCCCGAGTGCACGACAGCTGGGCCTCCCTCATTGTCGGCACCCGGAACAGGGCCCCCTCAGATGTCCTCGTCAAGCGGGCAGCAACCCTTGGGAGCAGGCGGTCCCTCAAATACCCCGGGCCCAAACCGTTTAGGGCTTTAAAGGTCAAAACCAGCACCTTGAATTGGACCCGGAAATGAACCGGCAGCCAGTGCAGCTCTTTCAAAATGGGGGTGATATGTTCCCAACGGGCAGCTCCGGATAAAACCCTCGCTGCCGCGTTTTGCACTAGCTGCAGTTTTCGGATATTCTTCAAGGGCAGCCCCACATAGAGCGCGTTACAGTAATCCAGCCGCGACGTGACTAAGGCGTGGGTAACCGTGGCCAGATCTGCCTTCTCAAGAAAGGGACGCAGCTGGCGCACTAGCTGAAGCCATGCAAAGGCACCCCTGGCCACCGCCTCCACCTGAGCTTCCAAAAGCAGAGCCGGGTCCAGTAGTACCCCCAAGCTGCGTACTCGCTCCTTCAAGGGGAGTGCAACCCCATCCAGAACCGGTAGAATCTCCTCATCCCGATTGGCTCTCCTACTGACCAACAGTACCTCCATCTTATCCGGATTCAATTTCAGTTTATTAGCCCACATCCAGCCCATCACGGCCTCCAGCCCCCGATTCAGGACATCCACTGCCTCCCTAGGATCAGATGACAAGGAGAGATAGAGCTGAGTGTCATCCGCATATTGCTGACAACTCAGTCCAAGTCCCCGGATGACCTCTCCCAGCGGCTTCATGTAGATGTTAAACAGCATGGGGGACAAGACCGATCCCTGCGGGACCCCACAGGCCAACGGCCACGGGGCCGAGCAGTCGTCCCCCAGGACCACCTTCTGAATCCTCCCCCCAAAAAAGGACTGGAACCACTGCAAAGCAGTGCCTCCAATTCCCAAACTCGAGAGGCGGCCCAGAAGGATACCATGGTCGATGGTATCGAACGCCACCGAGATTCATACATTATTCATACATTAAATTGAATACAGCAGTATACTTTCTATCTGAACCATCCATTTGAGGGGCCTTAACCCTGGTTCAATTTTAAATTGAATGTGGATATAGTCATTCACACAAAAACAAGTGCAACATAATGTCTGAATAGGACTATAGATCACTTGAAAAAACTGAAAATGGGATATTGATACAAGTTTCCCTCAAAACAGGGGACTCAGAATGTTAGGAAATGGTTAAAACCACACAGAAAGGAAAAATTTGGCACACATAATAGCCCAAGACAATAGCTGATTGTTGGGAAAGCCTGAAAAGGGGATATTTTAGCTGTCAAAACCTAGGACACAAAAGCCCTATTCAGACATTATGTTGTACAAGTGTACCAATTTCTGTATACTTGTACATGTTTATGTATGAATGACTGTACCTGTGTTCATTTAAAAAGTGAACCTGGGTACAGGCCCCTCAAATGCATGGAACAGATAGGAAGTGCACTTCTGTACAATGTACACTCATACGATAGTTGGACATAGTGTGTGAAAAGGGATAAAGTTTACCTCATAATGTAGACAAGTACTGTGGACAAACTGCATGTGGGCTGGAATGCTGGAGTGTGAGAGTTCCATTCAAGGCCATCCTGTCCATGAGGCTGACTGAGACAGCCACTTCCAACAGCTGATTGGCAGCAGCAAATTAGTGGAGGGCTCCCCATGCCGGTCAGGCACTTTAGCCCATCTCAGGCTTCTGTTGCCCTTTGCCCAGTGGTATGTCAACCACTATTACCCTTACTGCTCCTTCCCATCCCTAGCTTTTATAGAGGAAGAGGGTAAATGGAAGAAGTGTGGAAAAGAGGAGGTGTAGCCTAGAGCATCTCCTAGGAGAAGCTCTGGCTCACTACTCTTCTCTCCCCCACAATTCCTCTTCTCTCCATTACCTACATCCCTTTTGAAATCCAGGGAGAGGAAAGAGGAGAAGTGGGTACAGTGCTGATGCACAGTCAGAGAAGGGGGGCAAAGGGAAGGGGCACATTGCTACGTGGCATTTGGTGCAGTAAAGAGTCATGCAAGGAGGTGCAGTGATATACCATCTCAGGTACCAGGAGGCTTTGGCCCAGCCTGCTTCCATTGCCTCTTCAGACCCTGATTTGGAGGAGGAACACTTTAGTTGAAGCCAGTAACCCATATCTCTGCATGCAGAATGCACATACAAGAAAAGGACAATAATAAAGCAGGACAGATTTAAAACTCTCTTGTTAAAAATAACAGTCGACTTGCTGTTCATGTCTGGCATTCAGCTCCCGCCTCTTCATTGATTCTTTAAAGTAGCTGTTCCTTTTATTTTTATATATATGTGCACACACACATACACACCCTTATCCGGCTAAACTAAATAAACTGACAAAAAATTACCCTTGTATTGCTGTCCATAGTGGTTTCACTGTGGTTACAAGGCCGGCATAATGTTTACCAGTTAGAATGTATTTTGCCAAGTCAAGTTTGTAATTTTCTTTAAATATCCTGGTAGTGTGTGTTAAAATTGCACCCACAGTACCAATTTTATGTTCTGTGGGTGAAGCTTTTTACATGCCTGGGGAAAAAAATGTGTTGACCAGTTTGTTTCAAATGTGTTCATATTTCTATTCCCTCCACTTTGCACCCCTCATTTCACAGCCAAGCACTGAAACAATTTTGACAACTTTGCTGTCCTGAATTCCAAGGCCTAACTCTAGAACAAAACAGAATATCTGAGGTGCAGAAAGGAAGATTCAAAAGAAAAATGAGCAACAGTAATAGGAACATAAGACGCTGCCATAAACCGAGTCACACCATTGGTCTAGCTCAACATTGTCTACACGGACTGCCAGTGGCTTCTCCAAGATTGCAGACAGAAATCTCTCCCAGCCCTATCTGATTCTTGGAGATGCCAAGGAAGTAACATGGAACCTTCTGCATGCAAGCAGATCTTCTGCTGGAACCTTCTGCATGCTCTTCCCAGAGTGGCTCCATCCCTTAAGGGGGAGATCTTACAATGCTCACACATGCAATCTCCCATTCATATGCAACCAGGGTAGACCCTGCTTAGCAAAGGGGACAATTCATGATTGCTTCCAAGAAGGTAATAATGCCTACTCCAGACTCAAGCTCATGTCTATGTTTGTGTGACATCATCTTTAGTTTTGCCCGTTCTTCTCTTTGCCATGATTGTATCAAAGAGACCCTGTATTAAGACTGCCTCCTTTTCCCTCACAGAAACTCTGCCTTTAACAGCTGAACGTGGAACTAGATCTTAATACAAAATGAGCTGCCATCAAAAATGGCAGCCTCATGTTGTGCTCACTGCTCCATAAAGTATGGTAAAATGTATCCATATCCTGCTGTCATCAGCCTGTGTGTATCTCTTCCTCCCCTTCCCTCTCAACATTGTTGGCTGGTGATGTTAGAGAGGTGAAATGTTCAGAGTAATGTCTAAGGATATGGGTTGAGTTTCAACAAAGTAACAGCACAAACCAAGGAGGATACAGAAACCAGTCACAGATGAACACCACAAAAAGAGACTCCAAAATCAATACTGTGTTTGCCAGGCATCTAAAAACCACCTGGGAAAGAATGAGAACCTTCTAATTTTAGTACTACCACGGAGATCTGAAATCCTTTAGCTGAAGATGCCAGGGACTGAATCTTAAGCATGTAAAGCATGTTACTATTCTATTATGGATGGCCTTGGACTTAGGGACAGGAAATTACAAACTAAAACATTTAGTACAAATTGGCTTCCCTTGGTTAATATTAGTAATGTAGTTATAAATACCTATAAAAGTTTTTCATTGTCATAGGGATTTTTAATATCTGCATATGAAAACTGCCCTGGGGATATATTGTGTGATATTGTGACTGCCCTGGGGATATAGTGTGTGATTTTTGTATGCATGAAAACTGTATTTTATATTATTTGTATGGCTGAGGAGCAGATAATGTAAAAAGTTATTTAAAACACACATACAAAAACCCCAGACCAGCACTTCTATTTTTGTTCTGAAATTATGTGACTGAATCTGGGACTTCATGGATGCGAATAATGTGCTGTACCCCTGAGCTGGGGCCCCTCCCTATTTTCTCCATGCAGGTATTTTCCATGGAGCAAGTCTGCTTTCTGTTCATTATGTTAGCTAAGATCAGCCGGGATGCTGTTCTCTGGTCACCATACCTCAAAAAGGACATCACAGAACTGGAGAAGTTGCAGAAGAGGGCAACCAAGATGATCAGGGACCTAGAGCACTTTCCTTACGAGGCAATACCCAGGGCTTTTTAGTTTAGGGGGGAAATGACTGAAGGGTGACACGCTAGAGGTCTATAAAATTGTGCATGGTGTGGAGAGAAAAAATTCTTTTTCTCCATTTCTAGAAAACACTAGAACCCAGGGCCATTCCATGAACCAGATTGCCAAGAAATTTAGGGCCAAGAAAAGGAAGTAGTTTCTCACACAACACATAATTAGCCTATGGAATTCTCAGCCACAAGTTGTGGTGACAGCCACCAGCCTGGATAGCTTTAAGAAGGGCTTAAAGGAGGACCAGTCATGGAGGACAAGTCTATTAATGGCTACTAATCTGAGGACTATAGGCCATCTACAGCCTAAGAGGCACAATTTATTTATATTTTATTTAGTGCATTTATATACTGCCCTATACAAAGCATCCCTGGGTGGTTCACAATATAAGAATGATGCCTCTGAATACCAGTTGCAGGGGAGCAGCAGCAGGAGAGAGCATATGCCCTCAGCTCTTGCCTGTGGGCTTCTCAGAGGCATCTGGTGGGCCACTGTATGAAACAGGATGCTGGACTAGATGGGCCTTGGGCTTGATCCATCAGGGCTGTTCTTATGTTCATCATAGCACAGGCAGTGTTTTAGACACAACGGCATGTACAGTACTGAACTGCCCACGTTACACTGTGCAGCATGTGAGCCACTGCAACCACACACAACTTCATGGGTATTCAAACTGTTTTCAAACAGCTTCCTCTGTGGAACAGTACTAATATGGCAGGCAGCATAGTAAAAACTGGAACTTCAAGGACCTTGCTCACCATAGTAAGAAGCTGTTTGTGTGAAATGGCCCTCATGCAGTTGCGGAATGACTGCACTGATTTTAAGCACTTCAGTTAACCTCAGTGATGATAAAATATAGAGTAGAATTTTTATTCATTCATTCATTCATTCAATTTCTATACTGCCCTTCCAAAAATGGCTCAGGGCGGTTTTCACAGAGAAATAACAAATAAATAAGATAAATCCCTGTCCCCGAAGGGCTCACCATCTAAAAAGAAACACAAGATAGACACTACCAACAGTCACTGGAGGTACTGTGCTGGGGGTGGATAGGGCCAGTTGCTCTCCCCCTGCTAAACAAAGAGAATCACCACATTAAAAGGTGCCTCTTTGCCAAGTTAGCAGGGGCAATTATTGCTAGACAATATAATTGCTAGACAATGACAATTATTGCTAGAACCTGAGCCTAAGTGGACAGTGAAGCTCCCCTTTATGCACGTTTTCTGGGACAGGCATTTTTTCCTTATCTTTTGAAGGGGAGCCCAACACTCTACCAAGAAGGCGGAGAGGGATATAACATACAGGGGCCCGATCCGAGAAAATAAATCTGTTCCACCTTCAGGTAAGCTCATCATTCCCCATGAAACTGAAGAGAAAGTAGTCCACAAATTGCAGAACAGGGTGAACTACTGTGCTTTTATTGTCTGTGTGCTTGATATATCTATGATTTAGGTTTGCTTCATCAAAGCAGCAAAAATTGAATTATGCTGCACACTTTGAAAAGGGAAAAACTTCACCTTTTCGGCAAAGATGAAGGATGTACACTTCAATCCCTCCCACAGTGCTAATCCAGTGTACTATCATTAATGCTGTTAGCATTATTTGTCCTGTACTATTTCTATGCACAGAATGCTTTTTCTATGCACTATTTCTATTTCTATGCTTAGAATGTGATACACAAACAATGGGACAGATGGGAATGGTAACTATGTTCAGCAATTATTCACAGGCATTAATGCATGGCTCAGAGGACCCCTGTTTATGCCAGCACCATTAAACGTTATACCAATAAACAAAACGAGGAATGAAGAGGTTCTTGGGCAAATCAGAAAGGGTACATTAAAAGAACTCCGTTTGCTCCAAGGTAGCTACTGAAGGTACTGTATTTGCATTGCACAATATTCCTGCTTGGGCGGACATGCAGTTAGGGTTGAGATTGCTCACAAGTGCTTTTGAAGTGAAATACTTTAATCTATTCCTTTCATATGTGTAAGGTTACATTATGTGGACTGTTGCTCAGGATATGGGGGAAGGGGTGTTACTTCTCTGTCTCCTGACTAGCACAACTAAGAAATAATCTCTTTAAATATCTGAGTATTTGTGCACTTGTGCAATAACAGACCAGGGCATTCAGACAACAAACAAAGTTAAGGGGAGGAGAGAAAAGGAGAGGGACACATGAAGTTCTTAAGAGAAGGCACAAAACCAAGGTCAGCTCTACTTATAGGCTATGGTATCCAATTTATGTGATCAGTGAACATGAAAAGTTTTATAGCACCATCTACTGAAATGGGGGAAAGAAATGACCACTGACAACACTTTAAAGTAAAATTAAGGTCTGAATAAATTATAATGCCCACTGGTAATGTTGATATTACCAGTCTATTTTAGGCATGGAAGAGAGAGCATGCTAGGCCAACAAAGAGAATGACACTGATCTAAATATAGGGGACATTCTAATCAAACTTTACCCATTATTTCATGTGCAAATGTTGTAAATGCCCATGCATTTTTATAGTCTTTTGAAGAAGTAAATGAAACTAATTTTGTTTGCTCACATTTGGAACCTTGGGGGTGGCAGGGTGGAAAGGAACTTGGGGCCGATTTGGAACAGAGAAACAGTGCATGGGGATCCCAATTATCTTTCCTGAAGCAGCTTTCCCCGAATAAAAAGAATCACTGGGTAATGTGACACATCTCTGCATATAGCATCTAGTCTGGCTTTGAAGCTAGATGACTATCCAGCCAGAGTCACACAAAACTGAGATTCCTCTATTACTATCCTCAGGCCACTTAAAAAAAAAAATTAATTAAGATGACAATAGCTGATTAACAGTAACTGCAAGGCAAGTTAAGTCATTGCTACCCACTCATGTTGGGTAGACCTGCCTGAATCTGCTATGCAAATAATCTGAACTCTGGACTGCACCTGGGATGGATTACATCCCATAGCCCTGACCAATAGCTATGGGCCTAGGGACCCCTATTACATTACCCCACTGAGAGTCCTTTCTCAATAACTTAACAAGATGGGGGCAATGGGGCTCTGCATGTTCTATGGGCATACATAACATGATCCATAGGCTGAGAGAGGCCCTGAAAAGAGCCTTGAAAGAGAGTCCTCCCCACTATACTTCTTCTTGGTAAGTTTAAGCAGGGGGAGAGACAGCGGAGAAGGATTTTGCTGGGCTGAAAGAGGTCCATTTCTAATTGGCCCAAACTCTGGAAAAGCCTAGATCCAATTTGAGATCGATCTGAAGTACAGACTGGCCGCACTTTGGTTTATGTGGATCTAATTCTGGTTGTCCTGACAATGTAGGTAGATATTAGGCAGATACAGTGTGCACTCCTCCTACGTTCAGGTTAGGTTAGCCAATTAAGGACATTTATAGATAACATGCAACTACAGGTGAAACTCGGAAAATTAGAATATCGTGCAAAAGTCCATTAATTTCAGTAATGCAAATTAAAAGGTGAAACTGATATATGAGACAGACGCATTACATGCAAAGCGAGATAAGTCAAGCCTTAATTTGTTATAATTGTGATGATCATGGCATACAGCTCATGAAAACCCCAAATCCACAATCTCAGAAAATTAGAATATTACATGGAACCAAGAAGACAAGGATTGAAGAATAGAACAATATCGGACCTCTGAAAAGTATACAGTGTACTGTGCTTGATTGGCCAGCAAACTCGCCTGACCTGACCCCATAGAGAATCTATGGGGCATTGCCAAGAGAAGGATGAGAGACATGAGACCAAACAATGCAGAATTGCTGAAGGCCACTAATGAAGCATCTGGTCTTCCATAATACCTCATCAGTGCCACAGGCTGATAGCATCCATGCCACGCCGCATTGAAGCAGTAATTGCTGCAAAAGGGGCCCAAACCAAGTACTGAATACATAGGCATGCTTATACTTTTCAGAGGTCCGATATTGTTCTATTCTTCAATCCTTGTCTTCTTGGTTCCACCTGTATTTGGGGGGCCAAATAACGTTTTTTGCATGTGTTGTCGTCTCCAAAGTTCTGAGGAGCAACCGGAACATTTTGTTTGCTCAGAACACTTTGCTCTCATGAGCCTTCCTCTCTCTCTTTCCCCCTCCTACTGACCATCCATCCAATGGGGAAGCCAGAGTGGAGGTTCTGCTTCAGTGGCAGGTTACAGAGCAATATGATGCAGGAGCACAGATAAGTGGGCCTGGCAGGTGCAGCTTGCTTCTTTCATGTGATGGCAGTGGTGGTGGCAATGAGAAGTTAGCAGTTGGCTAACTAAGCAGTTACCCCAGATAAATGAGTACAAAGGCACCTTTAAAATTGTGAATCTCTTCTATTTATCGTGGGGAGAGCAACTGGCCCTATCCAACACCAGCAAAACATCCCTTCAAAGGCTGATGTTGGTGTTATCTTGCATTTCCTTTTAGATTGCGAGTCCTTTAGAGACAGGAGCATCTTATTATTTATTTATTTATTGGAAACCACTGTGAAACCTTCTGTTGAAAAGCGGTATATACATGTTTGTAATCGTAGAGAACAGCAAGCGAGTGGGCGTCTGTGCACACACCACTGCGCCAGCATGCAAACAGGCTGGCTTGGTAGCTAGCTGGCTGTCCTGCCTCGAGCCAAGAGGTGAAGTTGCCGGCCTGTCTGGGGAGATCAGGCTGGGTGACCCAGAGGAAGACAGAGGGCTGTGTGTACCTAGACAGCCAACTGAGCAGACATACAGCTCACCTGGTCATCAGCTTCACAGTGGTGAGCTGTATTTATTCTCAAATTATCAAATATTTATAAAAAAATACTCATATATAATACTAATAAACAATTGCAAGTTTCATGCAAAATGCTTTGGTTTTGGTAAAACCTGTTCTCTATTTCCACTTTTTTGGTGATGGATATACACTTTTTTTACCATCTGGGAATGTGGCAACCCTAGTGAGCAAACCCTAGGTCAGTTTGAATGTGGATTCAAATATGAATTCTGCAGTTTGAGACAGTTCTGAAGATCTCCCCCCCCCCCCCGCCACCCCGTCACCAAATAACATTTTGACTGTGAACAATACTGGTTTGTGATATATATCCAAAGGGACCAAACACTTAAAAGGTAGCAGCTATTTTTAAAAAATGAGAGAAAAACTTTTGTAACAATGTTCATCAGCAATTAAGGAAATGGCGGCATCCCAGGAAAGTGGGTTGTTTATCTTCTACTGCTTTTGCTTACAGCAGTATTATTTTGCATTGCTTTTAATTTCTGGAGTGACTTTCTTCGTCTAAAAAGTGTGAAGTGAATAAAGCAAACTCAAAAAATGGAGTGGGTCTGCATATCTGTTTGTGACTCCTGAGGATGTGGACAAGCTGCTTGGAGCAGTGAGGCCTACCACTTGTTCTCTTGACCCTTGTCCCACATGGCTTGTTCGATCTAGCAGGGAGGTTGTTGTAAACAGCCTGGTGGATATCATAAATGCTTCTCTGAGGGAGGGCAGGATGCCTCCTTGTCTTAAGGAGGCAATCATTAGACCTCTTTTTAAAGAAGCCTGCATTAGATCCCTCAGAGTTGAGCAATTATAGGCCTGTTTCCAACCTCCCATGGCTGGGCAAGGTAATTGAGAGGGTGGTGGCCTCTCAACTCCAGATGGTCTTGGAGGAAACGGATTATCTAGACCCATTTCAAACTGGTGTTCGGGCAGGCTATGGGGTGGAGACTGCCTTGGTCGGCCTGATGGATAATCCCCAATTGGGAATTGACAGAGGAAGTGTGACTCTGTTGGTCCTTTTGGATCTCTCGGCAGCTTTCGATACTATCGACCATAGTATCCTTCTGGAACGTCAGAGGGTGTTGGGGGTGGGAGGCAGTGTTTTACAGTGGTTCCGCTCCTACCTCTCGGATAGATTCCAGATGGTGTTGATTGGAGACTGTTGCTCTTCAAAATCTGAGTGTCCCTCAAGGCTCCGTACTTTCTCCAATGCTTTTTAACATCTACATGAAACCGTTGGGAGAGATCATCAGGGGATCTGGAGCTGGGTGTTACCAGTATGCTGATGACACCCAGATCTACTTCTCCATGCCAACTTCTTCAGAAGCTGGCATATCCCCCCTAAATGCCTGTCTGGAAGTGGTAATGGGCTGGATGAGGGAGAATAAACTGAAGCTGAATCCAGATAATATGGAGGTACTTATTGCGCGGGGTCAGAACTCTAGAGACGATTTTGAGCTGCCTGTTCTACATGGGGTTACACTTCCCCAAAAGGAACAGGTTCGCAGTCTGGGAGTACTTCTGGATTCACACCTCTCCCTGGTTTCTCAGGTTGAGGCGGTGGCCAGGGGTGCTTTCTATCAGCTCCGGCTGATATGCCAGCTGCGCCCGTTTCTTGAGATCAATGACCTCAAAACTGTGGTACATCTGCTGGTAACCTCCGGACTTGACTTTTGTAATGCGCTCTACGTGGGGCTGCCTTTCTACATAGTCCGGAAACTTCAGTTGGTTCAGAACGCGGCAGCCAGGTTGGTCTCTGGGTCATCTCGGAGAGACCATGTTACTCCTTTACTGATGGAGTTACACTGGCTACCAATAGGTTTCTGGACAAAATACAAAGTGCTAGTTATAACTTACAAAGCCCTAAACGGCTTAGTTCCTGGGTACCTAAGAGAGCGTCTTCTTCATTATGAGCCCCACCACCCATTGAGGTCATCTGAGGAGGTCCATCTCCAGTTACCGCCAACTCATTTGGTGGCGACACAGAGACGGACCTTCTCGGTCGCTGCCCCGAGACTGTGGAATGTGCTCCCTGCTGGGATGCGATCCTACCCATCTCTGGCAATTTTCAAAAAACACTTGAAAACCCTTCTTTTTACCCAAGCTTTCTCAGCTTCCTAAATTGTGGGGGTTTTAATTTCTGGTTTATTTTAAAATTCAAAACCCGATATGGGTTTTTTTAATCAATGTAATTGTTTAATTGTTGTTTTAAAATGTTTTTAAATTATTGTTATATTGTTTTTTAATTTGTTTTAGCTCTTTACTGTTTTAGTGGTATGTTTTAACTGTAAACCGCCCTGAGCCATTTTGGAAGGGTGGTATACAAATCAAATCTAATCAAATAAATAAATAAATAAATAATCTTAAATGTATTGATGTAGAAGGAAGACTATCACATGCATTGTTGGCCACATTCAGCTGTAATGCCAAACCAGAGTTAAATGGGGCAGAGGTTGGAACTCCATTAGGTCTGAATGCATGCAACTGCAGTATGTAGGCAAAAGCAACAAAAAAAAGCTCACCAAACTCCAATCTGAACCTTTGGTTTGCAGTAAGGTTAGTTGCTGAGACCTATGGCTTGGCTGCTGAAGCGTAACGGCTGAACCTGGACCCCAACATAACCATGGTTTTGTTCTGTTTTTGAAACTGCAATCATAGAGGTGGCAGCACAGACCCGCCCAGGATCGCACCTGCTCCAAGACTGTGGTGTTTCTTTCTGGCTGCCTCTCTGAGCACCAGCCCACCCCTCCTGTCTTTGATGCAGCAATGCAGTTGCCCGGCAACAGGGATGCCGCAAAGGTCCCTCCCCCCCCAACTGGTTTCTCCAAATATATACAGCAGCAGAGGCTTTGGCACAGCTTTTCCTTCAGGTGCCTCAGCCTCACAGTACCATTTATCTGTATCTGGGCTTTTACATGGGAGTAAGCAGCTGGCATGCACATGAAGAGGACATGTGCACTTTACGTTCAGACACTCTACTGCAGTTCAACTTTGCCCAACTCTTGCCCTGGGAGACAGTGGCAGCAACCGGGGGGGGATTTGTGGGTGGGCAAGTAGTGAGTCACATATAGATTTCTGAAACAGAAATGGGGAGGCAGGAGGAAAGGAAACTATTTGTCTAGGAGGCCCTCCTGCCCCCCAAGTTGCCCTTGCTGAAAAGGACTGTGGTGCATAATAGTGTATGTGGAGTTTGTATTAGGAGTTCTGCTGGGGGGATATTTAGGGGGCTGGAGTTGGTGGATATAGAAATGGCATCATAGCTCCCCTTATGTCTGATGGGATTTACGTCAGAGAAACCCACAAAGACAATGGTGGTAGTAGTAGGGTCTCCTTATACATTGTTGGATGGAGCAATAGAGATTCCCTCTTTGTGATAAAGATCTACTTTAGACCATTCTCAAATTCTCGCAACATTGCATGTAAACATTGACATCAGATGGTGGTGGGGGTGGAGGTGGGGAGAGAGAATGGAAGATCTGGCAGCTGGCATGAGTGGGAGTAAGCAGCCTTAAGGACAGTGTGCAAAATGCAGCAATGAATGACACTTCCATTTTTATCAGAAGCTAAGCCTAGGGAAGCTATAGCTGCAGAACTTGATCTGCTGCCTTAACCTTAGGTTTTCCAACCTGTACACTATTTTCACCTCTTATAGTTGCTTCTGCCACTGAAGTAAATTTAAACTAAGTGCAGATGGGTAAAAGCAAGGTAAAACATCCCCATCATAAAACATGAGCACCTTAGGTTTTGTTTTTACATAGCTCAGGAAACTCAATATACATTTCTATTCTGCAACATTAAAAGTCAAATTTTGATTTTGATTTTACAACTAGTAGCCAGAAAGTCCCCAATTCAAGTCTCAATTAGCCTTCAGTAAGCCATCATCTATCTGCTGAATATGGGGATAAAAACACTAATCTGCCTCACAGGATTGTTGTAAGGATTACTGAGAGAATTGTGTGAAACAGTTTGGAAAAACAAAGAACATTGGATGATGATGATGATGATGATGAACAATAACTTATCCTGTAGATGACCCTTTCAACACACATTATTTAGAGCTCCTCATTTTATCCAACCTTAAACCCGCAAAAGCCTTATTTTTGTATTAGAGTTTTAAAAGGTTGTGAAACTTTTAGGAATGTGCATGAACAGAGGTTCATGAACAGGTTTGGCACCCTGAGGCTGCTGGGGGTGGGGGAAAGCAGTGAACTGCACCTTTAAAAGGGAGTAAAGCAGGTTCTTACATGCTCTCTGCCACTCCATGCAGCTTCCTGAGGCAGCGCTCCCTGCAACAGGACACACATGGCCTGTTTTAAAGGTGCCCCTCACCTCCCCCTCCCCCCGGCAGTGCCTTGGGGCGCTGAACCAGTTCGATGCTGAACCTGTGTATACACCTTGGTTTGTGCACATCCCCAGTTGACAGCTTATTTTTACTGGACAGCTAAAAGAAGACAACAATCCTCCACAGGACCAAATGCAACATGTTTTTATCACAATATGGGGGCATAGACTAGCTGCTTCAGAATAACACGATTTTATCCAAAGAGAAGACAGCTCATGCAATCTGCTTCTATAAACTGAAATTATTTGGACACTTCAATGCTACAACACAATCATTTTATTTTTTGCATTTTAAATTTGTATTTAAAATACAAATAATAATAATAAATAAGTAATAATTTAATAATAAATAAATACATACATACATAAATACATACTGGCTTATGCAATAGCTTTACATTCAAATTTCATTCATTTCTACACATAAGTAAATATTGACTTCCCACTTACCTATCTGTGCAGTTCACAATAACTAAACATATAAACCACTGCTATAAATACATACTCCACACTACTACTCGATTTTACCCAATCCAACCTGCTGTTAATACTATATTTCAAACCCTACTGAAAAGTCCATATTAGAAAAATAGTTCTTTAAGTAAAACAAAAATGGTTCCCAATCTTCTTTAAAACATTCCAAATTTTTGTCTCTTATAAGTGCTGTAAGCTTTGCCATCTCTGCATATTCCAAAATTTTTATCAACCAGTCTTCTTTGAGGGCATTTTAGTGTCTTTCCATTTCTGCGCATATACTATCCTAGCCTCCGTGGCTGCATACATAAAAATTGTTAAATTTCTTCTGGAGAACTCTCTTTCAGTTATTCCCAGCAGTAAGGATTCTGGCCTCTTAAGAAGTGTCATTTAAAAAGCTTTCTTCAGCTCATTGTATATCAACAAAATCAATTTTTGAAGCAGTATACTAGACCTGACCTCTCCACCAAATGCCATGTGAGTGCTGCAAATTACCTCTTAAAAGTCTCTGTCTCTTCAAAGGACTATTCCCTGGATTCTTTTGAAAGCAAGACATGCCAGTTACATTTATTTGGCAATCATGATGTTTGCATACCCTTTGGCTACAATCCAAGACCTACTTGAAGGCCAGTAAGAGGCAATGGGTAGGTCTGGATGTGGTGTTGCCAACCCTCCAGGATTGGCCTGGAGTGTTCAGGAACAGACATCAGTCTCCTGACTACCAAAAACAATCCTGGAGATACTGTGAAGAATATTGGGGAAAGAAATGAAAAACAAATCCCCAGGAGTAGCTTCAGTCAGGATTGGCAGCTTGATCTGGATGTATGAGGCTAGAGTTATTGGGAATTATGTGCAAATTATGAGGAGTGAAATAACGCAAAACTGAAGAGGTAATGGCAGAAGAAGACAAGGCGAGGCACTACCAAAGACAGGGTGATGTCACTTTGTGGCAGGGAGCAGCAGGAAACCAAAGCACTCAGACCTTCTGGAAACTCTTATAAGGGTCAGGCCTTATCAGTCACCAGCTTTGGCCTATAGAGTGTTCAAGTGTTTGGGGTCTGACAGTTCCTCCTTTATCTGGCCAAGCTCCACAATGGCACACAGTGGGACTCCCTGCCTGACATCTCTTGCATTCAAAGATCTGCTGTGGGCTTATGTTCTGATGAGGATTCAATATCTAACCAGGAAGCTATAAAACAACTAGCAATCAGAGTTGATGTAAAGCCAAATGACACAAACACTGTAAAATAACTCTCTCTCTCTCTCTTTTTTTTTTTTTTGCAGAAAGCATTGCATTCTATTAGTCCATCTCTTTTCCATGAAACAGCTTCTGTGATCTATACATCTTACACAGCATCATATCAGCATGTTCAGTGTCTTATTAGGTGGTACATGGTGCAAATCAACATATAAATCTTGACATGCAAAGGTGGTAGCTATCAAAGCCTAGCAGGCCTGCTACAGAGAAACTGCAAGATCAATACACATTCCAGCTTCAATAGGATAAAACTACTCTAAGAGGCTGTTCGCATGAGCATCCCTATCTGAGTAGGACTACTCATGTGAAGCACCAGGATCAAGGCCAACCCCAACACTGCCCTCCCGAGTAGCCTAAGATTTTTACCCAACTATTTACCCAACCCAGGTGAGCGCACCCTTCGACCCTGGTATAGGGTCATGTGTATGCTTGGCAGCCTGAGCAGACAGAGCTGGGCGTCTAGAGCAGTGTTTCTCAACCACTGGCCCACAGACTAGTGCCGGTTCGCAAGGTGTTGGGTACCAATCCATGAGGCATCACTAATAAAAATCACACACACACACCCACAAAAAGCAATTTCAGGCCAGCAGGGGCTCTCCAGAGCTCATTTCTAGGCAGCCCTCACTGCTGGATAACATCCATTTCGCTTCCTCAAAATGAACATTATCCAGCAGCGAGGGCTGCCCGGCAATGAGCTCCGGAGAGCTGCCCCAAATTGTTTTTTGGGGGGTGCCTGGTTGGGGCGGGGGCGAGGGCAAGGCAGGAGCCACCCTTACTAACTGCTGGTCCCAGAAATGCACGTGAATAATGTATTGGCCATGACTCCAAAAACATTGAGAAACACTGGTCTAGAGCACCCAACTCATGGAGAAATCCCTCAATGCCATCCTGCCTTCCCACCTCCCGTCCTCCCTGGAGCTCTCAAAGGTCGTGTGAATGACCTCTAAAGCTCTATCTGCACTGCAGTTTATTAGAGATTGCATTTCTCTGGAGCTTTTGAAACGGAGAGTTGTTTTTTCTATGTGTGAATGTATATCTATCAATCAAATTAATGGGCTAATATTTTCTAATATAATGTTAGAAATATCAGCTTGTAATAGACAAATAGAAAGGGAAGTTCCTTGCTCTGTGCCTCCACTCCCTCTTTTCTGCCTCTTGTCAGATATCAAAGACTGCTTTGGCTCTTAAAATATCTCTAGTCAGAGACTGCAAGCTGCTTCACAGAAGTTTTTTTTTTTTTTTCCCCACTACATGGATATCATTTCAGGGTAGGGAGATACATGCATGGGAGAAAATGAAGAGCGTCACTTCAGAAAAACACATCTGGTTTTTCATGTGTTCATGTAAGGTAAAATTTGATTTGTAATATATTCCTTGGTACAGCTTCTCTTAGAGGTGCCACTGTAATGTTGCAAAAACTTTTGGAGGTTGCTCCTCAGGGTAAAACATATGAGAAATGTTGAGGAAAAACAAACAAACAAGATTCTTCATAAGGCTAACAAGATTTCTCAGGGAGGGCTGCACATTCCTCAGTTATCACATCCCTCAATTATCATTTCACATTTGCTTAGTGAAATTACAAGATAATTTGGAGGTTCTCCCTCAGGTGAAATATCTAAGGAGTTTTGAGAGATGCTGAAAAATGTCAAGACTAGTTAAATTTCTCAGAGGAGGGGTAGAGGGCATCATATGTGCTTATTTTTCATGAAACAGAAAAGAGACACATCTGTAAAACACTAAAAGCAAACCAATTGCAACTCTTGCCATCATTCAGGTGAATAACAACTTCAGCAATTCTGCTTATAAGCTATTTTGCAAAGACTTCTCACTGCCTTCAATATGTAACAGTGATGAGAACACCTTAGCCAGTGAAACCCACTTGTCAGGTCAGATCTGTTGAGATTGAGACTGAAAAGCAATTTCTTACTATAAAAATCATTTATGAAGGCAGCCTGTCTCAAATGATTCCATTTCTGTTGCTTTCACAGGGGAAAAGAAGTGACACCTGATGGGAAGAAATCCACAACTTAACCACTGGGGATCATTCATCTTAAACAAAGGCTTTAGCATAGCACAAGGGCTTGGGACATTGTGAAAAAGGAAACCATATATCACAATTTTCCCTAATGGAAGTATTTCCTTTCTAACCAAGTGTGATTTCTCATTTAGACTGATAAAGGAATGAGGCATCAGGGCTTGAAGCCATTTCCTGCTTCAGTTTCACTAACCCAAGTATCCCATTCATTGGTTTAAAGGTATAAATTAAATATCAGTCACAGCTGTGGTAGAAGTGAAACATTTTCTAGAATTCCAGATGTCTCAGGAACAAACTAAATGTACCAGTGACAGCCATCTTTGTTGCTCACATATGTGCCCCATACACATATAAAGCAGGATGTGAGTGTCTACGTTTTTCAAAAACAGTACATGGGTAAGAAGATTGGGATCCTCCCACAGGAAAGGAGCAAGGGCACCTTTCCAAGCAGGATTAGCCAACAGAAGGGTTGTACTGTAATTCTTCACCATTTCCATCCCCACATTCCCCCTGCATGTGTCCCCCCCACCTCACCCCCCGCAACTGTTTCTCTCCAGCTGGGCTCATTTCTGGTTTCTGACCCAGCAGGGCAGTAGAATTAAAAACCACCAGGAATGGTTGCTTACAGGGGAGAACCAGGATGCAGGGGAAGGATTAAGCACTCCCATCCTCCTTATCAATTCTCTGTTACAAATTTCTCCCAGCCCTCTCATTAGCATTGCCAGATACCAAGTTTAAAACATCTTATAACATCTGCCTTGGCCTTAAAACATGGTAAAACTGGATAAACAAACCACTATTGCCTCCATATTATTATTGATTGCAGATCAGCCTCAAATACTGATTTTTCCTTGCATCAAGACTGATGGCAACAATGTCTTCTTGGCTTAGAAATAAATATAAATCCTCTGGATTACTATTTTAAAAAGACAATCTCTCATATCCAATAGGTAAAGAAGAGACACTTTTAAAAATATTAAATTATTGATTATATTAAACTGAATGTTAGGATTGAATATTATAGTGGTATCAATTTTAAAGATGGGGGATGAATATATGAATATGTTCAGAAGTATGTCCACTAAGTTCATTAATGTGGGAGTCTTGGCATGCTTACTGAGGATTCTGATGTGTGGAGAAAGTATGGACCATATGATAAATAATCAGATTTTAAATTAGGATTTTATATGTTAGTAAATTAAAAGATATGAGCTTTTTCTGTTCTTTCAAATAAACTAGAGACCTGCCTGTGTGATGGTCCATGGCTGCCACTGATTCGCTCTCTTGAAATTTGAGAGAATCTCTCACTGGCTGGTTTGCTCTAATGCCACTGTGATTCTGGCAGGCCATAAGCACTGCAGACCCTCTGGCTGCAATTGGCTTGGTTCTGACAATGATCTGAGGGCACATAATATAACACTGATTGTTAATCCTATGTAGACCTCGGCCTGGTCAATGCCTAGAAGCCCATACAAGCAGCTCTGAGCTTCCTAAAGGAAACTAGGATAGAAGAGTCCTGAATAATTAAATGTTACAATCTCGGCTGATGTCAGAGACTTTTAATTCTCAAGCCTAATAGCTGACGCTGAGGTTTGGGAGCAACCTTTGTAAAATTAAATCACCGAAGTACAGTCTACATGCCATGGAGTTTTAAATGACATGTTCTGGATGCAATTTGGTTGTGGTGTTTCAAGGTCTGTTGAGGAACAGGGAGAAAATATTTGCTGCTGATTACTAATATTTGTGGCTAAGTTATTGTTAGGGACTGTGTTTTGAATTTTTAAGAAATAAGGGAGAGAGAGAAATACACTAAACTTTAGAAAAAATATTCATGAGGCTGTGGGTTAAAAAATAAATAAATCTTTGTCAGGGCTTCCAGGCTTTAAAGAATGAGTCTCCAGCTCTGAGGCTAAGCTGCTCCTGCAGAACACAGGAAGGAACACGAGTGTGCAACATTGGCCCCTAAAATTATTCAGCAGTATGACGCCTCTGGATTGGCCAAGACTGACATGAATACTGGAATATAAATACTTCTGCTTTTTGCCTGGTCAACAGAGAAGTTTCTTCCGTTTGCTGCATCTCTGTTTCCAACAGCCTGCCAGCTCCCAGCTCCAACTCAAGCTCTCAGTTCCAATGCCAGTTCCAGCAGCTGACCTGAGGGACCCTGTCCTTGAGAACACATCATCCCAGCCCAGGTCTGGGTAGGACTGCCCATGGCTTTAGCCTGGCTCTTAACAGTTTCAAGTCTTACGGGTCACCTCATATATCACTGGTGAATAACTGCCACATCCAGAACTGTATCGTTTCTGTCCAGTGTAAAAATGGTGAAAGCAAAATAGCTGATTCAGAAAGGCAAACATCAGATTTCCTCCAATAATCTTGCTCCTTTCCCTACAGCTTGCTCTCATAGTGTATTAGTAGCATATTTTCCCTTTACTGCAGGCACAAAATGCCCATTAGCATTAATGGAAAGAAGCAGTTCATGTTCACTAGGAAGGGAATAATAGGCTCAAAAAAACCATATTTTTTATACATCAATAGGGTTATAGGACTTGTGGGTTATACCAACAGATTTATTCTCCTTTTAGCCTAATAAACTGTAAAGCATGTCTAATAAAGAACTCACTGACTGAATTACATTCACACAATGTAATATATTTTAACAGCTGCAAACCAACCACAGCTTTATGGTTTAGCCCCCGCCCAGCTTTTCTCCCCACATGCCCCAAGTTGCCGTTTACAAGAGAATAGTTTTTGGCACATGGGAGCAACAACTACTCAGAGAACATGTTGGACTTGGCAAACAATCTTGTTTTGCTTTGCCAAAAGAGGAGGAAGTGGGCATACTTGAATATTAATAGTTCCCACTGTAAAAGTTCTCCTTTTGCTCCTATCTATGGTATTTCCCTTTTTATCCAGGGCGTAGCTTGTTTGTTCAGTTACAGACTGCTTGCTTATGGGAGATTCATAAATAAATGTTGTAATACAAAACACATGATATTTATTCTCACACAAGAGATGCGTGAATCTGTCATGGCCCAGCCTGTCACCACCCCCTCCTCCAGTAGCAACTCAGAATCAGATAATGAGGTGGTGGTACTGATTCCAGGCCCCACCCTGGACCCTTCCAGTGTGGGAAGGCAGACCTGGATCACACCACTGAGCTGGAAACCGAGAAAGCCCTGGGGCTGGCACACACACATAAGTATTGAGGAAGCCCCTTCAGGGTCAGGGAGTCTTGAGGCAGCTCCTACAGGACTCCAACCCGCCACAGAGTTGGCTTCTCTATACCCTAACCCTTAGCATCAACATGCCAGCGCTGGCAGAAATCCAGGGGAGAACAGCTGGAAGCACCAGACTCAGGACAGTAGCCTCTTTAAGGCTCAGACACTACAGGTGTGGCGGCGGGGAGGGGTGAGGGGTGAGCTATGGAGACTATCATTAATATAGCACTGGACAGAGGAAGATTTGGCAATGGGAGACAGACAGGCTATTATAAGGGACGATATACAATTCTCTCTCTCTCTATCCGTTCAGTCATGTCCAACTCTTGGTCACTCTATGGATAGGAACATAGGAAACTGCCATATACTGAGTCAGACCATTGGTCTATCTAGCTCAGTATTGTCTTCAATGCACTCCATGCCATCCTATCTGGTACAGCAAGATATTATGTACAATTATATAATACAAAATGATATACAATTAGTGGCTATCCTGCTGGCTCGCCTTCCAGATCTGAAGGATTTGGTAACCCTGTTAGTAGACCCTATATGATGTAAGTGCTACTGCTGAATACCTGGTCAGTGGATAAAATCTATTCAGCCATAACTATTCACCCATAATAAGCCAGCATAGTGTAGTGGTTAGAGTGTTGGACTAGGACCAAGAAGACCCAAGTTCGAATCCCCATTCAACCATGAAACTCACTGGGTGACTCTGGGCCAGTCATATATCTCTCAGCCTACCCTATCTCACAGGGTTGTTGTGAGGATAAAAATAAGCATGTATACCACTCTTGAGCTCCTCAGAGGAAGAGTGGGATATAAATGTAAATAATAAATAAATAAATAACTTGATTCTGGATGAGAGCACTGACCTGGCTTGTATCACTAGGATCTGGTTGGATGAGCTGGGTGGGATATCTGCTCTGCCCTCCAGATTTTGGGATATGGCAGCAGCCTCATCCACAGGAGTGGGTAAGTGGGGTCACAGAAGTCTATTATAATTCATTTCCCCAGTCTAGGTATCCTACTGGGGATCTGAGTATTTGTACCTGAAGTTGGTTGATTGGGATAAGATTGGAATTTTGTTGGTGTAGCACCCACTCTACTGACCAACAACCTGCCTGCTTGGTCTGTTCAGTGGCCTTTGGCATGACATTAAAGCCCCACAGCTTACAGGATAACCCACCTTGGGTGCTGTCCAGGATTACATGCCTGCCATGGCAACTATAGGCCTCTCACATGTAGGGGTGTGCACGAAACCTGTTGGCCCAGTTTGGTTTGAGTCCCAACTAGACCAGGCCAGTTCAGTCTGGTACCCCCTCAACCCCCTCTACCGGGGGAACCCCCAGTCCGGGGGGGAAGGTTCGTGGACAAAATGGGGGGATCAATTTACCCCTTTGGGGGGCTTCTCCAAGGCAGCGGGGGTTTCCCTTCCCCTGCCAGCCTCCGTTATTGCAGCCACTGCCTGGTTCAGGCGGTCTTCGGCCCTTTCTGGGCCTTTCCTTCAGCACTGCAGCCATTTTGGAGGCTGCTACGCATGAACAAATGGGCCTTGCATGGCCAGGTCCTATTTGGTCTGTGAACCCCACAATCAGCCAGGGGAGGTTCTGTCTGAGGTCGAGTCGAACCAGGGGTGGTTTGGCTTGACCCTGAACTGTCGAACTGAACCGGCTCGAAGTATAATCTGTTTGCACACCTCTACTGACATGCAATAGAACAGGGTACATGCTGGACCTTGTATTCACTGCGGACAAGATAATAATGCATTTCTTGGTGAAGGAGATTAATATTTGTCATGGAGAGATCATTTGGCTCTGAGGGATTTTTCTGCTAGTGGGTGGATGATCCTGCCAAGGCCCTGACAGACCAGAGAGTTGACCAGACCTATTGGTATGATTGTGCCTAGATGTCCACTCCCCAGTCTCAAGGCCCCAAGGGCTCCTGTGGGCCTTTGATGAAATGGTCAGAGAGGAAGTGAGAACAACAACAGAGAACAACCCATGACAAATCTGACCAAACATGGATTACAGCCCATGGCAGAAGCTATACTTTGGCTCCGATTGCAGGAAAGAGAAATTGCTCTTCTGTCATCACTGCATCCATAGAGAGCTGTTTAGCAGATCTTTTTCAGACAGTGTGCGTTTGTTACTTCTTTGCCCCTCTAGGTATTAAGAGGGTATTTTCATGGTCTGCTTTGACTTACTAGCAAAGGACTTAGTGGATAAAACTATTCACATCCACCATGACTTGGACACCACAACAGTTCCAGACGCTGTCTGCCCTGGGATTTTCTTCCTTCCCCTCCCCCCACCCCCGGCCCACTCCCCCTGCTGCTGATATGGACAAGATGCTTGAAAGCCCTGCCTGGCTAGTAAAGATAACTGGTAGGGGGACTGGCTGAATGAGTCAGGAGAGTTCAAAATGCTTCTCTGGTAGCAGAATTTGTGCCATCAGGGATCAGGCCTAAAACAGGTGGTGATCAGAAACCTGGTTAATTGTGAGAACTTGCAGTTATTCTCCAGTTAATCCTTTTTGGCCAAGGTGCTCAAACAGGTGGTGATAACTCAGCTTTAGGGGTTCCTGAATAAAACAAGCTACCTTGACCCTTTTCAGTCTGGCTTTTGACCTGGTTTGAGGATTAAAACTATACTGATCACTTTGGTGGATGACTTACAGTGGGAACTAGACAGGGGAAGTGCATCCCTGTTGATCCTGCTGGACCTCAAGCAGCTTTCAATACAATTGACTACCCTATTAGGATGGGGCTAAGAGGCACAATTTTCTAGTAGTTCTTCCTTCAGGGCAGGTTTCAGAAGGTAGTGTTTGGGAATTCCTCATCACCACAACCAATTGGCTTATGGTGTTCCACAGGGGTCCAATCTGTGCCCCATGTTGTTTAATACTTATATGAAACCACTGAGGAAAGTAATCTAAGTGTTTGGTGCTGAATGCTATCAATATGCAAACGACACCCAAATGTATATATCTGTGCCAGTCACATCTGGAGATGCCTGCTGAACCAGTGTGTGGAAGCTGTGAATG
The DNA here is from genome assembly GCF_027244095.1 of Hemicordylus capensis. Classification (NCBI taxonomy): domain Eukaryota; kingdom Metazoa; phylum Chordata; class Lepidosauria; order Squamata; family Cordylidae; genus Hemicordylus; species Hemicordylus capensis. Next base: position 206,861,551 of record NC_069659.1, read on the forward strand.
GGTTGGATGTGGGCTAACAAGCTGAAATTAAATCTGGGCAAGATAGGGGCTCTTCTGGTCAGGGGCAAAAACTCTGAAGGGATTTGTGTTCAAGAACTGAAGATTGGCCTCCCACTTTTTCTTTTCTGTTACTGGCTTCTTTTATTTTTCTTAAATGGGCTGGCCTCTTTTATTTTTTGCGGCCACTGATTTTTTTTTAAAGGGAAGTTGTACACCTGAGTGGGACACAATAATTCATTATTATTTGTTGACAGCGGTATGGTCACAAATTCAAAGTGTAGGTGCTATCAATGACAGTCCTCATAGCCACACTCCATAGCCACACCCACCCTGACAGCCACCTCCCCACTTAGACAGACGCAATAATTTTGGGAGTTCTGTTACAAGAAGTCAAGGATCATTTCCTAATCCCACAGAGCATGTGGTTAATCCCACATCATGTGATTAATCACCCAGAAGAGCAGTCTAGATTGTCAATCACAAAGATTAGAGAATACTCCTTGTAACAGACTGGCAATAAAATCAGTAGTAGATCAGCTGTACTTCTGACAATGCTGTCTGCATTCTGTAAACAAAAAGGAAACCCTCCTCCAGCCTCATTGAGAGAGAGCGCAAAAATTCATCATTGCAATGTGTGTTATGAATCCAACATTTTGTCAGGCCAAGTACAGTCTGATATATCTACAATTAAATCAGTGATGGTGTAAATGAGCCATTTACACCTGAGCCATTTTGGAAGGCCAGTATACAAATCTAATTAATTAATTAATAGTGATGATGATGATGATGATGATAATGATGAATAGAAGAAAAATAAGAAAAACAGAAGGAATAGAACTGCCCAATGGAAGCAACATCAAGAACCTGGAAGAGAAAGAACCTTACAAATACTTGGGCATTCTCCAGGCTGATAACATTGCACACACTGAAGTTAAAAGGAAAATTGGAAGTGAATACATCAGGAGAGTTAGAAAAATCCTCAAGTCCAAACTCAATGGCAGGAACACCATACAAGCCATAAACACCTGGGCTACACCTGTTATCAGAGACACTGCAGGAATAATAGACTGGACCCAGGCAGAGCTAGAGACGCTAGATCGTAAGACCAGGAAAATCATGACCATCAATCATGCTCTGCACTCCCGCAATGATGTAGATAGGCTATACCTCCCTCGCAGCTCAGGTAGAAGAGGAATGCTGCAAGTCCATCAAACAGCAGAGGAGGAGAAAAGAGGCCTTGAAGAATATATCAAGGACAGTGAAGAAGATGCACTTAAAATGGTCAAGAACGAGAAACTATTCAACACCAATGAAACAAAGCAGGCCTACAAGAAAGAACAAGTCAAGAACCGAGCAGAAAAATGGAAAAACAAGCCACTGCGGGGTCAATATTTGCACAATATAAGTGGAAAATCAGACATCACCAAGACCTGGCAATGGCTTAAGAATGGCAACCTGAAGATAGAAACAGAGGGTTTAATACTGGCTGCACAAGAACAGGCACTAAGAACAAATGCAACAAGAGCAAAAGTAGAAAAGTCAACAACAAACAGCAAGTGCCGCCTTTGTAAAGAAGCAGATGAAACAGTGGACCACCTAATCAGCTGTTGTAAAAAGATCGTACAGACTGACTACAAACAAAAGCATGACAAGGTAGCAGGGATGATACACTGGAACATCTGCACAAAAAACAAGCTACCTGTAGCCAAAAATTGGTGGGATCATAAAATTGAAAAAGTTGAAGAAAATGAAGATGTAAAAATATTATGGGACTTCTGACTATAAACAGACAAACATCTGCCACACAATACACCAGATATAACTGTAGTCAAGAAGAAAGAAAAACAAGTGAAAATAATCGACATAGCAATACCAGGGGATAGCAGAATAGAAGAAAAAGAAATAGGAAAAAAAATCACAAAATACAAAGATCTACAAATTGAAATTGAAAGGCTGTGGCAGAAAAAGACCAAAATAATCCCAGTGTCAATTGACACCCTGGGTGCAGTTCCAAAAGACCTTGAAGAGCACCTCAACACCATAGGGGCCACAGAAATCACCATCAGCCAATTACAAAAAGCAGCTTTACTGGGTATATTCTGCGACAATATCTATAATAACAACAGCAACAACACTGACAATAAAATTCAGCCATCCCAGGTCCTTGGGAAGGACTCGATGTCTGGATAAAACAAACCAGTCAATAACACCTGTCTTACTCTGTAAATAAATAAATAAATAAATAAATAATGATGGCTGTTTTAAAGCAGTTATGTGTTGAAATGCATTTTCAGTTAAGTTCAGGGTGAGGTGGGGAGCAAGGAAGTCTTGTCTCCAGCCAGTTATTCCCATTGGAAAACCTGCAGACAATTATTGGTATTGTTTAACTTTTGAGAGTAGAACACATAACCTGATATTTTCTAACTCTACCTTCGGTTATTATTTATTTTATTATTTATTACATTTATATACCGTCCCATCCAAAGGCTCTGGATGGTGTACAACACATTTTAAAAGACGTAAAAACACACACAATTTAAAACAAGGTGCTAAAAACAATATAAAAACAATTAAAAACCCTTTAAAACCAATTAAAATACTTGAAGAGAACATTACAATCTTGGAAGGCCAGTCCAAACAAGTAAGTTTTTAGGGCTCTCTTAAAGGCTGAGCGAGCCTAAACTGAGAATATCTGCCAGGAGTGCTTTCCATAGGCCAGGAGCAGCTAAAGAAAAGGCCCAGTTCCGAGTTGCCACCAGACATACCGGTGGTAACTGGAGACAAACCTCTCCAAATGACCTCAACGAGTGATGGGATCATACCGAAGAAGGCACTCTAAGGTAACCCAGACCCAAGCCATTTAGAGCTTTAAAGGTAATAACCAGCACTTTGTATTTCACCTGGAAACATATTGGCAGCCAGTGCAACTGTCTTAAGACAGGCATAATATGGTCTCTCTGGGTTACCCCAGAGACCAATCTGGCTACTGCATTTTGAACTAACTCAAGTTTCTGAACTATGCACAAAGGTAGCCCCACGTAGAGTACAATGCAGTAGTCGAGCCTGGAGGTTACCAGCTGATGCACCACTGTTTTGAGATCGTTCTCTTCAAGGAATGAACGCAGCTGTCAAATCAACCGAAGCTGATAGAAAGTGCTCCTGGCCATAGGCTCCAGCTGAGATACCAGGGTGAGGCCTGGATCCAAGAGCACTCCGATGCTGCATACCTGTTCCTTCTGGGGAAGTGTAAACCCATCTAGCACTGGAAGATCTAACTCATCCCTTAAATTCCGATCCCTCACAATGAGCACCTCCGTCTTGCCTGGATTCAGCTTCAATTTGTTACCCCTCATCCAGCCCATGACTGCCCCTAGGCAGGCATTTAGATTTCAGGAGGAGGAGGAGGAGGAATAGATTTGGGTATCATCAACATACTGATAACACTCAGTACCAAATCTCCTGATGACCTCACCCAGCAGTTTCATGTACATGTTAAAAAGCACTGGTGACAGAATGGAGCCCTGAGGGACTCCATATATTAGCTTCCATTTTAAAGAGGAACGGTCACCAAGCTCCACCATCTGGAATCTGCCTGAGAGATAGAAGTGGAACCACTGCAAAGCAGTGCCTCCTATCCCCAATTCCCCCTGGTGATCCAGAAGAATATCATGTTCAATGGTACCAAACACCGCCGAGAGATCCAAAAGAACCAACAGAGTCACACTCCCTCTGTTGATTCCCCGGTGAAGGTCATCCATCAGGCCGACCAAGGTTGACTCAACCCCATAGCCTGCTCTAAAGCCAGTTTGAAATGGGTCTAGATAATCAATTTCCTCCAAAACTCTTTGGAGCTGGTTAGCCACCATTCTTTCAATCACCTTGCCCAACCATGGGAGATTGGCCTATAACTATCCATCACCAAGGGATCTAGCAAAGGCTTCTTAAGAAGTGTTGTAATCATTGCCTCCTTCAAACAAGGAGATAATGATTAGACCACTTCCTAAACAAGGAGGTTACCTGCACCAACATGGCTGGAATATTACCATTAATTTATTATCATGATATAATAACAAAGTGAAGTCCAGGTGCCACCACCCGCCCCCGTCCCTCCCTCTCATGTTTCTCCATTTTTGGAAAACTTGGCTGAGTGAGCTGTTCAGCTGTTTAGAGCTCAGTGAAACTGTTTAAACCTCACCTGGCAGAGAAGAAGGGGTGGCCCGCACATCAGGAAGCAAATGATAGGTTGGGAGAGCCAGCCAGTAGTAAAACAAAAATTTGCATTTCACTCAAAGCCTTTTGGGAAGAAGGTTTTGGAGAGAAGCCCCACCCCCCATTTTGCTTCACAAACACCCAGTGGTGCACCTAGGTAATTTTGGAGCCTGGACCTAAAGGCCTTTGGAGCCACTGCCACCACCTTCCTGGAGCCCCTCCCCCCTACACACAGAGTGAAACACTCAGTATTGTTAACAAATGGGTTCTTGAGGAGACAAACAGCAACTGCATTCACAAGAATGTAATAATACAAAACAAGTATATTTATGCAAATATTCATTAGCAGAAATATTATAATACAACGGAGGACTTTCTCTATAAAGTTGTGTTAACTGTCTTGCCCAATTGCAAATTGCACAAGGTCCCAATTAGGAACATAGGAAGCTGCTTGAATCATAACATGGGTCCATCTATTGTCTGCACTGACTGGCAGCCGTTCTCCAGAATTTCAGGGGCCCTATCCCAGCCCTATTTGACAATGCCATGGATTGAACCTGGGACACACACACACACACCCCTCACCTTGTGCAAGCAAAACGTGTGCTCTTTTACAGAACTAGAGCCCCATGATCCCTAACAGAGAAACCTATATCACAGTTAATACAGATTAGGATTTCTAACATAAAACACTGGAAAGCGGAACTGCACAAACACCATGCTGGTAATTTATTTATTTATTTTATTTAACACATTTGTATACTGCCCAAAGTGCGAATCTCTGGGCGGTTTACAACAAAACAATAAAAACAACAAATAAAAAGGTTAAAACATTAAAATTTAAAATTTAAAACATTAAAACTATTAAAAATCAAACAATTAAAACAGTATCTAATTAAAAGCCTGGATGATCAAATGTGTCTTGACTGCCTTTTTAAAAGTTGTAAGAGATGGGGAGCACCATTCCCTCTAAGGTGTGTGCACACTGATAAGCTCAGTTCATTTTAGATCCTGCTCAGGTTGAATCAAGAAGGCCCCATTATGAATGCAGGTGCACACACACTGCCTTGATACTGCCACCCAGAACAAAACACATTCCGCACAGAGATTAAAAAAAAATTAGAGGGACCACAGATGGGGAGGCTCTTTTTTCAGCAGGAAGCGTGTTTCAAAGCCTCAGGGCGGCAATGAAGAAGGCCCGTTCTTGAGACTAACCCTAACCCTAACCCTATCGGCAACCAGGGTAGATCTTTTAAGTTAGGAGTGATATGGTCTCTCCGAGATGATCCAGAGACCAACCTGGTTGCCACATTCTGGACCAACTGCAGTTTCTGGACTACGTACAAAGGCAGCCCCACATAGAGAGCATTGCAGTAATCAAGTCTGGAGGTGAACAGTAGATGTACTACTGTTCTGAGGTCATTTATCTCAAGAAACTGACACAGCTGGCATAACAGCCAAAGCTCATAAAAGGCATCTCTGGCTACTGTTTCAACCTGGGACACCAGGGAGAGTTTTGTGTCCAGAAACACCCCCAGACTGTGTACCCATTCCTTCTGGGGAAGTGTGACCCCATCCAGAACTGGCAGATCAAAATCGTCTCCCGAGTTCCAACCCCGTGCAATAAGTACCTCCGTCTCATCTGGATTCAGTTTCAGCTTGTTATCTCTCATCCAGCCCATCACAGCCTCCAAGCAGGCATTTAGGTTTCTCCTGATGATGTTGACATGGAGAAAAAGATTTGGGTGTCATCAACATACTGATAACACCCTGCACCAAATCTCCTGATGATTCCTCCCAGCAGTTTAATGTAGATGTTAAACATCAGAAACAATATGGAGCCTTGAGGGACATCATACCAAAGTTCAGATTCTGAAGAACAGCAGTCCCCAAGGAACACCATCTGGAATCTGCCCGAGAGGTAAGAGTGGAATCACAGCAAAGCAGTGCATCCCATCCCCAACCCCCTCAGATGTTCCAGAAGGATACTATGGTCAATAGTATTGAAATCCACCAAGAGATCCAAAAGGAGCCACAGAGTCACATTTCCTCTGTCAATTCCCAATTGGAGATCAAACATCAGGCCGACCAAGGCAGTCTCCACCCCATAGCCCACCCAAAAGCTGGTCTGAAATGGGTCTAGATAATCAGTTCCCTCCAAGACTGCCTGGAGTTGGTGGGTTACCACCCTCTCAATTGACTGCCTGGAGTTGGTGGGTTACCACCCTCTCAATTACCTTGCCCAACCATGGAAGGTTGGAGAAAGGCCTATAGTTGCTTAACTCTGAGGGATCCAATGCAGACTTTTTCAAATGAGGCCTAATAATTGCCTCCTTAAAGCAAGGAGGCATCCTGCCCTCCCTCAGAGAAGCATTTATGATCTCTACTAGGCCTTCTACAACTTCCTTGCCAGATGGTATAAGCCATTTCGGGCAAGGGTCAAGAGAACAGGTGGTAAGCCACACTGTTCCAAGCAGGTTGTCCACATCCTCACAAGTCACAAACTGGAACTGATCCAATCTGACCACATAAGAGGAGTGGCTGGACACCTTCAATTCAGATACTGCAGTAGCTATGGGATCTAAATCCAAGTCGGCCCAAATACAAGAGATTTTATACACCCACAAAATCATTAAACACGTCACACCAGGTAATAGATGGTTCCAAGTTTTGAATCAAGGGAGGAGGGGCACTTATAGCCCTCTCACAACCCTGGACAACACCACTGGATGTTAACTTGTGAACACAATACGGGCTGAAAATAATTGCTTCTTTGCTGCCCGTATTGCCAGAGTATAGATCTTCAAATGTGCTCTATGTTGTAATATGTCGGACATTATTACATTCAATATGGTCAGACACTTCAACAGAGATCTTGGTCAGGGAAAGGTTATTCTTATAGACCACAGACACTCCACCTCCCCACCCACCTCCCCGCAACTGCTCCTCAACAGAGTACCCTGGAGGGAGAAGCCGGGACCAGGCTGGGCCACCAGACTCACCCAGCCAAGTCTCTGTGATACATACCAGGTCTGCCCCTTCATCCAGATTCCAGAATCAGATCATGGATGGTTTCTGACTTATTCTGGACAGACCTGGCATTTCAGAGGAGCAAGGTGAGGGTCTGTGGGAGGTTGGCATTGCTCCCCAAGGTCAAAGAGCTGTCAGGACAGCTGGAAGGGGAAACATCTAATACATTTCTGACTTCACTTCCCCTGTAATGACTCGCTGACCTGCCAACTTTACTTCTTTTGTTCTCCATCACCACCAGAATAGCCACCCCATAGTCAGTGGACACCCCCCCTTTCTCCCCATCCCCAGACAAACCAAGACATATCCGAAACACCCAAGATCTAAAAACAACAGAAGCCAAAGTAATACCACCTGGCCCTCGCTCTTGTTGCCCCCCAAAGGGGCAAACTGCAAGGCTCCAATGAACACAAAGGCAGAAAGCTAACCAACTGGCACATGGCCAGCCATGGTATTATCATTATCATTATCATTATCATTATTTACACAGTCAGACAGGTGTTATTGACTGGTTTGTTTTATCCAGATACCAAGTCCTTCCCAAGGACCTGGGATGGCTGAATTTTATTATCACTGTTGTTGCTGTTATTATTATAGATATTGTCGCAGAATATGGGCTGTTCTCAGTAAAGCTGCTTTTTGTAATTGGCTGGTGGTGATTTCTGTGGCCCCTATGGTGTTGAGGTGCTCTTCAAGGTCTTTTGGAACAGCACCTAGGGTGCCAATTACCACTGGGATTATTTTGGTCTTTTTCTGCCACAGCCTTTCAATTTCAATTTGTAGATCTTTGTATTTTGTGATTTTTTCTATTTCTTTTTCTTCTATTCTGCTATCCCCTGGTATTGCTATGTCGATTATTTTCACTTGATTTTCTTTCTTCTCGACTACAGTTATATCTGGTGTATTGTGTGGCAGATGTTTGTCTGTTTGTAGTCGGAAGTCCCATAATATTTTTACATCTTCATTTTCTTCAACTTTTTCAATTTTATGGTCCCACCTATTCTTGGCTACAGGTAGCTTGTATTTTTTGCAGATGTTCCAGTGTATCATCCCTGCTACCTTGTCATGCTTTTGTTTGTAGTCAGTCTGTGTGATCTTTTTACAACAGCTGATTAGGTGGTCCACTGTTTCATCTGCTTCTTTACAAAGGCGGCACTTGCTGTTTGTGGTGGATTTTTCAACTTTTGCCCTTATTGCATTTGTTCTTAGTGCCTGTTCTTGTGCAGCCAGTATTAAACCCTCTGTTTCTTTCTTCAGGTTGACATTCTTAAGCCATTGTCTGATTTTCCAGTTATATTGTGCAAATATTGACCACGCAGTGGCTTGTTTTTCCATTTTTCTGCTTGGTTCTTGACTTGTTCTTTCTTGCAGGCCTGCTTTGTTTCATTGGTGTTGAATAGTTTCTCATTCATCTTCTTCACTGTCCTTGATATATTCTTCAAGGCCTCTTTTCTACTCCTCTACTGTTGGATGGACTTGCAGCATTCCTCTTCCACCTGAGCTGCGAGGGAGGTATAGCCTATCTACATCATTGCGGGAGTGCAGAGCATGATTGATGGTCATGATTTTCCTGGTCTTACGATCTAGCGTCTCTAGCTCTGCCTGGGTCCAGTCTATTATTCCTGCAGTGTATCTGTTAACAGGTATAGCCCAGGTGTTTATGGTTTGTATGGTGTTCCCGCCATTGAGTTTGGACTTGAGGATTTTTCTAACTTTCCTGATGTATTCACTGCCAATTTTCCTTTTAACTTCAGTGTGTGCGATGTTATCAGCCTGGAGAATGCCCAAGTATTTGTAAGGTTCTTTCTCTTCCAGGTTCTTGATGTTGCTTCCATTGGGCTGTTCTATTCCTTCTGTTTTTCTTATTTTTCCTCTGTTCATTATTAATGCAGCACACTTGTCTAGTCCAAACTCAATTGCTATATCGCTACTGAATACAGGTGAAACTCGGAAAATTAGAATATCGTGCAAAAGTCCATTAATTTCAGTAATGCAAATTAAAAGGTGAAACTGATATATGAGACAGACGCATTACATGCAAAGTGAGATAAGTCAAGCCTTAATTTGTTATAATTGTGATGATCATGGCGTACAGCTCATGAAAACCCCAAATCCACAATCTCAGAAAATTAGAATATTACATGGAACCAAGAAGGCAAGGATTGAAGAATAGAACAATATCAGACCTCTGAAAAGTATACAGTGTACTGTGCTTGATTGGCCAGCAAACTCGCCTGACCTGACCCCATAGAGAATCTATGGGGCATTGCCAAGAGAAGGATGAGAGACATGAGACCAAACAATGCAGAATTGCTGAAGGCCACTAATGAAGCATCCTGGTCTTCCATAATACCTCATCAGTGCCACAGGCTGATAGCATCCATGCCACGCAGCATTGAGGCAGTAATTGCTGCAAAAGGGGCCCAAACCAAGTACTGAATACATATGCATGCTTATACTTTTCAGAGGTCCGATATTGTTCTATTCTTCAATCCTTGTCTTCTTGGTTCCATGTAATATTCTAATTTTCTGAGATTGTGAATTTGGGGTTTCATGTGCTGTACACCATGATCATCACAATTATAACAAATTAAGGCTTGACTTATCTCGCTTTGCATGTAATGCATCTGTCTCATATATCAGTTTCACCTTTTAATTTGCATTACTGAAATTAATGGACTTTTGCACGATATTCTAATTTTCCGAGTTTCACCTGTATACGGACAGTGTTTAGCAGTGATTCAATTTCTGACTGGGACTTTCCATACAACTTCAGATTTTCCATGTACAGCAGATGGTTGATTTTACTTGATGTTTTAGATGTTTGGTATCCGAGGCCTGTTTTGTTTAGTATTTATGAAAGTGGAGTCATGGCAATTACAAACAACAGAGGGGACAGTGAGTCCCCTTGGAAAATACCTCTTCTAATGCTAACCTGTCCAAGCGTTTCGCCATTGATTGTTAACTGTGTACCCCAGACATGCTCATTGCTTTTTAAATTAATATCTGAATGTTTTTGCTGACACCAGTTGTTTCTAAGCATTTTAGTATCCATGTATGAGGCAATGAGTCAAAGGCTTTCTTGTAGTCAATCCATGCAACACTTAGATTTGTTTTTCTTCTCTTGCAATTTTTTATAATCATTTTGTCAATCAGCAGCTGGTCTTTTGTGCCTCTGGTGTTCGGGCAATTTCCTTTCTGTTCAACTGGAAGTTGTTCGTTAGTTAATAAGTGTTGCATCACTTTATCTGCTATTATTCCAGTTAATAATTTGAACATGGTTGGCAGGCAGGTTATCGGTCTATAATTACTTGGAACTGCACCTTTTGCTGGGTCTTTCATGATGAGATGAGTTTTCCCAGTTGTTAGCCATTGTTCAATATCACCACCTTGCAAAATGTGATTGAACTGTTTTGATAGTTGTTTATGAAGGCTTGTTAGGTGTTTAAGCCAAAAGCCATGCAGTTCATCATCGCCTGGAGCAGTCCAATTTTTAATTTTCTTTGCTCTTTCACTTATTAATTCTGGTGTTATTATTAGATCTTGCATTTGTTGATTACATTTTTGACCTCTTTCATCCTGCCTGCTTTTTTATTATAATCTATTGGATTGTCCCATAATTTCCCCCAGAATTGCACTGTTTCTTCTTTATTTGGTGTTTCTAGGTTTCTTGCAGTTTCTCCTTCTATGCTTTGGTAGAAACATCTCTGATTCGACTGGAATTGGAGATTCTGCCTGTGTTGTGTAATTCTGGCTTCGTTTCTGCTAATCTTCTATAACACTGCTGTTATTTGCTGCTTTATTATTCCCAGGACTTCTCTAATTTTCCTTGAATCTAGATGGTATTTTTGATCAGGTACTGTTTGGTGTTTTCATTTGTCAGCTTCTTGTCTTTCATATCTTTCAACTTACTAGCATCTGATCTAAACCTGGAGATTTTATTTTTTAATCTAATCATCCATTTAGGTGATGTACTACTTTCTTTTTTTACAGGTCCACTGATCTTATATCCGAGCTCTTGTGTTGTTATTGTTGCTGCACTGTACATTAGTTGGTTTGTTTCTTGCAAATTATTGGTGTTTATTTCTGCAAGTGCAGCATTTATATCTTTTAATGCCTAAGCAAGTTGTTTTTTGGCAACTGTTTTTAGAGCTGGAAGTCAAACCCTGGTGGTTGTTTGTTTCATGTGCTCAGTTATTTTTTGCTTTAGTTCTTGTTGCTTTTCTGTTAAATGGCATTCGGGTTTTTGAGGTGAAGGCAAAGGGGAGGTTGCCTGGTTTTGATTTTGAAACAGTTCAGCAACAGTGGCATCCTCTATTTCCAACACCTCCTCCTCCACATGCGCCTGAGCAACTTCTTCATTTGGTGGTAATTCTTCTTCCATATCTTGAGCCTGTGTTGCTCTTTGCATTTCTTCCAGCTCAACTTCTGTGAATACTTTATTTCTCATTATGAATCTTCTCTGGTCTGCTAGCCTTTGTTCTGTTATTTCTGTATCTGGACGCTTCTCTTTCCAAATCTGATACATTCTTTTAAAATAACCTCGTCTAGTTGGACTAGACTTGTAATAGCAGATCATTATTTCCTTGTTTTTCATTTTTCGTATATATTTTCCAGTTAAGCGATGTTTCTTTCAGCAACCTTGCAGTCTCCAGCCCTGGTTGTTCAACTGAAGATTGTTGTTTTTGTTGTTGTTGTTATTTCTATACCGCCCTTCCAAAAATAGCTCAGGGTGGTTTACACAGAGAAATAACAAACAAAAAAGATGTAACCCTATCCCCAAAGGGCTCACATTCTAAAGAGAAAGGTAAGATCGACACCAGTAACAGTCACTGGAAGTACTGTGATGTGGGTGGATAGGACCTGTTACTCTCCCCCTGCTATATAAAGAGAATCACCACGTTAAATGGTGCCTCTTTGCCCAGTTAGCAGGGGTAAAGATTTTTTTCACTTGCTCTTGTTAAATTAGTGGGAATCATAAACTTTCTGTTGCCAATGTACCCAATGACTGCTTCTGCTTTTATATGATACAGGTTTAACATGCTGCCCTTCAAGATCCCTCCATAATCTCCAACTGGTCCAAAATTTAAAAATCTGGCAAGGTCAAGACTCATCAATCCTGTAACACCAGTCTTGTGAGAGCTGCACTGGCTGCCAGGCACACTTCAAGATGCTGGTGATCACCTTTAAAAAACATTCTCAGTTTAGAACCAGGATATCTGCCTACTCCCACATGAATCTGCCTGTCCTATAAGATGGGACAGAGAGTGTGTGCTGCCTCCATCTCAGTTTTTTTAGTGACCATGTGGGATAGGTCCCCTCTGTCTGGAATGATCTTCCAAGACCAAGTCGATTAGCCCCCTTCTTCCTTTGTTTTAGAATGGCTGGTGAAGATTGTTTTATTTAGGCAAGCTTCTTAAATCAGTGGCACAGTTTGTTGTGTTTTTAATCTATTTCAGTGTACACAACACTTATATCTTATTTAATTTATCATTTCTACATTAATTTATATCATATTTATCTTCTGTGTGCTTTTACTTTTTGTATACTGATTAGTGGTTTTATTGTTAATTTTAATTTTAAGCACCACAATTGGACTATCTGTGAAGGTGTGGGATATAAGTCAAATAAAACAAAACAAACAAACACCTTGTTAGGAACTGCAGAAATAAATCAGGTGCACATCTGGATGTTGGAACATGGATGTTGTCTATTACTTTCAATGGGATACATATTTGGGTGTGGAAACCCACAGCTAACTTGATCAATTCCTTTACTTAGAATATTTATATACCATTTTTAAAAAGTTCTTAAAGCAATTTACATAGCAAAAGGAATAAGAAGATATAAGGATTGTTCACACAACCCTGGGCTGGGGAGAGTGGGGGACAAGGCAAGATCAGTCCTACTTTCCCCCACATGACCACTACTCGCCACGCTGTGCTCCCACACAGTCGCCACTGTGCAAAGCAGTGTGGTGAGAGAGGCCGAAGGAAGGACATCCAGCCTCCAGGAGGCCTACAATGCACTGTGCTCCTTGTGCGGTGCACTGCAGCCATTCTAGAGGCTGCGACTCTGCTTCCCCTGGCTTCTGTGGTTGCATGGGCTGCCGGTAGTCCATACTGCCACAGAACTGGACGAGGGGTAGGAGGGTGCACACATGCCCTCCTACCTCACTTTTATCCCGGGTAGAAAATCTGGGCTGCCTGCTGGAGGAGCACCAGGATCAGTTGAAATCCTGGTGGTCCACATGACCAGCCCTGCCCGGGTAGGGCTGTGCAAGCCCAGGGAGAGCTGGTAAATGGTCCCACAGTCTAAAAAGTGTCTGCACATCCAGCTGCTGCTGATTTTTTCTCTGATGGAAAGTAAATCAGATAGAATAAAAGAGAATGTAAGTTCAGGATCATTGTCAGCAAAGTGAAAATATAACATCTGCGTTAACAAACCTACTGGATTACCACAGCATCCATAATTCTCACAAACGAGGTTTTGCTTTTTCTTCTTAAATAGGCATTTCATGCAGCAGGACATGGCTATAGCTGTGGCTTGCCTCCCTTTTAGAAACAAAAGAAAACATATTTGTTTAAGCAAACTTTTAGGATGGAACTACTCATGCTTGACACAGGGCTGCTTTCAAAAATAGCATCCCCTTGTTGATTTCTCTCCATCTTCTTTGTACTGTGAGGACCATTAACCTCACATTGTGTTTTCCTGCCCCTGACAACTAGTAAGTGGCTGGTATTAAGTGGATGAAGAGAAATGTGCAAGGTGACAATATGAGATAAGTGATCCTGCACATGGTAAGCAAGACAGAAAAAAACTCCACCAGTTTTCAGGTAAGGATGCTGCTTTCAACAGCAGCATGATGTTGAACGCAAGACAGTTCTACCCTAAAACTCTAATAGGAGTTTAAAATGATCTCACTTTTGCTTGTTAAATTATGGCGTTTAATTCTAGTTTTTTTAGATGTACTCCCCAACTGCTCATCATTTTGATAGGTGGGATGTGCAGGGTATTAGAGCCCATACACTGGAAAGAGCAGGCAGAGATTTTACCCATAGCACAAGCAAAATCCAGTTCAACCCAAATGATCCACAATGAAGATTACGGGGGACAGCTAGAGATATAACATGAATTATGCAAGGGCTCCCATAACAGTACAACATTCTCTATGTCTAAATCTGAATGTGAAATAAGTCTGCTTACCATGTACCTAAGCAGCATAGATACAAGGTTCAGACGTCACGCAGAGCGGCTATTCACACCCATGTGCAAAACCAGGGCTAAGGGAGCCAGCCCAGTTCTTCATATGCATGTGAACTACTGAGATCAGGCCGTTCCCAGCAGCACCACGGCGGCAAACCCACCTCGGAAGCCTCCCTCTAAAACGGGGCTAGGAGAGCAAGTGCTCTCCTAACCCCATTTTTTAAAAATTGTCTGAGGCTCTTCACACGATTAGTGTGAAGAACTGTAAGGGGGTTTGCAGGGAGAGCGGGCTTAGCCCACTCTCCCCACAGAAGATCTAGAGGCAGCCCTGGGTGGCTGGATTGGCCGCCTACACAACTGCCGGCTCCGTCATGGAGCTGGCAGTAATTGGGGGCCACACAGCCCCTGGAAGTTCCAGAGACCCCCTCCCGTTGGGGGTCTCCTCGTGTACTGCCATGGTGCAGAGGTGTGCCTTGGTGGCACACGATCAGAAAACCTGGGTTAGCTGAGTCCTCGCTCTGCTAACCTGGGCTAAGGGGAGGGCTACTTTGGCAAGCTAGCCACAGAGAAACACTGGGCTCACCCACGAGCCAGCTGGTTCTCTCGATGGGGAAAAATGGGGCTGGGTTTCTTTAGCCCAGTTTCCTCCATCATGAGAATAGCCTCTCTGTCAGCCACTGCTGCTTGCAGTCACGCGGCTTCCAGACTGTGGGGAGTCCAGGGAGGGGGGATCTTCACAATACACCATACACTCACACAGTGCATTATGGTATTTCCAGGGGTGGGGCGAAGCAGGGTGACACATCCCAGCACCCTGACCCCCGGAGCCACTGGCAGCAGCTGGTGCTCATCTGGGTGGGTGATCCTCCCATCCAGGGAAGGCTGGAGGATCATCTGAGGGGAGGTAAGCTTTTCTGGGCTTCCTCCCCACAGAAAGGGTAGCCCTTTCTCACTAGTCGTGAGAAAGGGCTCAGAATCTTAGTTAAAGCCTGGCTCTGAGTTACAGCCTTGGTAGTGCACATCCCTCTTCCCACGGCTATGCAAGGGTCTACTTTTTGATTTAGATCACACAAAGACTGGTTGTTGGCATCTGAACCAACAAATCTTGGTTTATTCTAACCTCCTGACTTGTAATAAGCCATGATCTATAACTCACCTCAAACCTTGATTTCAGATCAAGATTAGAATAAACCAAGATTTGATGGCTTGGGCATCACAACAGATCTTGGTTTATTTTAACCTAAATTGGAAGTATATCCTTGTACAGGCACTGGAAGGGGAAGTACAAGCGCCCAAGGCTCAGGGACATTGCACAGAGCAAGGCTTTAACAGAGGTCCCAATTGACATCTGAACTAGTCCAAAGTAAAAAATCAAGGTCAGGTCCTTACTATATTATTTCATTTGTACGTCTAATGTTTAGGTCAGAAGTTATTACTTCTCCACTCTCCGTTGAGAGAGGTGGATTTTATACAAAGAAATAAGATAGGCATCTAATTAACCAGCCATTTGTAGGACTCTTCAAGCCAGGGGCAACATCAAGTTACAAGACGAAATGGATTTTAAATATAAGTAATTGGAGACTCAGTCCTAAAGGTACTATTCAGGCTTTCTACTTTCTCAGATTTTAATGGCACACCTGGATGCCTGAAAAGAAAACACAGGGAGGTTGTCAGGATCTGTCTCAGTTGTACTGTATGGTGCAAAAATAGCATCTTTGCACCACATTGTTGAGAACACACCATTTCCTGCAACACAGCATCAAGGATTAAAATATCCGGTTGGAAACAGTCATATGCGAACTTTTCTCATTAAAGGTTTGAACAGTTTTAGCTGGAGTATAGATACATGACCATTTATGTCCTGGAAACAGTTGCTCTGCACTTTAGTAATAGTGTTTAGACAGGTTTTCATCAAATGAAACTCTTTATATCTATTAGTCTATGTCTTCCATGTGTCTAAAGACAAACAGCAGGAAATAATAGTCCTGTGCCTTGAATTATATAAACAATTATTTAGTTCTAGAAAATACTGTTACTAATAAGTTTCCTGTATTTCTGTGCATATACTCCACAGGATATTGTTTTTTTATTTTTATGCATCCCACGATGGTGTGTGTGGGTAATCCAGAATTATTTCTGGGTATCCAGGGGTGCAGGGCATCCAAGATTATTTTTGTACAGGCAGTGCAGTGCAATGCAGGGTCTTTATACAACTCTTCCTGCCTCTGCAAGTCTGCTGAGAGCCTCATTCTGCCCCACTTTCCTGCATACAAGGCATGTGGGACTCAGCTCTTCCGCATTCTCATCCAGGCTGGCCACCCTGCAGCCAGATCTGCTCCCTCGAGCAGAGCAAGAAGAACCTGTGTTAGGCAATGTGAATCCCAGAAATAATAGTTTAAAAATGTCCAGATTTCTTTATGTTGCTTAGTCTGGGAGGGTTAGTGAGTTAAGATTGGCAGCTGTTGCCAGGCACTGAGTCTGGCAGGAGGGAGTTCTACAAATGTGTGGAGTAGAGTCAGCTAAATCTTAACTGAAAAGGAAGAAGATAGGAGAAAAGGACTTAGACTGAAAGAGAGTAAACCTTAACTAGTTGTGCTTTGAACTACGTATTTCTTGAAAAGGACCAACTTTTATTTTGTTTTTGAAACAATAAATCCTCTTTATTTTTCAAATACTTGGACTTTCTCTATCAGAGTAACACCCCATGCCTATAGCATTCCCTTGCTATCAAGGGCAATAGATATTATAGGGGATTATTTTATTTATGTATTCATTCATTCATTCGATATTTTTATACCACCCTTCCAAGCTGAAGGTACCTTATTGAAGGTAAAAGGTGGTAGTGAATTCAGGAACCATCACAGACAATAAGGCCAAATCAGGACCTAAGGTCAGAGCTCAGTCTGAAACAACAGGCTGGAAAGAGGGAGAGACCAAGAACAAGGAGAAGTAGGAACCAGACAAGCTGGAGTTGATTCAAAGAGGAGTTCCATATGGATCTGTTGTATGGAAGTTACAACATATGGAGTTCCATACGGATTGTTCACACGCTAAATGAAATGTTTATATGGAAGCCAGGAACTTTACTCCCTGCTGGAGCTCTGGCCACCCTTGATCCAAGGCAGCTGCCTGAGCTATTCTCTGCCTCCACTGAGTAAGCCCATTGAGAGGGAGGTCTCAAGCAGACAGGAGATAATTCCCTCTCCAGTACTGAAGTTCAGCTCTGGTTTGGCACTGCCTCTCTTCCTAGGGTTTGGGGGACAAGGTTTGGGGGATGGGACAGTCATATGCTAACTGAGATTCTGAGATCCTTGAGTTTCAATTTCTTGAGTTTCAGGGTTCCTCGAAGGGAGCAACTGTAGAAGGGGTGATGAACTTTGGCTGTTCGGGGTCCAATGAATCTGGGAGGCTTTCAGCAGGACAAGGGTTCTTACTGGGGCTAATTCCTCCTCCTCCAGGAGGGATTCATCAAGGTTTGAGTCCAGGTAGGTCCTGACATAAATTTCTTAATTTATGAAGGTAACAATCTCCTAGGAGAGTGGCAGGCTCCCCCACACTGGAGATCTTCAAGTGGAGGCTAGTCGGTCATCTGTTGGGTTGACCAACCTCTGGAATTCCTGAATTGAGCAAGGAATTGGGGTAGATGGCCAACAAGACTTCCCTGCAGGTCAATAATTTTATCATTATTCCCCCAGTAGATACAGACTATTCCTGGATCCTATTGAAAGCTCCTAGCATATTGTCATAGGGTAAGTACTTCATTGCTTAGAAAATGGCAGGCAGGCAGTCTGTAGCCTAGATCCCCATACTTCTCTATGACTACCTAAACCAAAACAAATTCTGAAAATATAAAAATATACCAGAAATATGCAAAAGAAACATTCAATTTGCATAATGTTTACCAGTCATGCATCTTTTCTTGGTGCAGAATTTGAATTGCTTTGCCACAACATTTTAAATTTCATTAGCCCATTAAGATTTGCAACAGCTTAAAGAAAGCAACTTAACAACAGTTTAGACAGCATTAAAAAAAGCTAATCCAAACAATTTATTAGGAAAAGGAAAAAAATCTATACTGGTGAAGCAGGATCCTTTAGTTTCTAATTAAGAATCTTAGGCCTGGTTTGCATTACCATATTGTATCTCCTACCTGCCCCCTTCCCTTCTTCACTATGGTATATCTGAGAGTCTCAACAGACACATCTAAATTAAAGCCACAGTAGTGAAACCATTAAGGAAAATGAGAAACATAAATTTCTGAAACCTAAAATGCTTCAGTCACCAAATGTCTCATTAAATCTATGAACTTTTAACCTTGAATTCTGTCTAAGTTGGGAAGGACAGGGTGGTGTTTTTTTTAAAGGGGACAAAAGGTAGTATGCCATGGAATAATAACACTGCATTTGCTCAAAAAGGGCGTTGAGCATTCCAATCAAACATCCACAAAATCTCAAGACTTTGCAGGCATTCAATTTGACATTGTGCAACAAAGGCTCGATGGTGCCAAGCCAAAAAACAACCAAAAAAAAAAACCCCGTACGTACCTTTGCTGCTTTAGAAGCGGAAGGCAGATGTAGCGGGCCACAGCAGCGTGTGGTCTAAGGGCCTGGCAGAATGCTCTTTCCTGCAAAGGATCAGGACTACCAGCCTCAGAATCTCCAGTGACAGCTGATGCTATTTGCATCAAGTCTTTTGAGGACACTTTCCCAGACAGAAATAATGCAAACAGTATTAGCTTCCTGCCAGGGAACCTGGAACTGGCCACCACCACCATTGGCTTCCCTTTCCTCAGCAGCAGCAACAGTAAGTTCTTGGCTTTGCAAGAGGGAGGTGTAGTGGTGACAGTGGTTCACAGAACAAAGAGCACAGGCCTGCTCCAGTCATGCCTGTGCTGGCCTCAATTCTTCTCAGAGGAATTTGAGCAGGAATGTTCATTAATACTTCTTCTTAGCCATGCTGGGAGCTTTCTGGGGGCAACCACAAAAGTATGTAAAACGTTGGGGTAGGGTGGGAGAACAGCTTATTGGCGGCGGCAGGACAGCATTTCTTTCTTTTAAAAAAACCAGCACCATCTTTTTTCCAGAAAAATGGCACAAAGGAGACCCAACCGCTATCTGTAAATCTCCTGTCTTTACTACCTATTTTGGATTGCAAAAGCTGGGCACAGGTGGTCTGTATTCTGTTCTGGGCTTGGAATACTCAAAACAGTCCATTTTGAGGCAGAACATTCCAACCTTGAAATGTTCTGCACATCTCTACACACTACATCACTGCTGGGCTGTGTTTGTCTCTGCAGGTCAAAAGTGGTACCGGCTCGCAACAAGAAAGTTTTACCTGATACTTTCCAACAACTGCAGTGGCCAGCCATGGATCCATTTTTCAATGTTCAATGTTTCCTACATCCTTTCACTAAACCCTGCAAGTTGAAGAGTAGTGCCTTTGCTGCTCACTTCTGGCCATACTCTTTTTCCATTATCATAAGGATCACTTCCTTGTTATCTGGCACTTCCTTGCCTTCTTATTCACAATGGGTCTTCTGTCCTTCCTCCACCCCTTCCTGTTTCTGAGCAGCAGAAGCACACATGGTGCTGAAAAGAAAAATTATCACCACCTGCTGTTGCAGCTAAATGCTGCCCTGGGCTTCAGCACAGGTACGCCTTGCTGTGTATTGTCTGTTGCATTTTCTCCCCAAGGGATATCAAAGCAGGTTATGACTTTTAAAAGGTGGAAGGGAAGTCAAACCAAAAAATACAAGTTTAAGACCACCAGCTGATCAAGTTCACTGCCCAGTTCAGGTCTAAAGAGTCACCCTAAAGACTCGGTTTTAGACCCTTCCAAACAAGGCAGATGTATGCTCCCAGAGGATGTAAACAGACAACCCACATATCTCACACAGAGCTGTTGGTAGCTGAGAGAGGGAATTTGTTGATTGCTGGAATGACCCAGGCCCTAGATCCCTCCAACAGTGACCTTGAGCAGAAGTCAGCCATGCTAGCAGTGCCACAGCACCCAAACCTATCCGGCAGACTCTGGAGGAGAAGGAAACTTGGTCAAGAGTTTAGAGCCTTCAAGCAAGGAGGCAGAAAACTGCCACATCAACCCAGTAACCCCTAATATGATCAGCTGCACAAGAGATCTCAGAATGAGGAGGTAACAGCTTGAGGCCATGAAACCAGGTGCCATGGTTCATAGCCGCAAACCAGCACTGCCTCTTTAAATTGTTTGCATTGTCCATTTAGGAGGTGGAGCTCTGGCAGTTCAGTCCTGCTCAGGGCTCATTGTGAATTTTGCCCTTGTAGAAGCAACATTGTCACAGCAGTCTTTGGAGCTATTCAGGGACTGCAGTTCTTGCTACAGATTCTAGTATCTGCCACTCTGCAACTGGAACCCTTCCCAGCCTGCTGCTGCTCATTTCTTTGGTCTGTCAACTTGGTGGACCCTGTTCTACAGCTACTTCTTCTCTCTGTTTCACCACCATGGTTGACCTTTCAAGTTCCTAGTCTTTACCACTGGGGTTCTGCTCAATCTAGTACATGACAATTGCTTCTCTCCCAGGACTGAAAAGCTTGTTCCAGAGGGTTAGCTAGCTTCCCTGTCCTGTGGATCCAAGGATCCAGGGACAGTCTGAATTGGATCATTTCAAGAAGAGAATCACTTTTATTTTGTTTTATTTATCTGATTTTTATACCATCTCACCCAGATGGCTCTAGGCGCAGTTCACAAATATAAAACAAATAACTCATTAAAACCAGTTTAAAATCATTTCATTACTCACTAAAGGCTAGGCTTTAGGACTCTTTTAAAGGCTGCTAAAACTCTCAAGCCTCTAATATCCATAGGGAGTGCATTCCAGAGCCCAGGAGCAGGCACAGAGAAGGCCCAATCCTGAATGACTGCTAGGAGAGATGGCGGCAGACAGAGACAAACCTCTCCTGATGACTTCAAAGTGTGGTGGGGATCATAGTGAAGGAGGCACTTTCCCAGGGAACCCGGTCCTAAGCTGTTTAGGGCTTTAAAGGTAATTACTAGCACTTTGTATTTTGCCCAGAAACATAGCAGCAGCCAGTGCAGCTGTTTTAAAACACACATAATATGGTATCTCCAAGAAACCCCAGAGACCAATCTGGCTGCTGCATTTTGAACTAACCAAAGTTTCCGAATGACATTCGAAGGCAGCCCCACATACAGCGCATGGCAGTAGCCAAACCGAGAAGTTACCAGTGAGTTCACCGCAGCTTTGAGATACTTATCTTCAAAGGACAGATGTCGCTGTTGTATCAACTGAAGTTGACAGAAAGTGCTCCTGGCCATGGCCGGCCGGCTTCTTCTCCGGTCTCTCTGGCTGAACTATGTGGCTGCTGCCCCTGCCCTGCCACCACTATTTGTGTTGGCCGGGGGAGTGGGGAGCCGGGCAGCAGTAGGTGCTGTGTCCAGCCGGCTGGCCTCTCCGTCTGAACTGCATGGCTGCGCAGTTTTGATATGGATGTTGCATGCCCGTGATGTCATGGGCATGCAGCTCCATATCTGAACTGAGCAGGCACGCAGTTCGGGTGGAGAGGCCAGCAACCTGGCCACAGTGCCCACTGCCACTTGGCTCACTCCCCCCACAGCCCAACGCAAATAATGGTGGCGGCCCAGGGGCAGCAGCGCTGAGATTTTGTCCCCCCGCCCCTTGCATGCTTTGCACGCGACAGACAGAGGCCCCCTAATAGGATTCTGTCGCCTTTCTCCCAGCTGTCTTGCTGTGCCCCTGGTCCAGAGGTACTCTCAAGCTACTTACTGCTTCCTTTAGGGGGAGCGCAACCTTGTCCAGAACAGGAAGTTCTATCACATCCCTCAAATGATTTGTTTTATTTATTAATTTTTTACATTTATATCCCGCTGTTCCTTTGAGGAGCTCAGAGCAGTGTACATGCTTGTTTTTATCCTCACAACAACCCTGTGAGGTAGGTTAGGCCAAGATATACACGACTGGCCCAGAGTCACCCAGTGAGCTTCATGGTTGAATGGAGATTTGAACCCAGGTCTTCCCAGTCCTAGTCCAACACTCTAACCACTATGCTATGCTGGCTATGAATTATTAGTACCCCCGTATTGTTACCCAATCCTCTCTCCCCTCTTTTAGGGGAAAGGCTAAGTTTGCCATAGTCTGGGAATCCAGGCTCAGGATTATCTCCAGTTTGTACAAAACATTCAGGTTAGTTCATTTACAGGTGTCAGAAACAAACGTCTCAGCACAGTGCCAAGAGTTTGTTCCAAATTCACATCAAACCACAGTGAAAAGAATGAAAGTCAGTACATATTTATGTTCTCAATACATATTTATGTTCTTTCAAGTTGTTTGGTACAACTGCCCAATTCATAGGATCATAGGAAGCTGCCTTATACTGAGTCAGACCATTGTTCCATCTTGCTCAGTCTATACAGACTGGCAGCGGCTTCTCCAAAGCTGAAGACTGGACTCTCTCTCAGCCCTATCTTGGAGATGTCAGAGAGGGAACCTTCTGCATGCAAGCAGGCAGGTGCTCTTCCCAGAGCGGCCCCATCCCATAAGGGGGATAGCTTACACTGCTCACATGTAGTTTCCTATTCAAATGCAAACCAGGGTGGATCTGCTTAGTGAAGGGGACAATTCATGCTTGCTACCACAAGACCAGCTCTCCTCCCATTAATTTCAAACATCTCAAAAATTTCAAATATCTTTAATATTGGAAATTCTTCCTTTTTTTCTAGGGTGCAATCTCCTTGAACCTGTGGTGTTCGGATCACTTATTATTAGTGCTAACCACCAATCCCCTGCCTTCAGAAAAACGGTCTCTGGTTGGTAAGAAAGAGACTAAAGTCACTCAGGGGTCTAGTAACCCACAGTGGTAAGCACTCCCTTGTTTAAGCTGGCATACCCATGACTGCAGAAGATCAAGCTTACATACCCACAGTTTTTAGCTCCTGCCCAGGCTCACCTCTCCTCTAGTCCCCTATGATGGCTAGTAGGATCAATGGCTGACATGCAAATTTAACATGCATCAGTGCTCATGGTGTGTGTGTGTGTGTGTGTATGTGCAATTGCCCCTGATCTCTCCTCCCCATGGAAGCACTCTGCAACCCAGAAGTAGGTCCTTGAGGGGCAGTTAATCTGCATTACAGCAGCACCAGCATTAGTCTGCAAGACAATCAGTATGCATATGCCACCAGAAGTGATGCCTTTGAAAATGAACACATGTCCAGTTGTATCAATTACAAAGCACAATTAATGCCAATACAATGACAAACATTACTAGTTACAATCCACATCGTGCAATTGTCTAGTAATGTTATACAAACTGAGCCTCTACAAAATGAACTATTTAGTTAATTGTACCCATTTTAAATGGATTTTTAAAATTGTAACATTTCTTGCTCTTAAAAGACAGTAAGCAAACCACATCATTTTTATCCATTTACAACCCTGCCTCAAAGCACTTTCAACTCTCTTAAATATAGTGAGTATGATCTAGCTGAAGTTAAGCTCTTTCAAGTCTATTGATTTCAGTGGGTAGGAGTTAGCATACTGTGTTTTAACTCTCCTATAAATGGAACTGGCAAGTACTTCAATTTGGCTGAATTGTGCTCATTACCTGTCTCCAACTTTAGTTGCTTGCCTGTACGGTATGTTCATATAGATACTTATAAAGTAGCCATTTGTTTCAGAACTGTGTCAGTTCTTGAATGAAAAGGTTTCCCTACCCAACTGGCCTGAGTAATGCAGCGTGCTTGGCCTTATAACACTGTCAGTAGAGACATATGCATCAAGACTGGAATGGGTGTCCTTGCTGTGGGGAAGTCTATTTTTATCTATGAATGACTCATTAACTACTGGGGTCTCCCAAAAGCTGCATTTGTCAAGCTGTCATGGAAAAAAATAAGCAAGGTCATGTTTGATGAAAGTTAATAATGGGAATGTGATTATTTTTGCTACATCACATTGAAAGGCAGTGATCCTAGCAAATCCTTCTGTTTTGACAAATGGTTTGTCAAAGAAAAGTTTGCTTTGCAAGCACCACCCCAACCTTCCAAAACTGGCTAGACTTCATTTACTTTTTGCATTGCACAGATGCAATATGGTCATGTCAGGTGATAAAGAAAAATGCATAATTAATCAGGCCACAGGGGAAATGCATAACTAATCCGGCCAGAGGGGGAATGAAGGCAAAAGTATTTCAAAGGCACTCTGAACCAAAACTCAGAATCAAAGGGAGGAAAACTCAGAAGAGGAAGGTGCAAAAAAGCATCAGATGAGACAGGTCTATTAATACGTTATGTTTAATGCACTTACAATCTGTGTACACAGTATATGTAAGTACAGATCTGTATGCACATTTATGTTCAATAAATGTACAGTAGTACACATCACACATGCTACTTGGACCCTGTATTGGAGGAGGACTGCATCCAGGTTCACTTTTTATATGAACCCAAATATATGTACATGTGCATAGACACCCATATGTGCATACAATGTAATGTCTGAATGGGTCTTATAACTCCCATGACCCCTGGCTATTGGCCACTGTGGCTGGGGGTTACGGAAGTTGTCGTACAAAAATAGATGGGGGACCTAAGTTGAGCAGGCCTGGTCTAGGGTATGCGGTGTATGAGGAAAAAGGAGAAGTACAAATGGGGCTTAATAACATGTTCCTTTTAAGTGATGGGAAAGCTTCCCAGGCTCAGTCTGAAATGAGTTCACCTTAAACAACTTAATGTGGCCTTGATTTCATTTGGGCCCAGATGAAAAATAGTTTATTTAAAAATTGGCTCATTCTGAGTGCCAGGTGTTAGGGATGTGAACGGAACCAGGCGGGGGTGGCTCAAAGGGGTGGGGGGTAGGTGCACTTACCCTTCCCCCCACTCCCCCCCCCACCAACGCTGGAGTCCTGTAAAATCTTTTGGGGTGGCAGTGTACCTCCCTGCCGCCCCTTCCCCACTTTGGCCGGAAGAGGCCAGAAGTACCAGACGCATATGTGAATGTCAGCTTTTGCATCCATAGAGTGTCAAGGTGAAAACCATCATCCTAATGATTCTAATCTTTGTAGGTATAGACACCTTTGTAGGTATAGAGACTTGATGTGTGAGCCCTGCAAGATATTCCCCTCAGGGGATGAAGCCGCTCTGGGAAGAGCAGAAGGTTTCAAGTTCCCTCCCTGGCTTCTCCAAGATAGGGCTGAGAGAGATTCCTGCCTGCAACCGTGGAGAAGCCGCTGCCAGTCTGTGAAGACAATACTGAGCTAGATAGACCAATGGTCTGACTCAGTATATGGCAGTTTCCTATGTTCCTACACATCACAGCATCTAAATATCCTTTCGAAGGCCTTTATTGCAACCCTACCAAGTGCTAGCCTGCGGTGTATTTCTTGACTGCTGGATCCTTTACAGTTGATGGTTGATCCTAAAAGGCAGAAGCTATCCACCACTTCAACGTCTTCGTTATCAATTCTGAGGCTGGTTGCTGTACCCAGTGTCATCAGTTTAGTCTTCTTTACATTTAGTCATAGTCCCATGTTTTCACTGTGCTCCCTTGAATTTTATTAATAGAGCTTGCAGATCATCCACATTCTCAGCTATCAGAGTGGTATCATCAGCATGGTGCAAGTTATTGGTGTTTCTTCCTCCACCATTAAAACCACGCTCATCTTCTTCCAATCCAGTTTCTCTCAGTAATGTTCAGCATATAAGTTCAATAGATATGGAGAAAGTATACAGCCATGTCTTACTCCTTTGTCAAACTGGAATCAGTCTGTTTCACCATGTTCCATCTGGACTGTGGCTTCCTGTCCTGTGTATAGGTTTCTCAAGAGAACAATGAGGGCTTCAGGGACACCCATTTTCCTAAGGATATTCCACAACTTGACATGGTCAATGCAATCAAAGGCATTTCTGTAGTCAATAAAGCACATATTGACTTCTTTTTGGTATTCTTTGGCTTTCTCAATTATCCAGCATGCATCAGCAATGATGTCTCTCGTTCCTCAGCCTTTTCTGAAGCCAGCTTGAACATCTGGCATTTCCCTTTCCACATACGGCTCTAATCTGTGTTGGGTGATCCTGAGAATTATTTTGCTAGCATGTGAAATTAAGGATATTGTGCGATGGTTTGCGCAATCTGTTTAGTCTCCTTTCTTTGGTATGGGCATGTAGACTGACCTCTTCCAATCTTTTAGCACTGTGTTGCTAGTTTGGTTAGAGCCTTGACTGATTCTTCTTCTGCTGCTTGCCATATTTCTGTAGGTATTCCATCAATTCCTGTAGCCTTCTGACTTTGTAATGACCGGAGTGCTGATATAACTTCATCTTCCTGTACTAGAGGTTCTCGTAAGTAGGGAATATCTTCTAGAGCAGGGATTCTCAACGTTGGGTCCCCAGATGTTATTGGACTTCAACTCCCATAATCCTCAGCCCCAGTGGACTTTGGTTGGGGATTATGGGAGTTGAAGTCCAATAACATCTGGGGACCCAACGTTGAGAATCCCTGTTCTAGAGTATCTTCGATGTAAACGTTCCTGCTGTACAGATTTTAGGTATACTCCTTCCATCTCTGATCTTCTCTGAATCACTTACTATCTGTCCTTTGGCATCCACAAAAACCCTCCACAGAAACCCTGTGGGTGATAATACAAGGCCTGAAAGGAAATGTGCTGCTGGGGACATGCTATCGTCCTCCAGATCAAAATGCCAGCAGTGACTGGGAGTTGCAGGAGGAAATCAGGGAGGTGTCAAGGAGAGGCAGGGCACTAATAATGAGTGACTTCAATTACCCACACATAGACTGGATAAATTCACAGTCAGGTAATGACAAAGTGGTCAGATTTCTAGATACACTGAATGACTGTGCCCTAGAAAAGTTGGTCTTGGAACCAACCAGAGAGAAGGCGACCTTGGACTTAATCCTGAGTGGCTCCCAGGACCTGGTGTGTGATGTCAGTGTCATCGGCCCTTTAGGGAACAGTGACCCTAGTGTGATCAAATTCAGCA
The DNA here is from genome assembly GCF_027244095.1 of Hemicordylus capensis. Lineage (NCBI taxonomy): Eukaryota > Metazoa > Chordata > Lepidosauria > Squamata > Cordylidae > Hemicordylus > Hemicordylus capensis. Next base: position 206,889,001 of record NC_069659.1, read on the forward strand.
AACATGTGGGGAGAGAATCACCAAGGAAGGCTAACAAAGACATTTTGAATTTCAGAAGAGCAAACCTCTCCATAATGACGAGTGTGGTGAAAAGAAAGCTGAAAGGGATACATCAGAAACAGGAAACCTGCCAAGGAGATAGTTGAACCATTAGACATTGAGGCTATTCTCACGATGGGGGAAACCTAGGCTAAAGAAGCTCAGCCTGGTTTTTACACATCGTGAGCACCAAAGGGCTCGCGAGTGAGCCCGGTGGCTCTCTAGCGGCTAGCCCGCCAAAGTAGCCCTCCCCTTAGCCCAGGTTAGCAGAGCGAGTGCTCTGCTAAGCCAGGTTTTCTGGTCATGAGATGCCACAGTGCGGCTCTGCGCCATGGCAACATATAAGGAGACCCCCGCCAGGAGGCTGCAAGCAGCCTCCTGGGTTCGGCGGTCTCTCCAGGATGCCCTGAGAGCTCACGTGGGGCATCCTGGAATGGCCAGGGACTGTGCTGCCTCCAATCCCTGCCACCTCTGTTGGCTCCAGGAGCTCTGGGCAGGATCATCTGTGAGAAGAGCAGGCTAAGCCCACTCTCCCTGCAGACCCGACAGAAGTTCTCAATGAGGGTGTGAAAGGGATTATTAAGGAGGATATGGAGTTGCAGAGAAGCTAAATGAGTTATTTGTGTCCATCTTCACGGCAGAGGATACTGAGCATATACCTGTTCCTGAACCAGGCTTTTCAGGGATGGAGGCTAAAGAACTGAGTCAGATAGAAGTGACAAGAGATGATGTTCTAAACTGTCTGGAAAGATTAAAAACTAACAAATCATCAGGGCCGGATGGCATCAAGAGTCCTCAAAGAACACAAAAGTGAAATTAATGACCTCCTTGCTAAAATATATAATTCAGCCCTGCAATCAAGTTCTATACCGGAGGACTGGAAAGTAGCAAATGTAACACTGATTTTCAAAAAAGGATCCAGGGGCGATCCGAGAAATTACAAGCCGGTTAGGTTAACGTCCATTCCAGGCAAATTGATGGATAGAATCCTCAAGGATGAAATTGCAAATCACATAGAAGAACAGGCCCTGCTGGGAGAGAAGCAGCATGGTTTCTGCAAAGGTAAATCTTGCCTCACAAACCTTTTGGAGTTCTTTGAGAGTGTCAACAAGTGTGTGGATCAAGGTGATCCGGTTGACACAGTATACCTGGACTTCCAAAAAGCTTTCGACAAAGTTCCTCATCAAAGACTCCTGAGAAAACTTAGCAGTCATGGGATAAAGGGACAAGTAAATGTGTGGATTGGTAACTTGTTGAATAACAGGAAATGGACGGTAGGTTTAAATGGAGAGTTTTCACAATGGAGGGACCGGTGCTTTTAAATTTATTCATAAATGATCTAGAAGTAGGGGTAAGCAGCGAGGTGGCCAAATTTGCAGATGATACCAAACTCTTTCGGGTAGTCAAATCCAAAATGGACTGTGAGGAGCTCCAAAAGGTTATCTCCAAACTGGGTGAGTGGGCGACAAAATGGCGAATGTGGTTCAATGTTGGCAAGTGTAAAGTGATGCACATTGGGACCAAAACTTCAAGTATACGTTGATGGGATCTGAGCTGTTGGTGACTGACCAGGAGGGGGTTGCGGTGAACAGCCCGTTGAAAGTGTCGACTCAATGTGTGGCAGCTGTGAAAAAGGTCAATTCCATGCAAGGGGTCATTAGGAAGGGGATTGGAAATAAAAATGCTAATATTATAATGCCCTTACACAAAAAGATGGTGCGGCCACACCTGGAGTACTGCATACAATTCTGGTCACCACATCCAAAAAAGGGACATTGTAGAATTGGAAAAGGTGCAAAAGAGGGCAACCAAGATGATCAGGGGCCTAGAGCACCTTTCTTATGAGGCAAGGCTACAACACCTGGGGCTATTTAGTTTAGAAAAAAGATGACTATGGGGAGATATGATAGAGGTCTGTAAAATCATGCATGGTGTGAAGAAAGTGGATAGAGAGAAATTCTTCTCCCTATCACATAACACTAGAACTTGGGGTCATCCCATGAAATTGATTGCCAGGAAATTTAGGACCAGCAAACAGAAGTATTTTTTCACATAACTCGCAATCAACTTGTAGAATTCTCTGCCACAAGATGTGGTGACAGCCAACAACCTGGATGGATTTAAGAGGGGTTTGGATAACTTCATGGAGGAAAGGTCTATCAATGGCTACTAATCAGAGGGTAGTGGGCTATCTCCAGCCTCAAAGGCAGGATGCCTCTGTGTACCAGTTGCAGGAGATTAACAGCAGGAGAGAGAGCATGCCCTCAACTCCTGCCTGTAGGCTTCCAGTGTCATCTGGTGGGCCACTGTGTGAAATAGGATGTTGGACTAGATGGACCTTGGGCCTGATCCAGCAGGGCTGTTCTTAAGTTCGGCATCCCTTAACATACCAAGGTTGAAACCTTCTTCTGAGTTCAGAGATCTTTTGGAAAACATTACTTGTTTTTCCATGTCTATTTCCATCCTCAAGGTCTTTACAGATGTTGTTGTAGTCCTGCTCCTTGTCCCTTCTAATAGTTTTCTGAAATTCCCTATTAAGTTCCTTCCTGAGGTCTTTATCTTTCTTGACTTCAGCTTCTCTCCTCTTCTGGGCAATTTCCACCTTCTGTTCTGACATTCATTTTGCTTTCTTCTGTTTCTTGATTTTTGGCAGTCTTTTTTCACATTCATCCTTAACAACTTCTCATTCCACAGTTCCTGTGGTTCCCTATCAATGAGGTTCAGAACTTCAAAGCAGTTCCCGATGTTTTTCTTTAAAATGGTGGGTACATTCTCAAGATCATATCGTGGAAGCTGGATAGTGTTGTTTTTGCACTTTAGCTTGATTTGTAACTTGCACATGAGCAGTTTGTGATCTGTTCCACAACTGGCTCCCAGCCACATCTTTGCTGTTATAACTGAGCTCTTCCACCTCCTTGCACCAACAATGTAATCAATTTGATTTCTGTGTACTCCATCTGGTGAAGTCCATGTGTATAGGCACTGCTTTGTTTGTGTGAAGAAATTATTAGCAATGAAGAGATCACTGGCTTGGCAGAACTAATAAGTTGTTCTCTTGCTTCTTTTCTGTTTCCTAGACCATACAGTCTGTGTTTTCCTCTTTACCATTTCCAACTTTGGCATTCCAGTCTCCAGCCACCAGCAGCACATCTTGCTTGCATGTTCTGTCAATTTCAGACTGAACTTGAGCATAAAACTCATCAACTTCCTCTTCTGCATCAGTCATTGAGGCATACACTTGAGGAACTGTCATGTTAAAGAGTTGTCCATAAAATTTAATTGATATTAGTCAGTCACTGACCGCATTGTACCCAAGTTCTGTCATTGCTATATCCTTCCTGACTATGAAAGCAACACTGTTCCTTCTTTGTTTCTCGTGTCCTGAGTAGTAAACGGTATGATTTTCTGACTGAAAGTGTCCTATTCCAGTCCACTTTAATTCGCTGATGCCCAGGATGTCAATCTGTAGTCGATTCATTTAATCTTTCTTTGTGTTGAGCTTTCCCATATTCATGCTTCTTACATTCCAGGTTCCCATTGTAATTCTGTTTTTGTAGCTTCAGATTTTCTTTTCCCACACAGCAACATCAGCTGCTAGATGTCCAAAAGGCTTTAATCTAACCATGTCATAAACACCATCGGTACTCTGAGAGATCCTCAACTCTTCCTCAGTAGCATGTTGAGTACCATCCAACCTGAGGAGCCCATCATCCAGCACTACATCAACAATCATTCTATTTTGTCTATCCATGTGGTTTTCTTGGTAAAATACAGGAGTGGTGTACCATTGCCAGGGGGCTACCACCTGGTCATAACATGCATATAAACAACTGACATTTTCTAGCACAAGATGGGGGCAACTCAGAGACCAATGTAATAAAGGAGTTGCCATGTCATCACTGTTAAAAACATGAATATGTGAAGCAATTTTATAGTCAATGTTTCATCAGGTTTCATTGATCAACAAAACAGTAGCCTATTAAGGGCCAAATTAGAAAATTAGCATAGGACCTCCCAATATTTTTTTGAGCAATTAAAAGCAGCTGATTTGGATATGGAACATAACTTTTTAAGTGAAGTCTATATAGTACTTATTAATGATGATAGAATATGACAAAAATAACTCTGCTAATTCGTTTTTTATATTCTCCAAACAGAAAATATCAACCCAGTGAACAGATGCTTACACATGCTGATAGTTTTTCTTTCCTTCTTTTTAAATAACTTCTGTGTCCAAAATAACGTTTCATTTTGATGCAATTCAAAAAAGATATAAAATGATATAATGAAAGGCTTTAGCTCTGTCAATGATCTGCCTACCCTGCCTTGCTACTTACTTCCTAAACGCTACTCTCCAATCTACATATTACCTGCTTTTTAACTTCCTCTCACTGTCCCACCATTTTGCTGTTGACTATCTAAGACCCCAGCTAGAACCTACGAGTTCCTTTCCACTCATAATGGACCACCACCAGTTGTCCTTTGGAGAGTTCTTATTCTATGTAACCTGCTTTGAACACTTTTTCATTGAAAAGCAGTATATGCAAAACAGTAGTAAGTAAATTCTATGTGATGACATGGTAAAATGAGTGAACACACACTGAAGAGAGGAGAGGAGAATGGGTCTTGTGGTAGCAAGCATGACTTGTCCCCTTAGTTAAGCAGGGTCCACCCTGGTTGCATATGAATGGGAGACTTGATGTGTGAGCACTGGAAGATGTTCCCCTCAGGGGATGGAGCCACTCTGGGAAGAGCAGAAGGTTTCAAATTCCCTCACTGGCTTCTCCAAGATAGGGCTGAGAGATATTCCTGCCTGCAACATTGGAGAAGCTGCTGCCAGTCTGTGAAGACAATACTGGGCGAGAGAAACCTATGGTCTGTCTCAGTATATGGCAGCTTCCTATGTTCCTATGAAGAGACAAATGAACCATCATACAAACTGTACACAAAACAAGCCTAAATACATTCGAGCAGATCAGGAATCATTATCATGTGAATCAGCCCTTTGAAGTACATATGCAATTACTGACGTATTCCCCCCGCTTTTTTTTTTGCCTCTATTGAGCAAAATAAAAATAAAAATCCATCCATCTTTTGGGGCATCATTTTCTTCCAGAATTATGATGAACAAAGATGGTTGGAGTGGGCAGAGGGGAAAGTGTAGAAATAGTATCTGTAGCTCTGTTAATAACGGAACCATTCTTCTGAATGAATGTATCATTACATAACAGCCTTGTAGCTATGGAGAAAACTCCAAAGAACAGAGTTTCCATAGAATTTTCCTCCTCCTGGAAAATTGCCACAATGTCAGTCTCTCCTGTCCAAGCTGATGCTACCACCTATCAACACTTTTTGATAGCATTAGTCATGAGGTTTGCTAGCCATTATTCAGTCTCCAGCAAGAACAAATGACTCATCTTTTGCATAATCCTCTCACACAAAGGCTTTGTACTGCTGGGAAGCTGTTGTATCTCCACATCTGAAAATGCGCCCCTTACAAGGCCATCAGTCGTGAAAATAATGGAACTGTAGACCATCCTGAAGCTGGGCTGGAATCTTGCTGTGCAGCTACTAAGGCTTTCCACATGAGCAGTGTGGAGAACCATGAGGGGGTTTGCAGGGAGAGCAGGCTTCACCTGGCCTCCCTGCAGATTAGCAGGGAGCTCACCCTGGGTGGCCAGATCGGCCGCCCACATGATTACCGGCTCTGTCATGGAGGCTTTTTTGAGGCAGCGGGGATCAGGGGCATTCTGGGGAGCCCCCCCCCCTGATGCTGGGAGGCTTGTTGTAGCTTCCCAGTTGGGGGCCACCTCGTCAGTCACCACAGCAACACATGATCCAATAAATGGGGTTAGCGGAGCGCTCACTCCGCTAACATTGTTTAAGGGGAGGGGCATTTAGGGAGGCTTGCCCATTGCAGCACACAACCAGGCAAAATCGGGCTAGGCTCCTTTAGCCAGGTTTTGCCTGGTCGTGAGAATAGCCTCACTGCCTCTCTTTAGAAACCATGGGTTTTGAGGAGTCCAAGAAGCTTTGTGGATCCTGTGCCCTGCCCCATCACTCTCTGTTATTTGCCCTCAGTGAGATATGAAGGATAGTGTTGGACTTGCAACAGCAAAGCCAGGACTCAAACCTCCATTGACCTCCATGAGCACACCAGATGTTAGGCCTGTCACTGACTCTCATCCAGATCTACTACATAATTTCATTGTGAAGGTAAGATGGAGGAAAGACCATGGATGCTTGTCAGTGCTCTTTAAAGGAAGCATTTCTTTGTGCTCCTTAAAGGAAGTACAAAAGATTGTTTATAGAATGCGTCAGTCATCATTCCAACAATGGAGTACTCAAGTTGTGGTACAATCCCTCTAAAAAGCCACCATATGAAAACAAAAAAGCAACCACATCAAAGATGCAGCAGCAGCAAAGCAATCTAAACATGTGAAACAGAAAGAACTAATCATAACTTTCACACATCAACACATTGTTTTTGCTGGTGGAAGCAATCTGATCTCCTGAGGGAAGGAGTTCCACAAAGCTGGTACCATAAAAAAGGCCACCCTACTCCACACCCACTCTAATTACTATGAATGATAGACTGTGGAGCAAGGCCTCTTCTATGCCAATAGGAGCTTCAGAACCATTTTCAAGGACAACCCCAAGAAAGCTAATAATACCAATACATGAAGAATATAAACCAGATACAAGAGGAGTCCCAGATTACTCATAAAATGACACTCTTGAAGACTATTCTCACAATGGGGGGAAACCGGGCTAAGGGAGCCAAGCTCGGTTTCCCCCCATCATGAGAACCACTGGGCTCATGGGCGAGGAGACCCCCAACTGGGAGGCTACAACAAGCCTCCTGCCATTGGGGATCTTGTCAGAATGCCCCATGCACTTGTGTGGGGCATTCTGGAACTTTCGGGGGCCAGGTGGCCCCCATCTTGACTGCCCCTACAAAGCAGTAGGCGGCCAATCTGGCCACCCAGGGAGGGCAGAATGCTAGTATGCAGGGAGAGCAGGTTAAGCCCGCTCTCTCCACAAAAGCCCTGCTGGCTCTCTACACTGCTCCTGTGGAGAGCCTCTTGGCCTTCTGAAGAACTGACTTGTTAAGAATTGTTTATGTGTTTACATGTTGCTTGGTCTGTTTGGGAAGAAACAACTATTGTTTCATTTGTTTTGTTTGTGAAACAATAAAACTTCTTTATTTTAAGAATATCTGGACTTTCTCTATTGGAGCAACACTCCTAGCATAAAGCATTCCTTGCAATCAAGGGCAACAGATGATATAGGAGAGGACCACTGAAGATAAATGCTGGCAGCAGATACAGGACCCATCACAGCCACCACCATCTGCAAATGAAGTAGCAAGGTGGGATCCAGGAAAGCCTTGCAGACTGGGTGTCTGTCATCTTTTCATTACGTTCAAGGGAGTATAATCCTGTCTAGGAAACTGGTCTCATTTAGGAATCCTTGAAGCTATTTGACCACTACCCACTTGACCACCATGTCCAAACATGGGAGGTCTGAAATAGGTCTACAACTCTTAAGGTCAGATGAATCAAGTGATTGCTCTTTAATAATAGATCACAGCCTCCTTTTAGAAGGCTGTCATCTCTCCCTGCCACAGGATATTATTTATAATAATCAGCAGAGATGGCCCAAGTACCTCCCAGCTAGCCTTAATCGACCATGAAGGGCAGGAGTCAAGCAGGCATGTAGTTGGAGGCACGTATGTCTCCAAGGATTTCCTTTGATACAATAGTTTGAAAAAGATCCTGCACAAATTGGATAACTAGAGGCACTGAGAACCTCCTCAGGAAATTCTCATAGTCAGAAAAGACATTTTTTATCAAAGCACTTCCTACCACAGCAGGTTTAAGCTTTAGCCATGTCCTATTTCTAGTGAGTATATAAGAAGGGGGGGGGAATCAGTACTGACCATTCAATATTTAAAATTTAAACCCTGTGATGCAGGAGATGTGTCCTCATTAACTGAGGCCATGTTCACATGATCGCTTTCCTGCTCCTAGAGATTATCCAGGATCAGTGGGTGAGCCCAGCACATGATCACTATCACTGCTAGGTTGCTGCAGTGCAGCACCCACACAATCCCGGTTAACAGCTCTGGGGGAGCTGATCATAGGAGCCATTATCCTCCAAAGACCCCAATGGAATCCTGGCAGTCCTCATGCTGCCCTCACATTGGAAAGCCTCCATTGCATCACCAGCCATACTGCCATTGGCCCTGATTCCAGAGTGGGTGGCTGCAACAGCTTAGAGGATGCTCAGCTGCACTCACAATCTCTGGAACAATTCAGAGCTGCTCAGGCTGCCCAGGAGGGCTAGGGAGTCACCAATGCAAGTGGCAGCCACACTAGCCCCTACTTTGCCATGGGGCAATCACCCAGGTTGAGACCCAGCTGACCCCAGAACACCCCACTAGGGACGGGGGGGCAAGCACATTGAAAGTGGCTGACTAGGACTGGACAGAACTGGGCTGTCAAATCAGAAAGTTATGCTTGAACCTTGAGATTGTTTTAGGCAAATCCAAGGACCCTAGAGGATCCTGGACAGCACCATCTACAGTGCTTGCCAGGAGGAGACTGGAGGAAGGGATTATTCCCTACAGCCACTGTGAGTAAGTGAAAAAGTTAGCAGGAAGCGACGGGAAGGCACCCCGCTCAGGGACCCATTGTTCTTTGCCAGGGTTAGTGGGGACGGGTATGCCCACTCATCAGGGTTTATATTCCCCTCCCATCAACTTGGAATCTCCTCCCTGCCCTGGCAAAATGTATTGTCCTCAACTTGATTGGTGCAATTCCTGGCACTGCAATGGGAGTACAATTTTTGGAAGGTGTTCAGCCCCCAACTTCTACTTTTGAAAAACAGAAACACAAAAGGGAAACCCCTTCCAACCAAGAACACTCTTGGCAAAGGGGTGTTCAGGAGCTATCTGTGAAACCCTTCCCAACCCCGTATCTCCCTGTTCACATGTCACACATTCACACACACACCCCATCCTCACAAGTGGGCAAACAGCATCCCATGACACTGTTCCCACAGGCAGTGGACCTGGCTGCTCTCAATTGAGTGGCCAGGTCTCCCTCTTGAAATCTGTCATTGTAATGTCAGGCTACTGACTATGCATTGCTGGCCATAACAAACTGTTCTGTAGTTATTGGTGTGCACGGCACCTGTTGGTACGAAGGTGGGGATATATTTAAGGACAGGGGAGGGTGCTCTTACCCCTTCCACCACATTTTCCCCAGTGTCTTTTAAAGGCAGTGTCTTTTAAAATGGTCCGGCAGGGCGGCAACATACCTCCTTGCCACCCAGGTACCTCCTTGGGCTAGAAGTGCACACGTGTGTGACAAGTCACACTGGGCACTTCTAGCCCAAGGAGGCACCTGGGTGGCAGGTTGAAGCTCCTATTCATTGTAGTGGGGCTTCTGCAAGAAAACTTAATGCTGGACTGGATCTTGTGTTATTGTTCAAGACAGAGGTACAGTAGAAAAGGTCAGGTTTCACTTCAGTTCATCTACACACCTGTGTAAATAAGCAAACAGCTACTGAGCTAGAATACCATACAACTGATTTGCACTGGTGTGAATGACTACATGTAGTGCAAAATAAGCATACCCAATGTCTGATATAGCTATTAGAACCTTGCTCTGTTCTGATGAATCTATATATCTTATCTATATGTTTAATTCTCTAAGGCATACCCGTGGCTAATCCCGTCCGTGTCAGCTCTTGCGAGAGTTCTCCCATGTGTGGCAGCTCTTGCGAGAGTTCATGAGCAAAAGCACTTGATTGGGCAGCGGGGATTCCATATGTAGATAAGGGGGAGAAGCCTGGGATAGTTAAGGTCAGTTGGAATGCAACTGTTACTGGTCAGAAGATGTTCTTGATTATAGGGAGAGGAAGCTATATATATATATATATATATATATATATATATATATATATATATATAAAAGGATAGTGGGCAGGGGTCTGTGAAGAGGGGTTGTGAAGGAGGAAAGAGCCCCTTCAGGAGAAGGAGGCTGTTGTTGTGTGAATTAGATGAGGAAAGAAAATGAACAAGATATGTTAACTCAGAAAGGGAGAAGAGCGAGTGGAGGAGAAAGAAAGAAGGGAAGTGAAGAGAGAAAGAAGGGAGGATGGAACGGGTCCGAGCCTGTCAGCGGCCTGAGGGGAATGGCAGTGCCTACTGGCAGCAAGGAAGGGCCCAGTTAACCACTGCTGCTCTTTGGGATTACCAAGGTCATTGGAGGAGGCAGGCAGGCAGGCAGGCAAGGGAGGGGCCTGGGCTTGACAGCGGCCTGAGGGGAACAAGCATCCATGGCAGTTATAGCAGCGAAGAAGGGCCCGGTCAACTGCTGCTGCTGCTCCTGTGGGGAAGAGCAGGAGCGGGGCTCAGGTGGGGGTTCTGGGGATAGGAAGCTGCAGCTTGGCCAATAGGTGCCAGCAACGCTGCAGCCACAACCAAGAGGGGTGAGGAGGATGGAAGCAACCGGATGGAGGAGGAGGAGCAGGAGTGCGGCTCAGGTGAGGGTGGAGAGATCTCTGAGGTATGGGGGGCTGTGGCAGGGGGTGAGGGGAGCAATCAAGTACTAGCACACAGATGCTCTGTGTGAGTTAAGCTAGTATCAGTTATTATGTGACAAGATTATTTTGTTTCTTGTGCTGAAGACTTTTCACTTTGATAAAAAAGTCCAGGAATGGCTTGTGCAATATAGTACTTTTAAAATTGGTCAGTAATTTCACTGGGATTTTAATACTTCTCCAACATCTCTTGACAAGCTGTAAGTTTCCAGCCACGGGCATTTTATATTTCTCCAGAACTTTGTTTTAATCACAGAGACAAACTAACAGGGCTATTGCTAAATATGTAACATGTTTTAAATGGTTTGCTATCATATCATTTCTTAAACCGGAGCTATCATTTGTAATATATGCATTAATTATTAACACATCCTCTCTCTCTCTCTTTTTTTTACACAAGTTTCATTGACCATTGTTGTTTTCATTATCCACTAGGAAATGTTCTTTCTCATTTTTCCTGACAGTATAGAAAACTCCTTCATTCACCTCTTGTTGACTTCCCACTCACTCTTTGTTTTTCAATAATCAAAAATGAAGACCACCAATTCTTGATGAAGGGGATTGGGATCAACAAAAGGCACTGCTTCAACTAAACATGACTATCTGGAAAGTGTAATGGGCTAATATTTCACCCAATTTGATAGTACATTGTCCTAAAAGACTACTGTTCAGCCTTTAATGTGAAACATTGAGTCAGAATGACTTACTCTAGAGAGCTGAGCAAAGCATTTCTGGGTAGCCACTACATAAGTACAGGCAATTTCCCCCAAATAAAGGAAGGAACGGGAAGAGTTCTAATAGCAACTTGTTTTGACATTCTTCAAGATAGCAATTTTTCTTGATATGAACTTTCATTCATTGTGCTGCTATTTTCAGAAGGTGAAAAAGAAGCCTAGATGCTGGAGTAAAGCACTGATTAAGTGACCGATATAAAGTTCAAGCAACCCCAAAGGCATCTCCCATTAAGGAAAAGTTCCTATCTGAAGGAAGGAGGATTAAATGTGTTAATCAAAAGGTTTCTAGAAGCCCATAGGTTGGGACTCCCAAAGCTGACTGGCATCCAAAATAGTTCAGTTATTAGTAATAGGTCAGGAGTATTACTATAATACAGATAAAGGAACACCAGGGGAAACATCACTTCTAATGTGATCACCATTGGATTCGGACTGATTAAAAAAAAAAAATCATGGGCAGGAGTGGCTTGTTTCAGATCAAGTAATATATGCTAGCTGTATAGGACCATGCCACATTTTGGAAAAAGTTTATCTATACAATATGTAACCCATCAAGTCAAACATTGCCCAGCAGGGGACATGGATGGTAGCCCTTTGTTGCGTGCTTGACCAGCCCCTTCCATTTTTGCAGTCACAAAGAGGTGCCAAACACAGGCTTACTGAGTTTATATTGGACTGTAAAACAAGGCTGAAGGGTTGTGTTTTATTTGGTGGGCTGTAGAATTACCAGGTCGGATGCCACTAAAACCCTGAGGAATCTGGTACTGGAGAAGATCCCAGAGCCCAGTGGTAAAGGGGCAAAGTCTTGTGGTAAGGCAGTGAAACCTAGAAGCACCCCCCAAATCACTTGAAATTAACCTTTGCTGCCTGTCCACCTGAGAAAAAGGGGGGAAAGCTGGAGAAACAGTCAGTTTTGGCAAACTGGTAACCGTAGCAAGCTGGCTGTGAAGACCTGGTCTAAATCCATGGTTTTCAAATTATGTTCTGGGGAATGTGAAGTTTCATTGAAAGGTGCTTATTGGGATTTCTCAGTTAGGATCCCACTATTGATCTTTTCCTGCATTGTCCAGTTGCAGAAGAGTGTTGCTGTATACTTCTAGGCTGGGGGCAAAATACTGATTCGCACACTGAGCAATGCCACGTGGATTGTCTGCGGGAAAGGCGAGCTTCTGCTGCCTTCCCCGGTGCCTGCCTTCCTTTACTACAGGAGCAATATGGTGTCTCCAAGATGATGCAGAGAACAACCTGGCTGCCACATTCTATACAAACTGCAGTTTCTGGACTTGTACAAAGGCAGCCCCACATAGAGCATGTTGCAGTAGCATGGTCTGGAGGTTACCAGCAGATGTGCCACTGTTCTGAGCATGTTTATCTCAAGAAAACATAAACAGCTGGTATATCAGCAGAAGCTGATAGAAAGCACCTCTGGCCACTGCCTCAACCTGGGACACAAGGGAGAGGTTAGGATCCAGAAGCAAACTTAGACCGTGTACTTATTCCTTCTGAAAGTGTGACTCCATCCAGAACTGGCAAATCAAAATTGTCTCCTGAGTTCTGACCCTGCACAATAAATTTCTCAGTCTTATTTGGATTCAGTCTCAGTTTGTTATCCCTCATCCTGCCCATCCCTGCCTCCAGGCAGGCATTAGGGAGGTTATGCCTTCTGATGATGATGTTGACATGGAGAAATAGATTTGGGTGCCATCAGCATACTGATAACACCCTGCACCAAATCTCCAGATGAGCTCTCCCTGTGGTTTCATGTAGATGTTAAACAACATTGGAGACAATATGGAGCCCTGAGGGACACCATATAAAAGTTCACATTTTGAAGAGCAACAATCTCCAAGGGACACCATCTGGATTCTGCCCAAAAGGTAGGAACGGAACCACTGCAAAGCAGTGCCTCACAGCACCAAGCCCCTCATACGCTCCAGATGGATACTGTCATCGATGGTACTGAAAGCCACCGAGAGATCCAAAAGGACCAAAAGAGTTCCACACACTCTGTCAGTTCCTAATTGGAGATCATCCATCAGGCCGACCAAGGCAGTCTCCACCCTATAGCCTGCCAAAAAGCCAGTTTGAAATGGGTCTAGATTAATGGTTCCCAAACTGGAAGCCTCCAAATGTTGCTGAACTACAACTCCCATCAGCCCCAGGTACAATTTATTGTGGCTGGGGATGATGGGAGCTGTAGTTCAGCAACATCTGAAGGCTCCCAGTTCGGGAACCACTGGTCTAGATAATCAATTTCCTCCAAGACTGTCTGGAGCTGGGAGGTCACTGCTCTCTCAATTGCCCAGCCACAGAAGGTTGGAGACAGGCCTATAGTTGCTTAACTCTGAAGGATCCAATGCAGGCTTCTTCAGAAGAGGTTCCTCGGGTCATCTGCTCAGCCTTGGGCTTCATAGGAATGCTGTTTGACTTCAGGTTGCTAGAAGCCCAGCAGAGGAGAGGGAGAAGTCTATCTGCTTCCCACCCAGTGCTGCCTGGAGTGAGAGACCAGGAGGGTGCTGGGGGCTCCTTCTGCTGTTTCCTGCCTGCTCCTGCTTCCCCTGTGGCGCTGCAACCTTTGGTAACATCTGTGGGGAGTGTGTGGAGGACTAAGACCAAGATCAGCCCCTGAGTGACTCAGCTGTTCCTCGGGTCATCTGCTCAGCTTTGGGCTTTATAGGAAGGCTGCCTGTGGCCCCTTTGGGGGAACCACTTCAGAAGAGAATGAGGGCGAGAGTTAGAGGGCTTCTGTTTAATCATTTTTAAGCTGTTTGGGACTTGGGTTGAACTTGTTGTGTTTGGGTTCGTCTGGAGATGGGGGGCCAGGTGGTGCCTTCGTTGACTATGGGTCAGCTATCTCAGTAGTGGTGGGGAATAGAAGTAGTAATATTGGCATGTCAGCAGGCCATTCCAGGGGAAGGGTAGTCAGAAATTTAATAGCTGTCTCCCCTTCCAGCTGTCCTGCCAGCTCTGTGACCTCAGGGAGCACTGCCAACAACCCACATAGCCTTACCCTGTTCCTCTGCAATGCCAGTTTGGTCCAAAATAAACCTGAACTCATTCATGATTTGGTCATGGATGAAGGGGCTGACCAGTTATGTATTAATGAGACTTGGTTGCGGGAGGCTTGTGGTTAGGTTTGGCCCCAGTAGGATTCCAAGAAGCCTTGGAGGGATTCATTGTTGGCTTTGCCAGTGATCCTGTCGATGCCCTGATTGAGAATTGGAACAACTTGCTCACCAAGGCAGTAGACAGGATTGCTCCCAAGCGTCCCCTCCGACCAGCTTCAAAATTGGCCCCTTGGTATACGGAAAATCTACGGGGGCTGAAGCGGCAAGGTAGGCGACTGGAGCACAAGTGGAGAAAGACTCGACTAGAATCAGACAGATTACAACATAGAGCACATTTAAAGATCTATGCTCAGGCAATACATGCAGTAAAGAGGCAGTTCTTTTCTGCCCATATTGCCTCTCTGAGTTCACGTCTAGCTGAGTTGTTCAGGGTTGTGAGGGGACTAGTATCCACCCACACCTCCCTTGAACCAGAATTTGGAGTCATCAGTTACCCACTGTGATGTATTTAAAGAGCTTTTAGCAGATAAAATATCTCGGATTCGGGCCGACCTAGATGGAGACACCACAATTAATTTGATGTCTGAACTGGAGGTGCCCAACGACTCCTCTTATGTGATTCGACTGGATCGGTTTCAGTTTGTGACTCCTGAGGATGTGGACAAGCTGCCTGGAGTGGTGAGGCCTACCACTTGTTCTCTTGACCCTTGTCCCACATGGCTTGTTCGATCTAGCAGGGAGGCTGTTGTAGACAACTTGGTGGAAATCATAAATGCTTCTCTGAGGGAGGGCAGGAGGCAATCATTAGACCTCTTCTAAATAAGCCTGCATTAGATCCCTCAGAGTTGAGCAATTATAGGCCTGTTTCCAGCCTCCCATGGCTGGGCAAGGTAATTGAGAATGTGGTGGCCTCTCAGCTCCAGGCAGTCTTGGAGGAAACTGATTATCTAGACCCATTTCAAACTGGTGTTCGGGAGGACTATGAGGTGGAGACTGCCTTGGTCGGTCTGATGGATGATCTCCAACTGGCAATTGACAGAGGAAGTGAGACTCTGTTGGTCCTTTTGGATCTCTTGGCGACTTTCGATACTATCGACCATAGTATCCTTCTGGAACATCTGAGGGTGTTGGGGGTGGGAGGCACTGTTTTACAGTGGTTCTGCTCCTACCTCTCAGACAGATTCCAGATGGTGTCGATTGGACGGGGTCACACTTCCCCAAAAGGAACAGGTTTGCAGTCTGGGAATACTTCTGGATTCACACCTCTCCCTGGTTTCTCAGGTTGAGGCGGTGGCCAGGGGTGCTTTCTATCAGCTCCGGCTGATATGCCAGCTGCTCCCGTTTCTCGAGATCAATGACCTCAAAACAGTGGTACATCTGATGGTAACCTCCAGACTTGACTTCTGTAATGCGCTCTACATGGGGCTGCCTTTGTACATAGTCTGGAAACGTCAGTTGGTTCAGAATGCAACAGCCAGGTTGGTCTCTGGGTCATCTTGGAGAGACCACATTACTCCTTTACTGATGGAGCTACACTGGCTGCCAATAGGTTTCTGGACAAAATACAAAGTGCTAGTTATAACTTATAAAGCCCAAAACGGCTTAGGCCTTGGGTATTTAAGAAAGCATCTGAAGAGTTCCGTCTCCAGTTACCACCAACTCGTTTAGTGTCTACACAGAGACGGGCCTTCTCGGTAATTGTCCCGAGATTGTGGAATGTACTTCCTGCTGAGATATGATCCTCCCCATCTCTGGCAGTTTTAAAAGAACACCTGAAAACCCATCTTTTCGCCCAAGATTTCTCAGCTTTTTTTTTTTTAATGAGACTTAAATCTCTGGTTTATTTTTAATTTTTAAATTGTTTTAAGTTTTTGTATATGTTTTTGACTTGTTTTATGCTATTGTTAACCATTCAGAGATGAAAGTTTGGGGCAGTGTACAAATTTGATAAATAATTAATAAATAATAATTAAAAAAACAGGGAGGCATCCTACCCTCCTTCAGAGAAGCATTTATAATATCTACCAAGCCCTTTACAACACACCCCTGCTAGATATATAAGCCATGTTGGACAATGATCAAGAGAACAGGTGGCAGGCCACATCATTCCAAAGAGCCTGTCCACATTATCAGGAGTCAAAAACTGAAACTGATCCATCCTAACCATATAAGAGAAGTTGCTGGACACCTCCACATCCACATCAGACACTGCAGTAGGGATGTATGAGTCAGCTCACATAGAGCCAGACTCGTCATCAAGCTGGCCCGGTTCAGGGGGTCTGAGATTGAACCAGATCTGCCCCCAAAAGGGGAGGGGGGTGCCAGTCTAGGTTCAAACTGGACCACCACCACCCGCTCAGATGGGGGGTTATACTTGTAAAGGGGAATCCAACTAGGATTCCCCTTTACAAATATAGGGGATCTCTGTGTGTGCTTATTTTGTACCTTTTAAATGAAACCCAGTTCCTGTGGAGGGGGGCAGCCACTGTGGTGGCAGAAACTTGGGAGGCAGCAGCGGGAGCTCCTCCAACAGTGGCAAAATGGTTAGTTTTCATCTTTAAAATGAAGCCCTGCCAGTAGGGAGGTACCAACTGGTTTGAGGTCAAACCTGTTTGGTTCGACCATTTGAGGTCGAAGCAAACCAGACCAAACACCCCCCGACTGTCCGGGGGGTTCAGAGATTTTTATTTTTTAAAAAAATTAAAAATTATTTTTTTACTTACCCCCTTCAGGGGAGTTGTTGAAGGCGGCGGGGGTATGTGTGTGTGGTCCACAGAGGTTCCCCCTCCCCCTGCCAGCCTCCTTTATGCTGCCACCAGCCATTTGGCCAGCTCTTCGACCCATTTGGCCCTTTCCCCTCCGGCAAGGCAGCCATTTTGGAGGCTGCTACGCAGGGGCATAGCTAGGGGAGAGGCGGCTCATGTTCACCCCTCTCCTTGGCAGCCCCTCGGAGTGGGGGAGAAAATGAAGAAAATAGGGAGGGGTGGATCTGGGGTGGTCGTCAAGAGCTGAAGGGCCTGGGTTCTTTGAACCCTTTCGCTCAATTATAGCTACACCCCTGCCGCTACACCTGCACAATTGGCCTCTGCATGTCTCAGGCAGTATTGGGTTCATCCAAGGTCTAAATATTTAACAGCTTGCCGAAGTGTAACAAGCTGGGGCAGCAACATGCAGAAAGTCAGAAGAACATGAAACTGAACCATATTCTGAGGATCTAAATGCATCTTATCCATTAGCTCCCATTTCTGCTCTACTAATATTCACTTTCAGAGGCAGTCCCACATCAATGCAGGCAGATAATTTACTACAGTATTCTCTGACTGTTCCTGTTGAAACTACCAGAACTGACAATTTTTCTGCATCAGAAAATGAGATGAGATGATGGTGTAGCAGTGATAGCATTCTGAGAGTAGAGATGCCACCTGGTCAATTTTCCACCAGACAAGGTGACATTTCTGCACTCTAAATTGTGCTCTAAGCATGCCCCAGACAATAGGTCTCTATTTATAGATACTTTGGAATCATATCTAAAATTAATTTTGTGCCATTTTCCATTCAAAGGCAGCATACACTGACAATAACAGAATGTGACTAATTCCACGTTGTCCTGACAGCAAGAATGAATGATATTCATGATTAAGGGGAGTGCATATTCCTTCCTACAGCAGTGTAATTTTATCTAGTTATGGGTGACCTGACCTCCTCCTGGTCTGCTTCAGAACAAACCTGACAAAACGAGTTAGCTGAAGCCCAGTACAAATCATGCTCAAACTAACTTGTGTATGGTCAGTGGGGGTCTGGTCCCATCTCTTTCTTGCCAATTCTAACTTTCCCCTCATCTTTCCAAATTACCTGTGCAAGGGAGAATTAGCAGGACAGAGGTCTGGAAGAAGTAGAGAGTTCATCATATTGAAGGCCTGCAGGTATGTAAGGAAATGGACACCAGGAAGCATGGGAAAATGCTTCACAGTGCTTCACAGTGTCAATTGATGCTCCCAAACATGTAAGGTATATTGAGGACTGGATGAATCAGTAGAGAGGGATGTTACAGAATCAAGCACCTTCTGAACGGAACCCGAACTTCTGAGAGCTCTGGGCCTAAGTTGGAATGGATTCAGCAGGGATATATGCATTTCTGTTCCAGCACACATAATCCCCAATCACCCATTTTTTTGAGATTTGGAAGCATCACTGATTTTGAAATGCCTTGGAGAATTCCTGGTAAACTGAATTCCACTGAAGCTAATGGCCTTGAACTACTTAGCAGTGACTCTATGTACAGGCATATACTGTAGCGCACTAGAATGGGTGCAAGGTAGTCAACATCCTGTTTCTAGTTAGCATCCTAGGCAGAGTATGATGGCCTTGCACTTCCTGCACAGGCAGTTTGTTGAGCATGCTTATCCTTCTCTCTCTTTCCCTTTTGTCCCTTTCCCACACTAGTCAGTGAGGTGGAGTTACTGAAATTGCTCATTATCATCAGTGTGTGGCACTTCATCATCTACCCACACACAGTAAGGGATATTTGGTATTTCAAGACCTTCAAATCCAGAACTGGGTTAACTCTTTTGTGGGTTATTACAAAATCCATTTCTGGGTTAACACTTCCTTTACCCTTACTGTACTTGGCTCATTTATCCACACTTTTATTGAATCCTATTTGCTGTGGTGACCCATATGATTGCATTGATGATGTCATGATTATACATCTGACATTACAATATAATGGATAGGCATTGAAACAAAATCAGGTGGGTTACCACAGCCAATAGGATAAAATAGTGGCGAGGGTAAATTAGGCTGACCACAGTGAAGGCAAAGAAAGAGAAGGAAGATGGTTCAAAGATGGAGCAGCAGCTAAGATGAAATCAGGGCACAGAATGCAATCAACACACCACTTTGGGTGAGTATTTTTTGGGAATGTGTTCAACTGCATTGGCAGTCCTATTTTCAAAGCAAATCTCAAATTAGAAAATATTTGGTACAACACTAAAATGCATGGTGCTGCAGTGGCGCCATGATATTGGCACCTATCTGGGTTTTGCCTTGCACAGTAGACTACAGAATATAACTTAAACCACATTCATCAACCCCCAACATTGTAGGACCCCCCCCCCACATTATGTGGCAGTCATTACTGCTGCAAACAATCCCAGCTCCCTGACAAACATACCTGTATGATATACATGTTTACTTCGTTACATTCACATTCCAAATGTAAACTGGGCATGATCCAGCCAAACCGAAGCACAAAATTGATTTCAAAGGGAAAGTTAACCACCTGCTTAAATCTCTCTCATCGAAACTCATTAACTTTTGGTGGATTGTACCCATAATGTGTGAGGAGGGCCAAATGTTAAGCACTAGTTAGTACACACAATCATCTGGATGGCTAAAGTAATGGACACATCTTGCATAAAAACCACAGCCAAGTCGATCATCTTACAGATGAAACTGCAGATGTGATTATTAATAGAATCAAAGAGAAATTATAATCATATAGATTATCACTTAAAAAGACACTATCATTATTTGCATTATCAAATTACAGAAAGGCATTGTGATTAAACCTTGGGACGTTTAGAAACAATATCACCCCACAAGCCATCACCATCTGTCGTCAACTGCAGAAGAAAGTGTTAGATCATTTTCCATATGCTCCTTTCCTCAACAGACTGGATGACACTGCTTGATGTCACCTTGGAAGAATTTATCAGCTGAATTTTATGAGCGATTGCTGACATTCTTGAGGACAGGTATTAAGGGAAATGCACACTTGCCACTGAAAATGGCTGCTTCCTTCCTGGTAATATCGAGCAGAGTTTCTCTTGTGTTATGATGTCACAATACTCTGTGTTCCCTACTCTCATTGTCATTAGCTGCCAAAGGTGGGGGAATGTGCAACACAGTGACATCACAAGATATTATAGAGGGGATGGGAGGTGGATGACTAGTTGCATGGTGGCTGCAAGATATTATAGAGGGGATGGGAGGTGGATGACTAGTTGCATGGTGGCTGCATTCAGTGGTAGCTGCACATTGACTACAATATTTAGTTAGGTCCTCATAGATACACACATATGATTCTTACAGATCTGTATTTTCACAGATCAGATCTCCTTTCCTATGTTATTCTGTATTCTGGTTATACCATGAATATGCAAATATTACTGACTGTCTGCAAGAATAAAATTTGCCTGATATGCATATTCTGAAAATATAGGAATTATTTCTCTTTCTTCCTCTCCCCCTTTCCATCTCAAAATATGATAAATGAAAGAATGACAAAAGTTACAAAAGAAATTGCCTTGTATCTTTACAACTAAGTCTGGGAGACTGTTTGGCATTTTAATTTTCCCCCGCCCTCTCTTATTGCACGCAGGTGATGAGTACAAAGCTTTGAGCTGAAGAAGATGAATGGAGCAATTTAAAGTCTCATAATTGCTTGGGGTGGGGGAGAGAACAGGAAATGTATTAGAATACTCACTTTGACGAATCTATGAAGTATATTACAAGAGCACCAATACTAAGAGCGAAGACTAAGACAACCTGCAAAAGTGAAGAAAAAATGCAATCATTTTACAGGATACAGCAGAAGCACTTATTCAACAAACACAGAAAGAGAGATAAAATAGGACATGAAATTTCACATTTTAACAGTGCTTACAAGATTCAACAAAACAGAGGACCATGATGAAAATTCACACATTCAGAAATAGCTAAAACAATTTTGTTGTCTGGAAACATTATGATCCTTTAATGTGGATTACAAGAGCATTTGTGGGTGAGCTGGACGTACTGGCAGACTTGGGGTGATATACAGATTTGTTGATGTTCAAAAACACTAAGAAAAAAAATCTAAGGGAGCTTAAAAAAAAAACTCACCTCACTGCCAAAATTCCCACTGTTAGTCAAAGGGATAGAATGTTCATGGGTGGAATGCTGTTAACAGACATGCAGTTGGGTGGAGCTAATGGAACTCTGTGGTGAGGAGGGAAGGAGTGCTTGAACAATAAGAATGGGAAACGTCTCAGTTTGAAGAATATTCCCCCAAGACAGATATAACCCCTTCTCCTTCTAAGGGGGAAAGTGTCTAAAACTCTTTTTTCAACAGCCATTTCACAGCTGTGTGTTTCTGAGGGGGAATGGGTTTGAAAGGAAACTGGGAATAAGCAACAGTGTTCCAAATCCCAACTACAAAATAAAATAAAATAAAATAAAATAAAATATGAAATAAGATTGAAAATCATTTTGAAATATTGTTGGAGTGGTATGCCAGTATGGTATGTTATGTCTGGGTCACTGGCAGAGCATGGCAGAATCTGGCAGGTTATGGGCAGAGCCTGGTGAGGTCGTCATCAACAACAACAACATCATATGGATTATGATGATAATGAGAACACTGATAGCATTAAGATGTAACTCAGTAATGTTAGAACTCTATTCAGTTCATAAATGATTCGAGGAAATGTATCACACTGGCATATAAATAACCCCTGTGAATATTCATATATACAGATATTAAAAGTCTAAAATTCAGTATTTGGCTTATACAAAGAACCACGATTTGTTGCTTCAATTACAAAGACATTATGGGTGGAGAGGCAAAAGAGCATTCTTTTAGCTTATTTCACATGGACCTCTCCTGCCCCCAACCTTCTGTGGTGTTTCAAAGCTTTCTATTTGCATTATGCATGCCAGAAGGGGTGTTGTTACACTCGCCTGCTCAACAACTAAGAACATAAGAAAAGCCCTGCTGGATCAGGCCCAAGGCCCATCTAGTCCAGCATCTTGTTTCACCCAGTGACCCATCAGATGTTGCTGGAAGGCTACAGGCAGGAGTTGAGGGCATACCCTCTCTCCTGCTGTTATTCCCCTGCAACTGGTACTCAGAGGCATCCTGCCTTTCAGGCTGGAGGTGGCCTATAGCCCTCCAACTAGTAGCTGTTGATAGACCTCTTCTCTATGAAGTTATCCAAACCTCTCTTGAAGCCTTCCAGGTTGTTGGCTGTCACCATATCTTGTGGCAGAGAATTCCACAAGTTGATTATGCGTTGTGTGAAAAAATGCTTCCGTTTCCTGGTCCTAAATTTCCCGGCAATCAATTTCATAGGATGACCTCTGGTTCTAGTGTTATGTGAGAGGGAAGAGAATTTCTCTCTATCCACTTTCTTCACACCATGCATGATTTTACAGACCTCTATCACGTCTCCACACAGTCATCTTTTTTCTAAACTAAATAGCCCCAGATATTGTAGCCTTGCCTTGTAAGAAAGGTGCTCTAGGTCCCTGATCATCTTGGTTGCCCTCTTCTGCACCTTTTCCAGTTCTTTTTTAGATGCGGTGACCAAAATTGTATACAGTACTCCAGGTGTGGCCGCACCATTGTTTTGTATAAGGGCATTATAATATTAGCATTTTTATTTCCATTCCCCTTCCTAATGACCCCTATCGTGGAATTGGCCTTTTTCACAGCTGCCACACATTGAGTTGACACTTTCAACGAGCTGTCCACCACGACCCCAAGATCTCTCTCCTGGTCAGTCACCAACAGCTCAGATACCGTCAACGTATTCTTGAAGTTGGGGTTTTTCATCCCAATGTGCATCACTTTACACTTGCCAACACTGAACTGCATTTGCCATTTTGCTGCCCACTCACCCAGGCGCGGACCGTGAACGTGACTCCGAGGGGGGCGGTGGGCAGCTTATATAAGCGTAAATGGAGCCAGTGCTCCATGCCGCCCAGCAGCGCCCACGGCGGGGAATCACCTCTGCCACACACCTTGCTCCCACAGAGGCGAGCCCCCACCCATGGCCAGGTGAATGGAGGAGGCAATTCCCCGTCACGGGAGCTGCTGGGCGGCACGGTGCACCGGCTCCATTTACACTTAAAGAAGCTGCCCGCCAACCCCCGGAGGCGCGTTCACAGCCCACGCCTGCACTCACCCAATTTGGAGAGATCCTTTTGGAGCTCCTCATAATCTATTTTGTATTTCACTACCCTAAATAGTTTGGTATCGTCTGCAAATTTGGCCATATCGCTGCTTACCCCAACTTCTACATCATTTATGAATAAATTAAAAAGCACCGGTCCCAGTACAGATCCCTGGGAGACCCCACTTCTTACTTCCCTACATTGTGAAAACTCTCCATTTATCCATACCCTCTGTTTTCTGTCTTTCAACCAGTTAGCAATCCACACATTTACTTGTCCCCTTATCCCATGACTGCTAAGTTTTCTCAGGAGTCTTTGATGAGGAACTTTGTCAAAAGCTTTTTGGAAGTCCAGGTAGATTATGTCAACTGGATTACCTTGATCCACACACTTGTTGACACTCTCAAAGAAGTCCAAAAGGTCCGTGAGGCAAGATTTACCTTTGCAGAAGCCATGCTGGTTCTCTCCCAGCAGAGCCTGTTCTTCTATGTGCTTTACAATTGCTTTACAATTTCTTCATTGAAGATTATTAATGCTATTAATTGTTGTTATTTGTTAATGTGGTCTGTGACCAAATTAAAAAAAAAAATTCCTTGAGGATACTTTCCATCAATTTCCCTGCAATGGACATTAAGCTAACCAGCCTGTAATTTCCCGGATTGCCCCTGGATCCCTTTTTGAAAATCAGTGTTACATGGCTACTTTCCAGTCCGGTATAGAGCCTAATTGCAGGGATAAGTTATATATTTTTGCAAGGAGGTCAGCAGTTTCACGTTTGAGTTCTTTGAGGACTCTTGGATGGATGCCATCCGGCCCTGGTGATTTGTTAGTTTTCAGTTTTTCCAGACAGTTAAGAACTGTGTCAGCTTGGGTTTTTTTTAATCAAATCTGTGGGGAAATGGCTAAGTTATGAGGAAAAAAAGTTGAAAAGCAGACATTTTTATTTGTTATTTATTACAGGAGACCTCAAGTGCACAGTTGGTTCTTTCCCTCCTGTTTTTACAATGAGATGTTTTGGATCCAAACAGGAAAGCACAGGCTGACTCAATTGCTTCAAGAAAGGTCTCTTTAGATCAGGGCTGTTCAGCTTCGGCCCTCCGGCAGATGTTGGCCTACAACTCCCATAATCCCTGGCTATTGGCCACTGTGGCTGGGAATTATGGGAGTTGTAGTCCAAAAACAGCTGGGGGGCCTAAGTTGAGCAGGCCTGCTTTAGATGGTCTTTCTTCTGTACGACACACTTTCACACGTTTGATGAAATACATATGTTTTGAATTTCACTAACTTAAGAAAAAAGAAGGTGCCCTAGCGGCAAATTCAGTCATGCTCAGTTCAGTTAGAATGTTAATGAGAAGGAAAGGGCGGATGAAAGGAGTGTGTGTGCAGACTGAGGATGGAGTATAAACAGTTTCTGGCATTGTTGCCTCAGAAACAGCTGTGAAAGTGGTTTCTGAAGGGGCTAGCTGGGAAACTCTTTCACCACTAACCATCACAGTCATGTCTCTGAGGTAAATCGGACAACTGGCTCAATCACATTTTTTCATATTCGTATCACATAGGCCTCGCTTCTTACATCTAGCTGCTTCTGTTTTGTTCACTTTACCTCAGAACTGACAGGCCTCAGTACAACTTACCAATCTTGGTTAACAAAAGGGGGAAGGGCTCTTGAGTTTCTTATCAGGGCCAGAGCGGCCAGGACATTTAACAATTGTGTGACAGGTAGACACTTAACATGTGCAACTTTGGCTAGTATCTGAGGGTGCAAGCAGCACCTGATGATATTCTGCCTGTACTTCAGCTACTTGACAGACAGAACTGGTGGGTAATGGGCCCATCCTGGCAGCCATGTGGGCCACTCTTGCTGCCATGAGGCCATTTTGGCTGCTATGAGATCACTCCAGCCACCATAGAGCCCCCTCTGACCTTTTAATGCCACTATGGCACCCTCCATTTTAAAAAAGCAAGGAAATTAATTTAAAGCAAAAACCTTTGGTTCACAAGATAATTATGGGTGTGGCTCCAATTGAACTCCAAAAAGTGAGGAGATTTGATGGTCCATGTTATTCCCACCATGGGAGCATGATGTCAAGTCTGAGATATTGTACTGGCTCACAAAATCATAACCATGGAAACATAATCCGGCTAGGTCCTCCATATGCCAGTCCACTACCTGTGTAGTCTGAGGCCTCTAGCCTCAGAGGCATGATGCCTCTCAATACCAGTTGCAGGAGAGCAGCAGCAGGGAAGAGGGCAAGCCCTCACCTGCATCTCATGGACCACTGTGTGAAAGAGAATACTGGACTAGCTAGGCCTTGGGCCTGATCCAGCAGTGCTGTTTTTATGGGAACAGAAAAATCTGAGGATTCATGTAACAGCAATGTTTAAGAAGACTGGTAATGTGTGCCTCTAAGCATATGGTGAGTGCTGTTACCTACACAGTCTTACAAACCTCCCTTCAGAAAAATATATTCCTTGAAAAGAGCCCATATAGCAAATGCTTTGTATGCCATAAGTCCCAGGTTCAGTCCCCAGCTTCTACAGATAAAATATCTGATAGGAGGACTGGAAAAGAATCCTGCTTGAGACCTCGCAGTGATGCTGCCTGTCGATGCAGATAGTACTAGATTTAACAAACCATGGCTGAAGGCAACTCCTTATAGCTTATATATCTCAGACACCAGGACCAAATTTGACAGCTGTGTACATCTCTGACATGTCATTTCCTGCTAGCCTGCCGAGACTGAGCACATGCAGCCTTGGCTGATGAAAATCAATACTGTATGTGCAGAAAGAAATAATGGAAAACAAAGGGAAATTCTATTCAGGATGATTAAAAAACAAACTCTGTGTGTGCGTGCGCAACAAGCCCCATTTTTACTGTAACATAAGAGATTCTATGCCAATACTAGGAGTAGTGAATTTATTTATTTATTTTTAAAGGAAAGGAAAGAAATCTTATCTGAAACAAAAGTTTCCACTCCAGTCATTAAATAAATTCTTCGAATTTAGATGACTGTTTAGCCAAATCAACCACGTAGGAAAGCTACACAGTTGGGTGTACATTTTCTGTTTTGCTTAATGGAGTGTGCAACAACTGTGAAAAAGGCAAATTCCATGCTAGGGATCATTAGGAAGGGGACTGAAAATAAAAGATGCTACTATTATAATGTCCTTATGCAAATCTATGGAGTGACCACGTTTGGAGTACTGCATACAGTTCTGATCACCAACATATCTTAAGGAGAACATAGCAGAACTGGAAAAGGTGCAGAAGAGGGCAACCAAGATGTTCAGGGGCCTGGAGCATCTTCCTTATGAAGAAAGGCTACAGCATCTGGGGTTCTTTAGAGGTTACTATGGGGAGACATGATAGAGGTGTATAAGATTATGGATAGAGTAGAGAGAGTGGACAGAAAGAATTTTTTCTCCCTCTCTCACAACTTTAGAACCAGGGTTCATCCCACAAAACTGATGACCAGGAAATTTAGGACCAACAAAAGGAAGTACTTTTTCACATAGCACATAATTAATCTATGGCATTTTCTTCCACAGGAAGAATGATGGCCACTAGCTTGGATAGCTCTAAAAGAGTTTTGGATAAATTCATGGGGGACAGGTCTATCAATGGCTGCCTACTAGTTTAGTGGCTATCCAGTCTCAGAGGCAAGATACCTCTAAAAACCAGTTGCAGGGGAGCAACAGCAGGAGAGAGGGTGTACCCTCACCTCTTACTTGTGGGCTTCTGAGGCATCTGGTGGGCCACTGTATGAAACAGGATGCTGAACTAGACAGGCCTTGGGCCCTGGTCCAGCATGGCTGTTCTTATGCATGAACAAAGAAAATGCTAAAACAACAACAAAGTGTCCGTCATCCCCACCATAGGACCTCAGAATTACAAATAAACCATGAACAGATTTGTGAGGAGAGAGACTTTCCAAAGAGCAATATCTGTTGCCTAAGGCCTGGCAACCCTGGGAGCAGGGATGGCCAAAACCTGCCCTCATGACCAGATTAGGTCAGATTGGCTCAGAAATAAGGCTACTAATTTCTGAGTGACTTCTAAAAGAAAAAAGAAAAGAAAAGAAACCCCTCAGTTGACTCAGCTTATTTTTCTGAACCAATGTGAATTCTCCCCCCACTTTTCCCAAAGCCCAACTCACCTTTCTCGCCTGGCCAGGTCAGTGACAGTGGCACACTGGCCATGAGAAGAGGAACCAAAGGAGATTTTTACCTCCCTCCTCTCTCCAGTGCACTGGTAGCTCTGGTGTACATTCCCAAGGGGCCAGCAGGGTCTGGAAGTCCTGCCCAGTGTGCCACTGAACCCCCTCAGCAGCACTGCTCATGTTTACAACAGTGTTCTTCTGAAGAGGTAGACGCCATAACCATTATGGTGGGCGCTTCCATGATTGGCGATGCTGTCGTAACCATGATCAGTGCAAGCAAGGGATGTGTCAGGAAGGACTTCCAGACCTGCTTTATACACTCTACCCATGTAGGGCATCTTTTGGCTGAATGATTGAACAGGGCTTAGGAGAGGGGAGCCACACTCAGGGACCTCTCTTCAAAGAGTGACTTGCATTTCCTTTCCGCATACTTCTACATCTCATCTGAACTGAGGAAATCCTCACTTTCCCCATAAGATCATGTATCTTCTGTTTCCAATCTACCTGTGGACTGTGCAACTCTCAGGGGCATATGTTAGGGTGTCATAGTACTCTTCAGATGGAGGAAGAAACTGATAAAAATGCTCCACCCCACCTCCCACATTCGAGCACCTAATCTGCTTTAATCTGGAACACAGCAAATGTGTATGCACTTCCTTTGTTGCACAAGCATATTTTGTCAGGTTGTCAGCCCTTCACCCTCTTGTACACACACTCGCTGTCCTCTCATCCCTGCTTTCTGGTAATTCCCCATGGTCCTGTTCCTTCCGATAGTTACCATAATTGCCTGAAGTGAGTATCAGCCCAGAACTTCATAACACATAATGCAAAATACATTGACTTGGAAGAAAAGTCCAACTGATATTGGTGGAACATACATCCAGGTTTGAATATTTAGGAATCGGGAGCTGCATCATTTCTGAATGCACTGCCCTATAGCAGTCTCACTGCAAGACAAGATGGGGAATGATGAGCAGTTAACTCCCCAAAAAGATGGAAAAAACAAAAGGCTCTGAAACTCTGTTCTTCATCAAACCATCACTCAGCTGTGCAATAGCACTTTCTGAAGTGGGGATAACAGTTATTATATATGGTACACTGAAGCTCTGCAGAGGCACAGTCCACAGAAAAGCTAACAAGGCTTTCCATTATGTTGTTTTTGTCTAACGAGGGAAAAACATTAATTCTTTGGAGTGCAACTTTTCTGCACTGTGCACATCAGCAGGGTTAAAATGACTTATGAAGATACTCATAAAATCTAAATCACCACCAGATTCAGCTATCTTCATATCCAGATTTGTATCCTCATTAGAGCCCTTTCACGCTCTTAGATCCCCCTTTGAATATATTTCACTAACCATGTTGATAGGGCAGGCTGTTCTTGAAGGATCTGAAGCAGCCGTTCCATCCATAAGAACAGGTCAAATACAACAGAAGGAAAATAATCCATCCGATAGAAATAATTGACTGAACACAGTACGGCCCAATGGACAAAGCGCTGGGTCCAACTTAAACGATAGTTAGCAGCATGGAAGCTGCTGCTCATGTGGCTGCTCCCAGGTCATTAAGGTTACATATAAAATGTCTGCCAAAAGGTTAAGGCAGCATGTATGCTTCAGAACTATGCCAGCTGGCCAAACCACTCTGGTGGGAGATCTGATAAGCTACCCTAGTAGGGATGTGCAAAAAATTTCGGGCACAGAACGATCTGTGCCCGAAACGAACAATTTCGGGTGATTCGGGGCCGAACCGAATCACCCCCGATGTCCCCCGATATTTTTCGGGCACGAGCCGAATCACACGAATTTCGGGCATGAAAAATTCGGGTGATTCGGTTCACGGTTGATTTTGGGTGATTTTTTAAAGTTTTAGTGACTTTGGGGCAGTTCGGGGGCATAGCATGGGATCTGGGCAAAAGGAGTGGGGTGGGGAGGTAGTGCCTAATGGGTGCAGGCTACCACCCCAATTTCAGGGGGATTGGGCAAAGGGCTGATTTTTGGTAAATTTCTGAAATTTTCATGCCTTTGGGGCAGATTGGGGCATATTGGGGCATAAAGTGGGGGCTGGGGCAGAATAGTGGGGTGGGTTGGTAGTGCCTAATGGGTGGAGGCTACCACCCCAATTTCAGGGGGTTTGGACAAAGGGCTGATTTTTTGAGAATTTTTGAAGTTTTTGTGACTTTGGGGCAGTTTGGGGGCAGAAAGTGGATCTGCCCCAAAATAGTGGGGTGGGGTGGTAGTGCCTAATGGGTGGAGGCTACCACCCCAATTTCAGTGGGATTGGGCAGAGGGCTGATTTTTTGAGAATTTTTGAAGTTTGGGTGTCTTTGGGGCAGATTGGGGGCAGAAAGTGGATCTGCCCCAAAGGAGTGGGGTGGGCTGGTAGATAGTGCCTAATGGGTGGAGGCTACCACCCATCCCCAATTTAAGAGTGATTGGGCAGAGGGGTGAATTATGGTGAATTTATTTGTATGAGGTTTGTCTTCATAAGGTGAAGTGTGCTAAATTGATTACTTCCTCATATTACTCATAGTAAAGGAAAGTGTGAAAAAGTGAAAGTGGGGTCATGAGAGTTGTTTAATTGAAAAATATCTCATTTGCTATGATAGAATGAGAATTCACACCTTTTCTGAGGTGGGGCTACCACCCCACTCCTTTGGGGCAGATCCAATTTCTGCCCCCAATCTGCCCCAAAGACACCCAAACTTCAAAAATTCTCAAAAAATCAGCCCTCTGCCCAATCCCCCTGAAATTGGGGTGGTAGCCTCCACCCATTAGGCACTACCACCCCACCCCACTATTTTGGGGCAGATCCACTTTCTGCCCCCAAACTGCCCCAAAGTCACAAAAACTTCAAAAATTATCAAAAAATCAGCCCTTTGTCCAAACCCCCTGAAATTGGGGTGGTAGCCTCCACCCATTAGGCACTACCACCCCACCCCACTATTCTGCCCCAGGCCCCACTTTCTGCCCCAATATGCCCCAATCTGCCCCAAAGACATGAAATTTTCAAAAATTTACCAAAAATCAGCCCTTTGCCCAATCCCCCTGAAATTGGGGTGGTAGCCTCCACCCATTAGGCACTACCACCCCACCCCACGGCTTTTGCCCAGATCCCATGCTATGCCTCCGAACTGCCCCAAAGTCACTAAAACTTTAAAAATTCACCAAAAATCAGGATTTTGCCCAATCCCCCTGAAATTGGGGTGGTAGACTCTACCCATTGGGCACCACCACCCCACCCCAAAATTTTGCCCCTGGGCCCCTTTTTACCCCCTGAATCGATTTGGATTCGGATTCGGATTAAATCCGAATCCGAACCGAATCAAGGGTGATTCGGGTGACCCAGATTCGGGCACAAAACAGAACAGGGGTGATTCGGTTCGGATCCGAGCCGAATCACCTGAAATCCCGAATTGCACACCCCTATACCCTAGCAGTGTGGGGGCAAGCAACCATGGAATCATTGTTAACTACAAAAATCTTTTAAATCAGGGCTTGTATATGGATCTGGAAAATAAGGGATCACATCTCAGCTCAGACCTGGATTCACGGAGTGGCCTTCTGCAAGTCACTATCCCTCAGACTCAGAGTCCCATCTGTAAAATAAGGACATGCCTTCAAAGGTTTGTTGTGAATGTGAATTAGATAGGACCAAGCACTTAAGTATCCCAAAATGTTTACAGAAATCAGTATTTAGGAAGCTTTTCTAGAAGAGGAGATATTCATACAGTATTTATTGTCTATAGTTGGCTGGCAGAATAATTAGGACACAATTTGTATCTCTTTGGGGTTTCCAAAATCAAGGGTATCACAGGCAATGTTTGGTATCTGAACATCCACAAAGCTGGGGTGCATAGGGACAGAGAAGCAACCTTTTTTAATAATCTGCTTGGGAGTCAGTGCTCAGTACTGGATAGAGTGCTGATCTTGAGCTGGGGTCCTGGGTTCAAATCCCTATTCAGGACCCAAACAGGCTTGATTTCAGAGACCTATGATCAGATGTTCCACTTGAACTGCTTGTTTGTTTGTTTGTTTTTATTTCAAAGCAGCCACAGGGTAGAGAGGTTTGTTATCCTCTCACTGTTTTCCCAACTTTAAATTTAGAGTGTAAGCTTCTTAGAGCTACATCTTGTCTTTTGCTTACTGTACTCTGTAAAACACCATGTAAATTAATGATACCGTATAAAAATACAAGATAATTTCCAATGTAGTTCTGAGCGCAAAGCAAGTTGCCCATCCCTGGATTAGAATATTCACATGTGTAACTAGTATGGGAGAATAAACAAGAGAGAAAACCTATGTTCAAAAAACCCCTTCCTTTAAACAGACGGGGTTGGGAGAACCACGAAATATCTTCCGAAGTACTTCCATTCTAATCTTTACTAACATTTCTATTCTAAACCTGTAGTCTTGCACACACTTTCTGAGTTCAGTGAGACTAGCTCCTAAGTGAGTCCTACTGCCAAGTAAACTCATACAGGTTCATACTGCACTTATACAAATGTGTGAAGCTTCTTATCCCAATTTTCTCCCATTGATACAACCATAATGCAAAATAAGTTGCAAAGTTAGATCATATTCCTCATTTGCTTTCTTATTTCATTTTTTAAGCTTTTTAGTTAGTGAAAAATCCATAGGAAAGAGCTCCATCTGTTAGTAGGATCGTGAATTTGTATTTAATTAGATTTGTTGTGAGAATGCCTGGCAAAAAGACCAGCAGGCCCACAGGCAGATTTGTCAGGGCAGGTTTTAATTCAATTAGTAACAAAATAAATCTTTCTGGAATAGTTTGTTCCTGCTACAAATTTATTTTTGCTAAATGTTGAATTACCAATTAATCTGAAGTTGAAAGAGTTTGTTGTATTCATCTTCAAGCTTATAAAGAGTACAGCTCCCTGACAAAATACATATCAGATTCATAGCACTTGAAGGACATCGCTTTTTCCAAAGAATACAGGGAACTGTGGAGAATTGGTTTAGTTGGTGATATTGGTTTTATTCTTGGCGTGACAGCTGTGTTGTTATGTGGAGCCTAACCTAGTAACAGTTGCTAACAGGTGTTGCCAAGGGATGTGGCTTTGACTGGGCTTACTGTAGATAGAAGAAAGAAGAAAAGTGACGAGAGAAGGAGAGTTCAGCTCGGGGCAGAGCTACAATTGGGCATATGGGTTCAAAGAACCCAAGCCATCCAGCTCCTGGAGCCACCTGGCTTGCCCCTCACCCCTCCCCACAATCTCCAACCAGCCTCATTCCCAGCCAGCTGTTGTCAGCTGGGTGTTTTCTTCATTCTCTCCCTCACTGGAAAGAATGAAGTAAACAGCCAGCCAACAATGAAGCCAGTTGGGAACTGAGCTCTAGAGGGCTGCTTGGGCCCTTCTAGGTGCTTACCATGTCCCCTGCATATGATGTCATAAGCAAGGAGTATGGCTGGTGGGGAAAGGAGCATACACAAGCCCACTCTCCCCATCTACGACCCCTACCTACACACCTGGTTCAGCTGGAGGTGCTTTTTACAGTTGCCTGAGGATGGACAGGGAAAGAGAGAGAATTAAGGGAAGAGAAATTCAAAAAGAAAAACAGGCTGTTGAGGTCACAAAGAGGAAAGCCTAGAGAAGTGTGGAATGGAGAGAAACAACCTTCAGAGCAATTTTAGTGGAGCTTTCTGAGGCAAGAGTTTGATATCCAGCTAATACAGTGTCAGTATAACAACTTGCAGTCCTGCAGTCAGAAAAAAGATAAGAAAAACAACATTGGGCAACTAATGATAGAGAGTGGTAAGGAAATAATTCTGAATAAGAACATAAGAACAGCCCTGATGAATTAGGCCCAAGGCCCATCTAGTCCAGCGTCCTTTCACACACTGGCACACCAGGTGCTGCTGGTAAGCCCACAGGCAAGAGGTGAGGGCATGCCCTCTCTCGGGCTTTTACTCCCAGGCAACTGGTACTCAGAGGCATAATGCCTCTGAGGCTGGAGGTGGCCTATAGCCCTCAGACTAGTAGCCGTTGATAGACCTCTCCTCCATGAAGTTATCCAAATCCCTCTTC
The DNA here is from genome assembly GCF_027244095.1 of Hemicordylus capensis. NCBI lineage: Eukaryota > Metazoa > Chordata > Lepidosauria > Squamata > Cordylidae > Hemicordylus > Hemicordylus capensis. The sequence continues at coordinate 206,922,602 of NC_069659.1, forward strand.
AAGCCATGCAGGTTGTCGGCTGTCACCACATCTTATCAATAAAAGGGAGAAATTGGCAGTTTGATTACAAAAAAGTGACTGAGTCCTCCTAATTCCTAACACAACCTTAACAACCTATCAGGAAGGCACCCGGACACCATGTAAATGTGTTCATTTTATCCATATTACTCATTTGTCTAGGGAGAAACAAAATGAAACTGTTATTCTGTCCATTAAAATGAAAGGCATGCCATATAAGAGGTGTGTTATGTTTTGTGGTTCCATCCTGTGCCCAAAGCCAACCCACCTACTGAGAAGGAAGTGTTGGAGTTTAAAGAAGAAATTTTAGTTCATTGTTATTTTGTTGGGAGCAAAGATCAGGAGATTTCACCACAAAACTGTAACCTGGTAATGATCTCTATCCTTTTTAGTTCCCAAGAATCCCTTGTGAGAAGTCATGAATGTTAAATCAATTTAAAACTGTACAGTAGATGGGCCCTAAGAGCAGTCAGACACCAGCCTGGCAACAAAAGAAGCCTGCAACCTTATAGCAACATTTCTATGAACAAACAGAACAAGTGTAGTTCAATAGTAGCTACTGTGGCCTGCTGCAGTAATCAACACAGTGATAATCTCCTGATTTTCTGCACTGCACAAGATGTGTTTCTTCCTGACAATTCCCAAAGAGCAAGATGCAAAACTTCAAGAGACTCTCACTGTGGTGACTGCAGGCCTCATTGGATGGACCTTGTGGGTGAAGACAGAAACTAAGTAGGCCCAAAGAAGCTCCTCTTTAGTTTTATTAGCAACAGTGCTAAACCTCTCAAGTTTGGGGCAGAATTTACAATGGGACATAAAAACCAGTCCTGGGTGAACTTCAGCAGGGTCTCCCTTCTCCCAAGGAAAATGATGGCCACATTTGCATATAATACAAATCTCCGGGCCCAATACCCACAGCTTCACTCCCCACCCCCGCTTTCCTGTCCGAATTCAGAAGTAATGGAGAGTGCACTCTCTACAGTCAGCGAGACTGCAGTGAGGAGGGGGGACTGGCTGTGCAGGCTTCCTTCTGACATGAAAGACAGCCCACACAGCCAATCACAGCCAGAGAGAGGGAGGACCTTCCTCTATCAACTCCAGTTGAAGGGAACGCAGTATATGGTTCCAAATTCAGATGCAACACAGGCTGCATTCAGGTTAGGGAAACAAAACTCACAACAACCTGAGGGTTCAGACTGGAGTTTCAAAAACAGAACCTCAGGTCAGTTGCCTCGCAGAGCCAGAGTTTCCTACATTCAGACATAACACTAAGAAAACCTCTGCCCCCTTAAACTCCGGTTTCACATTACGTGCGAATGCAGCCAGTCTCTCCTATCTCGCGGACAGGAATAGTGCACCCTTCAGATGCTGACAGCTCCTGCCTCTGATACTAAGAACAGCACCTGTACATAGGAGTATTTTAAAAAAATTACTTATGCTGAAGCACAATGCAGGAAGAATGTGGCTCCAATTTACACAAGGAGATCTAGCCTATCCTTTCTTTTAGCCACAGAGTTATGATGGCAAGGAGAGAAACAAATGGCCACATCCTCCTTTGTGGCTGAGGGGCTGTTAAAAGGAATGATGCAGATTGCAACCTGACAATGTTAACTATGCACTCTGGACCATACCCACCACATTTACAATTATGTACTAAACAGGTTGATTTGTAAATTGATTTGAATGGATGTGTTGAACGAATCTTGCAAATGCTCAACAATTCATATGGACCATTGCTTACCATATCCTGGAGGATTAAACTAGGATGTGGTAAATTAGTCATTCAAACATATCATGAAACATTTTCAGGACTATGTCAACAAGCCCACTACAGTTGGAAAAACATTCATGTTGACTTCCACATACTAAAAAAATGGATGTGTTCTCAACTAGCACAGCAGTTTATGTATACTAAATCAGTCTTATAAATCAGTAACAAAAGGAACTAATCTGCTAACGTTTTGCTGCTGCTGCTGCTACTACTACTACTACGGACATTTATATACCACTCTTCAACAAAATTCTCAAAGCAGTTTACATAGAAAAATTAAAAATAAATAAATAAGATGGCTCCCTGTACACAAAGGGCTCACAATCTAAAAAGAAACACAAGGCACCAGCAACAGCCACAGGAGGAATGCTGTGCTGGAGCTGAACAGGGCCAGTTGCTCTCTCCTGGCTAAATCTTAGAGAATCGCCACTTTAAAAGGTGCCTCTTTGCTCAATTAGCAGGGGTTACTAAGTCTGCTGCACTCCTATTCCCACGTCAGACACTGGTAGTCTAAAGTGGGGTGGGGACCCCATTGATAAAAGCCTTTCCTGACTAGTCACCTGGAGACAAGTCACAAGCAACCAAGTGACTGTCTATTAGAGGATAGATAGATAGATAGAGAGTTAGATAGATAGATAGAGTTTATTCCGTCACTGACCAGCATATCTATTAGAGGTCTGTATTAAGTGAGCAGTTCAAATCAATACAGTACGGTATATACACTGTTTCTGAGATACAGAAAATGACAGGCCCACCTCTCCTCTGGCAAAATATTTGCACGGAATAAAAGGGAATTGCATACATAAACCTAAAGCAGACATACAGACACTTTTGAAAATGGAAAATCCTCAAGACTGGAAAGAGAGAGATTTGAATCAGTAGCTCTTCTACAAATACCATCTGCAGCCATCAGTAGCTACTTCAGTGCTACTGCTATCATGAAAAATAAAATAATGTTCACCACCAGTATGTTCAGGAAACACTGCTATGGTCTCAGCTTAAGAATACAGGCTTAAATCAACAACCACATTATATACATGTTTAGGCTGAAATTCTGTGCATGCTTACTTTGGAGTAACACCCACTGACTTCCATGGGATTTGCTTATGAATAAACATGGAGAGGATCCAGTTGCAAATATAATGGTTGCTAAAAACCAAAAATCTGTCAGAAGTTTAACATGAAGATCCAATTTACAATTGAACACATGCAGAACATACTAGCAATTATTGTTACGTTTTCCAAGATGTTCCATGTCTTTGTTTATTTGCAAAGGGCCAACAACAGCTGATTAATATCTTCCTGCTCACTCTCACTCTCTCTACATTTATTCATTCATTCATTCATTCATTCATTTACTCACTCCACTCCCAACAGCTGTTACTCTTCCCCCCTACTAAGTTTTTATCTAGAGCTGGTCCCAAACTCCCCTCCTATTTTCTCCACCAATTCCTCAGCTAGTGAAAATGGAGGGTCACTGGTGGCAATTTTCCAGGGGCTCCTGAGAAATTGTGATAAATTTCTCAGCCCACTCAGAGTTGCTTTTTTTGCCCAGAAACCCCCTCAGAATAACAGTATGCTATGGTTCTGGTCCAAACAGGCCTCATTCTTAGGCAGTGAAAATGGCAAGAGGTGGCTTTGGTGTGTCCGAGGCTGGGGGGCACATTGCCATGGCTCAGACTTCTGACTCAGAAGAGTCAGAGCAGGATGACTTACCAGCTATGAGGGCTTAGAGTCACAGCCACAGCATTTGGCAGAGAAACCAGACTCTGGAGCTGAAGATTCACAACAGCTACCAGACATGATCTCTGATGGGGAAGAGCCTGGGATTTCATGTTTCTTGAGACAACATCTCAAGAGGCAGGCTCAGTGGGAGTCACACAGGTGTAGGAGATTCCAAGAAAGAAAACCAAAGTGCTGACTCAGGGAAGCCTGATTGGTTGCTGGTTCTCTTGAACCATATATATTTAACAGTCTCTCTTTGCTCTGATGCTGTTTGCAACTTTGTTGGCTGCAGATAGTGTGCTCTTGAATGTCAACCATTTCTGTGTCCCAGTTTGTCTTGTCTGTACTTTCCTGCATTGTTCCCTTCATTCCTTGTTCTGTGTTCTTTGCTTGTTTCATTCCTTGTTTTGTCTTTTCCTTCCACTTATTACTCAGTATTAGAGAGGGTTATCTAGTTTCAGTTCAGGGGACTTAATCCATTGACTAATTGCTTTGTGAGCCTTTTATTTTCCTTCATTTGGTTTCGCTGCTGCTTTCTGGTTACTCTCGGGGGAGTGCTGAAGGGGGTTGTAAAATCCTGTTGGGTTAGCCAAGCTAACAGATTCACGACACACATAAATGTTTCAGGAGGATTACTTACTCTTGGTTAGCAGTGCTGGAAAATGTCCCACCTTAATTATGCTGCACCTCTAGCTTTTCCCAACAGCTGGGTCAGTCCACACATCACATACCACCCCCACCAAGCATATCCTGGGAATTACACTGCATCGTGATGTATCATAGTTCTAAGATATCTTTCTGGGAAAATCTGGAAGCAGAGAAGCTGTTGATCAGAAACCAAAAAGTCTCTCTTTCCTCTTCTTTGGGTTGGAGCCAAGAAGGTGAGGAAGGAAGGGAAGGACAATTTAACACAGACTGGTTTAACCACTCCCTTCCATATATGAAGTCACAGCAACCAAACAGCCCTTCTCTTGGATTCCCAAGTATGCGGTTTTACTGGGGCAACCATGGTGGCCACCCCTCTCTATCAGGGGTCATCAAAGGGAGGCTTGCCCAAGAGAGCATTAAAATGCTAATTACTGGAGTGCAATAGAGCTGATTTGAAAGACCTTGTTCTTCTCCATTCAATTCTCAGATGGAAAAAATGGGTCAATTTCAGAAGCAGCACTGGAAACACTAGACCTTTTTCTGGTGGTCAGCTCTGTCCAGCCATCATTTCCACCTGGAAATACTCTTGGAATGATGCTACATAACGATGCAGCATCATTCCAGGAACAAAAACAGCAGACAGATGGAGCCAGCTGCCAGGAAGCAGCCTAGCAATTCCAGTACTGCTTCTGCTATCAGGAAAGACATAGCATAACAAACTGAAAACAAAAAGAAAAATAGCACCCACTATTGCCACTCCTGAAACAGCAGTAAGCCATCTCCCTTGAAACTTTACAATAATTTATAAAATGTATTGCCTACCCCTGAAATTTCTTCTATTTAGCCTCCTCTCAGTAAACCCCTTCCCAGTAAATTTCTCCTGTTTAACCCCCTCCCAATAAACCTTCAAATTTTGTTGTAATTACTTCTAGGAGCATTTTTTGAATGTGAAGGCCACAACGGTTTACAAAAGAAATTTAACAGCAGAAAGCTGATTGCTGAGTATAGCTGCATTGCGTTCCTTTGTAAAGTTGACTAATTTAATTAAGCATATTTAGATTCAGTTCTAATGAACAAAAGAGACATATTTCAAGACTTCGGAGAAGGATCACTAAGAAGGGAAGATGGTCCCCTGCAACCATCAATCAAAGAAATCATTTGGGATACAACTAAGAACAAGAAATGCAAACTTTTAAAAAGTACCAGAACAAAAGATTTGCAATCACGACCTTCTAAAGCCTTTATTTGTCCGACTGTGATATGAGCAGCATTAGTACAGGGTGTGTGGGGGGAATTTACAGTACAATATTTTTCTGTGGGAAATCTTCACTTTCTACAAATGTATTGGGCTGTATCAAAGTAGTAGCTGAATTTTAAATGACAATCTCCTTCTTTTCACTTTCCATCCACATATTCAATAAATGCAGAAGGGGGTGGGAACATGGCCGCTGGCCCTGCCTCAACAATCATATGCCTTCAGGGGAAAGCGATAATGTGCTCTACATATATGTGCACGTCAAGGCCATTCTCACCTTCCACTCAATATGTAGAGGTTGGAAAAAAGCTAGTTCACAGCACAGCTCTCCCTCCATTAGTAGAACACATAGACAAAAGATAAGAGAGTTTATGCCGAGGGAATCACTATGTACAACTCTTTATGGATGTGCTAAAATTGATATATTTATATTTTTCAGTGGGCTATTTTTTTGCTTAAATTTTAGATAATGTAAGGGAAGTTCATGCTATTGAATTGTCATGTCTTAAATACAGAATTCCTTAATATTTACAAAAATTGCAACAAAAATAATCTTTAAGTAATAAATTCAAAGAAAAGCTTTGAAAGAGCTTGAATATGAAATTTACATCACATTATGTGCATTATTGATTTCCCCCTCAAAACAAATGTGTCAGTTCAAATACTTTTGGCTATTGGGAAAAATGTGATATGTATACAGCATATAAAATTAACATGCTATTTGTGTATATTGCTAACTTAATATACATCAAATAAACATACTAAATCTGATCCTAATCATGGAAAGCCTTTGAAATTTTTTGAAAAATCCCATACCATATCACCAATATTAGGAACCGGGGTGAGGGGGATCATAACTAAGTGAGAAGGGATATGCAAAATCTTCTCTTTAATTTTGAATAAATATTTCCACCTTCCTACATGCTAACTATAGTGATGTTGCTGTGCTGCATAATTACCTGGGCCAGCATACACATTGCTTAACTTCAGGGGATGTGCACAAAATGAGGTTCATGCACAGGTTCGGTGCCCCAAGGCACTTCCAGATGGAGGGAGCAGCAAGCAGCTGTTTGCCACTGCAGTGAGAAGGTGCACGGAGCGGTGGAGAACAGGTAAGGACCTTTTAGAGGTGCTGCTCACCACTCCCACACACCCCATTGCAGAGCCCAGAGCATCAAATCAGTTCAGCCCTCACCCAAACCAGTTTGTGCACATCCCTTGTAATTTGTAATGCTCAGGTGTATTAAGAATGAAACATTATTTCCCTCAAAATATTTTACAACTCAGAATGTAAAGTGAGATGATTATATGCTTAGAGTTTAAATCTACTTTTTGGTCATCTTAAACATTAATTACCCACACACACCCAAGAAGAAGTTGCTTACAAGCACACAGGGGCAGCCCAAGATATTGTGGTGCCTGAGGTGAGGTACCAAATCCTGCCATGCCCCACATTCGGGGGCAGGGGCCACAGGCTGCTTTCAAAACTGACCCTTGCAAGCTTTGAAAATGGTGCATGGGGCAGGGAAGAGTAAAAATTGTCAGCCACCTTCTCTTTTCTCTTTTATGCTTCTTGGAAGCTTTGCAAGGAGAGGCACTCTTTGCAAAGTTTACAAAGGTCAGATTGATCCCAAATAACTGCTCCAATGGCTGGGGGGCATTTTGCCAGCCTGTGGGCACCTCAATAATCTGCTGCCCAGGGCAAATGCCCCACCTCATTCAAAGAGCACCCCTCTAATAGCATGTGCACACACATATGGGGTGGGTTCAGACATCACAGGGAACCTCTGTTAACGCCAAGATCCACGCAACATTTCTCAGCCTCAGGAATGCGCACTCCCCTATCTTGTACCTGAGCATCAACTTCTTTTCTAGGTTAAAAAAAGCCAAGTTGATTTGCAATGTCCAAACCCATCGATCTCAGCATCTTCTAAACTACTTGCTTCAGAAAACCTGAGCTCACTTCAGCCCTTGGATTCAGATCTCAGGTTCTCTGAAACAAGTATGTTAGTAGACGCCAAGATTGAGATGTTCAGATATCACAACCAATCTTGGCTTTTCCTAACCTAGAAAGAAAGTAGATGCTCAGGTGGGAATGGAAGAGAGGAGCATGCAGTAATGAGGCTGAGGGAAGCTCATGCAGAGCTCCTATTTAGCAAAGGTTCTAAGCAAGGTCTGAATTCGCCCACACTGTTCTCATTTCCCTTGCATCAGACTGAAGCACCACAATCAATACATTTACAGGCACATTTTTATTTATATCCTGTACTACCCCAAAGAGTTAGACTATGTCTCAGACATTGTCAGACCCAGCTCCTATCAAATTAGAAGCAGGTACATCTGCAGTTCTTTGGTGGCTGCTCAGGCATGAACCTTCTCTGTTGCCACCCCGAGACCTTGGAATGTGCTTCCCGCTGAAATAAGAACCTCCCCATCTTGGACAGCTTCTGAAGTATTTAAGGATGTATTTATTCACCCAAGCTTTTAAACTAGAATCCGTCCCCGGAGTTGCTCTGCTGTGATGCCTTTAACGGGTTCTTTGCAAATAAGATCTCCTGTATTCGGGCTGACTTGGACTCCACTATTTCTGCAAGGTCTATGGAGGAGGTGTCCAGCAATCCCTCTTGCAGTATTAGATTGGATCAGTTTCAATCTGTGACTCCTGTGGATGTGGACAAGATGCTTGGGGTGGTGAGGCCTACCACCTGTTCTCTGGATCCTTGCCCGACTTGGCTGCTTCTATCTAGCAGGGAGATTGTTGGAGGTGGCCTAGTTAATATCGTAAAGGCAATGGTTAGACCACTTTTAAAGAAGCCTTCCCTGGACCCCTTAGCGATGGACAGCTACAGGACAATCTCCAATCTCCCTTGGTTGGGCAAGGTGATTGAGAGGGTGGTGGCCGACCAGCTCCAGGCAGTCTTGGAGGAAACTGATTATCTAGACCCATTTCAAACTGGCTTTAGAGATGGCTATGGGGTTGAGACAGCCTTGGTTGGCCTGATGGATGATCTTTACCGGGGCATCGACAGAGGGAGTGTGACTCTGCTGGTTCTTCTGGATCTCTCTGCGGCATTTGATACCATCAAACGTGGTATCCTTCTGGATTGCTGGGGATAGGGGGCACTGCTTTGCAGTGGTTCCGTTCCTATCTCTCAGGTAGATTCCAGCTGGTGGAACTTGGTGACAGTTGCTCCTCAAAACAGGAGCTGTTATATGGAGTCCCTCAGGGCTCCATTCTGTCACCAATGCTTTTTAACATCTACATGAAACCGCTGGGTGAGGTCATCAGGAGGTTTGGTGCTGGGTGTTATCAGTATGCTGATGACACCCAAATATACTTCTCCTTTTCATCTTCAGGAAATGGCACTCATTCTCTAAATGCCTGCCTATAGGCAGTAATGGGCTGGATGAGGGATAACAAATTGAAGCTGAATCCAAGCAAGATGGAGGTGCTCATTGTGGGGGCTCAGAATCTGAGGGGTGAGTTAGATCTTCCTGTTCTGGATGGGGTTACAATCCCTCAGAAGGAGCAGGTGCATAGCTTAGGAGTACTCCTGGACCCAGGCCTCACCCTGGTATCTCAGGTGGAGGCCATGGCCAGGAGTGCTTTCTATCAGCTTCGACTGATTCAACAGCTGCGCCCATTCCTCAAAGAGGATGACCTCAAAACAGTGGTGCATCAGCTGGCAACCTCCCGGCTTGACTATTGCAATGCGCTCTACGTGGGGCTGCCTTTGTACATAGTCCGGAAGCTTCAGTTAGTTCAGAATGTGGCAGCCAGATTGGTCTCTGGGGCAACCCAGAGAGACCATATGATGCCTGTTTTGAAACAGCTACACTGGTTGCCGATATGTTTCCAAGCAAAATACAAAGTGCTGGTTATTACCTTTAAAGCCCTGAACAGTTTGGCTCCGAGATATCTTAGAGAGTGCCTTCTTTTATATGATCCCCACCGCACGTTAAGATCATCCGGGGAGGTCCGTCACCAGTTACCACCGGTTCGTTTGGTGGCGACTCAGAGGCGGGCCTTCTTTGTACCTGCTCCTGGGCTGTGGAATGCACTCCCAGCAGAAATTCGTAATCTTATTCTTTACTGTCCTTCAAGAGAGCCCTTAAAACCCATCTGTTTGGTCTGGCCTTTCAGGGTTTTTAATTAGTTTTAATTGTTTTAATGTTAACCTGGTTTTCAGGGTTTTAATTGCTTTGATAGTTTAATTGTTTTTTAAGATGTTTTTAAATTTGTGATTATATTTATATTTCTGTTTTAATTGTTTTTAATGATTTCTGTTTTTTAATTGTAAACTGCCCTGAGCCAGCTCGGAAGGGTGGTATAAAAATCAAATAAATAAACAAACAGAATTGTGGTTTTACATTGTTTTAATGTTTTGATTCTGTTTTAATTTGTTTTATGCAATCCTCCCAGCATTGAAAACTTGGGGCAGTGTTCAAATATAATAAATAAATAAATTAGGTTGCAGAATACAAAGTATATAAAAGTCATAGGTATTATATTACAGGGGAAAAGGAGCAGAAAAGTCCCCTTCACACTCAAATCACTAAGGAAGTTGAAAGACCATTTCACTACCTATTGGTATGAAGAGGCTTCCATCCTGGTGTGGCTGACTTCCCTCCAGTTCCCTACTTTCCCCAGAGCTGAGTAGCCCAGCTGAATCCACAAATAACCCCCCTCAAGTCACCAGTTGAAGACCCACTGCAAGGTTTGAGTCCTGACAGATGCTCCCAATCTACCCTAATCAAAGAGTCATTGAGCTATAAAGGTATAAACAAACACAAAAAAACAGAATGAGGGTATTCTCACGGTCAGTGGGAAGTGGGCTAAGGGAGTTTAGCCCACTTTCCATGGATCATGGGAACCACCGAGTTCGCAGGTGAGCCCGGTTTCCCCAAAGCGGGTAACCCACTTAAATATCTCTCCCCTTAAACTGGATTAGTGGAGCGAGCACTCCACTAACCTTGTTTTTTTAATTGTGTATTGCCACAGCGCAGCTCCGCGCCATGGCAACACACAGGAAGACCCCCAGATGGGAGGCTGCAAGCAGCCTCCCAGGCTCAGGGGTCTCTCCAGCATGCGCCTGCGCACTTGTGCGGGGCATCCTGGACCTTCTGGGGGCCGCATGGTGCCTGATCCCCGGGCCCCCACCGGCTCCATGACGGAGCTGGCAGTTGTGTGGGTGGCCAATCTGGCTGCCATACTGATAGCCTGCAGGGAGAACAGGCTAGTTCCCCTTCCAGCAAGTCTCAGTGATCATTAGACTTGCCTCAATGATTCTTTACTAATCCCACTGGTTCTTACTAAAAGTAGAATTCTTTATTAACAGCTCCAGAGTAGCGTTTCTATATTAGTAAGTCAACCCTCTTGAAAATAAACAGTAGAATATATACATTTACTATGCCCTGGTTAAATCAGCCGTGAATAATCACAGTGTACTGGTGATTACGTAACTGAAATAGCAAACAGTGAATTGCTAAATAACTGAATTAATCAAGGCAGGCTAATTAAGAATAGGAAATCTGCTGGTAAGGCAGTTAAATAAAATGGCTGTATTCAGATGTAGTAATGCCAAACTGGAGATGAACATGACCACGGTTGGAACTTAAGTACGCCCGAACGCGTGAAACCACGGTTATGGGCCAAAAGTGATCTCCAGTTTGCCTCAACAAACTCCCAATTGAACCTTTGGTTATCTCTACGGTTCTCAGCCGAGGCCTGAGGTTGGCCGCCGAAGCATTACATTCAGCTCCTGGCACGGCTATAACTGTGGTTTCGCGCCGATTTTCAAACTGCAATCATAGAGGCAGTGCTTCAGAACTGCCCAAGGATGTGGCTGCTCTAAGCCTTTGTCACTTCTCACTGGCAGCCTCTCAGAGAATCAGCCCACCCCTCCTGTTAGCTATGCCGTTATGGAGTTGCCAGGTGTTAACAAGACCACTGTTCCCTCTAAGGCATGCGCACCTGTGTGCGCTCACAAGTTTTTGGATGTCCGCTCAGTTCATTTTACATCCTGCTCAGGTTGAATCAGGAAGGCCCCATTCTGAATGCAGGTGCACACACACTGCCTTGATCCTGCCGCCCAGAACAAAACTCATCCCGCACAGAGATGAACAAAATTTGAGGGACCACTGAACAAGACTTCTCTGTAGTGCTGGTGGAATGCCCTAAGACTACTTTTGGGCTTGTGTCGGGAATTAGTGAGACTATTGTGAGCAGTCTGCTACTGAATAAATTTGTGCAAAGTTTTGGTTTGGAAATAATGAGAGAGAAAGAGATATGGTACAATCAGATTTATTTAGGGATTGCAGGGGTTAAGGGAGGGAAATTGATTAGGCAAGGTGAGGAGGCAGCACAATGTTAACTAACAGTATTAACTAGAGTCTCACATAGAGGCGTTTTAGCTAAAGGTCCAAATTGTCAATTAATTACCTTAAGGCTTTACTGCCAGACAGCAGATTTCAGTTGGGTCTGCATGGACTGCTTTGCAGGGGTCACCCGTGGCAACATCACCCAAGGTTATGATGGTACATAGCCCGCAGAATCCCACAGCATCCTTTGCCCTCCCCTCACCTACTATTCCCTCCTAGGAAGTCTCCATGCTCCCCTCCCCAGTCTTAATTAAAGTGCTTTATCAAATTTAAAAAATAAATATTGCCTAATGGGGTGGGGAGAGAGACCTTTGTTACATTTTCTGCATTGAATGTCCAGTGGCTACAGAACTGAGAGCAGCAGAACTCACCCACTCTGTCCCCAGGGGTTATGTTTTCATATATAGAGATGTATGTGTATTCACCATATTTAGATACTACTTTAGCCATTTTCAGTAATCCTACCATACTATGGTTTTGCAGTAGACAAAAGTCTTTTCATGATGACCTTGTGGTCCATGTCATGTAACAGGGAGCTATGTCCCCACATATATACAATTCCATGACTCCCAGAGTCACTATGAATTCATATTCATGCAACCTGATTCACCTGCAGGTCAAGTAAGCTGGTAGAGATAGGCAAGTTTTTTAAAGAAGGGAGGGAGGGAGGGAGGGAGGTGGAAATTATCCAAGTTCTTCCACTGAATGCAAAGAGTCCAGGTCATTTTACTGGGTCAATCAGAGGCTCAGAAATATGATATCCCCTATGCCGCCAGTCCTCTCCATCCCCAAAAGTATGCCTTGCCAGCCCCACATTTGCAAAACACCCTCTCTTACATGGCCAGCAAAAGCAGTAGTGGGAGCAGCACTGGCACATGGGGAGAAGGGAGGTTTGCTGGTTTGCACTAGTCCTTGGGAGAAGTGCCTTCTTCCATGGTCCTCCAGGCTTTGTGCCCTTGGAAGACGAAAAGGGAGGGCACGAAGGGACAACCTCTTTCCATGCGTCTCCACTGCTTCTCCTGCCACCCATGCCATTTAGCAGGTGAGGATAGAGAGAAGAGGGAAGAAGAGTTGTTTGTTTGTTTTTTGGCGGGGTGGAGTAGAGAGGGCTTTATTAGTTGAAGAGGGGTGGCAAATGCAAGGAAGTTCTGGAATTCAGCAGAAAGCTCTAGAAACTGCACAAATGCTGGTTGTGTTCTTGAATAGGTCTGATTTGTTTTAGTGGGGATTGTGCTGGACAACTCCCAATAGCTTATGCCATTGTTCAAAACCACTGCACATCAGCCTGCATTTAAACATTGATCATCATCATCTCAGTTTTAATTGTGGATACATTCTCAGCAAGAAAAGTGAGGCTAGTCACTTCAAACCACTTAAAATTAACACAATTATAGACAAGATGTAATTTTCTCAGTTAAGCAGCTGCTCTGTTGGAAATCAGTAATCAAAACCAAACCAACTTTACTAGTTCCAAGAATCCACAGATGCGTATATGTTCATTAGCCTTTTATAAAACATTAGTTTTTTTTGAAGATTTAAGCTAAAGACAAATGACCGGGGGAGGGGGGTCTTCCCAGAGTTGAAAAAGTGTGATAAAGTCACTGTTGCTTTATTTATCTTTTATTTATTGTTAAATTTTTATACCGCCTTTACTTAAAACAATCCCAAGGCGATTTACAAAACAGTTAAAACAAGACTATAAAACAGTTACATAATGAAAATATTCAATTGGAATATAAAAATGAGTGTGCACACTCATTTTCTTGTGACAGTCTATGATGTCTAATCAAGAAAGTGCTGAAACATTTTGTAGTGCTTCAGAGGTGATAGCAGGACAAAAGAAATGGGTGCATATAACTACTGGCAGCAGCTGCAATATTATAACTATTATCTTAAAAACCATTGGCTATCTCCAGCCTTAAGTAATAAATCCTAGCAGTTAAATCCTTACAGAAACATTAGCTTGCTGACAGACACTTCTTTCCTTCAGTTCACAACTCATTTATTATTAAGAAATCCTCTCAACAGGTGAGATGATGCCTGGAAAGTCAATGAGGTAACTGGTATTAAGAAAAGCGATTCATCCTCCACAAAATGATGACAGAGTCCCAGTTTGAGACAAATACACACAGCACCTCTCAACATCTCATTAACTCCATCAAATACCTAATTTGCTACTCTTTCCTGCTTAACAACTTAATGGCAAATATGCAGCTCACAATCTCATCAATAAATATTAGTACAATTCAAATAGCTATATATGCAGTATAAACTATTCTGGTTTTATGAGTAAATTCAAATCTTTTGGGAGGGGAAGCACCTGCACATTTCATGGGTCTCTACTCATTCTTTAAATCACTTTTTTAAAAAAATAAAAGGTCAATTTTCCAATGGTGTCTGTCAATCTTTGTTAAATGATAAATGTTATAATAAGAATCTGGCAATCTACAGCACATACTGTATTTACCTGAATCCAAGACTAGGCTTTTTCCAATTTTTTAAATATTGGAAATCAGGAGTTAGTCCTGAATTCAGAGTTCTGTTCCATTTGAGTAAATACAGGTATAACCTGTACTTAACCTCTACTTTTTAAGGGGGTCATCTTACATTCTGGTAAAGGTGAAGTGTGCTGTCGAGTCGGTGTTGATTCCCAGTGATCACAGAGCCCTTTTGTTGTCTTTGGTAGAATACAGGAGGGGTTTACCATTGCCATCTCCAGTGCAGTATGAGATGATGCCTTTCAGCATCTTCCTATACCGCTGCTGCCCGATACAGGTGTTTCACCAGCGGGGATTCGAACCGGCAACCTCTGGCTTGCTAGTCACATCATTTCCCCACTGCACCATTAAGTGTTATCTTCTATTTAGGTAAATAGGGTACAATGAATAACATTTACAGTGCACTTCTAAAAGAATTTTTTGCAATTGCAGTCCTCAACAATGGATGCATTTGCACATATATGGGCTTGTGCAAGAGGTTGTTCCAAAACTGCAACATGTTGCACCAGCACAAGAATTCAGAACAGAGGTAAGTTTCTTTGTGCAAAGACCACATGCAGCTTCTTAATAAGGGTGTGCACAAAACTGGATATGTTGGTCCAGCTCGAATCCAGAATAGATTTGAGCCAACCTGGCCCAGTTTTGGCCTGGTCAAGATAGGCCTGGTTTGAGTTTGAACTGAGCCATTTTAGTGATCTCCACACCTGTGTGGAGGCCCAAACCAGGCCCAAACCTGCCTGGGCTACTCGGGGGTGAAAGCAGGGGTGGGGGTGCCACCGCCACCTTCTTCCCCCACAGCTGCCACCACAGCTCATTCTTGTAAGTACATTTTTACTCCCCTCCCATCCAGAGGCGTATCTAGGGAAAATAGCGCCTAGGGCAAGCACTGAAATTGCGCCCCCTGTCCATACATCTGACACCCCTCTTTCAGATAACGTTACCATAATATCAGCTGAAAAATACAAGTCAAGCTCGTTAATCTTTTAATATTTCAAAAACTATTTAGCAGTGGACATAGCCAGACCAAGAAAATGCTGGAAAACTACAAATTTCAGTATGCTGAGGCTCATGAAATACCCAAATACTATGTGGAGTTGTTCTTGGAAAACTAAACAGAAGTGCCTGTCTAATTCTCTACTATGCATTGTAGCATCACCATTACATAAGTTTTAAAAATAAATGGAGAATTTGGCTTTTCCCAGATACTCTGAAAATATTTAAAGGATATGCAGAGTAAACTGTGTCACGGCTTGGAATATATTCTAGTATTTCAGAAAGGCAGTTAAAATGAGAGAAAGAGAGCAAGAAACTCCCAATGGCCTTAATACTAAGGCTTTCACACAGATTCAAAGACAAACTCTCCATTAAATATCCATATTATTAAGGCATCACATTTAACTCACTTATCACAAGAAGCAAATGAATACAATCCTAGCTCATAAGCTTCAGCTCAGTATTCACAAGCCCTGAATCTCTATACATAGTTCCAAACTAAATATGTGTACAGTGACTTATATTATATTAATTAAAAAAAATTTAATCTGTAGCCCCTTTGGGGGGCTTCCTAAAGGCTGTGGGGGGTCTGCAAAGGTTCGCCCTCTCCGCGCTGGCCTCTAGGGCCTCACAGGGACCATTTGAGCATGCGTCCTGGCCATTTTTAAAATATTTTTTTTTAAAAAAAATGGCCACTAAAAACAAAATGGCTGCTGCGCATGCTCAAATGGCCTTTGCAAGGCCTGGCCTGGCCTAGGGCCTCACAGAGGCCATTTGAGCATGTGCAGTGGCCATTTTGTTTTTGGTGGCTATTTTTTTAATTTTTTAATTTTAGAAAATGGCGCCCCCCTTCAAGTGGCGCCCGGGGCATGTGCCCTGCCTGCCCCACCCTAGATACGCCCCTGCTCCCATCCCCTTTATATGCAGGGGAAAAACCCTGCTCCAGCCTGTACTAGTAAAGGGGAATCCTCAATGGATTCCCCTTTACCAATATAGCTCTGAGCCAGCTTGGTTCGAACCAGGCCTGGTTCAAATTGAACTTGGACCGGCTGAGGATAGTCCAGTTTGACCCAGAACCTTTCAAGCCGAGCCGGCTCGCACACCCCTACTTCCTTATGCTAGCACATTCACATTTACATTGGTGCAAGACTAGTCTGGATGTTACCCAATGCACTCTGATCAGTTACCATCTTTATTTTCATTTCATGTCATGTTAGAAGTGACCAAACATCTCATTTTTGAAACAGAAGATACAGTATTGTTCCAGGAGCAAAGTTATCATTATTTGCAACCCTTCTATGATCTTCTGTTTCTTGCTTCATTAAACAGCTGAAAGTGAATGGCTTATCCTAACAAATGTTCCTTTTGATAATATTCAAATAGACGCTCCCAGAAAACATAATGCCTATGGAATAAAGCATTCTTGAAGATAATGTCACTATTATTAGTCTGACCATGCGCTCACTTCAGAAAGCAGGGCAATGGCCTATACTAATAAGATATGGAACCTGTACAGCATATCCCCAAGGATCTTCTATTTCAGCAATGCATTGCTCCCTAAATGGGATGGCTGCTAGGTCTGATGGCTTTAAACCAGGCCTGCACAACTTGTGACACAGCCTGTCAGCCATATATGAGGCCTGTCAAGTCCTTGACTATCTCCTTGAAGTTGCAATCCTGTGTGAACCAGAAAAACCAAAACAAATATTAAGTTAAACTAGCTTGACTCACACAGAGCATCTGTATGCTAGTACTGGATTGCTCTCCTCACCTCAGAGATCTTTCCACCCTCACCTGTGCTGCACTCCTGCTCCTCCTCCATCACCCCACTGCTTCCATCCTCCTCATCCCTCTTGGTTGCTCCTCCACCCCACTGCTCCATCCCCCTCACCCCTCTTGGTCACGGCTGCAGTACTGTGGCGCCTATTGGCAAAGCTGCAGCCCCCTATCACCAGAGACCTCCCCAACCTCACCCGAGCCCCGCTCCTCCTCCTCCTCACAGGAGCAGCAACAGCAGCGGTTGACCGGGCTCTTCCTCACTGCCACTACCGCCATGGACGCTCGTTCCCCTCAGGCCGCTGCCAAGTCCAGGCCCCTCCCTTGCCTGCCTGCCTCCCTCCACCAATGTCCTCGATAACCCCAAAGAGCAGCAGTGTTGACTGGGCCCTTCTTTGCTGCCGATAGGTGCTGCCATTCCCCTCAGGCCACTGACAGGCTCGAACCCATTCCTCACCCTCACTTATTTATCTCACTTTCTCTCTCCTCCACTCACTCGTCCCCTCTGTTTTTCGTCCCCTGCCTTCTTCTCTCTCTCTCTCTCTCCCCTTCTGAGTTAACATATCTTGTTCGTTTTGTTTCCTCATCTAATTCACACAACAGCAGCCTCCTTCTCTTGAAGTGGCTCTTTCCTCCCACGCTACCCCTCTTCACAGACCCCTGCCCACTATCCTTTTATTTATATATAGTTTCCTCTCCTCTATTATCAAGAACATCTTCTGACCAGTAACAGTTTCATTCCAACTGACCTTAACCATCCCAGGCTCCTCCCCACTATCTGCATATGGAATCCCCACTGCCCAGTCACCATAGTGCCACAGGTTCCTCCTCCCTGTCTGCATATAGAATCTCCATTGCCCAATCACCACAGTGCTTCTGCTCGTGAATTCTCACGAGATCTGCCACACATGGCATTAGCCACGGGTATGCCTTAGAGAATTATATATATATACACCGTATTTTACGGACTATAAGACGCTATGGACTATAGGACGTACCTTTATTTTAATACAGTTTTTCAGAGTTTTAACACATTAAACTGTTATCAATAGTTTACAAAGCCAAACTAAAAAAATAACATTTGCCAGTATTTATAAAACCAAACAGACCTTTAAAATCCCAGAAAAATTTCATCTGAATTTTCCTTCTCCTCCTCCCCTCCCACTTCTTCTTCGTCATCGTCCTCCTCCTCCTCTTCATATAGAAAATTATCTTCACTGCCATCGAGACTGTTACTTATACCACACTTCTTGAAAGATTTAACAATAATGGCATCACTCACTCTTGACCACCACTGCTTAACCCACTCACATACTTGTTTGATTGAAGGCCGTTTTTAAGCGCCCTTTGGAGTAAATTGATGTTGATTTTCATCCATCATCCATTTATTCCATTCTTCTCTCATATACACTTTAAAGGGTTTATTTATTGAGACATCAAGAGGTTGCAGTTGTGATGTAAGTCCTCCAGGAATAACAGCCAGCTCTGTATTTCCTTCCCTTAATTTCTCTTTCACGGAATCTTTCAAATGGCTACTAAACTGATCTAGTACAAGCAGTGAACTCTTCTTCAATAAAGCACCTTTTCTTCTTTCCCACACTTTGGTAATCCAGAATTTCATACCAGTCTCATCCATACAACCCTTTTGATGTACATGAACAACTACGCCCAGCGGTATCTCAGATGGTTTCGGCATTGTTTTGCGCTTGAAAATTGTCATTGGAATAAGTTTAGTGCCATCTGCACAACATGAAAGGACAAGAGTGTAGTGCATTTTTTCATGCCCACTCGTTTTAATCGTTACAGTTTTATCACCTTTCATGGCAACGGTTCTGTTACTCAGTACATCAAATATCAAAGGAGTTTCATCCAAATTTGCGATTTGCCCTAGTTCCACACTGGTTTTCTTTTGATGAAGAATGATAAAGCAATGGAAAGACGTTTTCTCTTCATACTCTTGTGGCATTTTCTGCGATATTTTGGTTTTGGTTCGCATGCTAAGCCCATGGCGCTTCATAAACCTATAACACCAACCTACACGACCTTGAAAATCTGTTAGGTTACACTTTTGCACAAGCTTACGTGCGTGTATTTGAATCATCTTCATTGTAATTCCAATGCCATTTTCACGGTGTCCTTGAATCCATTTCAGTTTGTCATCTTCTAGTTTAGGCCATTTTGCAGTTAGTCCTCTATTTGCACATTTTGTCTTCTTCATTTTTTCTAGTTCATCCTTAGCAGCCCGCCAATTGCGAATGGTTTTTTCTGTCGGTGGAGGGCCGAAGTGTCGCTCTACTGCCCTGTTCCCATGTTCTTCAGCGTATTTAATCACATTGAGTTTAAATCCTGCATTGTATGGATGCCTTTTCGTTTTCTCCATGATCGGTAACACGAGGGTGCAATCACTGTACCGAAAAATCCTGCTAGCTCCAGGAAAGGACTCTCAGCCTTGCTTCAGTGGGCGCCTCAAAGAAGGGCCACTGCGGCGCGTGCGGGCGTGCACAGCGACAGCCGCCACTTTGAACTGGCCTTCGAGGCCGACGTGGACCAGGCGAGGGCCCAGCGGCAGCACAGGAGGGCTCAGGTGCTTGAAGCTTTTGCTCGGCACGATCCTCGGAGGCCACTGGCTCGTCAGGGGAGGAGGAGTCCACGGCCCAAGCAGCGGAGGGTGAGCTGGAGCGGCAGTCCCCAGGTGGCACGGGGTTAATAGAGGGTCGCCCCCAACCCCCTCCTTTAGCATCAGTACAGGCTTTGCCGGGGATAGCGCCCCCCCCCCGAACCTGTTGGGCAGGCTTACGAGTATAAGATGCAGTTACGAGTATAAGACGCACCTGAATTTGGGCTGATATTTTTCGAGGAAAAACGTGCGTCTTATACTCCGTAAAATACAGTAGATGAGCTCTGTGTGGACCACCATATGCGGTTAGTCATGGTTGGAATTTGGCTTGATAGGTCTGCTTGTGAAGACTGCTCCAAACCTAGAGTTCTCACATTGTATATTTCCCCAAGGAAGTTCAGGGAGTTGCAAGGATATATGGCATCTGCCCCTAACCTAATTTAAGGCCTTGTTTAGACATTTCATTTTAAAGTATTACCCAGAGTTAGCATGCCTCTGGCACATGCATTTTTTCACTAACAACTTAACCAGGTGCTTTATCTTACAGGGACAAAGAGACCTTATATCAAATAAATGCAAATGTCACCTAAAATTATTCTCTTAGGCCAGGTATACACCATGATACTTATCCCCTTATTTATTTATTTATTTATTTATTTATTTATCAAATTTATTATATTTATTTATCCATTTATCAATTTATTTATTTATGCATGCATGCATGCAAATCAGTCGGAATATAGGCAGCTATGTACTTGCCGATTTGTTAAGTTGATTGGAGTAATTCGTTTTCTGCAAAATATTTGGGGTGGTACAAGGGTTGCTTTCCTAATAGGAGTCTTTGCATTAGTGAAATTAAAGCAAAGCAAGGCATGTAAGGCTCTGATATGCTCTCCATTTTCCCATTTATCTTCCCATAAAAGATATGTTCCTCATGATGGAAATTTCCCAATCTACACTTCAAATCTATATTAGTTTTACACCACTTGAACTGTCATGGATTTTCCCAGTAAATCACAAGAAATTCTGTTGGTTAAATTGCTGAAGTCAGAGATCCATAGCACTCCCCCCACAGAACTACAGTTCTCACAGTCCCTCAGGAGATAGAACAGTTAAACCAATACTAGCCCAGAGTGTGGAAATGTCCATCATCTCCAGACACGGAGTCACTTGTTCGGACATAGTTATACCATACTTTGGAGAGGCACAAACTACTTGTTCCTTGATTTTGGTAGGTTTACTACAACATAATTTAAGAGACCCAGCCCTAAATAGTCATACAAATTCATATCTGTATATGCCATCACAAAAAACAAAAATACAGTCAGATAAAAATCTGAAACAAATTCTGGTCGGAGAGTATCAATGGGAGCCTTGAAAACTGGTCTTTAATAGAATAGTGAAATCTCTGTGGTTCTGTATATTCTTGGTTTATCTTTTGCTTAAATCACATTTTAAAATGATTTTAGAGGTTATTCCTTAATCAAATCATCTGAGGAATCTGGGGGAAAGCCAGAAGAGTTTTGATGAAACTAAGAGGTTTGATAAAACTAGTGACATTTTGCAGATATGCAATTTACTGCAGTGATTTCCATTTGTGGGGGGAGAGACTAAGCTATAGTAGGGGGAGTTGATGAGAACAGATGTAGCTGCCTTATATTGAATCAAACTATTGGTCCATTTGGGTCAGCATTGTACACACTGACTGGCAGCAGCTCTAAAGAGCATTGATATATAGACCCCTATATACTGAGTCTCTTACCTGGTGTTGGCATGTGCTATCTCCCTCACTGTCATTTGACCTTTTTGACCAGATGTCTCTACTCCTGGTTCTATGCTGTCCCCTTCTGGTTTATCCAAAACGTTTGCACCTTGCACCTTAGAGGATTTTGCTTGCAGAACCAGATACCACCCAGTTCCTGCTGGCAATCCATCAGGCGTCATTGTAAAAGCTGCTCTGCGATCTTTTTATTTTAAGTGCCAGCCGTCTGGCTCCCTCTTGGTTCAAGTGGAGCCCATCCCTTTTGTATAGGCTTTGCTTGCCCCAAAATGTATCCCAGTGCCTAACAAATCCAAACCCCTCCTCCCAGCACCACCGTCTCATCCACGCACTGAGACCCTTCAGATCTGCCAGTCTCACTGGCCCTGTGTATGTGGAACAGGTAGCACTACAGAGAGCACTGCCCTAGGGGTCCTCGACTTGCTCCCCAGGAACTGAACCTGGGGCATTCTGCATGCAAAGCATGGGCTCTTCTGCTGAGCTATGGCCCCTTGACATTCTAAATGTGATGCTGGAAACTGCACTAAATAATGCTAAATGTGTTGCTGGAAACATTTCAGTGAAGGTAACAGAACTGGAAATGACCAGCTTTTTTGCATTAGTAATCTACTACCAGTATGCAGAAGGCATAGAGGTCCTACTAGCAGAGAAATCCCTGGAACAGCCTTGCAGTGATCAAGGATGTTTTGCTGTACAAGCACAATTGCTGAGCCAGCTTGCCTTCCCAAAGTCATCCCCACTTTGGGATGAGAGAAAGCAAGTCGTCTTCTCAGAGTACTTGGCCATGCTTCGCTCTGCCGTCCCTCCAGCCAATCTGCACTCCTTTTCAGGACATGGCTCTTTCTGCTGGTGGTCAGCAGAATTCAAGAGCAGCCCTTTGATTTTCAAGAGGTAGTAGCCAGTATCCACAGTATTTTTGAATGGGCTTTTCCTAGCAGAATGATGCAGTAATTTGGAACAAATTCCCTCCGAAATCATGATCCTGCTTACTTATCACCATATGCAGTTCTAAAGCAAAAGGTATGTATACTGACAGTTAAATGTAATGTTGCCAGCACTGCCAGTTCCATTAGCAGTAAACAAGTAAGATGAGCACTCTCCCCACTTGCAGAGACAAGCCCTATATCCTGCCTTGGTTGCTCTCCAGCGAGGCTGGTCTGCTGGACCCTGGAGAGCTCCTAGGGAGGGAGCTGATCTAATCCAACCAAATCCCATCTCCAGCTGAGTCGGTTAAGCATCTTGGCCCAGCATGGAGCTCTTACTCTCTCAGGCTCCACCCCTGTGCTGCAGATAGAGATCCCTACAGACTCTGTTGCCTCTCACATATCTCTTGCCCATTGCATTCCCTGCATTGGCAAGCAGGCACTGAAGGGTAAGAGTCCTGGTTCATACAGGGTGTACATCACTTGATTTCTCTGACATGCTGCAGTGGGAGAGGAGTGAACAAAAGGGGCAAGGAAGGCATGCAGAATTCTCCAGGCTGCAACCCAGTAACCCGATTACTGCATCACTCCCAGTCTTGCCTGATCAATGCAGTTCAAATGTGGCACTGCACTGTCGCTATGCAGAAGCCTGAACAACATAGGATGTACTAGCATTTAACAAAACAAACTGAAATGGGAGCCTGTGACTAGCTTCAGGAGCTGCCCACATTCATTTAGTCACAATGATCTATCTACTGCCTTATCAGTTTCAGAAGACCTGACAGTATTAATTCTAGCTACTGTCCTCGTCACCTTTCCCCCATTTGAGATATTAGTAGTGCTATAGCATGCTCTCCAATGGACATGTGGACAGCAGGATTTACACATTGCAGATGTTCTGAAAATTAAGTTCCAAAATATTGAGTTTGCCATTAGGAATGAGAGAGAGAAAACTATCCTTTTCTTTCTGCAGAGTGTTCTGCTTCTGCACCTCACAGGTCTCAGATATCCACAGAAACCATATACAATTTGGCTCATAGACATACATTTTTTGATGAATGAAAATTGAACAGAATGGGCTCGATTCAGTTCAATTTTCTATTCATTCCAAAAGAGATGCCCACCCCCAATAGACATGTTATTTTCTTCCTAGGTAAGAGAATGTAATGTATGATGTGACTTTTTTATCTGAAATATTGGATGATTTATTAACAGCAAAGGCACAGGAGAGGGGAAATCCTCCTTCTTGGTTTGCATCACCAGTAAAGCTAACAATAAATTTAGAAAAAATGGCACATATACACCAGTTCTTAAATGTGATCTGGAGGTTAAAAAACAATAACATCAGCCTCAAGATGATTTGCACATCCTATTATATAATGTAGCCATCAGCTAAAGAAGCAATTCCAAACATCGTGCTCAGAAACATAAATACATCGTCTGTGGCTAATGTCTACATTTCATATTTATGTCAGCTAAAATAGACAAGAAAGGCAAATTTCATATTAAACAGCATTTTGAAGAAAAACTGGCAACAAAATAGGAGTCTTTGGCTACAAGCCTATGGGCATGGCTTGTGGCACACATGCTGAAAAAATTGGTCATCATTGTCGTTGTCCTGGACAAGTGGTCATATCAGACAAAGACTGGCGCTGTTCAACCAGAAATACCTCCATGCACGAGGCTGCTTTTGCCACTTTCCCCTTTAAAGTGTGGCAATGGAATGCTTCCCCAGCATCCCTCATGCAAAGTTGGCATGTAAATGGCATCAGCACCTGCGTTGACCCCATTTATGTGCCGGCACCGCATGAGGGATGCCAGGGAAGCATCCCGTGGCCACGGTGCGGCATTTTAAAGGGGAAAGCAGCACAAGCTGCTGCTTGCATGGAGGTATTTCCAGTTGAACAGGTGCCGCAGGTAGGGCCTGCCCACCTCCTCTTAAGGGAACCCCTCAACCCGCGCCAAAGTGTTTTGGTGCCTCTCCGAAGAGGTGCAAAAATGCTTTGGGCTCATCCCTAAACCACAAGAAAGCCATCAAAAATCACAGAATTTAAGCATAGTAGTTGTTGCAGTCGTGGTTGTAGCAGTAGTAGCAGCAGCAGCATTTGTTTGTACTATCTCAGTAATCCTTAATAGAACCCTGTAAAGTAGGTATTATTCCCCATTCCCCATATTGCAGATGGGATGGGGGGCTGAGAGAGAATCGCTTACCTAATAGTTCACGGCTGAGGCAAGCTTTGAACCAGGTACTTCCTGGTTCCCCGCTCATTCTCTTAGACACTGCACTATACTAGTTCTCAAGAAATTTCATTTTTATGGATCCTTATCCACTTCCATGGAGTTAAGTGTCTTGTATGTCTATTGGTAGATGGGCAAGATATAAATGGAATAAGTAAGTTCTACTGAAAACATTAGGGACATGCACAAAATACTTTGGCAACATCCCAGGGTGCAGGGAGGGGTGCCTTTAAAAGGAGGCAGGCAGGTTTTACCTGCCTCTCCCTCAATCCTCCGCTGCCTCACTGTGGTGCTCTTCTAAGCAAAACTACTCCATGAAAGCGGCAGCCCGTGCCACTGGATCCTTTAAAGCGCCGCACCACAGCGACGGGACACTGCTCCCAGCATCCTCCGTGCGGTGTCAGCATGGCAATGGCATCAACACATGCACCGATGCCATTTGTGGGGCCAGCAAGAGCATGCTGACCCTGCAAATGGCGCTGGCACACGCATCAGCGCCATTTGCGTGCTGACGCCATGTGAGGGATGCTGGGAGCAGCATCCCATCACTGTGGCGCGGCACTTTAAAGGAGCCCACAGCACAGACTGCCACTTTCACTGAGTAGTTTTGCTTAGAAGAGCACCACAGTGTGGCAGCGTGGGGCAGTGGAGGATTGAGGGAGAGGCAGGCAAGACCTGCCTGCCTGCTTTTAAAGGCACCCTGCACCAACATGTTTCGGCTGCAAGAAGCTGAATCGTTTTCAAAAGAGGCTTCAAAGAGGTGCTAAAATGATTCGGGTTCATCCCTAGAAACCAGTAAAGTCACTACCATGCAAACGGCTGCAGTCTAGTCCCATGTGCACAAGCCAGGCTCTCCCATTGTTGACTACAGTGGTGGGCGGGGGGGAGGAGATGCTTCTGTGAAGTAAAAAGCCATCAACAGGAACTCCAAGCTTACACAGAGCCCTGGATCACAGCCAGTGCACTTAGTGCCAGGGTGTCAAAAAAGCTTAAATCATTCCATCAATTTTATTTTTAATTGTATGGCAGAGCTTCAAAAAGAAAACCCCTGAGTCATTTTCAAATTTCGTTGTCAGGTTCCTGTGCCTTGTGCTGTATGTACAATTGTGTTGTGCTGTTTATTCCCCCCACCACCTCCTCGAAATTTCACTTTGGTAGAATTTAGTTTTTCTAGTAAAATACACAAGCCTCACAGCAAGTCTGTAAGGCTGGCAGATAGGTGGACATATTTTAATCCCTTGTCTAAAATGTGTTTAAAAGGACAGGGTAAAACCATAATGTACTCTCCCTCTCACACAGGTAACCCAGTCCAAGTTTTCCACAGGGACCTAGGTTTCACCCCAGGATTTAGGGATACATTGAAGTCAGTTGCTAAGGAACATCTGGGGGGCAAGCAGAGAAAAGGAGTATTATGGTTTTATACTGTTCTTTTTAATGAGAGCAAGATTCAAAAAGACCCCTAAGCTCCTTTAATTCACATCATTTCAGTTTTTTCTCAGCTTCAGGAGGAAAGGGGGAGAAGTGTCAGGCCGCATCCCCGCTTCCTCCTTTCCTCCTGATTGGCTGGCTGATGCTCGGCAACATTGAGCCTGTCAGTCAGCAAGTGGGGAGGGGGTGGGCCTAAATTGACTAGCCAGCCAGTCAGGAAAAGAGGCGGAAGTTGGGGAGGATGCCTAAAACTCTTTCCCCATCTTTTCTTGGAGAGGACTAACCTTGTGAACAGCATGCAATCAATCGGGGAGGTGGGAGGGAGAGAGTGAAGAGCAAGCTGTTGCCCAGCCAGTGCCTGTCCCATGCCCCAGACATTTGTCCCACTTTGTTCAGTTACACCCCTGGCAGCATAAAAACCCCCAGAACTTTCAGCTCAGCAAGTTCAATCACTGAAGTATTTGCAAACAAATTAGAATTATAAAATTAAATAATTTCACTTATTTATGAAATGTTATTGTTGCTAGCCTTAATACAATCTTAACAGCTTAGTCTTACTTCAATGATTTCAGTGGGACTGACTTCCAGATAAATAAATATCATACTTTCAAGTAAGTGATCTCTATTAAAATAACAGAATTTCAGAGAATCATAAACTTCAGAGTTGGGAGTGCAACAGAGGTCTTCTTGTCCAACCCCACTAATCAGAGCAATAATAATAATAATAACAATAACAACAACAACAATAATAATAATAATACCACCTTTTCTGCAGCACTGGATACATAAAGTATGTATTTCTATACCAAGAAAAATATTTCTCAGCATAGAAATGTATTTTCACATAGAAAGACAAGAAGACCTTTTTGGTGCTAGCACCTCGTTTATGGAATAGCCTCCACAGTGAGACTCACCTGGCACCATCACTTTATTCTTGTAGAAGTCAGGTGAAGCAAGACCTTTCCATTCACCCAGGCCTTTTTTAAACAGTTTTAAAAATGTTTTAATATTTCATATTTTGTTTTAATGTCTTTTTAATTGTATGTTTTATTCAACTATTTTATTGCTTTACTTTGTAAAAGTAAAGCAATATATGTACAATGAGGTCTATACAGGTATTTGTTTCGGTGTATCTGGAGATGGTGGGAAGCTATTCACTGTCCCTGGGGCTATTCCAGTGGGGTGGGAAACAGAGGAAGCTGTGGTATCGGGAGGGCAGCAGGCCATTACAGGGGAAGGGAGATCAGAAATTTAATAGCGGTTACCCCTTCACATAGGAAATTGCCATATACTGAGTCAGACTATTGGTCTATCTAGCTCAGTATTGTCTTCACAGACTGGCAGCGGCTTCTCCAAGGTTGCAGGCAGGAATCTCTCTCAGCCCTATCTTGGAGAAGCCAAGGAAGGAATTTGGAACATTCTGCTCTTCCCAGAGTGGCTGCATCCCATAAGGGGAATATCTTACAGTGTTCACACATCAAGTCTCCCATTCATATGCAACCAGGGCAGACCCTGCTTAGCTAAGGGGACAAGTCATGCTTGCTACCATAAGACCAGCTCTCCTCTCCACCAGCCTCTCTCTTCCAGCCTCCTTGCCAGCTCTTTGACCTTGGAGCGCAGTATCAACCTCCCACAGAACCTCACCTTATTTCTCTGCAATGCCAGGTCAGTTCAAAATAAAACAGAGACCATCCATGATTTGATTGTGGATGATGATGATGATGATGATGATAATAAATTATTATTTATTATTGTTGTTGTTGTTATTTGATTTCTATACTGCCCTTCCAAAAATGGCTCAGGGCAGTTTACACAGAGAAATAACAAACAAATAAGATGGAACCCTGTCCCCAAAGGGCTCACAAGCTAAAAAGAAACGTAAGATAGACACCAGCAACAGTCACTGGAAGTACTGTGCTGGGGGTGGATAGGGCCAGTTACTCTCCCCCTGCTAAATAAAGAGGATAACCACAGTAAAAGGCACCTCTTTGTCGAGTTAGCAGGGGTAGATGGAGCTTACCTGGTAAGTATTACAGAGCAGGGCTGTGCAAAACAAAAAACAAAAAACAGGTTGCCGGACTCAAACCGGACCAGACATGTTTGGTTTTGCCACCCTCAGAACCCTCCTCCCTGTTCAGTGGGACGTGTTTAATGATTTTTTAAAAAAATTAATTTACTCACCCCCTCCACGGGGCTTCTCCAAGGCTGTCGGGGGGGGGGTGTCTCTGGAGGTTCTCCCTCCCTCCACCGGCCTCCGTTAATGCCCAAATCACCCAGTTTGGGTGGTCTTCAGCCCATTCTGGGCCTAACCCTCATGACAGTGGCCATTTTGGAGGCTGCTGCCTCTGTGTGGCTTGGGTCATGACCAGGCCATGTTAACAGGCCATTTGCCTGAACACGGTTGTGTGGTCATGCAAATGGCCAATGCATATGCCCGGCAGCCCAAAAAATTGGCTGCCGCGGTGTCAAGGGCCGAACTGATCCCCAAACAGGCCAAACTACCCCCTGGAGACTCGGGGGGAGAGGCAGAACTGCCAGAGGACCCCTGTGGCCAATGCAGCACACCCACCCTCACCTAGGCTGGGGCCAGCAGTACACAATTCACTGATTTACACTATTTTAACACCCCCTGCCACCCTCGAACCAGGCCAAAACTAGCTTAAATTTGACACAAGCTAGGCTCCCTGCTTGAAGAGGCAAAACCGAACAGGCTCTGTCTAGTTTGAATCCAGTTTGGATTAGAACTGAACTGGGAAAAAGTTTTGTGCACATCCCTAAGTACTTCTGGATCCAAACCTCTCCCATGTCTCTCAGGTTGAGGCAGTGACCAGGAGGGCCTTCTATCAGCTTCAGCTGATACGTCATCTTGAAACAGTGGTGCATATGCTGGTAACATCCATACTTGACTACTGCAATGTGCTCTACATTAGGTTACCTTTGTATGTAGCCTGGAAAAATGCAGTTGCTAGAGAATACAGCAGGCAGGTTTGTCTCTCAGGTACTCAAAGAGATCATATTATACCCATTTTAAAAGAACTACAATGGCTTCCGATAAGATTCTGGGCAAAATACAAAATGCTGGATTCTTGGGTCCAAGGTACATTAAGATCATCTCGAGAGGTCTGGTTGTGGTTGCCATCGGCTGAACTGGTGGCGACTCAAAACCGGACCTTTCTAGGGTTGCACTCAAGGGACTCTGGAACATGCTTCCTAATGAAATTAGAGCCCCCCTTCTTTGGATGTTTTTAAGGAGGGCCTGAAAACATACCTGTTTAGTCAGACTTTTTGTTTATAGTTTTAAAGTTTAAAGTTCTAGAGCTTTTATCTGTATTTTAAACTGTTTTAATTCTGTTAATGTTGTAATTGTTGTGTTTTTAGATTGTGAACCGCCCAGGGACTTGCATATGGGAGGGGGGCAGTTAATAAAAATATGTTAAATAAATAAATCCACAAAGAACAATTGTAATGGGGTGGCCTACAAATAGAGTAGTTGTTGTTGTTAACCACCTCGAAATAATCTGTGGACTTCCAAGCTTGAAACAAGGCCATCAGCCTAAATCAATATGCCATTGGGGCATTTATGCAGGATTGGGATTTAAATGGTTGGTACTTCCTGCTTACCACTGTTGGGCAAGAGCAGAAACCAGTTTGTCAGGAAATCTGTGACGAAGTGCTACCACCAACCTCACTCTCTTGATTCAGCCACTTGTTTGACCTTGGCAGCCCTCCCTGTCTTGCATTTTCTGGTGCATTTGTGTTCTGCCAGTCCCATCCTGCCACTCCTAAGCCACTTTCCCACTTGACTCAGCTAATTCCTGGAGTCTTCGCCTGCTTTGGGGCCTTTGGTCATGGCTTTGCCCAGTTGCCCATGTATAGCAAATAAATATCCCCAATACTTCATTGATCTAGAGAGGTGCACTCCTGTCTTCACACCAAAGACCGCTGCTTGAACCCCACCCACCTCCTTCTGCCACACAAACAATTATACATTGCTGAAGGTTCTTCTTCATTGCTTTGAGTATGTTAGTAAACTGACAAATAGCACAGGGATGTGCTTAATCTGGATGGGGATGACAGGAAGGGTAAAGGGTTAAAGATCTCCTCCCTTCTGGATCCATATTCCAGTTCAGTTCCCCCACACATTCTATTTATATCAGAAAAATCAAGTGCACAGGCCACAAGCACACAAAAGGCATATAGTCTGGCCCTTAGTTCCATTAAAATCTTCAAGACTTGCTTCTGAATAAACATGTGTATCCAAACTAAGAACATTGTTCCATTATAACAGGATGCAGGAACAGCCACTGCTTTGTGAATTGTGGGGGACTTTAAAGGTTCTCAGAGGAATTAAAAGAACTTCCCTGACAATTTCACCACATCAAAGATCCAGTTAGGTTGGAGCTCTCCACCTCAGTAGATAGCAATGGTTAATCCAACCCTGATGCTGCAAATATTTGAATAAAAATTGCTAGTAAGAAAGTGCCATTTTCTTTGTCCAGAGCTGTCAGTTTGTGTATTTATCTCTCTCTTTTTTGGCAATGAATGATATTAATTTATTGCCAAATAAAACATAAGCACTGGCAGCCTGCTGAGGCAAGCACGTTAGTCAGGATTCCATTTCATCAAAGCAAATGTGCTCCCAGAACTGCCAGGGAGACAAGTGCAATATGTATACCACATCAGCAAAGTAACCTGGTTAACCCCATCTCCACTTTTTATGCAACAAATAAAAAAGAATGCAAAAGGTTTTGGCACCAGAAACTTCTTACATCTTTAGTTAGCTGGCCATCAGCAGCCTTTTAAAAGTATGATTTACACAACTATGTTAAAGAGAAATAATAAGTAATAATTGCAGAAAATGCATGGGATTTTTTTAAGGGGGGGGGAGATCTTGTCAGAATTAACATTTAATGAAGTATTCTCCCTATACCCTTTCCTATACTTTGTTGTATTAAAAAGAGAGGAACTTTTTTTTTGCTGTTACCCACCAAAATGGAGGAAACCAGTCTGTGTTAATGAAGCCAAAAAAGCAACTCCAAAGCATAACAAAGTTCTATTCATAATAGAACTTTGAGCACGATCCAGCCAAACTGAAGCACTTTTAAATCACATCAAGTTTAAATGGGAGACCAAGCATATGCTCACATTTGGATGAACTCCCACCACCTCACATGCAGTTAAGAGTCTGCAGGATGACATGCTGGGAGGGGAGGTGGGATCTGTGCACTCATATCCCTCAGTGCATGTTAGTGGTGCCAATCGGACTTATCATCCAAAGTGATAACTAAACACCCAATAAGTTTGAGAGGGGAATGGAAGATGCCAGGCCTTTCTTTATTGCCACCCCACTACTACTCCATTTTGATAAGAGTTCTTTTCCCCTCTCCTGTAACATTTAATGTATAAATGGGGCTGCCTTCTCCTGTATGAATCTGCCTGTCCCATTAAGTCACACAAGAAGGCCATTCTCTGCATTCCTACATGCTCAAAGGTGAGGTTGGTAGTAATGCAGGAGTGAGCCTTCTCTGCAGTTGCCCCCATGCTTTAACCCTCCCTCCCCTGAGAGGTGCATTCGGGTTCATCATGGTCTGTATTTCAGCAGAAATTGAAGACTAGGGGTGTGCAAGCTGGCCATTTGGCTGGCTTGGTTCAAATCCAAACTGCATTCGTACCAACCCAGCACAGTCCAGTTTGGCCATCGAGCTGGCCGAGCTGGCTCAAGGGCTGGCTTGGGAGATATACTTGTAAAGGGGAATCTGGCTAGGATTCCCCTTCACAAGTAAAGGGGGATTCCCTAGACTAAGAAGTGGAGGGTAGTGAAAGGGGAATATTTCCCACTGGTGGGGATGGTGGAGGAACCCATGGCAACATAGGAAGCAGGTGGGGGCTCCTTCAGTGCCCCTGCCGGACTCCCAAATGACAGGCCAGGCTGGCCTCTCTGTGTGTGCAAAGACTCAAACCGGGTCACAGCCGGTCCGGCCTGTCATTTGAGAGGCCAGGGGGTTGGAGTAGCCTCTGATGTCACTGCAGCTGCAGCGGCCACCACCACAGCCGCCTCCACTGTCCCCACCAGTGGGAGACTAAAGATAAATATCCCCTTCTCACTGTCCCACTTTCTTAGTCTAGGGAATCCCCCTTTACTTGTAAAGGGGAATCCCAGCTGGATTCCCCTTTACAAGTATACCCTATAAGCTGACCCACAAGCTGGCATTTTGAACTGGGGGGAGGGGGTCTGGTTCAAACTCAGACCACCCGAACCAGACCAGCTCGACGCGAGCTGGCTTACACATCCCTACTGAAGACCATCTTGTTTACTCGAGCCTTTTAAATCCACTCTAAGTTAGTCTCTAAATCTCTCTTGTAGTTTTCTGGCCTTCTGTCTGGATACCATTTTTTGTTGTTATTGATATTTAATGTCATTAATTTTATTATAGCTGCTGTTAGCCACTGTGAGTTCCTTTGGGAAGATTTAGCAGGATATGAGACTTTTTATAAAGAAATAATACTAGTTCACCCAGAGAAGCTGATAGGCACTAAGTACAAGACTAAGAGGAGCAGTGTTCCCTCTAACAGGAATCCCCAGATGTTGTTGACTACAACTCCCAGAATCCTCAGCTTTAGCCATTCCACTGCATACAGGCAAGCACTTTTACCTTTTTGGCACATCAGTCAAAGAATACATATGCTTGCTATGTCAAACCAAATCCATTGCAGCTGTGGATGCTGGGAGTTGTAGTGAACAACATCTGGGAATCCCTGTTAGACGGAACACTGAAGAGGAGGAAGTACTTCTTCACACAACACATTAGTAAATTGCGGAGAAGAGGTAGTGATGGCCACTAGCTTATGTAACTTTTTTTAAAAAAGAGTTTAGACAAATTAATGAGGAACAGCTCTATCAACAGCCATTAACTATAACAACTAAATGAAACACTTAGAGCCAGTGTATCTCTGAACAAGAGAGGCTAGGCAAAAACCACAAGGGAAGGTCCTCCTTGTAGGCTTCCAAAGACAACTCCTGGAAAATCTGAAACACAATCCTGGACTACTCAGTAAGAACTGCCATACTAGAGCAGACTAAGGTTTATCATCATGCGTCTCTACCTGCTCCCTTCCTTTTTAAATGCAGGGACCAGTGGAGGAGGTGGTAGCCATTCCACTGCATACAGGTAAGCACTTTTACCTTTTTGGCACAGCAGTCAAAGAATACATCTGCTTGCTATGTTAAACCAAACCAAACCAAAAATTGTAAGCCCCGTTATATTTTATTCTGCAGCTCTGCCATTTTAGCTTCCAAGCCTGTCTGACATCAGATGACAGGAAGAAAAAAAGAGACCTCTTGCTGCCACTCTCCGTTACAGATGCTAGCCCATTTCAAAGTACAGCTGATTATATAACTGAAAATGTTAAGCCACCCAGAAGTATCTTCCTCCCAAAGGGCAGGCAAGCTTATTAACCAACATACAAAATTGCAACTCCTCCTTCCTGTGCGTATTTCAATTTTGCAAAGGGACTCATTAGAATGTGCTTTCAAAAACATTTGGCTCATTGTTCCAAAACATAGAAAAGAATGAATCTGGGTGGTATTTGTAGAGGAAGAAAACAGCCTGTGCGTGTGTGTGTGTGTGTGTGTGTGTGTGTGTGTGTGTTTGTGTGCACGCGCATGGTGTGTTATGGCAGGAAGGTAACACAACAGGGAACACATTAGCAGGTTGTACTTATTGTCCCAGAGTGCAGTGGAGTGTTAGAGCACAGCAAGGCAGTTGATGAATAATGCACAGTATCAAGACAATTGCTTGTTATTGCTAGGTGGATGGAGACACATTCAAACTGCCTTAATGGTGAAGCTTAATATAATGACTGATTTATCACAATACACAAAACAAGTAGTTCTGGTAAGAACTAATCTGCCTACTTTCCTTTCACTATCCCTACAAGTGGACTAAATTTGGCCCAAATACATTAGGCAGTTCACAAATTAGCCCACTTGTGCCTCAAACGTTCATGCATCCATCATCTTGAATTGGGATGGATGACATCACCACAGACTATGCCATTGATGTGTCCCTATGTTTCCCCACAGCTATAGCAAATTTGGTTAAAATCGGTTAGACGGTTCACAAGTTAGCCCACTTGCACCTCTAATGTTTACATATCTGCCATCTTGAATTGGGGTGGATGACATAATCACAAACAGCGCTGAGGTGTCCCTAGGTGTCCCTAAAACTATACCAAATTTGGTTCATATTGGTCCAGGCATTGTTAAGTTGATAGGGGGGCACATGGACACACACATAGGATGCTGGGTAACCCCATAAGCTTGCTTTCCTTAAGGAAAGTAGGCTAAAAAACACTATGCAGAGGCTTGCACACACATAACTTAAGACAGTGTTCTCTCTCTCTCTCTCTCTCTCTCTCTCTCACACACACACACACACACACACACACACCCCAAATTGTCTTTTCAAGATTCCTGGGTATAAACAGCAGTCTTTGTGTTAGTTGCAAGAGCAGTTGATATGGAAACTACTATTTTAAAAAAGAGGTATACATTGACGATAAACAGTTTCCGAGGGCTAGTTGACACATGCATGTGAATCTTTTGTACATACTCATGAGAGCTGATTCTGATTATACTTTCCCTCTCACACAATTAAAAGGGGGATGCCCTTAGAGCGCACTCATTGTGACATCTTTTGCAGATGTCCTGATACCCTCCCAGCACATCTTTTTGTCATACGGGGGCCAGCTCATCTGAATTGTCACTCAATATGTGACCCACATTTTTTTTGTGTTGCGTGTTGAGTGGCAATTTGAATGAACTCCTGCGCCCTTCCCCTTTTAATCACGTGAGGGGAGAATGTTTTGTCAGAACTGGACCAGAGAGCTTTAGGAAGTAAGTATTAATATGAACTACACTTGTTTTATTTTTTACAAATTTAACATGTGGGGCAAAGTTAATTCCCTAAAAACACACATTGCTCTGCCCCTCAGTCCTTTTTCTGGTGATGCCACTGTTGGTACCCCGATACACTTATTCCATTTCTTTTATATACATATGTACATTGGATCCCTCGGAGTTAGCCAATTATAGACCCATCTCCAATCTTCCATGGTTGGGTAAGGTGATTGAGTGGGTGGCGACCACTCAGCTCCAGGCAGTCTTGAAGGAAACAGATTATCTAGAACCATTTCAAACCAGCTTTTGGGCAGGCTATGGGGTTGGAACTGCCTTGGTCAGCCTGATGGATGATCTCCAAGTGGCTATCGACAGAGGGAGTGTGACTCTGCTAATCCTTTGGATGGAACCATGGTATACTTCTGGGTCGCCTGAAGGAGGTGGGATTGGGTGGCACTGTTTGACAGTGGTTCCGTTCCTACCTCTCTACTGGATTCCAGGTGGTGTCATTTTGAGACTACTGCTCTGCAAAGCAAGAATTAAAGTATGGAGTTCCACAAGGCTCCATACTGTTTCCAATGCTCTTTAACATCTACATGAAACCGCTATGAGAGATCATCAGGAGGTTTGGTGCAGGGTGTTATCAATATGCTGATGACACCCAGATCTATTTCTCCTTAACAACTTCATCAGGAAGTGGCATATCTTCCCCAAATGCCTGCCTGGAGGTGGTAATGGGCAGGATGAGTGATAACAAACTGAAGTTGAATCCAATTAAGATGGAGGTACTGACTGTGGGGGGTCAGGACCTGAAAGATAGTTTAGATCTGCCTGTTCTCAATGGGGTTACAATCTCCCAGAAAGAACAAGTATATAGCTTGGCAGTGTTCCCAGATCCCAAATTCTCTCTGGTTTCTCAAGCTGAGGCATTGGCCAGGAGTGCTTTTTATCAGATTTGGCTAATACTTTTTATCAGACTTGGCTAATACGTCAGCTATGCCCATTTGGCTAATACGTCAGCTATGCCCATTTCTGAAGAAAACTGCCTTAAAGCAGTGATACTTAGGAACATAGGAAGCTGTCATATACAGAGTCAGACCATAGGTCCATCTAGCTCAGTATTGTCTACACAGACTGGCAGCAGCTTCTCCAAGGTTGCAGGCAGGAATCTCTCTCAGCCCTTTCTTGGAGATGCCAGGGGGCGAACTTGGAACCTTCTGCTCTTCCCAGAGTGGCTCCATCCCCTGAGGAGAATATCTTACAGTGCTCACACTTCTAGTCTCCCATTCATATGCAACCAGGGTAGACCCTGCTTAGCTAAGGGGACAAGTCATGCTTGGTACCACAAGACCAGCTCTCCTCTCTGCTGGTAACCTCCAGGCTTGACTATTATAATGAGCTCTATGTAGGACAGCCTTTGTACATAGCCTAGAAACTACAACTGGTGCAGAATATGGCAGCCAGACTAGTCTCTGGGACAGCCTAAAGAGAATATATAACACTGATTTTTAAAGAACTGCACTGGCTGCTGCTATGTTCCCAAGCAAAATACAAAACGCTGGTTATTACCTATAGGGTTCTCAGTAGCTTGGGTCTAGGGTATTTAAAAAAGGACCTCCTCTGTCATGAAGTCTGCTACCTATAAAGATCATCTGGGGAGGTCTGGTTACCGATGCCACCAGCTCATTTGTTGGTGACTGAGGACCAGGCCTTCTCTATTACTACCCCAGGGTTTTGGAATGTACTCCCAGTCACAATAAGAGCTTCTCTATCTCTGGCAGGGGATAAAACACCTGTTTTATCAGGGTTTTAATTAGTTTTAAAATATTTTCATTGTTTTTGTTCTATAATGATTCCCCTCCCTCCCTTTTTTATGGTTGCTGTATTTTAAATTGTCTACAGCTCTTAGGGACACACATATCAGGTGGTCTATAAATATGATAGATCAGGCTTCCCCAACCTGAGGCCCTCCAGATGTTGCTGAACTAATGAATTAATTGTGGCTAGGGATGCTGGGAGTTGTAGTTCAGCAACATCTGGAGGGCCGCAGGTTGGGGAAGTCTGTGATAGATCAATCAATCAAAATGCAGCTGCCACTCACTTCTATGGGGGGTGGGGGTAAAGAATGGTGCTTGGGGACACCCACTACAATGGGTGTCCATAAGAATGAACAGAAGTCATTCTGGGTTTCCCCTGACTTTGAAGTGAATAGTCCATATCATTAACAATCCACTCTCAGTCACAATTTGAAAGGATAACCATCTGCCATAGTTAGATAATATTAAGGGATGGTGATTTTGGTAGATGTGAATGAGAAGAAAAGCCTATTTCACAGAAACTACAATTATCTAAACTGACAAGAAAACAAAGTGGAAAATAAAATATCTGTGTTATATTTGATGATGGAAGACTGTCAAGTTACAAAACAAACTGGTTCAGTATCTTGTGCTGTGGTGTGTGGGCGGTGGGGGGAGCATAATCAAAGCTTTAAACACAGAAAGATAAACATTGGCATCTTACTGGAAACCAATTTCTGAATCAAATTTAGTGAATTTCTTTTCTAACTAATTTTTTTTACTAGAAATAATTTATTCTTTGGGGACATACCACAGACCTAATCTCTTTTTCAAACTGATGGAATTTTATGTAAAGATATATAAAGGGACCATCTACTGAGGGCTATTTATATATTTATTTATTTGTTTGTTTGTTTATTTGTTTGTTTATTTAACATATTTTTATACCGCCCAAAACACAGGTTCTCTGGGCGGTTTACAAAACAATAAAAACAACCAATACAATGACTGACACATTTCAACTATTATTATTATTATTATTATTATTATTAATTCAATTTCGATATCGCCCTTCCAAAAATGGCTCAGGGTGGTTTACAAAGAGAAATAAAACAAATAAGATGGCAATTTTAATTTTAATAAAATTAATTTTAAATAAATTTTAAATAAAATTAATAATTTTAAATAAAATAATTTTAAATAAAATTAGAAAATTTTAAATAAAATTAGAATTTAAAAAGTAAAAACCATGAAAACACAATTAAAACACAATTAAAACAATATCTAATTAAAAGCCTGGGTGAACAAATGTGTCTTGACTGCCCTTTTAAAAGTTGTAAGAGATGGGGAGGCTCTTATTTCAGCAGGAAGTGTGTTGCAAAGTCTCAGGGCAGCAATGGAGAAGGCCTGTCCCTGAGTAGCCACCAGACGAGCCAGTGGCAATTGCAGATGAACCTCTCCTGATGATCTCAATGGGCAGTGTGGTTCATAGCAAAGAAGACATTCTCTTAAATACCCAGGGCCCAAGCTCTTTAGGGCTTTATAGGTTATAACCAAAACCTTGTACTTTGCCCGGAAACATATCAGCAGCCAGTGTAGATCTTTTAAGATAGGATTGATATGGTCTCTCCGAGATGACCCAGAGACCAACCTGGCTGCCGCATTCTAGAGTAACTGCAGTTTCCGGACTACGGACAAAGGCAGCCCCACATAGAGCACATTGCAGTAGTCAAGTCTGGAGGTGACCAGCAGATGTACTACTGTTCTGAGGACATTTATCTCAAGAAATGGACTCAGCTGATGTATCAGCCAAAGCTGATAAAAGGCACTTCTGGCCACTGCCTCAACATGGGACACCAGGGAGAGTTTTGTGTCCAGAAGCATCCCCAGATTGTGTAGCTATTCCTTCTGGGGAAGCGTGACCCCATCCAGAACAGGCAGATCAAAATCATCTCCCAAGTTTTGACCCTGCACAATCAGTACCTCCGTTTTATCTGGATTCTGTTTCAGTTTGTTACCTCTCATCCAGCCCATCACTGCCTCAAGGCAGGCATTTAGGGAGGTTATGCCTTCTCCCAATGATGTTGACAAGAAGAAATAGATTTGGGTGTCATCAGCATACTGATAGCACCCTGCACCAAATCTCCTGATGATCTCTCCCAGCAGTTTCATGTAGATGTTAAATAACATCAGAGACAATATGGAGCCCTGAGGAACACCACACCAAAGTTCGGTTTTTGAAGAACAACAGTCCCCGAGAGACACCATCTGGAATCTGCCCAAGAGGTAAGAATGGAACCACCGCAAAGCAATGCCTCCCACCCGCAACCCGCTCAGATGTTCCAGAAGGATACTATGGTCAATAGTATCGAAAGCTGCTGAGAGATCCAACAGAGTCACACTTCCTCTGTCAATTCCGAATTGGGGATCATCCATCAGGCTGACCAAGGCAGTCTCCACCTCATAGCCCACCCGAAAGCCGGTGTGAAATGGGTCTAGATAATCAGTTTCATCCAAGACTGCCTGGAGTTGGGAGGCCACCACCCTCTCAATTACTTTGCCCAGCCACAGAAGGTTGGAGACAGGCCTATAGTTGCTCAACTCTGAGGAATCCAGGGCAGGCTTCTTCAGAAGTGGTCTAATAATTGCCTCTTTAAGACAAGGAAGCATCCGGCCCTCCCTCAGAGAAGCATTTATGATCTCTACCAGGCCTTCCACAACCACCTCCCTGCCAGATAGTGTTAGCTACATTGGGCAAGGGTCAAGAGAACAGGTGGTAGGCTGAATTGCCAATAATCCAAAGTATAGTTCATACAGTATATCTCAAAATAATTTATTGCCAAAGTAGTTTGCTTATTTTAACAGGAAACCAAAATGCCTGCAAGGCAGATGTGAAACCAGGCATCCCCTGTCAGTTTTAACAGACACACATCCCTCTTCAGATGGCTTGGCTTACCACCAGCTCCTGCTACACAGCAACATCGTTCCTTAATGTAGGGAGAAAGAAATCAGCTGTGGCACTAGCTAATGGAAGAAGAAGGCAGTATTCCCATTGGTTAGCAAGTATCTGAAACAGAACAATTTTAGTGGGATGCATGGTTGGACCACTTGATTGTGACTGTCAGCTGCATGGATTTCTGAATAATATGTTATGACTTTTAATATGACACTTTCACTAGCCCACTGAGGTCCAAAAGAAGTCTCTTTCATAAGATCTTGGAAGCAGTGTTTCCCCTTATGCAGCCTCAGACTGCCACTCACTGTTATAAGAAGGCTTTGCCTTTGTGGACAAGGCTCATGTGTAAGGCTCAGTATAGCAGCCAGTGCTTAGAGTGGAACCCTTTAGATCCATCCCACACTGCTTCCAGTAAGAAAGCGCTGACTCACAGATACATGTTTATCCCTTATTTACTGTAACACTGCAGCCCTCTTCAGATGTTGTTAAGCAAAGCCCCGCTCACACTTACAGCTCAGAAAAGGAAAAGGAAATCCCACCTGGTATCTGTCACTCACCTGCTGCTGCCAGGCACTCACAGTTAGGGCACCGTTTGAAAGCAAAAGTGCCATAACTGTGATGGCCAACGCTTCCATGAGTGGCAGCCTCAGGCGATTCAGGCTGCTCCTCACAGAAATGCCAGCTGTCATGGAAACAGCGCCCTAACCATGAGCGCCCAGTAACATGGGGTGAGTGACAGCTCTGAGCTGTAAGCATGAGTAGGGCTTTGCTTAATAACATCTAAAGAGGGATTGCATGATGTCGAAATGGGTCACCAGAGATCTTGTACCACCACAAATAGAAGTTTCATATGTTCTCAAACATAATGCATTTCATTGAACCCCTGCTAACTGGGCAAAGAGGCACCTTTTACTGTGGTGATTCTCTTTATTAAGCAGGGGGAGAGTAACTGGCCTTATCCACCCCCAGCACAGTACCTCCAGTGACTGTTGCTGGTGTCTATCTTGTTTTTAGAATGTGAGCCCTTTGGGGACAGGGAGCCATCTTATTTGTTTGTTATTTCTCTGTGTAAACCGCCCTGAGCCATTTTTGGAAGGGCGGTATAGAAATTGAATTATTATTATTAATTATTAATATTATTATTAACTTAGGGCCACACTAGCCATTAGAATGCATATGAGGAGACAGTACTGATGAACTGCTACATATGTGGTTAGAAAAAAAGGGAAACATACCAGGAGGGGGAGCAGGACATGCTCATGCACTTTCTAATCATGTGGTAGGCAGGCCAGGTCAGACTTATTGTCGAAACCAGACCTCAGTACTTTTGTCTGACAGGATGGAAACCAAGTTGTTACCTACACATTAAAACCCTTTTCAGTGTTATGCCAATCAAGCTAGTTTAATTATAGGCACATTCTCCTGACTTGATTAAAAAAACATGGCCACATATGGCTAAAAGAGCATTTTCAATGCTTTTGGGGAGGGAGGGCAGGTACTTAATTAGTTTTTAAATGTCACTCCTACAACACAAAACTCCAAACAGCACAACAAAAACAGACACATCCAACAATGAACCTTTTACATTGCTACACTCGTTGCAATGTTCTATTTTGGTTCTTTTAAAGGTTTAGGTTCCATAACCCTTGCAGTACTTCCTTTTCAATATCAGCATCTTTTGAAAGATTTCAATGAAGGT
Organism: Hemicordylus capensis; assembly: GCF_027244095.1. Taxonomy (NCBI): domain Eukaryota; kingdom Metazoa; phylum Chordata; class Lepidosauria; order Squamata; family Cordylidae; genus Hemicordylus; species Hemicordylus capensis. The sequence goes on from NC_069659.1 coordinate 206,964,003, forward strand.
AGCCCTGGGATCTAAATGTAGCTATGTTATAGGGCTGGTATACTGTAATGGCTAAACTATGGATTAGAAAGTCCCCAATTCAAATCTTGCCTTTACAAAGAACTTACTATGTGGCCTTAGACAAGCTACACACTCCCTCTTTCTCAACCTTCCATCAGCAGAATACTGACCAACCTTGCTGGACTGTTGTAAGGATTATAATATTTTCATGTATGTTCATGCTCTGAACACACAGAAAGTGCTGCATAAATAAGAAATAACTAGCTTAACCCACGCAGAGCATCTGCGTGCTAGTACTTGAGTTCTCCCCTCACCCCCTGCCACAGTCCCCCTCACAGAGATCTCTCCACCCGAGCCTGAGCCGGACTCCTGCTCCTGCTCCTCCATCCGGTTGCTTCCATCCCCCTCACCCCTCTTGGTCACTCCTCTATCCCTTTACTCCACCCCCCTCACCCCTCTTGGTCATGGCTGCAGTGTTGCTGGTGCCTATTAGCCAAGCTGCAGCCCACCTATCCCCAGAGACCTCCCCACCCTCACCCGAGCCCTGCTCCTGCTCCTCCACCACAGGAGCAGCAGCAGCGGTTGACCAGGCCCTTCTTTGCTGCTACCACCAGCATGGCCGCTCATTCCCCTCCAGCTGCTGACAGGCCCAGGCCCATCCTTTGCCTGCCTGCCTCTGCCAATGGTCAGACAGCAGCAGTGGTTGATGGGGCCCTTCCTTGCTGTCAATAGGCGCAGCCATGGCTGCTTGTTCCCCTCAGGCCACTGACAGGCTCAGGCCCATCTCTCACCCTTCCTTCTTTCTCTCTTGCCCTCCGTTCTTTTTCGGTCTTTCTCTCTCCTCCACTCATTCCTCCCCCCCCCCTTCCTGAGTTAACAGATCTTGTTCATCTTGTTTCCTCATCTAATTCACACACAGCAGCCTCCTTCTCCTGAAGGGGCTCTCTCCTCCCTCACAACCCCTCTCTTCGTAGACCCCTGCGCACACACACACATATACATACATACATACTAGCAGACCCGGTGCAGAATGTCTGCGCCCTCTTCCCCCGGGCATATCTGACGCCCGCCCAACCAGCTCCCCCCCGCCCCCCCCCCGCAGTTTCTGGCCCGTCCCCTCCCCTTCTGCCGCCACCTCCTCACCCTGGCGGCCAAGCCCACCACCGCCTCCTCGCTGCTGCTGCCTCCCCACAGCAGCCAGGCCTGCTGCCATCTCCCCGCCACCGTGGCCTGGCCCCACATGCGGCCGGGCCCACCGCCGCCGCCTCCCCAACGTGGCCAGGCCCGTTTCTGCCTTGCCTGCTTCTCCTCGCTGCCATGAGTCTGGCGTCCAGCAGCCAACCGGCGTCCAGCCAATGAGGTGCCTCCCTCGCCAGCACGCATAGCCTTGCCACATCCCTATGCATGGCTGGTGGCTGGCTAAAAGAATTAACTGTGTGTGTGTACACACACACACACACACACACACACACACACACACACACACACACATATATACCCCTCTCTTCTACAATCAAGAATATCTTCTGCCGAGTAACAATTGCATTACAACTCCAACTGACCTTTATCCTTAATCAACCCAGGCTGCTCCTCCCTACCTGCATACAGAATCCCCACTGTCCAATCACCATGGTGCTTCTGCTCTCACAGGCTCCTCCTCCCTATCTGCATATGGAATCTCAACTCCCCGATCACCACGGTGCTTCTACTTGTGAACTCTCAAGAGAGCTGCCATGCATGGGATTAGCCACAGGTACACCTTTTCTGCTCGTGAACTCTCAAGAGAGCTGCCACACATGGGATTAGCCATGAGTACACCTTAGAGAATTATATATATACGAGGAATTCATAGCCCTTCTTTTTCATACTATGCAAATCATGGTTATTGAAGACCATTATCTCGATGGCGTTTATAGGCTGAGACTCTGCATTTGGAGCCAAATGGTGAAACCCATCTTGCATTATATATTGTTCTGTTCTCTATTTTATGCAAGCCCCAGGAAGGTCTCACCTCTCCCTACTCTAGATAGGATTCCTGTATAAAACTGAGTTTCTGTTGAATGTAAGCCAATAACTAACAGTGTGGGCTCAGTTTACACTGGCAACCTTTAAAATGAATCATAAGATTGCCAACGTGTTATTTGTTGTTACAGTGATCAACTAGCTGATCCCGCACAGAGCATCTGTGCGGCAGTACACTCCCCCCACCTTCTGCCCCAGTCCCTAGTCCCCTCCCCACAAGCCTTCTGCCCCAGCTTGCTCCCTCTTCCGTTTTTCCCTCTTTCTCTCTCTGTCATTCGTGCTCCCCCCCCCCGGCACTTTTTAGCCTGCTTGTGTTTTTCCCACTGGCCGTTGCAGCCGCCTCATCCCTCCAGTCCCTGGTGCAACGGGTGGCCAAGCGTTCAGCCAGCTCCTCCCTGCACGGCCCTCCCTCTAACGAGCATCTTCCAAAGCGGCCAGCCATTTGTCTCTGCCCAGCCAGGCTCTGCCGCTTTCTCTCCCCACAGCTTCCCCGCTCCCTTCTGCCCCAGTCCGTTCAGTTCTCCTCTCCGCTTGCCCGCTTTCCTTCCTTTCCTTTCCTCCTCAAGCGGCCACTTCCCTACGTGGCCAACTGCTGCCCAGCCAATCTGCTGGGTTGCTGGGACACATCCCCACAGAGGCACATCTACGAGGATTAATATAATAGATACGCTGACCCCACACAGAGCATCTGTGTGGCGCTTTGGAGCCGGCTGTTTCCCCCTTCCTCTTCCTCTTGCCCCGGCCCCCGGTCTCTCCTCTCTTCCCCTTCCCTCCAGCCCCGCGTTCTCTAGCCCTCCTCCCCTCCCATTCCTCCCCCCACCGGCCAAAAAGGTCCCCGCCACCCACCCACCCGCTGCCACCATTTTCTCTCTCCCTCCTATCTGCCTGCCGCCACTGCGTCTTTTATCTCCCCCATCCGCCCACCCCGCTTTTCTCTCCCCCTCCACTGCCGCTTTTCTCTCCCGCCCGTCCAGCCACCGCCACTGCTTTTCTCTCCCTCCCTCTTCCACCTGCCCGCCCGCCCGCCAGCCACCACCAGTGCCACTTTCTTCCCCCTCTCCTCCTTCCTCCGCACTCCGCCAGGTTTCTCGCTGGAACTCTCGCAGCGTATTGCGAGAGTTCCGCCACCAAATCCTGGACACACATGCCGGCTAAGGGAATTAATTATATAGATATATTCATTAGTATGAATTTGCTTTCGGGATTGAGGCCAAATCCATATATCATCATCATCATGTGAGACTTTTTTCCATCACCCTCTACTAACATCTGTGTGTAGAGGGGCAGGAAACACAATTTCTTTCCATTTGCTACATGCTGTATTGCTCTGTGTCTGCTTGGGGAGTAAGATCCAGTTTGTATCAGTGCTACGACCAGCCACAGGATAGGGCACACTATGAATCTACAGTCCAATCTTAATTATAAATAGTAAATAATACTTTATTTGAACTCCCATAACATTCACTAGGATTCACTTTTCCAACATGAATGCTTAGGACTACAGTTTTTGCAGTCAAAAGTTTAAATTAACAACACATGCCACCTAACAGGCAAGGTATAAACACAATTCCGACTTTTAGAGAGATTATGAGCCCCAAACACCACACATTTGTTGGTAGAACTTTAAAATCTGAGTAACTAAATAATAATAATTGTTGGCTAGCTGGAGACACTATCCAAGGCCTTTATCATCGGATACACATAGATGAATTGCAAGACAGTGCACATATATTATACCCAATATCTCTGCCACACTCTGTCCTGTTCTGAGTATAATGATACAGAATAAGAAAGTTAGCAACTGTGGGTTGGGGTGTGGGCTCCTTCCCATCTTTTTCTTAGCTTATCATTAGGATGGTGGAGAGGAAGAGAAGAAAGGGCTGAAGCTCCCCATAAAGGTAAAGTGTGCCATCAAGTCGATATAGACTCCTGATGCCCACAGAGCCCTGTGGTTTTCTTTGGTAGAATACATACACCACACCAAAAAGAGAACCTCCTGCCTTTACCTAGTAATAAAGTAAATGAACAGAGAGTGTTGTGTAACAATGATGCACAGCATTATTAGGGAAAATAACCCTATGTTACAGATTATGAATGTTTTAAAGTTTGGATTTTAATCCATCTCTTATTCAATTGGTTTTTTTTAACACACACACACAATTTCTAAAGAACGCAATGGTTTTAGAAGAAATGTCGCAAGTGGTATTCCTTTAAAATCAAATTCTCTGCGTGGCAGATAAACACAGAGGCAGACCGTCTTTTTAATCACAAGTACCCTTTTTGCCTGGAAATCCCCCCACCCCCACGTCTTTGTGGCAGCTTTTATAAATAGATCTTGACCTAGATATCTTAAGAGCAGGAAAGCCCCTTAAAGAGCCAGAGTTAAAAGCATTACTTGCCTATGGATTAGAGCAGACAAGTAATCACGTTTTATACCCAGCAATGACCTTCATCTAATGCAAATGCCACCTTCACTTAGGAAAGTATCTGACAAAAAAACAATGCTGGTAGCAACACATTTGCTCCAAAATACAAAGCTCAGCAGATAGAGGAACCTCCTTCCGCAAACATCATATCTGCATCTCTTTTCTTCAGTGCACAGGAAGATGGATGGAAATGCTCATGGGCAAAGTGCTCTTAATGCACGTATCGTTCTTGTCACTGCTAACAGGGTTTGCTGCATTTGGGGGTCATATTCACCACACAACATGCAGGACTTCCAGTGCTAATAAGGAAGGCTGTCGACTGATTAGCGAAACTTCTGTTGATTAACAATGACAGGTGATTCATTGATGATTAATCTATTTAATTTAAATAAAATGCACACAGTATTACAAAACCTCAAATAGGTCTGAGAAAATGAAGGAAGTGTAAGATAGCTTACACATTTAAAAACATAAACTATGACACTCTGTTACAAGTAAAGCCCATCATTAATATTTTCCTTTTCATCCCCTATCACAAACACCACACCAGAACCAAAATAGCTTCAAGTGTGCCTCTCTTTTGGTTAAATGTGAGGAAGAAAAGGAAATATTAACTGGAAGTGGGAGGGAGAGACTAATAAATTCTTGGATATTGCCACATATACTTGGCCCTGGCTGCATAGACTAAAAAAAGATCAAATGACATTGCTTTTTTTTTTTTTTAACGTTATAGCCCCAGGACTCCATCTCAGGAGAATTGAAATACTGTCATTTTAAGCCTGCCTAATTCAATATAACAGTGGGGCTGAACTCCATATCTTTTCCTCCAGGGTGGCAAAGCAGCTTGGGGCATTTATGACTGGGAAAACAGTCTATGGATTTAGCACTGCTCCTGCCACCTCTTTGCCAATCAAATTCAGACCTCTATACAGCTGCATATCTGAGGGGGTTTAAAAAAGAAAATAGAAGATTGATCTTTTGCATCAAAGTTTCCCTGGGGTGGGGAATGGCAGCATGTCCTACAGCCACTACAGTAGTCTTGGGAGAGACTCCAAATCCCAAGGGCCACTGTACCTGGTCTTCATAGGTCCTTTGGATTCAAGCCCATATTCTTTCTCCCCATTATCTGATTTTCAAGACCATCCCAACATAACCCTTCCTTCCCAGAACAGAGTAAAATGCCTGACTGGTAAGTGGCTAAGGGGGCAGCATTTTAGCACTGCTTGGCATTCAATGAACACAATCCCTAACTTATTCTGAGTTCACCTATAAGTACTTTGGCAACACACCCTTTGATTGTGAGGACTCTTCCCTTCCCTTTTTCTGGACCTTGAAAATTAGTCAGGCAGAACTGACAGAGGAGAGGGACAACAGTGGCAGGAGGAACCTTGAAGTTGAATGAATTACAGCCACACCACACTCACAGCTAATAAATAGGCCTGTGTGCTTTCAGAAAATTCAGATTTGGATTCAACCTGATCTGACTTCAGCAATTTTGGATTTGGATTCTATGGGCCTTGGCAATGACAGATATTGGATAGGATTCAGAATCCGAATCCAGATTTTTTTCCCACTATAGTGGTCAACGGGGAAATTAAAAGCCCACCAGAAAAATGCCACACATGTGGGGAAGGATGTCAGGGCCCTCTGTAGTGAATTTGGAGACAATTGGTGAATCCCCTGAGTTTTCATATTTTTTTGAATTTTTTATTTTAAAATGGTGGAATCTGTCTTGTTTCAAGCCAAACTTTACAAAACTTCTGAAACTGAAGATCCTCCCAGGACCATCATTCCACCAGCATGTGGAAGAATCTGCCCTTCATTAAAAAAGGGTAATAGCATACCCCTCCCCACTTTTGTATGTCCAGAATGGATGTGCATACAATTATTAAATCTGGCAAACATGAAGTCCACATTCACAGGACTCATTTTTCTAGAAGCTATAGCTCACTCATTTGATTTCTGGTAAATTTTTTATTTATTTTTAGTGTGGGGGAGGCTAAAACTGGTGAAAACTGGCTTGTTTCAAGCCAGAACTTTACAAAATGTTATGGATCTGAAGCCCCTCCTTAGACTTCACTCCTTTTAATTCCTTAAAGAGTAGAAGGGAAAGTGAGAAATGCTATCTAACAAAAAAAAATGCAGAAACATTCAAAGTAATTTCATTTTTACTGACTGTGTGCTTCTGCAATCGGAAAGACAAACATTAATATAACATCAAAATAATATATTTGAGTACTTTGAGAGTGTCAAAAGGCATGTAGATAAAGGTGATCCGGTCGACATAGTATATTATTTATTTGTTTATTTACATTTCTCACCTGCCCTATACCCAAAGGTCTCAGAGCAGGTTACAATAAAACCAATATAAAACATAATTAAAATACAACATCATTAATAAAAAAATACAGTTAAACACACACACACACACACACACACATATATATAGCAATAGCAATAGCACTTACATTTATATACCGCTCTATAGCCGGTTTACAAACCGGTTTACATTTATATACCGCTCTATAGCCAGTTTACAAACCGCTCTAAGCGGTTTACAATGATTTTAGCATATTGCCCCCAACATTCTGGGTACTCATTTTACCAACCTCGGAAGGATGGAAGGCTGAGTCAACCTTGAGCCCCTGGTCAGGATCGAACTTGTAACCTTCTGGTTACAGGGCGGCAGTTTTACCACTGCGCCACCAGGGGCTCATATACATATACAGTGCATGAGAGGGGAAGAACCACTACATTCCTATACTTGGACTTCCAAAATGCTTTTGACAAAGTTCCCCACCAAAGCCTCCTGACTAAACTTAGCAGTCATGGGATAAGAGGATAGGTTCATCTGTGGATTGGGGACTGGTTCAAGGACAGGAAACAGAGGGTAGGAATAAATGGACAATTTTCACAGTGGAGAGAAGGAAGAAGCAGGGGCCCCCAGGGATCTGTACTGGGACCAGTGCTCTTTAACTTGTCCATAAATGATCCAGAAGGTTGGGTAACCAGCAAAGTGTCAAAATTTGCAGATGATACTAAACTATTTAGGGTAGCGAAATGCAAAACAAATTGTAAGAAGCTCCAAGAGGATCTCTCCAAACCGGGGGAGTGAATGACACAATGGCAAAGGTGGTTCAATGTAAGCAAGTATAAAGTGATGCATATTGAGGCAAAAAACCCCAACTTCACATATACATTGATGGGGTCTGACTGACCAGGAGAGAGATCTTGGGGTTGTGGTGGAAAGCTCATCAAAAGTGTATACTCAGTGCACGGCAGCTGTGAAAAAGGCAAATTCCATGCTAGGGATTATTAGGAAGGGGGCTGAAAATAAAAATGCTAATATTATAATGCCCTTATACAAATCTATGGTGCAGCCACATTTGGAGTACTATGTGCAATTCTGGTCACTGAATTCTTAAGGAGAATTCAGGCTGAGATCTCATGAGTTTTGCCAGGAAAATTTGGGTTATTTAAAGCTGCACTGGTCAGTTACTGAGAAGGGCTTATGCTGGTGAGTGCCCTATGACTCAGTGTAAAGAGAGCACCAAGAAGGCTGTTTGGAGTGATTATCAGTCATGACATATATGTGGTGTTTTAAACCTCTGAGGCTTGTCTTGACAACATTGGGGTTGTCCCTGGATAGCTTGCTTGGACATAGATGAATGTGACAGCATCTGTGGTTTGTTTTATAACTTCATAGTTAAAAATAAAATTAATTAAAACAAAATAACTAGATCTCTGTGATTATACTATGGTCCTAATAAGTTGCTTGATCCCCCCACCTCCATTTGCTTGAAGGATGCAACGAATGGCAGGACTAGCCATACTTTTCTAGATTATAGATTTACTATCTTATATCCATATATGAACTCATCTTTTAATGATTACTATTGTACAACAAAAATACCGCACTGGGGGAAAAATCAAGTTTCACATTAAATTTGTACATGTCAAAACCACTGAACTGAAAGATTCCATTACTGATAATCAAGTACCATTTTCCGTCATTTTTCAAAGCATTTTCTCACCTTCCTCAAAGCAGATGTAACAGCTTCCAGTAAGATCTACCTACAGTGACACTCTCCTGATGCTCCTCAGGCCAAGCAAGGACAACCCTCCTTCGCTTTGACTTTGACACTGACACAATACACTGCAGTCTATGGGCACACTCCATTAAGCACTGGAGCCTGGCACAAGCCATTCAGTGACTGGAGTTGCTCAGCAGCACTTTCTGCTGGACTGCATGCGATACATTTTTTCCGCATGCAATATTAGCATCCTAATTTTGCAAACCTGCTTGTGGATGATGCAAAATGCCCCCCTTACCCACCAAACGTGTATTTATTGTTGAAGGTTTTGTTGTTGTTGTTGTTGTTGTTACAAAAAAAAGCAGCAAATTAATAATGGGTTTTGACTTTATTTCCTGTCAGTACTTTCAGCAGGCAGAGAACAAGCTTGCATTCTGAAGTTTATTGTCAGTTAGAGGATTTTGTTCTGTCATCCTGTCTGAACATTGGGAAATGTATCTGAGTAATTCACAAAAGGGCCTCTTATTGTATGATGGGCCTGCTCCAAGACATATATAAAAAGCATGGCGACCTTGGTTTGTGACAACTATGGTTTGGTGTGACATCTGAATTGAGAAATCATTGTTACAGCTAGTGCTCCACTTCCAGAAGATGCTGCATCATGGAGACAGGAACAAATTTATGAATCTTAGTGCTGGGAGAATAGAATATCAAAGAGATAAGCAGCCCTCCGCCATGGTTTGTCTGTGGACGCTTTGGGAGGTCAAACCCCAGTTTGGGTTCGAAACCCCATAGTAAGCTAAATGCCACAGTAAGCACAAACTATGGTTAACATGACATCTGGACTTTCTTTTAAGGATGTTAGGACCTTGTAAGCTATATTATGGCAACTTCTGTCTGAACTGAGACGCCTCATAGGGTTGCATTTCTTGTGCTATGCCACCTGACATCCTAGTCTAGCTTATTTAGCTTTGTAGTGGGTTTTTTATTTTTTATTTTATTTTTGAAGCATGTTGATAGGCATGAAGGACCAATGCTGAGCTTCCACTGTGACTGAAGTGAAGAACGCTCCACAGGCTTCCTCAATCCCCATTTTAATTGGTCTTGATTTATTCAAATCTCCAGGACCCACTGAGCTGCTTTCTCATGTTTTAAAGTGTAAACTGTTTTTTAAGATGTTGCCATTAACTGTGATTTAAAAGCATCTAAGAGTTCTCAGGGTGTTTTCATGTGGATTGCTGCTTTCTCCTAAAATTAAACATTTAGCAGCAGATGAAATGTTTCTAGCAGGAATGCAGCTTAATGATACATTTCCCCAGGGGGATCAATTACAGTATAGTTGCACCAAACTTTTTTCCATAATTTGCCAAAAGGAAGATTTTTTTATTGCCAGAAAATAAAAACATTATTCCTATTTGTTGGAAGGGATATTCACTAAGAATTAAAATTAAAATGAGGGGAGGGTTTAAAAACAGTAATACGATATACAGTATTCTAACACTTTCTGCCTCTGTTGCTTTCCCTGTGACCACTAAATACAGGTGGAACCATGCTTTTCTGAGAGAGAAAGATTTCTCTATAGATTTCACAAGTGGATGATGGAAGAATGATGGTTGGGCAGGGAGTGGGGACCCTCTTGTTCAGGATGTAGGGGCAATGAAAGCTTGAAGCCTACTTTAAGCAAAGCAAAAACAGGCAGCAGAAGCCCCCCTTCCAATTCAAGAGAACAGACTAGCCTTTATTCAATTAAATTGGTGTTAAAATAAACTGAAAGCAACAACACCATGTGACACTCTCCAGAACAGAACACCCTTCAATGCTGTACACATCTCCCCATTATAGTCTACTGAGTAATAAAGGTTCTCCATTATGCAGAACCCAAATATCTTACTCTTTGTGACAGCTTGCCTGCAGAGGATCTGCCTGCTTAAACCCCACTGTGCTTCAGCATGACCTCTGCAGTTGCCCAGAGGGCAGTATTTTAGCTTTCAGTTCAGTAGGGATCAGATGATATAAGGGGCTATTAGGGTTCTACCTGGTCCTATTAAGGACCAGGTATAAAGGAATCTGGCCAGGCTCCTCAGTAGCTTGTTGCCCAAGTGATTCCCAGATGTAGTTGACTGCAACTCCCATTATCCCCAGCCAAAGGCCATTGCAGCTGGGGATGATGAAGGAATCCCTGTTATAGGGAATACTGCTCTCAGGCTGGCCATACTTTCCTTCCTCACCCAATACACTGCTGACTTTGCCTCTAGACTGCCAGCCCTGACAGAAAGTTCCATGTACTATGTGCTTAGCCATTCATTTGCAAGCACCCATTTTGATTTAGTTAAAGTGAATCCCCGAAAAAGAGTCTGCTGCTCTATCTCTCTGATTATAATCAGATGCTCATTCAGGATGTGTATAAGACCAAGAAAGAGAAAAAGAGCCCAGATTTATTCATGAGTGTTGAATACCCAGCTTCTCATTAAAGCCCCTGTATTTGCAAGGCATAGAACATCAGATCTATACAGCCAAATGCATGATGTCAGCTGCTGTGTCCGGATGCTGAATACAAAACATCCTGGTGCTGTATTTAAATTGACAAGGGTTACTATATTGGGAGTTTTTGCTGTCTCACTGGGAGCCTGGGGACACAGCTGTCAAACCAAGAAGTCAAGAATGTCCTGCAAAGTGAACCCTGTCAGCCTCTTTCATTTCTGCAATGGGAAACTTTCCTCTTCCTGTGCTCTTCTTCTTCTTCCTCATGCAGTGTCTTGTGTGGATTCAGCTCCTAGGCTGTATGACGTCATTGATTTATACATCTCCCCACCTGCAATCCCCTAAACCCAATAGCATCTATAACTGGGATTACTGAGGCAAACATCAAATTGACATACGGTATTTGAAAGACTGTCAAGACTCAAGTACAACCCAAGACTCAACTTCACAGAAGTCTCTTAACATCAACACCAAAATGACCATATTCCTCTATTTTGCCTTGGACATGATCTGAATTAGTATTATTTTCTTTCAACTGAGTCAAGGCTTTTCATTTTGTTGTTTACACTGAAGAGAAACACTGCCCTCGCATTTGTTGAATTTTATACAAGGAATGATTTAAATATTTAATGCATCTAATGGCATTTGACAACACCTTCACCTTGGAATTATGCAGATGGGTTTTGCCAGAGTATTTAACTTGCTGTATAATCAGAGTAAGAGTGCATGTGTGTTGTCATTCAAGGGTTTTTGTTTCCGTCTAGAGAAATAATTTGGACAGCAATAAGACAGATTTGAAGAAGTGAATATCAAGTGTCAACTTGCTGATATTAATATAGTTCTGACAGTTTTGCAGAATGGATACGGTTTTCTTAGTGATGGATGAACAGATTGTTAAGTAAAGTTAGAAGAAATCTGAGAGAGAGAGAGAGAGAGAGAGAGAGAGAGAGAGAGAGAGAGAGAGAGAGAGAGAGAGAGAGAGAGAGGCGGGGGGAGTTGCATTATTTATTATCACCCCTCTATTTACAAGTCTGTTTGAATCCTGTTGCATCCCCAACAGTTGTTTTGGGAGTGCAGATAGGATTCAATCTGATCTCTCCAACAACCTGCCCAGGAATTCCCAACATCCCTCCACCTGTCTGCTGCTTTCTTATCAACGTGCCTTTCTTGTGATTCCAGTTACAGCAGCAGCAGCAGCAGCAGCAGCAGCAGCAGCAGAATAGAGAGATATTTCTCTCTTCCTTCTCTTCCTCCCTGTTGCCTGGCATTGAGTCATCACAGTGATCCAGACGCAAGAAAGGCTGGGAATTGTAGTCTTTCAGCACTACTTCTTACCCTTCGAAGATGTGCTGGAAAGACTGCAGTTCCCAGAACTTAAGGCTGTTCACACAAGCAGCCCTACCCGGCGCTCACGTGAAGTGGCACGATTGATGCTAATCCTGGTGCTGCTCCTCTGGGTAGCCCAGGAATACTCTTCTAACACTGGATAGCCTGCGGGCAAACCCTTCTACCCACGTCACTGGTTGTGTGTCTGCTTGGGCTGCCTGCAGCTCGAGCAGATGCAGAGCCATGTGCCTACAGTGCCCAGCTTGTGGGGAAATCCCCCAATGCACCATGCATTGTGGGATTTCTGGAGGCCAGGCAGCATTTCCCTGGCCTCCAGAACACTATGCCACTCGTCACAGTGGCAATCGTGTGCACAGTGGAATGGTGCAGCAACAGGATCCAAGAGACTGTGTGGGGTAAAGCAGGCATTCTCCTGCCTCCCCCCACCCACACAGTGAGAACAACCTCATTGTCTGGCAGCCTGTGGTGATGTATACTGAGAATGAAAAGACAATTTTGCCCCTTTTGCTACTGGTGATACCTAGAATACAAGCATCACAGCATGCCAGATGCAAGGAGGGTGGGGATTCATTATCTTCCCAAAAATTTAGCCATAGGTCAGTCGTGCTGAGAAGATTGTGATTTCCAGCCCTCCTTGTTTCTGGGATGCTGTGATGACCCCATGTGTAGTCATCACATGGGATGCAGAAAAATGTCTCTATTCTGCTGCTGCTACAAGAAAGCTAAGTGATGGAAGAGGGGGTTTGGAAGCAGGGAGTACGTGCGAGGCAGGCAGGGCCTACATTTCTCCAGATTTGGATTACAATCCAAGTTGGAGTCAGGAATAAAAAATCCAGAAATTATATTTTCTATCATAATGCTTTTCTCATCTTTCAAGGACAGCATGATGAAATTGCCAATTGACTCCTGAACCACCTGAAATAAAGCTCAGTGGCATCACTAGATAGATTTGTTTGTTTTTCCAGGCCTCAGGATGTTCAGTTGGAGTACGTGTCTCTCTGCCTTCAAATTTACCAAGAATTCATACCACCCCCAAGTTACTTATCTAGCACTCAGATCAGGAATGGTGAAAACATTTTCATAAGCCTCAAACTAAAATATATATTTAAAATAGAAAAGCAATAGCACTGCTGCCCTTGGTATGCCCCCACTGACTTGTCAGCTCTCTACTGCTTTGATGATATTTTGCCTTGGAGGCCTTTATTGATGTCTGTAATATCTTGAAGAATAAAAGAGAGTTTCTTCAGTCCTTCCTGTGCTTGCTTTTGAGAAGTTGACCTGCATCACCTTCTGATTATTATTATTTTTTCCATTTCTATAGCTCTATTCATTGTACAAAAATTTCTCTGCCCTAGCCCTTTACAGACACCAATACCCACATTCAGGAAACATCTGAGGGGAAAGTGGAGGCACACTCCTGTAGCCATGCATTCAGCCTTTGTCTGGAAAGGGCACAGCTGAACATGGGGAGGGTTCCTCCATGTGATTAGGATAAGCCCTGCCCCTTTTGCACAGTTGCTGTGGGCCATCAGCTATACTGGCATCAAGGGTGCTTCCACTTTCCCCTCACACATTCATTGAACGTAGGCAGGGTCACAGTGGCGATATTGTCTGGAAAGGATCTTGTGAATTGAGTACATAGGGATGGGGAACTGCTCAAGACCATTCAATAAACTACATGGCTGAGCAAGGATTTTACTGTTAGTCTACCATCCTCAAAGGCACTGACTGCATCCATAGCACACATTCATTCAACACATGTACAAGCTGTGTAAAGTCTACACATTATTGTTGATCTGTACACACAACCATGTGTGTACACACAAGTGCGAATGTTCCATGTGTGGAACATTCACACATTATGTTCCACACATATACAGCAGTATATGGTGAATTGCACTCTAGAGGAGTCCAGTCCCAGGGGTGACCTTTTAGTCATGTATGACACTTCAGATAAAAACATGCTTGCACACATAGACACCTGTATGTGTGAGCATCATTACATGTGAATAGTCTGCATACTACTTCTTAACAAACTACACCACAGTGCAGGTAAATTCAGACAGAAGTGTTTAGGTCTGCCACTGCGGGTGCATAGATTATATCAGGGGTAGGCAAGGTGTGGCTCTCCAGATATTGCTGAACTATAATTCCCATCACCCCCAGCCCGCAATCTCAGCCACAACTGAGAATGAACAGACCGTTTTGCCCCTTTCTGCCATTGTTCATACATATTACAGCTTGGGGTAATGGGAGTGTTGTAGTTCAGCAACCTCCGGAGAGTCGCATGTTAAAAAGAATGCAGAGCACATATTGCCTTCCTCTTCTTTTTCGTTCCTGCACAGAGCAGGAAACAGTATACCAATTATTCTAGGCTATTTACAGGCTGTTTTTGTTTTTTAAATAGTGCATTAGAAAATACAATGACTTATTTTATTTCTGATGTATAATGTTTTGGGCTTCTCTGTCAAAATCACATACCAAATTAAACAAATCAAAAACATTGTATTGCTTACTGGGACCATTTGCCCCTCAAAACTTGACAGTAAATATCTGAAAAATGGATTACGACTCCTCATTCTGAAAATATAGCTTTTTGTAACTGGGATAAGCCATGTCAAACCCCAGAATTATTCACATCCACCTTGTTAAATGTTTCCATAGCCAAATTGTTATGACTCATTTTTGACTACTTAATTTCCGCCACTCAAACTACATACATTCTTGAGGAGAAAAAAGGTTGGATTTTCATTTTACTGTTAAATGGAAGGAAATTCAAAGACACTTCACTGCTGACTAGAGCATCTTAATCAAATCTGGTAAGATAAGCAATCAAGGTAGCTATTGTAGTATTTTATTACTAGCAGGAATCCAGAATGATGCCAAAGTAAACTTCAGAGCAATGCTTTTTATTAAAATGAGCTTCAGGAAAGAGACTTCAGTGATGCCTTGCAACAGAAGTAAGTAGGTAAAGATGGTGAAAAGTAAACTTTAGCTGTTTGTGGCTGAAGAGGCTACTGGATACCTACATGCAAGTGTCAGGGTCAAACAGGAGCATGTCCCATGCTATCTCCTCAGGAGGCCTGGCCTCCTTCAGCTGCTGCTCCATAATGGGGAAACATGAAGAGCCTTTCCTAGCATGGCAGCTCTTTGGAAGCTAAAGACTCAAAGTTATTATACACCACAACCATACCTGTTTGGGCTCAGAACCCACAGCTTAAATATACCCCACCAAAAAAAATTAGTAAGAGCATTTCCTTTCTCCTCCTGCTCCATTTCTCCATGAATCTCTTGAGGTAGTAAACTCTTTCACACTCTTACAGCTACCAACAAACACATTATAGTGCTATTTCTGATTGTTCTAAGTGCAGAAAGAGAAACTAAATAAATAACCACTCATCTTTCCTTTCCTTTACTGACGGATAATGAAAATATGTCCATGGCATTTGATTCAATGGAACTCATTTATTGTTAGGCTATAACAGTCATCAGCTGTTTTCTGCTAAAGTGCCTTCATAGTGTGCAATGAGAATTGGATAGAACTTTATGAATGTACCTTTCTGAACCACATCTTAACAAGACAGGTGATCATCGGGGCTTCCTAAGATTACAACCATTTACAAGTACTTCGACATTTCACAGTATTTCAACTGTGACAATAATTTACATGTGATTAGTACATCATAGAGGCTGCTGAAAAATAAGACCATCACATGGAGTGGGGACCTTGCGCGGGTCCATATGCACGCAGCATTTGATACTGCCAGCATTCAAATGGTAACTGTACTGGCATTAGGAATGCCAACCCTCCTGGATTGACCTAGAGTCATACTGGAATTGATATTGATCTCTTGATGACTATTGAAAGCAATCTGGAAGATTTTAATGGTTTGATATTGTGAAAAATATTGTGGGGAAACAAATCTCCTGGAACAGCTTCAATCAGAGTGGCAGTCCTAACTGTCAAGCAAATACTGAAGATGGATGAATACATTCATAGCTCTGACTTGTAGCCATCTTCACAACAGTGACTTTAGTTCACCATTTCACAATTATTGACTGATTTGGAAAGGAAGATCCCTGAACAGTAAACGATGATCTACTTTATGCTCTTGGTTATTGCAATGGTTTTCCAACTTCCTACCTCCAGGGGAACCTTTTCTGCATAAAATCATCTATTGAGAAACTCCTGCAGATCAGCTAAGGAAACCAAGCATGTTGCAATCTATTCTGCAGCATATACTACTAGGTAGGCACACTTTTAGATCATATGGGGCACTGAGCAGACCTACAGGTACCCACTACAATGATGACAATAGAGGAGTTGAGGAAGTGGGTGAACTCTCACCTTATGCTGAGCATCCAAGGGAAGTGGGAGGCAGGGTACAAAGAATTTGTGCTGGCTCTTATTTTTCTAGAGGCCTGTGCAAAGTAAGAACTGGCTACATGAGTTTTGGGATGGGGGGGGGAGAGCAAGATCTTCACTGATTAAGGTGGCTCAATCAAGGGTACAGACAGAAGGGAAGCCTGAAGAGCAACTCCTCTGTTAAATTTATTTTGCGGGGAAGAAAAGACACTTGGAGGGGAATATATGGCTTATTAAGTTTCATGCTGTTGGAGCAGTAAAATCAGGGGTGGGGTGGGGAACCACAAATGTTGTGGGGGGGTGGATCTGCATCCCTGGGCCCAATGATGGATTTCTTTTCCCACAAAAAACTAGAACTGGCCCTGGCTGGCATTCAATTTGAAGTTGAGCAAAGTGTCAAGCTATTCTTCATTTGAAGTATAGTTTGAGTTGAACTGCTAGCTGGTGAGATTTCTCCAAGTCCTAGCAACTGGATGAAATTTTTGCCAGGTTTCATTTCTTGGCACCAGATTAAAAGAGGAAGACGGTGGTTTACCAGAAACTCTACAGTTTGATTAAAAGAGAGAGCTAATCATGTTCTAACAAAAATGTGGTGGTTGTTTTTTCATGAGTTGATACAGAGATCAATTAGAAATTAAGTGAAATAGTCAATGAACACTCAAACTAATCCATCTCTTTCCTTGAATGACAAATGGAATGTAGATTCTGTAAAAAAAGGTTATTGAGTTGCCCAGTGAAGCTGGATGGCTTAGCAGACCCAGATGTGAGCCTCATTTATTATGAAAATATACCCAGAAACTCTATAAAAGCAATTAATTAATTTTATTTACTCACTAAGATAGCTTATGAGGAAGTGAATAGCAGATGATGTCAAATTTTAATTTAGTAGTAACAAGAGTCTGAATCACAATGGAGGGCTTTTCTAATACCTTAGATGAGGCCTGCACAACTTGTGACCAACCCACTCAAATGCCATCCACCAACCATGAAATATGACTGATCAAGTATCCGATAAACTCATTATTTTTGCAGTCCTTGGGAGCTATGACAGATTAAATCAAGTCCTCATGGCCAGCTATACGTTTAGCTCGGTGGGTCACAAGTTGCATACGCTTGGCTTGGATACTGGCAAACTTTTTAAAAAAGTAGCACTGGGCCTGAACACCCAAAGAGCCATTTCACATGATCTTGCAAAGCACACCCCAACAGAATATACCTCTTACATGACATCCACACAGGTCCCACTTGGGGGACAGCAAGACATGCTGTCCTCCTATCCACATGCAATGGATGAGCAGAAGAGTTTGAGAGGATGAAATTGCCTGGCTATGGGGTAGATGGCAGTACTGCTCAAATCTCAACAGAATTACAACTAAAAGGAAATGGAAGGTGTTCAATAAATAGAGGGGGCAAGTTTATTGATATTAATCATTTGGTTTATACATATAAAGCTGGACTGGAGTCCCTGTTTTGAAGTTGCACAGAGGGAGTGTGCATAGTTTATAACACTGGAGGCGGGGCTGTAACAAAATTGCACAGAGCGGGGAATCTTGTTCACCATCATTCAGGTTATAGTTGGTGCCAACCAGATGATAGCTAGAATTTCTTTTCACCAGATAAACAGAGAAATTGAACTCTCCCCCTTGGGGCATGCTTCCTTCTCATATTCCAATAACAATCATGTCAAAGGAGCTGGCGGCGGGGGGGAGGGAGTGAGGTTGAAAATGATAGGCATTAGGATTCAGGGTGGGGGAAAGAAGGTTTTACAGAGCAGCCTGTTAGAAATTGTAGGTATTTACAAAAGTAGTGGCAGGTGAATCAGGGATGGCAAGTCAGAGAGGGAGCCAGGAACTATTGTCTCTCCCCAAGGAATTCCTGAAAAAGTAAATGTGAAGGGAATGGCACTCATCTAAACTACTGGGCACCACTTACTGCTGGCAATGGGATGCTGGTTTAGATTGCCCACAGACATGAATATTCCAATTCAGTGAGCCCTTTTCTATTGTTACTTCCTAACCAGGGCACTTTCCAGCCTAGCTGCTCATTAGCAGCAAAATGCCTCTATTCTGGCAAGTCGCATTCGGGCCATAAACAGCAGGGGGAGCAGTCTCACAGCACCTAACAACCCTAAAAAAACAGCAACTTTTTCACGCCAGATATACAACTTCCTAGCTCTATATCGCAGCGATTAAATTCGCAACAAGGCATTGGAAATGTGAGCGGCACCCTGCTGTCCGCATAGGGATGGTGGTGTCACAACACAGGAAGTGTGGAAGCACACTTCCGAGATTTGTCCTGACCCTGTTGTAGGGTCTAGTCTGGAAAGCACCCAGGAGAAATGTGTTGGTCAACAGAGAGGAATGCATTAAACACATGCATTAACACGCTGGGAGAGAAGTAGCATATTTTGCCCCTACTGCTGGGTATGGAAAGAGATCTTCATTCATGGTATTTGTGTCAAACACACACGATGCAGTTATACAAATTACTGGAAAGTCAATAAAGCACTTATGCTCTTTTTTGAGAATTCACTTGCCTGTAAGTGCACTGTGGTTGCCATCCTCTAGCCTTGAAAAGCAGACAAGGCTTGCAACAGATGTTGCTTCCATAAAGCAAATCTCTGTTTTGGGTGCTTATTAAACTGCACACAGCAGCAGAGACAATTTACTGCTCCATTGCTCACATCCTCCAGCTTCCTCTGCCCACAATCAGTGCTGATGTTTGCCTGGCAGATGTAGAATGAAATTGCAGGGAGTCAGGCAATAACAGACCACAGACTGCGCCATTTATAAGGAAAAGAGTTGTGTGAAACACTAAAAGTGCAGAACCATTGGGTGGAAGAGCCCCCAAACAACAGATGGGCTCCCTACACAGCGAGAGTTCACAGTTTTCATCAATTTCAGACCTATCAGACTGGCCATAAAACCTTGTCAGAGCCTTGGATAACTGTACCCAAGTCCACAGAGTTGACAGGGGTTTTCCAACTCAAAAACTGCTGTCCATTACTTGGGCTGGAGCTATGGCCAGAAATGCAGAAGATAAAAGATGCTGTTCTGTTGACTAGGCAAAAATGGAAGGCCAAGCTCCTAATATTTATACTGGGCCTTGCCAATCGAGAGACTTCATACTGTCTGCTACTTGCAGGGACCAGTGCTGCACACCCCAATCCCTTCTGCTGTCTCAAGAGAGCTCGAAAACACACAGGTTGATGTGATGGGCAGCCCTATTTCAATGTGAGGGAGGGATCCACCAGCAGCCCTAAGGGTATAGCATGATGGGGCTGTTGCAGAATGACTTTAAAGCCCTTTGGGGCACTCCAACAGCAGCAGCCCCATCACGATACATCGTCAGGGCTGCCTTTTAAGTTACACAACACTCCATAGGTCCCTAACGATGACACAGGACTGTCCAACATGTTTGGTCACAGTAAGGAGATGGAACTGTAGCTCAGTAGTAGACAACCTACACCTTTGTACGTAAAAGGCCCCAGGTCCAATTCCTGGCATTTCCAGGTAGTACTGAGCAAGACACACAAAAATGTAAGTTTTCCATAGATTTCAATGAGACACACAGCAGCTTTTCTGCTGCTCATAACTTCTACATTGCCCATCCTACTGGCACGAAATTATCAAGCATTCTACTGTTCCCTTAAGGAATCATATCTGAAACATTTCAGACATATAAGGCAAAAGTTTCTCATTTCATAGCAAATGTTTAAAAAGCAGACAACTAGAACAAGCTTTACCATTGCATATCTGCTGCCTCTGACATCTAGACATCATATGACCTCTCCAAAGGATCAAACTTTCAAAATTTCAAACACAGAGAACAAAGGTGTTTCATTTTATAAGCAATAAAATAAGGCACTCAATGGAAAGCTTTCCATTGACTTCAAAGCAGTACTGGGCACTGGCAAAGCATGTTTATAGGAGGAGTGTTTGTACTAGGGGAGAAGGAGGTTCCAGCCAGCTGATAAAGTGCGCTGTGCCAGACAGTTATTTATTCAGGAAAAGAAGCAGCAGAGTGGCAAGTGTGGTGTTTTTGGTTAACCCATTCATTGATCCAGGCCAGCTTTTGAATGGGGCTTTAGTTACTGGTATGCCAGTCCTGGAGTAGAGGCGGAGGTGGACCTAACCAACAACCAGCAGCAAGAGCACTGAAGGCAGACTGCACTTGCCTCTCTAAATAATATCTATCTCATTAAACCGTGAATATTCCTGATTCAACACCACTGTCTTCTCCTACATACCACAACTATTTCCTCTGAATTCTACAGCAAGCACAGCAGATTGAACTGCCGCACTTTCAGACAAATAAAAGGAAGAGTCCTTCATTTTAGTGGAGATGAATCAGAACGTTTTGAGGCAAGAATCAGAACACCCACTTTCAAGCTAATAGGAAGAAGAGTCTTATTTTGGAGGTGTCTGATGCAGGCACACAGACAGCACCTGGCTCACTCAACTACTACAGAAACAGCACACACAGAGCACCAGATCAGACTAGGCAGAGTTTGAGGTGACATAAAGCAGCAGACACACTTGACTGGTAACACAGTGGACAAATAGGCAGGGCAGACCTGTGAGTTGTTTTTTTAGCAGCAGACTGGTAAGGCTGTAGAAGACTAGAGTGAGCAAGTAATCATAATTTAATTGCACCTCCATTTATTTTGTAAGGTTTCTGTATATGAAATGCTTTTTTACATATTTTAAAGTTTTCAGTGATCAAACTCCATCAAAATGTAACCAGATTGATTTTTCCTTTGTTCATACAAAAAAAGGTGCAAGTGCTGCATGTCAGCCACCAATTTCCCATCTGTTATGATGCAGAACTTGCCAAAAATCACTATCTGCATTATTCATCACAGATGACAGTCATTTACCATCTTTGGTGGCATGGGTCATGGACTATCACTCATCAGAAAAAGCAGGTAATGAATTACTGTAAATTCAGTTAATGAAAATTCCACTGATCAACTAGAAATCTCTATGCAATGAAACGAGTAGTAATCTGGAGCTCTAGATTTATAAACCTAGAATTGGTGTCACAAAAATATCTTTCCCCCCCCCCATTATATTTGTTATTTTCTAGTGATAACAAATATGACATTTAAAAAGGGTAAAGAAGAGATCGTCACGATTTGCGAGTTGAAGCTAAGGGAGCCCAATTACCTTGTTACAGCAATCAATTTATGGTACAAGACACCTAAAACAGAATTATTTTTATTTTTTACATTTTATATCCCGCTCTTCCTCCAAAGAGCCCAGAGGGGTGTACTACATACTTAGGTTTATCCTCACAACAACCCTGTGAAGTAGGTTAGACTGAGAGAGAAGTGACTGGGCCAGAGTCACCCAGCTAGTATTATGGCTGGATGGGGATTTGAACTCGGGTCTCCCCGGTCCTAGTCCAGCAGTCCAGCCACTACACCAATGTGACAATTCACCTTGCCAGCTTTCAGTTTGTTTCCCTTTGTCTCCCTGGGATAAACTGCTGAAGGAAATCCAGACAGAGTGCAAAATGTGAGCATGGTGTTGAAACCACCATGCAACTACAAAGAAGCCTTGTTTTAACTTTGAAAAGATCTCATTGTTTCACAAATCAGGATTTAGGCTTTTTATATACTAAGGGCTGTAACTTTAATTAATTAGTTACATTAATTGATTAAAGAGATTAAAGAGATTACATTAATTGATTAAAGAGACCATATTACTCCTATATTACAGGAGTTGCACTGGCTGCCGATAGGTTTCTGGGCAAAATACAAAGTGCTGGTTATAACCTAAAAAGCCCTAAACAGCTTAGGCCTGCGGTATTTAAGAGAGCGTCTTCTTCTGCATGATCCCCATCGTCCACTACGTTCATCAGGGGAGGCTCGTCTGTGGCTACCTTCATGTCGTTTGGTGGCCACCCAGGGACGAGCCTTCTCTGTTGTCGCCCCGAGACTTTGGAACGCACTTCCCGTGGGAATAAGAGTCTCCCCATCTCTAGTGGCTTTTAAAAGGGGTCTAAAGACTTACCTTTTTACCCAAGCTTTTTAGCTTTTTAACTTTTAACTTTTTAGCTTTTTGACTTTTAATTTTTTAAACTTTTGATTGTTTATTATTTGTTTTAAATTGTTTTTAGTATTTGTTTGTTGTGAACCACCCTGAGACCTTGGGTTAGGGCGGTATAAAAATGTGCTAAATAAATAAATAATAAATAAATAATAAAAGCTTTTGATCAATTAAAATATCTCCGAGTTGATATGTTAGAATATTTTTAAATTTTATGATGTTTTAAAACCAGTACTTACAAAAGTGGTGGATGACATCATGACAGTCACCATTTTAGAAGAGGAATTCTCCCTTTTCTTACCACACAGGAAGGAAAAGCTCTCCTAAGATGATGTCTACTACAAGACACGTGTTCACAATCTAACAACAAAGTAAGTATGCCTTTTGCTTCAGAATGATGGTTTTCCTCATATGCACAATTACACAAATTTAGTCAGGTCACTGACTGACTAAGACTCACTTGATTAATTACTAAGATTTCTTTATTGGGCAGTGTTGTGATCAGTCAGGAACAGCTTTTCCTTTTCCCTAAAGAGTGAACCAGAACTGAACCCTGTCCTGTCCATCAGGCAGTGACCTCTAGGGATCAGCCACACAACACACATAGAGAGCCTGGCGGCAGGAAGTTAGAGGGGTCTTTGTTAATTCAGTTGGAGCCAGGCAGGAGATGAGGGAGGACGGGCAGAAGGCTTAGTGGGGAGCAAGGGAGTTTGTGCCTCATGGCAAAAGATAGCCTGAGGAGCTCTCTCATGGAAGGACATCTGCAGATCCTTGGGAGACAGGATTGCAGGATACTTGAATTCTCTCCTGGAGTTTGGGGGAAGGGCTTCTGGGCTTCTGAAAGGTTTAGCCAGGGAACTGTGTTTTAGGTAGCTGGCATCAGATTTCTTTATTTTGTGCACTGCAAGCCCTTACAACTGGTTTATTGTGTTTTTATCTGAGTCCTTTCTTTCCAACAAGGGGGCCTTTATATTTTCCTGCATTTATGTTCTATGCAACTGAGTAACCATGATTTTTAAAGTGTGCCACTTCAAACAAACCAGCCAGAGTGCTTTTGGGAAGTATTCTTGCAAGTACTGAGTGTCTCTGTTACCTGTAACTGAAACTGCTAGAGCCTCAGACTGAAGCAGCCTGTAGTCTTTTAAATAAAGTTTTCTCTTTTATGCTTTGTAATTTCACCTGCCTCTGAGTAGATTTTTAACTCAGTAGAAAGGGGTTTTACTCTGGTGTAGACACGCCTCAAACTTAATTGTTCAGTAACCTACCAAGTTTGCTCTTCACGTGTAGACTGCATGTGGGATGTTTTTGTATTTTTTTCACTGGTAAATGAGAAGGAAAGAGTTCCCTAGACATTCACCCAAATCCAGGGAGGAGTTAAACTGTGTAATTAGGGTGTGGTTGCAGCATATTTTCTACCAATTTAAGTTGGAAAGGAACAGCCTTTGTTGAGCAAATATGGAGGAAATGAATCAGCATTTTTCTTTCCACCACGTGGACTTGCTCTGAGACAAAGGCTGGGCTTAAATCCACCATTCACTAGTCGCAATTTGCTACAGGCAGCCACCCTAATAATAATAATATTTAGCATCCATACACCACTTTTTAGCAGTTAAAGTAATTCACATACATTTTCTCAGGAATCTCTGCAACAACCCTGTGAGGTAGGACTCCATTTTTATTCCATACTGTAATGGGGCTGTGTGCTTAGACTGAGAAACAGTAGCTTGCATAAGGCCAATCAGTGAGTTCATGGAAAAAGACACTGGGGCCATTCATACAACCTACCAGGAGGGCAGAAGGCTTCCCCAACCTTGCCTGCTCCCCAAATGATCATTGTTTAGCTGGTGGGAGCACAGAGCCATGTATCGTGGAGCAGTGCATATTGTTTGGAGGCTGGGACTTATTGCCCCAGCCTCCAAGAATCCCACAGTGCACCATAAGCTGAGCACAGTGCACTGGGGGATTGCCCCAGGAGACGGGCGCTCTAGGCTCCCATCTAAGTGTCAGCACCAGCGATCCCAGAGCCAAGGTTAAGGGTCTGCTTGTGCCCCTAGCCTTGGCTACGAGCCAGGCTGCAGTGCTTTTAGCTTTTAGCACTGCAGCATCACCGGGATCCGCACAGATCCCAGCCGTTCTCACTGACAGCTTAAGCCTGGCCTTGGCTGCTCATGAGAACAGCCTCATATTTAAGCTGGGGTGCTTTCTAGTTCATTGATTGATTGATTGAGTGCCATCAAGTCGGTGTCGACTCTTAGCGACCACATCAATAGATTCTCTCCAGGAGAATTTTAGTCCATACCTATTACTATATTTTGAGAAACAAAAAAAATGCATTCGGGGTTTGGGTGGAAACTGAACAAAATGTGTTTTATGAACATATAAAGGATCCTCTTCTTTGTATAAGGCTTTTAGATTCACACACAATGAAAATCTATTAAAGAAAGGCAGACAGAAACAAGATTTGGGTGTATCACCTGAATCATTAGAAAAATAATCAGTGGCAGAAACTGAAATTATAACAAATATAAAATCCAAATTAACATATGTATTTGTGCCTATCCTCTCTGGCTCCTAAAGTGCAAATATCTTAGAACACACCAAGATATTTTTATCTTTAGAACACACTAGATTTCAGCAATTTCTGTGCCTTTTCAAAATATTCCCTTGAGGTCAAATCCTTGGAATTCCCTTCACTAGTTATGTAATAACAGATGCATTGCTTAGAAATGTTCTGCCTTGAAAAATACTAAGTGACAGTCATACCCTGCATTCTGTAACTCTTCCATGATTTCTTTTGAAACTTGCATTGCAAAGAGCTATGTTTACTAGAAAATATATTTAAAAGGTGTGTGTGTGTGTGTGTGTGTGTGCGCGCACACACACGTGTACACACACACACACACACACACACACACACACACACACACCAGAGAAAGAGAATATACATGGTCAAAACAGAGCTAAGCAAAGGGTAACCCAAAGGATGAAGGGGTATAACTGATGACAAATATGAGCAATGTGGATGTTGGCACAGCCATGCTGCATTTGCAGTCCTCTTCTCTTGGCCTGGATTCCCATATCTAGTAGCAAGGCTAAACGGCACATTAACCAGATGGCACCTTAATCAAATGGCTCATTAATTAGATGGAGCCACACTGCAGCCCTTGGGCATCATCCAAGTGAAGGTTTCTTACACGACTAAATCCCCTTGGAAAGCTACAGAATAGGATTTAGTCCCAACAAACTGAAGTCCCATTGAAAAAAGGAGACCAACTTCCAATATTTCAAGATTGTGAGTCCCATGGGGAAAGGATTATTAATTTTTTTAATGTGGTAAGCCATTCTGAGCCTATGGGAAAGAGTGGGATATAAATCTAACAAACATTTTTCTTAGGTATATAACTCAAACCAAATGTAAGTAAATGTTTTCACTATGGTTGGCTCCCAAATTAGCTCACTGATGTACAAAACATCCAGTCATATAATGCATGTTATATGGTTACACCCACTGGAAGGTACATGGCTAGCATGAATGCAACCACACACTATGATTGCAATTGTTTGCACTTTATTGGAGTAGCATGGCATCCAGTGGCAGTCTGGGCTGGCTCAGATTATGAGGGACCCTTGGTCAAGGGCCTCCATGTCTTTCAAGCCCTAGTGGTGGCTTATCTAGGGCCTAAGTAGCTTTGTGTAAGGGCACCAGTAGCTGGGGCCACTTCATGGTGGCCACACTGTAGATGCCATCTTTTTATTTAAAAAAACACCACAAGGCAATACTCTTGTTCCTGCACCTGTGACATGTAAGTATGATGGACAGTTGACACATTGCATTATTTTTTTTAAAAAAGGACTACTGTTGCTAGTGGAAGAACTCCAAATCACTATGTCATGGACCCCGACACTCATATATTCCCATACTCCATATTGTCTATAGAGATGTAAAACAGGTGGGGGTATATAAGGTGATTTCTATACCACTTTGAGCCATTTTTGGAAGGGCGGTATAGAAATAGAATAAACAAACAAACAAGGTTGTATTTGCCCCACTCCCAGTCTTTTCACTTAAACTCTGCTTCCCTATGTTGCTGTCATGTGGCAATTCACCCATGAGCCAGTCATTCCAGTGGTGACAGATTCTGGTCACTAGAAGGTTTTTTTTTAAAGTGATCACAACAAATGCGTAAAACACTAAACAAATAATTGTCGTCCTAGAAGTGAAGTGCACTCTTTGCATGCAATTTACTCTTAAATATTCAAAAGCCCTTTAACTTTGCTGTGAATCTTCATCCAAAATTGTTGTCTCCTCCTCAATGAAACCTGAAAGGGCATCCGGGATACAGCGCATGGGCTTATCTGGCCCATCAGAGTATGGTGACTAGAGGGTAGGTGCTTTGGATTGTGGGGAATTCCGGCTCAAAAGCATGCTCAGCTGCCAAAAAAATTAGAAATCCCCACAACAAGTATCACTTCTTAAGAGTCTAATGGAGAAACAATACTTCACCAGTCCTTTTTTAAAAAAATCTTAGAATAATCACTATAAAATAGATTCAAAAACCTTTAGCCAACACTAAAATGTTTTGACCAAAATAACAAGAGAAACAGGGCCAGATCTTGCTCTTAAGAGGAACATATTCCCTCTGGAAGGCATGTATGGGGCAATTTGATTGTCCTGCAGCTTCACACCAAAAAAATTGTAGTTGGGACAAATGAAATAATAATTCTGAAGGCACATTTTACACTGAAAAATGCTCAAAAGATGGTTGATAATTATTAGGCATGGAAAAGAACACAATGCTAGCCAAATTTGTAGCTACAATGCTAGCTTTTAAAATGACGCCTGAGGGATTGCCGGAAGGAACAGGGTGGTATCTGCTTCAGCCAACAAAATCCCCTAAGGTGTGTAGGTGAACAATGTTTTGGATAAACCAGAAGGGGCATAGTAGAGCCAGGAGTTGAGCAGAAGGAAGCACAGGACAGCTTGCCAAATAGGTCAAATGATGGTAAAGGGGATAGGACATTGCAACACCAAGTAAGGGACCCGGTGTATAGGTGTTTATATACCAATGCCAGAAGCCTCCAAGCCAGGATGGGTGAGCTGGAGTACTTGGTTACTAATGAAAAAATAGATATAATGGATGTAACAGAAACCTGGTAGAATGGCGAGAACCAGTGGGACACGATTATTCCTGGATATAAACCCTATAGAAGGGAGAGGGAGGGGAAGACTGGGGAAGGAGTGGCACTGTATATCAAAGAAGGGATAGATTCCAATAAACTAGAAAATCTAGGTGGACTGGAGTCCTCCACAGAATCATTATGGGTAATATTATGAGGACTGAAAGGAAATGTGTTACTAGGGACATGCTATCGCCATCTGGATCAAAGCACTGAGAGTGACCTGGAATTGGAGAAACAGATAAGAGAGGCAACAAAGAGAGACAGGGCAGTAATAATGGGTGACTTTAACTGCCCACACTTAGACTGGGTAAATTCACATTCAGGTAATGACAGAGAGGCCAAATTTCTAGACGTGCTAAATGACAGTGCCTCAGAAAAGTGAGTTGCGGAACCAACCAGAGAGATGGCGACTTTGGATTTAATCCTGAGTGCTGCCCAGGATGTGGTGAGAGATGTCAGAGTCACAGAACCATTGGGTAGCAGTGACCATAGTGTGATCCAATTCAGCATCTATGTGAGTGGAGAATTGCCAAGGAAGTCCAACACAGATGCACTGGACTTCAGAATAGGAAACTTCTCAAAAATGAGGGGGCTGGTAAAGTTAAAAGGGAAAGTCAGGAGGGTCAAATCAGAAAGCATGAACATATTTAAAACCACAGTCAAGAAGAAGCACAGTTGGAATGTATAACAAGGAGGAGGAAAGGTACCACCAAGTTCAGGTAAGTAATGTATACCAAGTTCAGGAAAGGTACCACCAGCATGGCTAACAAATAGAGTCAGGGAAGCTAAAAAAAGGAAGAAGACTTCCTTCAGAAAATGGAAGTCCTGCCCAAATGAAGAGAACAGGAAGGAACATAAGCTCTGCCAAAAGAAATGCAAGAACACAATAAGGGATGCAAAGAGAGAGTTTGAGGAGCATATAGCTACAAGCGTCAAGGGGAATAACAAAAGCTTCTTAAAATGTATCAGAAGTAGAAAACCTGCCAGAGAGGTGGTTGGACCCTTAGATGATCAGGGTGTGAAAGGGATTAGTAAGGAGACTGCAGGGAAACTGAATGAGTTCTTTGCATCTGTCTTCATGGTGAAGGATACTAATCATATACCCCTCTCCAGAATTGAGCTTTTCAGGTTTAGCGGCTGAGGAACTGGGCCAATTTGAAGTGACAAGGGAAGATGTTCTAAACTGTCTTGAAAAGCTAAAAATTAACAAATCGCCAGGGCCAGATGGCATCCACCTAAGAGTTCTGAAGGAACTCAAATGTAAAATTGCCAGTCTCCTAGTAAAAATATATAACTTGTCCCTACAATCAGGCTCTGTACCAGAGGACTGGAAAGTAGCCAATGTGACTCCAATTTTCAAGAAGGGATCCAGGGAGGATCCAAGAAATTACAGGCCAGTCAGCTTAACTTCTGTGCCAGGTAAATTGATGGAAAGTATATTAAGGACAATATTTTTAAGCATATAGAAGAACAGGCCTTGTTGAAGGAAAACCAGCCTGTCTTCTGCAAGGGAAAGTCTTGCTTCACCAACTTTTTGGAGTTCTTTGAGAGTGTCAACAGGGATGTGGATAAAAGTGATCTGGTCGACATAGTATATTTGGACTTCCAGAAAGCTTTAGATAATGTTCCCCACCAAAGGCTCTTGAGTAAACTTAGCAGTCATGAGATAAGGGGACAGGTTCATGTGTGGATTGGTAACTGGTTGAAGGACAGGAAACAGACAGTAGGGATAAATGGACAGTTTTCACAATGCAGGGAAGTAGGAAGTGGGGTCCCCAAGGGATCTGTACTGGGTCCAGTGATTTTTAATTGATTCATAAATGATCCAGAAGTTGGGGTAACCAGAGAAGTGGTCAAATTTGCAGATGACACTAATCTATTTAGGATAGTGAAATCCAAAATGGATTGTGAGGAATACCAAGACGATCTCTCCAAACTGAGGGACTGGTCGACAAAATGGCAGATGCAGTTTAATGTAAGCAAGGGTAAAGTGATACACATTGGGGCAAAAAACACCAACTTCACATATATGCTGATAGGATCACATATATGCTGACTGACCAGGAGAGGGATCTTGGGCTCGTGGTGGACAGCTCCTTGAAAGTGTCATCTCAGTGTGTAGCAGCTGTGAAAAAATGCTAATTCCAAGCTAGGAATCATTAGGAAGGAGATTGAAAATAAAAATGCTAAAATTATAATGCCCTTATACAAATCTATGGTGCGGCCACATCCACAGTACTGTGTACAGTTTTGCTCACCATATCTTAAGAAGGATACTGAAGAACTGGAAAAGGTGCAGAAGAGGGCAACCAAAATGATCAGGGGCCTGAAGCACCTTCCTTAAGAGGCTAGGCTACAGCATCTGGGGCTCTTTACCTAGGAAAAGAGGTGACTAAGGGGAGACATGATCAAAGTGTATAAAATTATGCATGGAGTGGATAGGGTAGACAGAGATAAATTTTTCATCCTCTCTCACAACACTAGAACCATGGTCACCCCATGAAACTGAAGGTCGGGAAATTTAGAACCGACAAGAGGAAGTACTTTTTCACAGTGCATAATCAATCTGTGGAATTCTTTGCCATAGGATGTGGTGATGGCCACCAGCTTGGTTGGCTTTAAAAGGGGCTTAGACAGATTCATGGTAGACAGGTCTATCAATGGTTACTAGTCTGGTGGCTGTGGGCTAGCTCCAGTCTCAGTGGCACAATGCCTCTCAATACCTCTTGCAGGGGAGCAACAGCAGGAGAGAGGACATGCACATACCTCTTGCCTGTGGGCTCCCCAGAGGCATCTGGTGGGCCACTGTGTGAAACAGGATGCTCAACTTAATGGGCCTTGTTCCTGATTCAGCAGGTCTGTTCTTATGTTCAAATGGAGGTCTGTCCCGAAATACATAGCTTAATTCCTTACCAAGACTTTCAAAGTTTGTCAGAGATTTTAAAAACCCTCTAATTGGGAGGGCTATTGTTTTTGTCACATAACATAAGCCTTTCCTAAAGCTGTTTTTTATTTGGTTTGGTTCTAATCTTGTGGTAGCAAGCATGACTTGTCCCCTTAGCTAAGCAGGGTCGGCCCTAATTGCATATGAAAGGAAGACTAGAGTATCCAAGATACTCTAGAACAGGCTTCCCCAAACTGCGGCCCTCCAGATGTTGCTGAACTACAACTCCCAGCATCCCCAGCCACAATTTATTGTGGCTGGGTATGCTGGGGGTTGTAGTTCAGCAACATCTGGAGGGCCGCAGTTTGGGGAAGCCTGCTCTAGAAGGTATTCCCTACTTGCAACAACCTCTATATGGGAAAATGAAGTTAGATCAGCAATCTGGTCATTACCAAGTTAGAAGGCTACAGGAATTGATGGAATAGCTACAGAAATATGGCAGACAACAGAAGAAGAATCGGTCATGGCTCTAACCAAACTATGCCAGCAAATCTGAAGAAGGACAGTTGCCAACAGATTGGAAGAAGTCAGTCTACATGCTCATACCAAAGAAAGGAGACTTAACACATTGTGCAAACCATTGCAAAATATCCTTAATTTCACATGCTAGCAAAATAATGCTCAGGATCATCCAACACAGATTAGAGCCCTATGTAGAAAGGGAAATGCCGGATGTTCAAGCTGGTTTCAGAAAAGGCCGAGGAACAAGAGTCATCACTGCTGATACATGCTGGATAATTGAGAAAGCAAAAAAATGTCACAAAGAAGTCAAAATGTGCTTTATTGACTACAGAAAAGCCTTCGATCGCGTCGAACAAGTTGTGGAATATCCTTAGGGAAATGGACATCCCAGAACATCTCATTGTTCTCATGAGAAACCTATTCAGACAGAACATGGTGAAACAGGCTGGTTCCAGATCGGCAAAGGAGTAAGATCAGGTTGTATACTTTCTCCTTATTTATTCAACTTATATGCTGAACATATACTGAGAGAAGCTGGACCGGAAGAAGATGAGCATGCTTTTAAAGTTGGAGGAAAAAACATCAATAACTTGCACTACACTGATGACATCACTCTGATAGCTGAGAGTGCAGATGTTCTGCAAGCTCTAGTAATGAAACTCTACTTAGCACAGTAAAAAAAATGGGAGTACGACTAAATATAAAGATGACTGAACTAATGACAACAGATACAGCAACCATCCTCAGTACTGATAATGAAGACATTGAAGTGGAGGATAGCTTCTGCCTTTTAGGATCGACCGTCAACAGTAAAGGATCCAGCAGTCAAGAAATATGCCACAGACTAGCACTTGGTAGGGTTGCAATGAAGGCCTTGGAAAGGATATTTAGATACTGCGACATGTCTATACCTACAAAGATCAGAATTGTTTGGACAGTGGTTTTTCCCATGACACTCTATGGGTGTGAAAGCTGGACTTTGAAGAAGCAAAATAGAAAATGTTTTGACGCTTTTGAACTCTGGTGCCTGAGAAGACTTTTGAGGATACCATGGACAGCCAGGAAAACAAACAAATGGATCATAGAACAAATCAATCTAGAATTTTCACTTGAGGCACAAATAACCAGGCTCAAACTATCATACTTCGGACACATTATGCAAAGATCCAGCTCCCTTGAGAAGTCCATAATGCTGGGGAAAGTTGAAGGAAAGAGAAGAGGACGACTAGCAGCAAAGTGGATGGACTTGATTACGATAGCAATGTATGCACCACTGAGAGACCTTAAAGGCCAAGTTGAAGACAGATCATTCTGGAGAGTATCTATCTATGTAGTTGCTAAGAGTCGACACTGACTTGATGGCACTTAATCAATCAGTCAGTCAATCAATCAAACAACATATATATATTTGGAAGTAGTAAACAATCTGCCTGCCTAGTAAGACAGTCTGGCTTGAATACTGCATATAACCACCAACTACTGGATATTGTTTTCTATACTAAATTCCAAGGTGACTAGTCACTAATTTTTATTAACTTGGATGTTTTAATTTTCTATGCTGAACATGTTTTGGAAACAGCAAGTATGAATGCTGTGCAAACATTTTCATGTGTGAGGCTTAAATTGCCTTTGAGCTTCTCTCACATTGTTTATGAGAACTTGTGATTGTTGCTGATGCAGAAGGGACAAATGCATTAGGAAAATGAAGGAGCATTTGAGCTAATGAGGGTTTTACATCTGCATTACAAAGGGACTGAAGCAAGAGCTTCTTTAAGCCTCCTGTGTGAAAATCCCTTTGAGTCTTTTCAGGATATTTATGTGAATGTAGGGTCCTTGCTGGAGCCACCTTCAGTGGCTCAGCAGGGAAATGTTTTACTAGTAACAACTATAAGGTTGCCGGTTTGAATCCCCACTGGTACTGCATCAGACAGCAGCGATATAAGACGGTGCTGAAAGGCATTATCTCATACTGCACGGGAGGAAGCAGTGGTAAACCCCTCCTGTATTCTACCAAAGAAAACCACAGGGCTCTGTGGGTGCCAGGAGTCAAAATCGACTTGATGGCACACTTTATCTTTAGGGTCCTTGCTAATGCAGAAGAAAGGCATTTGTAATTCAAATGGGCCTTCTGACCAAGGCAGGTTTTCCATTCATCTCACTTAAAGCTTCATGTGTAAAAATGTTCTAAGAAACAAGCAGTGACACACTGGAATGAATTTAATAAGTTTAGAGACTATTCCTAATTCCTTAGAGACCGCCTTCTTCTGCACGATCCTCACCACACATTAAGGTAATCTGAGGAGGTCTATATTCAGTTATCACCAGCACATCTGGTGGCGACTCAGAGGCAGGCCTTCTCTGTAGCTGCTTCTTGGGTGTGGAATGCACTCTCAGCAGAAATCCATAGTCTGAGTTCATTCTTGGCCTTCAGGAGAGCCATTAAGACTGTTAGGCCTGGCCTTCCAGGGTTTTTTAACTGTTTTTAAACCGTTAAGATTTGGACTGGTTTTCCAGAGTTTTAAAAATGTTTTAATAATGTTTTTATAGTTTTTAATTTTAACAGTTAAGCAATTTTAGTCTTATTTTAACGTAAACTGCCCTGAGCCATTTATGGAAAGGCGGTATAGAACATACATACATACATACATACATACATATTCCAATAAAAACCAAATGCCTACAGCTTCCACCACAGTTTGTGAGGGAACCCTACTGACAAACAAGAAATGGAGAAGATATTTGTCTGTCTTCTATAAAATAGTTCTAAAATGCTGGTTATTGAAATATAAAAAAATATCTCTGTATTGGGGGAAGGTGGGGGGACTCACAAGCAATACTGGAAATCAGTCTTGCCTGACACTATTTAAATTGAATCTCTGTGAGAACTATCCACAGTTTGCAGTGAAAGTTGAAGCTATTAAAAAGTCTATGCCCAAGATTAAAATTTAGAATGCTGTTTTAATAGTACAAAATTCTCATATTCACAGAACTGCCATTTTAAAC
The DNA here is from genome assembly GCF_027244095.1 of Hemicordylus capensis. Classification (NCBI taxonomy): domain Eukaryota; kingdom Metazoa; phylum Chordata; class Lepidosauria; order Squamata; family Cordylidae; genus Hemicordylus; species Hemicordylus capensis. The sequence continues at coordinate 206,998,322 of NC_069659.1, forward strand.
CAACACGTTCTAAAGCAGAACGTGACAGCTAATACATAGAATTCAGAGTAATTGCAACCATGATTTCCGTTCCTTATAGTTCAGACAGAAAAAAATATACGATGCAATGTGGAAATTAAGTGGAGCATAAGGAACAGAACTGAACCACACAAAAATAAATACAAATCCTTCTAGTGGATACTGAGAGCATTTGCAAACACCAGTTGCTTAATATGGAATTAAAGATATAAGCTAGTGGATTCCAAAGAAAATCAAGGGCTTTCACAGGCTCCTCTTTCAGTTTGAATGAAATGGCTGTGTAGGCTATGACCTCATGAATTCAACATTCATAAAACTGAACTGGTTCATACATGATGAAAACGCCCACACAATTGCTTCAGGAACTGCTGTGTCTGGCTTGTGGTCCATTGTTCGGGGGTACCATCTGTGTGCACTGGCATCTCTGTGTGGGTAGTACTGATGTGGCTATCACAATTTTCACAGTGGTAATAATTCTCAGCAACTGTTCTCACAGAAATCTCAGCAGCCGCATATATATGTGGAAGAACCAAGTTTTACACATGAAAACTCTGCATGAGTGCACAGCCCAGCTGGCTCCTAAGCATAGGAGCAGGGCATCATGTGAACTAACTCTCTCAGAGTTCACTCATGACTGGGGCACACAAAATAGCCATCAAACTGAGGCCACCTTAAACAGGTCCCTGTGACAGCTGAGAAATATGAGATCGGCAATGATACGGAGTATATCCTAAATCTGTATGGGAAGCCACAACACAAAAATGGTTTGCTGTAAGGAGACAACAATTAGAACAATTCTTTACATGGGTCATCATTTCATGCATACTAGGCCTCCTCAAGGTGGTTCATAGTTGTTGTTGTTGTTTTTAATGGCCACAACTGTTCTACTTTGTTGCCAAAAGATATAAGAACAGCCCTGCTGGATCAGGCCCAAGTCCCATCTAGCCCATCATCCTGTTTCACACAGTGGCCCACCCAATGCCGCTGGAAGCCTACGGGCAGGAGTTGAGGGCATGCTCTCTCTCCTGCTGTTACTCCCCTGCAACTGATACTCAGAGGCATCCTGCCTCTGAGGCTGCAGGTGGACTATAGCCTTCAGACAAACATCATATGAAGGTTTAATGGGAATGCAGACCAAACTTCCAAAACTGATACCTAGCTGGGAACCTGATCCATGCAGTCTCACAAAATATGGTGAAAGAATGGAAGCTAGGACCCAGGGGAGACTGAGCCACCTCCTTGCCTCTTGGTGATAGGAGGAGATATGGCATTACTGACAGCACTATGTCATGAGCAGCCAGAGTAGATCATAGGTGGAAGTTTGGAGAGTCCAGCAAAGGACCAGGAATGAGAGACTCAAACAGGAACTGAAGTTAGGAAGCAAGCCAGGAGTCAACACTAAAGCCAAGGGACAAAGTCAAGGAAACAACAGGAACCAGGAGTAGACATTGAGCAAAAAGTCAGACCTAAAGCCAGGAGTCAAACCAAGAAGACAAACAGGAACCAGATCAGAAAATATACCAAGACTAAGGATACCCTGAAACTGAAGGAAAGCCTGAGCTTAGCCTTCTTGTCCCGGAAGGATCCAGTGAACAACCTGACTGGACAGGGTCAGGTCAGGGCCTGAGAGCTCTATGTCCTAGTAAGGCTGCTGGCTGCCACACAGGACAATGGTATGAAAGTTCTCTGATTCCCAGCCTTAACACAAGTAGCTCCTGACAGTTACATATAAAAGATGTCAACAGCACTAGCCAAGGAGGAAAGACAGCTCCAATCAAAGCCTCTACAGGGGGAGAATCATCCAGCAATCCACAAAATGGAAGACATTCTCATTAGTGCATGGACAAAAGCCTGGGGTAAGGCATTGCAAATGATCATGGTCCACAGAAGCCCTTTCTATGGGGTATTCATAGACAATTCATTAATTTATTTATTGAGTTATGTTTCATTCACTTCTTTGCACCTCTCTGAATATTGAAAAGGTGAGATATGAATTAAGCAAATACATAAATAAATAGCATAAATATTAATCTCATGGGAGCTGTGCAAAAGGGCTTACAGACACACAAACTAGCCATTGGAATCTGCTGCAAGAAATAGTTCAAAACAGTTATATTAAAATTAATATGAAACTTATTCAAAACAAACTTCGGCACTGTGTGCAGTTCCAGAAGAAATGGCAGTCCCATGGATACCATGGACCTGAAGATTCAGGAACAATAAAGCAATGGACTAATGGTTTCTTCTGAAACAGCAATCCATCAGGACTGGCCTGCACGACCAACATGTGCATGGGCCCAGGTGAAAAATTGAATTCACTGAATAAAAAAATTCTCCAATGGGAAACTGGTAGCAGAAAGAACATAGCCTGTGGATTCTAATTTGAATTTGCTTGGCACACCAGATAAAGAATCAAATTGTCTTTTCATTAGCTTGTTGATGCGAGTTTTTAAAATGAATTCTAAAATTCTATTTCTTGATATACAAAAGTGTGGAATATAATCATGCTTTGTGACTAGTTAGTATAATATTCATTTTCTATACTGCCATGTTCAGTAGTCAGTGGAAAAGAGCTTGGAGTCCCCATTAAATTCCCTTTAGATAAATAAGTCTGATCAGCTGGGGTGTTTTCATTTTCTTATTTCTTAGAATGCAGATTATGTTTCTCCCAAGAACACTGCATTCCTGGTTTGCTACTTGTTACACTATTTTGGAAGCTTCCATTGCAAGCATAGTAAAATCATTTAAGGACGACAGTGATAAAGTGCAATTCTCTCATTTGATTTGGTGGTGTGGTTTATAACATGCGTAACCCTGTCTCTCTTCTTTATAGGGCTATCTCTTCACCATTACCTAATCCACAACTGCATCACTCTGCTATAGAGTTCCTGGAATTGAAAGTGTAATTAAAGCTACAGTTTCAAGGGAAGAGGAGATGAAATTGACAGTAGGAGTTCTCAATTTCTTCTCACAATGCCTTGAAACTGCAATGGGGCAGTTTTCCTTTTCCAAAGATGAAAGGAGAAAACCTTGTCAGTTCCACTCTTTTATAAAGATATAAAGGGCACACAACCTCATTGTAGTGCTGGTGTGCAAACAATGCTTTTGAGGAGGGGAAGGAAATGCCCAAATGTCTTCTCCCTCCATAAAGCAGCAGCAGCTGCTGCCGCCATCAAGTAGCAGTTCTTACAAGGAAAGTTGTGGGCAAACCAAGATCTTCCAGCAGCAGCTTGCAGAAACAACAGTTATGGGGAGTGATTTTCTCCATCTCTGGACAGGAGCAGCAGCAGGGACAGCTGCAGGCCTTTTTTACAGGTAAAGGAATGACTAGCTGAAATTCAACTAGCAGGAGCAGGCAATCTAGTTAAAAAGGGAGCTTTCGCTTTTGAAAGCGATGATCCATTGCTTGGGCACTACTTATTGCACAATTAGCAATGAATCCGGGCAGAGCTTGTATGGCACGAGCCAAATCAATCTTATTCTTTTTTTGTTAACTAGAAGCATTATACAGCCCTCATTCACATAACATTCTCTCCCGGCATTCACCAAATGTGGAAAGAGGGTGAGGCAGAGCATGCTGGCAAGCCACCGCCCCCCCACCCGCCCCCTCCCCATTAACTTGCTCCCCATCTATGACCTGAATATCACTGCATTCTGAACATCCAGAGGCAAGGGCTGGATGTAGAGCCATGGTTTAGTACTCTGGAAAGACCAGACTCAAAATGGAAATCAGGTTAGCACTGAGAGGGTTTAAAGACGGAGAGGTAGAAATACTTTTAACTTCAACAGTTTCAGAAAATTCACAACTTATACACTGTGGTGTTGCATTTCTGCTGTATGGTAGGAAAGTACTGAAAGCATACCTAACCCTTGGTTAGAGTGCTGGACTAGGACCGGGGAGACCCGAGTTCAAATCCCCATTCAGCCATGAAACTAGCTGGGTGACTCTGGGCCAGTCACTTCTCTCTCAGCCTAACCTACTTCACAAGGTTGTTGTGAAAGAGAAACTCGAGTATGTAGCACATCGCTCTGGGCTCCTTGGAGGAAAAGTGGGATATAAATGTAAAATGTAAATAAATAAACTCTTGTCATTGCCTAAAAGCCCAGGCTGCCCCCTGTGCTAATTTGAAAGTCTAGAGATGCTGCTCTGTCCCTAACGGCAGGTTGTCATTGCTGCGGAAAGACCTGCAGACCTTCTCCAACAAATTTGTTTCTTATCAGATTTAACATCTTCTGAGCTCCTCTGAGGAAGAGTGGGATATACATGCAAAAAATAAATAATAATGATAAATAAAACATCCTGGCATTTGAAATAAAGATGAAATAAAGATAGACTACTGAAAGATAGAGCTAAAGAAGATCTAGCAGATATGAGGCATTGTGCACAGAGAAAAGAATCCTGGTCATTGCATATGAGGAAAATGTATGAAGGCAAAATAGTGCCTATTAAAATATCTCTTTTGGAGATGGAAAGGACCTACAAAAGAGGAAAATAAAGGGAGCATTATTTATAGATAAACTGAGACTTGACATTAATGCTCAGGAGGCAATGGCTGATGCCATAAGGGTTACTGGCCTCTGAGAAGAACCAGGTGATTCCCCTTCTCCTCCCCACCCCGCACCATCCTCACTCATTATCTCTCCACCGGTCCAGTCATGGAACAGAGTGTTATGACATCTAAGGATTTTAACAGCTGGGGGAAGGAGGGGTTTTTTTAATCTCTGATCATTTGTTTGCTTAACTGAGGATGGTTTTACCAAAATGTTTTACTTATGTGTAACAAACGTTTACTAACGTTTAAGGGTTTTTTTCCTGTTTTGCACAATAAAGGTCTTTTTGTTGAGAGTTGAGGAGTAATTATGAACATTGCATTGCCAACATATCAACTTATATAAAGATGATAAAATAAAACTAAGAAACATGACAGCTCAACAGCCCAGATCAAGAATTAAGTACAAAACAGCTTTCTTAAGTGAAATTCACCATCTTTATATACTGCTACATAACATGCCATAGGGCATTTTGACACATCCTATCAATGTTTGTTGCAAAAGCCAGCCATGGTGACGATGGATACACACTAGCACTTATGACAGTTCTTTCTGTCTGTGCATGTGTGAAAAACAAACACACACTGATACATTTCTCTGGTATTTAAGACTGCTGTTCAAATAAAAGAAACCCTAAAGGGAGAGTGTGTCATCTGCTGATACTCAAAAGTTAAGTTAGTTGCCTTGCTGCAAAAACATTATTTCCCTATTTTCATGCATAATTTGATCAGAAAGTCAGTGTTATTGAGCGCTCCTACTTAATTCTATTTACGTTTTCTCTGTGGAGCCAGTATCTGGATCCAACTGACAGTCATTCCTCAAGACAGAAGGAAATGGTTCCTGAGCTGTACTTTCCTAAAGTGTGCCATCGAGTCAGTGTCGACTCCTGGTGACCAGAGAGCCCTGTGGTTGTCTTTAGTAGAATACAGGAAGGGTTTACCATTGCCATCTCCCATGCAGTATGAGATGATGCCTTTCAGCATCTTCCTATATCGCTGCTGCCCAATATAGGTGTTTCCCATAGTCTCCCATAGTTTCCCATAGTCTGGGAAACGTTCCAATGGGGATTCGAACCAGCAACCTCTGGCTTGCTAATCAAGTCATTTCCCAGTGCCCTTAGGTGGATCTGTTCTTTCCTACCTAGAGTTAAATCATTTCTTCTTGTTAGGGTATCACATATCTTTAGCAGCATGTATCTACCAGCATCTTCTGCTTGGGAAGACCACAGCTGCTATCTCACAAGAGCAAGTTCCTCTAAAAGGAGCAGAAAGATTCTGTGTTTTGCCACAAGCATTTATTTTTATCTTCACAACACCATTCGGGAATAATTTCTCCCGCATCTGGTCAGTCTCTGTTGCCTTTTTACATAATAAAATAAGAATATAAGAAAAGCCCTGATGGCTCAGACCAAAGGCCTATATAGTCCAACACCCTGTTTCCCATAGTGCTCAACCAGATGCCTTGGGGAAGTCCACCAGCAGGAAATGAAGGCATACCACCTCTCCTGCCAGTACCATTCAGAGGTATTCTGGCTTTGAACCTGGAGGCAGCCTACAATCATCAAGAATAGTAGTCATGGATAGACCTGCCCTCCATGAACTTGTCTAATCCACTTTTAAAGGCATCCAAGCTAGTGGCCATCACCACATCCCGTAGCAGAGAATTCCATAGATTTTTTATGCATCGCGTGAAGAAATGCTTGCTTTTGTTCCTCCTAAATCTCCTGAATAATCTGGTTATGGTAAGAATCTGAAGAAGCACACTGTACCTAAAAGCATCTTCAGTATCTTATTTACAATTTCTTGTCGTAAAATGCCCAGAGAAATAAATTTTGGGCGGTATAAAAATATGTAAAATAAATAAAAATAAATAAAAAATAGGGATGAACCCAGAACTGTTCTGGAGGCGGCGAGGGTGTTCCATTAAGGGAGGAGGAGGGTGCACTCACCCCTCCTGCCACATTTCCCCCACTGGCGCTCCATTGTTTTAAAGCCCCTCGGGGTGGCAGTGTTCATCCCTGCTGCCCCATGCGCCCAGTACTTCTGGCCACTTCCGGCCGATGAGGGCAACGGGGTGGCAGGGAGAAATGCTGCCGCTCCGCGGGGCTTTAAAACAACAGAGCACCGATGGGGGAAATGCGGTGGGAGGGGTGAGTGCACCCTTTCCCCACCCTAAAGGGAACACTCCCGCAGCCTCCGGAACACTGAAACGGCCCCAGTAGCTGAAATGTTTTGAAGGCCTATATAATGGCCTCCGAAACATTTCGGGCTCACGCCTAATTTACAATGAACCACTTTGTATACAAAGAGGGAGAAAAAATATCATAGCAACAGCAAATCAGAAAATGGGGGGAAAGGGGGCACTCCCCCGCAAAGGTGCCAATGGATTTAAATAGGTTTATTAAATATGTATCCAATATTAACTAGCACAGAAAACCTCTTGCTAAAAACCATCTTTCTAAAAAGGGAGAAACAATGAAAGGACATGGAACAAACCTTAGGTAAATAAAGTTGATCACAATGACTTATGTTTGTATCTCTGAAAATATCACCCTGCATCAAATACCAAGGGTATTTAGATATTTCTTTCAAGAACAACTATCTAAAATCTGCTTTAAACCAAGCACCATTTATTAATACTATTCTAGAATGCTTTATTTGAATGACTGTCTAATCAGAAAGAATATCAGGAGTATCTTGTTGTCTTAAAAGGGAGGCAAATCTTCATTTAACCCTTTAGGTATAATGATCTGTAGCTTCAAAATCCATTGCATCTCCTTTCTTAACAATAGCCCCTCATTCTGATTCTGCACTTGCTTGAAAGAAAGATATAAATGCCCTTGGTGATGCAGGGTGATATTTTCAAACATAAGTCATCATGATCAACTTTATTTAGCTAAGGCAGTGATTCTCAAACTTGGGTCCTCAGGTGTTATTGGACTTCAACTCCCATAATCCCCAACCAAAGGCCACTGAGGCTGGGGATTATGGGAGTTGAAGTCCAATAACACCTGAGGACCCAAGTTTGAGAATCCCTGAGCTAAGGTATGTTCCATATCCTTTCGTTCCCCCATTCCCCTTTTAGAAAGAGGCTTTTTAGCAAGAGGTTTTCTGTGCTACTTAATGTATTCATCTTAAAAACCTAGTTTAATTATTTATATCAGATGGTTGGTTGCACTGATTCTTTATATGGTTAACTTCTGATATATTTTTAGCTTTACATGGTTTTTACAATTTAAAAATTGCTGGTTATAACCTATAAAGCCCTAAATGGCTTGTGCCCTGGGTATTTAAGAGAACAACTTTGTCATGAACCCCACCGCCCATTGAGATCAGGAGAGGTCTGTCTGCAGTTGCCACTGGCTCGTCTGGTGGCTACTCGGGGATGGGCCTTCTCCGCTGCTGCTCTGAGGCTTTGGATTATGCTCCCTACTGAAATAAGAGCCTCCCCAATTCTCACAGCTTTTAAAAAGTCTTTAAAGATGTATCTGTTCACTCAGGCTTTTAATTAAATATTGTTTTAATGGTTTGAATGCTGTTTTAAAAATATTATTTTAAAAATGTTACATTGTTATCACATTTTGACATTTTAGTTTTTGGTTTTAACTAATGTTTTACTTTTTCTGATTTTATTTTATTGTAAACTGCCCAGAGACGTGAGTTTTGGGCAGTATAAAAATATGCTAAATAAATAAGTAAATAAATAAGTAAGTAAGTAAGTAAATAAATAAAGTTTTTGTCTCTTTTATGTTATTATGCTTTGAAGTCCTAAACATGGATTTATTTAACACTTGGATAGATAATATATTGTGCTATAATTGGTTTTACTCATGAAATATCATGTTCATATTTTGAAAGTTTTAACTTCTATAAATATATTACATATATCCAAACTCATTGTAATATTTTGTTTATTGTTTTTTCTGAATTGCATCTGAAGAAGAGCATTTGAGCTCAAAATGTATAGGGCAGTACTGAATAAATTTACTGAAATGTATTAGCAGAAAGACATATAGAATATAACTATTGAAACCCATCAGCACTTTTGGGTGTCCTCCCCACTTTTTCCCATTCTCCAACTTGTGAACCACTTTAATAATTTGAACCAAATTTGCTACAGCTGTAGGGACACATAGGGACATCTCAGTGGCATAGTTTGTAATGTTGTTATCCACCCTGATTCAAGATGGCAGACATATAAATGTTTGAGGTACAAGTGGGCTAACGTTTTGGCCATCTAACCAATGTGTCCACAATGTATCCACTGACTGTGGGGCGGCTATTACTGTGGTGGTGGGGAACAGAAGAAGTTGGCAGGTCACCGGGCTGTTACAAGGGAAGGGGACATAGAAATTTAATAGCTGTTTCTCCTTCCGACTGTCCTGCCGGCTCTTTGAACTTGGGGAGCAGTGCCGACCACCCTTGGAACCTCACCTTGCTCCTCTGTAATGCCAGGTTGGTCCAGAACAAATGAGAAACCATCTATGATTTTATTCTGGATAAAGGCGCCGACCTGGTATGTATTACAGAGACCTGGTTGGGAAAGGCTGGGGGCCCAGTGTGGTCCCAGCTCCTCTCTCCAGGGTACTCTGTTGAGGAGCAGGTGAGGGACCGGGGGCAGGGAGATGGAGTGGCTGTGGTCTAGAAGAATAATATCTCCCTTACCAGGATCCCTGTTGGAGTATCAGACCATATCAAATGTGTGTACTTATGTTTGGGGACCAGAGATAGACTGGGGCTTCTGTTGGTGTACCGATAGCCCCGCTGCTCAACAGAGTCCCTAACTGAGCTGACGGACTTGGTCTCAGATTTGGTGTTGGAGTCCCCTAGGCTTGTGGTGCTGGGGGACTTCAATGTTCATTTTTGGACCAATTTGTCCAGGGCGGCTCAGGAGTTCATAGCGGCCATGACGACTATGGGCCTATCTCAAGTGGTCTCGGGACCGATGCACATTGCAGGTCACATGCTTGATTTGGTCTTTCACTCTGATCAGGGTGGGGACTCCTGAGATTTCCCCATTGTCATGGACAGACAACAATCTGGTTAAGGTTGGACTCACAGTCACACCCCACCTTCGCAGGGGTGAGGAACCTATTAGGATGGTCCGCCCAAGAAGGTTATTGGATCCAATAGGATTTCAAGAAGCCTTGGAAGGATTTAGTGTTGGCTCTGTTGGTGATCCTGTTGATGCCCTGGTGGAGAACTGGAACAGCAAACTCATCGGGGCAGTAGACATGATTGCTCCTAAGTGTCCTCTCCGACCTGCTTCAAAATTGGCCCCTTGGTATCCAGAAGAACTAAGGGGGCTGAAGCGGCAAGGTAGACGACTGGAGCGCAGATGGAGAAAAACTCGGCTTGAATCCGACAGATTGCAACATAGAGCTCATTTGAAGATCTATCCTCAGGCAATGCGTGCAACAAAGAAGCGATTCTTTTCTGCCCATATTGCATCTGCAAGTTCAGCTCCAGTGGAGTTGTTCAGGGTTGTGAGAGGGCTTGTATGTGCCCCTCCTTCCTTGAATCAGAAGCTGGAAACATTGATTACCTGCTGTGATATGTTTAATGAATTCTTTGTGGGGGGAAATCTCTCGTATTCAGGCTGACTTAGATTCCGTCTCCACAATTACTTCAGTGTCTGACGTGGAGGTGTCCAGTTACTCCTCTTATGTGGTTAGGTTGGATTAGTTCCAGTTTGTGACTCCTGAGGATGTGGACAAGCTGATTGGAATGGTGCAGCCTACCACTTGTTCTCTTGACCCTTGTCCGACATGGCTTATATTATCTGGCAGGCGGGTTGTTGTAGAAAGCCTGGTAGAGATTATAAATGCATCTCTGAGAGAAGGTAGGATACCTCCTAGTCTTAAGGAGGCAATTATTAGACCACTTCTGAAGAAGCCTACCTTGGATCCCTCAGAGCTGAGTAACTACAGGCCTGTCTCCAACCTTCCGTAGCTGGGCAAGATAATTGAGAGGGTGGTGGCCTCCCAGCTCCAGACAGTCTTGGAGGAAACAGATTATCTAGAACCATTTCAAAATGGCTTCCAGGCTGGCTATGGGGTGGAGACTGCCTTGGTCGGCCTGATGGATGATCTCCAATTGGGAAATGACAGAGGAAGTGTGACTCTGTTGGTCCTTTTTGGACCTCTCGGCAGCTTTCGATACTATCACGACCATAGTATCCTTCTGGAGCGTCTGAGGGAGTTGGGGGTGAGAGGTACTGCTCTGCAGTGGTTCCACTCCTACCTCTCAGGCAGGTTCCAGATGGTGTCCCTTGGAGACTGTTGTTCTTCAAAATCTGAACTTTTGTATGGTGTCCCTCAGGGCTCCGTATTGTCTCCAATGCTGTCTAATATCTACATGAAACCACTGGGAGAGACTATCAGGAGATTTGGTGCAGGGTGTTATCAGTATGCTGATGACACCCAAATCTATTTCTCCATGTCAGCATCATCGGGAGAGGGCATAACCTCCCTAAATGCCTGTCTGGAGATGGTAATGGGCTGGATGAGGGATAACAAACCGAGACGGAATCCAGATAAGACAGAGGTACTCATTGTGCGGGGTTGAAACTCGGGAGACGATTTTGATCTGCCTGTTCTAGATGGGGTCACACTTCCCCAGAAGGAACAGGTATGCAGTCTGGGGGTGCTTCTGGATCTGAGTCTCTCCCTGGTGTCTCAGGTTGAGGCAGTGGCCAGAGGTGCCTTCTATCAGCTTCAGCTGATATGCCAGCTGCGTTCGTTTCTTGAGATAGATGACCTCAAAACAGTGGTACATCTGCTGGTAACCTCCAGACTGGATTACTGTAATGTGCTCTCTGTGGGGCTGCCCTTGTATGTAGTCCAGAAACTACAGTTGGTCCAGAATGCGGCAGCCAGGCTGGTCTCTGGGTCATCTAGAAGAGACCATATTACTCCTTTATTGAAGGAGTTACACTGGCTGCCGATATGTTTCCAGGCAAAATACAAGGTTTTGGTCATAACCTATAAAGCCCTAAGCAGCTTGGGCCCTGGGTATTTAAGAGAACGTCTTCTTCGTTATGAACCCCACCGCCCATTGAGATCATCAGGAGAGGTCTGTCTGCTTTTGCCAACGGCTCGTCTGGCAGCTACTCAGGGATGGGCCTTCTCCGTTGCTGCCCCGAGGCTTTGGAATGCACTCCCTAGTGAAATAAGAGCGTCCCCATCTCTGACAACCTTTAAAAAGTCTTTAAAGACACATCTGTTCACCCAGGCTTTTAACTGATACTGTTTTGATTGTTTTCAATGTTCTTTTAGAGCATTGTTTTAAAAAAATTTAAATTGTTGTGTTTTAAATTTCTTGTTTTGTTTTTAACCATATTTTAATGTTGTTTTTATCTGTTGTAAACCACCCAGAGATATAAGTTTTGGGTAGTATTAAAATAAATAAATAAATAAATAAATAAATAAATAAATAAAATTTAGGTTATAATGAAAGAAAAGGAAAGTAGGCGGATTAGTTCTTACCAGAACAACTTGTAATTTAAAGATAAAAGTAGGGCGTTTCAAGGAATTTGCAGTGAGAGGGGGAGAAAGGACATTTTCCTCCACCCTCTCCATCCCTTTCCACACATTAATGCATATATGCATCACACACACACACACACACACACACACACAGACACACACTCCCTGTCTCACCCATACACTCACCTATAAATATTCTCTTGCACACCCACACAAGTGTTCTGGGAAGGTGGTAAATGGGCACCAGCAGATGACCCTCAGAATCCAAATCTCTCCTCAGCCATGAACTCACTCAGAGGCCTTGATCAAGGCACTGTTTATGAGCCTCAGTTTCCTTGAAATATGCACACTGACCTCACTACTATTTGATGACTTGGTACAAATGTGCAAATCACTACTTAGACATCTCACAGATCTCACTAACATACTTTTAAAAGGTTTTCTCAGTATTACCTCAGATGCTATATCTTAGTCGGTCACTCTGAATTCCCTTTAGTTTAAAATTTTAGATTAAATCTGGGGGGAAAGTTAAGGAAATGTGAAAGCAAATACACATCTGCGGATGTTTACCTTTCCTAAAAAAATTCCTACAGATATTTCAGCTAAACAGGACCTTCCAAATGTGCTTCAAAGTTTGCTTTAGACAAAGTTTGATGACCACTCTGAAATGTATTCATAAGTGAAAAATGAAATGTAAAAAACGGAGAGACAATCCACCAAGCATAGTTGCTTGATAGCTTATTCATTTGATTTGATTTATATCCTGCCCTTCCTCCAAGGAACTCAAGGTTACACATCCAGCACTGTCCAGCATTATCCCCTGCTAACTGAGCAAAGATGCACCTTTTTAGAGTGGTGATTCTCTTTATATAGCAGGGGTAGAGCAACTAGCCCTATCCATCTCCAGCACAGCATCCCTCCAGTGGCTGTTGTTTGTGAGCCCTTTGGGGACAGGGAACCAACTTCTATATATTTAATTCTCTAAGACATACCTGTGGCAAATCCCATGCTTGGCAGCTCTTGTGAGAGTTCGGAGAACTGCCAAATAGTCATTGGTCGGAGGGAAGAAAATGGCAGTGCCGGCCAGCAGGGGGAAAAAACAGTGGTGGAGGCTGGCCAGCCAGTGGAGAAATGGCAGCAGCCTGGCTGGCAGGCCATAGAAGAAAAGCAGCTGGGATGGCCCAGCTGGTGGGCCATCCAGGGAGGGAAAGAGGCGGTGTCCCATGCAGCCAGGGAGAGGAAGCAGCAGTGGCAGCCCAGCCGCATGGCCATGGAGGGAAAGCACCGGTGCCGGCCTGGCTGGCAGGCTACCAAAAAAAAAAAAATAGCTGGGGTGGTCCAGCTGGCCAGCCGGCCATGGATGGAAAGTGGCAGCATCCTGTCTTGCCAGGGAGGGGAGGCGGCTCGGCCAGCCGCAGAGGGAAAACTAGCTGGTGTGGGGGGAGAACGAACTGGGGCAGGGGGTGGGGAAATGAAATGGGGCTAAAGTGAGAACTAGCGGTTCAGATGCTCTGTGCCAGGTCAGCGAGTTTTATTTATCTATCTATCTATATCTATATGTAAGCTGCTTTGGGAACTTTTTTTAAAAAGTGGTATATAAATATTCATTGCATACATATCCTCTCACAACAATCCTGTAAAATAAGCTAGACTGAGAGGCAGTGATTGACCCAAAGCTACTCAGCAAGCATTATTAGTGAATGAAGGTTTGATCCCACAGGTCTCCCGGTCCATGTTCAACACTGTCCACTTCAGGACGATAGAAGGTTCTTCATGACTGGTAAAGGTTAAACAGCTGCAGTGGCAAAATGTTAACTATCTTGAAAGCTATACTTGTTTCACTGAATATGTCAATGAAATTTTCAAGAGTATCAAAATTGATCCCCAGGAATCCACCCATGCACTCATTACACTCCTGATGATAAAACAGAACCTCCAATTTGATTTTAAACTGGAGTATAGTTTTGCAACAATTGTGCAAAAGAGAGCTTGATTCCCAAGTCAAAAGATGCTACTGACAGAAGAGCAAAGTTTCAAAGCAATTATTTCTCATCGCAGCTTGCAGATGAATTAATCTATTCACTGTGTTTGCAGTGACAAAGGTTCTTGATACATAGATTAAACCTCTTTTCAATCTCCACTGCTTCACCTGGCACACTCACCTCTAATCAAATCGAAAATAGGACCCATTCATTTGGAACGCCCTATTAGTTCCCTGTTAATAGAACAATGACCTTTTTCTACTCAAAAGGACTATTACTTCCAACTCACGATTGATATTTTTGTCCACATACATTCACCTCAGACAGTTCTCATTAGTTAATTTTTCCCTGCCATTTAAAAAAATATATTAAGTAATACCAGAGGTGCACCTAGGTAATCTTGGAGCCTGGACCTAAAGGCCTTTTGGAGGGCACGCTGCCGCCGTCCCCTGCAAGTTAAGCATAATCAACCTACACACATACGTATCATGGCACACAGTATTTCTTGAAGGCACAAACAGCAACTAAACTCACAAGAATGCAAGATTATAAAGCAGGTATGTTCAGGAATTGAGCCATTATTGCGCAAACGGGTTCAAAGAACCCAGGCCACCCCCAATCAGGGGCCGCGAGCATGGCTCCAGACACACCCCCTCACATCTGATGTCAGATGCAGGGGCGTTATTTGGAGCCAAAATCAGCCCATGCTGGGTTGGCAGCTCGGCCAGAGTGACTCTCCCTGCCTTACTGCTCCTGGTCTTGCTGCCAACGTAGCGGGGCCAATCAATCTCTCTCCCAAACGGAGCCGTGCGGCTCCATTTAGAAGAGAGATCAGCCCACAATACATTGGCAGCACAGCTGGAATGGCTCTCCTTTCCTTTAAGGCAGGGAGAGTCATTCCGGCCCACACTGCCCAACACAGCATGGGCCAATCTCCCTTCCAAATGGGGCCTCACGGCTCCGTTTGCGAGGGGGACCATGCCCCCTGCATCTGATATCAGACGCAGGGGCATGGCTAGCTGGGCCCCTGCATCTGATGTCAGATGTGGGGAGTGGGGCCAGGGGGCTGCGGCGGCGGCCATACACAGGCTGCCGCCACCCTCGCTATGCTACTGAGTATGTTTATGCAAATATGAATTAGCAGAAACATTTCAGCACACCACTTAGCATATTCCCAGCCCACATATTTCTTTCCCCACTCCCCCCTCTGTCTCTAAAGCAGAGGTCACACTCAGCTACCCAGTGCAGCACATGCCGGTGGTACAGCGACCACACCACCTGGGACAGAATAAAGAGGACTGGCGGGGGGGGGGCATGGGATGTGGAGGCCCTGGACCTCCACCCATAAGTCCAGGGGTAAGAGTGCCTCTGAGTATTACAGCATCTTCAGATGTAATTCACAGAAGAAATAGATATATAAACTAGATCAAAACCATCATCAATGTAATCAGTTTTCCCATCTCATTTAGTGGCTATTTTCTGATGTGTCTGTGTCAGGAGAAAGCAAAATTATTATTTATCATTATGAAAGAGGAAGAGAAAATTGAAGAATTAAAAAAAGTCTATTATATTTATTTCAAGCAGTGCAAAAGACAATTCTTATTACTACTATGGATTGCTTTTCAATGTAATTAATTACATTTATTTTCCTTAATAGTCTCCTCCATTTCTGCTCTGCATTTTCTGCAGTGGCTGGAAATGTTGATGGAAATTTGCTAGGCATTCCTAGTAAAGGTTGTCAACATGAAATCAGATGGGACAAATCTCTTGCAAAGCTAAAGAAGCCTCCAAGCAGGAATCACAGGAGCCAAAACAAAAGCCCTCTTCAGGTCTTATAAAAACTATGGGTGCTAACCTAAGTACAGTGTCTGAGGGTGCATTATGAAGCCCTGCCCCTCAGCTGATCCGCTGAGAAGATTGAGCTTCCTGCAGTCTACAGAGACAAATGCTGTCAGATTCTTTTCATCATCAGGAACATTGGGGCATCCCAACATTCATAAGAGGAAGACCCTTGCCACAAGTACAGCATTTGTCCCTGCAGACATATGCTATAACCATGGAAAGCAGAAAGGCCAGGCTTCTGCATGAATAAGTGCAGGGCATGGCTTCAGAGCGTGCTCTTGAGATGCTGTGTTCGCATATAGCATCCACAGCTTTAACAACGTCTGAAGAGGGTTCTAGTCTCTGACCTTCTGCATCATCAAGGCATCATCTTTGGAGCTGCAGGCTGAGCTGTGCTACCCAGAGACACCACCTAGACAGCATTACAGGCCCGCCTACTGACTCAGTCCCCAGTCAGGTGACCTAAGGAACCAATACAGCTTCATTTCAGCTCTATAAGGTTTCATTTTCAAAAGTCTGCCATTCAGTCTGAACAGCTTGTCTCTTAGTGAGAAGGTCCTGCAAGAAAAAGCTTCTCCAATACTGCCTCTGAAACCTAAACCTTTGCTACACTGCTTTCCGCTGGCCAATCTGCTCAATAGCTGCTGCCTCTGGAAACTGAGCTTTTGGGTGCAAACTTGCTCGGGCTTGCCTCTGGCCTCCATCTGGCTGACAGCTTGCTCCTTCCTAACCTTGAATCTACGATGTTTAACCACTGGGACACCAACCACTGCTAACTTGGCAAAGAGGCACATTTTAACGTGGTGATTCTCTTTATTTAGCAGGGGGGAAGCAACTGGCCCTATCCACCCCAGCACAGTACCTCCAGTGACTATTGCTGGTGTCTGTCTTATGTTTCTTTGAGATTGTGAGCCCTTTGGGGACAGGGACCCATCTTATTTATTTATTATTTCTCTGTGTAAACCGCTCTGAGCCATTTTTGGAAGGGCGGTATAGAAATTGAATGAATGAATGAATGAATGAACGAATGAATGATAACCCTAAGTGAACCCTCAGTGAGGAAGGACAATGAACACTGTACCAACATCCCACATAGTGATACACACTGCTCTGCATCCTATTCTCTCTCCTAACTATAGTCCAGGGGACCCAGGGAGGAAATACCAGCACCTTGTGGCCTGCAGAAGCTGGGTGTACTGAATGAATGTGCTCATGAAAATGTGTCTAAATATCTGTAGTGTGAGTGTGCCAGAATCGTACACTGTTGGCCAGTCTGTTTCATGCTAACCCCCATCTTCGGCGGAGGGTGGAGACACCTTTAGCAAGTTATGGGATGATGCAGGCTTTCCATAACCTTATCAGAAACGACATATATGTAACAAATGCAAATGGCATATTCCAGAGAACTGAATGTGAAGTTTGGTAGTTGTAAGTGAACAATCATCATTTTATACCAAACATAAGCTTGGAAGAAATTCTGCAGTTGAAACCTTTCCCATCATCTTATCACCATGCTCAGACATGCTCTACTGTGAAATGTCCATGGTTAAGCTGCTGTTAATGGACAGTGTTCCAGATCAGACCGATGAGACCTCTGTAGGAAGACATTTCCATAATTGTAGGGCAGCCTCTGAGAATCTCATCGTCTTCACATGACCTTGCTTATGGCATAGTTGACACAGGGTTTCCTTTAATGTTCTTCAAGATCACAAGATACCCTTTTCCTACATAGAGATCACTTTCATGGAAAAACCCATGTATATCATCACTTCTGAAGTGTTGCAAAAGTGGATATTTTGTTGCAGGTACACAGGGAAGCCATAGTATGAAGTGGCCTCCCAATCCAATTACTAATAGACAATATCATTTATTGACTCAACTCATTTATGTATGGGTATGGAAAGCTTTCAAGTTATCCATACTGATGCAATGTAGTTAATCACATTTATTTTCCTGTCTGTCTGATAATGAAACTGGATTTTTTTTCTGCCAACAATATGAGTAAATAGATTGCTTAGAGGTATAATAGAGAACAAAGATCACTGTGGTTTACTGTGAAATAAAGAAGCACAGATGCCGAGATCGCAGATACTTGTTCTTTCTGGCATAAAGGGCTTCCCAGCTAAAAAGCTCAATGGGGCTCATGCTGCTCTGAGCAATTTTTTAGATGCAGTCATGCAAAACTAGTAATGTTTGTCACAGGAACAAAAGCATTCCAATTACAGTATCTTTCACATGAAGATCAATATTTTGTTAATGTTCCATTCCATCTATGTCCCTTGCAACTAAGTGTTGATTAAAACATAAGAAGTGCACAAGACCTTAGTATTTTTCAGTTAAACTTCTCTGTTTTGATAAATAAGATTCTGCTGCATCTCTTTTCCCTTGTTCCCCCTCCCCTTCTCTCAGCCCAGGCTTCTCTAACTCTCTGCCTACACACGCAGCATCACCTGGAATCAGGATGCAGAGTCATCCCCGGGGATTGCCTGAAAAATGAACCAATAGACTGGGCAGTCATCTTTCAGCAACAACCAACTGAAGAAATTGATTAATGGTTATTCAGACACATGGCTGGAATGCGAGAACAGTCTCTTCTCACAGAACAAAACAAAACTTAGGCAGATTACTAAGTAGGGGTGTGTGTGTGTGTGTGTGAGGGGGGGGGCGGACTGTTCAAAGTGGTGATCAGATGAGTCCTGGGATGTCTAGCATTGACATTCAGGTTTTAATTTGCACAGGGGCCACTTATTGGAGTTTATGAAAATAGACTGACCAGAAGCAGGCCAGTCATACTGGCTTGCAATTCTTCCCAATAATTTGTATTATTAATATGGGCATGATCCAGACCAAGTCATGACTAAGTCCCTTTTAAATTAATAGGTCTTAGATTAGTCATGTATTTCCCCCCGCCACCCCCAATGTTGCTTAGTCATGATTAATTTAGTCTGGATCCTGCCCACTTTCTCTTTAATTAGAGCAAATTATTTTATTTTATTTTATTTTATTACATTACATTACATCACACTACATTACATTACATTACCGCCCCATCCAAACTGCTCTGGGCGGTGAATCAACTGCATGGTGTGTTTAATTATCAGGACAATAAATTCTGCATCTATGCAAAGCATATCCATTTAGATCATAAGATTCCTTTTGTCTAGAAGCTTCCCAAACCGCAAACACAGGGCCTGACCCATTCACGAGCACCTTGAAGCAAGTTGTCACAGGTAGAGATTTGGGGGGAGCAGAATATTTGGACACTTCCCCACACACACTCACTTCTAGTGCGGCCAGAGTTCTCCAGAGTACTACTCTAGCCAACCCAACCCCTCTCCCACCTCCACTGCTGGGCACAACAGTGCTCTAGCTTACCACTAGCTGTGACTTTGTTCTCCTGCCTCTTCTTTTATGCTATTTTGCCTAATGTGACCTATATAAAGCAAGTTGCCTCCAGTCCTCTGAAGGGCTGAGGGCAATGCAGGAGGGAACAAAGGAAAAGATTTGGCACCCGACTTCAGAAACTTCCCAGGACCATGTGATTAGAGCTGTATATTGGTCCTTGGAAATAAGCTGGTTGGAGAGTTTAGCTCATCTTCCATTTTTTCTCTTTTAAAACATATCAATTTATCACAACACTTTGTTTGTTTATTGCATGTGTATCCCATCCTTTCTTCAAGGAGCGTAGTGCAGTAAACATGGGGTAGTCAGAATTAGTCAGGTCACCTAGCAGACTAAAAATTAAAAAGAAGAATGGGTGGAGGAGGGCTTTCCTAAACTGCATCAATAAAATGCACAGTGGGGCACTACTGCATAACTTTACAATACATGGAATTTTATGAGAAGTAGAAATTTAAAATGCAATTTTGATAGGATTGTGTCAGGATCAATAAGAGATTAGGCAAGAGCACAGTTTGAATCTCCATTCTGCTGCACTATTAGCAGCAATCACATTCTTTCAAAGTGAGCTGAACTTGTGTAGTTTGAAACACTGGGGGGCTTTATCCTCTGTGGATTATCGAGAATACAGTTTCCTACTCCTGTTCTTTTATTCACTGATAATGTCTGCTCGATACTTTCTTGTTCCCTCATTATATATTGGGCTGTAATGCAATCTAATCAAAATATCAGTGGTAATGCTGAAGGATAATTATGAGTTCAAATAGATCCCAAAATGGCATTGCGTTATGTTCATTTTGTCTATTCTTATCTCTCAAGCATGCAGAGGGCAATCAACATTCAGAGTTAGGTAATGTGGTATCTTTGACTTGACCTACCAAACCTATTTCCAGCAACCTTCTTAAAAGATCTAATCCAAACAAGCTGAGTATATTGGAAGAATCTAAGAGCCTAACCTACTTCACAGGGTTGTTGTGAGGAGAAACCTAAGTATGTAGTACACCGCTCTGGGCTCCTTAGAGGAAGAGCGGGATATAAATGTAATAAATAAATAAATCTAAAAGTCCATTTTGTTGGTACAAAGAGGAGGACTGTTTGCTATGGAAGCATTTATTATTCTCTGGCAAAATACAAATTAGAGAGTTTACAATGGCCAATGGCCTCTTTCTTTCTTTCTTTTTCTTTTTCCAGGTTTCCACAGAGAAGAACAAGGCCTACCAATGTGTGAGAACACAGTAAAATGTAATTCATGGGTGTTTTAAGCAAGGGCATCACACAGGGCATCAGATCCCCTTATAAGAGGGGAAGGATGTGGTGCTCTAGGAGGCCTGAAAGCTCTGTCCTGCTGCAACCACTTTGGTGCCTTCATGTAATCTTTGCATCTACACTTGAGCTTAATCAAGTAAGGTCTCTTAGCTACCATAGCCACATCTGTAAATCTGTGTATTTCAGTGAGAGAGGTCCATAAATGTCATCACTAGATGGCTAGCAGGGACCATGAATCTCTTTCTAGTAACCAGCTGCCTTGAATGTCTAGCATACAGCACTTCCACGCACACACTCAAGTTCTGCATGAACAGAAAATAATTTGTTGGGGAGGAACCTCTCACTTTACACCAGATGGGTGAGAAAGACTCTGCACCTCCCCTGGGTTTCCTGGCTACACATAGAGAACACATGGGCGGGGTCAATCTCGTGTCACACTGGCTTGAGAGATACTGAAAAGAAGCAAGAATTTCTCTAACTGCTACTATATGTAGCCTTTTGCACGATCCAATATATTCACATAATAACCTGGCATTGGGGGTGTGTGCACAAATGGTTCGGGTGAACTGGGCTGTTCATGTGCACAGCCCTGTTTTGGGTGAACTGGTTCTTCACAGCAAGGGGCGGCCAGGCGGGGGCAGCAAAAGATGTGAAGAGCTACTTACACTCCTAGCGCTGCTGCTGGCTACTCCAAACACACTTCCCTCTCCTTTTACCAAGCTACCGGCTTGCACAGAGGCCAGAACTTGCACAGAGCTTGCACAGAGGCCAGGCGGCTTGGTAAAAGGAGGAGAAAGGACACTTGGAGCGGCCAGCAGCAGTGCCAGCAGGTGCATCAACAGAATAAGCAGCTCTTTACATCTCTCACCGCCCCTGCGCAGCCACCTCTTATCTCCAGAAGGGCCCCCCAACCCCTGTCCTCACCAGATTCCCCTTTACAAGTATATCCCCTGAACCAGCCCGCAAACCAGTTCAGCCCAGATCAATGGCCGGACCGGGTCAGTTCAAACTGAACCGGCCAAACCAGCTCCGTGCACTCCCCTACCTGGCATTAAATTTGGTGTAGCTTTGTTAATATCTGATAGGTCACCCAAATCACACTATGAAAGTCAATTTACACTGTAGACCAGGCCTGCTCAACTTAGGCCCCCACAACTGTTTTTGGACTACAACTCCCATAATCGCCAGCCACAGTGTCCAACAGCCAGGGATTATGGGAGTTGTAGGCCAACATCTGCACGAGGGCCAAAATTGAGCAGCCCTGCCATAGATAGTAACTAATATGTAACTGCACGATGTTACACATATGGTGGAACATAACATTTGCACAGTTGCACAAATGGAGTTAAACAACAGTGCAACTGTTATATATAAGGGCTGCACTATTGTGGAACTCCATTCATGCCATTTTTGCATTTGCACCAACAGCGCTCTTGCACAACTGTGTAAATGTTACAGTCCTCCATGTTCTTAATCCTGCACAGTAAGTCAGCCATGGAAAACAAGTATTGGGCATACACAATGGGCAAGAGATAACTGTGTCACACACATGTGAAGTGTGTTTTGGTAAACAAACATTATTCTATAAGCAAAACAGAGGTACATGCTCAATATGTATTAAAAGTATAAGGATGTGCCCGAGCCAGTTCAGTGCCTCCTTTGGGAAGTGCCAAACCGGTTTGTTGGGGTAGGGAGCAGTTCCCGTAAGGAGCCGGTAAGCAGGCTGTTCCCCGCGCACACAGTGTCAGCATGCACATAGCCTCCACACGTGCACGGAGGCCATGTACGTGGTTTGTAACACCATGATGACCATGCAAATGGCACCTGCATATGCATGGATGCCATGTCCGTGCTCACACCATGCGCACAGGCTGCAGGGAACAGCGCCCAGCCCGGCGCAGCCATTGCTAGTTTGAGCGCCATGCCTGGAAAAGTGACGGGGCAGCAGCAGAGCAGGGAAAGCTCTGCTAAGCAGGGTTATCAATTCCTTAAGGGAATCAATTCTTTATCAATTCCTTAAGGGAACCGCTCACCGCCCCACCACCCCGTGCACAAGCTGTTTGTGCTCATCCCTATATAAGTACAGACCCACAACAAAATGTTGCAGTTTATCCCTGGTGTGCATGTGTTACCTGAGCCTGTCCCTGAGCCTGGTGGGGGAAAAAGAAGCTAACAAAGACAGGAGTCCCTGCTGTAACCTGGGCCTGACTACATATGAAAACTGTTTTTTTGTTTTCTGCATGGTTTTGTGGGAGGGGGGCACTGGCGCCGAGTCTCAGCTCTGTTTCCAACCCTTTCCACTTCAGAAACACAAAGCTGCGAAATGACTGGTGAGAAAACAAAAGAGTTTTAGACGCCTTTTCCTTTCAGAAGCAGAAGGAGTTGTGACAGTCTTGAAGGAGTATACTCCAAGCTAAGGAATTTCCCACTCTTTGTTCAAGGCCACCTTCCCTGCTTCACCGCAGAATTCCATTAGTTCTGCCCACCTACATTCTGTCCCATTGACCAACATGGAGGCAGTTTGGGAGGTTTTTTTGGCCCCCTTGGATGTCCCCCCCGCCCTGCCTTCAGATCATTTGACAAATCTCAAAGTCACCCAGATTCTGACAAATCTGCAGGTCACCCAGATTCTGCCAGCACGTGCCACTTGTCTACAGGCACTTCTGTTATCCATCGATAAGGATCATAACATTTCCAGCAATTTTGGAAATAAACACAAGATACGAAGTCGCCCTAAGGACAAGGTTCTTCACATACCCAGTAAATCTATACTATATAAATGCTACTGCTAACATGCCCTGCCACTCTGTTTTATTGATCTCCATATACCCTGAGAAATTTCTCAATACTTCATTTAGATCATAAATGCAAAAGGAAATTTTGAACTACCAACCTCTTTAAACAAACTATACTTTAAAAAAAACAAAAAACCCTATGTTCTCCGTTCTTAACTGAAAACTAAACTTCCAGCTATCTCATTCTGCTTGAAACAATCTCCACTGCAGCCTAAGGCACAGACATCCCACAAAGTGACACAGAAAATGGCTGCGCAGTCACATGCATGCTTTTTATTTTATTTCCGAGACAGGATGCAAGTCTGACAGCCTGATAATACCGATCAGGGAAAGTGCAAGGTGATGATACGAAGTCTATTTTGTCTTTGTTCAGAATAGTGGAAGCTCGGGGGGGGGGGGAATTCTACCTCAAACTGTATCCCAAAGCAACTAAGAGTACCTTGTTTTTCTCAGGACCAGTTCTCAATGAGGAAGTAAGCCTAGGTCAGGACTGTACCACTTCACACTTCAAGTGGTGGTTCGGATGATAAACTGCTTTTCCACACTCAAAAATTCCCTCTAGACAGAAAACATCTGGGAGAAAGGTTCTAATGAGTCACACAAACACACACACACACACAGACACACACACTAGATTTTTGTGCGAACGCTTTTGTATGGAGGAGCATCGCATTATGTGAGCTCCACAAGCAGGTTGAAGTGGCACAGCCCAAACAGAACTTGGTGACAAGGCCCGACCTAGTAGCTTTAACATGCAAACTTGACCTACCTTTATTCCAAAGTATCACTTGCATTTGACTTTTCTAGTTATATTTGGACCAGAACCTGGTAAATTATCATGGCATCTCTATTATCAAATGTTGCCTAAAATACACTTTAAAATAAAGATTTCTCAGGTGAAATAATCTATGGGAAACCAAGAGAATTTTGATAGACATTAGGAGTGTTTTGTGTTTTCCTAATAAATATGTTTCTTTCCAACTATCTCTTCAGAGATTCTGATTGGGCTCATGAGGCTTCCTTTAGAGATCACAATGTGATCTTGCCAGAGACCATGAAAAGAATGTTAGCTTTACTAGGTTTTAGATCTCCTGCTACTTGTTTAAAGCAAACAAATATATTAAAGGATCTGTGCAGGGTGGTTTCCAGAAGGCCTCTTACAATTACTTTGTAACATATAGGCTTGGTGTGAGCTCATATGATCTGGGTTTGGTCATCAACCTACATAAGCTGCCGTTCACACAGGATTGGATCTTTGAGAACCTCTGTGCCTGCCTGACATAAAAGCAGGTATGCAGAGAATCCATATGAAACCCGCCCCCACCCCTATCCCTTCACCAATAGAGGGGAGATTAACTCTTTACTTTCTGGCTGGGAATAACCCCGTCACCAATTCAGTTCTTAAATGTCCTCTCTCTTGCTCGCATTTGCTCTCACAGCAGGGCCTTGGCTCCCATCTTCCTAGGAGATCAGCAGCAGCTCCTCTCAGCCCTTAATTTCATCCTAGAAATGCACAGCCTTCTGCACAGCAACAACCTTTTCCTCCCTGCGATCAGCGTCAGCTTGATGTCTGGTGCTTTTGTGCAAATCCACCCAAGGAGGGGAGTGGGGAAGCCCTCACATTACTTCCCCCTCTACCTCTTCTTTCTCTCTCTGTGTGTAGAACCAGGGATGGAGGGCGAGTTATTGCTTCTCCTCCTCCTTTCTGCCCTCAAAGCCTCAGTGGAGTTAATCCGACATGGCTAACTCTAACTGGCTTCAAATCATTAGGGTTAACCATAGAGTTCTAGACCAGCTCAGTCTGGAAAGCACCCAGGCAGCAAAATTGTCTCTAAACTGATGCTCATAAAATATATAACACAAATGACAGTTTTCAAAAAGAATACCAAAGGAGACAAATTACATATAGTATTGCATTTCTTATTATATAATACTTTGATTAATACTTATTTTATTTACATGATTTCCCTTCCAAATGGGAAATCTTCCCCATGATAGTCCTTGTAATCTCTTCAGAGATAAACCAAAAGTCAGCATTCTGCAACTAATCCAACACAGAACAAATTATGATACAAGAAAATTCTGATAAAAGAAACAAACAAGTCAATTCTGTTACTTGTACAAATAATGCAAACATGTCTGACTTTTCAGAATGTTCTCTCTCTCTCTCTCATATATACTATTTTGCATAATTCATTCTGCTTCTCATAGTCACATGGAGATACAAGGGACTATGGTGAGCATTGTAGTTCTAGGCTCCTAGAGTTGAAAACTTTATATTGCCCCCACCACTACTAGTAGATGCTGCTGCTTGGGGGACACAGGGGTCCAACCTACCATGGAAGGGCCAGTGCAGGGCTTTGTCTCAAGGGCTCCCCAACAACCTGGTGCCAGCCTTGCAAAAGTCCCCAGTGAGCTATTCAGACAGGCCTCTCTAACAGAGGCTTAGTTCAGATATACCTAATGCCAAACCATGGTCTAGCCACCAGGAGCACTCCCATGGGCTCACCTTTTACATGCAGGTCTTCTCCTTTTTTTTTTTTTTTTTTTTTTTTTTTTTTTGTTTTTCACTAACCACAATTTACCATGGTATCCAAAAAGGTGAACTACTGTTAGTGCTAACCCTCAAGTCATGATTTGCAAGCCACTTCAAACAATGGTTTCATACTCCTATTTGGTAATTAGACACTAAGCACAGTTTGCCAGTTCAAAGAGTTTGGGTACCTGCAAAGAGAAGGTCATGGACTCATCACCAATTGTCTATCTTACCACATTGCCTGGGTACCACTACCATTACTGTCAATCTCCTCCAATAATCTCAATATTCAGGGCACGGGGTGTGTGGGGGGGTGTGTGTGACGGGGGGGTGCTAGTGCCCCACAAGCAAGCGCACACAGAGTTGTATTTGTTGTAATTTCTGAGAGGTTGTGCTCAAACAACCACATTTAATGCTTCCTCAGATAAGCTAGCAGTTTAGGCTCAGCATCGAGGATAGAAATACACATTAAGTCAATAACATGATGTAGTACAACTTAGCACATGTCCTGATGCTACACATCTCCCTGCTCAAATACGCAGACTGAACATGCAGAAATAACTGAAGACTATCCAGGAACGTGGTAAGCTGTACTACACATTGCAGGGGAAGGCTGGAACACAGCACAAGTTTGCCATTTCAGGTGGCAGCATCATGTTTCTTATTTATTTCTTACATTTCTATACCGCCCTATCCATCCAAAGGCTCTCTAGTCCCAAGCCTGAGAGGACCTGCATTTACATGTTGACTGAATCAAGAGGCAGTCTGGATCATGTGGGAACTTGCTTCTTCCCCTAGAAATAACCAGAATGCTCCCCACACTCGCCATTTATTCAAGGGATTTTTAAAAAATGCTCATTTCTAACATCTGCAGTTCTAGGCTTCATTTGTGATTCCCTATACTTGAAACAACTACTTTATCCAAGGTTCGCTAAAATGAGAAGTCACTGCCAGAGTAAAAGCTGCAGCAGGGAAACACTGGGCTTTTTATGCCAGACAACAGTCGCTTCATAATCCAAGACCACAATTAAATCTTGCTCATATGAAGACAATATACAGTGAGTATCTGTGACAAGCACCAAGGCGGCTTAAATGGGGTCAAAAGAGAGGCAAGATACAAATTAAGAAGTCCTGCTGCAATAAAAACTGCAGAACTAGGATGCTGCTGTGTAACAATGAATGCAAGACAAAAGGTTCCCTCTATGGTAAGACAATACTAATTGAAACCGTTTACTAAGCAGATCATTTCGTTGTCAGCCTAACTCTAAGGGAGCCAGGTTCCTTCCAGGGGGAATGATGAAGACATAGTCATCCCTAATTTTCATAACACACTCACAGTTCTCTGAGACATGAGGTTGTTTCTATTTCTTTGTTGTGTCAAAGGTGTTAAAAAACCAATTTAGCAAGTGCAATGCTCTTTTAAACAATGCCCACATTTTTACCCGCAAAAAAAAAATACACACAATACACCAACACATTTAAAGCACACACACATTATATACTTATTTGTAAAAGTTAATTAATTTCACGTTAATTTCATTCTAGGTGCACAAGTAACAAGCTATATACATTCTATATATACATATATACAACAAGCTATATATATGAATATGGGAATGGCATTCAAGGGCCAGCAACACATCTTCACTTCATGCTCCAACAATGGGGTTTCCTTTGATTTTCAACACATGCCTAAGACTGCAGCCCACAACTGTCTGACCTGATTATAATGCTGTAATGCTACCTTTGCACAATGTGCAAGCATGTTCTAAAAGATATGACCCAAACACATGCTCCTGCCAGAGAAGATTCATTTCAGGGGTGGGGAATATGCCATGTCAACCTCAGTGAAAGAAAGTAACTGTGGTTCAAAAGCAGCATTGCTGGGTGCTTTTATGGAAGTGGCTTTTGAAAAATGTGGCCAGCAAAACTATTCTCCTGCAAAGTTTTAAATACTGCCTGTGGCTAGCAGAGCACTTCCTCAAATTCCCATTCCAGAGTAAATCAATAGATGTGATTAATCGGAATGATACTACAAGTCATTCGGATCTGAAGGCTATGACACCCAAGTATCAGGTATTTGTCCCTTTGCTTATACCCGGTAACCTGACTCAACTCTTCCTTGTGCTTGACATAATCAGAGATTGCAGCTGCAGAATCAAAACTGGTCTTCACTGCAGAGGTTGATCATAACCATGACTAGATTCTACCTTTATGCCCCTATGCTTTAGAGCACTTTTATGTTGTGTTCCACACAAAAAATTCCCCACTGTGTTTTCCTTGAGGTTTTCCACACTGCCACCTTCATCCACACTTGAGGCCTTTTCACATATTATGTAATTAAAAACTCTGTAACCAAGCAAACAGCTTTCATAGAGCTGCAGGCAACCCTAGCACTATGATAAGTATGTACATGTATGATATACCTGTCTGCTTTATTCCCGCTTCATATTTAAGATGTATGCAAACTACATGCAAATCTGTAATGTGTGAATCTGCCCTTGGACTGCTACTACACTGGTATTTTATATAACCATTAAGAGTTTTTTGTCAAGTGTACGCTATTCATGCTAATTTTGCATGACAAAAATAAACACCATGCAACTCAAGATATTTTACACTGTTTCAATCAGTAGCCCCTTAAAGTGTGATCCTAGAATCCGCACTGGTCTTGTACACTTTTCAGGAGGTCTCTAGAGCTGCAATAAAAACAACCAGACGCGGATTAAGGCATGGGCAGAAGAGTCATCTGCCTATGGCACAAGAGTGGCAGCAGCTGGTGGATGGGGGGAGAGGAGCTTTCCCCCCTTTTACTTGAAGAAGAAGAAAGAAAAAAGTGACTGTAGCTGCAGGGAGGGGAAGGTTTCCCCTTTTGCCCCCTAAATTTCAGTGATGGCAGCTATCTGCAGGGAGGGTGGGGGTGGGGGACAAGAAGGGGAGAGTGCCTGTTTTTTACCTTGTGAAAAGCCCTATGTGGGTAGTGGTGAGCTCCTCCCTCCTCCCCAGTGCCTGACTGCACACTGGGGCTCTGCTATCCATAGCTCTGCTATCTGCTACCACCACAGCTTGTTTCTTTCTTCTTCAAGTAAAAGGGGATGTTCATCTTGCCCACCCCCCACCCCCAGCTACTGCCACCACACCTGTTTGTTTTGTTTGTTTCTTAGGGGTGGCTAAAACCTTTTTGCCTATGGGCAGCAAAAAGGTTAATCTGCCCCTGAAAACAATGAGGTGCTGAAGAACCAGCTGTTCTTTTGTTGTTTCTATCACAGCTGATGAGGCAACCTACTTTACAATACAAATTTTAAAATTTCTACTAAAAAGTAGTTTGCCTTAGCAGCAGAATCCGCCTTTCAAACCTCTTCCCATATAGGCTAGAGAATGTGGTGGTCTGCAGGAAACAACTAAATCAGACAGTGGTTTTCAGTGAAATACTGTTAAGCCACTGATACAGATAACTCTGTTTTTTAAAAAAGTCACTGAATTATACAATACGTCAGCATGTATCCAAAATGTAACTACTTTGACCTCCTCTCTTCCCTGTGTAAGGAAAACTTGAGAGACAGAAACAAAGTTACTGTTGTGCAATCAACAGAAGTTATCCTCCAATCACATTTGTTCTACATACTCAATAAATTCAGAATAAGTGTATAACACTCCAGGATGTTACAGTAATTGCATTTTTGTGAGACTGTGCTAAACATTTAATTTTGAGATAGTTGCTGAGAGCAGCTTTAAAGATAACCTTGTTATTTCTCTCCTTGAAGGTTATGAGAAATGTTTAAAATCCTCATCACACAGCTGTGTTATTTACATGCAGCCCTAATTCTTCCTCAAGCTGTCCAGTCCGAAAGCACAGCATGAAAACGAAAACTGATAAAGATCTTCAAAGCACAGAGGAAAATACAGCAGAAAGGTCAGCTCTTAAGCATATTCCACCTTATTGCCTCAACTGTGCACACATTTCACAAAGAAATTAAAGTTTAGAGATTTCACAATGTAAAAAATACAATTCAAGGTACATAAGTGCTAGTTTAATACATCTCACATGTTCATTTAAGAAAACCCACCCTATTCACTATTCATTACAAGAATGGCTGCATATTAGTCTGAAAGAACAACGTATAAGACAATAAATGATGAAATTTTGCCAAAAAAACCCAACCCACCATATAAGATTCTTATTCAGTATTATATTCTTGCCTACCGTAAGATTTGCAAGTAGAGATTTGCATGAACCTTCGGTTTATGCACACCCCTATTTGCAAGCTCACCGATCAAGAAAGACACTTGAGAAGTTGTAAAGATTAGATTAATCACAGATTTATAAGATCATTGTCACTCAGCACACATTACTGTGAATACCCCAAACTTGGTGAATGTTAACTTCCACATGTGAATGCTAACATGCCACATGTGAATGTTGGGAATGCCCCAAAGTAAGAACTATATTTTCCAGCTTTTTGAACATACAGCAATGGAGACGGACAATCATATTTAGGTGACTGTCAAAATTCAGACATTTACGCAATGTGTCAGTGATTGTCAATATTCACATTTCAGTGTTCAAATCAGTCTACCTTAACATATTGTTAGCACAGCCCACTTGCCCAAGTGATGAAAAGTTCTAAAGGTCAGTGCTACAAGGTTACGTTTCTTTTGGATGAGAGAGTGTTGGAGACACAAGTGCCTTTGTAATATCTGTTTTATTTATAAATAAGCAAACAGAACAGAGTGGAAGCAAATAGCTTCTAAAAGAAAACTGCAAGTCTGAGATCTGACATAGATACCCAGAGAGCCACCATTTCAGGGGGCAGGAGCTAAGTGGGTGGAGACTCATTACAAACAGACCAAGGCACCAAAGAAAGAGGGGTTTAACACTTGGCCCTCACCATGGTCTAACTCCCTACGGCTCCTATTTAGCTCTAATTATGCCCTCAACCACTCTAATATGGAGTGGGAGAACCCTCAAAACCTATCTGTTTGGCCCGGCCTTCAAGGGTTTTTTAATTGTTGTAAACGGTTTTAATGTTGTAACCTGGTTTTTCAGGGTTTTAAATTGTTTTGAATGTTTAATTGTGGTTTTAGGGTGTTTAGTAATCTCTGTTTTTTGGAGATTATATGGAATTCTGGCAGTGACCAGGAAGATTCTTGTGTATTCCATGGCTGATTACTGTGCTTGTGCAGGAAGCAGCTGAGATGTGGGGTGGAGTGCACACACACACACACGAGTGTGTGTGCAGGCCTCATGGACTACGGCTTTGATGTGCTGCCTTCCCCCACCCATGCACTACAATTCCCAGGCAGCATTGTGAGGGCATACATGCACAAAGTGCTGTGAACCAATTCAAAACACTTGAATAAAGCTACTCGATGGACTACAACTCCCAGCATCCCCAGCAACAGTAGCTAATAGGCAGGGATTATGAGAGCTGTAGTCCAACAAGAGTGGGGGGGGCCCAAAGTTGTGCAGCCCTGGACTATAGTGCGTGTGTGTGTGTGTGTGTGTGTGTGTGTGTGTGTGTGTAAGTTAACATTAAAGGACTAGTACTTTCCCACTCTTCACCACAGAGCTCAGGGCTGCTTGCACTATAGGAAAGATAGCCAAGGAGGCCTTTGGTATATCCTGTCTCCATGACTTCAGTAACTGTGATCTTCTTGATGGACAATATAGCATAATGCTTTAAGAACCGAACTGTTCATAAAGCGTTTGAGAGAACTACATAAGAAAGTAACCCTCACCCCCACCAATTATTAACAATTATTACAGCTGTAGTCACTCAATGTAGCCTAATCTATAATACCAGCAACAAGACACTACATGCTTTCTTTTTCTGGAACTGTTTTTAAAAGGTTGTTTCCCCTTCAGGAACATTCATAGCACACCAAAAATGGGGCTTTTATTTATCTTTTCCAAACAGTTCAAGTCATTCCTCTTCATCAAAGCTGCAAGCACCTGCAGCACCTAAAAGCAATTCAGTTTCATATCACATAAAATGAAAGGAAGGTGTGGGGAAACACATATTTTTGCAAGGCAGGATAAAGCTTCCTAAAGCTTTGCTATTTTTTCTTGATATCCCTACCCTCCAAAAATACCCCTAAAAAACCACATAGGGTCAGTATATCTGGAAGCTTAGAAACAACTTTCTCCAGCTTTCAAAGAAAAGAAGAATTATTTAATCTCAGAGAATATTTTGCCATCTACAAAAGTAAAAACAGAGGTGTTTTACATTCCTCTATCACCCTCTCCCCCAGAAAATGTTCCAAACTTATAAAACTATTCTATTATCATTAAGGCAGCAAGCATTTAAAGATTTCATCAGTAAATTAACTACAGCTTCATTTGATTAACTGGGGAGAGCCAATTTTAACAGGAGAAGCTACGACTTAACAACATCTTTATTAATTTGTTTAGGGTATTTTGGTTCTGGTGTGTTGCTGTAACACAGACTGGAGAAAGAAATAATAGAAGTGACAGCTTCCCTTTTAGGTTCTGATCATGTGCATATTGTCAGGGCGTTGTGGTCTACTGGCAAGGAGACAGCCAAGAGGGCACAAGAAGTAATGGGCAGTCCAAGGGCAACTTAGTCTCTGCCTGAGCAACAAGTGCCTCAGACTCAGCAGCCATGCCAGAATTGGGAGCTGGAGAAGACCAGGTGGACTCCTCCTGGGCCCTTGTATCACCTGTTCGCTAGCCACTGCAGCTACAATGCTACCCTCTGGCTAACTACACTAGAGGTACTGCAGCACAGCAGAGAGAAGGCCAAAAGTAAGGTGTCTGCATCCTGCTGCTAGAGTTCCCTGTTCAAAGCATTGGAGTCTGGGGAGGTGCATGGAACTGTTTGAGGCTCCATTCTAGGAGTGCTGAACCAGTTCTATGGACATGCGTTTGAGTCAGTTCAGAGGGTGGAGGTTTCTTTAAGGGGCAGCGGATGCGCTGCCTACCTGCCAGCCCCCACCCCACCACTTTCCCCCTGCCAGCACTCTCATAAAAAAATGGGAGTGTGGGACTGCAGTGTCCCTCCCTGCATCCTGGTCAGTGTCATAATGGAAGTGGCTGATGTGCATGCCCATGGCACGCACATGCACGTCAGCCACTTCTGTGGCGATGCTGACCAGGGCACAGGAAGCAATGCTGCAGCCCCATGCACCTATTTTTTACAAGAGTGCCAGCGTGGGGAAGCAGCAGGGCAGGGGCTGGCATGTAGGCAGCACCATCTACCCTTCCAGGAGTTCCATGGACATCCCTATTGGAGCCTTACACCAATTCCGTGAACATCCCTATTGGAGCTTTACACACTAGTATTTACATTTAAATGATTAACCTTTTAATTGTCAAGTTCTTAATCAACTAAAATATGTATATGTAATCAGCCCTACTCATTATTTCAGATAAATCACTGTTCTCTTCTGTTTATTTGAATTTTTTTAAATCATATATTATTGTAGGTTTGATCCCTTGAAATTATTCAGAAAACAGGAGGGTCAAATCATGCCAGAAAGCTTGGAACTTATTTAAAACCACAATAATAGAAGCTCAGTTACAATGCATACGAAAAAGGAGGAATTTTCAGGATGCCAGTGTTGCTAACAAGTAAAGTCAGAGAAGCCATAAAAGGAAAGAAAACTCCCTTCAGAAAAAGGAAGTCCTGCCTAAATGATGAAAACAGCAAGGAACTTACTTATTATTTATTTATTTATTTATTTATTTATTTAAACTCTGCAAAAAGAAATGCAAGGAGACAATAAGGGATGCAAAAAAGAGAGTTTGAGGAGCATATAGCTAGAAGTGTCAAGGAGAATAACAAAAGGTTCTTTATATCAGAAGCAGAACACCTGCCAAGGAGGCAGTTGAACTCTTAGATGATGAGGGCATGAAAGGGATTATTAAGGAGGATAAGGAGATTGCAGAGAAGCTGAATGAGTTCTTTGCATCTGTCTTCATGGCGAAGGATACTGACCATATACCCGCTCTGGAACTGAGCTTCTCAGGCTTGGAGGCTGAAGAAAAGGGCCAATTTGAGGTTAAAAGGGTTAATTTTTAGTTATTCAAATTAACAAATTGCCAGGGCCAGGTGGCATCCACCCAAAAGTTCTGAAGGAACTCAAATCTGAAATCACAGAACTCCCAGCAAAAATATGTAACTTGTCCCTACAGTCAGGCTCTGTCCCAGAAGACTGGAAAGCATACTTAAGAAATTGATTGAAAGCATGCATAAGGACAAAATTGTCAAACATACAGAAGAACACGCCTTGCTGAAGGAGAACCAGGCAGCATGGCTTCCACGAGGGCAGGTTTTGCCTCACTAACCTTTTGGAGTTTTTTGAGAGTGTAAACAGGCATGTGAGGAATAATGGGGATTTCAGCAGTCTCTTAACTCCACTGGGGGTGGGGGCACCAGGGTGGCCCAGAGCAAGTGATGGTGTAGTGCGCATATGCTTGTCATTGAATTCACTCTCATTTCCTACCAGAGAATCTACTCTCAGAACACCTCAGAAACAACAAAAGCCAGTGCCCCATGGGCTTGTGGGCAGTTGGCACCATATGTGCACTACACCACCATTTGTTCGGCAGCACCCTGGTGCACGCCAAGCGGAAAAAGCTTAAAGATGCACAAACTTCAGAAATTCTTTTAAAATCATCCCTTTCACCAATTTATTTGAAACCTGGATTGTAGCAGGCACCCTTTGGGGCATTACCACCTGACCCACTCATCTGCCCTCAAAACCCCTTTTCTGTCCTGAATCTGCCCCAAAGACATGCCACCTTTAAAAATCACCCCTTTGCCCAATTCCTTTGAAATCTGGGTGGTAGCTTCCTTGCACCCTTTGGTCACTACCACCCACCACAACCCACTCTGTGCCACACACACCCCGGAGTTATAACCAAGGCTGCTGAAATCCCCATTATTCCATATGGGGAAAAGCTTAAAGACATGTACACCGCAAAAATCATTTAAAAATCACCTGTTTCCCCAATTTCTTTGAAATCGCCCCCGGGACCCCGTTTTTTGCCCCAAATTGATTCAGATTTGTAAAAATCTGGGGTGATTCGGTGGGGGCAGATTCAGACCCAAAACAAATCAGGGGTGATTCAATTTGGATACAAATCAAAATGGCACATCCCTAATGTACACTGATGCTGGTGACTGACCAGGAGAGAGATCTTGGGATCATAGTGGACAATTCTATGCAAGTTAGCAGAGCGTGGCAGCTGTGAAAAAGGCAGGTTCCATGCAAGATGTGTCTAGAACATTCCAAGGTCAGAACGTTCCACCTCAAAACGTCCCACCTCAAAATGGGCCATTTCTAGGGTTCCAAGCTCAGAACAGAACACCCCTTTAAATGGCGACCTCTTCCGAGCTTGGAACAAAATGACCCACTCTGAGGTTGAATGTTCCATTCCAAGCACTATTTTCGAATCCAAAGTGGTGCTTGGAATAGGTCCGTTCCAACAGACCTGTGCTGACAGAACAATTCATGCATTTTGCATTCTGTTCCAAGCTTGGAAAAGAACAGAACACAACATTTCTTTTGTGCACACCCCTATTCCATCCCAAGGATCATTAGGAAAGGGGTTGAAAATAAAAATGCTAATATTATGATGCCCTTATACAAATCTATGGTACGGTCACATTTGGAGTACTGCAGACAGTTCTGGTCCCCATATTTTAAGAAGGACATTGTAGAACTGGAAAAGCTGCAGAAGAGGGCAAACAAGATGATTAAGGGTAGGGATGTGCATAACCAGTTTGGTGCATTTTGGTCCAAATTTGGCCCACACTGACCACGGTCCACAAACTGGTTCACTCAAACTGACAGGCTCGTTCAGTTCATTGGACCAAACTGACTCAAACCAGTTTGTGCGCCTATTCAGGGGAATCCGGTCAGTATTCCCCTTTGCTTCAAAAGGTAATAAAAGGTGGCGGGGGAGCAGCGAGAGTGCCTTTAAAACTGAAAGAGAAGGTGCTTACCAGCAGGCCTGAGTGGTGCTCCCCCACCCTCTCAGCACGTGTGGAGGCCATTGCATGCTGCTGCCGCGGAGAGAGGAGCACCGCACAGGCCTGCCAATAAGCACCTTCTCATTCACTTTTAAAGGCGCCTCTCTCTTGCCACTCCCAGCTACCTTTTATTACTTCTGGAAGCAAAGGGGAATCCTCACCAGATTCCCTTTTACAAGCTCTCCAACCAGTGAACTGGTCCGCAGATGAAACAGGTTTGTTCTGGTTCAATCATGGACCAGATCCCTTTTTCCGGGGCCGATTCGGTCCATGATTGAACCTGTTGAAACAGTCCAGTTTGCTGTGGACCAGTTCAGTACACTCTTAAGGGGCCTGGAGCACCTTCCTTATGAGGCAAGACTACAGCATCTGGGCTTTTTAGTTTGGAAAAGAGGCAACTATGGGGAGACATGATAGAAGCGTATACAATTATGCATGGAGCAGAGAGAGAAAATTTTCTCTGTCTCTGACAACACTAGAACCATAGCTCATCCCATGAAACTGAAGGCCAGGAAATTTAGGAGCAAGAAAAGGAAGGACTTTTTCACATAGCACATAATTAATCTATGAGATTCTCTGTCATGGGATGTGGTGATGGCCAGTAGCTTGGATGGCTTTAAAAGGGGCTTGGACAAATTCATGGAGGATAGGTCTATCAATATCTACTAGTTTGGTAGCTATAGGCCATCTCCAGCCTCAGAGGTAAGGTGCCTCTAAATATCAGTTAAAGGGGAGCAACAGTAAAAGAGAGGGCATGCCCTCACCTCTTGCCTGTGGGCTTCTCAGTGGCATCTGGTGGGCCACTGTGGGAAACAGGATGCTGGACTAGATAGGCCTTTAACCTCATCCAGCAGGGCTGTTCTTATGACAGATAATTTTAGGGTATCCATATGTGAAGCAGGACACTGTACCTTTTATAATTGTTCAGAAAAGTGAATTGCTCCCTGAATAACAAGCCACACATGTCAAAACAGAAAATGTAACGCTTTTCCTGTAAATATTTAATATACCTAGCAACAATTAGGGTTAAAAAACACCCTCATGTACAGACTAGATTTTATTCACAAAGCATATCCTAGTCCACTATTCCTCTGGTCCCATCCACTATTCAAATTCTGTTCATTAGACCAGATTTGAAGTCTGCAATTTACTGAAAGTTTTAAAAACCTTTACAAGGTGAACTACAAGGCCTAAAGCTCTCAATATTTGGTACTGCTATTTTCGTCTGCCACACCAGCATGTCATTCATTGTGATGGATATCTCGCCTCAACTAATAACGTGGACTGTCCCAAACACTTCTGTGCTTGCAAAAAGCCTCTTTCAAAACCTGGATGCAAATGCCGAACATTCCTCTTTTTTACCCATCTTCCATCACAATCATGCCAGTCAACTCAGAATTACAGTTTCATTTTGGCCAGAATCCAAAGCACTACTTTAGGCAAGCTTAGTAACTTGGCAGCCACCAATGGACATTTTGACACACACACGCCTTAAATGTTAGGCATTAAAGTAATGTCACAAGATGCTTCTGAAACACCACTCAGTTTCAAGAGAGGCAGGTTTGCCATGTGGCATGGGGGCTGCTTTTTCTAAAACACAAGTCCAAAGCTAGAGACGCCGGGGAAGCTCACAGGGGCTTATGTCTGGAAATGAGTTTTGTGGATTATAAAGCTTGCCTCAAAGAACAGGTGAGCATTATGGTGAGTTCAAATCCCCATTCAGCCATGATACTAGCTGGGGTGACTCTGGGCCAGTCACTTCTTTCTCAGCCTAGCCTACTTCACAGGGTTGTTGTGAAAGAGAAACTTAAGTATGTAGTACACCACTCTGGGCTCGTTGGAGGAAGAGCGGGATATAAATGTAATAATAATAATAATAATTATTATTATTATTATTATGAGGTCACAAGTTCTTCTTCAGTTCAGTCTGCAAATCAAGCCAGAGAGGAATTCCCAACTTACCTACCCAGCCCTCTGATTCCCCACCCTCCTCCCCCCTCTCTTTTAATTTCACTTGCCAGTGGCAGTACTCCAGATGCAGAAAGGGAAAGAAGTTGCATGCTCGCTCGCTCTCCTCCACCTTTCCTATCTCCAGTCAAAGAACCTGCATTGGTGCACCATTGGTGCATCTATCTCCAGTGACCCTTGCAAAATGTATCTTTCTCACTAGCAACCATATCAGGGCAACTTCCATGCCTCTGAAAATAAGCTTATTTCCTGAGCCAATACAACATTACAGGGGAAGCCAGTTGCACAGCATCCCAAGGTAGAAGATAACCATAAGAGTTGGTTTCATCTTGAGGCAGGGTTAATTTTTAACTAAGGGCTCAGGATACAATCTAGAAAAATCTCAAAGCTCTGCATATCATCTCAGGAATTATTACAACCCATGTATAAAGGTAAGTCAATTATATTGATTTATTTTATTGTTCATTTTTATATCACCTTTCATAAGGCATCCCAAGGCAGATTAGAAAAGCTAAAATACAATAAATCTATTGATGTGTGGCTGAGCCCAAGAAACCATGGCTATCTTAAGGCCACCTACCAAATTCCTTAGATACGTACTTAAAATAACCACAACATTACCCTGAATAATTTTGTTTGCAAGAAAAAGGCGAATATAGGAGTATTTTTCCAACCAAAACAAAGACCCATAGAGACAGAGAAAGAGATGTTCAGGACTCTTGATGGGATTCGTGACTCGGTTGAGAAATTTCATGGGGAGAGAATCACTTCTTCCCTTGAGCGCACAATTTATAGCATGAACTTTTAAGACATAGCCTTGAAAGACAAACAGGAGAAAGCCAACCTACATTCAGAAGGCCAGAAATTATATTATCTTTGTAAACTGAAGGATACACAGAACATTTAGAGGTGACCTGAAAAATGAAGCCTCTCTTGCTTTGGACTGTTTCATTTTTTTGTAGATTTATTTGCAGAACAGCTAACTCTTTAATTGATGTCAATGTCAGACAAAACATTAACAGCTTTACATGATTATGCAAGACATAAGTTTGACTGGTGGGAAGAATTCTGTATTGTTATAACCTAATGAGAAAAGAAGCCCTCCATCCTTAAGAAAAGGCAAATGTCAGACCACATTGGCAGTTCACATGGGTGGCATAAATGCACACAGGAATGACAGATTCAGTGGGAAAGATGGGGCATTTGATCCAGAAAGACAACAGCCCAGTTAAAAAAAAAATGAGCTCACTGCCCCTGCTGCTTGCTTGCACCCCAAAAAACAGCTTCAGTGCCAGCATGCCCACCAGAGCCCCTGGTGGCGCAGTGGTAAAACTGCCGCCCTGTAACCAGAAGGTTACAAGTTCGATCCTGACCAGGGGCTCAAGGTTGACTCAGCCTTCCATCCTTCCGAGGTCGGTAAAATGAGTACCCAGAATGTTGGGGGCAATATGCTAAAATCATTGTAAACCGCTTAGAGAGCTCCGGCTATAGAGCGGTATATAAATGTAAGTGCTATTGCTATTGCTATTGCTATAACAAGGAAGCTTAATCACCAAATAAATCCAGGAAAGTAGCTGCATTTGCATAAAGCCATCTCTTGCAATCTTTGCCTCTTCTGCTCCTCTCTTTACCTTTGCTTTGCCTTTCCTCTTCTCTCCCTTTATCCCTCCACAGCAGTATCAAAACTTAAATTATAAGCTCCACACAATAGAGAACTGCCCTTCCCCGTCCCCATTTACTAGTCACTCTGAAAAGTGCCATGTAAATCAATGATGCTATATAGAGCAGGAAACACTCTGCAATCACTTCTAAATATAGGGGGAGGAGAAGTGTCTCTGCTTGCGAGCTTGTTTGTCATAGTTGGAGACAGTGCTGGTGTAGAACAGGGTGGTCTGCATGCAGCTCTTTAGACATGTACATGTGCCTCCTGTAGTTCCCATTCCTCCCCACTTACATCTTCCCCTCAACTTCCACTAAGCATTGTTGAAGCATTATAAGTAGCTAATTCGCTTCACCTTCTCCCCAAGTGCAATGGTAACTGCACAAGAGGCTACAAAACCATGCTGCCAAGAAACCAATAATTTGTGCACCTTCTTCTGTCATTGTCCTCCTTTATTCTCCTTAGTCCTCTTAATGGAATGCCTCTCCATCAGTCAGTGCACCTCTTTTCTCTGCACAGACATCTCATAAGAGCAAGACAAGAGACACCTGAACCAGAAATAGCAAATGCAATGAGACTGTTTGTTCAGCATCCCATGTTGCAAAATAACTTCTTTATTAGTTAAAAAATAAGTCTACTAAAAGAGTTGGCCAAATCCCTTTTGTGCCAAGAAGATAATGCATTATTGTTATGGTAGTATGCTCTCCCCCCCAAGTCCTGCTATGCTGCCTCATTGTGGTGGTGTATGGGGGGGGGGGGTCCCTGGGAGGGATGAGTGAAGTATGCTGTGAGGTATACTCCCAGTAGGGTCACCCAAGGTGTGAAGCTCATTCCAGCTGCCCATCTAAAGCAAGCAGGCACCTATATTGGGCAGCAGCAATATAGGAAGGTGCTGAGGGCAGACGATTACTTCAGTGACAATGACAAAGGCATAATTTCATACTGCACGGGAGAAGGCATTGGTAAACCATTCCTGTATTTTACCAAGAAAACCACACAGATTAAAAAAAATTAGAATGATTGACGGTGTAGTGCCAGATGATGGGCAAATCAGATCAGTTAGTACTCAACATGCTACTGAGGAAGAGCTGAGGATCGTTCAGAGTACCGATGATGTTTATGACACGGTTAGATTAAAGCTTTTTTAATGTCTAACAGCTGATGTTGCCATGCGAGAAAAGAAAATCTGAAGCTGCAAAGACAGAATTACAACAGGAACATGGAACGTAAGAAGCATGACTGTAGGAAAGTTCGACACAGTGAAAGATGAAATGAATCGACTACAGATTGACATCTTGGGCATCAGTGAATTAAAGTGGACTGGAATAAGATACTTTCAGTTAAAAAAACAACCCATACCATTTACTAATCGGGACACGAGAAACAAAGAAGGGACGGTGTTGCTTTCATAGTCAGGAAGGATATAGCAATGACAGTAATTGGGTACAATGTGGTCAGTGAACAACTAATATCAATTAAATTTTGTAGACAACCCTTTAATATGACAGTTCTTCAAGTCTATGCCCCAACGACTGATGCAGAAGAATAGTAAGTTGAGGAGTTTTATGCTCAAGTTCAGTCTGAAATTGACAGACCACAAAAGCAAGATGTGCTGCTGGTAACTGGAGACTGGAATACCAAAGTTAGAAATAATAAGGAGGAAAACATAGTCGGACTGTATGGCCTAGGAAACAAATGAAGCAGAACGACTATTCGTTTCCGCCAATCCAATAATCTCTTCATTGCTAACACATTCTTCAAACAACCAAAGCAAGGCCTATACACATGGACATCACCGGACAGAGTACACAGAAATCAAACTGATTACATTATAGGTGCAAAGAGGTGGAAGAGCTCAGTTATAACCGCAAAAACATGGCCACAGGCCGACAGCAGAACAAATCACGAACTGTTCATGTGCAATTTCCAAGTCAAGCTAAAGCAGCCGAGGGTGGGAGGAGCTATCCAGTTCCCATGATATGATCGTAAGAATGTACCCACCATTTTCAAGGAGAACATCAGGAACCACTTTTAAGTTCTGAACCTCATTTGTAAGGAACCAGAGGAACTGTGGAATGAAATCAAAGTAGTTGTTAAGGACGAAAGTGAAAAGGGACTGCCAAAAACCAAGAAACAGAAGAAAGCAAAATGGATGTCAGAAAAGATGGTGGAAATTGCCAAGCGGAGATAAGCCAAAGTCAAGAAAGATAAAGACCTCAGGAAGGAACATAATAGGGAATTTCAGAAAGCCATTAGACGAGACAAGGAGCAGTACTACTACGACATCTGTAAAGACCTTGAGGATGGACATAGACACGGGAAAACAAGGAAAGTTTTCCAAAAGATCTCTGAACTCAGAAGGAGGTTCCAACCTTGCATTGGTATGTTAAGGGATGCCAAAGGACAGAGAGTAACTGATTCATAGAAGATCAAACAGAGATGGAATGAGTATACCGAAAATCTGTACAGCAGGGACATCAACATCCAAGATACTCTAGAAGGTATTCCCTACTTGCAACAACCTCTAGTAT
Source organism: Hemicordylus capensis (assembly GCF_027244095.1). NCBI lineage: Eukaryota > Metazoa > Chordata > Lepidosauria > Squamata > Cordylidae > Hemicordylus > Hemicordylus capensis. The sequence goes on from NC_069659.1 coordinate 207,040,354, forward strand.
GAGAAGATGAAGTTAGATCAGCACTCCGGTCATTACCAAGTCGGAAGGCTACAGGAATTGATGGAATAGCTACAGAAATATGGCAGGCAACAGAAGAAGAATCAGTCAAGGCTCTAACCAAACTATGCCAGCAAATTTGGAGAACGACACAGTGGCCAACAGATTGGAAGAGGTCAGTCTACATGCTCATACCAAAGAAAGGAGTATGAACAGATTGTGCAGACCATAGCATTTCACATGCTAGCAAACTAATGCTCAGGATCACCCAATGCAGATCAGAGCCCTACATGGAAAGGAAAAAGCCAGATGTTCAAGCTGGTTTCAGAAAAGGTCAAGGAATAAGAGACATCACTGCTTATGCACGCTGGATAATTTAGAAAGCCAAAGAATACCAAAAACAAGTGAATATGTGCTTCATTTATTTAAAAAAAGTGCCTTTGATTGTGTTGAGCATGTCAAGTTGTGGAATATCCTTAGGGAAATGGGCATCCCAGAATATCTCATTGTTCTTATGAGAAACCTATACACAGGACAGGAAGCCACAGTCCAGACGGAACATGGTGAAACAGACTGGTTCCAGATTGGCTAAGGAGTATGACAAGACTGTATACTTTCTCCTTATTTATTCAATTTATATGCTGAACATATACTGAGATAAGCTGGACTGGAAGAAGATGAGCATGGTTTTAAAGTTGGAGGAAGAAACATCAATAGCCTGCACTACGCTGATGACACCACTCTGATAGCTGAGAATTCAGGTGATCTGCAAGCTCTAGCAATGAAAGTCAAGGAGCACAGTGAAAAAAATAGGACTACAACTAAATGTAAAGAAGACTAAACTAATGACAACAGGCACTGTTCTGTCTAAGGCATGCACACACTCACAGGTTTTTGGATGTCCGCTCAGTTCATTTAGATCCCACTCTGTTTGAATCAGGAAGGCCCCATTCTGATTGCACTTGCGCACACACTACCTTGATACTGCCACTCAGAACAAAACTCGTTCCGCACAGAGATGAAAAAAATTAGAGAGACCACTGACAATAGGTACAGTAACCAGCCTCAGAACTGATAATGAAGACATTGAAAAGTCTTCTGCCTTTTAGGATCAACCATCAACAGTAAAGGATCCAGCAGTCAAGAAATACGCCGCAGACTAGCACTTGGTAGGGTTGCAATGAAGGCCTTGGAAAGGATATTTAGAAGCCATGCTGTGTCTAGACCTACAAAGTTTACAATCATTTGGACCATGGTTTTTTCCATGACAACTCTATGGATGCAAAAGCTGGACTTTGAAGAAGCAAGATAGAAAAAGCATTGATGCTTTTGAACTTTGAGGCTGGAGAAGACTTTTGAGGATACCCTGGACAGCCAGGAAAAGAAACAAATGGATCATAGAACAAATCAATCCAGAATTTTCACTCGAGGCACATATGACCAGGTTCAAACTATTATACTTTGGACACATTATGCGAAGACCAAGCTCCCTTGAGAAGTCCATAATGCTGGGAAAAGTTGAAGGAAAGAGAAGAGGACAACCAGCAGCAAGGTGGATGGACTCGATTATGACAGCAATGAATGCACCACTGAGAGACAGATCATCCTGGAGAGAATCTATCTATGTCGACACCGACTTGATGGCTAAGAGTCGACACCGACTTGATGGCACTTAATCCATATGTACTGTAATCATATACTTTGGCAGCAACTGAGCAGTTAGTATATATTGATTTGTATTTATGAAATACAAAATCTTGAATTGCCTAAACATGTGGCTGTTTGCCAGTGTGCACACACTACTAGATTTTTGGCTCTTAGTTTGTGAAAGGTTGGCCACTCCTGAACTAGACAGACTCTTGGAACACTATTTTTAATAAGAAAATAACTCTTATTGTGCAGTGTAAACACTAAATTTTAGAGGGAAACCAAAACTGCCCCCAAAGGCAAAAATATGGACTGTAACTGAGGAAATATCATTGAGAACATCCCATGTCTAATTTGGCCTTTTAATTTCAATGGGATATCCTTGAATAAATTAAGTCAAGATATCAGCCAGTGATTTTCCACAGACAACTACCAGAAAATTGGGACTATTTCTAGAAAATAGTATATGCAGTGCTCCTGGCCACTTCCTGGTCTGTCTCCTTTTGATGTGCTGACTCATAAGAAAGATAAAGAGTAGGGTTGAATCATGGAACTGTCCAGAAGTTTGGAATCAACCCAAACCATTCTGTATGAAGGGAGAGTTCTCCAGACAGTGTGTGACATAAAAATATTTGAGCCATGGACTGTAAGTCAACAAAACCTCAAGAAGTCACTGAAGCGCAATACCAAAATGAGCTCCTAGATGTATCTTCCAGTTATACTCTCTCCAATGTGGATCACAGCAGCACAGTTAGTAATTCATTCTCTAACATACTTTGGGATTTATAGTCTTCCAAAATAAAAGAATTTTGTTGCTCTACATAAGCTGACAGAATGGAATGGTCAATGTATCAATTGCTGAAGAAAAAGAGTATTTCAGATTTGTTTCAATATTTTTTTTTTAGCAATAGCTATTCAGCTGCATATCCTGTTCCAGATGTTCCATCTAGATGTTCCAGATAAGGAGTATCTCTCATTTACTTCTGCTTGGAAAGATATCCCATTAAACATTTTATAGTAATGTTGTGACCCCCCTCCCCCACGGTTTAACAGCAGCTAAGCACACAGAAATTTAGCAGGAGAACCTTTGCTGCTTTGGTGGTGGGAAAACCACACCTGCTTATTTTCTGCATATCAGGCTGCTGTTAAAGGGGGGAAGAGACATGGAAAAGCTCTGATATGCACAAACTGTCTCAGGATCTAGGCCCTATTCAGAATCTTCATCGATATGGGAAAGTACTTTAACTTTAGCTCTTGTTCGATCAATTCCAACTGTTGGCAAGCTTCAGAATTCAAGAGGGCCATACAATGTTCTAGCAGTTTCCTGGGGCTTTGGGGGTTGTGCAGGCTTGCTTACTTGGGTGAGCTGGAGTTCAGAACCTATTTTCATTGTCAGGACATTCTTTTCTCTCAATTATTTATTCAGATATTCTAGAGATGGTCACCTCAGGCAGCAGATTTGGGGGCAGGTGTTTTGCCCAGCTACCTTATCTGTTGTCCCCTGCCGACTGGCTGCCACCTCCTCCCTCTACAGCTTGCTGAAGGAGGAGGGAGAACACCAGCTCCCCAATGTAATGGATGTTCTCTCAGTCACCACTGGAGTAGAGAGCAGCAGGGCCCAGTGCTGGTCTGATCGGGACAGCCACCCTTCTCTTCCACCCGGTCCAGATGCCATTCTTGCCCTTTCTTGTGCCCTTTCTATGCCCATTCTTGCCCTTTCCTGCCAGGAGGTCCCCACCTCACTACAATATCACTGGAGAGAGGGGAGAGAGAGAGAGAGAGAGAGAGAGAGAGAGAGAGAGAGAGAGAGAGAGAGAATAAAGTAAGAAATGAAATGACTTGATTACTTTCTAAACAGTGTGTGGAGGAACAACACTGAGGCTGGCGTTTGACGCCAAAATGTTTCGTTTGTTTTTAACATGCTTTTAACAACATTTTTAACAACATTTTAACAAGGTATTATCTGCTTTTATGTAATAAATTTGAATAGCTTAAAGGAGTACTTGAGTCACCTTAAATATGCGTATTGCATATTTATCAATTTATACAATGTGTTTAAATGAAACCATTGCTTGATGCCTGGTTGTGCAATGCTCATTATGCCTTGCCTTCCTTGAGCCCCCGTCCCCACTTTAAACATCCTGCTGGGGTCCCACACTTATTACTTTCACTCTCAGCCTTTCCATATTCCACAACTGACGTCACAGAAACATTACAGAACAACAAATGGAATCAAACCAGAGCTGGCTCATTATCAGATTGCTTTTGTATCTGAATACAGGCATAATATTGTTCAATGGAATAAAAGTAACAAACAAAATGTTGCTAACTTCAAGGTCAAACCATAGTGCATGTGTGCTCACTCTTTCTCTCACTCTCTCTGCATGACAAGGCCACATTGCCTCCAGGGGAAGGCATCTGTGAGGTTTTGCAAACATGCTTTTTTGTACACTAGGAAGCAACAGTTTAGGCCATTCCATACACTTTACTGCCAGTTTGAAAATAAGAATGGCTAGAAAAGACTTTCCAATGTACTTCCAATTTAAATAAAAATGTCTGAACTGGTAAAAAGAACAATTAGCTGTAAGTTAATATTTTAGCACATTTATTTGGAAGTTTCAGGGCTCTTGCGTGCTTCTCAGGTCTCCAAGAGGAGGAGTATAATCCTGGGGTGTGGTGACAGGGCCAAGGAAACAGGCTATTCTCTGTGTGGCTTTTACTGTTGGCTCCACTCCTATGTTCATTAAGCTCTTCTCCCAGCCCATCAGGGCCTGCCAGGCTCTGACCCATCAGGTGCTACTAGGTCCTCCCTATCCCCAAACCACCCTTTATTTTCTAGGCTCCTCCCTAAGCCCCCAGTCTCAAGATCTGAATCTCCAGAGATTCTCCTGGCAACCTTAATAAGGAGCCCCAACCGTAACACTCATTTCTAAATACTCTGATATCAAACCTATTCAAGGGTGACTCAGATTGTTACAAGCAACAACACAGTCAAAACAGTTCATCTTACCCATCCGCTTAGCTATAGCTTGAAATCTGCACTGTCTATGATTACACAAGGGGGTGTACAATGGAAAGAAGAATTCCAGTACAATCAGTAAGCATTATAGCACAAGCAACAGAGAAGGGCAGCAGTAACCACTCCACATCAATGCTTTAAAATGTACAAGGCCTGACAAAATAAAATGGGTTTCATCTAGCCTATGACGTGATGCAGTGACAGAGTCTAGCAGGCCTTCCTTACTACTACCAGGTCTACAATATACTTTGACTCCAACTCCAACAGACCATATCCTCTATAATACTGACTTATACCACTGCCATTTAGGTCTGTTTGTGTCTTCTGCTGCCCTCTGAACCTGCAGCCTTTCACCTGGGAGAAAATCCCTCAAAGTGGTCCCTTTTCCCATAAAAACTGTATAGAACAAAGGGACTGGTTTCCACTGCTTTTGAGGGGGGAAAGCACTGCCTTCATGACATCAACAGTCCATACTCCAATCCCCATCATCAACTGAGAATAAATTTGCATGCCTAGCAGCCAACAAACTTAAGGATTGTGAGATAAAGGTGGGAACTGGCATCATGACTTCATGTCACAAAGACACTGCTTGCTATTTACATGCCCAGTAACCACTGTAGACACCTGACTAACACAGGCACAGGGATAAGCCACAGCTAAGCCAGACTGAAGGAAGAAGGCAGGGGTCAGGCTTCAGGTAAGAAGTGTTAGGAATAAGAATAAGGTGGTGGTTGGAGGCAAGGATCCCAAGAGATGGAGAATTGGAAAATCCACCAAGAAGAGATGAATCCACCTTTGCATACACATTCCAACCATGTGATGGGCATCCTACTAGATATGTGTGTCATCAAACACTATTATTATTACCATTACTATTATTTCTTTTTTCAACAAAAAGTTTTCAAAGCAGTTTACATAAAAAAGGAATAAGGAAGAAATGGTCCAGTGTCCCCAAAGAACACACAATCTAAAAAGAACCACAAGGTAGACCAGCAACAGCCATTGGAGGAATGCTGTGCGGCGGCTGAATAGGGCCAGTTGCTCTCCTTTGCTTAATATAAGGAGAATCAACACTTTGGAAGATGTATCTTTGCCCAGTTAGCAGGCGTACAATATAAAAATGAAAGAATTGTGTGGAATGTACTGTCCATTCCTGCTCTAAACAGTGCAATTTACCATACCAAATAGAAATGAGACAATTTTTATAGCAAGAAAATTTCTACCTGATCTCAGTCAGCTATGAAATTGAAGCAGCTTCATAAGGTTGTATATAAAGTATGTTAGTCATGACTAAGCACCACTGAACTCTATGAGGCAAATTATTTGTTATTAACTTAAGTCCCATTAACTTCAAAAGGACTTGGTCACAAATAATTTTCTTTGGATACAACCCAGAGAAAGAGAGAGAAGAAATAAGAGTAGGAAAGCATTTCACTTTCCCTCATGGGTCTTTTTCACAGGCACAGAAAAGCTAAAATATCTGTAATTCCAGAACAGGGGTCAGCATAACTGGGCAGTTGCCAAGGAGCTGGTGCTCACAAAAGGGCCTACTGCTAATCCCCGAGACCAGCTTTGTGCTCATAGCCTTTATATGGTGGTGTTGGAGCAACTCACTCCAGGCCAACCCAGGTAGGAAGGGGCCCATACTGGTAGGAGGAGACCCATGCAGGGCAGTTTGTCAAGGGTTCCTGTATAATTCAAACATGTATCTTGATATTTGAGTTCATATATGAGATCCAAGAGTTGATCCTTTCCTCCATTCATGCTGGAAATAGGGGAAAGTGCCATTTTAAAAAAATTTAGTTTGGTTATATTTGAGCGTTTTTATTGTAATTTTATAATCCTGTAAGCTACCAAATGATCTGGAAAGGTGGGATAAATATATTTAGCATGAACTTGTAATAAATAAGAGTGTCTTCCAAAAACAGATGTGTCTCATCTTCAAGACTTGTTCTCACCAGGACTGGACTGGCCACCAGAAGACCAGGAATATTTCTGATGGGCTGCAGCTCATGCCTCCCGGTGCACCCCAGTGTGACATGGGGACTTGCTGAGGAAAGGCCTGTGCCTCCAGGCATTGGCCAAATTGGCCATAAAAAGGGACGCTATAGGTTATGGGGCGCCCAGACACCTCCAATGTGCTCAATGTGTGAGCACTGTAAGATATTTCCCTCAGAGGATGGGGGCACTCGTAGAAGAGCATCTGCATGCTTGCATGCAGAAGGTTCAAAGTTCCTTCCCTGGCACCTCCAGATAGGGCCGTGAGAGTCTCCTGCTTGCAACCTTGCAGACGTCACTGCCAGTCTGTGTAGACAATACTGAGCTAGATGGACCAATGATCTGATAAAGCAGATTCCTATGTCCCTAAGTACCACTTTAGATTGCAGGTGGGAGCTCACTGCTCGATTATTATTAATTATTATTATTATTATTATCATCATGCTATTTACACAGTCTACCAGATGTTATTGACTAGATTTGGTACTTTAATTATCGAGCCCTTGCCAAGGGTCTAGGATAACTAAATAGAAATTAAAGATAGCATCATAGTATTCGTGCTGTCCTGAGTAGTGTGGCCTTCTGTAGCTGATGTGTTGTAATTTTATCAAAGGACAAGGTGTCAAGATAAGAACATAAGAATGGCCTTGCTGGATCAGGCCCAAGGCCCATCTAGTCCAGCATCTTGTTTCACACAGTGGCCCACCAGATGCCGCTGGAAGCCACAGGCAGGAGTTGTGGGCATGCCCTCTCTCCTGCTGTTACTCCCCCTGCAACTGGTACTCAGAGGCATCCTGCTTTCAGGCTGAAAGTGGCCTTTAGCCCTCCAACAAGTAGCAGATGATAGACCTATCCTCCATGAAGTTATCCAAACCCCTCTTAAAGCCATTCAGGTTGCTGGCTGTCACCACATCTCGTGGCAGAGAATTCCACAAGTGGATTATGCGTTATGTGAAAAAGTACTTCCATTTGTTGGTCCTAGATTTCCTAGCTATCTATTTCATGGGATGACCCCTGGTTCTAGTGTGAGAGGGAAGAGAATTTCTCTCTATCCACTTTCTCCACACCATGCATGATTTTGTAGACCTCTATCATGTCTCTCCGCAGCCATCTTTTTTCTAAACTAAAAAGCCCCAGGTGTTGTAGCCTTGCCTCATAAGAAACGTGCTCTAGGCCCCTGATCATCTTGCTTGCCCTCTTCTGCACCATTTCCAGTTCTACAATGTCCTTTTTTAGATGTGGTGACCAGAATTGTATGCAGTACTCAAGGTGTGGCCGCACCATCGTTTTGTATAAGGGCATTATAATATTAGTCATTTTATTTTCAATCCCCTTCCTAATGATCCCCAGCATGGAATTGGCCTTTTTCACAGCTGCTGAACATTGAGTGTGTCAGCTCAACGAGCTGTCCAAAACGACTCCAAGATCCCTCTCTTGGTCAGTCACCAACTGCTCAGATCCCATCAGCATATACTTGAAGTTGGGGGTTTTGTCCCAATGTGCATTACTTTACACTTGCTAACATTGAACCGCATTTGCCACTTTGTCACCCACTCCCCCAGTTTGGAGAGATCCTTTTGGAGCTCCTCACAATTCATTTTGGATTTCATTACCTGAATGAGTTTGGTATCATCTGCAAATTTGGCCACCTCGCTGCTTACCCCTATTTCTAGATCATTTATGAATAAATTAAAAAGCACCGGTCGCAGTACAGATCCCTGGGGGACCCCACTTCTTACTTCCCTACATTGTGAAAACTCTCCATTTATACCTACCCTCTGTTTCCTGTCTTTCAGCCAGTTAGCAATCCACACATGTACTTGTCCTCTTATCCCATGACTGCTAAGTTTCCTCAGGAATCTTTGTTGAGGAACTTTGTCAAACTTTGTTTTTGGAAGTCCAGGTACACTGTGTCAACTGGATCACCTTGATCCACACACTTGTTGACACTCTCAAAGAACTCCAAAAGGTTTGTGAGGCAAGATTTAGCTTTGTGGAAGCCATGCTGGTTCACTCCCAGAATGGTGTTCAAGCTCTTTTGGTACTGTACCAGGGGAACCAACAACTATTGGTCCTAGGGATGTGCATGGGTCCAAACCGGTCCGGTTTGGCACGGGGTGGGTGGGTTGTAGCTTTAAGGGCGGGGGGGTAGTACTTACCCCCCCCCCCCGCCGCAGCTCTTCCCCCTCCGGCGCTGTGGTTTCTGGTAAAGTTTCTGGGGCAGCAGCGTTCCTCCCTGCCGCCCCTGCCCCCGTCGTTAGCCTGCCAGAGCCTAAGTAACACGCATGCACCCGTTCCGGCGCGCGTGCGCACCCGCCGCCACCCCGCACGCGCTCCGCATACGTCACACATTGACGTGTGACGTATGCGGAGCGCGCTCGCGGCGGCGGGGGGTGCACACGCACGCCGGAACAGGCGCATGCGTGTTACTTACTTAGGCTCTGGCAGGCTAACAACGGGGGCAGGGGTGGCTGGGAGGAACGCTGCCACCCCAGAAACTTTACCAGAAACCACAGCGCCGGAGGGGGAAGAGCGGCGGGGGGGGGGGTAAGTACTACCCCCCCCGCCCTTAAAGCTACAACCCCCCTCCGTGCTGAGCCACTGGACCGGCTCGGATCCGGACCGGTTCGGAGGCCTCCAGCATGGCCTCTGAACCGGTATGGGCACATCCCTAATTGGCACCACTACTGTTTTCTTTTTCCAGAGCCGCTCAATTTCAGTCTGAAGGTCCTTGTATTAAGTTGTTTTTCGCCAACTCGTCTATCCCCTGGGATTGCAATATCAATTATCAGAACCCAATTCTTCTCAATGACTGTCAGGTCCAGAGTATTATGCGCTAAATGCCTATCAGTTTGTATTCGAAAATCCCAAAGGATTTTTGCCTCCTCATTTTCTGTGACCTTCTCAATTGGATGATTCCACCAATTCTTGCTTGCTGGCAATTTGTAATCTTACAAAGGTTCCAGTGGATCATCGCAGCAACTTTATTGTGTCTTTCTTTATGATCAGTCTGCACCATTTTCTTACGACAACATACAAGGTGCTCAACCTTCTCATCTGCTTCCTTGCATAACCGACACTTATCAATTTCTGCTTTTATAACATTTGTTCATAGTGATTGTTCCTAGGCTGCAAAAATGAGACCTTCCATTTCTTTCTTCAGTATCCCCTTTTTTAACCACTGCCATGTTGTGCTATTGTTGACTTTTGATTGTGTGTCATTAAAGAACTGACCGTGCAATGGTTTGTTGTGCCATTTTTCTCGTCAATTCCTCATCTGCTGTTTTTTGTATTCATCCTTTGATTCCTTTATTTTCAACAGTCCTGCCTTACTCACTTCCTGTAACATTTCTTCTTGGCTTTCATCGATGTATTTGGTCAATGCATGTTTATCCTCTTCAACAGACCATCTGACTTGCAACATTCCACATCCACCTTCATTTCTTGGCAGGTACAGCCTATCAACAACAATTCTTGGGTGAAGGGCATGATTGATGGTCATTATTTTCCTGGTTTTCCAATCCAGCGCATCCAATTCTGCTCGTGTCCAATCAACAATACCTGCTGTATATCGGATTACAGGAATTGCCAATGTGTTGATTGCTTTGATAGTGTTACCACCATTAAGTTTGGACTTCAGTGTCTTTATCATTATTGGTCTTCAGTGTTATTATTGTTATTATTTCTTGTTTACACAGTCATACAGGTGTTATTGACTGGTTTGTTTTATCTCAACATCGAGTCATTCTCAAGGACCTGGGATGGCTGAATTTTATTATTAATATTGTTGTTGTTATGGTTGTTGTTGTTGTAGATGTCATTGCAAAATATAAGCTTTTCCTAGTAAAGTAGCTTTTTGTAATTGGCTGATGGTGATTTCTGTGGCCCCTATGGTGTTGAGGTGCTCTTCCAATTGTTTTGGAATTGCACCTAGAGCACCAATTACCACTGGGATTATTTTGGTCTTCTTCTGCCACAGCATTTCAATTTCAGTTTGTAGATCTTTGTATTTGGTGATTTTTTTCTATTTCTTTTTCTTCTATTCTGCTATCCCCTGGTATTGCTATGTCGATTATTTTAACTTGTTTTTCTTTTTTCTCGACATTTATATCTGGTGTATTGTGTGGCAGATGTTTGTCTGTTTGTAGTCGGAAGTCCCATAATATTTTTGCAACTTCATTTTCTACCACTTTTTCAATTTGATGGTCCCACCAATTTTTGGCTACAGGTAGCTTGTATTTTTTGCAGATGTTCCAGTGTATCATCCCTGCTACCTTGTCATGCCTTTGTTTGTAGTCAGGCTGCGTGATCTTTTTACAACAGCTGATTAGGTGGTCCACAGTTTCATCTGCTTCTTTACAAAGGCGGCACTTGCTGTTTGTTGTTGATTTTTCGACTTTTGCTCTTATTGCATTTGTTCTTAGTGCCTGTTCTTCTGCAGCCAGTATTAAACCCTCTGTTTCTTTCTTCAAGTTGCCATTCTTAAGCCATTGCCAGGTCTTGGTGATGTCTGATTTTCCACTTATATTGTGCAAATATTGACCATGCGGTGGCTTATTTCTCCATTTTTCTGCTCGGTTCTTGACTTGTTCTTTCTTGTAGGCCTGCTATGTTTCATTGGTGTTGAATAGTTTCTCGTTCTTGACCATTTGAAGTGCATCTTCTTCACTGTCCTTGATATATTCTTCAAGGCCTCTTTTCTCCTCCTCTACTGTTTGATGGACTTGCAGCATTCCTCTTCCACCTGAGCTGCGAGGGAGATATAGCCTATCAACATCACTGCGGGGGTGCAGAGCATGATTGATGGTCATGATTTTTCTGGTCTTACGATCTAGCGTCTCTAGCTCTGCCTGGGTCCAGTCTATTATTCCTGCAGTGTATCTGATAACAGGTATAGCCCAGGTCTTTATGGCTTGTATGGTGTTCCCGCCATTGAGTTTGGACTTGAGGATTTTTCTAACTCTCCTGATGTATTCACTTCCAATTTTTCTTTTAACTTCAGTGTGTGCGATGTTATCAGCCTGGAAAATGCCCAAGTATTTGTAATGTTCTTTCTCTTCCAGGTTCTTGATGTGGCTTCCATTGGGCAGTTCTATTCCTTCTGTTTTTCTTATTTTCCCTCTGTTCATTATTAATGCAGCACACTTGTCTAGTCCAAACTCCATTGCTATATCGATACTGAATATACGGACAGTGTTTAGCAGTGATTCGATTTCTGACTGGGACTTTGCATACAACTTCAGATTGTCCATGTACAACAGATGGTTTATTTTACTTGATGTTTTAGATGTTTGGTATCCAAGGCCTGTTCTGTTTAGTATTTGTGAAAGTGGGGTCATGGTGATTACAAACAACAGAGGGGATAGTGAGTCCCCTTGGAAAATGCCTCTTCTAATGCTAACCTGTCCAAGTGTCTCGCCACTGACTGTTAACCGTGTACTCCACATGCTCATTGCTTTTTTAAAGCCTTCCACATAGAAAACTGGTATGTCAGAGTCAAGGTGCCTTCTCCATAATATCTTAATTCTCTTTGTGCAAAGATTGGGAGTGGGGTATGACGGTGCATTCATTAATGCAAGTCTCCACCTGCAGTCTTACGTGTTCAACCTAGATAGGTCTAGTTCTCACTGTGGGGGTAAACCTAAGAGTCATGCAAGGAATTGAATGAAATACCATTCAACATTAAATTCAGGCCCACATTGTTAGAATACATTGCTTTATCATATTATTGTTATAACTTATTTACCCCAATCATCTTATTGTGAAAAACCTCTAAAAATATTTTTCTACAGGTGGTCCACTGGAATGCATACAGGCTACATTCAGATGTCCAAAACAAAAAACACACAAAAAAACACCACAACAAAAACACCCTTCCTTTTTAAAATGAACAAATCAGCTTTTACAATTTTGGAGCAGTTCATGACCCTACATCATTAGTCATTTTTATTTTCCTATTTATGGGTCTTTTTTTCCATTTTAAATCTATTTGCGGTGATTTGTGTGGGAAACTACCGGTTCTTCCTTTTTCTTTTCTATTCCATCCTCTTGTAAAGAATGCTCTGTGCCAAATGGAAGTCACATACTGCACCTGTGAGTGGACTGAGGCTCCAATTTATTTATTTCTAAAAGTTCAGGGGGGATTGTTTTAATTTTCAGACCAGATTTTAAGCATCAGAGTGTTGTTGCTTATTATGCACGGTATCCATATCATATCAATTGATTAACAAACCAACTATTGTCAATGCTGCAGTATTTCAGTTTGCAATGTATTCAAGGAAAAGTTGAGTTTTTCTACTTTTAAAGTCTTTTAAAATGTTTTGTCTAAGTCTCAAGACTTCTTTGCTTAAAATGCTTGGGCTGTGTCCAAAATCGCAAATTTTGGATCAGATCCAACCTGATCAGATCTGGAACCACAGATATTGGTTCCTGGTCCTTTGGACCCTTCAGAACATCAGGAGCAGATCTGGAATCCATTTTTAATTGGCAAAAATCCCCATATAAGTCTGTGAGGAAAGTTTTAAAAAAATCATGCACATGCGCGCGCGCACACACACCCACCAAAAAACAATAACAAAAAACTCAGCTAGAAAGGGAGCTCTGAAAACTGTCCCACAAGTAGCAAAGAATGGCTGGTCTCTGTGTATTTAATTACAAGAGAATCTGACCATCGATTGCTTTTAAACTTTTTTTTTTTTAAGTAACCCAGAAATTGTACCCACATTGAGTCTTGGAAGAAAAGTTATATCACATCTGAGAATCTCAGGGAAAATGATTAAACATCCAAGAATCTAACACTTTTTTAAAAAGTAAATTAACAAGCTAATTTTTTTAACCTACCAAATGCATGGGCAAGCAGGCAGTTAGATGCCAGAAGATGCCCCCCACCAACAGCCACAATTGGGGTGGGGTGGGAGAAGTAGACTCCCATTATCATTTGGAGCTCTGAAATGCTCTGGAGTTTCCCAAACAATGTGGGAAAACGCTAATCCAAAATAGGCTTCCCTATTTTGAATCCAGAACTTCTCCGATACCCTTCAATATTGCCAGTGTCGGGCCATTTCTGAAATTCCCAACATTGCACAGCCCTATAAAATGCTATCATTAGCAAACAGCTTTTCCAAAGGAGACTGTTTAAATTAATATGTTATTCTAAATCCACAGTTTTAATCTGCATTTAATAAATCAATGAAGTATTCAGACAGATGAAAGTTTTGCAACCTTAATTTAGGAGCATAGGAAGCTGCCATATATCGAGTGAGACGATTGGTCCATCTAGCTCAGTATTGTCTACACAGACGGGCTGTGGCTTCTCTGAGGTTGTAGGCAGAAATCTCTCTCAGCCCTAGCTTGGAAATGCCAAGGAGGGAACCCTTCAACTGAATTTCTGGTGCTTCCCTTGGAAGGATCACTTAGACTATGATCTCTAGGTCAGCAGTCTTTAACTTTCTGTCCAACTGGCAGAATCCACTTTTAACTCCAACTGGCAACACATGGCCCATTTTGATATTTTTACTCTAAATGCTCACCTTTCTTCATGTCTTCAGGGTGGTCATCTTTCTGCAGTCTCTTTCTGCAGTCTCTTTCTGCACCTTTAATGACTGTGTAGAAATAACTTCTTTAGGTACAGCCTGGAAAGCTTGTCAAGTGAGGGTGAGAAAAGTTTCAGCGGCTGAAATCCCTTCTTCTACATGACTATAAAAGTTAAAGGGGTAAAGCTCACCTTCAACTTCTCTTTAAAAAAATATCCTAAAAAAGAACAAAACGGTAGTGCAACCCACTTAGAGCAGAGTATGCCACATTTGCAGGCTTCAACCCCACAGTCCACCTGTTCCTAAAAGTGGTTGGTCATATAAGGACTTAAGGGGAAGAAGGAGGACACAATCGTGCAGAATTTTAAAAAAAAATAAGCACCCCACTTAATATAATGAGTCCCAGCCAGTTATTGAATGATAGCAAAGAGCTTCGTAGCCAACATCAAAGAAGCACCAAATGGTGAAAAAAAAAATCACTAATGCATTAATGATCTGTGTGACTAAATTAATAAAGTGACAGAAGTCTGTATCAAGAAATATCTGAGTTTATATGTTGCTGTGACCAATCCAGTACATTCTGAATCCTAGATAAAGAAGGTCCTCAAGAGGAACATGATGAGATCCAGTTACTCTAAGAAAACGAAATATACTACTTCAAAACCTTGATGCCAAACTCCATATTTTTATATGTATGTGGTTCTGCAGTCTAAGCTTGACAGGTGGTTCCTTAACGTTTCCTTGAAAACCATGAAGGACACATACCACAGACAAATTCCTATATCATGGCATTCCTCGGCAGTTCATTCCATTGCTTCTCTGTTCTAGAATTAGGAAGTTGCACCTAAATGAAACTTCCTGTAGTCGTTTAGTGTCTGCACTACTTCTCCCAGAGATAGAACAGCAGAAGCATGACAATGGAGGGCCTGCTCTTAAGAAGCTGGCTAACATAAGAAGAGCCTCTATGGATCAGTTCAAAGATCCAACTAATCCAGCATCCTGAGCCAGTCAACGTCCATCAGACAACAAGATGCTTTCTGCATATCCCACAAGCAGAACATGAAGGCATGCATACACTATATGTATTATCTATGACAGCTGTAGGCTTCAAAAGGATAATTCACATCATCTTGAAATGTAAGGGCTGCAATTGAAGCAAGAAAACTGACCTAGAAACAAAATAAGATTTAACAGAATTGTATCATTTTATAATTTGGACTCTAGAGGGAGTCGTTTGCTATAGATATTACAGAGGTAATGGAGACTTGCTAGATAACGGTTGTTTCTTTCCTTTAATTATAATTCTACAAAAAATATTTTCTAAAAAAGAAACATTTAGACATGATGCTTTTGTTTCATTGTCATCTCATTTCAATATGCTTAACGGATGCTTTCTCAGGTAGCTAAAAAAAATGTTTGAAGTATAACTTCGCTTTGTTATAACCATCATTGCCTTACTCAGTTTTTGTAGATAAATTTATTGGATGCATAGCTAAAATTGTTCCATATGCAGCACCTATCCAATAGTAATGCCAATATTAATGCTGGGTCATGCATACTGTGGTTCTGATTTAAATTAACTCTTGCACAAAAAAAGTATAGAAATAGTAAGTTTAGGTGCTAAGCATAACCTGCTCTGCAGAAGCAGTAAACACATTCTCACATATTGGGCTCACTTAAAACTTATCCACCATTTACCTACATTTTCTCCTGGTCTTTCATTCAGGCTGGGAAAGCACCAAAGCTTAGGTTGTGCTATATCAATGTTTAATAAGATATACAGCTTTAAATTCTAAGCTCTAAATGTGGATAACCTATACAAGAGGTCAGTGGTGTCACTAGGGGGCTTTGTTTGCCCCTTCCCCCCCCCCCCGTTCCTGGCAGCCCTGCTGGGGGTTTTGTATGCATGTGCACACGCGCCAGCGACAGCCCCTGCATGTGATGTCACACACCAGGGGGCGTGGCCAGAGCTCTGGAAGTTGGCTTTTGGAGTTCATTCCCCAGCTAGCACTTCATTGACAGCTGAATGCTTTTTCCGTTTTTCTCCCTTGAGCCTGAGGAAGAGAAGGGGGGGTGCACCCAGAAATAAAGTGCCAATTGGGAAATTAGCTCCAGAGAGCTTGTACGGGTCTTTTGGGACTCTGGCCATGCCTGCTTATGTGTGACATCCAGAAGTGCTCCCACCTCTGGGCTTTGGGGCCAATGTCTAGGGCATTGGGGCCCCCCAAATCTTCTTTAGTCTGTCCTGGGTGGTATGGTTGCCATGCCGTGCCACCAGCTCGCACTGCACTGGGCGACCGAGTGTGATTGTGACCTGCGCCAGGTGCTTTAGAGAAAGAGGGAGGAATGGGAAAAGAAATATGTGGGATAGGAATATGTTAAGTTGCATGTTGAAATGTTTCTGCTAATGTATATTTGCATAAATATACCTGTTTTATATTCTTACATATTCTTACTATATTCTACATATTCTTACTATATGCTTACATTCTTGTGAGTTCAGTTGCTGTTTGTGCCCTCAAGAAGCCGCGTGTTAAAAATACTGCTTGTTTCATGGTGTGTGTGTGTAAGGGGGTGACACTTAACTTGAGGAGGGATTCCAAAGCCCTTTCGATCCAGGCTCCAAAATTACCTAAGTGCACCTCTGGTGACATCACACTCAGGGTGAGCGGCCAGAGACCTGCAAGGGCCATGCTCATTGCTGGGTGCATGTTTTATTCATTCTCTCCCTCACTCTGAGCAAGGGAAAGGACAAACAAAACAAGCACAGCTGGCAATGAACACAGCTGGGAAATGAGGACCAGCTGGGTGGAGTTCAGGGTGAGGAGTGGGAGGCAAGTCAAATGGCCCACAAAAGCTGGGTGGCTCGGGTTCTTTGAGCTCATCTGCTCCATTATTGCTCTGCCCCTGCAAGAGGTTACTTATCCCAAGGTGACAGACCAACAATACAATCCAGATTCCAACTGTCACAAGCACAAAGCAAGAAATAAAAGTGCAAAATTTAAGTAGATGAGCCCAGCCTACTAATCAAGCCACATGTTTAATACATATATCTGCAAAAGTATAGGTTTTATACAAGTTTAGGAAACATTTACCCGTTTTACAGATGGGAAACACTGAAGTGGAGAGTCTCTCATCTAAAATACAATCCATGAATTTATGGCAGAAAACTCAAACCTATATAAAATGCTTCACGCAAGTAAGTGACCCAACAGTCACACACTAAACACATTTTGTCAAAATATCTGTATGATCCAAGAGCTAAAAATCCTGAAGCCATTTGCCCATTTCACACTCACCTCTCACTGCCACACACACCCCTAAGCATGCACAGGCATTCTCTCCCCACTACACAATCTGCTCCACACAGAAACACAAATAAACAGAACAAGTTGTTGTTAAACATTCATAGTGTTCTGCAGGTTATGATATGCTATATAGGAGACTGGTAAACAGAATTAAAAGTTTAGAATGTAAATGCATATATCTTTTTAAATTTGACAGAACATTTTCCGAAGCATCATTGTCTCCACTCCAACTGGAGAAGCCTGAAAGAACAGGGGAAGTATGGATGCATGGAGACTAAGCTGTAAGCAAGCACAACACATGAGTTAATTTCTAAGCAACTTAACATTTCTCTTTAACAAAATGGTTTTTTGGGTTTTTTTTAAATTTAGAATGTCCTTGTTTCTTGAAAAGGAAATTCAATCATAAGAGCCCTAATGTGGAGGAGGCCAAATTGACTGAGGTCATGTAATAGTTAATCAACAGGTCAAACAATGCACTAAAAGGAGTGCAGATCTAGACATGGAAGGTTCATGGTCAGCGCTCTTTTTAATCATGAAACTCTGGCTCACTTTAGACAAAAATTCCTCTCTAGTCCAACTAACATCATGAAACATGAAGATAAACATTTTAAAAATCACAACACAACACATGTATACTGCAGAGTACAGATAATGTTAATGACAGCAGCAAACAGGGCTTACAATTATAGCAATAGGACTTAGCAATAGCACTTACATTTATATACCGCTCTATAGCCGGAGCTCTCTAAGCGGTTTACAATGATTTTAGCATATTGCCCCCAACATTCTGGGTACTCATTTTACCGACCTCGGAAGGATGGAAGGCTGAGTCAACCTTGAGCCCCTGGTCAGGATTGAACTTGTAACCTTTTGGTTACAGGGCGGCAGTTTTTACCACTGCGCCACCAGGGGTTATGTTTCATAGCTACCTGATGTAACTTGCCTTGACTAAATAAAGCACTAGCTGTAGACTGGGTTCAACTCCTACTTAACCATCAAGACCTTTTAAGTGGTCTAGGCCCAGTCACTTTAGGAGCCTGCTCGGATCCAGCTGTTCAGAGGCCTTCTGCTTGGATCCCGGCACTTCTGCCCAGCCAAATGTTACTTTAAAACCCAGCTCTTAGCCAAGGTTAAGGGATTTGGGACTCCCTTAACCTGGCTACCAGGAGCGTGTGGCTCCTGCAGGCAGCTCAAGGAGACACAGAGACAGGCACCTAGAATGCCTGTCTGATGGGGGGATCCCCCAATGCACCACACTCATTATGTGGTGCATTGTGGATCCAAGATAACCAGAGGCCAGGATGCATTGTCCTATCCTCCAGAGCTCCATGCTACCTGGCTCAGCACTGCTCGTCTGGGAGCACAGTCCACTCTCCCAGTAACTTTCGAAGGATAGTTGGGCAGGGGGAAGGTTTCACAGCCTTTCCCCCCACCTGCCCTCACACCCTCCCAAACAGTTGTGTGAATAGCTCCTAGGCCCACGCCCTTACGGGCACTTCTCTCACAGACATACACACAATTCACAAGCGCTTCATACATGCAGAAATATATAATCAGAGAATGCTTTTCAACTTCCATTTCCCCGACCTAAAGGCTTCAGATACAAGCACCCTCCACAGTCCGATAGCAGCTACCTTTGTTTTGGATAAAGGTGTGGGGAGGTCCATCTGCAGCTACCAACAGCTCATCTGGTGGTTACTTAGGGACGGGCCTTCTCCATTTCTACCCCAAAGCTTTGGAATGCCCTCCCTGCTGAAATATAAGCTTCCCCACCTCTGAAAGCTTTGAAAAGGTATGTTGACACATTTATTCATCCAAGCTTTTAATTAGATGTATATAATCTATAACTGTTTCAATGTTTTTAATTTTAATATAAATGTGCTAATTTATTTATTTATTTGTTAAAGAAAAAGCTAGATAAAGAGTCAATTTGCACTGAGCATGCATTGCAATTTGACTTGCCATTACTTAAATAACTAACTCAATTGGAAAATTGAAAACGTCCTCTTTTAATGACTATGCAAAGTATTTTAACCAAAACAGGAAGGGTAAGATCCCTTCAGTTTTCTTTACTTTTTACTACATTTAGTTACATTTAGTGACGCAGGTGCGTCGGTGACTTTCAGTCATATCCGGAAGACAAGGGTAACAGGGCAGCAGGGAGGTATGCTGCCACCCCGATGGTGTTATGAACGATCTATAACATATCAGAACCAGAGGTACCAACTCAGAAGTGTGGTGAAATATAGGCCTGTGTCTGATTTCATTTTTTTTATATTAAGAAATGAAATCACACCTGAACGCTGGGTGAACTGCCTGCTTTGCCTCTGGGTGAGACATTCCAGCATTACATTGTGAACTGGATACTTAACAAAACACAAAGGGCTGGGCCTGAGCTAATCAATATGCTAAAATATAGCGCACTATCAGATAATGTCTGTGGAAGAGGCCAGGGGCTGAACTCCCCCATCCTGGCAAGAAATCTATGCTAATCATTGTCAATGATTGGCTCTGCCATGCCCCAAGGGGGATTACTCAGTTGCTGTCTATAGAAATTCCATCCTGGGAGAACACCTGTAGATTTAGTCTTTCCACTAACACTTGCTTCCCCCCCCCCCCCGCTTCCTGAGTGCACAGATTGCAGAAGATGAGATTCAGAATTCTCTGAACTGGCCAATATCCTGAGTAATTAAAAGACATTGTCCTGAAAGTAACAGCTTTGTCACCCCTTCTGGGGAACCCAGGAAAAGATGAGATTTGTGTAGATCAAAGAGAAAATACACTATAAAGAATGAGGCTTTTTAGACAGAGAGTTCAGCAATCTTTGCCTACAGCAAAGCTGCTCACAGGATCCCAGAGTTTGCTGCCAGGGCCGCGGGGCCAAGCAGGAATTCTGTCCATGAACAGAAATTACAGCAATGCCTGAGTTTTGCTGCCCAAGCTGCCTGATCTGAGCAACTGCAACAACTCCTGTCTCAGCCAAGCGCCTCACTCCTTCAACTGAAGTGATCCTCCGCTTTCAAGCCTCTGATCCAGGGTAAATATGCTGCCTGGAATTCCCTCATCCCTTCCCTTTTTACTGCTCCCTTCTCCTCCCCCCCCTTTCCTCCACTAATCACCCCAAAACCGTGCCAGCCCGCAGCCTTCCTCCCCCCCTTCTCTTCTGCCTGTATCTGAAGTGTATTAGACTTTAGGAAGATTTAAATGCATACACATATGGTAGTTAGGCACTTGGGTGAATATTGATACTGGGTAGGATGTTCTGTTTAAATACTGTTGCTAATATTGATAGAGGGTTCTGCTTTCTGCTTTGCTAGATTATGTTGTTAGTCTTTGTACTCAATAAAGCCCATGGAATCTTTGAGTGGTTTGATCTCCTTTCTTCCTTGCGTCCAGATCAAACGTGGTCACTAATATAAAAGAACCTTGTTACGTTGGTGACATTATTTATGAGTCAGACCTATTTTTGTATACTAGCCAATGAGCATATTTAGTATATAGATCAGGCCTGGTCTGTAACAATGGGCATTGAGAAACATGGATGCTGGCGGGGGAGGGAGTGACTGGAGGGGTAAGTGCACCCTCCTCCTCTCTTAAAGGAAAACCTCCGCCACCTCTGAACCTGTTCCATGCACATCCCTACCTCTAGAGCCTAGAAATGAGTAGGAGCTTTCCCAAACCTTGTACTACGCCCCTTAGAGAGGCTCCAAAAGCAGTGAGATGTCTCTCCTTCTGAGCCTCTCCTACATGGAAAACAATGGCTTTTTCCTACAATCATGTTGGCCCTCCTAAGTACTTGAAGCACCTCCAAATCCAATATGGGGTCAGAACAAAGATGGCATGCCACACTTTAGGACTGGACTAGGATCAGTGGCAATAGTTATTTTTGCTTGGCTACCAAATCCACTCAAATTTGTGGACCCTTGATAAGAGTAGTTGTATAAATCTCCCACTATGAAATCCAGAAATTACATCATGTTGATGGGTATCTGAACATGATTAACAGAGGAGATTTGTAGAATAGTATTTCATTACAACTTTCTAGCTGCATAGTTCTATTTCACAACTTCACAATGTAACACCATTAAATGACAACAGTGAAATATTACATGATTCTTGTTGTTTTATCAGCATGCTTTCTCTTTCCATTTTAAAAAAAAATTAAATGCAAAAACACTGTATGGAGATTTTCAAATCCTGATGCTAGCTGAATGCAAATCAGGCACATAAAAATTCTGGCAGTTTCATTAAAATTTGGGACAGATGGCAACAAAGTCTGATGGCACATTGGTTTTCATTTTGTAAAGTGTAGGGAAAAGATACCCCACAAAGGTGCCATAAATACATTTGTGCTTCAATGTCTTATGATATAACTACATACTAGCAAAAAATGAATTTCCACAAATGCAGGTTTGGCAATAAGATCAGTGCAGAAGCAAGTGGCGGGGAAATACATAGAGAGAGAGGGTGGATTAAGGGAAGCTGCAGTTACCATAGAAACCAATAAGACCAACTCAATGCTGTGTACTTTGTAGCATCATCATTCTGTGGCTGATGAACCCCAACGGGAAGCATTGTTCCTGTCCCTATGGAAACCTAGGAAATAGCCCACACTGTAGTCACAGGAGATTAAAGCAAACTGGAACACACATCTTCAATTTGGCAATGAGCAATCCTTTATATTGAGAGCTACTACAGGTTAACACACAGAGAGAAAAGCATATAAACCCTGTACATCAATAACAGATCCAAGCCAACAGAAGTGCTCAGTCTATGAATTAAATGTAAGGAAAGAGGAAATGTTTGCAAGCAGATTAACACACGTGAACATCCAGGAAGCAAATTTATTTGCACCTAATCCCCATGGCAACCCACTACAAGATTTAACACTCTCGAAATAATAGCTCCATGAATTAATTTTACTAATACACACTGCTGCAATCTGATAATTAGCTCAGGACTTTCTTTTTCCCTGGTTGTATTTTTCCTGCTAAACAGGAGGTCTTAACTAGCACCATGATTCAGAGCTAAATACTGTTATCGTTGGGAATACAATGCTAGTGTGTATAACTAGGACTCAACAAACTTCCTATCCTGAATACATTCCTCCTACAAGGGTAAGGTTTTGAGTGTGTGGTGCAAGGGCAAATAGGGAGAAGACCAAGAAAGGAAGAAATCTTGCACAGTTGTGAAGTAAGATACAAATCTCTAAATAAAGTAAACAAATGCCAGCCAAAATCATTACAGCTTGTTAGTGGGTTGCTTGCTACAGCTCTGTGCTAGAGTACCTACAAGCACACAGAACAACAAAAAAGTATGACTAGTGATGCTGACAAAATTCAAACTAGGAAGAGAGCTTGAAATATGAACTTCAACCATTCAAAAATGAGATGTGTCATTTCAAATTGGACTCAAGCCCATTTGAAGCTAGGCCTGGCTCAAAACTGATTTAACACTCTCAGTACATGCTGCTAAAACCTCTCACCAATTATCCTCCACCATCCCAACCAAATAATCCCTTTCCCTTTAAGGAAGGAAAGCCTGTCTGACTGTCAAATGATACTTCTCCTCAAGAGTGCCACCTCAAGTTTTGGACAGGTCTGTCTATTGAGACCTCCCTGGCATTGGTTACCCCCTTCTCAAGAGTAAGATTTTCTGATTGCAAAAGGAGGAGAGAAGACTGGAAGGAAAGACATGGGGAAACCACCTTTTACCTCAGGCCTCACGCCTTGAGCTTTGTAAAGTACTCAACAGGAATGTTCTCAAAAGACTGTGGTTTTCAAGGCACTCAGGGATGGAGTTGAGGTCTGCACATCACTAACTATTATAAGAAACCACAAGGGTATTTGCTCTCCTAAAGGACCCTGGCAGAGGAAGCAAAAAGCACAACAGGAGAGCATTAAGCAGCACCACAGTTAGAGTTTCCAAATCTCCTGAAGGTCATTTTCTAAGACTTGGGACAACATCTGTAAGCTCAAGGGTGGTTTCTGCCTGTTGGAGAAAGGGGCAGAATCTGGTGGTACTTGGTTAAATTTTATTTAAAGACTCTGAAGCCACTCTTCAAAAGTTCTCCACTGCAAAAATATTGCTCTCCTCATGTTTCTAAAATATTTTTACCAAGTCTGCTATTGGTGGATACCTCCCAGTCCTTCTCTTCTGCAGAAAGATAGAGAAAAATACAACTTTGGGGGAAATGTGCTGGGAAAACAGGGGAATTTAAAATTCAGAATGAAGGAGAAAACTGGAGGGAACTGGCACTGTGGAAAATAGGTGTCTCCCTTTGCTTCTGGCTACTGATGCTGAGATTTAACTTATTCCCCTGGAAAACTGAGAAGGTGGCTTTTTAGCTGACACTTCAGGCTAAACCCTGACACCTGGCTATTCTAGTCATGGTGTACAGCCCCAGGCAGAGCACAGGGCTAGGGATGTGCAGAAATCCCTTGAAAGATTCCTTCATCTTGTCACTTTGCTCAAAATTCTCTAAACGTTTTGCCAAAACCAAAATCTCCAAACATCTCAAAAATTTCCAAACATTCCTCAGATCATTGCTTTAGTCAAAGCTTCCTGATAATGTCCATGTTACTTTCTGGAATTCCTTAGAACTCTGAAGGCACTAGCTCCACAGATAAGCAAATCTAGACTGACAGTTCTTTTGTCTAGAACATCTCCAATGGCTCCCATCTCAGCTAGGAAAGAAACTCCTACTGGTGTCAATGGGAGCTTCCCTCCTAGAACAATTAGCAGACCTAAGAGCCTCATCTGGATCTGGACCATGGGAGGGAAGAGAATTAAAGCTCCCCTACCCCCAGGCCACAGTCCCAATCTGGATTGCCCCCTCCCTATGCTGCCTTCTGCAGAGTCCTACTAATCAGCTTCACCAGGTCAGCTACTCTTAGTCTTTCTCCATTACCCAGCAGATTCATACCCCGGTCAGAATAAGTCACCTTGCAAAAACTGTGCATGATTTTATTTTAACCAAATCAATTTTCTCCTGGTGCATTTTACCTGACATTATTTTTAATAAATCTGCCTAAGACATATTTTGGAAGAGATACAGCATCTTGGCTCAAGACAATGAACAAAACTACTAAGCTTGCTTGCTTCAGCAGCAGGGGGATCTTTCTGCTACAGTTCACAACATGTGCATATTTTCCCAAGTTGGCAGAAAGTCTAACTGCAAGCTGGAATCTCCTAAGAGAGCCAGGTGCACAACAGCACATTCTCTACCTAATAATTCTTAAGACGTTGTAATTTTTCCATCATACATAATATCTCATGGTGTTACAATTCTTTGAGGTCATTCACACAATCAAAAACTGTGTCCCAGGTTTGGGAGCTGTGGGTGCTCCCAATTTTCAGTTGTGTGGAAGCAAGATAAGGGGGAAACTTGGGTAGAAGTGATTGTATGGAAGCAAGGTTAACCTGAGTACCTTTTCCTCCTACTTTGCTTTTACCCAGGTTTTCCTCTAATCTTGTTTCCACACAACTAAAAATAGGGAGCACACACAGCTCTCAAACCCAGGTAAAACATAGTTTTTGATTGTGTGAATGACCTCTTTGTCTCTGAATAAGGGGTTTGATACTTTCCCAGTGGATATAATGGCAGTTTTGCTACTGAGTTCAGTTAGAGCTTAGTTAGCAACATGTTACACACAAGTCATATGGAAAGTAGCCAGACTATATGGAAAGGAAGCCGGACTATAGTTCTTGAGGATTCTTAAGGCTCCCCCAGAGACAAACAGAGAAAGCTGATCATAGAACTGCTGGCTGCCTTTCCCCTTCTTTTGCCTATCTCTTCTTATCTGATCTCTCCTTAGCAGCTAAATAGGTGATCAATTAAGGAAAATTAACCACTACAAGAGAGATAAGCAACAGAGAAATGTGACCAATGGCCATATGACTCCCCTCCAGCTTTCTTTACCTGTCTCCAGGGCAGACTTCAGAATTCTTAAATGTCAGCATGGCTTATCTGTGGCTACATTTCAAGTGGTGGATGCTACATGTACCCAGGATCTGAAAAGTGCATTCACAGGACTGTGTGAAACCCCTCCTGCAGGAATTCCCCAGGTGCTTCCCACCCAGGTAGCTCTGGGGTACATGTTCAAAGTGGCATGGTCCATATCAGGAAAACTTCTAGAAAGCTACTTGAATACTTCGACTGTCCCAACCCTCTTTTTCTTGTTACTGTCTCCTGCAGCACTGGGCACATTTTTATTACATGAAATTGTACCACAGAGGCAGACAGTGATTGTGGGATTGGCAGAGAAGAGGGCCAGGCCAGCAAGAGCATTTTCTTTGTTCTCCAAAAGATCCTCCAGTATACAGACCATCTTGAAAGCTTCCTGTCCAAAGACAGTGCCTGACAGGGGTACATTTTGCAGTCTTGCATGATGGATTGGAGAAGCAGATGTCAAACGTCCCCTTGGTGTCCCCTCAAATTAGGGATGCGTAAATTGATTCAAATTTGAATTGATTTGACTCATATATGGATGATTCAAATTCAAATCAAATTTTCAAAATTTGATTTGAATTTGATTTGAGAGCTGTTTTAAAACTTTAAAAAACCATTCAGGATGCCTGGTTGGTTCAAAAGGCACCAAAACAGTCAAAATGATTCAAATTGAATTTTTGGACCAGTTCAGAATTTGAATCAAATTTGATTTGAATCACTTGAATCACCCAGATTCAAGTAAAATCAATTCAAAATTGAATCAATTTGCACATCCCTAATTTTGAGGCTTGCTCTTTTAAAAACATTTTGTTGGAAATTTGGCTGATTTGGGGGATTTCGGGGGCATTTCTAGAGCCCTGCAGCCCTGGAGAGCAAGGCAATGTGCATTTCTACTCTTATTTCTCATGGGAACATAGGAAGCTGCCATATACTGAGTCAGACCATTGGCCTATCTAGTTCAGTATTGTCTTTTCAGACTGACAAGAGGGTTCTCCAAGGTTGCAGGCAGGAATCTCTCTCAGCCCTATCTTGAAGAAGCCAGAGGGGGAACTTGAAACCTTCTGCTCTTCCCAGAGCGGCTCCATCCCCTGAGGAGAATCTCTTACAGTGCTCACATTTCTAATCTCCCATTCAAATGTAACCAGGGTGGACCCTGCTTGCTACCACAAGATCAGCTCTCCTCTCTTCTCCCCCCTTCCCACTTTTTAGGCATCCCCCCCCCCCGGTTCAGAACCTAATCCCACAATTCTCACAAAGTTAGGGATTCATTATTCATGGTTTTCATATTTGTGCCTATAGGTGAAAACAGAACCCATGTGAATAACGAGGGCCATCTGTAACAAAGAAAGCTACACTGAATAAAATATATGCACAAAACATAAAAATGTATAAATTCTAGCCATCAAATTATTAAAAGTATATTAAATGTTTTCTTTCAGCCATATTATTTTGGAAGTGTTGAGGATTAATTTAGAACTGAATTAGCTTTCACAAACTGTTCCTGGTTTTGACAGCTGCCCAAGCAAAGGATGTCACATTTTAAATAATTTTCACACATTTGCTTGCTAACAAGTTTTCTAGTTTTTGAAAAGTGGAAATGAGAGAGATTAGGGACAAGCGGATATCCCCTGTTTAGTTTCATTCTTGCTCCGTGGCCTAGTTTTGTCCATATTCTGCTCTGATGACATTCCAGTTTAATTCAGAAAATTTCTAAAATTAATTTTTGAATTTGTGCATGTGCAATTTACTGCATATATTTCAGCGTGTATTTTTTCTCCTGACAAGTTACTGATGTGCATGACCACCAATATGCATTGATTAAAAACACAACACACAAAACAGTTTCATGATTATGATGTGATATCTTTGGTATGATTTTACAGTATGATTGTGTATACTATACCTTCTGTTCATGCCCCACAATGGCTGCTGTATATATACAGTCCTTGCACCAAATCTAACTGTGCGGCCACTGGGGATATGGTCAGCTGACATGTTGCAGAATGGCCAGAAGACATGGGCCCACTTCTTCTCACACATAGATGCAATATACACATGTGGAGGAATCTCTGCATGCCTTTATGGGGTTAACAGATTTTTGACATATAAGCTTCAATATAAGGAATTAAATGTGCTTGCTTGGGTAGACATTAACTTCTCATTAATTAAGTGATGGAAGAATGCTTAACTCTCCAGTGCCTTAGAAATACAGACTTAAGTGTGACTGGCAATTACTGTGTTGAGAGTTAGGCAGCCAGAAGGGCAAATTAATCTATCAGGCCAGTTCTCTATTTTCCCATGCTCCCGTTTCTTTCATCTCACATTGCACTTCTATCTTACATTTAGAATTCCAACTGTTTGTAGCTCTAGCCTTCTATTTTACTACTGGTTGTGTTTATACAGCACTTAATACTAGAACATCCTAAAACACTGGGACTATACTGTCTTAGATGCACATGTTTACAGTCATGTTGATGAACACATTCTAAGCATGCCTGCAATTCAATTATTTTACCAATGCATCCCTCTAGGAAAAGAAAGGTATGCTGCAGTGACACATTTCCAGTGCATTTGATAGCCCAGTACACAAGGAGGTCCTGCTGACTGATCCTTGCTCAGCCCATGACATTAAGGAGCACTTACTGTGTGAAGCCAGCCCTCTATTACTGAGTTATGGCCTCTCCCCTTGCAAAGAAATGACTGGCCACCAAAAAAAAGAAGAAGGAGATTTAGAGGTGAAGGAAATGTTATGATGCCTCTTTTATATTGATGTCCACACCACACTTTGCTAACTTTTCTGTTTTGCTTACCAAATAAATCTAAACAGCAGTTGCACAAATGATGTCTTTGTGTGAGTAGGCCAAACCAAAAATCAATTCCTACTTTTTCTTCCCCCACAATACAAGTGTTCAGTGAGCCACTTCCTATAGGTTATTTAACAGTGAATCTGGAAGATTGATTTTGATTTAAACCATGGCCCACAGTATGAAAAGGTACTGTAATTTCTTCATCTGTCACTCTAGCTGATCTAATTTTGATCTGCAGCTGACCTACAAAAAGCCATAATATTTTACTCAATAAAACAGAAATTTCTGCAGTTGGCTTGGGGGGGGGGGAGGACTGTGAGACCTTTCACAAATATGCTGTGCTAGACCACTAAGAATTAGAGGCTGGGTATTTTGAAATTTTTATGTTCAGTTTCAGCTGGGATTTTACTTAGAAGATCCACAGCACATAAATTCACTGGCAGCAATATTGACTGACATCCTAATGTTCTACACATGTGCAGCCACAGGATTAACGCCTGCAGTAGTTGCATGCAGATAAACATTTTTTGTTGATTTCCTCTTCCTACAAAAGCACCCTGTGCAACCTGCAAATGTGTCTCTGAGGGTCACATAGTCCTCAGGGTGTTCCATAGCATAGAGGGTGCTGCAAAAAAGGTTCTGTCCCACTAAAAGTATCTTTGAAAGAGGTGAGACCCAAAGTAAGATTCAAGATTATGATCTCAAAGCTTGGGCAGGTTAATATGGGAGAAGGAATCCTAGGTTCCCATGTCCTAAACTGTTTATGGGTTTAAAGGCCATCACTAGCACCTTCAATTGTATTCTGAAACAAACTGTGAGCCAAAGAAGTTGGTAAACAAAGGGATCACCCAATTCCAATATAAATCCCTGGTAACTGTCTAGCCACTGCATTTTGAACTATAGCTGAAGTCCCCAACTAGCTGAAGTCCCCATTGAAAAAGACTGCCCCTGAATCCATTTTCATGGGCAGTCCCATGCAAACTGCATTACAATAGTCTGGTCAAGATGTAACCAAGGTATGGATAATCTTAGCCTAGTATCAACAACCATCTCCAGGGAACTCTTGAAAGCAATCCTGGAGATTTGAATGGCTTGAGATTGTGCAAATAAATTGGAAACAATATTGCAGGGGGAGCAGCTTCAGTTGGAGCTGGTAACCCTACAAACTGCTCTATATTTGATTTCCCGAGTAGGGGCAGGGAACCCAAAGACACCCCATGATAAGCACTGGGTGGATGTACCTGCTTACCCCAGCCCCTCCTGCTGCCTGTGAGACTGACACAGGGAGCTGGACATCAATGCCTGGTTCAGTGTGCTAGCAAAAAGCCAGGGGGAAGGAGCCCTGCAGCAATCACATATGGCTAGTTGGGAAGAGTTGTGGTCAGAGCAGGCAAACACCCACCCATGCAAGCAGCCCAGACATGGAGTGTGCTTGGCTTCCGGGATTGAGAGGAATGTTAGGAGCTGGCAGACAGTGCGAGTGACTTTTCCTTCTCAGTTCAGAAGAGAGGGGAGGGGAGTGGGAGCAGGCACCCCCCATCCAAGGGCCTCAAAGGCAAGTCCTCTTTGCAACTTTAATCCTGCTCCTGGTTGTGTGCCCCCTCCCAACCCTACCTCTGTCAGCTTGCTCTCAAGCAATCTGAGACGGGTGGCAAGAGGGAGAAGAAACTGTACTTCTCTGTCTCTTCCCTGTGAGTACGCCCCAAGAGAGAATTCTAGGACCTTAGGAGCTGGGGGGCAATGGGAAGGAGCCCTCTGAAATCCCTCTGAGTTACTGTAGTAACTATGCCCCTAGTCACTCCTAGAGAGGAGCGAAGAAGAAAAAGGGGGTAAGGGAGCGGTGGGGTTTCTTTCACTGCTAGCTGGTGCCCAGATTTCAGGAGAGAAACTGCCTCACATTTCCTCCACAGAGAATGGGGAAGGAAAGGGAGGGTGAACAATGCTTTTGCTGCTTACTGAGATGCAAGAGACACTCGCCACAGGCAAGGAGGCAAGTGCGTTTATTGCTTCAACATGTGGCCAATGGCTCTGTGGCAGTTGCCAACAATAAGAAAGCCACTCGGCGCGGGGGGGGGGGGGGACATATGGTAAAAACTGCTGAAGCTAATTTCAATAGGTTTCTTTCATGCTACAGAAATATTGGATTGAGAACTAACAATGTGCGCTATAAATCTCATTTAAACCCAGGTAATTAACCTCACTTGGCCTGTTGGCTGCAGTGTGTCATAACAGACAACCATTTTCCACTTGCCCTAGCTAAACAGATTTTGCATTACAAACAACGTTGCTACCACAGGGCCTACATCCAAAGCACACCCAAATCAAGGAGTTTTCCCTTGGAGGTAAAGTGCTCGGGATCAGATAGTGCAAAACGTCATGCTTCTAATGTAACTGAGCTAAAAAGAAAAAGAAAAGAAACTTCAACCAATTTTTATTTTCTTATTCAACTATGACAGCCCATTTTTCAATGCATAACTTAACAAGAGAAATAATACCATCTAAGCAATGCTTTTCTCTGGACTGAAGTGGTTGTCAGCAGTATACAGACCATCAATTTAATAAATGAAAAACTCTAATAATCAATAATCTAGTTATCTTTTACTCCAGCAGTTGAGGAAGTTTGAATTTCAATATGAACCTCCTGATCTTTTGTAAAACCAGCTGTGTTCATTATGAAAATACTCATGATTTTGCAGTCACATAATATTTGCAAGGCGAATAATTGTTAGGGGTGTGCATGGCTAGTCCAGTTCAGTCCGAATCCAAACTGAACCTGAAACAGACCAGGCCAGTTCGGTCTGGCACCCCCTCCAACCCCGCTGGTTTGATTCGGTTGGGAGGGTGGTTTTGCGAGCTTTTAAATTTTTAAAAAAACTTACCCCTTCCAAGGTGGTGGTGGGGGGTGTCCATAGAGGTTTCCCCTCCCCCCACTGGCCTTCCATCCATCCAGGTCATGCCAGGCCACACAGAGGCCCATTGCACAGGTGCAGCGGCCTCCAAAATGGCAACTGCACCAGTGGGGGGAAAGCCCAAATGGGCCAAAGAACAGCCAAATGGGCCAGTTTTGGATGAACGGGAGGCTGGTAGAGGGAGGGGGAACCTTCATGGACCCCACTACCGCCTTAGATAACCCCCCACCAGAGGGGGGAATTTTTAAAAAATTCAAAAGCTTTTTAAAAAACCATGCAAACCTCCCCCGCCCCCGCCAAACAGGCTGGGGTGGTGGTTGTCAGTGGTCAGACCAAACAGGGGGTGGTTTGATTCAACCCCAAACCCTCAAACTGAACTGGTTCAAAGTCAAACATGTTAAACCTCGAACCTGTTTGCACATCCCTAATTACTGTAAAGGTAAAAGTTGATGTCCCTGGAGATGGGTGCAAAACTACAACTACGAAAATGATAGCCTGTCCTGAATATCAGATCCTCCTGGAAATCAGAAGTTGATGTTTGTAAACTTAGGCATCCAGAACCAATGTATTCCCTGAAATGGAAATATACCTTGCCATTTTTTTTTTTAATTTCAGTGCAGAAATTAATCTAGCAAGATTCAGATTCTCTGGAAACAGTCAGATAAGTGTTCTTAGAGCCACATCACAAAGCACCCTGATCCTAATCAAGAATACTTAGGACTGAGGACTTACGAGTGGATTCAAAAGGCTGCCCTTTTTAACCCGATGACTGTAACGCCAAAGCAGTTGCCTGTTTGTCTGAATGTTCTACCACACATCATCTATACCCATGAAGCCATTTTCTGCATGTCAGCAAGTAGCCACCAATGGGAGAATTATCCTTGTAGAGATTTGCCACCCCATTAATGGGGAGATCAGATAGCCATTTGAATAGGGATGTGCATGGTCCGGACCGGTCTGGACCAGCACCGAGGGGGGGGTCTCCCTTTAAGGGCGGAGGAGTAGAACTTACCCCTCCCACCACTTTCCCCCCTCCAACGCTGAAGCTGCTGGCCAGGTCTCTGGGGCACTAACCAGTCCGGAGGCCATGTTGGAGGCCTCCAGACTGGTTCGGATCTGGACCGGTCCGGACCGGTCCGGCAGCCTGGCACCGAGGGGGGGTCTCCCTTTAAGGGCACGGGGGGTAGAACTTACCCCTCCCGCTGCTTTTCCCCCTCCGGCGCTGTCTTTTTTACTGAGGATTTTGAGGCGGCAGTGTTCTTCGCTGCCGCCCCTGCCCCCGTCGTCACCCGACAGTCTTCCTCTGACTAGCACACATGCGCGCGCAGCAGCGCGCGTGCCTGTTGCCGCCGTGCACGCACGCGCCGCCTATGTCACAGCGGCGCGCGCACGCACGGCAGCAACAGGCGTGCGCGAGCTACCGCGCACGCATGCGTGCTAGTCAGAGGAAGACTGCCGGGCGACGACGGGGGCAGGGGCGGCAGCGAAGAACACTGCCGCCCCAAAATCTTCAGTAAAAAAGACAGCGCCGGAGGGGGAAAAGCAGCGGGAGGGGTAAGTTCTACCCCCCCGACCTTAAAGAGAGACCCCCCCCCCAGTGCTGGTCCGGACTAGTCCGGACCATGCACATCCCTGCATTTGAATCCAACCTGGGGAAAATGTGATATTGAACCAAAGTAAGTAAGAATGGGGACACTTACAAGAACTCTGCCAGTTAAGGTTTGGGCTGAAATCATCACCCCTGCCCAGTCTTTAACAGAGGTCATCCAGCCCACTTCTGCTGCCACAGTTTCCTCTTTCTCATCTGTGGGTTTCAATTCCCCATCTGCCTGGGGCTCTGCAGGCTCACTTATTTTCTGGGCCTCCTGTAAAAGGGAGAAGGAGGAACAGTTAGCATGGCATTGGTAACAAAGCCCACCAGACAAATAAAACAGAATTATCATCACAATACATGGTGAGTGGGGAAATCTTGTTTTTCTGCAAAATGGAAAAACTACCTACCTTCTCCTCGATACCTAAAGAAGCACCTTAGCAAGCTACTAAGCTACTCATGTTCCTGCAAACTGGAGAATTCTGTTGAGCCATAACTCTGCTTATATTTAGCCCCCAAAGTCATGCTGTGTGCACTTTCAAGAATAGGATCCACCCATATTGTGTAGCATATGGTGCACCCATGGGTGTGGCTTGAAGCAAATAAGGATGGAATTATGGGCAGTATATGTTAGTCTCCAACTAATAAACTCCCTAAGCTGAATGGCTGGCAGAATAGATCGATGTTTTCCTTCTGCAGGTTCTGTGCATGGTGCACTTACAGTGAGTGGCATTTTACACAAAGGTTTCTTGCTAGAGAGACCATCTACTGAAGGTATTTTTGACACTACATGCCAGGTTCCCTTTTCAATTTCCATGCATGGCATAGCTGGCACCTGAAATGTCTGCAAGGAATGCAGCCACATATTTGTATGGTCTTGTATGCAAACCTCAATGCAAAATATGTACACGGACAAAATTAACCTAAAATTAACACAGAGTGAATGTGAACATTAGTCATGTAAAATTTTAATGTATGGCTTCTAGAATTAGTTCTCCAAGGAAGCTCACACTGGGGAGTGTGTGAAGAAAAGAGTCTAAAAACACCAACAGAAATGAAATGCAGAGCTGACAATTTTCCAGCAAGCTGCTAGGTTGTCAAGAAGCCACTCTTTAAAAGGGAGCTGTGTGATTAATCCAAGGAACTCCTCTGTCTATAAGCATTGGCTGTTACTGAGACACCAGAGGCAGGGCGGGGGGTGGGGGCAGACAAATCAAAAAGGAGCATTTGAGCAAATCAAAAAAGGAGCATTTGAGCAAATTAAAGAGGAGCATTTGAGCAGTCTGAAACCAGTGAGTCACTGCTGGCCACTGCCATTCACAGTCAGCGCTAGTGGGTACTGCTACAAGGATGGTGTGCTCCTACACCAAAGTTCCGTCTGCTTCAGACGTGGGTGGCAGAGAAGAGTCAGAATGCCGCACCCCCAAAGTTGGCTGATTAGTTCAGATCAGTATATGAAATTCCCAGTCCTCACATTCCATCTTGCTCCTTATTGCCTCCCTAGGATTGCCAGAAGACAATGCTGCAGTACAGAACTAGCAGGATCCCCCCCCTCTATGAAATTGTTAGGTCTAGACTCTGGACCTGGCAAACCTATTCCCCACTTGACTTCCTGGACAACAGTCCCTGGCCCCCTTGCCTATCCCCTTCATTCCTGAAGTTAGTGTCCCTGTTCTTAGACCCTATGTGAGGTTCTTACCCAAGTCCTACTTCTTCCTTGACTCTTCTGCTCCATGATCTCCTAGTAGTTCTGTCCCCGACATAGTTTCCACGGCTTTCTAACCTTGTGCCATAAGCCCCCTTTCTCATTAGCTCCTTCTTGCTTGAATAACTGGTCTCTTTTGCCCTTTTCCTCAAGCCTCCTTCTCATGTTCCTGTTTCTCAGTCCATTGCCTACTCTACATCCTTTCTTTAGTCATCTTGCCTCTGGACACCCTACCATTTCGGCTTCCTACTCCCTGGAATTACATTTACCCCATCCTGCAAAGTTGTCCCTCTCACTATATGACACACAAGGTTGTCTTAGCCAAGTTGACAACTTGCACCTCAAAGGTTTATGCATCTGCCATCTTGGATCACAGTGGATGACATCATAACAAACTTCACAACTGAGGTGTCCCTATATGTCCCTACAGCTGTAGCAAATTTGGTTCAAATCGGTTAAATGGTTCACAAGTTAGCCCATTTGCACTTCAAAGGTTTATGCGTCTGCCATCTTGAACCAGTATGGATGACATCATCACAAACTATGCCACTGAGGTGTCCCTGTGTGTGTCACTTACTGCAACTGTATCTAATTTGGTTTAAATTGGTTAGGCAGTCCACTAATTAGCCCACTTGTGCCTCAGATGTTCACATGGCCACCATCTTGAATTGGAGTGGAAGACATCACCACACACCACGCCATTTGGGCATCCTTATGTGTCCCTACAACTGTCACAAGTTAGCCCACTTGCACCTCAAAAGTTTATGCATCCACCATCTTGGATCAGGGTGGATGACATCATCAGAAACTATGCTGTTGAGGTGTCCCTATGTGTCCCTACAACTGTACCCGATTTTGTTCATATTGGTCCAGGCGCTGATAAGTTGATGGTGGGGGGACACATGGGCGGACACACACACGGACACATGGACACACACACAGAATGCCAGGTAATCTCATAACAACGATATTTTAGATTTGACACCAATTTTTTTTTTAAGTGGCAGCATAGGATTTGACTTTGAAATTTAAATATTCATAGAGTCTGAATCCTCCACAAACTTCAAATGTACCCAAAATCCAAATCAAACATCCAAAATTTGAAATTTAGAATGAAGACATATATATTATAGGCAACACAGTAGTGGCTTGAACAGAAATTCTCTGTCCTGAAAACAAATGTCTCAGAATGCAGGAAGTATGTGTTCAAACCACCTCCTCCACATCTGAGAACACCAATGCCAACTCACTCTTCATCTCAAAACATTAATGGTGGCAAAGAAACTATGAATTAAAATAAGGTAACTGTACCATCACCTATTCTATTGCTAAGAAAGGTTTCAATCCTAGTGGTTTACAATTTAAAACAGAACTCAATGCCCCTTTGATAAACATTTACAGCAGAAATAAACATCATTTCCCCCTTTCAATTACGTATTGCATTCATTCTCTGATAAACAAGGATATGATTAATCAGATATTCCACATTCAAGATTCATGAGTGACACATCCCACAGTAAATGGGATCTGGAGTAACTGCTTATTTGAATCAAAAACAAAGTTCACTTCTTGAACCAAATGGGACACAACTAAATTGAGGTCATTTGGTGATTTAAATGGAAATCTCTGGGTTCCTTGCAGTGTGCCTGTGATTGTATACTAAGATTTCACAAATAGTTGAATTCAGGGATGTGCGGAATCGGTTCTATTAAAACCTGGTTTGAATAGAACTGGGCCGGTTCAACTAGTCTGAACACGAACCAGGACGGACTCCCCAAAACAGGTACTGGTCTGAGTTCAAGCCATACCAGCCCCAGTTCAAATGGAACCAGTTCGGAACTGGTTTGGCAGTTCGAGTGGCATGCTCGTAAATGGGTATCCAGTGAGAATTTCCCTTTACAAGCAGGGGGGGGGACCCTGCCTTCAAAAATACTTCTAATGGGGGTGGCGAGAGGGTACCTTAGTGGTGGTGGGGCGTCAGTGGCGTGGCTCCTCTGAACTCTGTACTGGGTTCAGCCCTCCAGCATGGCCAGGTTCCAGACTCTGTGCATGTGCAGAGGTCATGCAAATGGCCTCTGAACTGGGCCATCCTGGAGCACCAGACCTGGTCTGGAGTTCAGAGGAGCTGCGCCATCATCACAACTGCCACTAAGGTACCCTCTCGCTGCTCCCCATTAAGAGTATTTTAAAAGGCAGATTCCCCCTTTTGCTTGTAAAGGGGAATCCCCACAAGATTCCCTTTACAGGCATGCCACTTAAGCCAAATTAAACCGTTTCCGAACCGGGTCAACCCTCAGACCAAAGTGGGTGCCAGGCTGACTCAAACCAGCTCATGGTCCAGCAGTCTGCTTTGAATTTGAAGTGGACCGCTGAAATCGGTTCTGTGAACACCCCTAATTGAATTCGCTACTGATAAAGGATGCGGTCCTGTTCTGCTGTTATTTCTTCACCCCAAATAATCAGCAAAATAATGTCACAGCCATCCATAAGCCAGAAAAGTGTACATTTCAAGAAACCTAGACTTGTGTTTTAATTGGTGCCTTATTTAGAGGCATGGCAGGTACATTTTAAGTTAATCCTATCTTTATGCAGGCGGTTTACCTGTTTTCTAAAGTGTTCATTATTATAATTGCTCAATGACAGGAACATATAAATAGAGTGAAGTGGGAGGGTGTATCTACAGCTTAGTGTGATGCTGTCTCTGTCTTACATTTATAAGTGGTGGAGAAACAAAGTATACTCAGAGGAGAAGCTAAGTGGCTATGGATCAATTTGGGGGATGTGTCAGACCCTACAAATTCCTGTTATTAAGGAAAAGGTGTGTAGGGTATTTATTTAGTTGACTGGCTGTTTATATCATTTTGTCCCTAAAACTCAAGAAGGTTTGCAAGATAACAGAAAGTGTGTGTGTGTGTGTGTGTGTGTGTGTGTGTGTGTGTGTGTGTGTAATCCACAGCAACTAAAATTTTAATTCATGACCAACATAGACTGAGCAGAGCCCTACCCGTGATGGTGGGAGCTCCCATGATTGAGAGACTCAGTCTCAGTGGGTGTGCCCACCATCACAGGTAGGGCTCTGCCCTCTTCAGACAAGCCCCTCTGTAACTGTGAGCAGCAGAGCACGTAGGTGAGTGATGCAGCAGGGGCAGGACTT
The DNA here is from genome assembly GCF_027244095.1 of Hemicordylus capensis. Taxonomy (NCBI): domain Eukaryota; kingdom Metazoa; phylum Chordata; class Lepidosauria; order Squamata; family Cordylidae; genus Hemicordylus; species Hemicordylus capensis. Next base: position 207,077,972 of record NC_069659.1, read on the forward strand.
CCTCTCACTTCACCTCACTGTACATGGCTCAGTGGGGCAAATTTATTATAATGTCTGAAGAGGGCTTATGTGCCTTATTTATTTATCTAATTTATTTATTACATTTATATACCGCTCTTCCTCCAAGGAGCCCAGATACATAGTTACGTTTCTCCTCACAACAACCAACCCTGCGAAGTAAGTTAGGCTGAGAGAGAAGTGACTGGCCCAGAGTCACCCAGCAAGTATCATGGCTGAATGGGGACTTGAACTCGGGTCTCCCCGATCCTAGTCCAACACTCTAACCACTACACCACTCTGGCTCCTTCATTATGTGGGCTTGGCATATAGATGGCAATCAAGGGGGGAGGGGGTCTGCTACAGATAATGGTAAGGGAGGCGGCCACTGTACAGGATAAAACTAATAGTGAAATTAATGTCATTCTGCTTCCATCAGAAAGTGTTCTGCATCAATTACAGCATCTAACCAGTAAGGTCCGATGCTGAGTGCATTACGTGAGTATAGCCTCAAGGTTACACAAGCATGATAATTATTTTGTTATATGTTTGGGGCCTTGAGGCAAAAAGCAATGACAAATTTGTCACTGAAAATCTCATTTGCTACCAGAGAATCTACACTCAGAACACCTCAGAAACAACAAAACCCAGTACCCCATGGGTTAGCAACCCATGGGGGTGGTTGACACCCTATGTGCACTACACCACCACTCGCTCTGGGCCACCCCAGCACCCTCCCCCAAGTGCAGTTATGGGGCTGCTGACACCTCCATTCTTCCTTATGGAGAAAAACCTTAAAGACGTGTAAACTTCAAAAATCACTTAAAAATCAGCCCTTTGCTCAATTTCTTTCAAATAATTCTGGTAGCTTCCTTGCCCCCCTTGGGCACTAACACCCACCACACTCCACTCTAGACCACCTCTTTCCCCCCATGAAGTGATACATTTGCTGGAATCCTCATTATTCCCTATGAGGAATTCAAAAATATTTTTAAAATTCACCAATCATTGGAGGAGTGTCCGATTGCCATGAGGTTTTGTGGGTAGTAGGCACCCCTGGGTGCCTACCACCCACCCCACTTTTGTGCACCTAGGTGCTCCACAAAAAGGGATAATGGGCTGGTTCTGGTCTCATTATACCCTATGAGAAAAATAATAAAAATATTTCAAATATTAATAAAAATTGTAGAAGTGTCCAATTGCTTTGGGGTTTGGGTGGTAGTTGGCACCTATGGGCACTCCACAATAGGGAATAATGGGCTGGTTGGAGTCCCATTATACCCTATGAGGAAAAAAAATTCAAAAATTCATACAAAATCATACGAGTGTCTGATTGCTTTGGGGGTTGGGTGGTAGGTACCCATGGATGCCAGCTACCACCTCACCCACTTTTAGAGGTGCGAACTGGTTCAAATTTGAACCAAACCGGGGGGGTTCGAGCAAAACCAAAACCGAACCTCCCCCGCCCGGTTCAAATTCGAACCGAACCAGGCGAACTGGTTTTGTGCACATCCCTATTTTCTACCACATTTTAAAAACAGGCAGGTTTAATTCTAACAAATGCTTCTCTGCAATCAGTTCAGAATGGCATCCCTTAGAGTGTTTTCAACTTAGAAGGGCATTTTGTTTAACCGAGTCAGTTGCCTATGGAACAGCAGGCTCTGTCTACTGCTGCTTGAGCACATGCAAACAGTTAAGCAGAACTCTAAATAATTCAACCTTCACGTGTGATCGCATCTTTTGGCACAGGAATGATTACATCCTGGAACCAAAAGCTCCAGTTAAACTACAGCTGAGAAATAAGATATCAGGATTGAATAGCATTACAACAATTTGTTGCTAATGCAAATACAATGAATATTTATATACAGCTTTTCAACAAAAGTTCGCAAAAGCACTTTACATAGAAATAAATACATAAATAAATAAAATGGTCCCTGTCCCCAAAGAGCTCACAATCTATCTATCTATCGATCAACAGACACTAGCAACAACCACTGGAGGGATGCTGTCCTGGGAATGGCCAGTTGCTCCCCCCACCTGCTAAATAAAGAGAATCACCACTTTTAAAAGGAGCCTCTTTGCCCAGTTAGCGGGGACATGCTGCTGAAAGCAGGGGACATGCTGTCATCGAAAGCACCAGGCATGTATGTATAAACCGGGAGCTGGCACCAAATGCACTAGAGTTCTTAAAGAAATATCCAGCTACACAGTAGATGTGATAGGACATGAGCCTAGGAAGAATGCCTGCTGAGCTCACTTGGATTAAAACAAAATCTGTATGTGCCTGCTGATCGAATGTTCATGGCCAAAGGCAGCACAGAAGGTAGAAGTGGGAAGATATTTGCAAAACATTTTAGTATGGAGTTAAAAGGCAGGAAAGCTAAAAATGATTGAATGTCACCTAACAGATACAGCGGCTACCTGACAAACTGGGTTACTACCAGCCTCTATTTCAATTTGTTCTGTTCCTATTAGGTTGCACTGACGTCAGATATCATACTTTACCCCTGCTTTAGATAGTTTAGAAGGATTAATAATTGATACCCAGAAAAACATTCTTCTTCTTAGTAAAGAAAAGGAAACAGTCGAGTGGAAACACATCTGATGAAACAACCAAACGTTTTTTGCCTATAAAATATTCACAAGCTATGTAATGTGCTGGTTGCAAATTTGGCAGCTTCAGAAAACCTGAACCTAAAGCAGGTTTTCATTCATTCAGGCTGATCCTATACATATTTACCAAGAAGTAAGTCTCACTGCATTCAGTAGAGTTTACAGTAAGTGGGCACAGAATTGCAGCCTCAATACTTCACAAGTGATCAATTCAAGGTCAGCTACAATCAGAGGCACTTGGGCCACTGAGAACCAGTTGCTTGAGAGGAAACAGTGGGGGAAGGAGGGCTCTTGTCTTAATGCTCTGCCAGCAGGTTTCCCAGAAGCCTCTGACTTGCCCTGCTGGAAACAACATGCTGGACTAGATCGATCTTTGGTCTGCTCCAACATGATGTTTTGGCATTCTTCATGATGTTTTGGCATTCCTTTTGGGCAGCATGGCAAGGACTCTGCACCAACCTATGCTTTATTTTCGTTCTTTTTACTATGGAGGGTTTTCATCCAAGTGCCATCCTTCACAATGTATGAAGAACAAAGACATTCTTATTGCAGGAAAAGTTAATACAACGGTCACACAGTGTACATTCTAGAGAGATAGTTTCAGTGTTCTATGCTGCATATATGCCAAAGTTTGAAAGGTATAAAAATGGGCCACAATCCAACATGGAGTTAAAACCCACAGAGTTAACCGTGTCTAGCTCTGTGTTGGATTATGGCCAAAGAGTGAAATGTATCTTGCCAAAACCTAATGGAACAGTTTCTTGGCAGGATAGGATAGAAGGCTTGTTAAAGCTTCAGCTGAAATAAAGGAGATCATTTCTTCAGGTAAAAAATGCTTGAACACTTTGGGCATGCATGCTGAGGCTAAAATGAAGCACTTTGTTGCACTGATTTCAACAAGAGAGCAGTGCATGTCTTTCTGTCGCTCCCAGTGAAGACAATGGGACTTAAATGTTTTAACAGACTAGATAAATTCCCCCATTTGTAACTGAAAAGGTTCAACCAAGTAACATATAATAAATTTAAAAAACAAAAAAACAATATAATAAAATCTAGATGACTAGATAGATCAAGGATCATGCAGTGATTCTATATTTGAGAGCATTATAGTACTATAAAAATTCATGGAACAAAACTACCTTAATCAAAGACATTCACATGTTGTGGTATTTCCAGTGTACCAGAATTTGGTGCAATCTCAACAGTTTTTGGCTTATGGCTCCCTCTCTTTACAGACTGGAGTTAGGTAGCCACAAAAGATTCTGGCTTGTCTGGATTTCTTTGTATGAAAGCTGCTTTAATGAAACCAGTTTTGTTTGGTGTGCCCATCCCCCAGCCTCTTCTTGTGTCCTTGAAATATCTTAGGACCAAAACAGATGTGAAGGGATAGCCACACTTACTTGTTCATGTGTTTGCCTCATTCAGTTATAGATCAGGGAATAAGGGTTACATTTTGTTGGAGATAGAGTTCCAGTGCATCAACCTTTTGCACCAAATATCCTAATGACCACTAGGGGCATTGGGAGTAGAGTTAGCTAGTGAGGGTCTCCTTACCTGTCCCTGCTTTACCCTATAACTCTATGACCCCTGCCTTGACTCCTCAGGCATTTCCTTTTATGAGTCAGAATCCCTTCTTTTCCTCTTGGAGAGCAGATGAAAACATCTCTGTCTCTCCCTACCTATTTATTATGTAGCCTATAGATAGGATTAGGCCCTTCCTATCCAAAGTGTACTTCACCAATAAATCTACTTAGTATTTAGATTCTACAAGAATCTCCATGTGTCTACTATAAATAGCTGCAACAACTAAACTCTGCATTCTACTCTGTAACTAGAGTGGGTAGCTTCTTTAGTGCTCTGCTAATTAATCACAAAACCCATCATGGGTAAATTACATCCTCCAACACATTTTTATCCCAAATGGGATGCACCAGTGAGAGGATCTGAAAAACCTCCCTCCCCTGCTCTATCTCTTCAGGCTTTCGGGAACATTTCTCTCAACTTGCTCGCTTCCAGTATCAGCCAGATTGAGGGGAAAGGGTACCCAAGAACCAGAGGGCAGAAAGTTATGGGAGGGTGCAAGCACTCCTTGTCTGTATGAGACCCTCCCTGCCTTTTAAAATGAATTAGGCATGTCCTGCTCTATCACAGCTAGTTCAGCCCTTACCTTCCATTGTGATTTATACAGGATGATGATATCAATATGACACTAAACAGATAACATGTACTGAGTTTGGATAAATGAAGATTTTGAGGTCCAAATTACATGCTGATCATTTGATGGCCCCATATCAAGGGGTAACGTTCACCTCAGAATGAACTGTCAGCTTATATTATGTCCAACAAAGCAGGCTGGCTCAAACATTTTGCAGAACCACAGTAAAAGCTGGATTCTGCACAATGTCCCCAAGCCCCAAACACTTCCCTTTCCCTTGCCCACATGAGTATCTATTTCAAATCTAAGTTACAATAAATTAAAATCAGTTGTATATCTGAAGTGACTGACCTTGGTTTAGTCTAATCTACTTACTTGAAACAAACTACAATCTGAAAAGCATTGAGGTGAATTATAGATCACAGTCTATTTCAAGAATTAACCAAGATTGGTCAATTTGGCTGCCACAGCCAATCTTGATTTATTGTAACCTAAAGATTAGAATCGTCCAGACAATGGTTTTTCCCGTGACACTCTATGAATGCAAAAGTGGGACTTGGACGTAGCAAGATAGAAAAAGTATTGACACGTTGAACTTTGGTGCTGGAGGAAACTTTTGAGGATACCATGGACAGCCAGGAAAACAAACAAATGGGTCACAGAACAAATCAATCGAGGATTTTCACCCGAGGCACAAATGACCAGGCTCAAACTATCATACTTTGGACACATTATGCAAAGACCCAGCTGCCTTGAGAAGTCCTTAATGCTGGGGAAAGTTGAAGGAAAAAGAAATGGATGACCAGCAGCAAGGCGGATGGACTCGATTACGACAGCAATGAATGCACCACTGAGAGATCTTAAAGGCCAAGTTGAAGACAGATCATCTTGGAGAGAATCTATCTATGTGGTCACAAAGAGTCGACACTGACTTGACGGCACTTAATCAATCAATCAAATTGGAAGTAAATGTTCATGCAGGTAGGGGAGTACAGAGCAAGCATGCACTTCCAAGGCTCAGGAATATCATGTGGAACAGATTTTTGCCATGACTCCCTGTGATGTCTGAACTGGCCCAATACTTTTCAACAGAAAGCCAATGCACAAAGTCATCTGTAAGGCATTCAGCAATGGAAAAGCTGTGCAAATTGTCATTCAAGCACAATAATTTTCCATTTCACCAAGCTAACTATAAATTATCTGCTAAATGAGTAGGTCAGAAATGGTAGTGCTTATTTATTTGAACTGTCAATCCATGCTTTATCAGAAGCCTGGATCAGACAGCCAGTTCCATGATAATGTCCTTTGCGTGATGGGGATGAGTGAGTCTTGGGAGTTCATGGCCTATGTGTAATGCCATTTGCATGGTATCAGGCCTGCATGCTTGCAAGGTCCAGCACTTGTCTCCACCCTGGGAAAGGACATCTCTGCCAGGCCAAATGTCTGAATTGGACCTCAGCAAATGCAGGTCAGATCCCTATGAAGCAGATATTGTTGTATACTCTGCTCCTCTTTCTGCTGCAAACATTACTGTTTAACCCAGTTTATTAGGAGAGGCAGAACACTTATTACTTAAAATAACCCCCCAAAGTCCCCATTCAATTATAAAGTGGCAGCCAAAAAAAGGACAGGCATTTCATTAAATCAAAGTCAGAACACAATTGAAATCAAAGGTGGCACCATTATTAGTTTGGGGACTTAGCTATCTAGAATTAGATAGACTAGAAATTTATTAGATAAGACAATAGTTTATTCATGAAGAGTATGCCAGTGACATTCACTCTGTACTCTGTGTGTGTGTTTGTGAGAATATGCATGTGCATATGTGAGCCATTTTAACAATTTCAAAGATATGTCTACGTTTTCCTTTCCCTACAGATTGTGACTGGAACCTAAACTAAACTATGGAGACACCTTCTGTGAACATACAATTAGAGTGGGAAGAGAGTGGATTCCTTCCATTCTTTCGGTGCATGTTTGCCTGGATTGCACAAATGAACTTGCTCGGAGTCTCTGCTGCAAAAAGTGAAATTGGATGGAACCTGGAGCAAAGTCATCTCAGCTGTGGTCCCTAGTACTTTGGAATGTGTTGCCAAGAGCAACTCACCTCAGCCCTTCCTTGCAAAATGGAATGAAAAAACTGCAAAAGTCTCATTTTCATGGGCTTCTAATCAGTATTCTTTTTAAATACATCTCTGCCTGATTAAATGCTTTGTAACTGAGGTTTTCCAACCATGAGTAAGTTGATTTTGTGTAATTTAGCTTTATTATTTTCAACCTAATGATTATTTGTATATTATATTGCCTAGAATCCTTTGGCAGATGGGCTGAATCTAAATGATGCGAATTAATTAAGCAGACGTTCTAAACATTAAACTGGGTAGCAGTAGTTGTTCCAGAATAAGTAATCCAGCATAAAAGGGTACAAGCTTGTGTATGCAACATTCATTTCAGTGAGGCTTATTCAGAAGACCTTCCAGGTGGATTGTGTCCTATGGGCCAGATCTCTGTGGATTCCACTCGACTGGTCCTAATAGCAGCCAAAATCTGCTGCCTAAGATAGCCACTTCACCTCGCTTCATGCTAGAACTACTTTTGGACAGCAGAAGATTCACGAGCAGCAGGTGGGTTTTGATGAGGTATTTCGAAGGTGAGAGGAAGATTAATGAAGAGGAGGGGATTGTTTCAGATGGGTGCCCAGAGTGAAATATGAAAAGCACACTCAAAATATAAAAAAGTAAAAAAGTAGCCAGTCATACTTGATCCAGAAATGAGGATATTTTCTCTGAGCACATATATAAGCATACTGAGAAATCAAACAGCCACATGAGGGCATTTTCATCATTAGTATGACATGAACACAGCAGGATGAACAATCTTCATCTAGACCAAAATTGCTGCACTTTCAAGGAAAGTAAAACTTGTCTTAAAATGTCAGGAACTCTTCTTGCAAAACGTCTATTGTCACTTGCCTTGACAATACTTAAACTCCCACAGATAATAATACATAATTAATAGTGATATTTTAGTCATTTTTATATCCTTGAAAAAAGTGACAGACAACTCTTTTTCAAAATGGAGGAACCATACAGAGGCATGGGCCAGTCCTTGTATCTTTGCCTAACCTGCCTGACAGTTTTGTGATGGAAAAAAGGGGGGGGGAAGAGAAATACATGTTCACTTCCCTAAGCTCCTTGGAGAAAGGGCAGGACAAAATATAATAAGTAAATAAATGTATCAACATGAAGCTGGTCATATAATGATTTTCCTGTCTTTGATTTGACATGTTGGACATCCAAATAAGAAGCCATAACAAGCAGAAGAGTCAGACCATTGGGTCCATTTGCTCAGTTGTGACTACAGTGACTGATGACAATTCTCCAAAGTCTCAAGCCAAGGATTTTTTCCTCTAAACACTCTACCTCACATCCTTCTAATGAGACTTGCCAGGATCCAACTCCGCACTAGCAGCTCACTCTGGATTTAGCAGAGTGGAAAGTGTCCACTTTCCATCTCCTCATTTTGCAGATTGACGGCACAATCTTTCCTTTCCTATGACTGTGCACACACTGCACAGGATGATGTACCAGAAGGCAAAGGCGGTGCCTCTCTCCTCCTAACTAGCCATTTATCCTGATATGGGCAGTTTGGAGAGCTGATGCATTTCCTTTGCTGCTCTGCTGCAGTAAATCTAATCCGGCTTGTATATGCAGCTGTGGCATTAGCCTGGCACACAACTATGGACAGTTCTCATGCCACTTCTAGCTGCCTGCAGCTTTAATGCCAACTGCAACTCTCCCATATGAGGAGCCTCTGTCACAATGGAGGTCTTGATCTGAAATGTGGGCCTTCAAGCCTGATTCATGGGGAAATAATAATGATTATAACTACGACTACTAGGAATATATACCACTTTTCAACAAAAGTTCCCAAAGGGGTTTAGATAGATAGATAGATAGATAGATAGATAGATAGATAGATAGAAAGATAGATCCCTATCCCCAAAGGGCTCACAATCTAAAAAAGAAAAAATAAGATAGACACCAGCAACAGTCACTGGAGGGATGATGTGCTGGGGCTGGACAGGGCCAGTTGCTCTCCCCTTGCTCAGTAAAAAACAACAAACCACTTTGAAAAAGTGCTTCTCTGCTCAGTTAGCAGGGGAATGATTATAAGCAAACAAGGGTAGATTAGGGAATGAAAGAGGGAGCATTATTAGGTCTGGAAGCAGGAAATAAAAAAGTGGGACATTTGGGGCACCATATGGCTCCTCTTGCAAAGCCTGCTCTTAAAACATGATAATGAAACCACTGGAGAACTATGACAAAAGGTGTATTATATGAAGTCATACGTTTGCATTATTTATCATGCTAATTACTGCAATACAACATCCAAAGAAACCACTGCAGCTCTGGAGAACACATTCGTATTGGGTGCCAGCACGGCTTAGGCAGGTGTACAGCACATCAGACTTGCAGGCTGCGACTAGCAATAATGGTAAAATAAATGTAAGAGAATGAAGAGCGAATGCAGAATCCTATGTAGGTCACAAGATACTTGTAATGTGTTTCCTCCTGCCAAAATAAACCTACTCACCAAAGAAATAACTAGGGCTCCTGAAACACACTTGCCAAGAGCAAGCACATATTTTTAATCTAACAAGGGCAAATGTGGCAAATGCAAAGTGAGAGGCAAGTAGGGGCTTGTCTCTTACCTTGTGCTGAGCTTTGGGGGAATGAGCCCTTTCTCTCAGGTTTAGAGGAAAGTAGGAAGGCTCATCTTTGCCATCATGTCATGCTTGAGAAGTACTGTGAAGCATTGACTTCCAAATTTCTCCATACCTCAGTGCAATTGTGCAGATGAGCCTCCTCGCCATTCTTCTGAGCCTGGCCAAAGGGCAGGGGCTCAGCTTCTGGAAGCAAATTGTTTCTGCTTCAAGGAGCCTATAAACTCAATGCAATATTCTGACCATCCCATGAGTCAAGGGAGGGGGAGGGTCAGAAGCAACCACAACACATGCAGACTGTGGTAATATAGATATGCCTAAGGTAGATCAGACATTAGTCTGAGGTTCCATGCTTACCCCCAAGCTTCACTCCCCCCAGAGAAGCAAACAGTTGATGGAACAGCTCATAATCCCAGCTCCAACTATGCCTTGCAATTTTTGTCCCTTCTTACATTTAATTATACTCTCTCAATCATGGCCTCTAAAGACTATTTCACACATTGAAACTCTTCACACAATCAAACTAACCCAGGTTAGAGGCAGGCAAAGTTGGGTTAGCAGATAGTGTGAACCAGGGCATAGCCCACAAACTCAGGTTTTGCCTAAACAGAGTAATACCAAAAATAATCCTGGGCTTTAACCCAGGTTAGTGCATAGCAGGGATCCCCGGTGCCTGCATTTCTTGATCATGTGTCCACCTTCCCCTCCGTTTTCAGGTTTCAGCAGCCACCCGCAATGTTTCCCAGAGAGGGCTGTGGCTGCCGGGGTTGTGAGCAGGGAATGGGCTGCTTCGTACAGCCCTCTCTATGATCCCTTGTCCAAATGGCTTGGATGGGGCTTGCCCCTTCCCTTCCCCGTCATGGCCAATCAGAGTATGGCTGTGATGTCCTGGCAGTGCTGTGCACTGTGGGGTGGTTCCCCCAATTCCCGGACAGACTTCCAAGCTCCGATCTCAACACTGCTGCAGTCATGTGCACACTGGGTTAGCATAGCCCAGGGGTGGCTCTGGCCATGTGAACGATTTGCACTTAGGGCTCTTCTAAGCCCCAAACCACTGCCTGCCAATTGTGCCCAGAGGTTCCTTATATATTGGGAGAGGGCACACAAACACATATGTGCATGTGACAAACACATCTGTCATACTAGAACACTTGTAAAGGAGCCAGGCTCAGCTGTGCCTCCCCACCCCCACTGAGCATAAGTAAACCTGGGTGTGGCCCTGAAAAATTTGAAAGAGCACTGCAGTCTTTTTTTCTTTTCAAAAAAAGAGAAGTAGCTTCCCTTTGGAGTGGCAAAATTGCAGGGGGGTGGGGTACTTAACCTTTTCCCGCCCCCAGTCTGGTGAGGTAATAGGATCAGAAAAGGGATGTGCAGGGAAAGGGTTAAAATCACTTCCTTCCCTGCCCTGCTTTAAATGAACCTATCCCAAAGTGAAGTTTCTTACACACACACACACACACACACACACACACACACACACACGGACTGTGTTACAAGTGTTAGTGCATAATCTACTCAGAACCCCCCCCCCTTCATCTGCCAAGCACTGAGGGTTGAACAGTCCCATTCTACAAATACCACACCTGACATACAGTCAATGCAGGGCGCTACCCAGATCTGTTCCTCTTTCCTCTGCCAATGCGTCATTCTGCTCCAAAAAGCTCATAATCAATCCAAAGCCTTGGGAACACTACAAAAGTGCACACTCTGAATCCTAGACATTGTTCCAAAGCCATCTTGTATCAATCTGATGTAATATTATAACTCCTATTGATTTTTTAAGAAACAATTTCGAGCATTAACCAAGCCTACAATTCACTTAAATCTTGTTGGTGTTACAAACAGTGCCATTTGACAATCTAAACTGAGAATATACAGTTTGAAATAAATGTAGCTACCCTCCTAAACAATGCAGAAGACATGTTAAAGATAACATGTCTATTCTGAAGGAGTTTATATTCGTCTGAAAAACAAGCAACAAATCACTCCACACAGAGCAAATTGATTTGTGAATTAAAACAAAGAGATCTTGAGACTTTAAGTAACAAAAAAGAGATTCATTACATAGAAACAGAGGCTGGCATGTTGCGCAGGGCAAGGGTGGTGTTTCCACCCTTCCTGGGCTGCTGTGCATGTGAAAGCCAGCCCCAGCAGTGCTACACAAGATGGCACTGGCACAGATACTTCACCACCACGTGAGTGCACAATGAAAAGTAATCTACGCAGATTACATTGCAGTAGACAGAGCCACACTTCAGACTTAAACTAGATAGCAAGTTCTTGCATTCTTAAATATTTTGTTCCTAAACTGGGTGGAAATATTTACAGCTTACCGCTGTGGCACTGACTTTTAAATTACCCTTTAGGTACCAAAACATTAGCTTCTGCTTTGCTATACTACAAAGAATCCATCTGAAACAGTTTGCAAACATTAACCAGGCAATCCGACAGTACAAAATGGAAACCATATAAGGGCCTGGAGAGTGGGAAGCGACTTAAAACTATGCAGTAGGATTGTACAGCATCATTAACGTGACTTTGTGAGATGGAAATGCTAAATTACAAACACAAAGGCAGCACAACGTGTCCTATATCGAAACTGGAATCAGAACTCAAGATTCCTCTCCTGTAACAGCCTGTACATTAGCCAACTCAATTAAAATCCCAAATAAAATTAACTGCCAATTTTCTGGAAACAGGCCCCAGAAGACAGTTCCAAGTTTTCCTTTAGAGCACATTGTAAGCAGGGCTAGACAAACCCTTGTGCTAAGTAACAGGGCCAAAGCCCACTGGGACCACAGCTAAGGGGTAATTCTATGAAAGTTTCCTGTGTGTAGATAATGTGCCCATTTGCTCTCTGGCCATGTGTCCCCATGCAGGAAAATCAACTACTAGAGACTAGTCAAGATAAGCAACAAAACCCTGGCTATCCTGCAGAAGATCTCAGGGAAAGAGCAGGGCTGGATGGGAGAGCTGCCACATTTTAACTGGCCCTGCTTCTGTGTCCACTTTGGAATGGGACTTGCTCTTGAGTAAATATTATAGGCATATCTTGACCATGGGGAAGAGCACTGCTAATTATTGCTATATCAAAGAGCTGTGCAAAGTCTCAATTTTTAATTCCTCATCTGACTAAAACTATGTTTCAGCAGCGCTACAAGGGTCTATTGTGGAAACATCCCAGGTCATTGATGAGGTGGCTTAGAGGAAACTGCTGCAAAGGGAAAAATAAAGGAAGTGATCTGGTAGGACCATCCAAAAATGTTTGGGATTTATTTGAGATAATCAAATGTAGCCCTACAATAAGGCAAGGTTAGGCAGCAAATTTTCAGTGTTTATAAGAGCAAGACAGGTATGACTTCCAATGGAACAATCCTGAAGGAAGTTCTCCAAACAAAAGCCATACTTAAATGAATGAGAGCTGCATAAGAGAAGTAACATCTCTCCTGACTTCAATGAGGTTTGCACGGAAAAGCTGCACAATGGATAGTACCCTATTTACTTAAAGGAAAGGATGCCCTTTGCATTATCTGAACCAAGACACCAAAACATGTGGCGGTGGACTTCAGTAAACAGGGAAGCATTTATTGTTTTACATAATAGCACTTTATGAAACTGAATTAAAGCACGTTTAAGACCAATAGAAGGAGCTGCATTTTCACACATTGCACTTTGACCCCTGAAACTCTCTGATACAAGATGTCATTCAGTGTTCCGTCTAGTTTTTAAAATCAGTGGGCGGAAATAGTTTTGTTCCGGGTAGCAGTATCAAGACAGTGTGTACACAAAATTCTCTCTCTCTTTCACTCACACACACACACACACACACACACACACACACACACCAGTTAATAATTAATGCTCTGCCCGAAGCGTGGTATGCAAAACTTTTTTGTGCCCCCCACATATGCACACCTTACAAGGAGCATCTCTCCAACACACTCTTTGCACAGCTTGCAAGAAGCATGCAGAGGGAGACTGCTGGCATTTTTTAATTCCTTCCTCCTGCCACCCTCCATGCCACTTTCAACATTTTCAGGGGTCAGTTTGAAAGGCAGTATTTGGCACATTGCCCAGATGCCACAACTCCTTGGGCCACCCCTAATGCTGATCATCCATCCACCAATGTGGGGCACCATATTGTCCTTCACATCAGGCAGGAAAATGTCTTTGACCACCCTGCCCAGGTCACATGGGACGAATCCACCAAGAAGCTTCTAGCCACACCAGTATTTTTCAACTTCTGGCAAAGGTGTCAGTGACATTGAAAATAGCCATATTGCCAGCTTGCTTTACATAACTTTGGACGGCTGAAGTTTCTGGAAAAAAGCATGGCCCTCATACTACTGAGATAATTTTTGGAAGGAGATCCTGGTTCACATGGAAGCATAATGCTACCAATTTGTACTGTGCACATCTCTTTGAGTGGTTTCTTTCTTTCTTTCTTTCTTTCTTTCTTTCTTTCTATCTTTTTTTACAGGGACCTTCCAGGGTTTATGTTTTAATGTAGGCTAGAAACTACCATTGAGCAAAATTTATGTTCAGAGGCACCATCTTTCAGTCATTGGAACAATGGTTTATAGGATCACTACTAATAACTGAGAGCATTCTGCGTCTTCCGCTGCTGAACATACCAGCTCTAAAAGCTACACTGAAGGTTGTGTGGAACCAACCTTCAATGTAGGAGTGGGTGGCATATGATATAGAGGAGTGGGTGACTTAAAATATGAGTGGGTGACAGATGAAATGGCTTTGTCTTGAAAACATTAATAATATGCCTCCAGGAGTTCATTAAGAATCATTAACTGTGCTTAACTATGTGCTTCTATTGTATCATAACCTTGTAGGCTTATTTTGTTGGTCTTCTGTTCATATATTGTGCTGGTCAGTGACTGTAATAAAGGAGTTGAATTGAATTAATAATATGCAATATTGGAAATAAAACCAAAATAAATTATGGATGGTGCCTGTTGTTGCCACGAAGTGAGGCTGGAGACAAAACATTAATTATGCTTCCCGAAGTAATCCTGCTTTTCTGTTTCACATTTACTTCCCTTCTTTTTTTACCTGATACTGTTGGAAGAGGATCAGAGCTTGGTAGGAACTAACAGATGGGAGACCCTCAACATTATACATCAACAAAGATTCAACAGAGCAAAAGACGACAATGAATTTGCCATCTTTTAATGCCCATCTTTTAATTCCAATCAATGAAACAGCTTTTCACTGGAAGTACTTTTCAGAACAGTGATTTTTTTTTTAACCTGCCCTCTGCCCCCAGGCCCCCAGCTTTGGTCTCTTTGGGCTCCCGGCAGGGTGGGGGAGGAGCTGCCTCCATCTCCCATCATCCTCCCCCAGCTTCGGTCTATCTAGGCTGCTGGGAGGGGAGCCATCACTGCTGCCGCCACCACCTCCCATCCTCCTCCCTCCCTCTGGAGAAGGAGATGGCCCTGCCACGAGGGGGGGAGGGAAGGAGGGAGAAGAAGGAGGTGGTACAGTGGAGACCCAGCTGGGAGGAGGGGGGAACACGGTGCTGGGCCGCTGGGTGGCGGTGGCAGGTGCCAGAGGTGCTCTTACCAATGGACTTTGCTGCCAAAGTCTAGGGCCTCCATACCCCTGGAACTCCTCTTTAGTCTGTCCTAGGTGGCGTGGTTTGTGCCCTCAAGAGCCTACATGTTAAAAAATGATGCTTAACTTGCAGCGGGGGGGGGGCCTCCAAAGGCCTTTAGGTACAGGCTCCAAAATTACCTAGGTGCACCTCTGGCAGGCACAGCAGAGACTGTGCGCCCGCCAGAAAATGCTGCTCGGAAGTCTGGGGGTTGTTGTGTACACACACATGTACCTTACAGAGAACAGTGATGTCATAAGACATTTATGGTGGTGATGCTGGAGGAAAAGGAGCATCCCAGGATCTGTGCGTTAACATCTACCACCCTCCAGGGCAAAACCTCAGGGGCTCCCATCATCACCTAAGATTGAGCACTTCCCCCAGTACCTTCAGCTCAGCCCAATTTGCTACATTTCCCCCCAACAATTCCCATTGGTAGTTGTTGCTGCTCTGCAGGAGAAACAAAAAGTTCTGGTAAGAACTAATCTGCCTTCTTTCCTTTCACTATAATCTTAATTTATAATTACCATCTTCACAAGTTAGCCCACTTCTGCCTCAAACGTTCATGCATCCATATTGAGTTGGCGTGGATAGGTGTCCCTACAATGGTACCAAATTTGGTTCAATAAGTTAGGCAGTTCACAAGTTAGCCCACTTGCACCTCAAACATTCATGTGTCACCCATCTTGAATGGAGTGGATGACATCATCACAAACAACATCCTTGAGGTGTCCCCACGTGCCCCTACAACAGTACCAAATTGGGTACAAATCAGTCCAGGCATTGCAAAGGGACACACGGACACAGAGCCGGATGATCTCATAAGCTTACTTTCCTTAAGGAAAGTAGGCTAAAAAAGAGCATTCCAAGAATCTTGAATATATATATATGGAATTCAGAAACATTTAGAAATAATGCTGTACACCACTCTAAGCTCATGGAGTAGAGTGGGGTATAAATAAAATTCTTACTACCGTAATTGAGTTTGAAAATATTCCCCAAGTACTCCAACACATATATCTTAAAAACAAAACAAAACAGCAGAAAGGTCAATGAATAAGTAGACAAAGTATTCGAAGAGCTTGCATCCCTGTGGAGTTATTACTCTAAGTCAGCTTTGAAAATATGGTATTATATGGTGTGATGGGATAGGACTCTCTGTACCTAAAGTGGAGCCTGTAAAAGTCAGGACATAATTCCGGCAGGAACATTAATTTAGCACTTTTCTAGAGAACTAAAGGGGAAAGGGAAATGGCCTTATTAGACAGCAACATACCTTCATTCTCTGAAGATTCCCTAAGGAATTAGCTTTTCAAATTTAGACAAAACTACTGTTCCTTCACAGGCTGAATTAACCTATCCCTCCCCCACCCCACACATACACATCTGATTTTAAAAGTCAGCATTTACTACCCTAATTTGTTTACACTGATTTTATAGTGTCAATCAACTGGGTAAAAGAACCCCAATAAATACTACTGCTTGCTACCGCTTTTCAGTTTTCACAAGATTCGGTCGGCCCTTTTGAAAGGTTATATATAAGCACTCAAGAACACTTTCACTAAGACGATGATTTCTTTGCCAATTTTTTCACTGGGCTAGAGAAAGCATCCTGTACTAATGCATCTCGTCCAGCATGGTGAAGTGAAGAGAGTTCTAGACCAGATAGTTCCAAGCTCAGTTATAAAGCTGCCTGGCTGGCTGGAGTGCCTCAGCCTAGCCAATCTCACAGCGCTCTTGTGAGGACACAATGGGAAGGAATAGTCCCATGTTTGCTGACCAAAGTTCCTTAGAGGGATCAAATACCTCATTTGCATTCTACAAGCATAGAGATCCAGAGCCAACTTTGATTTCATAAGCAGACAGTCCATGTCCAATATGTCTTTATTTGAACCACATTGCAAAATCTCTCTTTCCTTGGTGCCTTGCTGTCAATGATTACAAAGATTTTAATCAATTAATTGCCAGAGTTTAAACACAGATTTTTATTTGTTTGATCCTTGTTCCTTACTTTGTTCAAGTTAAGTCCAATTCTAGAAGCACAAAAAGAGTCTTCCACAAGACTAGTGAATGTTCTAGTTAACTACTTTTAAAATCAATAGCTGGGATCTGAAGAATCTTGAAACTTGTTCCAATGCCTAAGTGGGATTTGAGCTTGCTTTTCCTATACAGTAGCCCCCATGCCACATGGCAAACCTATTTTTAAACTGCAGGCACTACTGGGCATGTCCAGTTCCTTAGGCATGTATAAAGTAGCTCTTTTGATTCCAGACTGCAAAAAAAGATCTGGCTGGTTTATCATAATGATCAATCAATCAGATCCTGTAGGCTGTGCTCAGTAGGAAGACTTTTCATTGTTTGTCATTATTATTACTGCAGCTGTCCTGTGTAAAATATAGGTAATAAATAACAGTGCCATAATGCTATATCAGACAAGCTACCCAAATGCCTCAAGAAATTGTGTTGCTTTGGTAGGAACATGATGTATTTGTAAAACAGCTAATTAAACTATGTGTATACAATTAAGTATGTATTTAAGCATTCATTCTTTTTATCCTTAAAAAAAGAAAGACGACCACGCTGAAAAAGTACCTTTTCCAAGGATATCAAAATGTTATCACAAGAAATAATGATGACATCTTTGATTGGGCCATCTGCCATTTCCCCCGCTAAAGGTGTTGTCAGTTTTGAACTGAGGCAACTTCTACATCTGGTTGCTCAGAGTAAAAATTAAATGAAGGTGCAATCTTGTTTGTTGCCAGAAGAAACAGAAGACACTCCCAAATCTCTAAAAATCCTTGCTTGATTAAGGACCTTGAGCAGTCTGTTCTAAGAAACAGCATCAATACAAGTGGTTCTTACACCTTTTTACAGTGGTCCCTCGACTTACGAAGATAATCCGATCCGAACGCACGTTCGTAGGTCGGAATTTTCGTAAGTCGAAAAGCGCATCCACGGAGGTCCGGAACACTCGTAAGTCGAGGAAACCACATCTAAAGATTCGTAGGTCGAGGAAGCCGCATCTAAACCGGCAACGACTTCCGGTATTTTTTGTCGTTCGTATGTCGAAATCTTCGGATGTCGAGTGCTTCGTAAGTCGAGGGACCACTGTATACTGAAGACACTTAATGGTCAATTGCAGGGACTGATGTTGCACATCCCTATTGTCTTGTATACTTGAAGAAAGCTCTGAGGCAAGACCCTGACAACCATTATTCTGATTTGTTGGTTCCTTGTGGACCACCACATTTTCTTACCTTATGGACAATACATGGAAGGCCACTTGAAAGCACCTTCCCCATCTACTTCCCACTCTGGAATCCAAAGTCTTTCTCCTTGATTCCATATATTATGTTTCCATTCTTTGAAGTTCCCATTGCATTAATTTCCACTGCTGAAGAAGCAAGCTGCTTTTTAAATTTTAAAACACACTGGAAAGTGGTTTGTCTCTTCAGCATGTATTTGATCATCAGAAGAAAAGCTTTGGCTTTTCAGCATCTTCTCCTATTTTCATGGTCTCATTTCAGGAAACACCTGGAAGTACTCTGGTGTAAGTACCACCACTGGTGGTAGGGCTGGAATTTAAGGATCACCAATCTGTTTATCTTTCCAAATCTCTCTGGATTCCTAGTAACAATGCTGAATTGTTAAGCCCATTTTGCTTTGAAACTCCTCAAAAAAACCAGAATTGTGATCCTGTTGACAAAATGGTTTTGTGTTCCCAAACAAGTTTCATCTATGTGTATGGCTGCAATCTCAGATGGAGCATTGGGAAACCCAGTTTCCCAACTGAAATGGCACTTTTTCAAACTGTTGCAGACACTGACACCAAAAAGCTGTGGCTATACCCAGGAATGTACCAGATCATGCAATTGTGCCAATGGGGATGTATGAACCACATGAGGCACTCTGCTTTAGATAATATAAACTGACACTATTGAAGAAAAGAACACAGAAGTCCCTTTCTAACCCTAATTCTAAGCCTCTGCATCAGTACTCAATACCCTTAATTTCAACAGATTTGTCCAAATTATCCAGATTACTATCTGCATCAACAACAGTATAAACACTAGGGGTGCTTCTATGGCAACATTAATTTGCAGAATTTCATGCCTGCTACTCTGGGTTTTATATAATCTTCCACCCTATGATAACATAATCTTCATCAACTCTTAAATTAGCAAGTAGGATAGGTTGGAGAGAATGGAATTATCTGAGGTAAGGGATATAAGGAAGAATTAAGTGTAAAGAGCTGCCAACGTAGCGACAGACTAAATCCAACAGGATGAAGCACCAAACAAAAATGGGTCAGTTTTGTTTTTTTAATTTAAACACTGAACAAATCTTATCCTCCAAGAAAATTCTGCAATTTCATGAACAAGAATGGAGCTGAGTGTGACACCCAGGGGAAATAGTAGGTTTAAACACGGATAAATTCTGTTTTAGCAGGAAATGCTCTTTGCCCTCCTCATATATCAACCATTTAATAATCTATTGTTGACTGTTTAGAATTTCCCCCTTCTATTTCACCTTCTTTGTGGTGTGTTCACTTCATCATCTATATCTTACCTTTAGCCTCTAGGGGTCCTCAAGCCCCTTAACAAAATAAATCACTACGCAAAACATCTTAAAAATCGTCCTACAGCATTTGGCGGAAAAGTACGCGAGGACTTCCAAGGAGGCCCTATTTACTGCGTTTATAGATCTAAAGTACGCATTCGACCTTATCTCTAGAGATAAGTTGTGGGAAAAGCTTGCCCTGTCTTCTATAGAAAGGAGACTTCTTTACCTCCTGTTTAAGTTACATGAGAATACATCACTTAAGGTGAGATTAAATCACAAGGGCCAAGTAACTAGTTTGATCCCCACGAGGAGAGGAGTAAGGCAAGGGTGCATTTTGGCACCCACACTCTTTAACTATTATATTAACAGCGTAGTCCCTTATATGAGGAAGCTGGAGTTCCATCCCCTGAAGCTCGCAGGTAAACATGTAAATATTCTTTTATATGCGGATGATGCCGCTCTGGTTTCGAGGACTCAGACTGGCCTTAAGAGAGCTTTGCGGGCATTAGTAGGATACTGTGACACAAAAGACCTTACTTTAAACTATGATAAAACTAAAATCATGGTATTTTCAAACAGACCTAAAATATTTTCCTGGACTCTTAATGGCCATAAATTAGAACAGGCTATGCAATTTAAATATCTTGGTACAGTCCTTCAGACAAATAAGACCAATAATGCCCATTGGGATTATATAATGCAAAACGCCCAAAAAGTAGCTTCGGCACTATATTCTTTACATCTTAGGAAACGAGCATAATCAGTACAGGTGGTTTTTGAATTGTTCAGAGCTAAGGCCCTTGCCCTGTTGCTGGTTGGGGCACAGTTGGGCCCTTATGTGGAAATACGGAAGGTAGAAGCGGTTCAATCTAAATTCCTTAGGGGTATGTTGAGGGTAGCTTGTTCGGCTAACAATGCTTGTCTTAGATTAGAAGTGGGATGGCTTCCTGTCGAAGCCAGAATCTGGAAAGCCATTTTTGGCTATTGGCTTAAATTAGTTTTTTTTTCAGCTGGCCTTGCCCCACTGGTTCTGCTGGATGATTATAAGACCAGATGGAAAAGTGCAATTGACAGGAAATTAAGCTGGTTGGGGTTTTCACTTCCGGCAATAAGGGAGTTAGGGTTTACCAAGACCAGAGATATTATAAACCAGCGTATAAGTGACATAGCCAGACAGAACGATATCAGTAAAGTGGGGTATGGAGTACGGATGGGAACCCAAATAAACAGACAATGTTTGGCACGATACTTACGAAAGATAACTTATGTGGAGCATCGTAGGGCCTTAACAGCAGCTAGACTAAATGTGTTGCAGTCGGCGGTGATGGAAGGGCGATTTCATAAGGTTCCCTATAACCGGAGATTATGTCCATGTTTGGCAGGAGAAGTGGAATCTACCGAGCATATATTGTTGAAATGTAGTTTCTATAGGGATCTCAGAGAAGAGTTAATTACCCCTGTATTAAGTCAGTGTGGGTCAGCTTCAGAGCAAGTGAAAGTAGATTTTTTATTGGCAGATTTGAACGATTCTATTTCCTTGAGAGTTGCAAAGTTCTGCTTTATAGCAGGCAAACTACGGCAGAGAAGGGTCGAAAGGAGTGATGCAGGGTTTGAGTAGCAGAAACTTGGTGAAGGTTTACTGTATTAGTATTTGCTTTCTTTTTGTTTTATTGTATTATTATCTGCTTTTACTCTGTAACCTGATTGTATTATTCTGTAGTTGTTTTATTTTATTTGGCAGTTGGCCGTAATAAAGTGGATGGATGGATGGAAAAATTATTACAGAACTTAAATATATTAATCATTTGATAGTCTGACAATGATGGATCTCATCCATGAAAGCTTTCACCATAATAAATGTGCAAGTTTTTAAGCTATCACAATAGCTGAATAACTTTACTGCAACAGACTAATATCATACCTGCCCAAATGTCCTTGTTTTCCCATTCAGGTGAATGAGAAAAATGGGGACATGTTGGCAGGATGTATGTTATATGGTTATTTCCTGAATTTTTTCCACTACTTCACCTGTAGTTTTGGGAGAGAGCAAAATAGTGAATAACCCCATGTACATCTACATTTATATTTAATTTAGGCCTGGTGAACACCCTATTTTCCACTGCAGCCTCATTCTGCAGAGGGCCCAATCTACTGCTATTTACCAAAGAAAACTGAAGCACATCAGGACCACTGACATATTTATTGTCGCAAGTAGTTTGGCCCTGGGCTTGTGCATTCAAATCCTGCAGTCTCCCTGGCGGAGGATGGGCAAGAGCCTGTACCTAAGAATGGTAACATTATCCCAACATTGATGCAGTACTCTAGTGCAAATGTTTAGGATCAAAGACTTTACAATAGACCTTGGGGGGGGGCACAAAAGTTGCTTCCTTATAAGGAACCTTGTAGCAGTGTTGCTGCTCATTAGCCTACTTTCCTGTAGGCTTATGAGATCAACCATCATGCCATGTGTGTGTCCATCCCCACCTATCAACTTTGCAATTCCTGGATCAATATGAATTAAATTGGGTACAGTTGTAGGGATACATAAGGACACCTCAACGGCATAGGTTGTGATGATGTCAGCCACACCAATTCAAGATGGCGGATACATAAACATTTGAGGAGCAAGTGGGCAAACGTGTGAACTGTCTAACCAATTTAAACCAAATTTGGTACAGTTCTAGTGACATAGAACATAGGGACACCACAATGTTGTAGTTTGTAATGATGTAATCCACCGCAATCCAATATGGCAGAAGCATGAATATTTGAGGTGCAAGAGGTCTAACTTGTGGGCCACATAACTGATTTGAACCAAATTTAATCCAGTTGTAGGGATAGTGAAAAGAAAATAGGCAGATTAGTTTTTATTAGAACAACTTGTTTTTATTACGGATCAGCCTGATCATGTCTTTCCCCTTTCCCCTTTTGTTGAATCCCTTCTCGCTGTCACCAGCAGTTCCATCTCCAAATGTTCATAAAATAAAGGTAGACAAGCAGGACATAGGTACAGAAGTAGATTTTAATATAACCCTGCATTTTCCCCTAGGAGGGTTGTTCCTTTAGCTGTCACTCTGCATACATGTACTTAGTCTTATTGAAAAGCCAGTGGGATTGGCAGACAGATAAACTAATTGGTCAGTGCTATTCTGTGCCATATACAAAGATGCATTTCTCCTAAAAGGAAAAAGCGGGGGGGACTTCCCTTGGAATAATACAACTAGTAATGATAAAAAATACATTCTTCTGCCCTTTCCCATGCAACAACAGAAGTGTCATTTCTATCAAAGGTGCACATATAAATATAGCAACACAGACTGATGTTTGCAGCTTTACAATTGTATGCACAAATAATATTTGATGTTCATTCATTAACAAGAAAAGAAAGTGATTCCATTTCTAATTCCATTCTTCTTCCAAAGATAAAAGAAGAGTGAACAGATTTTTAACACACTGCAGATTTCTCTTATCAGCATAAATACTGCATTAGGGGTGTGTACAAAATGCATTTTGTGTTCCATCACAAGCTCAGAATGGAATGCAAAATGCGTCAAACATTCCATTGGAACAACTGAACTTGCTGGTAGTTCCAAAGAAACATCCCCACTCCATCAGAATATTCAGATCCCATTCAAAGTGCCATTTTGGATTTCAAAAAAGCTCCCGGAATGAGGTTGGAACATTCCACCTCGGAGAGGGTCGTTCCATTCCAAGCTTGGAACAGCCTCCCTTCCTTTTAAGGGTGCTCTGTTCCAAGCTCAGAACCCTCAAAATGGCCCATTTTGAGGCAGAACATTCTGACCTCGGAACATTCTGTACACCCCTATACTGAATAGTCTAGTTCAACTGAAACTATAATTTTATTTGGGATTCAAGATTGAATTTAGCTAGTGTTGCATAGTGCCTAACAGCCCAGTCCTGTTTACGCAGTACTAAATCCCACAGAGTTCAGTGGAGCTTACTCCCATGTAAGTGTATATAAGATTGCACCTCAAGAGACTGAGCTGCAAAGCAGAAAAGCCTTAGATCTTATCTTGCCTCTGCTATGAATTCACGAGGTGGCCATAAACATTAAACAAGTCCCTGCCTCTCAGCCTCTGCCTGCTTCCCCCCATCTGCAATACAGGAATAGCACAAGCCTACCTTACAGGTTTGTAAGAATTGCTGAGGTGATGTATGTGAAGTGCTTTGTACATCCTAAAGTGATTTATCCTCTACCATAAAAGCCTTGGGCGTGCGGGCGTGCCGCCCGTGTCTTTTTCGCCCAATCTGGGCATGCGCAAAGCGCATGCCCAGATCGGGCGAAAAAGATACGGCCGCCCAGAAACGGGCGGCCATGTTGGACCAGGCGGTGGCCGCGGCGGAGCGACTGGCTCCGATGGCGGCCGCCGCCGTTACGGCGAGAGGGCCGGGAG
Source organism: Hemicordylus capensis (assembly GCF_027244095.1). NCBI lineage: Eukaryota > Metazoa > Chordata > Lepidosauria > Squamata > Cordylidae > Hemicordylus > Hemicordylus capensis. The sequence goes on from NC_069659.1 coordinate 207,102,052, forward strand.
GAACAGAAGCGGCGGGCCAAGGAGAAGCGGCCGCCGCCAACGGCAGGAGGAGAGTGTGGCCGAGGCGGCGGCGGAGCCGCGGCCTCGGCCAAAGGTAGTTGTGGCCGCGGCGGGGCGACTGGCCCCGTTGGCGGCGGCTGCGACGCCACCGAGAGTGCGGGTGAGGCGGTGGCGGGGCGACTAGCCCCGATGGCGGCCGCGACCTCAGCAAGAGGTGGCAGTAGCTGCCGTGGCCGAACAGGAAAGGACTGGGCCCGCTTGCGGCCGCACTTGGGGGGCGGGGCCGTAAATAAATCTCTTTTCCCCTTAAGGCTAGCGCCCGTTATTACAACGGGCTAAAAATTACTAGTAGATTATAAAATGTTAACCTAGGGGAGATTTCTCTGGGTCCATTTTTGCTTGCCTTTTGAAGGCCAGCTGAGACTTAATTATTCTAGCAGGCCATTGACTTCTGATTTATCTACCTCACAAGACTGTTGTGAGAACATAAGAAGAGCAGGATCTAAAATTCCAGGCCTGCTCAACTCCCCCCCCAGCTGTTTTTGGACTACGACTCCCATAATCCCTAGCCATAGTGGCTGATAGCCAGGGGTTATGGGAATTGTAGACGAACATCTGCAGGAGGGCTGAAGTTGAGCAGGCCTGCAAAATGCTTTGTGCATCAAAGAAATAAGTAAAATAAGGAAAGATATGCTAATAATGCTATATCTTCAAAATACAGACTAAAGACACGTTGTCAGGCCAAATTACATGGCTAGTGGGCTGCACTTGGTCTAGCAGGTCATAAATTGTATCGGCTTGCATCTAACCAACAGGTAGATACAAATAACCATGTATCTATATCAAGATATTCTCAATGTTGGGTCCCAGATGTTATTGGACTTCAACTCCATAATTCCCAGCCCCAGTGGCCTTTGGTTGGGGATTATGGGTGATGAAGTCCAATAACATCTTGGGACCCAACACTGAGAATCTCTGATATATAATGATGTTGCAAAACTTAAACTTGCAAAGCACATTTGTGTTCATGTCCCAGTGATAATTTACTTCCAAGTGACTATGGCTGTATCACATACAGAATTGTTGATTTCCAGCACCCCATTCACAACAAAGCTGGAAGTTTGCTTTGCATACAAACCTGCAGTCTTGCTCCACTGCATGGAAGTTATGCCATCTACTTCAACAGGAGCAGGATTGCATCACAAGTGGCCAGTCCTCTAAGCCTCGGAGCCAGCGTGGTGTAGTGGCTAGAGTGCTGGACTAGGACTGGAGAGACCTGAGTTCAAATCCCCATTCAGCCATGATACTAGCTGGGTGACTCTGGGCCAGTCACTTCTCTCTCAGCCTAACCTACTTCACAGGGTTGTTGTGAGGAGAAACCTAAGTATGTAGTACACCACTCTGGGCTCCATGGAGGAAGAGCGGGATATAAATGTAAAATAATAATAAGAAGAAGTACATACTGCAATCACCCGAGTTCAATAGCTGTTTCAAACATTGGGGGTCATAAACAAAACAGCAATTGAGTCACTCACTTTTTTCCAACTTATTTAACCTAAGTGGATAAATAAATCTGAATCACTAGAAAACAGATGTCTCAGCATACTATTCTCAAGAGAAACACCTTGTCTCTGGAGAGTGATAGGTTAAGCCAAATTTTTAAAGAGAAAGATTTTCTGATTGCCTTCCAATCATCCATCACAACTATTTTAGGCAGAACTGAGTATACTCTCAATAAATATTTGCTGACATACTTTAAGAAAAGGTACATCTAACTAGATATATAAATATATATTGGGGCCTCACCGACATCCTGTTCAGCACTCTGCCTGTATTTATGACAAGACAAACGGGAGGACAGTACACCAGGCAGGCAGCCATGCCCCCAAGCAATATCGTCCATGTGGTATGGAACCCTAGAACCTAAAAGGGTTCCACAGTGTATGAAGTAACCCTCCTTACTCTGCAGACTACTGCCAATGCATGGAGGCTTGGGGTGTGTGGCCAGCAAGCACATGCACTGGAGTGGCTAACCAGTGTGTCTCTATTTGCCCTCTTTCACACCTTCAAGTATACTGCCTGGATAGTACTTGACTAAAAGCCTTACTCACCCATGGGGCATCAAAAACACAAGAATACTTCTGCTTCACTTAAGCTGAAATAATGGTAAAAACATAACTCAACATACCCCGATTACTAAGAAGAACTGAAAGAGGAATATTTGTATTCTTACACGTAAAGCTTCAGAATGTGAAGTTCACATCACAATATTATTTGTTTATTTAATATATTTCCATGTCTCCTAAACACAAGTCTCATGGCAGTTTACAAGTAAAATTCAAAGATCATAAAAAATATCAAAAATCAAAACAATGCAAACATTTTAGAACTACTTAAGAAAAAGCCTGGTTAAACAGATGCATTTTGAGAATTTTTCTAAAGGCTGCTAGATACATTATTTCAAAAGGGAGTGCATTCCAAAGTATTGGAGTGGCCATAGAGAAGGTCCAACTCTGAGTTGAAACTGATTGCCAAGAAATTTAGGACTGACAGAAGGGAGTAATTTTTCACACAATGCATAATTAGCCTATGGAATTATCTGCCACAGGATGTGGTGACAACCATCAGCGTGGATGGCTTTAAGAAGGGCTTAGATAAATTCACAGACAAGTATATCAATGGCTTCTAGTCTGAGGGCTATAAAGGCCACCTCATGCCTCAGAGGCAAGATGCCTCTAAATACCAGTTGCAGGGGAGCAACTGCAGGAGAGAGGGCATGCCCTCAGCTCTTGCCTGTGGGCTTCTCAGAGGCATCTGTGTGAAACACGATGCTGGACTAGAGAGGCCTTTGGCCTGCTCCAACAGGGCTGTTCCTATGTTCTTAAGATTCTGGAGGAGAAAGGAAACCATTTGGGACCATGCATCTTTTCCTTCAGGACAAACAAACAGACTGGGGATGACAATGGATAAGGGGGGAAAGGGTTAATCAGCCTCACTCTGTGTCCTTCCTTTGCTCAGAGTTGCCGCCTGCTCAGGCTGCTTTTGGGCCGCTGGTTTGTTTTTTGTTTTTTAAGGGCATGGAAGAATAAATAATTGAATTCTGCGTAACAGGTAGTCTGAGCTTAAGAGGCTGAGCAAACTATTACTAGATAAATATACTAATGTCACTCAGTCATAATCAAACACAAAGAGAAGACAGCAAACCACTTCCTTCTCTGCCTAAATGCTCCTTGGAGAACTGGTTTATTTAGTAAGCAAGATTGATATCAAGGGTTTTTTCTTTCTTGCTCAGTATCATGTGCTACTGGTTGAGTGTTTCTAAGCCTAGAGTATGCCATGACTACACACTTTGTGACCTAACAAGGTGAATGCACTGCAGCCGACCGGGTGCTCAACAACTGCAAAGGGGCTTGCAGTCCAAGGCAGGCAGCAAAAACAAGAAGCTTGCAAATCCTTGGTGGGTGGCATTTGAGATGGTGAGTTACAAGTTATGCTTCTGACACCTTGTAAGCACTCCATGGTGAGTGGGCTACAGTAAGTTTGGCTTGCACACTCTTCAACATTGCTCAGACGAAAATAAGAGGAGTCCTGTCCGTGAGCAGGTGGGGTTAGGAGCAGAGCAGCCCAACAGCACAGCCTGACAGAGAACAGGGTCTAAATACAGAGCAAACTCAAAAATGTGCCACAAGCAGAAAGCGGAAAGTAAAGATACATGTGGGCAGATGATTTCAGATGACAAAAGCCGCAAGGCAAGTCACAGAGTACAAATCAAATAAACACATATACTGCATTAATACAACTTAAAGGACATGGGTCCTGTTTTGTGAATGAGGAACACTGAGAGACAGCAGTAACTGCTTATTCCAAGATCAGTCAGGTTCAGTGAATCAGCTCCAGGTAAGTAATAGTACAAATAATAGTACACATCATGTCTCCAAATATATGCAAAGTACTTCCCCACTGAAGAATTACAGGCTGTCCCTTCCCCAAAGAATTAGGGAACAATATGCCTCTGAGCATCTGAAAGGTGCCTTTCACTTACCATAAAGCAACTCTTGCTTCTTACCTCCCTAGACACTTAGAATTAAGAAGCAGGGCATACAGACTGAAAGCATATCTCCTACATGAACTAGACTTGGCACCTCTTTCCTTAAAAATGAAGCACAGAGCCACACCTCCATCATCAGCAAACAGCAGCAAATACCCTGTTCCCCTTCATACAAAAATCCATCCTCACTTTTCTCTCTCCAGCAGCAAAGCTCTCTTTCACAATCTCTCCCCCCTTTCTTGTTATATAGCCAAAGTCCTCTGGAGTGCCTTAGAGCATATGCAGAGTGCTTTCTCTACATCACTGAATAACTACAGATTCCTCCTTCCCCAAAGATTTAGCATTTTGGAGCAGGTTGTCCTTGAGCACACGCAAAGCTCAGAGTTTCCAGGACAAAGTCTGAGCCCACAGTATCTTCCCTTCTCTGACACAAAAACCAACCTAGGCATCCTCTACCAACTTCCCTCTATCCAGAAGTCCAATAGGGAAAAATGTATTAGTTTGTCACTCTTTAGAAACAATTTAATAGCACAGTAGAAGGTCTTTAAAACATGAAAAAATCATTTGAAATGTTTAATTTTTAATTGCTGCAGTTTAGGGAAATAGATGGATAGCTGGACCAAGTACTTCAGATGCACAGGCTCCTAGAACCTCCCACTGTACATACATCAATTGTATCTCCAACCAGCAGTCTTTCCTTTAACAATAAGGAAGTCAATATCTCTCATTCTCTATTCTCCACCACTTACATATATATATTTCAGTTTAGTGAGCTGCTTTGGTAATGACCTTTCAGAGGCTATCATAAACATTGATTGATTGAGTCTTAGTGGACTGGGAGAAGCAAGAGAACTAGCCAACAGTAGGACAATCTAATTTGCTTTTAACTCTGAGGGTTTTGGAAAGAAAGTTGCCAGTGAGGGGGATCAGCATGCCTATTTAAAAGAATACATTTATGCCAGTTTCCTTACTTGTCTCAGTAGTTATATAACAAATATAGTTATGTTATTAACGGCCAACACTTAATGCTGTCCATGAGCAAAGAAAAAAAAACATACATCCAGCAGCTACATACCTGCTTCTAAAGCACACATACTAGAATCCAGATGGAGAGGGAGATTTTTGCTGATCTCCCTTTCCTCTCAAAGTCTCTGAGACCTGCACATTGCACAGAACACTTCCAGAGTGAAAAGGGAGATCAGTGAAAATTGTGCTTGCACACTTGCACTTCAGAAGCGTTAACAAAGCTGGACTGGCATTTCTTTATCAAACTTTATTGATAAGGCCTCAGACCAGCAAATACTCAATACAAGTCAAAATAAACAAAGTAATTAAGCATAATACAGTAGCAGAATGAATACTGTATCTGAGATGTTCATCTATGTCGAGTACATTCGAGCCCCTTTCATTGTGCAGGGGCTAATGTTCGTTGCCGGATTTTGCCAGTAGTCCAACAAAACTTGGCAACTTTTAGAGAAATTGTATCTTTCTGGTCAGAAAACAAACAAAATTACACAAAAGAGCTGAATGGCCTGGGAAGTTGATTAAAAGCAGGGAGATAAAATGGTGGCGAAAATCCCTGTACAGCTCACAGTACAGTAAAAGATGTGCTGTGGTTTCAATCATGCCTGATGCACAAGAGCAATCTTTGGGTGTATGGGATTTTCCTAAACTTTCCTTCAAGCACTGAGGTAGGTAAAACATTAAAGTGGGCTAGTTTAAACATCCTGTGATATTTGGGAATTCTGATTTGAGATAAATATCTAGCAGGATTGAGATTAAATGGGTGGCTTCCAAGGAAGACAGCCCTGGGGACCAAGTGTTGTTTTATTTGTGCATCCATGTTAGAAACATGCTGTTTAAGAGCATGTTTAAGAGCTGCTTTAGTATTCTCAATAAAGACTCTGGGCTAAAGGCATATAAAATTAACTTTTGATGACCTGCTCTTTTCCAAGATGAGTCAAAATTGTCTGCCAGTATTGGGGAAGGCAAGACAGTAGGATGATAGTTTAGCCTTAACCAGCAATCAAAGACACTCACCCATACCCTGGATTCAACTTTGGGGATGGCTGCTTCTATGACTACATTGGGGAGTAATTATCTAGGAACTTGAAAAATGTTTCTCAAAATTTTTGTTTGTGCTGCCTCTAGTGCAGGGAGATTACTATACGGACCGAGTTGTGCTCCATAAAGTTGAGAATGGGATTTTGCCAGGAATAATTTTACTGCTGCGCTGATTAAATGCGCTCCACCAGAGCAGAAAAAAAGAGTGGATGGCTAATGCAGACTTTTGGGCACTTGGGATCACATACTGAAGGTGGATCACATACTGAAGCTGTGCTTACCTGAGGGGTGAAAAATGATGCCCAAATATGTAAAGGTTTTGACTTGCTCTAATTTGTGGCCCTTCAGAGACCAATTCTGAACTCTTGGGCACTTCGCAAATATAAGCATCTTTGTTTTAGTGTAGTTGATCACAAGTGCTTGTTCCTAGCAAAATACTGCCAGGGCACATAAAGCTCTTTGAAGGCCCACCAAGTCTGTGATAAAATAATTGCATCATACTGAAGATTCATATATTCATTCATACTTTCTTGTGCATGGCTATTTGGGCTAGCTCAAGGACTGTACAACTCCCTCGAAAACACTGATCCCACCCACCTCACTCAGCTCTCATTTTTTCTACTTTGCTGAAAAGACAACATGCATGCAAAAATCGCCTTGGGGTGTCTTATTTATTGTTTAATGTATATACCACCTTTCATTAAAATAACTGCAAGGTGGTTGTGAGGGAATGAGACCTGAACCTCCTCCTTTTGTGCCACAGATTTCTATACTGTCTATGTATTTGCTTGCTCCCTATGTTCTGTGTTAAAAAGCTTTACAGGGGTCAAAAATTCACAACTCCTGTTCTACAGTTCTGGTTAACCTTTGGAGGGAAGAGAGGGTTTGATTTGATATGATATGTTTTAAAATAATGGTGGGAACTTGAGTTGTTCTACTGATTTGTTTAGAAAAATTTGGAGGGAGGAAATAGAATAAAAGGAAACTTGGCTGCAGCAAAGAGTTAGTTCAAGTGAGTTCAAGTTGGGAGTTGGAGTCTTGGAGAGCCAGGAGGGAAGAGCTAAAAAGAAATTAAGAGCTGAGAAATCACTGGGAGAGTTAAGCTGAAAACTCTTGAGATCTGAATCACCCTCAAAGCAGCTGAAGGAGCAGTCTGGAATGGAACCTCCAGTACTGGAAATGAAGAGACAAACCTGAAGCTGAGCAAGGGGGAAAGCCAGGCTCACTGCAGAAGCTGATGAGAGGTGATTATAAGAAAACTCCTGGTACGGACTCTTGGTTAAGGCACAGTATGAGGTGCAGGTTAGACTGGAGGTGTTTTTCCTCTCTATTTTATTTGTTCCTTGATGCTCATATGGCTGCTGTTTCTTTGTACTAAATTTTCCAAAATAACTACTGTTTTGAATTGAACTGTTATAAAGTAAAATTTCTCTTTTTTAATTTAACAGTCTGTAGCACACAGATTTGGTACAGGGTGTTATCAGTATGTGGATGACACCCAAATCTATTTCTCCATGTCAGCCTCATTGGGAGAAGGCATAAATTTCCTAAATGCCTGCCTGGAGGTGGTGATGGGATGGATGAGGGATAACCAACTGAGATTGAATCCAGATAAGATTTATAGTTTTATTAGTTTTTAATGTTGGGTTTTAAATAATTTTATTGTTTTAATCATTTTTTTTTAATTTGTCTTGTTTTTATTGTACTGAGATGAAGGTTTCAGATGGTAAAAAAATACGTTACATAAATAAATAAATAAATAAATAAATAACCCATCTGTTCACACAGAGACACTCTGCAATCACAGTTATTACATGGCAGTTATTCTGCCATGTTAGGGGGTGAGATCACTTTCTGCATGCAAAGTGGTAGAGCATCTGCTTTGCATGCAGAAGGTCCCAGGTTCAATCCTCTTGGGGGAGACTCTTGCCTGAAACTCAGGAAAACTACTGCCAGTAGACAATACTGAGCTAGATGGACCAAAGGCTTAAGTCAGTATAAGGCAGCTTCCTATGTACCTATGTAGGTTGCCCTGATTAGCCTACAAGTCGTCAGTCAGTACTAAGGCACATAAAACACATGGATGCTGCATTAAAGACAGGCATACACAAACTAGGCAAGAAAATATTAGGGTGACATTCCCAACTCTCCTAGTAACACCCTAATTTGTCCCCTTAGGGAACCCATCCACACCTTTTGAGAACTATTTAGAAAGATTTCTCCAAAGAACGATTTTTAGAAGAGATAGCAATAGGGACCTCACTTTCCAGACTATATTCCAAGATAGAATTTGTATCCATTGATCAACTACACTGGCCTTACCTAGTCAGTTATTCACTTGCTCTAATGATATATCCCTATCAAACGCCCTTTTGGTCTCTAAAATCTGGTAACATCTGCCAGCTAATGTCAGTAGCTATCCTGACACATTTGTTAGCTCTTAACATTCTCAAAGATCTTTGTACTACTCTGGGATAAGACTACCAAGGGTAGTGTCCTGGCAATAACTCTTACAAATTCTATGCTATGAAAAATATTTGCTTTAACTAATTTCCTGGTGCTGCTACAATATCATCCTTTTAAATTTCCAGACATTCTTGATGCAATAATTACCCATATTGCCCTTATCACTAGGAGAACTTGATTTTCTTCTGCAACTATTTCTACTGACCAATAAGGATTTAGGTGGAGAAATATTCTTATTAGTTTTCCAGAAGGGTAAAATTTCCCTGAGGTGAGGGAGTTGAACAAGGGGACATGTATCCTTCACCTGGATGGAAAAGCAGTGTTTGGCAAACACAGGCTTTAAATAGGGCAATTTATTTATACAGACATGGAAACAATGGGAACATTTTCCCATGATCCCAGCATCTTTCAAGTCTCTTAAAAGGAAATGCAGTGGAATTGCTGAAGGCAGATGCTTTCATGTTCTTTCCTTTTTAACAAAGCTTTTCATCTGCTAAGTACAATGGACAAAAGGGTAGCAAATATCAGAACTATACACTGAATAGCTTTCAGAGTTGTTTCTGACACAGGAAGATTGCGAGCACCCAATTCCATCCCATGGTCAGGGAACTAGTTCAATGACAGTGTCTGAATTCAACAAAGCAGATATGTAGGCTTGAAATCTGAACTGAACGTTGATAGAAAGTCAATGACAATTTATACCTACCAACCAAGTTTCTTTGATACTACAATAAAATATTTTGCTGCAGAAGAGGAAATCCAGTCACATAGGAACATAGGAAACTGCCATATACTGAGTCAGACCACTGGTCTATCTAGCTCAGTATTGTCTTCACAGACTGGCAACGGCTTCTCCAAGGTTACAGGCAGGAATCTCTCTCAGCCCTATCTTGGAAAAGCCAGGGAGGGAACTTGAAACCTTCTGCTCTTCCCAGAGTGGCTTCATCCCTGAGGGGAATATCTTGCAGTGCTCACACATCAAGTCTCCCATTCATATGCAACCAGGGCAGATCCTGCTTAGCTATGGTGACAAGTCATGCTTGCTACCACAAGACCAGCTCTCCTCTCAATCATAGTCTCAGTCAATCATAGCACTCTCATACTGCTGCTCTAAATGCAGATTCATACATGTACATTCTTCATCTGATGGCTGCGAACTACATCTGTGTCTACACATGCAGCAGAATCAGGTAGGATTGGAATTAAGTGGTAAGCAGACTATATATCACTTTAAATTACAGATAGGAAATACCACTTCTAAATACCCCACATAAAAAAGACCCCTCCCTATAAATAGAAAATTGAGACACAATATCTGTTAAGAATTTCAGACAGTCTAGAAAATCACCGATTGCCATAGTATATACAGTTTTATTTTCAACATGAATGATAAATTAGGTCCCTTTACATTATGGGGAAAGTATAATTTATAGATAACTGTTGTTTAATCAAAGTCCACTTTCGACTTATGAACAAACCAAACAGGTGCTGGACATTCAATCAGATCCCTGGTATTAGTATATATGAAGAAGTTGAAAGGACATGGAAATTAAAGAGTTGCGCTGAAATTGGGGGCAGGGAAGCACATCTAATAATAGAAAGCCTTTCATATCCCAGGTTTATAAAGTTTTGTTAATTTTTCATTGTGAAGAAGACTAAGTTAAAATATATCTATCTATCTACCCAAGAATTGTGATTAACAGTGGTAGCCAAGGTAATAAGCAGAGGTGTATTTTAGCTGGATGTATCAAGAATGATCAAGAATTCTGCCTGGGACTTTCCCCAAGCAAGTAACTGGGTGAGGGCTGCTGCCATCATTTCCAGCCTGTAGGCTTCTGAGAAGCATCTGGCAGGCCATCCTGAAGAAAACACGATGCTGGATTAGATGGACCCTGATCTGATATTAAACTGAAACATAAATTTGAAAATGCTGCCTAGATTGACAGGGTGCAAATATAACTTTTCTTCTTTCCCCCCCAAAAGTATGAGTTACATGAAAATACTCCAAAGACAATGGACTCAATGTGAGGACAAAACTCATTTCAGCAATAGAACACATCGAGGCTATTCCCCTGATCACTAGAAAATGGGCTACGGGAGCTTAGCCCCCTTTCCAGTGATCATTGGAACCACCAGGCTCACCTGTGAGCCCAGTGGTTCCATGGCGGCTAGCCCACCTAGAAACGCCTGGCCTTAAACGAGGTTAACGGAGTGCTTGCTCAGTTAACTGTGTTTTTGTGGTTGTAAGACACCATGGCGCAGTTTCGTGCTGCGATGGCTCTTGAGGGGACCCCCACCAGGGGTCTCTCCATGATGCCCCGTGCACTTGCATGGGGCATCCTGGGACTTCCAGGGGCCACGCAGCCCCTGATCCCCACTGCCCCTGCCAGCTCCGTGATGGAGTCGGCAATCATGTGGGCAGCCGATCCAGCCACCCAGGGACGGCTCCCTGCCCATGTGCGGGGAGAGAGGGCTAAGCCTGCTCTCAACACACAAGCCATAATGGCGCTTCACACTAATCGTGTGAAGCACCTCTCTGTTTGCATGCAGAAGGTCCCAGGCTGAATCTTTACCTCCTGTTATAAGCTCTTATACAGCAAAGCCACAAAAAGCCTCTGCCTATCAACTTGGCTACCACTGTACATCAGAGTACACAGTCCTGGGCTAGATGGACCAGTGGTCTGACACAGTATACAAGTAATTCATTGTTTCTGAAAAACAGGGATAAAATCGGTCTGAGAGCTGCTGCCTCCCAAGATTTATCCAGTAATAGATGAGCTCATGCAGACTGCTTTGAAGTCCACAGATGAAAGTGTTGCCAGAAGCTTCCAAAGGTATCAACATTGCAGTGTAAGAACTGGCTTTTATACTGCTTTTTCCTCACTTATCCTTTGTGAACTAGAAAGGCAGATTGTTACCAAACATCTGCAGTTCTTTGACAGGTCTATGGCTTTCTATTATGATGCATGTAGAATCTTAGAAGCTACATATAAATCAGGGGGATCAGATTTTGTAAAAATACAACTTCTTCGTTTTGTTTGTTTGTTTGTTTATTTAAGAATAGCCCCCAAGGGTCATATTGGTTGAGGACACCACTGCAAGGTCATTTTTTAAGGGACACTTTCAGCTAAAGATAATGGTGAAATTTGGTGGCTGACAGCACATGTATCAAGTGCACGTGTACCATGCTGCATTCCATAACAAAGCAGTGCAGGTGCTCACACTGGAAGGATTTTTGCCAACTCTTTTTTGTCTCCTTCTGTCCGGATCATCCAAAAATGCATCTCTGAGGGCTTCGCAACCCTCAGGTGATGCACACTGGGATGAAAAACCCCCACTTCAAGTGTATGTTGATGGGATCTGAGCTGTCGGTGACTGACCAGGGGAGAGATCTTGGGGTCATGGTGGACAGCTCGTTGAAAATGTTGACTCAATGTGCGACAGCTGTGAAAAAGGCCAATTCCATGATAGGGGTCATTAGGAAGGGGATTGATAATAAAACTGCTACTATTATAAAGCCCTTATACATAACTATGGTGCAGCCACACCTGGAGTACTGCATACAATTCTGGTCACCACATCTAAAAAAAGACATTGTAGAACTGGAAAAGGTGCAGAACATGACAACCAAGATGATCGGGGGCTTAGAGCACCTTTCTTATAAGGCAAGGCCACAACACCTGGGGCTATTTAGTTTAGGAAAAAAAGACGACTGCGGGCAGACCTGATAGAGGTCTATAAAATCATGCATGGTGTGGAGAAAGTGGAGAGAGAGAAATTCTTCTGCCTCTCACATCACACTAGAACCAGAGGTCATCCCATGAAATTGATTGCCGGGAAATTTAGGACCAGCAAACAGAAGTACTTCTTCACACAGTGCATAATCAATTTGTGGACTTCTCTGCCACAAGATGTGGTGACAGACAACAACCTGGATGGCTTTAAGAGGGGTTTGGATAACTTCATGGAGGAGAGGTCTATTGTTGGCTACTAGTCATAGGGCTATAGGCCACCTCCAGCCTTAAAGGCAGGATGCTTCTGAGTACCAGTTGCAGAGGAGTAACAGCAGGAGAGAGGGCATGCCCTCAACTCCTGCCTGTAGGCTTCCAGCGGCATCTGGTGGGCCACTGTATGAAACAGGATGCAGAACTGGATGGGCCTTGGGCCTGATCCAGCAGACACATATTTTCAAGAGTCACAGTTAGCTTCCGAGGGAAGGGGAGATTGGTCAAAGTTCCTCTTCCACCCAAGCACTTGTACTTTCATTAGTCTGGATGCTGGCCACTGTAGCCAGGCTCCTATAGGAGCTTCAGGGGCTCAAAACGCTTGCTTCAGAGGGAAAGTGAGCATTATAAGCCCAGAATTTTAAAACTGATAAATATTTTCTGCTTACCCCTTCCCACTTAGCCAGTTCTCAAGTCCACCCATCAATCCCCTGATCCTTCAATAATCCTCTTATTACTATAAGCCCCTTTCCTGAAAGAAACTACTTTTCCCAAGGGCCACTGGGGTCTTTCATCCTGGTGGATTGATACAGCACACCAGGTGCTTCCACTCCCCCATGACCTGAATACTGCTGTCAGTCTGAGTTTAAAGGGAAGGAGAAGAGGGTTTGGATCAGGTCACTGATTGGGAGCAGTTTGGAGGGAGGTTGGGGGAAAATTTGGCTTTGTCTTGGAAATAAACCAAGCAACTTCCCAGTTTGAGAGATGTAGTTCAGCACATTTCTGAGCCCAAAAGTCACAGTAGGATCTCTCTCGGCCTGCAGCTTAATACTAACTACCCAAACTTAGAAGTTCCACTGATATTAATAGGATTTACTTCTAAGAAAGGGCTAGATGCTAGTGTCCTAGAGCAGGCATCCCCAAACTGTGGCCCTCCAGATGTTGCTGAACTACAACTTTCAGCATACCCAGCCACAAAAAATTGTGTCTAGGGATGCTGGGAGTTGTAGTTCAGCAACATCTGGAGGGCCGCAGTTTGGGGATGCCTGTCCTAGAGCAATTAAACCAGTACTGAAGTTCATCCTTTAATAGATCTTTTGCGGAGGCCTCACTCCATAACACTGCAAAGCAAGCTGTATGGAAGAGGGTTCATCGCCCAGAGGCCATGCTTTGCCTGCACAACGTTCCTTCCAGTTCCAGTTCTTAGCATCTCAAGTGAAAAGGGTGATCAGGTAGCAGGTGTGAGGAGAGGTCTCTGCCTGAAATAGTAGAGAGCTGTTGCCAATTAGAGCAGATGATACCGGGTAAGATGGGCCAAGAGTCTGGTCTGACTCAAGCATATGTTTCATTATACAAACACGTTTACCTCAATCATTCAGTTCTGTTCAGTCTCAGAAAAACTAGAGCTGGCCATACAATTTCATTCATACTATTTTTTTTCCCCATTACCCATTCATCCAGCATTTCTTCTTTAGTGAAATTTTGCTTCAGAAAAATAAAATAGGCATGTGCAGCTTGATATATGTCACAATGTGCACGATGCAATGAAGCAACATTACAATTCCCCAAGTAATACTAAGTCAGGATACAAGATCAATAATCTGAAAACAGCATCAAAAGTCGCTTCCCACCTACTGCTGCAAAACAAAAACAAAAAAGTTACTGCTGTATTTCAATTAAAAGAGGTTTTAGCTGCATATCAGGAAGTAAAACACCACCGGGCTGTGCTTCAAAGCATTCAAAGCCAAAAAATAGGCACCAGAGGCAACTGTGCCCAGTGCATCCATTTCCATCCAGACCTGCATGCTCCCGGCACAGGGGAGGCCTCCTTTACAGAAAGCAGAGCCCCATACGGCCCCAGTGACAGCTGGGAAAGTGTATGGGGTGTGCAGGGAAGTGCACGGGGAACACTGGGAGGTATAGTGAGGAAAGAGCTTGAAAGGTATATACCTTCCTGCATTCCCCCCACACACCTCCCAGTGCTCTCTGTGTGCCTTCCTTCCTAGCCATTGAAGGGCTGTGCTCCCCATAAAGGAGGCCCGCTGCAGCTGCCTCTACATGCCTCCAAAGGGCTGGTGTGTATTTTCCAGCTGAAAATGCTAGTAAACAGCAGTGCTTGGGAAGCAGAAGGATTTACAATCCGTGATTGTGATACTGTGTGCCAAGGTACTCTGTAACCTATTCTGAGCTCACAGGTCAGAGAGGGATCAAAAGACAATAAATAAGTAAATTAGTGTTCTGCAAGGGTGCTTGAAGTATGCACTGAAAAATTAAGCCACCTTGAGTATTGCATCCACCACTTTACAGCCCTTGTAGTGTCAAGGCCCTGTGTAGCATTGATTGGCTTTACACTGTGCCAATACATGAGTAGTGATATCATCCCTAGGGAAGGAGTATGAACACAATGGTCTGGTTCGGATGTAATGCAAAACCATGATTTAGCACTACAAGAACAAGCTCACAGGGGAGCTGTGGGTGTGCCCTCCCCCCTCCTTTTCTCTCATGTGACAGGTAAAGAGTGAAAACATCCACTTTATTTCATATGAAATAGAAACTGCAACTCCATACAATATATGAATGTGAGGAACTGTTAACTAACTAAAGCTAGAGCAAGTCAAGATAACAAATTGGAGTTTGATGATGATTTGATATCTGGGCTCATTCTAACTTAGTTAGTTGACAAATTATCATTCCCCACGTTCATATATAACATTGAACTATAGTTTGAAAGCAGAAGTTTCCACACTCCTTGCCAGCACAAAAGCAGAGAAGGAAGCACACAAGCCCATGGCTCTTTGATTCGTTCATGTTCATAAACCACTATTTAGCACTACATCTGAAGCAGGCAGGCCACTGGAGTTTCCATGATGCAGCCTTTGCTACAAAGGAGAGCTGATATGCATGAGGAAATCTCCAATAGCATAATCATTGCACATAATACATACCCCCATCTCTGACTGAATTGAGTAGGGACAAAATGTGCATTATGAATATTTTGACTACAAGTTAAAGTTTGCTTTTTTTATGTTCAAGAACAAACAGAGGCCCAAATATGTGGCTTTTCAGGTCAGACATTACACACAATAGATTATGAGTTCTCATTATTGTGCAAATGTCCATGGAGGAATATTGTCCTGCCAGTAACTATCTGCCCCTGCTTTGGGAACTGTGGGAACTTAATCTTGAAGTAAGTGATCAGGTGTAGTGTCCTGACATGTGCACAGAGAGCCAGTCAGAAATTCTTAACTTTACAACTGTTTCCCTAAGCAGATATAAATTATCCTGTGGACAGGGCACACCAGCTACATGACTAGAAGTTTTGAATTAAGTTTGTGTGCAATATAAAGGCTTTATTTAGTTGCAAACCAATAAGTTTTGATTTTCCTAGACATCAATTAATATGCATGCTGATTCACAGAACATATCAATTAAGAAGTTGAAAATCTGATTTAAATTGAGGACACTGCCCCCCCCCCCAACATTTAGCTTGATTTAAACCAATCCACCTGCTAGATAAGCAGGGTTTTTTTGTGCTGGCCTTTTACTAGCATAATTTGTTATGCTGGTTATAGCTGTTCTTTTGGGAAAGATTAATTTTGTCACACCAATCCACACCTTTGTAACCTATAAGACTGTCTGCTATAATGTGTGCTAAGTGAGACTACCCTTCAAGATATCTTGGAAACTTCAGCTAAGCCAGAATGTTGCTGCCTGCTACTTGGTACTTTGCTGGAAGACAGGAATATAGTCAACCTATTCTGCAGCAAATGCAGGGGTTACCATTTAGCTTTGGGGCTGATCAAAAGGTGCCAGTTTTCACCTTCATAAATCCATAAACCTTGGAGATTGCCTCTCCCTACATGAGGCAGTTGTTTGTGCTATGCAAGGTGGTCCCTGCCCTGTGTGTGTTTGCGCACTGTGTGAGGTAAGGACACCGGCAATTGCTCTAGGCTGTGGAACAGCCTCCCCAATGAGTTTCACAGCTGTTCTGTTCTTGCACCCTTTTTTCAGAGAATGCAAAACCTACCTCTAATGAAACGTCTATGATTGTTGATAGGAACTGTGGCATTGTATTGCTGCTGCAGTTGATCCTATTACACTGGTTTGTACTGTACTGACTGGTTTGTTTTTGTTGCTATTGTATCATTTGTATTAATTTTTTAATTGCTATTTATTGTTTCATTGTTTATTTTCTGTTGAAAGCCACCCTCAACCTTGGAGAGGAGGAGTGCTCATATTTTAAATGAATAAGAATCTCAATAGATATGGATTACCAAACCATCTTCCATAACATATAACCATCTGTTGTTGTTGTTGTTGTTGTTTATTTACGATCTTAGATCAAACATCATATAACCATCTGAATTAGCAGTAAGACTTTCCAGAACAATCAGTAGGTCTGATTCATAATAAATAGTTTTATTGACTAGTTCTCTATCTTCCCCAACAACTTCTAATGCAAAGAACAGCTTAATCTGGGCTGCACAATCATAAATAAAAGAAGAGAGCTTATTCACCAGGTAGCATGTGCCTTTCTTGTCCACATAAACAGGGCCAAATGGCAGACAGGAAAGCAACTCAAGAGAGATTTAATTGGCACACTGCTGAGATCTTGGATTCAATGATTCAAAACCTCACACTTAAAAAAGGGTTTTCCTTTCACATAAATATTTGAATGGAGGCATGATAGAAGTCCTTTCCGTTTTGCAGGTACCTCAGGATCTTTCTCCTAATTAAATATAAAAACAAGCAGAATCTGCACTGCATGCATACCCACCCAAAATGTCACTTGGTAGAAATTCCATCTAGTGACCACACACTCTCAGAGGTCCTTTAGCATTTGGTTTATAAAACTATACCTGCATCCTAGTCCCTACAAATAAATTTCAAAGCAGAGATACATAACACAATAAGGCCCCACTTCACAGTGGTGCTGTCCCAAAGAGCTGTGGCATGGCAAGTGAATGTACATGTAGGTAGGACCAGCTGTGTGGACCTTTGCCACCCAATCGTTCCATAAACACATCCCAAGAGTGAGTATGCAGATTGAGTGGGAAGGACCCATGTAATAGGCCCTACCTAGGAACATGGGAAGTTGCCTTATACTGAATCAGACCATTTGTCCGTCTAGCTTAGTGTTGTCTACACCAGGGTTTCTCAACGTGTGGGTCCCCAGATGTGATTGGACTTCAGCTCCCATAATCCCCAGCCCCAGTGGCCTTTGGTAGGAATTATGGGAGTTGAAGTCCAATTACATCTGGGGACCCACATGTTGAGAATCCCTGGTCTACAAAGACTGGCAGCAGCTTTTCCAAGGTTGCAGGCAGGGGTCTCTCTCAGCCCTATCTTGGAGATGCCAGAGAGGGTACTTGGAACCTTTTGCATGCAAACAGGCAGGTGCTCTTCCAAGAGTGGCCCCATCCCCTAAGGGGAAGATCTACCTGTGCTCACACATGCAGTCTCCCATTCAAATGCAAACCATGGCAGACCCTACTTAGCAGAAGGGGAAATTCATGTTTTCTACCACATAGACCTACCTGGTTCCACATATATACTGCTGTCATATGGGATAGCTGCACCATTGGGAAGAAATCACCATGTGTGTGTGAACTGGGGGATGTCTTTGGCTGCAAGCATTGATTAATAAAAACTTAAGTTGATTTCTTGGTGAGGGCAACATTTAAACAGTGGAACTGCAAGTTAAATATGCACTTGATTATTTTTGTAGCTATTTTGCTTCTGGAGTGGGATTGCCGAATCTCCATTGTTGCAGATTTTTATGCCAATATTTTTCACACTATCCAGCCACTGAAACCTGCAGGATTGCTTTCAATAGTACTCTCGAGATTGATGCCTGTTCCTGGAGACACCAGGCCAATCCTGCTAGGCTAGCAACCCTGTTCTGAAGTAATAAATAAGAAAATGCTAAAGATGGCCTTTCCTCCTAACTTTGTTGACATTATCTTGCATTCCATTCAGTTGCTCAAAAAGGCACCTAGGTTGAGCCTTTGGTGATATACACATTTATTTAACTGAATAATTGGTTAATTGACAGATGAATAGTCAGCTCAAATACTCAAACTGGTTGCTAGCCTGAACTGTCATATACATTTAAAAAGGAAAAATCCATGAAGGCCAACACACATCTATTTCTGATAGGAGACATACATAGAGCAAACTTTTCTCTCAAGAGCAGGCACATGTGTGTTTATTTGTTTTATTTTTCCCAGTTGCAACCTATGTGTTTTAAACCTCACATGAAGGACATTCCAGAAATGCAAAACCTTCCAAACATTGCCATGATTTTTTTTAAACTTCCAGCATTATTATTATTATTATTATTATTTATTCAATTTCTATACCGCCCTTCCAAAAATGGCTCAGGGCAGTTTACACAGAGAAATAATAAATAAAATGCCGCTTTCTCTGCCCGTCCTCAAGACAGTAACAGAAGCTGTGTACAACATGTTCAAACAACAATAAGATCACAAAAATAAAAACAGTTTAAAACAGTGACCAAAAAAGATCCACTGAAGCAGCATCAGAAAGACAAAACAAATCTAAACACCTTCAGCACTAAGGTGAACTTCTTGAAGAGCCAAGCTTTAACCAGCCATTGACAAGCCACCAGGGAAGTGGTTAAATGCCCTAACAAAGGCAGTATATTCTGTAGCTACTCTGCTACTCTGTAGCAAGCACACTGGGTTCCTCTACAGACAAACCTAGGTAGAAAGGCTTCCTCGAGGATAGGAAGATGGGCAGGTGGCTGAATGGGTCATATTGGTTAATACAGTTACTTTTTGAAGTCACTCTAGGAGTTGGGGCATAGGAAACAGTAGGAAAGCTTAGACAATTCTCTCCATTCAGGTTTCTGACTGGATTTGAGGGTTCTGATTAATTTGGTCTTATTTGTAGAACAGCACCAGTGAGTTAGTGATCTGTCATTCTTTCATGTTTGGTTTCTCGACTACATTAAAACTGTTGCACTGGGCAGTTTGCTGCAGTTTTTTTCAGTTTACATCTTTTTCCCCCCACACAAGTCACCTGTGTCCACTGACTAAAGCAACATACAAAATGGAATCTTGACATGACTAATAACATCCAACTGTATTTTGATCCATGCACATCTGTGCTCATGCACACTGGAAACCTACAAGAAGCAAGCTGCACATAAGCTAGTCCTAAAATTCATTTTTGCTATACTCCAAGTTAAACTGCAACAATTCACAGAACAAGACTAAAATAGAACAGGGGACATCCACTCATCCCTAGTGAGCAGTCACATGAATCAAGACTTTTGGAGATCCCCCTAGGAAGCCTTTCCATGTACTGGTTATTTTTAGACTGCAGCTGAAAAGCTCTGAATAAGCATTCCTCCTGGCAGTTTCCCCAGCTACTGACAATACCCATCACTGCCACCTGAATCAGTCAACCTATGAATACATGCCAAAGCAACACTTGGTGGTGGTTTCCCACCCTGGACTGAATTTACTGGATATGCAAGGCAATGGTTTACTAGAAATGGGATTCATAAAATGATGAAAGCTAACTGAGAACACAGTGATAAGGAAAATATTGCTTTAAGAGCAAAAATGCCTCAGAGGTTCCATTAAGAACTAGCAGCCCAGAAATCTGCCAGCAAGAAGCAAAGGCAGCTCTTCAGACTACTTTGCCCCCCACCCCCATTTCTGTTTCAGAAATCTAACATGTGAGACACAGCTCACCTACCCAGAAATGTACTTTGGCCCTTCTTTACACACCCTCTCTCTCTCTTTTTCTTCTTCTGGAAATGCAGCTAGTAAGTAGGCAGCGATACAAGCATTCTACAGACCTAAAACCAGGGTTGGGTCTGTAGAAGTCTTATTTAGCTGCTTTCATAGTCATTCACTCTTCCCAGAGAACTGTATTTCACAGCACCCTCACAAAACTACAGTTTCCACAGTTCTTTGGGAGAAGCTATGACAGTTAAAACAAACATTACCTTGTCATCAATGTGTACTGCCAATCTTGCCTTACATTAATGCATACTGTAAACTGCTTGCTTTTATCCCACCGAGCCTTGTTTGAAACTCATTGGAACAACAGTATGAGAGCAAGGCAGGCTGTCCAGTAGCATCTTGCTATAATTCAACCTTTGGAAACTTGTCCATTTTGAAGTTCCATCCAATACATATCATGATGACTCTTACACCTAAATTAAAATTCATAGGAGGAATAAATTAGCCCAAAGCAATGCATTTCCTACACTGCTTCCCTATCAAACTAATTAGAAAAACACTTTCAACCCTCACCCTCATATTACTGAGCAAACTCAGCAGAACATGACTTTCCTTGTTACAAACCAGTTTCTGACAGTCTCAACAATCACACTGATTGAACCTTTAGTAGGAAGTTTATCTTCCCCATCAATCTTATCTTTAATAGCCTGTCAGCTAAACGAGATAGGATAAAAGGGACAGATCCACTTGGTAGAAATCCAGATAATTCTTTTTAAAATCTGCAAGCAAGTGGGGAAATTCCTGATCAAGATGTCTGTCAAAAAACAACATCTTACTACAGGATTTCTGGACTAAAAAATCAAATTAATATCCAATACAAGAACTTGATGTGGTTTGCTTGAGCTTTCACTCTGAATTACAGGTATATTAAAATGATCCACTTACCACATCTTGTCAGCTACCAAGAAGGTGAGGATCATTCCATGTAGCTGGATTGTTCTACATGACACATGACCAGAATTTACCCTGTCATGATGCTAGATGCTACTTATAGATTTACATAACATTCCTCTGACTTTTTAAAAAAATTAGAGCAGCCTTAGGATGCTGTAGGTGGTAGCAAAAAAAGTAGCAGGGGGAAGGGCCCTCAAAAGAATTGTCTTTTGCTCCATATGGAGAACATAAGAACAGCCCTGCTGGATCAGGCCCAAGGCTCATCTAGTCCAGCATCCTTTTTCACAGAGTGGCCCAGCAGATGTCACTGGAAGTCCACATGCAGGAGCTAAGGGCTTGTCCTCTCTCTTTCTGTTACTCCCCTGCAACTGGTATTCAGGCATCCTGCCTCCACTGTGCACGCTCACACGTTGTTGTTTTTAATGTCTGCTCAGTTAATTTTAGATCCTGCTCAGGTTGAATCAGGAAGGCCCCATTCTGAATGCAGGTGCGCGTGCACACTGCCTGGATACTACCACCCAGAACAAAACTAATTCTGCACAGAGATGAAAAAAATTAGTGAGACCACTGACTGCCTCTGAGGCTGGATGTTCCTGTAGCCCTCCCACTAGTATGTAGCCGTTGATAGACCTCTCCTCCATGAAGTTATCCAAACCCCTCTTAAAGCCATCCAGGTTGTTGGCTGTCACCACATCTTGTGGCAGAGAATTCCACAAGTTGATCATGCATTCGTCTTTTTCACAGCTGCCACACATTGAGCCGACACTTTCAACAAACTGTCCGAAAACAGGTGGGAGGTGATCTCGTGTGTGGGGATAGGATTATGGATGGTGGGTATAGGGTTAATGACATCTCCCTCACCTCCTGTCTTCTACATCTTATCACAGCCTCCCAATTTGGGAGGGAGAGGGAGAGGAGAATGAATATGATTATGAATATGCTACTCTCACCATGGCCCTAAGTTATCTTCCCACTCTGTGAGATTCTTACGTCTAATATACTTGCCAGTTTAAAACTTGAAAACAAAAATCAAAAGCACATACAAATGCTCATGTGGAACAAAACATGCATGTGATTGGCAGTTGTTACAAGTAGACAAGAGAATTTGTTGGAAGCATCTCACTACTTAGCATATCTAAAAGCAGTTTTTCTTCAACTATGAAAAATCCTTTGCAGACTGAATCCAGTGTATCCATTCTCTGCTCCACAAAAAGCATTGCCTCGCTGTGGCACAGATAAAATCCAAATGAGAAAACACTGCAATAGACAAGAAATTAATTTAACAGACCAGGGCCAGATTAAAGTGACCTTTTTCTGAGCCAACTTGAGGAACCATCCAGGAAACATGCAAGGGTGACCTGAAAACCATACATTATCTTCTGCAATAGAGGGACAGAGTTTTTTCCCCCTATAGGGACAGGAAATTTCTTTAATTGGTAAGGGGTGGGGAATCAGCATGAATGTTGCTGTGTACTCTTCCCATACAAACTTACAGGTGGTATAAATCTATCTATATATTTAATTCTCTTAGGTGCACCCATCGCTAATCTCATGAGTGGCAGCTCTCGCGAGAAATACCATGGAAAGGGAAGTAAAAGAACAGTTTGAAATATCCAGGATTTCAACTTCATTCATTTTCTTCATTCATTTACACACAGACACACTTTCTTGAACTTGCCTACAGGTGTAGCCTATGTAAAATGACTTTAATTGATCATTGACAAGCCTCACCTACTAGTATTAAGATATCATGGGGATATCATATTATCACATTGCAATCTAATAACTTTGTATAAAATAATGTTTCTTTTTAGACTGTGAGCCTTTTGGGGACAGGGAGCCATTTTATGTATTTATATCTATGTAAACCGCTTTGGGAACTTTTGTTGAAAAGTGGTATAAAATATTCTTCATCATCTCAGAACTATTGGGTTAGTTCCACATGACAGCCATCTGAAATGTACTCTGTATTGTCCAGGAAATCTGGATTATTTTTTTAAAAACTGAACATGAGACATTTGTACATCTCTCTCTCAAATTGAGAGAATTACACTCCAAAATGGTTAAGGCATTTTGACATTAATTAAAAAGCTAACATTTCATACACATGTATTACAAGACACCAGACTACGAGAAAAGTCTGATAATGGACATTTGTTCCCACTCAGGTAATCAACATACAAGGTGTGGATTTTATCTCATAACAGTGGTCATCATTCCAGAACAGAATAAGTGAAGTGGGAAAGAATGTTGGGCTATATGAGTTCCATTGCCTCTTCATACCCTTGAATCAGAGCCAGCGTGGTGTAGTGGTTAGAGTGCTGGACTAGGACCGGGGAGACCCGAGTTCAAATCCCCATTCAGCCATGAAAACTAGCTGGGTGACTCTGGGCCAGTCACTTCTCTCTCAGCCTAACCTACTTCACAGGGTTGTTGTGAAAGAGAAACTCAAGTATGTAGTACACCGCTCCGGGCTCCTTGGAGGAAGAGCGGGATATAAATGTAATCATCATCATCATCATCACATCATCAACCTTTCAAGAGATGCACATTTTGGGCAGTATAGAAATACGTTAAACAAACAAACAAACAAACAAACAAACCTTGGGGTTTTCCAGTCGTAGCTGGCAACCTTACACTGTCAGAGGAAGGAAAGGAGCAATTTTTGGGATAGGGTAGGGAGAGATGAGTAAGCCACTTAATGGCACAGCGGGGAAAAGACTTGATTAGCAAGCCTGAGGTTGTCAGTTTGAATCCCAGCCGGTATGTTTCCCAGACTATGGGAAACATCTATATCAGGCAGCAGCAATATAGGAAGATGCTGAAAGGCATCATCTCATACTGCGTGGGAGGAGGCAATGGTAAACCCCTCCTGTATTCTGCCAAAGACAGCCACAGGGCTCTGTGGTCACCAGGAGTCAACGCCGACTTGACAGCACACTTCACCTTTAGGGAGAGAAGGGGAGAACAGGTTGACATGGGGACTGTAGGAAAGGGACTGACAGAGAATACAGTAGTGTAGGAACAGTTAGAGAGGGAGATGTGCCTTATGATTCTTGCTTCATGAATACATTGGCATGCAAGTC
Organism: Hemicordylus capensis; assembly: GCF_027244095.1. NCBI lineage: Eukaryota > Metazoa > Chordata > Lepidosauria > Squamata > Cordylidae > Hemicordylus > Hemicordylus capensis. The sequence goes on from NC_069659.1 coordinate 207,126,332, forward strand.
CAATGTAGGCACTCAGTCTAAACTTGTGGATGATTTATCAAAAGCCCTCCAAGAAATATGTGATAAGGCTCCCTCTGCTTGCCCTCTCCACCTCCTGCCAAACCCATTTAGCCACTTTCAAATTTTCCCTATGATAGAACTAGGCCATTCCAACTTCTGACTATCTCCTTTTAGAAAAGTAGAATTTCCTCTGTTTAGGATACATTTAGATCAGATCTCATCTAGAACATGAACCAGTACCACAAGAAACATTGCTGGGAAACAAAAACATCAACAATGCAATGTCCGTGCTTCAGTTTTAGCAAAGCCAACATGTCTGAAATAAAGCATGCCTTACTATAAGACCAAACTGATGCCATTCTTGAAAACCACACAGAAAATAAATGTCAACAAATACGCCACACCAAATCTTGATTTTCCCACAATCATGACCTGTAGATGAAAATTAACGGTATTATTTCTTAACACAAAGCAATTAACTCTTTGACAATCCATCACATTTAGGATGAATCTACATTACAGATTTAAACTACTTTAACAGTCACTCCCTCTCCCTGGGAAAACCTGGAAACTGTGTATGTGAGGAGGGCAGGGCTACAGATTTCTAGCAGAGAATTTTCAGCACACTCAGCAAACTACAGTTGCTAGGATCCTTTGGGGGAAGTCATGATAGTTAAACTGGTCTAAAACCAATAGAGGTTTATAGTGAAGGTATACCATTATTGTTTTCACACCACATTGATTTTGACTCACAATTACCTGGACTTTAGTCAACTCTCTGGTTTTTCTCAATAAGTCTAAGATTCTCACAACCATCTCTACCCAGGTAGGGCTGCCCTAGCCTGGATAGAGCCGGTCATGAGAAGCACTGGAATCAGTCCTGATCCCAACACTCCTAAACCAGGTGGCCTGGGTTTTGTACCCAGGCTAAAAGTTAGATAGGAGGGCATGCATGCACTAGGGATGTGCAAACAGGTTCGACGTTCAAAGTGTTTGAAGTCGGACCTGTTTGGTTCGAAAGTTCAGGGTCGAACTGAACTATCCCCTGTTCAGACCCCTGACCGAACACCCCCAACTGTTCGGAGGTCCGTAGACCTTTTTTTAATTATTAAAAAAAAGTATCTTACTCCGTTTGGGGGAGTTGTTGGAGGAGACGGCAGGAGGGGTGTCCACAGAGGTTCCCTCTCCCCCGCCGGCCTCCCTTGCAGCCCAAACCGGCCAGTTTGGGCCTTCCCCCTGTGGCACGAACTAAATGGGAGGGGGGCTCGAAGGGGTGCCAGACCAAACTGGCCAGGTCTGGTTCAAGTCTGGTTCGGACTCAAACCAAACTGGGCCAGCTGGTTCCGTCCACACCCCCTCCTACCTCACTCTCCAGTCAAGTGGATGATGGGACTGCTAGCAGCCATTTTGACCACTGAGGCCCATGGAAGGAGTGACCCGGCCTCAGGAATTTCTATAATGCACCATGCAAGCAGCATGGTGCATTGTGGGATCCCTGGAGGCGGGGCATCATTACCCTGGCCTCTCTCTTCCCACACTGCTTGCACAGTGGTGATCATGTGGGAGTGTGGCATGGCAAGCAGGGTGACAGTGGCAATCATGTGGGGGAAGGTAGGACTGGTCCTGCCTTCCTCCCAGCCCTCCCCAGCTCTGGGGCAAATAGTTGTGAGAATGACCTCATTGTGTGATTCTGTATAGTATTGTGAGGCATAAAAAGAAGAAAATCAGAAGCAGTGATCACAGAATACACTCTTTTTCGTAAATTTTAACAATGAATACATTCAGAAAGGGACCCTCCTGAATCTTGCCACTCCACTTGAGCTCTGGAAATCAAATCCCAGTAACTAACCATAGATATTTCACTCTATTTCACATCACTAAAGTGGAACTAGGATGGAAATAAACCTCCAAACATCAGGCCTGTGTCAAATTCTCCCTCCATAATAACGTTAAAGCTGGCTCAGAGCCTGTCACAGTCATGCCAAGCATTTCCTTGCCCGATAGTAGCGGCCAGTGATGTGCAGCCCAGAAGAATGACATCAGGACACAGAGAGGTTTCGCTACATATTATGAATAGGATGAACCTGACACAGGGGTGCTATTTTGGGCAGCAGCCATCCATTTGGTGTTTTGTTTTGTTTTTCTTAAAGTACTGTGAGCTTTTGGGGGACAAGACCATTGACATTTAGGGGGAATGTGGCAAGCCACTCTGAGCCTATAGGGTAGAACAATATCAATAAAATAGGAAGAGGGATAATAAATACATCAATTGTAATGTCTAGATCTGCCCTACATCTATATGAAACCAGAGTCCAGGTGAGCTGCTACCCAGAGTTGTCGTCTATCTTAATGTCATTTGCCATTCAGTAGGTATGATTGAAGACTGTGGCATCACTCCTCTTGCCCCTAAACTTTAGTAGTGCTGGCGCAGCGGGGAAGTAATTTGCCTAGCAAGCAAGAGGTTGCTGGTTCGAATCCCCACCGGTTGCTTTTTTCAATGACCTTCTTTAATGAGCACTATGAGGCGGCAATCAGCATTCATCGGCGGATGACGGGCAATGAGCCCTATCAGCCTTAATCTGACTCTCTGGAACTCTGGGCAGGCCCTGCAATTGCTCACGTGGCTCCCTTTCTACGGCTCCTTATAACCTTCAATCTGGCTGTTTTCCAGTTTTACTGCTCAGGATTTTATATATTTCTGTTTTCTGATGTCTTTTAACTTTATTATAATTTTATGCCCTCATTTTTATGCCTTTTTATGCCTTTTACTATTTCTCAGGCATTTAGGCCTTCATGAATTTGGTGTATTATATTTAGTCCTTTTAGTAAAAATGCCTCTTATAGCACTCTATAATGCATTTCTGCCTCTTTCTATCATGTTCCTAAGTTTGTTTCTACTCCTGATTTTTTCCTTTTTATATAGTTTTTTAGTATATGCTTGTGTTGTTATGCACCCACAGGCTTTTAAATTTTTACTCCTTTATAACCATAGTTTTATTTTGAATTTTATTTCTATTTTTGGTCCCTTTTGGCCCCTTTGGTTTGAATCTTGTACTTAGTCATTTATCAACAGGCTTTTAATATTTGTTCTTTTATGTAATCACCCTTTTACTTTATGCTGGACTAAGACCGTAATAAAGATGGATTGATTGATTGATAAAAACATTCAAAAGTTTAAAAACTTAAAAAACTAAACCACAGATGTAGCAAAATAGCAAACGTTTCGATGTAAAACACCATCCTCAGTGCTATATAAAGGTGGCTGAGTCTTGTTCTTAAATACAACTCCAAACCATGATTCAGCTAAAGAACTGAAGGCAATCAGGATTGGTTGATTGCCTTCAGTTCTTTACATGTTTACACTGATTCTATGTTTGCTATAGGTCTGTAGCCATTCATGTTGATTTACAGCATATGCAAAAATAAGGCAGATTTCTACCTAAATTAACATGCAGTCCAAAATTTGACAGCATGGAGAGAACAGAGAGAATAAGAATAGAAGGAAGCAATGGAACAAGACTTAGTCACAACTAAAGTGTTATTAATTTCAAGTGACTTAGTTGTAATGAATTTTTATTAGACTGCACTCACTGGGTTAACTACTATTCTCAAACACTGCAGTCTAAAATCTACATTTTTCATTAACACAAACTGTTAATATTTCATGGTATAAAATTGATTCACAATGTCAATCATGAAAAATACACCATGCCTGACTTTCCACTGAAAGCCATTATAGCTAGAAACAATATTCAGCAATATTAAGCTATGCTTCTAAATGGTTACTTCCCTGGTCATTTCTGGTGAGTAAGAACAATTTCTAGATGACCAGAGGGGGAAGTTATTTGTAACCAGGAAGAGAAGGAGTTTTTCCCCTTCTTCATTCACTGATGAGTCACAACTGACTAATAGAGTTATGTGTAAGTAGGCAGGCCAAAAAGAAAAAAAAATATGGGCTAGTAATTTTTGAAGACTTGCTTGCAAAGATGCATTAAAAATAGTGCACATCTCTACCATGGAAATCCTTGGAGTTTACAATTTGGTGTTGTAATTATTATTGTCAGGGAAGACTCAAGAGAGTAAAAATCACACATTCCACAGCAGAAGTGCCTCCCTGGTATTTTAAAACTCTGCATCAGTATATCTATGGCCACATTTTTTTTCATTAGACCTTGTCTTTCTGTCCCATAATCTTCTCTGGCCCTGTGCCTTGGGAATGTTCCAGACTGTCCGATTTATCTTTATAATCCCATGTCACTTCCCAGACATCACCATGCCCTGTGTTAGGGCTTTTTCTCTTAAGCCTTGGAGTGCATTGGTTCTAATAGTTTCCCCTCCCCTCCCCTTACTTCTTGGTTAGCTAAGGCGATTCATTGATGAAATACACTTTGCTTCCTACTACTTACTGGTATATCAATAGGACAGAAAATAAACCAGCATAGGATGGAACCCTGAAAGAATCTAAAAAATTCATTTACGACATTATACAGATTAAAGCTAAAGTTTCATCCAGTCAATTACTGAAAAGCGTGTCCTAACCACAGCTAGCCTTAGTGTGATAATCTCAATTCAAAGACAATGGTGCACTATCTATTCCACAAGTAAAGGCCACAGGTCCTGTGTGGTAGAAATATTTGCTGTCTGTGACTATTTTTTAAAAAAAAGTCATGGTAGCTATACATTCTAGGGCTGGAGAAACATGCTGCCTCCAGAAGAAAACTTACATAATCTAAAAGCAAATGCTTTGTAGAAAATGGAGAGAGAGCTAGTATTGTTGTGTGCTGTAATTGTAGCACACAAGAGACTAATATCCACTGAGGAAAGGGAAATGATGCATCTCTTGCTTTCTAAGCACACACACAGCTTCACCATTCATTCCCTACTTCTATCTCTCACCCACTAACTGTTACATTAAAGCATAACAGAAGTGCTTGAGCATGACTATGATTATAATGATGAGCTGACTTTTATATATGTATAAAAAGCCCAACATTATGACGGGCAGAATTTGGAAATAGGACTTATATATTTTCATGACCCCAAGAAATGCACTATACTCTGCTCTTAAATACTACACCTCACTGCAGGAGTATCAGAATAAGAGCTGGAGGGCAGATTTGGGTCTTACCACAGCAATCCAAGTGCAACACTTTTGCAAGCACAAGAGTGGAAGCATATATGGGAGAGGGACTGTAGCTCAGTGGTAGAGCACATGCTGTGCTTGCACAAGGTCCTAAATTCAATCCTTGCCATCTCCAGATAGGACTTGAAAAGACCCCTGTCTGAAACCCTACAGAGTACCTGCCAGTCTGTTCAGACAATAGTGATGTGCCCGGACCAGTCCGGAGGCCATTCTACAGGCCTCCGGATCAGTCCGGACACAGGGTGGTTCGGTTTGGAGTGATTGGGGTGGGGGGTTCCATTAAGGGCGGGGGAGGGTTTACTTACTCCTCCCGCACTTTCCCAACTCCAGCGCCATATTTACTTTAGAAATCAGGCAGCAGGATAGCTCCCTGCCGCCCCCTTCCCCGCTTGGCTCCTTTTCCATTAGAAATCGGGCAGCAGGATACCTCCCTGCCGCCTCCTTCCTCCTTCACCCAGAGAACTTGCTTTTTGAGTGGAATAAAAATATGTTAAATTAAATTAAATTAAATTAAATTAAATTAAATTAAATTAAATTAAAATTCCCAAGCTTGGTTCCTTTTCCTTTAGAAATTGGGCGGCAGGATACCTCCCTGCTCCCCCCTTCCCCACTTGACTCCTTTTCCATTAGAAATCAGGCAGCAGGATATCACCCTGCCACCCCTTTCCCTGCTTGGCTGCAAAAGGTTTCTTAAAGCCTTTTGCAGCCAAGCAGGGAAAGGGGTGGCAAGGAGGTATCCTGCCGCCCGATTTCTAAAAGGAGCCAAGCGGGGAAAGGGTCTTCCCCGCTTGGTTCCTGGCTTTAAGAAGCCTTTTGCAGCCAAGCAGGGAAAGGGGCGGCAGGAAGGTATCCTGCCACCCGATTTCTAAAGGAAAAGGAGCCAAGCGGGGAAGGGGGCAGCAGGGAGGTATCCTGCCGCCTGATTTCTAAAGCAAATACGGCGCCAGAGTTGGAAAAGCGCGGGAGGAGTAAGTAAACCCTCCACCGCCCTTAATGGAACCCCCCACCCTAGTGCAGCTCCACAGTTCCGTGCACACCCCTATCAGACAATACTGAGCCAGATGGACCAATGGTCTGATTCAGAATAAAGAAACCTATAGGTCACTTGGAGACATTACTGGAGTGGAGTCCAATTCTTTTCTCTTTCTTTAGTGACTGAGAATCAGTAAACAGTTCACTTACATAGCTACATTTCTTTATTTGCATAGGTCCATCTGCCATAAACCTATTCAGCAAATCAATCATTGACTCTGAGAAGCAACACCATGTATCAATGCTAGTACACATCAGAACTAGGTAATCATGGAGAACTCATATAACCTAGCCAGATCAGCAGCCTTGTCCAGAAATGAACAATCTAGGGGATGAAGATGCATCACCTGTCACAAACATCAGAGTCAGCATCCATCTCTATTTCTCAAACCGGCGCCTCCTTTAGGGCATCCCCTCAACCACTCCAAAGGCTGCAGTCATCCAGACCCTCTTTTTGCCTAAGGCCCACAAAAAGATCACCAACTGCTACAGAAGCATAAGGGAGATACTCCTCACTACGTAAGTGAAGGCATGGCATGACTTGGGCTTCAGGGCCTGGACTAGCTCATAAGAGCTCAGCATGCGTTCAGCATGCATTCATTATTGGAGCAAATTGTTGGTGTTGGAACTGTCCAAGGTCCTGCAGCTCAAGTCTGCTTCTTCGGATCTGCCTTGGAACCAGCTCATCTAACAAACAGTCATGACTGGGTCCATACATTAGCCCTATTCACACATTATGTACAAAACTAATATGAGCATACATCACACACAGGTAAAGACCTGTCATGACATGGCTTCACATGTCATGTTGAAAACACAGCAGTACACTGCTGATCTCTACCATGTGTTTGAGGGGTCTATATTGAGATTCATTTTTACAGTCATTCAATCGAAAACATGTAGGCATATAACAGACATCTGTAAATTTCTACAACAAAATGTCTACAATGGGCTATTGAGGACTTTTAACACAGTGTAACCCTAGCAAATAAGTTGTATATATTTAAATAGATACCAGGCATTTTGTACAAGAATAAAAATTTGCACTTTCACAAACTTACCTATACAGTCATAACCACAAGAAATGTCATTTAGCCATATTCTCATGGCACCAAAAACAAGGACAATCAGCAGACAGAAGAGAAGGCATAACCTCCCTAAATGCCTGCCTGGAGGCAGTGGTAGGCTAGATGAGAGGTAACAAACTGAAACTGAATCCAGATAAGAGAGGTACTTATTGTGAGGGGTCAGAACTCAGGAGATGATTTTGGTCTGCCTGTTCTGGAAAGGGTCGTACTTCCCCAGAATGAACAGATACGCAGTCTAGGGGTGCTTCTGGACACAAAACTCTCCCTGGTGTCCCAGGTTGAGGCAGTGGCCAGAGGTGCCTTTTATCAGCTTTGGCTGATATGCCAGCTGCGTCCATTTCTAAATTACCTCAGAACAGTAGTACACCTGCTGGTCACCTCCAGACATGACTACTGCAATGAGCTTTATGTGGGGCTGCCTTTGTACATAATCCAGAAACTGCAGTTAGTGCAGAATGCGGCAGCCAGGTTGGTCTCTGGGTCATCTCGGAGAGATCATATCACTCCTATCTTAAAAGATCTACACTGGCTGCCAATAAGTTTCTGGGCGAAGTACAAGGTTTTGGTTATAACCTATAAAGCCCTAAACAGCTTGGGCCCAGGATATTTAAGAGAATGTCTTTGCTATGAACCACACCACCCATTGAGATCATCTGGAGAGGTCCATCTGTAGTTGCCACCAGCTCGTCTGGTGGCTACTCAGGGACGGGCCTTCTCCATTGCTACCCGAGGCTTTGGAACACACTTCCTGGTGAAATAAGAGCCTCCCCATCTCTTACAACTTTTAAAAGGGCAGTCAAGTCACAGTTGTTCACCCAGGCTTTTAATTAGATATGGTTTAAATTGTGTTTTAATAGTTTTAACTTTTAAATTTTAATTGTTGAAATGTTTTAATCTTTTTATTGGTTGTTTTTATTCTCTTGTAAACCACTCAGAGAACTTGCTTTTTGAGTGGTATAAAAATATGTTAAATTAAATTAAATTAAATTAAATTAAATTAAAAATTTAATTCCCAAACTTGAGTCCACATATCAGCTTTAAGTCTGATCCCCTTAAAAGGTGTTTTTTTTTAAAAATCCATTGGTCCCAAAATAGATTCATAACTGGAAACAGGAAGCATAACTGGACATAGGTAAGTAGTAAATATTATGCCCTTAGTTGGCTAAACTTCATTTGGTCCTCAACTTAGCACATAACTAATTACAGGGGCCCAAGAAGAGAATTTTAAGAAGAAAAGAAAATCAGGCAGTCAGCAGAGATTTACACTTTAATATCTTTTTAATTGGATGAACTGTTAATGATGCATCAAAAATGCCTTTTAAATCATGTTCCCTACTTTAGTAGTTGGTGGCCTAACGAAGAAAATTACATGGCTTAATTTAGTCTTTGCCATCAGACTCAATACATCATTCAGTTAATGAGGAGTTTAAACTATGGCTTAGCTTCTCACTTCATAAACTTGTGGCTTCATTACAAAAGCAAACAGACAGCAAAATGCCAGCTCTGTCCACTGGACTATGAGACACAATGACAGATACTCACAGAAAAGGACAAGTTTCTACCCAGTTTGTGCACTTAGCCTCTTTTTGCTTCTGGACATTAATGAAGGACCAGTAAGATCAAAGCATCTTCCATCCCAAAGAGAACAGAAGGGAGAGAGTCTCCTATTTTACTTTCATTATTCCACAGCTTATTTCCCTCAGCGCAACAAGGAAAACTCAAAATTGGCTCTGGATCCTTGATTGGATAATACATGAATGACAAAACAGAAACCACTTTAAAACGTGCTTTAAGTTTGATGCTTCAGCTTCCATCCTCCTCAGTAACACATAGTTGTGATCTAAAGGAAAACTGTGAACCAAGGTGACAAGTTAAAGAATGTGGAGGGTGGTAGAATTCTCAGCAGACTGGCTCATACAAGAAAGCCTCTCCCTCTCCCTCTCCCTCTCCCTCTCTCTCACACACACACAATCTTCAAGACTGAGGTGTGTGACTTTAGATCCAGAAGTTCTCTCATTCTGTTAATATCCATGGATTAGGTTGTTTCTCCATAGAAAATATTTCCAATTCAGAAAGGTTATGACTATCAGAATTAAAATATTTAGCAACAGGTGGTTTGAACTTCTTTCTTGTGATTGCTGACTTGGTTTCTAAATTGTGTCCAAAAGTCTGCTTTTTCAACACATTGAGAGGTCATTCACATGACCAGGTTGGCGGGGCAGGCAGGGGGAAGGCTTCGCTTCACTCACTTTCCCACCAGACAATTGGCAAAATGCTGCAAGAGCGCCATCCGTGTTCTTATATGATCCCTTTTCGGAGAGCCAGGACAACACATCCCGGCCTCCAGGTAGCGCTCTCAGGGCTTGTATCTGTGTCTCCTCAAGCTGAATGCAGCTCCAGGAGACACAGGAGCAGGAAGCCTAGGTTAAGGGAGCACGCATTAACCCCAACTAGGAGCCTGGCTACAAAGCCAGGATAGGGATCGCTGCCCCTCTGGGACTGGGCCCACTCCCAGCAGTTCTTACATGCAGCCTGACCCAGGCTGGGCTTCCTAGCCTGGGTGAGGCTGCATGTGAGAACAGCTTATGAATGTTGCATCCAGACGCTTAACATTCAAAGACATTGTTGGACTTGCAGGTGATGTTCCATGTAATACAGAAAGATTTTACCAGTTATTCTGCTTTTTGAAGATTGTTCCCCTAAGATACGTGCAAGTAATACAATAACTTGATTGACATGTGTGCACTGGACTGATGCGTGTGTGATTGCCTTTTTCTTTTTTTTACAAAAATTATAAGCTATTGAAAACTTTGACATATACAAAGTTGCCTATCCAAAGTTCCGCTGTCATTATTAAGGAGGCATAGGAACATAGGAAGCTTACTTCTACTGAGTCAGACCATTGGTCCATCTTGCTCTGTATTGTCTACAAGGACTGGCAGCAGCTTCCCCAAGATTGAAGGCAGAAGTCTTTCTCAGCCCTATCTTGGGGATGCCAGGGAGGGAACCTGGAACCTCCTGCAGACAAGTATTCTGCATGAACTTTCTACATGCAAGAACCTTCTGCATGCGGCTCCATCCCTTAAGGGGAATATCTTACATTGCTCACATGTAGTCTCCTATTCAAATGCAAACCAGGGTGGACCCTGCTTAGCAAAAAGGAATGAGTTATGTTCAAGGAATCCAAGAAGACCCTTTATGTGATGACAACAAGCCACTGTGTGAATATATATTTGTGTTTAAACTGAACAAATGTCTGAACTTGTATGTGGCAATTATGAACCTCATGCTGCCTATACATTAGGCAGTTTGAATGTGTTCTTTCAAGACCTTCATATCCTCAGTGGGTTTTACAATTTTGGGCCTTCAGGAGAGCTCTTACAATTTGTTTGGTCTGGCCTTCCAAGATTTTTAAATGGTTTAAATTGTTCTTAAAAGTTTTAAGCTATTTTAAATGGTTTTAAACTGTTTCTAAATTTGATTGTTTATTGTTTTATGTGGATTGTTAATTTTGTGTGTGTGTGCTGCCCAGAGCCTCTGGATAGGGTGGTATAAAATGTAATAAACAAATAACAAACAAATAATACTAACAATTGCATATACATCTTTTTAGTATGTGCATTTTAAATTTGCCAAATCCTAGTACCAGCATGCAAAATATACAGGCTTAAAAGAGTGTTTGGAGCTTGGAGAACAATAGCCGGTGCATAGTCTGATAATACAGGAAACAGGCTTCAGGAAGTTGTATATATATTTTTTCCTTCATTGTTATCTTTGTCAGGCTATGGCTCAGACTGGTATCACCTTGGCACCATGCCTATTCATGAGATTAAATGAAAAACACCTACCTTGTGTCATAATTCCATTTTAGATAACTGAGATTCAGAGTGGTTTACAGCTCAGAGTGTTGGATGGATAGGGGAGTTTCAAGCGCAAATCCCAGCCTAACCTCACAGGGCTGTTGTGATAATAAAATCCCCATGTACACTGCCCTGAATACTGGCGGAAGGTAGGATACATATGTGATCAATAATAACAAACTGGAGCACAAAGTACTGAGAAATTAAAGTATGAACTAAAAAGTGCATATACATGACTGAATTATTTATGAACTTTGGATAGGGATGACTTATAATCATTACTGTAGCACACAATAATTATGCTCAAATTTGTTTTAGATCTTATCCTCTGTATTCTTAACCTGACACACTTTCCCAAACCAGGCTATGATTCAATAAGGCCATGTAATTCAATTAAGCAGCTGTCCTAATTTTTAAAAGGAACCTCTTAAAAAAAAACACACCCTGAAAACAAACTTTAGTAAATTAATTCAAGACATTTCACCTTCCAATATAAAATTTCCAAGGAAGCTTGCAAACTAATTCAAACAAACTTCACACACATACCCAACACAGCAGCATTTTACAGCAACAATTAGAAAGTACTGAACCAGTGAAAGCTATTTAAAAGCCATTTTAACAACCACTAAAAACTATTTAGCAGCTATCAAAATCTTGGGAAAAATTGTTTTTACCTGATGCCTGAAGGTCATCCAGTTCAGCACCAGGAACAGAAAGGAGGAAGTTCTATAAATTAAGGAGTCACTACTGAAGAGATCTTTCCTCTGGCAGTTACCCACCTCGTCTCAGAAGGTGGGGGCACCCTGGGTTGTACTTAAGGGCCTCCACTATTACCAGTACATCCTTAGCAGACTCCTCCAAACTGGAGGACAATGGCAGGGCTGTGCCTTCAGATCTTGGTGGGGATACTTCTTTACCTGGGGTTCTAGTGCCTGAGTCATTGATATCTTCCACTCTGTCTCTTCCCCCGGACTTTCTGATTCATCCCCTACCTGGAGTGGGTGGGTTCCAGGGTCTGGCATTCTCATATATGTTCTGGGAGGCAATTCCACACATAAGAGGCAGTGAGTGATGAAGGGTAGAGATGTATGAGGGAGAAGGAAACCTTTGGACAGCTGAGGATGGTGGAGCTGGAAGAGTGAATGTCATGGGCAGGAGTGTAGCAGGAACTGAGATCTGGTGTGGGGGCAAAGCTTTGTGGAAGGATTTGAAAAAAAGGATAAGGAACATGTGATTGATCTGAGAGTAGACAAACAGCGAAGTGGTCCAAGGAGCCTGCTTGATGGGAGAGGTGAATTATTTTAGCAGCAAAGTGCTGAATGGTGATGAGAAAACTAGAAGGAGCCAATGGAAAACTAGAGAGGAGTGGAAGGTAGTTGTCAAGATGGGAAATGGCCAAGACTTGAGCTAGGGACTTTGCTGAAGAAGCAAAGAAGAAGGGCAGAGTTCTTGCAATATTGTAAAGAGAGAAGCAATATGATTCAGTGACAGATTAAATATGGGGAATAAAGGAGAAAGAGAAATCAAAGATAAAGCCAAGTCTTCAGGCCTATGCAGCAGGACAGATGGTGATATTGTCAATAGACAAGGAGACAGTGCAAGGAGAGGAGGGGCCCAATTAATCATCCCTGCCCAGCCAGAAACAAAAAGGCACAATGGGCAGTAGACAGATGCTTGGTCACACCTCTGTATATAAATGTGTTTCCCTGACTTTTATTTGACTGCATCTCAACTTTTTATTGCTCCCTCCTAGTGTCAAAGTTAACTGGTACATTTTGTGTGAAAGGGAACATAGTTCATTATATGGAGGCAGCCTTACCAGGAAGACAAGGATTGAAGAATAGAACAATATCGGACCTCTGAAAAGTATAAGCATGCATATGTATTCAGTACTTGGTTTGGGGCCCTTTTGCAGCAATTACTGCCTCAATGCGGCGTGGCATGGATGCTATCAGCCTGTGGCACTGATGAGGTGTTATGGAAGACCAGGAGGCTTCATTAGCGGCCTTCAGCTCTTCTGCATTGTTTGGTCTCATGTCTCTCATCCTTCTCTTGGCAATGCCCCATAGATTCTCTATGGGGTCAGGTGAGGTGAGTTTGCTGGCCAATCAAGCACAGTACACTGTATACTTTTCAGAGGTCCGATATTGTTCTATTCTTCAATCCTTGTCTTCTTGGTTCCATGTAATATTCTAATTTTCTGGGATTGTGGATTTGGGGTTTTCATGAGCTGTACGCCATGATCATCACAATTATAACAAATTAAGTCTTGACTTATCTCGCTTTGCATGTAATGCGTCTGTCTCATATATCAGTTTCACCTTTTAATTTGCATTACTGAAATTAATGGACTTTTGCACGATATTCTAATTTTCCGAGTTTCACCTGTATGAATACTTTTCCTTGCAAAGGAGATCTTCAGATGGATTGTGCCCATGGGTCAGACATTTCTCTCTCCCCCACAGTGCCATACTTAATGATGCTCCAAATCTGCATCATTTGTGATGAGTTCCTGGTAAGGCTGCCTCCATTAGTAGGACCAGTAGTATCCGAGAAGCTAGTGTAGAAAGAAAGCTTGATGATTGGCGGGTTGATAAAATGTGGAAACTAAAGAGGGAAAAGCTGAGGAAATTAGCAATGAAAATTACTTCCCAAATTTCCATTTATCCTCAAAACAATTCCATGCAGTGAGGCTAAGGCAAAATTTGAACTAGTCTCTTACAGAGCATCTGCAGAGTATTCCTTCTTCAAGATCTTGCCCTTTTACACTTGCTAAGACATTTGGTTGTATTCTAATTCAAATAAAAAATACCAAAGGCCATTGTGCCAGGGAAGATGGAATTGTAGTCCAACAACACCAGGAGGCTTTTCAGATAGCAGGCTTTACTGTGAGGTTTACCACAAGGCTTTATTGCGAGTTCAGGGCATAACAGATCCTCTGATGCAAAGAGGATTCTCCCCGCCCGGACATAAATTGGGCTAGGTTCCAATACGGAGGAGAAAACCCAAATTGTGTGTGAAGTGCTCTCTGAAATATCGCACAAACTTCGGGGTAAATCTGGCCGATATGTGAATGCACACCCACCTTCCCAAAGTAAAGTCTTCGCCTGAAAGAGCTCCTAGGGACTTACAGTTAAGAAGCTCTGGCATATGGTGATAACATTCAGAGCTGTACCATGAATGTCTGGATGAATTTATGTGACTGTATGTTGATTTTATTAACAGGCATTCTGGGTAATCTGAATCACAGAAGGCATTTTGTGAACATGAGTTCAAAAATCTGAGATGGGTTATCTGCTGTCTCCATTAAAACAAATGCTCAAGCTTAAATTAATGAAGGAATAGTTTCTTTCATTCTAAGGAGGCTCTAAAGCGATTCTAGAAAAAATAAAGGCATGCACCACTTGATTTATTGGAGATTTTGACCTATATAAAACTTGACAGCTTAGGCTCTATATAGCTCAGAGATCACTACTGTGAATTGCTAAGTTACATCCTACTGTAATAATGTCATCTGAGATGTCAGATCTCTTGCTGTTATATTATATGCACACAGTCCTGGCAATGAAGAATACTGAAGGCTGATTGTACTAAATACCAATTGACAGAATCAAGTGGTAATACTTTTTGTTGGACTGTAGCACTTCAGGTAGTTGGAGAGGATTGCATGTTTGAAAACCCTTCCACAAAATAACCCTCCCTTTGTACAGGAAAACAGCATATTAGAAAGAAGGTTAGATGGAAACATTCTCTCCAGACAGAAGCATCCACAGAGTTGCTCCATTCTTATGGGATTCTAGCCCAGTGGAGATGAACCAAATACCAAACCTGAGCATCTTGTTCCATAAAGAGTACTTATTATATTTAATATTTTACTGCAATTGGAAGATTGCTTACATTTTGGTTTAAAAGACATTAGCCATCATGAGCTCTTGAGAAGAGATGAATTTATGAAGTAAAATGAAAATAATACATGTGATCCTATTTTTCTCAATATATCCAAAAAGGAGACCGAAAGAACTTTTAAAACAAAAATAACTCTTCCAAAGTACCTACATAATATTTATAGCAATTGTATATATTAGATTATAGATGGCACACATTCATGATTTCCAGAAAAGTACCCATTTTAAACACATCACAATATACAGTAAACGTTCCTATGCTCTACATTTCCTTTATGAACCTGGGAATTAATGAAATGAGAGAATGGGTCCTTATTATGCTTCCGTATAGAGATATGATAATGAACGACCTTTCTATCACTTTAATGTAAGTCACAAATGAAAGACTTTTCTTAAAACCCTAGAGGAACTTATTTTAGAAAACAAATTATCTTTTCAGTGATTGGAGAGAGTAGAATCTGGGGAACACGCAGGCCCCCAGTGGCTAGGGTCTCATTTTAAACATCAAGACTTCCAGGAACAGCTAGGGAATAGATTCCAGGTGAGGAGAGGGGGAATGGTTGATAAACCAATTTACTTCGCTTAATAATTTTTTTGCCCGGGTGGGGGGGCCGTTAGGGGAAGAAGCCCTTGCTACCATCCACAGCAATTATATTAAGGTCAAATTGAAGGGCATATTTAAAAACTGGATAGGGAAGAATGCCATCAGATTATAAATATTAGGACAATGCATAGCTATTATTAACAGGATCAACCTGATCCCAGTAATGAACAAATTATGCACTCAGCTCGATGCATCAGGCTGTGTTACTAAAGAGCCAACTTCTCCAAACAGACTGGGCAGTCGATGTGGTGGCATTACAACTTATTTATTTATTTATTTTATTGCCACCTTTCCTTGCCAGGTCCCACCCTATAATGCACTACAAAAGGAAGTAACATCATGACGTTGTATCCTTTTTCCTGGTGCATTACTGGGGCAGGGGAGAGAATGATTGCACCCAGTAACTATATGGTGTGGCCATTTCCCCCCAGTAATGTACCAGAAAAAGGACAAAATGTCATAATGTTGCTTCCTTTCCTGGTGCATTATAGGGCAAGACCAGGCAAGGAAATGTGGCAATTAGAAATGTCCAATCTTTCGAGAAGCTTGCTTTTTAGTAGAGGTAAGCCCCACCCCCAACCTCAGTTTCTATTCAACACCATACTGATACAATGCTGTATGGTATCAAATAGATTGCTGACGTTGAAGGCTTTTTTAACTGGAATAGTTTCTGGTTTAAAAAAATGTTCTGAAAGGGTTTGCATTGCCTCAGACCCAGTTATTGGTTTGATGAAATGCACCACCCTAATAAATATCTCTTGGCCACCAGTTGTGGGGCAGGGGGGGGGCATGCATGACAAAGAAGGATTATTTTGAGGGATTATCTTCCACCACTGGTATCCTGTCAAAATTTCAGCATGCAATATACATTTGTATGGAACAAAGAATCATGGAACACACCACATATATCCTAGAGAAGCACTTGGCTGTGATGAAGCAAAGAGCAGGTTGCACTGGTATAGCTATAGGGGGTATCCATATGCATGACAAACTGGTCAACCTTATTACTGTATACTGGGCTGTGTCATAGCTGGTCTGGGGAGGCTAAAATTGTATGCGTCCCCTTCAGTCTTTCTATATAATTAATTTCTGATGAATATGTCATTTAATCATTTATCCATTCATTCATTTTTGATGGCTATGTGCTCTAAAGCTGTGGTCCCACTAAAAAAGCTTAGCAGTGATCAAATTTTGATTGTTGTTGTTGTTAATAATAATAATAACAATATTATTATTAGGCTCCAGATTTCATAAATTACCATGCTATGGGGCATCATAATTCAGTTAGTCATTTGGCATTTCCAAAGCTTGGATACATGATACACTTTGGTATTGTGGAACCATCTGAAGAAACATTACTACTCTTATTGAAATTAAATTTGGTTTCTCTCAAAGACTGGGTTCAATGGCCAGGTATGTGTGTGAACCATCCCAAACGAGCTCAAAGTATAATTAGAAATCTAAAATATTGACTGTGCATGGACCTGGACTGAAATTTGTGTGTCTCTTTGGTTGTGTACAAAAGACAAAATTCTATGCCAAAAATTCTAGATTCTGTGACTTGAATATATATATATATATGTGTGTGTGTGTGTGTGTGTGTGTGTGTGTGTGTGTAATATATTACTATATATTTTGGCACATTTTATTTTGCTTTCACTAGTCATGGGGAGAGGCATGGAACTACACCAGGCACTGAATGCCCACCCTCCACAGGGTAACTAGGAATCTTGTTCAGCCACTCCTTGGGCTTCTGAGGTTTCACCAGATACTGTTCATACATTTTCCAAGCATATCTGCATGAGGCTAGAAGTCTGATTTAGAAAGAAAAGAAAAACAAACCGACCAACCATTCTCAGGCATCTTCTTCTGTCCTCAGGAAGCTGAATTTTAAACCTAATATCACATTCTGGTTTTGTGTGGAAACACAGTAGATACATAGCTCTGTTTATAAATAGACATGCCACCTGCACCATAGCAATTTAATAGTACCAAGTTATTTCCAGATAATACAAGCAGCAAGACTGGTATAAAATAGCTAAGGGTGACTGATACACCATTGATGAAAGAGCCTGAAGAGTTTTGGTAGTCAATAAAAGGCAACACATCTGACCAGATCAGTTATGTACTGCAACTTTTACAGGGCTATACCATTTCAGACTGTTGCAGGTGGGAAGTGCATGTTTGAATGCTATATATTTCACTTCTTGAATCCTCAAAACTAAGTGAGAAAGTGGGGCTAAAATATGTTTCTGTGAGGATCCCTACCTGCAGTCTGAAGTGGTATAGTCCAACAAGAGATGCACCTTGTGAAGCTTTTGATCATGTGTTCTCTCTCAATCACATTATAGTTCTGCGCAAATTCAACACCAATGTTAATTCAAAGCCTGGCAAGCTTTTTCTGTGGACTGCTGCATCAGCAGTTCACAGCAACATGGGTGCAAACAATGCAACGATGGCTAAATATCACCACTTGTGTGGTGTTACAGTGACACCGCAAGCTGACCCAATATGTTGTTCTACCACAAAGAGTATCCAAGCAAACAGCAATGATCCAACAGATGCAACTGGCATTTGATGACATTATGGTGTTTAATTTTCTAGACATAAGTACTACATGAAAGGCTTTGGTAGACAGGGCCGCTTGCCGCTTATCAAGTAATGGATACCATCAATCAATAGCAGCTACATCACTCTCATTAATCAGAGTGGTTCGGCTGTCTGGCAGGAAATGCCGTATAGGAGTTGCACGGAGATCACGTTATCACCCAGAAGTGTTGACAATGTCCACTTGGAGACCTCCTTCCAACAAAAGACTTGGTGTCTGAATCCCTTGCAAATGATAAGGCAAGCAAAGGGATCTGTCAGCAGACTTCACAGCATGTACAATAGCCAGCTGCTGAGACCAGGATTCAAGCTTGATTTCTGATTGCTGACAGGCCCTGTTGCAAACTACTGTCTACCCTTCGCCTGCTTATTCACCTTTCTCTCTCAAAATCAAAACTGAAGATTTTCAGGGGGGAAATGTTAATATTTTGAGCCTATTATTTGCCATTGCGGCTCTTTAATGCCTTAAGCATGACAGATGATTCTGAAATGTACAGCAGATGAAGGGCAATAAATTTGCTCATCGTGATGTTTTTCATGCACAGTATTGCAAAACACTTCACCCCATGCAAAGCCTCTAATAAGCCTGTAGAGGTCACAGTGACAGTCACAAAACCACTTGCGCTTTCCACCATATAAAAGTTTATATATTTTTAATGACATTCCCTCTCTGCAGTTTCAGAATCAAACACAATCTGGTGTACTCGAATCTATTGCAAAGCTTAGCGTTTTGGTTAAAACAGAGTCTGAAAGGTAATTAAACTGATTTTTTGGTATATCTCATTGATATTCTTTGTACAAGACTCTTCCTCACCCCTCATCCCATCTTAGAAACAGTATTTATGGGTGAGCGAATTCTGTAACTGAACAGAACAGTGGGAAATTGAAGATAAACCACCTGCCCCTCCATGCCTCCGAAAGCTGCCCTTATTCTATACATATCGGATTTGTACCTGATCTTCCTTGCTCCAATCTGCAGTACCCAGCATTACCTGTCCACATTTCTACCCTCAACTGGGACTCCTATCTTATCTGTTTTTCTTTTTCATGTCCCAAATTGGTGCAAATATCTCTGTTGTTCCCTTCTATTTCTCTTCTCCCTAACCTGCCCATATTACCATGCCATGGGGCACCTCATCCTCACAATAGCCATTTTGCCTGTGCCAAAACATGGATATACTAGAAACTGTAGAATCATTGTAAGAAATATTAGTAACAAATTATTTCTCTCTCTCTCTCTCTCTCTCTCTCTCTCTCTCTCTCTCTCTCTCTCTCTCTCTCTCAAAATTCCTTGGATGTTCTGTCCCAAGCAGGATACTTACATCAAAACTTACATTAAAAATGTCCTTCTGGCAAAATGTGGGAGTGGCTGGAAATTGTGTGGGACCCGCTAATGAGAATTTCTCAGTGGGCTTTTTTAAAAAAAAGTTTGCTTCTCTTGAAAACCTAGGACTAGGTTTGCCATCAGTGAAACCTCCAGATTCACCTAGATCTTTCACTTCCAACTCTAGAGATACCTATGCAGCAGTTCATCCTAAGCAAAAGCTAGGATGCAAAGGGGCAGAGCCACCTTTGCACCCCTGGGTTCAAAGCACCCAAGTTGCCATTCCGGTGAAGCCACCCCCACAACTCTTAGCCACGCCCCTACATCTGATGTTGGGCATGGCCAGACATAGAAATGAGGCCATTCGGCCCTGTTTGCTTCAGCCAGCGTTGGGTTTCCAGCCTGCCTTGGAGCACCTCCCTCTGCCTCAAAATGCAGAGGGATGTGCTCCCAGCCAGGCTGGAAACCCAACGCGGGCTGAAGCCCCTCGCAAATGGGGCCAAATGGTTCCATTTCTGCATCTGGCCATGCCCCCCGTGTTAACATCAGATGTGGAGGGCATGACCAGATGTGGGAATGGGACCATTCAGCCCCATCTGTGAGGACCTCAGCGCTGGCTGAAGTACCTTGTGAATGTGGCCAAGTGGCCTCATTCCCACATCTGGCCATGTCCTTTACAACTGATGTCAGACAAAGGGACATGATTAGGTTGTGGGCTCACTATTGCACATGCCTACATCAACATAAATAGGGGCTGCTACCGATGGGTTGCACCCCTGCCACCAGCGGCTTCCTATGCTACTGAGGAACGATGGAGCAAGGGGGGATGATAATCCCGAAGCTGCCAGGGTCCAGGGGGTGATGCCTAGGTACCCCTTCACCCTTGGCCAGGGTGCCCCCTTTCCCCCTCCTGCACCCAGCTGGCAGATGAAGCACTTGATGGTTGGTAGCATGAGGCACACTCCTCTTCCTCCCAGCAAGCACTGTGAGGGAAAGCCCAGCCAGCCTGCATTTCAATGAAACACTGACTGGGGAGGATGGGAAAGGATCTGAACTGACCCTCTCCCTGGAGGTGGCCCCACCCATGGCATGTGACCTCACACTCAGGGGACGGGGCTAATGCCAACATCAGAGCCAAAGTCCTGGCAGAGCTTCCCTGCCCCAGGCAGTCATTCTGGAATTGTTGAGTGGGAAATCCTTTCCCTGCCTCCTCAAGAAGGCAGCAAGAAGGCAAAAAAAAAAAAAAGGACACAAAAAACCCTTCACATTAATGCTGATGGGACCCCAGCTGTCAGTGACTGACGAGGAGAGGGATCTTGGGGCCATGGTGGACAGCTTGTTGAAAGTGGTGACTCAATGTGCGGCAGCTGTGAAAAAGGCCTATTCCATGCATGGAATCATTAGGAAGGGGGTTGAAAATAAAACTCTTAATATTATATTAAATGCGGCCACATTTGGAGTACTGTGTGCAGTTCTGGTCACTATATTTTAAAGGAGGACACTGTAGAACTGGAGAAAGTGCAGAAGAGGGCAACCAAGATTATCAGAGGCCTAGAGCACCTTCCTTAAGAGGTAAAGCCTACAACTTCAGGAGCTTTTTAGTTTAGAAAAAAAGACGACTGAGGGGAGACATGATAGAGGTCCATAAAACCATGCATGGTGTGGAGGAAGTTTAGAGAGAATTTTTTCTCCCTCTTCATATAACACTAGAACCAGGGGTCATGCCATGAAACTGACTGCCTAAGACTGACAAAAGGAAGTACTTTCCCACAAAATGCATAATTAACCTGTGGAATTCTCCGCCATAAGATGTGGTGACAGCCAACAGCCTGGATGGCTTTAAGAAGGGCTTAGATAAATTCACGGAGAATAGGTCTATCAATAGTTACTAGTCTGAGGGCTTTGGGCCACATCCAGCCTCAGAGTCAAGGCCTCTAAATATGCCTCTAAATACCAGTAGCAGGGGAACAACATCAGGAGAGAGGGCATGCCCAGCGGCATCTGTTGGGCCACTGTGCAAAACAGGATGCTGGACTGGATGGGCAGAGCTGTTCTTATGTTCAATTCCATGAACCACTGATTGGGAAAGGGAACCTCTGGCATGGCTGACGAGTCCTGGCCTTTCCCTGCCTACTTGCATTTTACATCAAACACAGGCGGCGTGGCTTAGGACACATGTGATTGTAGAACCTAGGGGGAGGGGGGACATCGTCCTCTGGGTGCGGCAAAGCTCCCTACGCCCCTGGAGGATGCACAAACTGCTCTAAGATTATCTGCAGCAGAATAGCTAATTACCTTTTGACTTCAATGCATTGCTGCCCTCTAAAATGCTAAGAGTTCATCCCTTGCCCAATACTACTTGGTGCATGCTTCCTAATTCCATATTAATTCTGTAACTGGATATTCAGAGGGTGCCGCTAGTTTGGGGTGTTTCTGTGGTGATGGGGAGCAGGATGAGACTCCCTGGAATGTGTGACAATCCTGGTAGTAGATCTGAGATGAAAGTTTTCACATGAACCTCAGCATACCATATGCACTTTCATTCCTCTTGTATGGACTATTCATTTATCATACTTTTATCCTACCCTTCCTTCAGAAAGCTCAGAGAGGCACTTGTGGGATGGTCCTATTTCATGCTTGTACCTGGGAACGTTCTTTTTAGGATTCAGACAACGTGCTTACCAGATCAGACCTAATACCTAGATAAACTATATTTAAATATTATTTATGATAACAAAGGACCAGATAATGATATTCGTGGCAAAAGTACTATAAAATAGTAGATATCACTATTTCACTTGACAACCTATTTGTGTAAACCATGAGTTCCAAAGGATTACATAGGCTTGGAAATAGTCACTCTCTAGGGGCCAGGAAGAAAATCCCTCTAGCCTTTTGTAAACTGGGAGATATTGATTCTCTTTTTCTCTCGGGCTTTTGATGTACCACAAATAACTGCATACAGACAGGTGAGCTAGTAAAGAATGTTTTTTGGCTGGTAATTTTTGTAGACTTATTTGCTAGGCTGGATTACAGAATAAAACAGACTTCAACAGACCATTAGATTTCCCACCATTTTTACAGACAGTGGGCAAGGGAGAAGATGACACAAAGATTCCTTGATCCTGCAGTCCCTCACATTGCCAATGTATTCACAGAAGTCATTTCTTCTGAACGGCACTATAAAAATCTTCATAGGAACTGAGGTGCACTCTGCTCTCACAACAAACATGTGTGAACATCTCTTAGCAACAACTGGCCATTAGCTAGTGAGGAAAGGCAACATCAATCCCACTTCATGCATCCACCAGTGTTCCCTCTAAGGTGTACATGCACTCATACATTTTTTCAGTTAATTTTAGATCCCACTCAGGCTGAATCAGGAAGGCCTCACACTCTGAATTCATGTGCACACACACTGCCTTGATACTGCCACCCAGAACAAAATTCATTCCGCACACTGATGAAAAAATTAGAGAACAGTGGCATCCACTTATGCATATAAAGTAATAATGACATCAGTGAAAAGAGGGAGGTGAACATTACCCAACGCACTCACATTGCAATGAAATGCTTCTCAATATCTGAAGAAACCATCTCCAAAGAAACAAAAAAGAAAATGAACCTCATACATGTTTCCCTTATACCTATGAGTGATCCAAATTTTGCCATCTCATTTACAGGTGGCAAAATGGGGAGTATTTTGGGGAGGACAGAGGAATTCTGCAAAATATTTGAAGTTGGTTTACCATAAGGATGGTACTTTTAGAAATATTTGTTCTGCTCCCTCTTTGGCAGCTGCAGGAGCTGTCAGCCACCATGATTCCCCCAGCCCCTACAGGATGCCATGATTCTACCTTCACTCAGAGGTCTTCTAGGAGAAAAATGGCAGGCTGCACTGGGACAGCTGCTGCTGCCACAAGCCAACAGTAAAAGGCAACTAAACAGTAACTGTAAACTACAAAACCATTGTTGAATCCCTCTGTGTGTGTGCACACACATACACACACACCCCTTGCCAAACTGGCCTCCATTTGGGGGGCTCAACCTTAAACACGCCCAAGTTTGGGGCTGAAATTTATCTAATGAAAACTATTGGCTCAGAACTATTAAAACCAAGTTCAGAGTTGGAACAGTTCTAAAACCCCTGCTGAATCAGGGTCCAGGCCTATTTAGTCCAGCATCCTATTTTCCACAGGAGCCAACCAGATGCCTCTGGGAAGCCCACAAACATGAAATGAAGGCAGGAGTGGAATGTCCTAACAAACTGGGCGGTGGGCGGGGGGGGGAGTGTGTGCTGAATGAGACACAACTGCCTCCAGTTCCTGGCAGCCCTGTTGCTGCTGTCTCATTCATTCTGCCCCACCCCAGAGTTAATGAGAGCTGTGTTGCTGGCAGGCTAGCCATTCATCAGGTAGGCCAATGATTAACCAGCCCACAGTCTACCTGATGAATGGCTGGCCAGCACAGCTCTCGTTGACTTCAGAGTTGGGTGGAATAAGAATGAGAGGGAGCAGCAACAGGACTACTGGAAACCAGAGGTAGCTGCAACTTGTTTAGCACCACCCAGCTGATTAGGACAGGCCGCTCCTGGATGACAGCATTCCCCCTTTCCCACCATGGCTCCCCTGCAACTGGTATTCAAAAGCCTCTTGCCTTTGAATCTGGAAGCAGACTATAGCCATCAAGACTAGCAGCCATTCATAGACCTGACCTCCATGCATTTGTCTAAGGCCCTTTTAAAGTCATCCAAGCTAGTGTCCATTGCCACATCCTTTGGCAGAGAATTCCACTAGATTAATTATTATGCACTGTGTAAAAAATAATAATACTTCCTTTTGTCAGTCCTAAACTGGTGCACCATGTACAACATTCATAGATCTTCATTTGGATAACAAATTCAAAAGTTCTTCTAGTTTTATTACAATTTTTTCTCTCTCTCTTCCTCCCCCCTCCCCTTTCTTTCTTATTTGTGCACAATACCTCCAGATTTTCATTCCTTGATGCCACAATCTCGTGTTCTTATAACAGCTGGGCTTGTCATTGATACACAAAGGAGGATGCACCAAAATATGGCAAGGAAAATCTTTCTAGTATGACTTGAAACATCTCATTTTGCTTTATGTTATGAAACTATGATAGGCAATCCTTTTTATTAAACTGGAAAAGCTGGGGCCAACATCACAAAGTGCATATCAAACACTAATTTTAACTCTTCAACATAAATCTGGCATAGATAGATAGAGATAGAGATAGATAGATATAAAGGTAAAGTGTGCCGTCATGTCGTTGTCGACTTCTGGTGACCACAGAGCCCTGTGTTTATTTTTTTCCTTTGGTAGAATACAGGAGGGATTTACCATTGCCATCTCCCACGCAGTATGAGATGATGCTTTTCAGCATCTTCCTATATCTCTGCTGCCTGATATAGGTGTTTCCATACCAGCGGGGATTCGAACTGGCAACCTTTGGTTTGCTAGTCAAGTCATTTCCCTGCTGCGCCATCAAGTGATATATACTCTCAACAATTATATATATAATTGTTACATATATAATATAGAATTACACTGTGCCATTCCCTATTCCACTGATAGCAACAGATGCTGTATCTTGAGAAGACATTAATCTGCCTTTTGGTATAACACCAACGTAGGAAATACTTAGCATAGGTATGTACATAGATTAACGTGTGCAATGTGATGTGTGTTCAGGGAGCAGCATTAGATTATAAATAAGGATTAGCATAACATTAAGGAGATTAATGTGCTCTAACTCTGTATGTTTCCTTATAGCAAACAAAAAGTTTCCTGTCAATTCTCACTTGTACAAATATAGGACGACTTCGGCAGCTATTATGAAGCATGAGAAGTGACTGCCATTTTGAATAAAGAAAATGAACATAATGCAATAAAGGGCCTGTTTGTAGTAGCAACTATATGCTTCACTACTGCTCAATGCTAACTTTTTTTTTCTGATTTGGTTTTGTGCCATTGTCCCACAGCTAAAAATCTACTGGCTACCTGTCATTGCAGTGTCACAAAGCCAAATCAGAATGATAACAATGTTTCTTGCCCTCCCTCTAGCAATTTGTCAGGCAGCTGAAGAAGAAATAAAATACAATACAGTGAGCAACACTAGGGAGTACAGACACTACCATGACTAACATAAGAACATAAGAACAGCCCTGCTGGATCAGGCCCAAGGCCCATCTAGTCCAGCATCCTGTTTCACACAGTGGCCCACCAGATGCTGCTGGAAGCCTACAGGCAGGACTTGAGGGCGTGCCCTCTCTCCTGCTGTTACTCCCCTGCAACTGGTACTCAGAGGCATCCTGCCTTTGAGGCTGGAGGTGGCCCACAGCCCTCTGACTAGTAGCCATTGATAGACCTCTCCTCCATGAAGTTATCCAAACCCTTCTTAAAGCCATCCAGGTTGTTGGCTGTCACCACATCTTGTGGCAGAGAGTTCCACAAGTGGATCATGCGTTGTGTGAAACACTACTTCCGTTTGTTGGTCCTAGACCTCCTGGCAATCAATTTCATGGAGTGACCCCTGGTTCTAGTGTCATGTGAGAGGGAAAAGATTTTCTCTCTCTCCACTTTCTCCGCACCATGCATGATTTTATAGACCTCTATCATGTCTCCCCGCAGTCATCTTTTTTCTAAACTAAAAAGCCCCAGGTGTTG
This sequence comes from Hemicordylus capensis, assembly GCF_027244095.1. Taxonomy (NCBI): domain Eukaryota; kingdom Metazoa; phylum Chordata; class Lepidosauria; order Squamata; family Cordylidae; genus Hemicordylus; species Hemicordylus capensis. The sequence goes on from NC_069659.1 coordinate 207,152,581, forward strand.
TAGCCTTGCCTCATAAGAAAGGTGCTCTAGGCCCCTGATCATCTTGCTTGCCCTCTTCTGTACCCTTTCCAGTTCTACAATGTCCTTTTTAAGATGTGGTGACCAGAATCGTACGCAGTACTCCAAGTGTGGTCGCATCATAGTTTTGTATAAGGGCATTATAATTAGCAGTTTTATTTCCAATCCCCTTCCTAATTGTCCCTAGCATGGAATTGGCCTTTTTCACAGCTGCCACACATTGAGTCGATACTGTCAACAAGCTGTCCACCATGACCCCATGATCTCCTGGTCAGTCACCAACTGCTCAGATCCCATCAGCATATACTTGAAGTTGGGGTTTTTCGTCCCAATGTGCATCACCTTACACTTGCTAACATTGAACCGCATTTGCCATTTGTCGCCCACTCCCCCAGTCTGGAGAGATCCTTTTGGAGCTCCTCACAATCCATTTTGAATTTCACTACCAGGAAGAGTTTGGTATCATCTGCAAATTTGGCCACCTCGCTGCTTACCCCTGCTTCTAGATCATTTATGAATAAATCAAAAAGCACCAGTCCCAGTACAGATCCCTGGGGGACCCAACTTCTCACTTCCCTCCATTGTGAAAACTCTCCATTGATACCTACCCTCTGTTTCCTGTCTTTCAACCAGTTAGCAATCCACACATGTATTTGTCCCCTTATCCCATGACTGCTAAGTTTCCTCAGGTGTTTTTGATGAGGAACTTTGTCAAAAGTTTTTTGGAAGTCCAGGTATACTATGTCAACTGGATCACCTTGATCCACACACTTGTGGACACTCTAAAAGAAGTTCATCACTGAACTCCTCATCACCATCACTGTAGGAAAGAGGGATCAACACTCCGGTCCTGTTTGCAAGACCCCCTGGAAGAATTCCTGAAAAGCTCCTCTTGAGTGAGCAGAATAGTGAGGTTAGGGAACCTAATCAAGCTGGTTTTTAAACTTGGCATAAAGACTAGTGTCCTAAATGAACACATCAGTTCTCACCATAAGCTCTGTGTTCAAGAGAAGTACCACAATGCAATGCATTCTGAATCTGAATCTGTTCAATCACCTTTGAAAAGAAAATTCTGAGACTGAGCTGCTGTTCAAACATGAAACATAAAATTTTGTACTGAATATACACATCAACCTTTATTCTGATATTTCAATGTTCAATGCAGAGAAATTACAAACAAACCTGTTGCCAACAAGAGGCACTCTTACCCCTGGACTGGACTTCCGGGCTGAAGTCCAGGGCCTCCACAGCCCCAGGGGCCCCCCAAATCCTCTTTAGTCTGTCCCAGATGGTGTGGTCACCCAGCCGAGCATGATGATGCTTAATTTGCAGGGGAGGGAGGCCCTCCAAAGGCGTCTAGGTCCAGGCTCCAATATTACATAGGTGCACCTCTTGTTGCCAAACAAGTGAGTTAAACCAAAGGCCTAATTTCTCTCAGCCAGTCAGATGTGCAATGCAGTGTTCACTGTGTCAAGATATCTAAGACTCTTCCAGAATAAGAGGAGGATCATATTTAAAGGATGCAGGTAACAGAGGCTATACTGTAATACATTATTATTTCATTATGTATTCATACAAAGTTTCCAACTATTATTTTGACTAGCTCCTCCCACCAAACTCCCTGACACACACTCTCTCAATTTCTTCAGTCAGAATGTTATGGATGCACAAACAAATTTAGCCAGGTTTCCTTTAGAAGAAAATTATCTGAATTACACTGGTTTCATTGAAAACTACAGCCATCCGGCAGAAATAACTGTTTGGATTACTATCTAGGTTAAATAGCCCCTTCAGTGTGGCTAACACCCTTGCTGCTGCCAGACACATGGTTGCTTTTGAAGGCATTCAGCATCATCCAGCTTATCCTTGGGTTTTGTCATTAGTGCAGGAAAATAATATTCTCATCGTATTTAGAACTGAACCAAGTATTTGCAACATAGAAATTATACTCTCTGCAAAAGCAGGCAGGCCTGCAATACATTTTGCCTCTCCTACACTAGCAGCCTCAATAAATATGCACCCTGCAACCTTTCACAGACCGGAATACCATCCTTGTCTATTTGTCATACCTCCATTCTCACAGCAAGGAAATTTGTTTCAGGAACCCTCACTCCCATGAGCCTTCCCCGCCTGCTGAGTAGTTTATTATTTTATTTTGCAATAGTCTATCTGCTTTAGAATCAAAAGAGTGGTTGTTCCTTCTGCTAAAGATATACTAAATATAATTGTACTGTAATCCTAAACATAATTGTCCTATAACATCTGCAGTTCAAAGTGAACTTTCCCTGCTGCAGCATGTAAAATGACAGGCTGTGCACTAATTGGTGTTATGGCTGCAACCTTATATACACTTTGCTGAGGAGACTAAGTAAATCCAAAATGGGACTTATTTTTGAATGAATGTGCTTAGAACTGCCACATTAGCAACTCATACTAACAAATGATTTGGGGAAATATGTCCAAGATCTTCCTGAAGAGGCAAAACAGGGAGCAAGAAAATTGGGACCATCCCTGGTAGACTGGGGTCACTACCTAACAAGAGATTTTAACACAACTAAGGCAATATTTCAAACCACATCCTCACAGGAACTGCACTTGATGGGTCATAACAAAGGGACAATTTCAAACTCAAAAAAATCCAGGCCCCTCTCCCCACCCAAAAATCAGTCTATTCAATGAAATTTTGGATCAAATATGTTTTCTTTTCTCTTTAAAAAAAATTATCTTAGAAATTTATTTTCATGTTGATTGCTAATTTTATTTAATCTTTCTTTCTTTCTTTCTTTCTTTCTTTCTTGTTGATTATAAAAAGCTATTTATTATTACAAACAGCTAAGCCAGCACTCACCAGCTAACTTGGCTTTGCATACACCAGACACATGGTCTATGGGGGCAGGGGGCAGTGGAGCAGGTCTTGCTACATCATGTGACACTTGCAGTTGTCATATGAAAAAATGATGCAATGTATCCACCCATTTCCAGTTTCCTTATCTCCAGAACAGAGCAGATGCATGGCACACTTGTCCTCAATGATCAAATATGAAATAAGCTGGAAATGAACTCTAAAAAAAGGGGATAAAATAACTGGTTAGGCTTCACAGGCAAGCTTCTGTTGGCATTGTTCCTATTATATGCATAGAAATCCTTTAATCTGCTGGACCATCCTTCTGGGATATTGCACCAGCACAAAACTTTACTATATACAGAGAGAGAGAGAATCACAAATCAGTAAAACTATTTTAACACTTTTCCCCCATTTTCTTTGAACTTGTTGACCTTGAAGATTGAAGGCTGGTTGCCCAAGTGTCTGTATGAACTAGATAAATTGAAGGTGAGTCCTATCTATTGTACTGGAGTAAGATGTATTGAGCATGGAATCCCTGTTGATTAGAATAATGCAGTTTAGGGATTACTGTAGATAGGATGTGCCAAAACAAGTCTGCCAAAGAAACAGTGTAGTCCAGTCTAAGCCAGGGCATGCTAAAGAACAAGGGCAGGGGTATAACTACCATTAGGCAAGGGGAGGCGGCTGCCTAGGGGCCCCCATGCCTCGAGGGGCCTCCCAGAGGCAAGTCACATGTGAAGTGAGTTTGTGTGTATATCAGCGAGGGGCCCATTTTAAAATTTTGTCTCTGGGCCCACTCCAGCCTCATTACGCCCCTGAACAAGGGCCTCTGCTGCCCTGATCCCACGTAATACCTTCAGGGCTCACCAAGAACATAAGCATTTCTGCATCTTCTATAAGGCACATGGGGTAGGGCCCAATTTTACAGAGATGCAGGAAAATGAACAGTAACCACAGCAAGCCCAGACGGAGTTAAAACTGATAAGCAGAATTCCAATGGAGTAGCCATGTTAGTGACACAAAAAGGAGTCACATCACCCCTTAAAGAAGAACAGATTTATGGTGACACATCCCACTTTTATCAGATGAATGAATGGAACAAAGAGGGCACCAGCCCACAAAGACATATGCCACAATCAACCCATGAGTCTTTAAAGTGCTGCCTTTTGTGTTAGCAGAATGTCATATCTGCTTCAGTGTTGTACCATTTCAGGCGGCAGGAAGGGGATTGAATGTTAGAAATGCTATTCTGCAGAAGATACTTCTGACACACAAGGGTAAGTGGGGAGGGCTATCATGTAAGGTTAAGGGGGGAGGGCTAGCATAGAACCTTCTCCCTGGTTTATTAGCTTTTAAATTTTCAGGGAATATTTGTGAGGGGGAGCATTCAAACATTAGATCTTTCACCTACAGTCCGAAAGATCACAGCCTGGCAACAAATCCATCATGTGAGACTTCTGTTCCCTCACTCGTTTATTTTCCAAATATCTACCTATGTAACCTGTTTACTCATGCTTTTGGATCAAGAAACCTCAACCTGGTAAGAGTCCTTAGTTCTCTTATGCCCTTCCTTCTCATGACTGGAGAAAAAACACGTTACTCTATTCTTCCTCCCTGCCTAATCTGACCCTACAAATTGGGGGGGGGGGGGTTGATCAAGTGATCAAGGAGATAATATATATTTTCAAAACGTGGTATAGCCCAGTTCGTGCTTTACTCTCTCCATGTGGTGAAAGTGACAAGCACCCACATGCCCAAGAATCATCGCAGACTAAGACTGAAATCATGCTGGGATGGTGACTGTCAATTCCTGGTTTGAACAGAGTTTCATGAAAAGAACCTGGTCAACTAGTTGCAACCTGGATAGTCCTGCAGTCCTAGCCTGTAGCCAATATATGGCAGGCTGATTACTTCCCAAGTTGACTTGCATCATGCATGGCAAATTCCAGCTTTCAAGGGGGTCCTCAACAAAATGCTCTTCGTGGATCACCTGCCTACCTGGTGGGTCTTGAGAAAGTTGCTTTGCCACTACTATACGAAAGCTATGGGCACAGGTCTGGTCTCAGGGATCTCTGCAGCAGGCCCTTCTGAGGGCCCTGGGCAACTGCCCATCAACACCAGTCCTTGATGCTGGTTCTGCTCAGGCAAATGGTGAAAGATAACTACTCACATCATCACTTATGACAAACTGTTTTACCAAATGAATAAGAATGAGTGCACATTTCATGATGGAACCTTTTATCACATCTAGAAAAGTACAGTTGGTGTTTTGGGTTTACAGCTACCAAACATATCAAAGACATCACAACAGTTCTTAAGGGGGCGAGATAAATCCTGCAAGCACGCACATACACATACAGTATTGCTATTTGTGACATTTTTAATAGTAGTTTCAGGTAAAACTTAGCACTGCCTGTTCAAAATATGTAGAAATTGGTGGATGTTGCTATTTTGTTTCTAATTCCCACAGCACTGGGAGTAGGATCTGATAGTAAGAAAAAGATTGATAAGGCTGACTATAAAAATGGCAAATAATTTAAACAAAACACCAACCTTCAACACAAATCTGCAAATGACAGGATTTACCTTTAACATTTGGAGAATACATAGACATAGTCCTTAATGCAAAGTTGCTGAGGAAATTCACATCAAGTTTGACAGCCACCCTTAGCTTAAGTGTGAACAGAAAGGCACATTTAGTTATTGGAGTGTGCCTGTGGTTGTCACCAAAGTAGCAAACCTAGACAAGGTGCAATGCAGTGTTTACTGCTAGAGGGCAAGACAAGTGTGCAGAGGAAGGAAGAACCTAAGTGTACTGAAGCCCAAACTGAAAAAGAATGAGTCATCCTTCCATCTAGATACATTTTGATCTTGCAGAATTACTCATGGAGAAAATCTTCTTTATCCAAGCAGTCCTTGGGAAATGATATAAATAGGTTTTTTCCCATTCCATGCAGGATTTCCTTCACTGATTCATCATCACAACATGAATCTAAGGCAAAGAGTTTATTATTTTTATTGTATTTTTACTGAGAAAAAGAAAATTGTGTAATTAGGATAAAAATATCAACAACTTGATTATTAGTAACAGTCCCTTAATTAATAGTCTTGATTGTTGGATAAAAATACTAGATAGGCCCACCTTTCAGACTAGGGAATGGTTTAATACTAGGTTTCAGACTAAGGAATGGGCCAGATCAGGCTCATGAAAGCAACTTTTATATTTTCCTGGGCAGCAGACAACTAAATTAACACTGTGCTCATGGGAGTGCATTATTCATTGCCCAAAGGGGAAGCGGTAATTTCTAGCAAACTTCCCTTCCCTCCCTCAGTCACCTGTATCTCTTGAAACCATGTGCCTGCAAGTTCTGCAACTCTCAGGGACATATTTTCATAAGATACGAGCAGCAGCCATGAGAAGGGGAGGATTGTAAAAAATCCCCCCTCCCCCTTATGTGAGGGGGAAATGCTCTTCTGAAAGTCTGATGTTAGTCTGGATGTCGGCCAGTAGTTCAGAAGCTGGAGTGGCTGTTAAGAATGCTGAAGTTGGCCCTTCTTGATTTGGACCCATGGCATGAGAGGAAAGGGTTAAGCATAGCCTCTCAGTGCCACTTCCCTGATCTTCAAGGCAGCCAAGCAGGGCTGCTATATTCTCTCTCTCTCTCTCTCTCTCTCTCTCTCTCTCTCTCTCACACACACACACACACACACACACACACACACAGAGAGACTTGGATGGACCATACTAAGTATATATTATAGTATGAGTGCTCTAAGATGCTAAGTATTCATACAAGAAATACCTGGAAACCTGAATTTGTTTTATTTAGCATCACTATGGTAATAGAACCTTCCCATATCATCACCAATATCTGTACTGAAATCTGAGTCTCCAGAAAAAGAATTTTAAAATTCAAACACATCTAAAGCTATGTTTATACAGAAGAAATTCAAATTAATGCCCAACATATTACATAGCATTATGTGGACACTTCCATTCACCAGCACTTTGGGAGCATGGCTTACTTTGTTTCCAATGCAAGTTGCACTCCCAGAACAGTTTGTATAGTTTGTATTATTTCTGAACTTTGACTATAATAAAATTTTCATTCATTCCTGAAGTATTTGTGCACTTGCACAAGACTGTTGGTACCCTTAAATATCATTGCAGCATGAGCTGATGAGAAATTCCCATGTAACATTGCAAAAGGTGTAGGCCAATTTATTATCACTATGAATCATCATCATCTACACTGACTCATCAATTCTTATGGCACTTTACAGAACAAAGGAAAATATATAGAATGCTACCTCAGAACAAATCACGGGTTCAGATTATTAAATGGCAGTCAACAAGCTCATAGTTGGTGGCATCTTCTGCCTCTTTTCACATGTGATTATCTTTGGAACTTCAAATGCTCATGCTTTTGTGGAGAAAGTACTGTGTCAACATGAATACATGGATATACTTCAATTATTTGTTACTAGGGAAGAAATTCATCTGCATGCTTCCCCTTTAGACAGTCTTTTTCCATGCCATCAGTATTCCCTCTAACAGAGATTCCCAGATGTTGTTGACTACAACCATCATAATCCCCAAGCAAAAGCCATTGCAGCTGAGCATTCTGGGAGTTGTAGTCAACATCTGGGAATCCCTGTTGGAGGGAAAACTGCCTAGGATACTTTGTATGGAGAAAAATGGCTGATAATGACTGCACGAAACCCTTAACATTTCTTTACTAAATAAAATGCTCAGGCAAACAATAAATTTAATAATACTTAATTAATATATATTGTAAATGTGATCTGTATCAGACTGTAAAATGCTTGAAGGGGTAGTGCTTATGCTTGAGTGGCCACCATCCTGTTTCAAAATGGCAGATCAAAATAAAATATCCCTGATAGGACCTGTTAGACTGAACCATCTCCCATGTACTGAAAATTTGGTTTGTATGAGAGTGTAACCACATGAGTTAGTAGGAGGGGACACACAATCTTTGGGTGGGAATAAAAAACGGAGTATATACATATTCAGAGAAAGAGCCTTAGGTGCTAGGATGTTTTAAACCAAAAGTCAGCATCCTCAGGAAAAAATTTCAAATAGAGTGATTTATGTATGCACTGGTCAATGACCATAATAAATTCTAACTATCTAAATAGAGTAAATGAGGACAAGGGAAAGTTGTTTGCTGTAGTTAAGCATGAAAAGAACAGACCAGCTGTTGCTGGTGTCTACCACATATTTCTTTATTTTAAGTTCTTTTAATTTTTTATCTAATGTACTGTTCATATTGTACTGGTCTGTGACTGTAACAATAAATGACTGACTGACATATTTCTTTTTAGATCATGAGCCTTTGGGGGGACAAGGAACCATCTTATTTTTCCCCTATATAAACTGCTTTGAGAACATTTTTAAGCATTATATAAATATTGTTCATAGATAATGATAGTAATAGGGACAAAGATGACACTGCATAAATATCAAGTGTATTTACCATATACAGAAAGGCTAGATACCTAAAAACATTGAACAAAATCCATTCATTATTCAGCAAACTGGTGACAAACACTACAAATTGATGCATTTTCAACTAAAGCTAAACACTTTTGAGGTAAACAGCCCTTTTCATTTTTGCAAAATTTAATCATATCCATAGAGAGAAGATGTGGAAAACTGTAGGATTAATCAGGAGGAAGGCAGGACAAGAGGGAATTAACTCAACATGAGTAATATCTCCTGATTTTGTCCAAAGTGTGTTCAGCAAAAACCAGAAAACAGTTTACAAAATCCTCAGTGCTCAAAGAAATGAAATCAATGTGCAATATGTTACTGCAGAAGATACTTCCCCTGGCCTTACATATCCAATTTGTAGCATTGACAGAACAAGATTAACATAATTCTTCCCTGCTCTAACATAAGTAGCATGCTGTCTTTCCAGGTGCAAAGGAATCTTGAAGTCATCTGCAAGCTTGTGTGTGCAAGAGTTGGGTGTGCTGGAATTCCAAGCAGAGTTGGAATTATGGGAGGACAGGTAGGTAGCCTTCAGTTAAATTCATGAGACCCACTCGCTGACTCCCCACAATGTAGCCATATCATGGACTCCTCTGCAGCTTTCTTAAAACAGTAGCTAAGAAAGCCAGAATAAAAAGATAAGGGTGGTGTTCCCCTCCCCCCTCCCATAATTCAAGCACTGGGAGAAAGATCTCCTTAAAATTTAGCAGATAAAGGCATGTGAAGGTCACCAAATTAAAAGAAAAACAACCGGCAATTCAACAGAACCAAAACTACTCACTGTATTTTGTAAACGTCTTCAGCAGTGCAAACATGCCTCACTTTTTCAGCGCATTTTTGAGCCCCTTTTAAAGTATCCTCATCAGTTCTCAGTTATGTCCGCATGCAGCAAAATCTGATTGGTAACATCATGCTGTGACATCAGCCTGTTCACTCAGTGATCCCTGATTACATAAAATCACCCATGTGACTAATCAAAGGGCGAGGGGGGGAGCAGTAGCCAGAAGGAGAAATTGCACAAAAGAAGTAGCAGCTAAAGAAAATAAGATCATCAAAGGGGACGGGGCAGAGGTGAATATTTGGATAGCCTGTTTTTCAGAAGACATTTCCATCTCATTGAAATTATTGTATTTAATGTATTTATTCAACACATTTGTATACTGCCCAAAACACAAGTTTCTGGGTAGTTTACAACAAAACAATAAAAACAATTTAAAATTTAAACTGTTAAAACTATTAAAAATCCAACAGTAAAAACAGTATCTAATTAAAAGCCTGAGTGAACGAATGTGTCTTGACTGCCTTTTTAAAAGTTGTAAGAGATGGGGAGGCTCTTATTTCAGCAGGGAGCATGTTCCAAAAGTCTTAGGGCAGCAATGGAGAAGGCCCATCCTCCTCCATTGTTAGTGGAAAAAACTAGAAATTACTAGTTTTTACCCACAATTTTATACTAGAGAACATTCTGTGCAGTTCTGTGTGACAACAGATGCCTCTACTCTACCTTTGCTGTTCCTTTCATGTCTAAATACAACAAACAACTTTCCCTTGTTCTCAGTCATTCTATTTGAGAATCATTTCTGCAGATGTTGACTTTTGGGGTGGTGGGGGCGCTGACTTTTGGTTTAAAACATACTGGCACCTTAGGCTAAGTGTCTCCGAATATGTGCAGTTTTTATTCCCAACCAAGGAGAAACTTATTAGCTTGTGATACTGGTTGCATTTGAATGGGAGACTAGGAACGTGAGTACTGTAAGATATTCCCCTAAGGGGATGGAGCTGCTCTGGGAAGAGCAGAAGGTTTCAAGTTCCCTTCCTGGCAGCATCTCCAAGATAGGACAAGATTTTTAAGGAGAGGAGAGCTGGTCTTTTGGGAGCAAGCATGACTTATCCCCATAGTGAGCAGGGTCTTCCCTGGATGCATATGAATGGGAGACTTGATGTGTGAACACTGCAAGATATTCCCCTCAGGGGATGAAGCCGCTCTGGGAAGAGCAGAATGTTCCAAGTTCCTTCCTTGGCTTCTCCAAGATAGGGCTGAGAGAGATTCCCACCTGCAACCTTGGAGAAGCCGCTGCCAGTCTGTGAAGACAATACTATGCTAGATAGACCAATGGTCTGACTCAGGATATGGCAGTTTCCTATGTTCCTATGAATGTAACTCGTTTACCAACTCTGCCCTTCTAAGCCTGCACAACATGTAAACCAGTCTGTTTAAATGGGATTCCAGGCACACACTACATAAGTTCTTACTCACCAATATAAGGCCTAAGAGGCAGCTCTCTATATTATGGAGCAGTGAGCATGTCGCAAATTTGTATGAACATTATGAAGCAGTAAGCATATTTGTATTTACATTGCACATAAACCATCAACCAGACATCACATTTGTGCACATGTACCAATATGAAAGCTCAGGGATGTGCATTAGCAGCAGCAACATTTAAAAAAAAAAATTGTGGGTGGTGGCAGGGACTTTGCATCCTCCATATCTAATGCCCTGACAAGACTCATGAAATTCTGGTCCTGTAGTATTCTGGTAGATTCACAGATTCATGACCAGGTATGCCGCATTACAGCAGAACATTTTTACTAGATTAGTCAGAGGGCCCAGCCCACAATGATTCTTCTAAAATGTTACAGTTCTAAAACTAAAAGGTTCTTAGAAGAAATTAAGACCTGATAGTATAAATAATCCTAAGGCTATATCATTTAATAGAGAATATCTATCCCCTATTATTTTAGTATGATCCACAGAATCCAAGCAAATATAATTATGAGAAATATAATTTCATATAAAATCTTACTAGTTCATAAATCTATGAAAATATCAACTTTTATATTTTGTTCTACCCATTGCAATGCCATTTCCAATAAATGTTTGCTAGTGTTTCCATTAGTGAGAAGAAGCATTTGTTTCTTAATCTATCTACAATTTATCTACAGTGCAGGACACTTAGAACAGCTCATCTAGCCCACCGGTCTGATTATGAAGGCAAAAGCATAAAAGAAAGCATTAAAATGGTGAAACAAAATGTAAAGCCACTCTGACAGTTGGTATTTATGACTTGTTTGTGTATCAAATGAAGTAGATGTATTTTATTTGTTAAGGTGGCTGTTTTAGGCTTGTAAGTGAAGATAAATTCAAGATTTATGGCCTTCTGCTTGAACTGGACACTATAAATTCAAATCACTGGGACTGCATCTCTTCTATTCTTCTCTCCTGCCCCCAATACACACCATTTTTTAATCTTCTTTATGTCTCTCAGAAGTCATTTGAAGATAATGTATTATCATTCAGGGATTTCTGAAAGGGGAAGCCAAGTTGGCATAATGCAGTTATCCCTATGCCAATGCTGCAATTTAACAAAGAGGCATGTTAAGTCTGATGAAGATGATTTGTGCAGCTGGAATGGGATGGGCATTTCAGTGCTGTCTGTCCCTCCCCCCTGCCTGAGATTGTATTGTCATACCTACTTGCCTTAATGATTTAGTCTTGCATTTTCTCACTGGCTACTTGGGCCATCTCAAGGCCCACCATTCCTGTAAAGCCCTAACGAAGGCTAGGTCCTGAGTATCTTCGGGGACTGTCATCTCCTATTTGTCCCTCCTCTTTTCGATCGCTCAGCTATGCTTTACATTTCCTCTCCTATTCAAGTGAGGCTGGCAAGAGCAGAAACTAGAGCCTTCTCAGTGGCAGCACACAGGCTCTGGAATGCCCTGTCAAAATAGATCTACCTATCTCTTCACTTGCAATCTGTTGGTAGGTGAATACCCTTCCTTGCTCACACGACCTACTACTACTCCAGAGTTGCTAACTGGGAATGGCAGAAGGCTGCTGAATTGCTCAATATGCTTTAATAAGCCACCTCCAGTCATCAAGTAATTATTTTACACCTTTCTCCATCTGAAGCATTGTCAAATTTAAGATTACATTGCATTTCAAAATCAAACCTCTCTGAATAAAACATATCGATCTCCACAGGACAGCATGAGTGCCTTTCCAAAAAAAAAAAAAAAAGCACATAAAATATATTTCAAGAGCACTCCTTTGGAAACACCCAGGTGGTTCCAGGGCTGAATGGCAGGATGCCTGTTTCAGCAGATGCAGTTTAATAGGAGGAGGGGGGGGGAGAAGACACCCTTAAACACCTAATACCACAGAATGATAGAGCTGGCTGAAAGAGACCAACTCTTATCTACAGAATTCACTACCACAGGATGTGGAGATAGCCACAAGCTTAGATGACTTTAAAGCAGCATTAGATAAATTAAGAAAGGATAGATCCAGCAATGGCTGTTAACCATTGTAGCTGAATGGAAACTGCATGTACAGAAGGTGTATCTCTTTTTAAAAAGCTTTTATTGTTATCAAAAGGGAAGAAGTGCACAATTGGAAACTGCATATGCTAGAGCTGTATCCATCTGAGTATGAGATGCTGCAGTCCAAGAAGCAAACTGTGATGAATACCCTTGTACTGTGGAGAAAATGAGTGCAGTCTTTTGTACCTTGCCTGAAGGAAAGGAAAAGGGGAAAGCCCTGCTCTCTCAGCTACTCACAGAACTTTCAGTCTTGAAGACAGTGTTGATCTTTTTCAAATGAGACTTGCTCCCTCCTCCCTATTATGCATATCTAACTCAAATTGCTTTTGCTGAAGATTATAATAAAGCCTTCAGAGCAGAGGAATTAATTTTCAACATGTAAGTGAATGTGTGTGCAACAGCAGCAGTGTCTAAAAAATACTCTCCCCCACTTCAGTGGCCCTTTGCGATCTCCCTACAGAAAACCACCTAAGAATTTCTTCTCTGTTTACATTTTTCTTCCTGTTAAAAGACTCAAATTCATGCTCTTGACCTTCCAGCTAACACTTGCAGAGTTTGAGAGCTCCTCCTGCCCAAGGACAGAACTTCAATTCCTCAGTCTCAAACAGAGGACAGGTGCATTTCACAGAGAAAAGCAGTCCTCACACATGTATTTGGGAACTAGTCCTAAACTAATGCATTGCCTTTTGCTCCATTCCTGTAAAATGCTACAAACCTGAGATCAAAATTATTGTTATTTTCTAATGTTTCCAGTAATTGCTGGACACATTAGAACAATTGCTGGACACAGAATAAATTGCTGGACACACTACTAATGATTTAGTAGCCAGATTTGCTCTTCCATTTTTGGTAATAAAAAAGAAGATAAATAATACTGAAAAATGTGAGTTTCAGTATCTTCCTTGCAATTCACGATGTCCAATACCCACCTATAGTACAGGACCCATTCTGTAATAATTAGCTGCAATTTATCTGAAGTTAGTTAAAGGTAAACATATTTAAAATACTCACAGATATAGACTAAGACTGCCAAATTAATCTTTACCTTTAACTTGGGCTCATAAACCGCCACTAGCCTGGTAGCCTGTGGTAAGAACAGCTTCCAGGCAATTAAGCAGGGATTTTTTAAATATTTGGCTCTGTTCCCTCTCAAGCCATCTAACTGCTACATATTATTTACACATGCAACAGGCAAGCAGGCTAGTAGCATTTTTTATAGGCTGTCATCTTTTGTGGACTTGTTTTTGCAAGGCTGCTTTCACATTCCCAATGCAGCAGGAAAGGCTGCAGCTGCTGTCTTTTCCATTCCTTACATCACCAACCCTCCTCCTCCTTCATTTGCTGAAAAAAGTAGACCTTTAATTTTGCCTTTGCTTGCCAGAGCTTGTTCCCTCAGCATATCTGCACTACAAAAGCTTATTGGTTCTGTACCCCTTTCTGTTATGGTGAGTATGCTGATAATTCTTTATTAAGGATCCCTACTCCCAGAAATCCCTGGAGAGAGGAAATTACTATATCAACTCATGTATAGATATGCCCAACTGACCAAGAACAGGAGAGCTGGGGAGGAGAGCTGGGTCTTGTGGTAGCAAGCATGAACTTTCCCCTTTGCTAAGCAGGGTCTGCCCTGGTTGCATTTGAATGAGAGACATCTGTGAGCACTGTAAGATACTCCCCTTAGGGGATAAAGAATCTGCATGCAAAAGGTTCCAAGTTCCCTCCCTGGCATCTGCAAGATAAGGCTGAAGGAGACTCCTGCTGGCAGCACTGGAGAAGTCGCTGCCAGTCTGTGTAAACAATAGTAAAATAGATGGATCAATGTTCTGTCTTGGTATAAGGCAGCTTCCTATGTTCCTAGTACTTTGCTTACAAAGAGTGGATCCTGCAACAAGGGTGGAATAAAATTTCAGAGCAACTCTACTCTGCTATGGAATGCTAAACGTGGGGAAGAAGGTTCTTTTTCCAGACTTCTGGACACTCAAAACTTAATTATGCATACCATTACCTTAGTGTACAAACAGTAGCTATAATTACACTTAACTCTTTGTAGGTTAGTGAGCTCCATACAGCTTTCCTTGGTGACCTCTCATTGCAATGATTTGAGCTCTCAAATACACACAATACAGAAATATCAAACTGATAAACAGAATTGCAGTTTTAATCTAATTAACACTGCCTACCACTACTACACAGTATAGGAACAGGGGTTATCTTTATTTCAGTGGATCATGGAATCCATCTGCACCATCAAGTTTTAGAGATTTAACCCACTAAATCCAGTAACTTCATATTGAAGGTAGGACCTTCAGTGTTTCATCTCCTCCCCATCACTCCCATCACCCCCAGATTAACATACACAATTCAGACCATGGCTTCTGTTTTTAGAATGATAGCTATGAAGTTGGTCTTGGACATCTTTTATTTGTTATAAATATGTATACCCTACCTTTCCATTCATTAAATGCACATGGTGGCAAATAAATAAAATTTAACAAAGCAGGGAAACAAATACTACCTGCTGGAATAGGATAGTTTTGGCATGCTGATGAAAGGCCATCAGGAAGGTGGAGAGATGCACACCCCTTAAAAGTGCATTCCACCAGCTGTGTGTGGCCATTAAAAAGGGCCTCTCCCACATGCCTAACATATGGACATCTAATATTGCTGGGACGCAGAGGAGAGACTCTCCAACCTATTTTAATAGGTGTATGGGAAAAAGACAGCTCCTTGGGCTGAATGTTCAGGGCTTTAAAGGTTAGGACCAGCACTCTGAATTAGGACCAGGAATGTGCATAGTAAGGCATCTTGACTTGTGACTCATCACACCAAATGTAGCCCACATGTATGGTAGTCAACCAGGCACTCAACCTGGCTGCCTGCCTGCCTGAAATGGCAAAGCCCAGGGAAGGGTTGGGGAGTGATATGAGTGGTTGATTATGCTTGTTTATGCAAGTCACGCAATTCAAGCAGATCGGTTGCTGGCAATGTCTGATTGAAAACTAGGGGTGAGGGACAAAAATGAGCTGCAAAAGCAAGCATAGCTCTTTGTCCCTCCTGCAGTTATCAGAAGCAGAATAAATAAATAGCAATGCCTAGCATATCGATAGCACTTCTGAGCGTTCATATTATTTCACGAACATTATAATTCTTATAGTAACTCTGTCAAGTAGGGCAGCATTATCCCTATTTGACCAAGGCAAGATTTGAAAATTGAACTTTTAGGTTCACAACTCAGTCTCTTGGCTTGGCTACTATGCTACACTGGCTCTCAAAATAGGAAAACACATCTAAATATATGGTCAAATTAGAATGACCTGTATACAGGTCACAAACTCAAGTTTTGTTAGCATGGAAGTTGGTTACTTTTGCACAGCATTTTCCCACACGTATCCAGCCCTGTTGGTGGTATCTATCACTACCTACCACATAGCAACCTAAGACATCACCCCCGTGTCTATTGAGGTATTGCTACAGAATTATTCCCCCTAATGCTTGTTACAATGCACCTGAACTTTTCCCACAATGAATTCATCTGCTCTGCAGATGCAGGAAGGAGACACTTGCAGACAGAATGAAAATAGCAACAAAAACCCTACTATTTCTCATCAATTCACACAAGGCTATGTTTTAGAGGTTGTTGACATTATCTGCCCTGATTGTTCATTTATTCCATTAGTATCCTGCTCTTTCTATAAAGTGCTTAGGGCAATAAACATGGCTCCATTTTCGTCTTCTCTGAATAATCATGTGAGGATAGTTAGGCCCAAGGTCCCACAGTGAGAGAGAGAGGATTTGAAACGATATCACCTGGTCATCAACCAACATGACAGCCACTATATCACACTGGCTTTCCCTCTCTAACACCAGTTTAGGGCATGAAATCAACTAACAAAGACAGAGGTGTCATATATAAAAGGCTAGGCTGGGGTCTTATCAAGCCCTCTGTGGTCCCCAGTATGGCCCATAACAGCCCTGCCATACATCACAAAATTCAGTTGTTCTCAGAGCTGAAATGCCACAAATGAAAGGCTGACAGGCTTTCCCACAAATAGGTACTCTAGCTCATCGTTTCAGTCAACATGTACTTGAGACAAATTTTCAACAAGTCAATGTCCGTTGCATTGTGGGTAGCTGGGGTAAGCAACTATTGAGTATTAGAGTGAGAGAGGATCTTTTTTCAAAGCCTTCTTTCTCTCCTACCAATGCGCAATTTCCCTGCCTGGGATATATGTTAGGAAGGAAAACACTTGCAGTGGGTGGTAAGCATCAGAAAGAAATGGACGTTCATCAAAGTGTGGCAGAATTGATGTGGGGACAGAATTATGGAAGCAGCCCATAGTCATGTGATGCACTCAGTATGGAAGCTAGCCTTCCAGTTCATTTGGGTTTTATATCCACAGTTTAGGAAGAAGAAAAATTACCCTTCTACTGGGAAATGTAATCACTTGATAGCTGGTGGAATGCACAGATGTTTGTTTTGCTCTTTTGTGGTCTGCCAGCTCAGTGTTTACATGCATTCAGCCTTACCAACAAGCTACTAATTGAACTACTTCATTTTTGTCATCTTCAGAAGGACTTGACACAAAATGAAAACAGATGTTTCTGATTTCCATGGGAATGAGAATTTTGTCTTTGGGGAGGGGGACTTGTGTTACTCATCATTGATGGTGCCACATAAAGCAATGGACACCTCTTTGTTCCCTCAAATTGCTCAACAACTAGGGATGTGCCAAAATGCGATTCGGCATCTGAATCACAGGCACATCCCTTTAAAAATGAGGGCTTACTCAGCCCCTTTAACATGGAGGGAACAGGTCATCTGCTCCTCCTAATTGCTGCCATTGCCGTAATCCTGGCACTCCCCCCAGCTGTGGCCATGCACTCACGGTCATATCCCAGCTGCCCCTGCATGACACCGGCCCACACATGGCTGCATGCATGTGCAGAGGCCATGCGTGTGCCAGTGTCATGCACGGACAGCTGGGAGATGCCCCACCAGTGTACAGGCATAGCTGGGGGGGAGCATTGGAATTATGGAAGTGGTGGTGATTGGAGGAGCAGGTATGGACTTGCTCTCCTTTGTATTAAAGGAACTATGTAAATCCTCAGTTTTAAAGGGATATGCCCATGATTTGGATGCCAAATCACATTTTGGGAACATCCCTATCAACAACAATAATTTAGTTATTCATGTAATTATTTTTTAACCTCTGCTAACTTGTAACAAGTTAACCCCTGCTAACTTGTCAAATGTGGTGATTCTCTTTATTTAGCAGGGGGAGAGCAACTGGCTCTATCCACCCCCACCACAGTACCTCTAGTGACTGTTGCTGGTGTCTATCTGATGTTGCTTTTTAGATTGTGAGCCCTTTGGGGACAGGGTTCCATCTTATTTATTATTTCTCTGTGTAAACTGCCCAGAGCCATTTCTGGAAGGGTGGTATAGAAACTGAATAAATAATAAATAATAAAATTTAATCCATGTATACTTAAAATATCTGGCTGTTCAACATGGATTGCTACACGAACAATTATAATTCATTAGAAACACCAAAAACAATAAAAACCCAGCAGCAACATCATCCATAAACAACTGGGACAGCTAAAATGATCAGTGTATAGCAGGAGTGGCTAGTCTGAGGCTCTCTAGTTGTTACTTGACTACAAGTTCAATCACCCACTGTCAGCATGGACAGTGCAACTGGGGATGATGGGAGCTGTAGTCTAAGAACAGTTGAAGAGCCTTAGATTGGCCATCCCTTGAGAATACCTTCAACCCACATCACAAGAGACCCCCTAGCTAATACCAAACCAGGACCCATTTGCAGAGATTCTGTATGCAAGCTACCTAAACTCATTGAGGAACTGTCATTGCCACACAGTCTACCCACAAGTCTATGATTACCCAAGTCCATCTAGCCAAAACAGCAACAGACCAACCAGGAGTCTATCAAACAATAATGAAGTGCAAAATTCTACTCTAGAGCATGAACCCTTTAAGACTCTCAGAGAGGACAGAGCTTCTTGGATAGACAGTACAACTGTTATGGTAACGGTTCAGTCTGGCTCTGAAACCTGCCTGAAAGTTGTCTACTTCTTGGGAACTATCCTTGGTACTGCAAATCCTGTCTCTGACCCTGACCCTTTATGTTCCTGCTTCCTTATCTTACATTCGTGCTTGGCCTCTCATGGAACATTCTCCATCAGGCAAGCTGTGCTTACACACTCCAATTGCCCTCTGCCTCCTAACCACCTGTCAGGTGAGCTCAGAGCATCACACTCACTGCAGATTCTGGAATATAGGACTAGATATTGCCTTTGCTGGAAAGAAATTTGGAGCAGGGCATGAAAATTTTGGTGTGGGCTAAGTCTACTGTGATTCTTTTAATCTGCAGTTAAAAGTTTTCTCAAGTACAGTAATGGGACATTGTCCTGTATTTTTAAAAGGATCATAAAAACCAATCGTTTGCACAAAATTGTGTGGACATAAAAGGTATTAATGGTAATACAATCCCCATGAACAAGAAAAAAGGAAAGAAGCACAAAAATATGAGTACTACAGTTAATAACTTGATCATATGTACAAGTAATTGATGTGGACAGGCTAGGCACACCCATATATCATGTTCAACTACAGCAGCCTCCATTTCACATGCAACATAAACTAAATGTCAAGAGATCGGTTGCCAGAAAGTTGCCTTAATATGAATAAATCCCACTCCAACCCAAATGCAAAGCCAAAATATATAGCCACATCTATAGCATATGAGAAAAGGAATTGCTGGGTGTGCTCAAACTGCAGAGATGATTGCATGACTAACCCATTCCACAATTTCCAGAAAACCACATGTGGTGGGAGGGATAGAATCTGCAACTATTTCCATTTTGTTTTTCTAAAACAAAGATTTGGTCTTCTGCTTTTATTACTTCAACCTTGTGTTTTGTGTCTCCTTCAAATGTGCAAAACTCAAGAGGAAACTGAGCAAGTCTAATCTTCCAACTCACTTGGGTTCAGTGATCTCTCTAAGGCGTGCACATGTGGGTGCACTCACACATTTTTTGATGTCTGCTCAGTTAATTTTAGATCCCTCTCAGGTTGAATCGGGAAGGCCCTACCCTGAATGCATGTGCGTGCACACTGCCTTGATACTGCCACCCAGAACAAAACGCATTCCACACACACATGAAAAAAAATTAGAGAGAATACTGCTTGGGTTCTTATTAGAAATAGATACATATCAATCATAAGCATTCATGGCCCAGGAGCCAGGCACTTTGCTTTACTTTCTATTTTTGACTGCTTAATACAGTGGATATACAGTGATTGTATTCAAGTATTCTTGAAGTTAACTGAGAATTAATAATTACTGACAAAACCCACCATATTTCTAGAAGTGAAATGAACAGCAAAAGAGGGTTGTCTGGTAAATTTTGAAAGACCTGAGTATATTATTGGGAGTTGCACCTCTATCTAAAGACCTAAGAAAATATAGTATCTAAACTAGAAGACGACCCCAGTCTCAATGCCAAAAATATCTAGTCAAGAGTGAGTGATACTGGCAAGGACCACTCTCCAGGATCCTAGAGAGCTGGACTTGAGACCCATTACTAAGGAAGGTAGAAAAAACTTCATGGAAAAGGGGCAATTTATTTGCTGGAAACAACCACTTCTCTGATGCATGGGGTTTCACAAAGCAACCCGGAACTTTTGAACTTAGTATGTGGAAAGACACCTCTAGAGCATCCCATGTGGCAAAGCATGGAAGTGTATGATGTGATGGCTGAAAAAGATAACAAATAAATCTTTTTAAAATATTAATTCCAAATGTACAAAGGGCCACAGCCACAGCAGGGCCTGCAGGGATACTTGAGGTTCCTTTCCTGAATGCTCAGCTTGCTTAAATTATTATTTTTTTTAAAAAGAGTAAACCACTAGCTATTTTATTTACAGAAATATATTAAACAGTTGACAGTATTCTATCCAACTGCTCATTAGGAAGTAAAACGTCTCTCCTTCCAACCAATGAGTGCAAAGAACCAAGAATTGACCAGCACTTGAAACATATTTTTAATTTTATCAAAGTATTTATTTAACATTTAATAAATCAAATGACTAGTTTAGACTATTTGTATTTAGGTTTGTAATGATATTTTATCTCCCCTGCCCCACACAGACATTCCTGATTACAGCCTGCACATACTTCCCAAATGAACACATGCTTAGTAGATTACAAAAACAATCTGGAAACATGCAAAATGTTAATTTTATAATTAACTATTCCTTATGGTGTTACACTGGATGATTGTTCAAGGCCTCCCTCCCCCCTGCATCATACATATCCATTTTTACCATTCTTTAAGGGAAGCCAGAGTTCTCTTAAAAATGAATAAGTACCCTATGAGGTGTATCAACACACTGATGTTTACTCTATACTGGAAACTGTCAAATTTATCTCACAAACATGGAATAATGTCAAAATTGCTACTTGTAACTGTATTAAGACAGCAAAAGATTAAGGTTCCAAATGATGCAAGATACTACCAAACATGCTACCAAACATTCACAGCTCTTCCAAATTCTAAAAGTATGACCAAAAGAACATAGGTTAACTATAACTAAACTCCTATGACATCTACATCCAGTGTCTCCAAACACATGCATATTCTGCAATCAAAGGCAGAAGTAGAAGAATTACATTTATCTGAAGCAGGGAGAAGCAGCAGAACTGATTCTGAATGAAACTCAATTCATTGTGACATTGACATGCATCGATATTGGTGAAAAGTTACATATACACACACCCCAGTCTTGCTTTTAGAATTTTGATTTATCAGCTTCTTTGAATTCCCATTTGTATTCATGGAAGTATGAATACATTTGTACTTCATATTTTTGTTTTTGGTATTTCATCATTCTTCACTATTTCACTTAGCCTCATAACAACTTTGAGGTAAGTTAAGTCAACAGAGAGCTACTTGCAAAAGGATTCTCAACGGTTGCACATTGAGTGGGAATTTTAGCCTGGATTGTCCATATCCATACTAATAATCTATATATTGCACTACAAGATACTCCCCTAGTATCATGGATACCACTTGTGCCTATCTGCCTATATGAAAAAGTTAATATTTACCATGCAATCAAATTTCCAGAGCCCAAAGGTCATGTACTCTCATGTCGCTGTGAGGGTGATGAAAAGCGATTGGTTATGGAAGTGATATCTTGTCGGATCATATTCCAAAGCTTCCACATACCCTTTCACTAAGCCCGCTGCCTTTCCATCTCTCTCCAGTATCTTGTTATAGCACAGCTCAGCTGATGGCTAAGGAGGACTATATTGGCACATCACTTCCATTTAGCTCAGGCGTTATCATTCCCCACATCCACCAAATTCCCATGCCTTTTTTGTTTGTTTTGTTTTTTGCAAATCTGCATGTATGGTGCTTTAATGTAATTATTCTGCTAGCACCTCCTCCATTACCATCTTAAAACTGAAACAAACAGCAGAGCAGACAATGAGGAGAGCTGGTTTTGTGGTAGCAAGCATTAAGCAGGGTCTGCCCTCGTTGCATATGAAAGGGAGACTAGAAATGTGAGCACTGGAAGATATTGCCCTCAGGGGAAGAGCAGAAGGTTTCGAGTTCCCTCCCTGGCTTCTCCAAGATAGGGCTGAGAGATATTCCTGCCTGCAACCTGGGGGAAGCCCCTGCCAGTCTGTGAAGACAATACTGAGCTAGACAGACCTACGGTCTGACTCTATATATGGCAGCTTCTTATGTTCCTATGACTAACACCATACCCTCATCAAGAAATGTATTTCTGAATATTCAGCCTAAGGCAGTGCTCTGTTTAATTCAAAAGCTTCGGTACTACATTGTAAACACTGATTTATCCAAACAAAAGTAATTATATTGTACTGCTCTAGAAAATTTATTCTGAGGAAACAAGATGGCCATTTCTGAAATATCTCACTCCCAAGAACCTCAGTATGATATATCTGGGTTTATTTCATTAGTCTCACCAAAATTCATGCTTAAACAATCTGTGCCCACCAGCCATGTAGTGTGACCTGCAAGATTCTCTTGTGTTTGCAGTCCCAGGCAATCAAACCAAAAAGAGTGTTTGAGGTGGCCAGGGGCGTAACTACCATTAGGCAAGGGGAGGCGGCTGCCTGGGGGCCCCCACGCCTCGAGGGGCCCCCTGAGGCAAGTCACATGACTATATATTGTGCAGTGTGTGTGTGTGTATCAGTAAGGGGCCCATTTTAAAATTTTGTCTCTGGGCCCACTCCAGCCTTGTTATGTCCCTAGAGGAGGCAACAGCACATGAAACAAAGAGAAGCCACAAAGTTGCACAAGAGCCAGTTTATGATTGGTTTCGAGTCAAAAGAATCTTCCTTGGGGCAACTGAACAAGTTTTAACAAAGGCATGGCTTATATAGGCTTACACATTTATCAGACAGAGTCTCAGTCAGGCGGCAGCAGCAGCAGCAGCAGCAACAGTGGTTTAAGCAGATCCAGGTGGGTTGCAATACATGGTTGTTGGTGAGCTGCATGTGGTTTAGTGGATCTCACTGTGCAGATATATTCTAATCTGCCTCATTCAAGCAGATGGCCCAAAGAGCGCTTCCAAATGTCCATGGCCTGAAAAGACATCTCTACCACCTCCAACATGCCCAATAGATTGTCAGCACAAATGAAGGATGAAGAGTAAGCCTGGCTGCATGTCTGGCTGCCAGTCTGCTTTGACAACAGGAACCACACTGCATTTCATAGCCAATCAATAGCCCATAAAGCTGGCATTCAGCTACAGGCCTGCTGCCAACTAGCTGTAGCTGCTGCATTTTTTCAAAGCAAGATTACCTATATTAAATTTTGAATTAGTACAGGAGCCCATATTTTATTTAAGTAAGTAATACAGAAGGAGATGCCAAATGAATCAGCAAAAGAGAAGAAAACAGTGTGTGTCTGGCAGGAGAAAGGAACTATCTGTATGGATAATTGAATCACTGTCAAGGGAATGACTGGGATGTCATCTCTTGCCCTGCTCTGCTAATGTTGGGCAAACCCAAAGTAGCTTGATAATTCATGGCTTACATGGTTATATAAAGGCAATAACTGTGTTAAATGTGGTTTTCAAACTGTCTACCTTTCCACATCTATTTGTCTGCTGAGGAACCTCAGCAGGCTTGTGGGAAATTGTGTTCAGTTGCTGTGGGAAATTGGCCAGACCGGTTTGGGCAACATTTTTGTACTGCTTGAATGGGTAGACTAAATGGGTACACTAAAATACACCCACACTCCACAGAAAATTTTGAAAACTACTATTTAAACATACAAGCTACTGTATGTAAACCCACTGTATTAATTCAGATTCACAGTCTTGCCTCTCCCCACAGCGGACGTGCCCTTAGGTATTCTCCAAGCCATGTAAGTGCTGCTTATTTGTGGATAGCTCCCACATGGCTGAGAGAACCATGTGACCAGGACCTCATAGTGGAGGTCTTTCTTATGGAATTTATTTATTCTTACAGTTATATTTTGCTTTTCCTCCAAGGAGCCCAGAGTGATGTACATGGTTCTGTTTCTCCTCAAAACAACCCTATGAAGTAAATCAGGTTTATTTAATTTTATCTATCTATCAAGCAAATAAATATTTACTTGAGAGTTGTTACTGGCCCAGAATCACCCAGTGAGTTTCATAGCTGAACAGATATTTGAATGCAAGTCTCCCCCGTTCTAGTCCAACACTTCACCCAGCCCTATGTTGGGTAGTGCTGATGAAACACATCAGAAGGGCACTGCTGGATTAGTCCAAAGGTCCATCTATTCTAGCATTCTGTTTCCCACAGTGTTTATTTACACTTGTATCCTGCTCATCCTCTAAGGAGCCCAATCAGATGCCTCTGGGAAACCCAGAAGTGGGACATGTAGGCAAATAACTCTGCACCAGGAGCATTCCCAGATGGGAATGGAGGGTGTGAGTTTTCATATTAGCCAGATTTACCCCAAAGTCCATGAAACATATCAGAGGGCACTCCATACATGATTCGGGTTTTCCCCTGAGTACTGGAGCCTAGCCTGATTTATGTCGGGGGTTAAAAAAAAATTGCATCTGAGTATCTGATATTCCCCAAACTCATAGTAAAGCCTTGCAGTAAAACCTGTGGTAAAGCCTGCTGGCTGGGAAAGCTCCTGGCAGTAGCATACAGTCACTATGTAAATTGACTCCATAGGAAAGACCAGTGATTAGGCCCCATTCACAAAGAAGTTGCTCACAGATAAGGAGCATCTGAATAGACCAGGAAGCATCTAAAGGGCATCTGAGTCAGGGATGAAACAGCAATTCTTCATCTCACAACCTTATTGTGAGAAAAATAATAGTCATAGTAACTCTGTAATACTGGGTCAGTGTGATTTCCATTTTACAGATGAAAATCTGAAGGAAAGAAACAAAAAATCTGCTTCAGACAATGTAGCAATCCATTACAGACGCAGGACTAGTCATACCTCTGCCAAGGTCCAAGTTAACTGGATCACTATGCCAGCTGCCTTTATTTCAAGCTTGATTTTTTTCTTATTTCCCCACCCAAACAATGAAGATTTTATCATTTTTAATGAGCTTTTATCAATTAGCTACCAGATGAAACTTACCACTCCCTCTGTCCCTCATTCTCCAAGACATTATTTTCCCCATCAATTATTTGCCTATAGAGAAGTTGTAGGACATTTTCCCAGATTTTGTATTACCAGCTAAGTAAAGAAAGAGGTGGAATGGCAGGGGTGAGGAAAACATGTTTTGGGTGCTTTTGCTCAAGATTGAATTCATGAGAACTATTAAGCGCACTACATGAACAAAATCCTCAGCTCACAAATTCCGTGTTTGTTTCAAGGGGTCCTCCCACATGACTTGGAGCTTCTTATAGTCCTGGAATAGCGCAAGAAAGGCATAAACTAAAGTGGCTTTCATACCAGTAAAGGAACATTAGAAACAGCCCTAAGTGGCCTTAGGCAAGCCACTTCAGTTGGGGGTGCCAAATTGCCTGATATTCAAACCCTTAGATGTAAGGGATGGATTCTGGGAGCTAATGGGTGATGCCTGGCAGATCACGAGGTGAGGCCTGGTGGGACAGGGAAGAACCTACAAAAAAACTGAAAATATTATTTTACATGAATGAAAAATACATTGAAATTTTTCCCGTAAATATTAGCTTCCACTAAATTAGGACACCAGAATTGGAGATTTGGGTTATTAGATTGGAGAAAAGATTTCGGGGAAATGCAGGAGGCAGGGGGACTCCTCATATGCTTAGCAGAGATCTATACCTCTGCCCTGTACATATACATTGCAAAAGCTGTGGTACAGATGCAGAATCAGAGCTCTGTTTCTTCCTGCAGGGAGAGTTAAATCTCATGGGACTCTTCCACTTGCTGTAAACAATTCTTTATGTTACCTCCATTCTTTCCGAGAGCAAACTACTGTCAGCAATAGCAGTGATGGGATCTTGAATTTACTTGCCCTGCTGTCAGAGGAAATGAAACAAATGACATGCCTAGGAATGAGAAACAATCGGGGGACCTAGAAGGTAATGGTGATGGCTGAAGTTTATTTTTCTCCCACAACTGCCTTTTGAGATTAGATTGTATTAGAAGAATAGCCTGTTTACACCCCATTTATTAACTGGCCTTCTCTCCATGAAGCTTACTCATTAATACTTTGTATTCTGAATCTACAGCTGCCCATTCTGCTTTCAGAGGGTGCACACATAGTTTACTAAAACAATTATGAGTATTTTTATTTTTTTTTAAACCCTGGTGGGACAGGGTTTTCAGATGACAAGAGGATTCAATTGAGTCTCAAGGCCAATTTTTATTCCCCCACCACCACCACTGGACTGTCTATAGGAAAAGATCAAGAGTGGGCCTTGAGCTGGTGCAGGCCTACACACTCGGTCTCTCTTATTCTCTTCCAGCATCACGGGGAGGGGGGACTAAATGGGAGATTATTTGTACACAGGATCTCTCTTAACTGTGGGAATAAATCATCTTTAAAGGGGGTCTAGTTGCTCCGGGTCAGGGAAGACTTTATAGGAACATAGGTAACAACCTTATACTGAGTCAGACCACTGGACCATCTACCTAAGTATTATCTGCACAGATTAGCAGCAGCTTCTCCGAGGTTACAGGTAGGAGTCCCTCTCAGCCCCAAGGAGAGAACTTGGAACCTGAGATGCTCTTCCCAGAGTGGTTCCATCCCCTAAGGGAATATATTACAGTGCTCATACATGTAGTCTCCCATCCAAATACAAATCAGGGCAGACCCTGCTTAGCAAAGGGGGCAATTCATGCTTGCTACCACAAGACCAGCTCTCCTCCCATGAGGAGGTGAGCCATGGGATCTCCCATTTATCTCCCACAGTGAAAGAGTGAATGGGAATAGGGAAGCTAGTCTTGTGGCAGAGCTAGTCATTGGGACAGAGAGCTGGTCTTGTGGTAACAAGCATGACTTGTCCCCTAAACTAAGCAAGGTCCACCCTGGTTGCATATGAAAGGGAGACTAGAAGTGTGAGCACTGGAAGATATTCCCCTCAGGGAATGGAGCCGCTCTGGGAAGAGCATCTAAGTTCCAAGTTCCCTCCCTGGCATCTCCAAGATAGGGCTGAGAAAGATTCCTGCCTGCAACCTTGGAGAAGCCGCTACCAGTCTGTTTAGAAAATACTGAGCAAGATGGACTTATGGTCTGACAGTACAAGCCAGCTTGCTATGTTCCTAAGCAGCAGAAGGAAGGATAGAGCCCAATGCCCTCCCAAACTCTATCCGGGGGCAATGCCAAGACACACTCCCAGTTCTTCTCCAGGGACACTCCCAGGGTCAGTGGGGGAAACTCCAAACCACCCCTTCAGTTGTATACAGATAATTATTTCTGTAAAGCAAGGGAGGCCTATTTCCTGCTTATCACTACCAGTCCTGATCTAGAATCATGTTTTGTTTTCTCAACATTTCCACCTACAAACCTTTGACTTTAATCCCCACTCATTTAAGTTTAGAAGTCATTTTCCCCCAGTTTATATTTTCTAGGAAAGTTATGAAATCACATGAAAGAGCTGGATGAAACCGTATTAAACCAACAGTTCTATCTTCAAGCACAGCAGAATACAGGATCAACAATTTGGGAACCAAATTTAGCAGGGAGTTCTCTTCCACTGGATTAAAAAAAAAGTACACCCTCTGGATTTGCCCTTTGCTAACTTGCTCAAAGATTGCAGTGTGAATGGATGAAAAATCTGGATACTTCACCCCGTTTTACTAGGTTAAGTTTCAGCATGAGTCAAGGATGAGGGCAGGGGTGGTGACGTCACACCCAGGGAAACAATCTAACTTCTTTTGGATATGTGATTTCATGCTGTTATTCACTATCTTTTAAAAGGCAGTATCTTTTAAAGTGGCTGGTCCCTTGTAAAACGGGCCTTGACTTCATCTCTCTGGCATGGTTTCTTTTTACACTGCCATGCAGTAATCCTTGTACACCATTGTTCCAAAGGCCTTACGTAAGGAAGCGTCAATGAAATGTTACTCTCATTGTGTCTGCCTGCGGTAAATAAAGAATGGATCTATTAGCTCCCAGCCCTAGCTTAGGCAGGAGGCCAAATTCGGTCCTCAGATACATGCACGTGACTGCTGCTAATAAGCTCATTGTGATCCTTATGCACTTGCCCCCAAGATACAGTTTGCCTTCATGTTTTAATGCCTAATGTAACAGCAATAATCAAATGATTAGGAGCTGTTTTTAGAAGCTGGGCTATCATTGGTCCTTTCTTTTGTATCTCTAAAAGAGGGCATCAATAATACAAGCAGGCAAGTGAAGGCAGAATTTTCCAATACACAGTGCCTAATTCAAGTATCAATTACACTGAAATAAATTAGTAGTTATCTTTCCTGGAGTTGCCACAGCTACTACCATAAAACCCCTTGTAATCAAGCCCAGAATCCAGTTTTCCACTTTTTAACCTCAAGCCACAAGGTACCATTTGAAAAGCTGTAAGTGGTATGAATTACTCAGTTAAAGACACAGAATTTTGCTGCCATTATCAAATGCAGTAGGATGTAGGAGATAAAGGCAGCTTATCAAATGCAGATACTAAGATGATTAGCAGCGCTGTTGCCTAGAGAAACTTAACAACGTGAGCAACATTTGTTGTGTGGAGTCCCTGGAAATGAAAGATATGCCTGTGGGGTCCTCTTAGCAGGGGCTGAAAGTGTTATTGTGTATCTCTTCCCCATAAGCCATACTTATATTTCTATATATTTCTCTAAGGCATACCCATGGCTAATCCCATGTGTGGCAGTTCTCGTGAGAGTTCGGAGAGCCACAGGATAGCCACGGGATGTTTGAGGGGAAGAAAGCCAGCCAGCAGGCAAGCAGGCAAAAAAACGGGAGGTGAATGGCACGGTCAGATGAAGAAAACAGGGTGGTGCAGGGGGGCAGGTGGGCAGGCGGGGAAACAGATGGCCGGTGGGCGGGGAAGGCAGAAGATGGAAGGCAGGGGACGGGCAGGGAAGAAGACGGGTGGGAGAGGGAATAATGCGGTGGAGGTGGGCAGGCAAAAAAGTGGTGGTGGGGTGGGGGGAGAAAGCAGCAGTGGTGAACTAGGGGCGCAGAT
The DNA here is from genome assembly GCF_027244095.1 of Hemicordylus capensis. NCBI lineage: Eukaryota > Metazoa > Chordata > Lepidosauria > Squamata > Cordylidae > Hemicordylus > Hemicordylus capensis. The sequence continues at coordinate 207,181,940 of NC_069659.1, forward strand.
GCTTTGCACAGGATCAGCTAGTTATTTTTTATTCATTTATTCAATTTATATACTGCCCTTCCAAAAATGGCTCAGGGTGGTTAACATCAAAATAAAAACAAACAATTAAAATCAAAACTATAAAACCAGTATAAAACCAATTAACAGTTAAAACATTTAAACAGTTAAAAACCCTGGAGAACCAGACCAGACATTTACAGCAGTTTTAAAAACCCTAGAAGGCCAGGCCAAACAGATAGGTTTTAAGGGCTCTCCTGATGGCCAATAACGAACTCAGATTACAGATTTCTGCAGGGAGTGCATTCCACAGCCCAGGAGCAGCTACAGAGAAGGACCGCTCTGAGTCGCCACCAGACGAACCGGTGGTAACTTACGACTTAACCAGTCCTCACCTGTCTGCATCAACATCAGGGGCCATCATAGGAACACTACAAACCATGCAGTCTTATTTTATTGAATGTATTTAATCTCTCCTCCCTTACCATTCAAGGTAGCTTTGAAAAACTTTGCACTGCATTGTGCCCGTTATATGTAACAACATTTGGGGGGAGACAATCTATGTATATTTAGCCTGCTACCCCATAAAATGGGAATTCACTGCATTTGAGAAACGTTTTTGTCAATTCTGAAAGATGCCATCAAAGAATCTTAAGCCTGCTCTAGTTATTGCAGCATCTGAATTCATCATTAATCCTTCTGTTTACCAGCAACAGCATAGTATTTCTTAACATTGATGGAAATAACCACTAGTTTATTAAGAACAATCAGGGCTCAGGAAATGTACTAGTCTATGTGATGAGTGAAAAATGATGCCTGACAAGTGAAAAAAAGTCCTGAAGAGTAATGAACCAGTATAGCTTGAGGAACCATTTGATGAGTAAAATATTTTGTCTGACTAGTAAACTGAGCCAACACTTCTTGATCCTGGTTTAAATTGGTTTATTGTAACTATTTGCAATTAACTTGACATAAACTGCTGCACTATGGTCATCAGCATCCATCTCTATGTGCAACTTGTAATTTCTGTCATTGATTTCTAAATAAATATATATTTAACTGTCATCGTGTAATGGGCCCTAAAGGAATTATTGGCATATATAAACACAATTAACCCTGATTAATTTATAGGAACTAATTCAATTAAATGAATAATGGAAGGCTCAATTTCCCAAATGGGGAAGAAACAGAAAACATTTCTGGTCTCTGTGGACACTGCAACAGACAGGCAACCTTTAGGTAGCTTAAAAGCTTTGTGTTGCTCTTGTCCGTGCTCTGTGACATTTTAAAGACTCTCCTGAATCCCATTGTGGTTGGCTGATAATAAATGTGTACTGAAAAGCAACTGATTTCAATAAATAAAGAAATAAAAGAACATGGATGGCATCATGAGTGATGCCCTTGGATTGCTTTTTTTGTGCCTGGTAGCTTTTGCTGCTCATTGACCAGTTGCAGCCTGGTTGGCAGGCACAGCTTTTGTAAAATAATGTACATCTGTTAAAATAAGCTAGATTAGAACCAGGAGTCTCCAGGGCTGCATGAACATGCCCCTTTTGATGAGCCCCTCAGGGTGGCACTGTAGAGAAAGAGATGGGATAGAATTGTCCTCTTCAGCATGGCTCTCCCTGAGCAGGGCTGGCTAGAAATGTTTCTAGGCCAGGGCTACACAACTTCGGCCCTCCTGCAGATGCTGAACTGCAACTCCTATCATCCCTCACTATTGGCCACCATGGCTGAGGATGATGGGAGCGGCAGTTCAAAAACAGCTGGAGAACCACAACTATGCGGCCCTGTTTTAGAATAATGGCACACATACCTTTTGAAGGTGGCATCTGATTGGATAGGGGCAGTCTGTTGTATACATACTTATACAGGGCATGACAGCTGACTTATTAAATTATCTGGCTCATTCCTTGTCATCACTGATTGCACAGAGAAATATGTCTGCAAAGGATTGTGCGGCAAGTCTTTTAAGTGGACACAACCTGCATATTGCCTCCTACTGCACAAGTCCCTCTTTGTCTAACTTCCCAGTATATCTTGCAGAGCTCCATGCGACTTTACACTGACCTGGCCTCACATATCAGAAGTCTGGAAGGAAGTCTTCAGTTATAGAGGAAAGGGAAGCAAGTGGCAAAAAGAACCAAGAAATTGAAATAAAAAACTGAAGCCAATAAGGATATGGCAATACAGTAATTTCATCTTTTAAATTTTAGGTTTGCATAAATTATACTACAGGAACAAGGATTAAAGTGGAGATTTCTGGGTGTTGAGTGTTGTAAGAAAGAACTATAGTTTGGTATGATGTCTGAATTGACAAGCATTAATTTTAGCCTCTGGAGGCCACTGCACACATAGACTGGAGTACTCAGGTAAAAAATGAAACCAAACAGCTCCAAATCATGGTTTCCTAGCACATCTGGAAGCTCAAACAATGGCTGCGTTCCAAAATATGGTTAGCATGGATTCCTGCTAAAAAAATCACCACTCACCCCCAAGCTGCTTTTCCATCTGTGGGGGAAAGATGCAGGTACCCATATATTTTCTCTTGCAGAGAGAAGAGTAGCTTGGGGAAGGATGGTGGCAATTTAGAGGCCACCTTTGGACCTCAGACCAAACCAGAGGCAACCATGCCAGAGGCTCAGGTTTGTGGTCGTCAGAATGCAGGAACCTGCGGTTCCATGAGAAAAGCAACCTGAGGTTTCTGACCACAAACCTGAATTGGAACCCTCAGTTGCTCTTTGGTTTTGCCACCAAAACCTTCAGTCAGAAAGTGGCATCATGGCGTCCAAAGGCTGCCATTGTTTGAAACTGGAGCTGAGCATAGAAATAACTTTCCACTCTCCGTTACCAATTGGCTGCCAAAGCTGACCTTCATGAGGAAGCCCCCTTAGCCAGTTCCTCCCCATTTTCAGGCTCCCAGATTTCAAATCAGGATTGTCTGGGAGTGCAGTATGGGGAAATGGGGGCAAACCGTGGGTCCATTGGACCTGCAGTTTGCCATTGTGTGTGAAAGAGGCCTGAGTGTCACCTCAAGTTCTGATCAATGGCATGTCAGATCTAGTTTCAACCCCATATATAAAGTAATAGGGAATATTTTGCCTCAGTCATTTGTTACTTCTGTTTGAAGTCAGCATTTTAATCACTTAAGGCTTCCTGACAGCTTTGGGGATAGTATTCTAACTGCAAGTGAGTATCATCAATTAGCATCATTCCTCTTGAAGATGAGATGAAAAGTAAAAGATCTAGCACTATGCGGATAAATAATGTCTTGCATCTTGAAAGGTCAATATCAAGTCCACAGAGCTAAAGCTATAACTCTGACATGCTTAGAAAGATAATATACTGTATCCCAAGGCTCCTAGAGCATAACTATAGATGGACAACTCAACTTCTGAAGAATAATCCACTTCATTCTGTGGACAAGTGAGGCCCAGGAGAATCCACTGGGACTTTGTTCTTCTCTAAAACTCTAGAGCTCATATTATGACCATACATTTTAAACTTTTAAAATGAAAGCTTCCTAAGAAATAATTGTGGGAAGGGAGAATTATGCTTGCAAAGAGTGGCCTAGTTCCAATGGAACTCTAAGCCATCATTCAGTGCTACGTGAATGAGCCTAATGCTGCCATGGCCTTACGGACTCATCTCTCCTCTCCTCTCTCATGCAGTTTGTTAACTAATTAGAACAAACAAGGATATGGGTCTCAGTCAGGTCTTTTTTTGTGATGGTATGTGCCAGTACACAGTACAGGCAAACCTCTTTACTTGTGAATTCATTATCCACAGTCAGGAAAATGACACCCGACATTGGCAAGGGGGGGGACATGCCGACCCCGCGGAGTTCATTTCTGGCCACTATTTTAGGGATCTGACCCACAAAATGGGGAGACACCCATGATTTTCAGTTTATTTTCAGCTGTTTGAGGGCACATCGTGACTCAGGGGAAATCTTAGTGAAATTTAGCCTACTTACTACCTATTTATCCCACAGTTTCCAAGTTGCTAATGTTTTGTATGCTCCTGTCAAGCCAAGTTTCCTCCCCTCAAAGGACTAGGAGTTAGGAGAGAGCAATTAACTGTTGTGTATGCTCCTTTTGAGTCTCTAGGGGAGTTGCGTGGTTGTTCTGTCTGTAGGATCTAGTAAGCTGTCTAAAGTGTCCTTTCTGTATAATAAAGGAGCTGTTACAGTGGATTCATGACCAGTACTCTGTGTGGCCTCCCGATTTAACAGTGGTGATGAGGATGGGATCCCCACATGGTGGCAGTACTGCTGTACCTACACTGGAAATAGCCACAAGTGTGAGTAAACCATGGGTTGGTTATTTGTTATAGGTCCAAAGGCCTTGCCCAGGACTCGGCCTGACAAGGCCTTTTGTAGACAGGACGTTTCAGAAAGCTTGAGGCACCCACAGAGACACCATGGGGCATTTTGCTGGTACCAGGCACGCCATCCTCCCTATCTTCAGATACAAAAACCAAGGAAAAAAGTGGGTGCATGGAGGGCAAGTTGTAAGCAAACAGAATTTGTGACACTGTACCACACCATTACTAATCACATGTCACATCTGTTATGACATCAACCTTAGGTTCCAATTTCCCAAATTTGTGGAGCTTGAGCCAAAATGAAATAGCCTTCGCTCTGGTCTTAAACCGACAGGTGTTTTTTTTACTATCTAATACAGGTAAGAAGTCTTACACTTCTCATCTTCAGCTCCAGGCCTAATGAGACAGTCTTGAAGGCCAGTCATGTTGCCATGTCTTATTTCACCAAAGGAGCTCCATTTGCTCCTGCTGTGGACTGCTTTACATCCTAATTTTTCAAAATACAATCAAAATGTATAATGTTAAATAACTCTCCAACAGGGGTATCTGGCGGCAGTATATAAACCCAGCTTTGGCCCAAGACATTTTGGTGACTGAAGCAGGAAAAACAACTCTTATCCCTTGCTCTTAATTCACAGGGAATATAATTCTCTGGGAAAGTTCTTCTGGGAAGACCCAATTGAAATGGAACTCTTGGCAGCTCCCATTCAGTGGGGTTTATACAGGAGATCTTTCCCAGTGAATTGTTGTATCTCGTAGATCGGATGTGTGTGTGTGTGTGTGTGTGTGTGTGTGTGTGTGTGTGTGTGTGTGTCTGCCACGTCCCCTGACAATGGTACCCAAAAACATCAGGCTAAGGTTGCCTTTTCATCTTACCTCAAGCCAGCTCTGCTTTGGCCTAGCATTTTCAAACTGATCAGAAATGCTTGTCTTTGAACAGACAGTCAGATCTATCCTGTTCTGTAGTACTCTGAAACTGAAAAATGCCAATGTGGCAATCACTGTTTTCTGTGAGAGCACCACCTGGAAAAAGCCACCTTCCAATCAAAAAGGATCTCATTGTCTAAACAATGCTGCTTTTCCAACATGATTTCACTTTCAGAATGTAAGGTGCAAGATCCAAAGAACTGAATAACTAGATTCACATGATAAAGGGAGATACAGAGCAAGCCTCTCCTGGAACAGAGGGGAGTTTGAAAATCTAATACAACACAAGGGGCTGTGGAAAGAAAAAACTATCACTGGGCAAACCCTAATTAGTTCTTTAGATCCCAGCCATCACTCCCATTTTACAACCCAAGACAGAAAAATCCCTGGCTTCAACGAGTGACAGGGTTGAGCATTTGTCAGGGCCCTAATACTAGCAAAGGACCAAAACACCAGTGTCCTCTTTACTTTGCAAAGAACACCCAAGAAGGGCAGAGGCAGTATGGAAATATTCTCCATTTCCATGCCTTGCCTCTTCCAGGTTAGATAAGCGCATGGAGGATGCTTTGAGGGCTTCCCAAATCCTAGAGACAGCACTGGACTAATGACAAATTTAACCATGTCTGGGCAAATAAAAGTTAATGAGCTATTTCCTGCCTGATGGCAACATGAGTGCACGGGGCATTCTGGGGAGCCCCCCAATACTGTGGGGTTTGTTGTAGCCTCCCAGTCAGGGGTCTCCTTGTGAGTCACCGCAGCACAGAGCCATGCCACAGTGACACTCGACCATGAAAATGGCGTCCGCTAACCTCATTTGGGGGGGTGCATTTGGGCCAGCTTGCTGCCAGGAGCCACGTGGCTCTCGTTGCAGCACACGGCCAGGATCCCTCAGCTTGATTTCACCTGGTCGTGAGAACAGCCTCTATGTTTGAATGATTGCCTGTGAACACCAGGGAACCACAAGGAATATCTTTTGTACAAGTTACAGTCAAATAACTGGAAGTTATACAAGAGAATACAGGGCTCCCTACTGGACCATGTCCATGATGGTTTCTTTACCTACTACAAATACTGCTAAGACCTATTGTGTAAATCCATTACAACCTGGTCACTCATCTTGAAATAAACAGAGATGAGTCAAAAACCTAATTATCCAAAGGATGAGTTTCCTTGCTTTCAACTCATATTAGAGCAGAACTGGGTGTGACTGTTATTGTAGGGCTGCCACTGAAAACCGCAGTCCCACATCAAGTCCCAACCCCCTTGTAACACCAAGTCAGATTCACCTGTGTCAATTCTTTATGTTTCCACACCAGCAACCACCAATGATGAGAAGTGGAGACAGAGAAACACAGGAGTCTGACACAGGTGAGGCATATACAAGCCAAATATACCAGCCAAACATTACATCTGGTTCCATCCTGAGTCACCTTACAAAGAGGCCTTCCACCAAAGTTGTAACCTGTTAGATCAGGGGTTTTCAAACTTCAATTCCCAGATATTGTTTTGAATAACAATTCCCATCATCCGCATCCCAAATGGCCTTTTGGCTGTGGATGATGGTAATTGTAGTCCAGCAACATCTGGGGTGCAAGTTTGAGAATACCTTGTTAGTTGGAAACCTTAAAAAAATGAAAAGTATTATTAAAACATGCTTCTGTTTTCCCAGTTCAAACTGCAGCATTGTGAATTTCCCCATGAACCAAATTAGTAGAGCAGAAAAGAACAAGGATGGCAACTGCTCAAGTGCCAGTCAACTATTTATATCCCACATAGTAGGGATATAATTAGTAAGGCCACAATCTGAATAATGCTATATCAAAGTACAAAACATAAAGGAGGGAAGCAAAATGTGCTTAAAAACAAAAAAGATCCAATAACTTACAAAAAAGCACCCATGTGAATTAAGTGACATCATGCTAATTAGCTTGGACTTTACACACTTTCCAAGGAGTTTGACTGCTTGAATTTCCTTTAACCAAGGCCATTCAGTCTGTCATACAGGATTGTAAAGATTCCTAGATCAGGATAATAAGTACAGCACTTTTGACTGATGGGGAGGAATTCACTATTTTGCAGATTAACATAAATTGGCAATCCCAATAGTACACAAAGGTCACCCTTCTGCTCCCTTACAGCAGGAAGAGTGGCACTGCATGCTGGGGCTGCCGGATGTATCAAGGTGAGACATAGCTGGGAGGGCAATGAGGGAATTAATTATTTCCTTGTTTCCAGGTGACTATCTAACAATTCTAATTGCTGATGGTGGTAGGCTTAGAGCAGGCCCAGTGGGAATGTTTGCTTTGTGGAATTTTAAAAAGGGAATTATAGAAACTAGTCACAGCAACAGCTGAGAGAGATGTGTCATCTGTCTTCATCTTACAGCCATATCAAATCCTATATTTGCTCAGGTTTGGATTGAGAAGGTGTGGTATAATTATGGTTTTTCAGTTCAGATTTAAACACACACAGAGTTTGGATTCTCTTCCCTTAACCCCCACCCCCCTCCCATTTTCACTTATGGCTACAGAGACGATTACAGGAAGTGTCATTTCCATAGGCATTATGCGGGTGGAAATGGCCACTGTCAGTTAGTGTTTCCTGAAAGGCCGGTTGCCACTATGAAACTGGTAGTAACAGCAAAAAAGCGGGAGGAGCCAGTGTAACAGTACACCAGTTTTACCATTTTTTTGCCCCCTGTCTTCCCCAAACAGAGGCTCAAAGTTCCTCCCTGAGAACTTTCAGCTCAGCCATAATTTTAATTGAGGTCCATGAACTAGATCACACCACTCTGTTAACTGTATCATTTTCGAAGTTGAATATGTGATTTGTTGATGTGCCAAATCTGCTGGTCTCACATGCTGCTCCTTTGTTTTAACATGTTCATTCATTCATTCATTCATTCAATTTCTTTACCGCCTTTCCAAAAATGGCTCAGGGCAATTTACACAGAGAAAAAGCAAACAAATAAGATGGAACCCTGTCCCCAAAGGGCTCACAATCTAAAAAGAAACATAAGACAGACACCAGCAACAGTCACTGGGGTGCTGGGGGTGGATAGGGCCAGTTACTCTCCCCCTGCTAAATAAAGAGAATCACCACGTTAAAGGGTGCCTCTTTGCCAAGTTAGCAGGGGTAACTTGCCAAAGAGTTATTGTTTTATTGACATATGTTTACTGTCATTTTGTAAGCCATTTTGTAAGCCACTTTGACTATAATAGTTAGAAAAGCAGAATAGAAACTTTTCACAATAAAATAAATAGTAATATTGCAATGCCTATACACAACCACTGGGACTTTCCTAACAGTCTATAGGACAGTTTGGAAAGAAACAGGGAAGGGAATAGAATAAGAGCCAGAAAGTTACGTTATGTAATAAATTAAATACAGAAAGAGTATACATTGGACTATTGCTTATAAATTCACTAATAACAGAATCCAAGCTCAAAGCCAGAGCACATACATCTCTTGCCACATTTTGATTAAAACGTGTATACAAAAATTAACAGATCCCAATTTGCATACAGTATTCTTACCTTATTTGCTCATTCCCTACCCTCTCTAGATCTAAGTAAGCACATGTTTAACCATATACAGTATACTCCAGAGCACACCTTTGAAATGTATTTACTTACTATCAGGTTCTGGCAGTACAGGATGTCCTCACTAGGTAGTTAAGTTAATTGCTTTGAATCACTTCTTTACACTAGCCAATTTGGCTTTGAAACCTAGCACAGTTTATGGACTTGAATGTCACATGGTTTGCTTAAAAAAAACTTCAATGACTCACTTTAAATTTAATGACAATCTACATTACTGTGTGCACTGAATTCAACACAACTCAGGGTGACAGTATGACAATCTAATATATTCAATTGTATACACTGTTATAAAAGGGAATCTCTTTAAAAAGATAGAGTTAACCTATGAACCTGATAAAAAGAACTGATCTCCTTGCTAAGATTATGTACAAAGAGATTAAGAAGTATCAGTTACAGAGCTGATTATGCTAGCATCTGCTAATGCTGGAATCTCTAAGCATATTTCACTTCAAATATCACCTGGACTAAAAAATTGCCTGTAGGATGCTATCAAACTCTACTAGAGCTTTCAAAACTGTATACCTCCAGGGAGCTATTTCCATATAGGAATGCACATCTGCCACAGAAACTCCAAGGAGCTCCAGAGGCTTCTGGAGCACATTCTAAGGTTAGGAATATAGGAAACTGCCATATACTGAGTCAGACCATTGGTCTATCTAGCTCAGTATTGTCTTCACAGACTGGCAGCGGCTCCTCCAAGGTTGCAGGCGGGAATCTCTCTCAGCCCTATCTTGGAGATGCCAGGGGGCGAACTTGAAACCTTCTGCTCTTCCCAGAGCGGCTCCATCCCCTGAGGGGAATATCTTGCAGTGCTCACACATCAAGTCTCCCATTCAGATGCAACCAGGGCAGACCCTGCTTAGCTATGGGGACAAGTCATGCTTGCTACCACAAGACCAGCTCTCCTCTCGGTTAGGGTTCGGTTAGGGCTTCCATGTCTCAGAGTCTGACTTGAAATTTCATGGTTTTAGTCATCTTCTCAGGGTCTCCAGTGGAAGGAAGAAAATCTCTGGGTGAAGGGCCAGAACCTAGAGGATATTTTCTGTTTGGCTTAAGAGTTTTTGCTCCACTCTCTGAATGATGATGTACCAGCTCCCAAGTTCTGCCTTCTGAGCCTCAGGAGACTAGCAACACTACACTTTTCATGTGGCACAGTAGCAAAGTCTGTTGGGCCTCAGCATGGGCCTGTGTGAACTGAGAGCATGACCCAGAACACACCCAATAATCTCTATAGGACTATAGCTCAGTAGAAGAAGATCTGCTTTGTATGCAAAAGGTCTCAGGTTCAATCTCTGGCATCTCCAAGTAGGGTTGGAAAAAAGCCATCTGAAACACTGGAGAGATGTTGCCAGTCCCCCGATGGATCAACGGTCTGACTTGGTATAAGGCAGCTTCCTGTGTAACCTATGCAAAGGAAGATTAATATATAGGGCCTGCCTGCCTCTGCATCCTAGCCCTGTTCAGGAGTCGCCCACCCCCTTCTTTTTTTTAAAAGCAGAAGTTCCCTACTCAAATCTTGTCCCCTCACTCCCAATCACCATCTCATCCAGACCAATACAGGCAACCAAAAGAAAGGAAAAGGGATGTTATATGCTGGCCAATGAGGAGCAATGATGGAATCAACTGGGGGTTTTGTGGCCTTTTTGCTTCCTTGAAGACTTTTCAATTAAGAAGCACAATGAGCAATCCACATCAAAAATATATCTGATCTGAACAGTCATACCAAATGCACATATTTGGCTGCATGCAGTCAACACTGCAATATTTGCATATGATTTTAATAGATATTGTGCCAAACTACAACTGGCCATATTGAACATATTTTACAAGGTACCCTTTTTCAATCTCTCACCTCAAATATGTACATTTTATGGGATGAATTATTGTATGTACAATCTGACACATTATCTTGTCTTAGGGTCCTCCGTACTTCCAATCTTTTAGTCGTTTTTGCCATCCCATTTTCATCGCTCTACAATCACAAGAATAACTTAGGGCAAATTCAAACAATTGCCAGCCAGCACACATGATAAGGTCAGGAACGTGCTGAGAGCATGCCTGCCCTCAGGTCACATCCCAATGCACTCCTGGAGGTGTCCTTTAATTGCACGAGGGTGTTCATCCGAATCACCCCTTGCATGTGCTCCAAAACCCTGTTTAACCCTGTGGCTCAGAGAAATGCCTCCAGAGCATGTTGGGACATCATGCTCAGTGTCTCCCTGACCTTATCATGTCTTGTGATCATCCGAACCAGCCTTCACTAAAATCTGGGATACTCGGAGACGGAGTGCCTTCAAGTTGTGCAAACAGGCCTTAGTAGTGGGCCATTATCCTACTATTATCCTACTCCTTCAGAATTTAGGACAAGACATGACTGCTGCCAGTAAAGTCATTTTTATGCTTTTAATCTTTGTGAATATTTGGGGGAGGCTCAAGCAACTTATTTCTAGATCCTGGGACTCAAGTGCCAACATTTGAGATCTCTTCACTTAGAGGAGCTCAAGTTAATTTGTAGCAATAATTCCCAAGCTGTTTGCTGAAGCATAGAGAGGTCAAAGTGTGCCCACTCTAGGCCTGTCAGAGTCTTTATAGAGCCCTGATCTCCATCAAATATATGGGTAGTGACAACATTGTGAGGGAGTATGTAAGGTGTATCCGGAATCCTTGATGTAGACTAACATTACAACGAACAGATGCAGGGGAGTCCAAAAGCACTACCACTCCAGAAAGCATAGTCCCAACCCTGGGCCTTGCCTGACTCGACAAAGGGGAGGGCAAGAGGCAATATTCACTATCAGTGTTCCCTCTAACATGAATTCCCAGATGTTGTTGACTACAGCTACCAAAATCCCCAAGCAAAAGCTCTGCAACTAGGTATTCTGGGAGTTGTAGTCAACAACATCTGGGAATCCCTGTTAGAGGGAACACTGTTCACTATGCTATCTAACACTTGTAAAGAGACTGCCTCCCCATTATCCTGAGAGATGATCAAGACAATACAATGCACCTTTTCAAAGGTAAGCATAACTAGTGCTTCCAATACCGTGCCCCAAAAGTCTGGGGAATACTAGTGTGTAGGAATCTTGATCACAGGTTGTAGAACCTGTTCGTGTATTGCTCTGTAGTTGTACAAAATCATGTCAGATGACGGTATTCCATTCATTCCTTCGCCCATCCATCTTCATTCCCTCCTTAAGTTTCTACCCTGCTTCCCAAATGAAGTTCTCAATAGGTCAGTTAAGATGATATTCCAAAGTGACCCCTAAAAGGCATGGGAGAGGAGCTTTGGTGTGCACGTTTCCCCTTACCCTCACATACCTGGTGATCCAGCGCCTAATCACATGGTGATCAGTTTGTCTGCACAGTTTTAACAATTAGTCAATGTGACATTAAAACCATAAGCTGAGGGATGGTTTGAACAAACTGCACACCCCAGCACGACTAGACAATGGGGCACTGGCATACCAAATGAGGGGTGATCTTCTGAATGCTCATAGTCCTGCCCCATGGAGTTAAAGGGCTGTAGTACTGCCCAAACCAGCCCACTGTCTGAAGCTCCAAAAGTCTTTCAAGGTAGAAAATAAACTCCCTTGCTTGAATGTCACATGACCTACATTTGCATGCTTGTTTCTCCTGATTCTTCTTCTTTTTTTTTAATAAGCCAAAGGAGGCTGAAATTTTGAACAGAGAATTGGAGTAAAGAAGGAGCTACTTAACTCTCTCCCCTCTGGTAATTTTTTTCTGGATGTTTTTCCACTCAAAATTGTTACACCAGCTACTCTTCTCTCCATGGAAGCAAAGGGGCCTTTATCTTTTACTCCATGGGCGGAAAAGAAGCTGCAGAGGGTGGAATTTTGAGCAGAAAATCAGCAGTACTCATATTTTTCCCTCATGGATAGGAAAGCAGCTGCAGGGGACAGGGGAGAAAGAAGATATTTTGAACATGAAAATTGCCAGAGGATGAAGAAACACACACACACACACACACACACACACAGAGAGAGAGAGAGAGAGATTCTCCACTCAATACTGCATTTACTTTTTAAAAGAAACGTAGGTAGTTCCATGTCATGTGCAATTTCAGCCTAATTCTGAAGAAGTCCTCTAATTCTGGGCTTCTGTAAATCAGCATTCTGAAGATGAATGGTATATCTCAGTTGAGGATCTGCTTCTCATTAGCCAACTCACATTACTCCAAAAAGGTAAAAACAGGATGACACACAGTCTGTTGGTAGAGTGCATAGTGACTCACCAGTGAATGCCCATTCATTTTAAACTTCAGTATACTGCCAAAGTGGCTTTTTCCATTAGGGTAAATATAAAAATCTTCTGCATCAAGCCATATATTGTTATAATGATGGAATTCTATGGATCACTGGGGTTGTTTATCTAGAGAGCAGTGAATACTGCACGACTGTTATACTGGGGACAACCAGCTATGAGAACAAACCAATGAAGTTGGATGGTTTTCTACAAATCCACCTTTGGGAGAAGGGAGTTATGACCTCAATGACTTGTGATATTCTAAAGAGGTACATCAAAATATGAAAGAGAAAATTATCCTCAGTACCTGTACTATAATAATCTCAGGCCTGGTATACACATTATATCAGCACTGCACATTTCTGGCTGATGTTGGCACAAAGATTAGCTGAACAATTGATGGGATTGCCTGCCGTCATAACGATACATTATATCCCCTATATGAACCCACTACATGGACCCACTTCCTGGTGGCTCCCATATCTCTCTTGTAATTTGTAAAAAGGATCTACAGTCCATGTATAAGGGCAAAAGTAACACTGGCTGGTTAGCAAATCACAGCTGGTAAGCAAAGAACATGCACTTCTTAAGGATGATGGAAAGAAGAAAGAAAAGTTTCAGATGAACATAACAAGTTTATTTGCACAGGACTAGTTATTAAAAGAAGATAAAATCAAGGATATTTTAATCTGCTAGTAGTCAAGACAGCTACATTACAAATGATGCTTATAATAATCCACTCAGCACTGCACTATCCCAATGTGACATTTTTCTATGAATATATAAATAAGTGATAGAATTGTTCATTTCTTAACCTACTTTCAGTGAAAGAGAACATTATTATTCATGCATGCATTTAGAATTAAAGTACATGCTTCTCAACCTTTGACAAGCTAGGTTTAGGCCTAGCTGTAGGCATTTGGCTGCCCTGGGCAGGAACAGCTCCATAGCAGCTTCCCTTGTTTCTCTTAGGCCAACATACATCACTGGAACTGGTTAAGATTGCTCTCCCCTCCCTTCCCCTCTCACTCCCCCAGTAAACATATCCATTCTCCCTTCTTATCTGAGTGGTGACTTCCCCGGACATGCTTCAGTCCTGACTCAGATCCAGCACCCTGCCAGACGGGATGGGCAAAATGGCGGGTGGGGATGATTTAGTTATTAAAATGTGTCTATCCCTGTTTTCCTGCCAATTATCTTAGTGGCTTGCAACAATAAGATCTAAAACAGTAGCAGCTCAGGGCCTCTGTGTGGCTGAGGCAGGGCATCAAATGCCACCATACACACACACCCCCACACACCATGTATACACCCTCCCCCCTCCTTCCCCTTTTTAAAAAGCAGGGGGGAGGGCATCTTGCTGCCACGCCAATAATCTGCTGCCTAAGGCAACCACTTCACCTCGCCCCATAGAAAGGTCACTCCAGGTTAAAGATTTAGCAATTGTCAAAGACAATAAGGAACAGCAATACTGTGATTAACAGAAAGACTAAAAGCAATCAACAAATATTAGAGCAAGTTAAAGGAAATCTTAAACAGATGTGTGTTCAATTAACAATGAAAGCAGTATACAGTACAGGCAATTCAGACCTAGGTCCTCCTGAGTGTGGCAACAGAGAAAGCCTCTCCCACATGCTTGCCAACTGTACTTCAGCAGGCAGCAGAACACCAAGAGAGGCTCTCTGGGTGACTTTCAAGAACAGGCAGGCTCATTTCAGACAGTGGAAGAAGCAACTGTGGGTTTGCCTAAGGCAGGCATCCAAGAAACGTCTGATTTGTCCAGTGGATAAGACCCTTAAGCCAGTGTTTGGCCCAATTTGGTTATCTAGGAAATAGGAAAGGATACTCTGCACATGCTCACAAAATAGTAAAAGGGTCGGCATCGGAGGTTGGCATCTTAGGCAGGGCCCTCAGAAGAACCTAATGCTATTCTATTAAATAAGACTGATAATCAATTTCACCTGAAAAATGAGTTGCTTTTATGAAACCCGTTAACTGCAGCCAAATGGTTTTGGCCTGACACTAGAGAAATTTCATTATGCCAAAACAAAAAATGAATGTGTGCTGAAACTTGTTGAAGTTGCTGACACTAACAGACTGACAATATTAGTACACAGAAGGAATGGAGGATCTTATTAAAGGATATTTGTTAAATGGGCTACAGTTTTTCATTACTGCAGGGGTTCTCAACCATGGGTTTCCACATACTGTAGGACTACAACTCCCATCATCCCCAATCCACATGTTGTTGAACTACAACTTTCATCATCCTCAGTAGCCTTTGGACATTGTGATTGGGGATGATCGAAGTTGTAGTTCAACAACATCTGTGGACCCAAGTTTAAGAATGCCTCTGTTACTGAAACACTATATGTAATTTTATTACTTTGTGGTGGAGATCCTTTTTTGAAAACTGGCTTTTGTAAATCAAACTTAGTATCTATATTAATTATTTCTGACATATTTTTGTATCTATTTAAAAACTATTTTAAACTAATAAAATAATAAATAAATATAATAATAATAGAATAATAATAAAATATAACAACAACAACACCACCACAACACCCCAGGCAGAGATAGAGGCCAGAGTTAGATAATCCAGGCAGAGCTAGAGACGCTAGATGGTAAGACCAGGAAAATAATGACCATCAATCATGCTCTGCACCCCCGTAATGATGTAAATAAGCTATACCTCCCTCGCAGCTCAGGTGGAAGAAGAATGCTGCAAGTCCATCAAACAGCAGAGGAGGAGAAAAGAGGCCTTGAAGAATACAACAAGGACAATGAAGAAGATGCACTTAAAATGGTCAATAACGAGAAATATTCAACACCAATGAAACAAAGCAGGCCTACAAGAAAGAACAAGTCAAGAACCGAGCAGAAAAATGGAAAAATAAGCCACTGCGTGGTCAATATTTGCACAATATAAGTGGAAAAGCAGACATCACCAAGACCTGGCAATGGCTTAAGAATGGCAACTTGAAGAAAGAAACAGAGGGTTTAATACTGGCTGCACAAGAACAAGCACTAAGAACAAATGCAACAAGAGCAAAAGTCAAAAAATCAACAACAAACAGCAAGTGCCGCCTTTGTAAAGAAGCAGATGAAACAGTGGACCACCTAATCAGCTGTTGTAAAAAGATCTCACAGACTGACTACAAACAAAGGCATGAGAAGATAGCAGGGATGATACACTGGAACATCTGCAAAAAATACAAGCTTTGAAAAAGTGGTAGAAAATGAAGATGTAAAAATATTATGGGGCTTCCGACTACAAACAGACAAACATCTGCCACACAATACACCAGATATCACTGTAGTCGAGAAGAAAGAAAAACAAGTCAAAATAATCGACATAGCAATACCTGGGGATAGCAGAATAGAAGAAAAAGAAATAGAAAAAATCACAAAACACAAAGATCTACAAATTGAAATTGAAAAGCTGTAGCAGAAGAAGACCAAAATAATCCCAGTAGTAATTGGCACCCTAGGTGCAATTCCAAAATACCTTGAAGAGCACCTCAACACCATAGGGGCCACAGAAATCACCATCAGCCAATACAAAAAGCAACTTTACTGGGAACAGCCTATATTCTGCGATGATATCTATAATAACAGCAGCAACAATACTGATAATAAAATTCAGCCATCCCAGATCCTTGGGAAGGACTCGATGTCTGGATAAAACAAACCAATCAATAACACCTGTCTGACTGTGTAAACGATAGATAGATAGATAGATAGATAGATAGATAGATAGATAGATAGATAGATAGATAGATAGATGTGTGCCGCTGATCCTGGAGGTCACCTCTGGGTCCAGTAGTCTTCACATGGAAATGGTCAAGCCACTCTCTTGGGCTCACCTAGCCAGGTGGGGGCTTATGGAAGTTTGTCCAGGGTCCTTTGAAACCTGGAGTCAGCCCTAGGTCCTAATCAGTCAAGCCTTTGCTGAAACCAAAAGAGCATCATGAGACTCAACCAGTACTATCTATCTTCAGTGACTTCATTCATCCAGGTAGAGTCCTGGCATTGAAAGGCAGGTGAGCCAATTAAGCTCTAGTTCCTTCCTGCCAGCTGGTGCCCTGGAGAGCTGGCATAGAATTTTGTGTGCTTCTTATACCAAACCTGAAGCAGAGGCAGGGAGAACTGTTTGGAAGGGGAACTGAGCAGCAGATAGGAGCCCATGAGGACAGGCTTCCCCTGAAGAGCTAGCATGACAGACAAATGATCTCTATCTTATGAATTCATGTTCAAGGGTACCTTTATAAAACACAACTCTCTCCCTTCCTCCTCCCTACCAAAAAATGGGATTACCATGGAAGTATCAAGTTGACTGAAGCCTGACCATGGTAAATGTGCTGGGCCAGGGGAAGGGGTAGTGTGCTTGCAGGGTGCTGACCCTGTGTCTGCCATCAGGCGTGAACCTGCTCCTGCTGAGTTTCTATTCCCCAGGTATATCTCTATCAGGGAGGGGCTTCTGAGGCAGTGCCCCAGCGTTGCACCAATTGTGACACTGAGTGCACACCTGGGGCAGCTTGGAGGCAGCCAGAAATGATACATCTTAGGTCCACCTCATGGGAAACCAGAGCTCTGGAAACAGCTACAGGAGCAATACAGGGGAGATGAGACTCCAATTGCCCAGCACATTGTGACTTTTGTCCTCCTGATCTTGAAAAGAAAGATCCCAGGATTTGTCCGAGAGAACTTGCTTTTTAAAGTTTCTGCTTGGGGGATCTAGGGAGTGGAAGGCCTGCCCTGTTTTCACTGAAGGACCATGGGAGTCTATGCTACCACCACTGGGAGGGGGTATAGGAGTCCAGTGAGAGTGGTTTCCTGCTCTCCACCCATCTTGGGAGTCCTCTTTTCCTCCTCTCCCATAGTTTTTCCAGGGGCTTCTGAGGTTGGAGAGGACTGGTGGGAATAGTCCTGCCTTCTCTTTTTGCCTCTGGCTTGTTTAGGGTGGACTTGAGGGACTCTATTTTTAAACATCACCCCCCCTCCCCGTGGAAGTATTTAGGATGTGCCTGGGAGATCAGGAGACTGGAAGCAGTCTTGGGGCAACTATTTCTTGGGTAGCAGGCAGCAAGAGAGATGGTGGTGGGAATTGGACAGGCTGCTGCAGGGGGAAATAATCCAGGCAATTGAGGCCCATTCCCTTTTCCAGCTCTTCTCCCAGTCTTGCAGCTCCAGGGAGTTCTTGGAACAGTCCTTCAAGGATAAGGGTTCTGTTGTTGAATGCCAGGCCAGTGAGTAGAAAAACATCTCTCATAGATGATTTAATTGTAAATGAGCATGCTGACCAGGCATGTGTGATGGAGACCTGGTTGGACAGGTTTGGTGGAGTGGGTCTCTCCCAGCTCTGCACAATGGGTTTCCTGATCCTACAGAAGCCCCACCCTGAGGGTTGTGTAGGAGGAGTTGCTGTCATCTATTGTGAGTCCATTCCCCTTTCCAGATGTCCGGTTAGGCAATTCCAAAATTTTGAGTATCTGTCCCTGAGGGTGGGCCTCCAAGATAGCCTGGGGATTCTGTTGGTGTACCAATCACCCCGCTGTACCACAGTCTCCCTGCCTGAGCTGCTGGGGGTTGTCTCGGAGGTGGTGTTGGGTTCAAGACAAGGCTTATTGTCTTGGGGGACTTCAATGTCCAGGCCGAGGTCCCCCTAATAAGAGCAGCTCAGGATTTTCATGGCCACCATGACAACCATGGGCCAATCTCAATTAATACTGAAAGAGCAAGTACACAGCTTGGGTGTGTCCTGGCTCTGGTCTTGGGTGCTCAGATGGAGGCGGCGGCCAGGGGTGCCTTTGCACAGCTTCAGCTAGTGCACCAGCTGTATGCCCTTCTTGAGAAGGCAGATCTGGTCATGGTTACCCATGATGTAGCCAGGTCATGCCTGGATTACTGCAATGCACTTTACGTGGGGCTACCCTTGAAGAATATTCAGAAATTTCAGTTGGTGCAGAATGCAGCTGTCAGGGTTCTCTCTGGAATTGCTCACTCATAGCATATTACATCTATTTTGAAAGAGCTGAACTGGCTGCCAATTTGTTTCTAGATCCAATTCAAGGTGCTGGTTATTACCTTTAAAACCCTTTAGCAGCTTGGTCATTAGTCACGGAGAGGGTTTGCTCCACGTGCCAACATTGAGAGGCTAAATTGTTGTGTATGCGGGACAGGGTCATCTCTGTTGTTGCCCCCAGGGTCTGAAATGCTGTCCCAGTGGGTGTCCGCGCCTTGACATCTGTGGCTATTTTTAAAGAACTAAATACCTTTTTATTTCTTCAGGCTTTTACTTAGGGGCTGCCAGGTTTCTTAGCTCCTCTGCTATTCTGTCTCTTTTGATGGTTGTTTTTTGGTGTTTTATGTTTTTTATTGTTTTAACCAATTTTAATGTTTTTATGGAGTTTTATTGTATTTTATTTTTTGTAAACCACCTTGGGATGTTTTATGAAAGGCATTATAGAAATTGAATAATAAAACAAAAATATGGATTCTCAAATGTTAATCATAAAGTTCTGATGTCTGGAATGTACTACTCTAGGCTACTTGCAGTCAATATAGAAGTACTTATTTTATTAGTGCAATCCTAAATTCTGGCTTGCCTCAGTAGCCAAATGATTATTTGTGGTTGCTACCAACCTTTTCCCTCCTTTTGGCACATACAGAGGACTTAAGGGAGTGATAGAGGGATTGTGCACTATGGAGCATGCAGAAGCTGAATAGCACCCCCACCCTAAGCTCCATATGTATGCCAGAAGAGGCTGGGGAGGGGAAAGGGAGTATCATGTTATTCTAGGCTTTGGAAGAAGCAGAAGCTTCTGCCTGCTTGAAAGCTCTGTTAAGCACAAACACTCCTACCATGTTCACTAAAGTTCTTGGAGAACCTGGGAGGGGAGATCTGAGAGAGGAACTTGGGCATCCTGGCAAGGGGCAGGGCATCACCAGCCCCCGGTGGCGCAGTGGTAAAACTGCCGCCCTGTAACCAGAAGGTTACAAGTTCGATCCTGACCAGGGGCTCAAGGTTGACTCAGCCTTCCATCCTTCCGAGGTCGGTAAAATGAGTACCCAGAATGTTGGGGGCAATATGCTAAGTCATTGTAAACCGTTTAGAGAGCTTCGGCTATAGAGCGGTATATAAATGTAAGTGCTATTGCTATTGCTATCATAGATCCAAAGGCACTTGCTCCTGGGCATCTGGTGAGCAGATTTTTTGGAGAACTGTTCAATGGGTTCCTTCCATATGTAAAGCTTCACCCACTGATTTCTGCAGATCAAGCTACTATTAGAGACACAGAGAGAGTACAGGCTTTTTTCTCTGGTGAACTGGCATACTCAGCCCTGCAAAGCCTGTGTTCCTGACTTGGACAGGTGACTCTTTCATGAGTCCATCTACCAGATTCTCCAGGCAAAGAGGCTGTGCTAACCCTGCCCTTGATTTTGATGCCAACTCCATTTCATGCCAATGTTTTTTTAAAGAGAACAGATGTATGGTTCATGTAAACAAGCAACACAAATTGTGAGGCAGAACTGAAAGTTTCATTTTCCGTTCAAACAGCTCACATTTTAAAAAGGAAAACTGGCTTGACAGGCTTAAGCCTCATCTAATCCTAAATATGCACCTTGTTTCCAACAAAAGAAATAAAACTGAGAGTCCCTGCTACCTGCTGTCAGACTTACAAAACCTCCCCTTTCCACAGTCTTAACACTAGAGCAACTGTATTTTAAAAAAAATAAACAAGCATTTCCCATTTTCACCTTTTAAAATAATTGTTCTTAAAATTACATGTGTTGCAGTTATCACCCAAAAATATGTTCTTTAGGTTACAGTAGTGAAGCCACACTTCCTCATTTATGACTGTTATCAAATACTACATAATCAGTTTAAGGCACTAATATATCACAGATTTTCTTTCTGCATAAATTAAGAGTTATTATTTGTTTATTTATTTATTTATTTATTCGAGTTCTATACCGCCCTTCCAAAAATGGCTCAGGGCGATTTACACAGAGAATTAATAAATAAATAAGATGGATCCCTGTCCACAAAGGGCCCACAATCTAAAAGAAAGACACAAGATAGACACCAGCAACAGTCACTGGAAGTACTGTGCTGGGGTTGAATAGGTCCAGTTACTCTCCCCCTGCTAAATAAAGAGAATCACCACATTAAAAGTTGCAGGGTTGTTGTTTTTCTTTGAACAGTGGCACAACAGGCAGAATTTGATAAATGTAGCTTTCTCACCAGTGATTGAGAAACCTGCACCTATACTACTACAAACACACGAACATACACACATACACACACACACTTACTTTTATTGGATTTCTGCTTGTCATAGCACTGTACAAGAAATGTTGGAATGCTAAATAAAAACAACATTAGAGAGAGCCAGGGTAGTGTAGTGGACAGAGTACTGAATTAGGACTGAGTTCAAATCCCTGTTCAGCCATGAAATTCTCTGGGCAATCTTGGAACAATCATAACACCCATAGCCTTTCCTATCTCACAGGATTGCTGTGGTGATAAAATGGGATAGCCTCCAGTTATGCTGGCTGCTCTAAATTTTCAGGTGAAATAACACAACAAGGATAATAGTACAAACAATTCATAACTAGAAGTTTTCTAACCGTTGCATTGGTTCTGCTTTGCTTAAGGCCAAGTGCTTACTTTCTCATCAAGGCAATATGCTGTGGTTTTATTACCACTTGAACCCCTGATTCATCCAAAGCAACTGCAAGTGGCTATCAAGCAGTAATTAAGTTCAAATTGCCAAAGCTCCACATTGAAGTGCCAGCAACTAAAACACAGCATGTCAACAGAACATCTTCAGAAACTGCAGCAAACACTTAAGACCACAAGAGTGAGCAATGGAAGACATTGCAAGATATGAATATTATGTGTTCTGAATCAATGCTTGAGCATCATAATGGTCTAGATGAGGATGAATAAATTGAGATTCAGTCTAGACAAGATGGAAGTACTGCTGGTTGGTGGTTCATCCATCCAGACGAGTGATGTTCAGCCTGTCCTAGATGAAGTTGCACTCCTGTTAAAGGACCAGGTCTACAATCTTGGCCTTGGTGGCTCTGAGAGCTTTTTATCAGCTTTGGTTGATATGCCAACTGCAACCTTACCTGGATAGAGATAACTTGGCCATAGTTGTCAATGCTCTGGTAACCTCCCATTTAGATTACTGCAGTACATGAGGCTGCCATTGAAAATGAACATCTGCATGTTAATCCAGATGCATACACTGCAATCTGAGCATCCAAATCTGTCATGAATGCAATATTAATCTGAGTATGCATCATTTATATAAAGGCTTGGGGAATCAAAAGCATGGATGTCTCAATGCACTGACTGCAGTGCTTGTTTCATGGACAGGACAGTCTCATCATCACTGGATTGTGACAAATCAAAATAAAGCATCTAGCCATATTATTTCTCCTTAAAGTGCCACTCACTGTAGGTGGCAGGTTTTGCTGGAGTGGAATTTCCCTGAATGACTGCTACAGGCTGGTAAGTGATCTCACCATCCTTTTGCCAAAATAATTTGAAATAGGAATATCTATACACTTGGTTCCAATGGCCTTACACTGAAAGGTTTCAAACAAGTTAATGTATCTGGTTTTCTATGTAAACTGCTTTGAGAACTTTAGTTAAAGAACGGTATGTAAGTATTCATAGGAGTAGCAACCCACCCACCCCCATTTTGCCAGTGCAAAAAGTACATTTTTGTGGACTTATTTTCAAGCTCTGCTAGTGTGTGTCATAGTTATCAGCATAGTTGACACCAAAATTGTCAGTGTAGTCTTGTCCTATTGAGAGGTAGTGCATGGTAATGTGAGAGTGAAGGGGGTTGGATGTCTTAACTCTGAAGCTGGCGGAAAAGCCTTTTCTGGTGGGAGCAGTGGGGGACACACATTCAGGCTGTAAATCAGGGGTAGACAACCAGCTTTCCAGTTGTTATTGAACTACCACTTTCACCATCCTCAGTCGCAATTTATTGTAGTGTTGTAATTCAACAACAGCTGGAAAGCCAAGATTGCCTACCCCTGCTCTAAATGGAACTTGTCTGGGATGGTAGGGAGTGGTTTTTAGTTACGTCTGGTTTGGGCTTTATATATAAAGACTTTCTTTAAACAGAATATTGATGCCATGTTCAGGGGAATGTGTTTAACAGTTGCTGTGGTCTTATTCTGAACTGTAAGTTTGTAATTTTGTTTGTCAGGAACTGCTTTGCGCTTTCTTGTATCAAGAAAAGCATTATACAATGGAACAAAATAACATTTCGTGCTTAGCATACAAGAAGTGTATTATCTGAGCTTCATCTGAATGAATGTAGCTTGGAGGGGAGCGAGCAATACATTTAGCCAACAGCCAGTAGAGGACAATCTGTTGTTGGTGTCACATATTCCCTATATAGATGCTTCCAAACACATCTGTGCATCAGAAGAGTCCAGAGAAGACCTGTGAGAAAAGTGGTTATATGAATCCACCAAAAGGCAAAAGCTGTTAACCTCTATCCTATTAACATGCTTTTTAAAATATGTACTTGCTAAAAATGAAAACAAGTTTCAACACATTTTGATTCTGATATATCCATAGATAATTCCTGGAATCAACTATATTTATACTCACTTGGTACAAGACTGTTGCATTATTTATTGAACTGCAACTCTTCAACCAATGGAACTAAAAGAAACACTAACTAGTTAGCCAGTCAGATTGAGTTTAATTACTGCATTAAATAGAGTGGAAGGTATGGGATCCTATTTGTGTCTTCAAATTAGAATTAGCTAAGAAGATATTTTGCTGTTGCAAACAAGTCTATACTTTGCAGAGCAATGCCACCTGCATCTGATTGTTAAAGTAATCATAGATGCAATTCAGTAACCTTCCTCTAGTGTCAAAGCTCTAGTAACTCATTCATAAATTCAAATAAGCTTGCCCCTGCTACTTGTTAACAAAACATATTTTGTTAACAGGATGCCTGGGGAACAGCTGATGGGAGCTGGGCAGTATCCTGTTCGGAAAAAGCCATCCTTTAAAATGTGAGGGTGCAAAGGATTCAGATAAAACAGAAGGGGACAGAGCAGGACCGCATAAAGAGCAGACGGGAGCCTGTGCCAGCTGGTCAAAGAGTCAAAAGAAAGATAGCATACATCAGGTGAGAGATTCAGCGTATAGGTGCTTATTTGCCAATGCCAGAAGCCTCCAAGCAAAGATGGGTGAGCAGGAGTGCTTGGTTGCTAATGCAGAAATAGATATAGTCAGCATAACAGAAACATGGTGGAACAGTGAGAACCAGTGGGACATTGTTATCCCTGGATATAAACTCTATAGAAAGGACAGGAAAGGGAGCCTTGGAGGTGGAATAGCACTGTATGTTAAACAAGAGATAGAATCTAACAGGCTAGAATACCTAGGAGGATTGGAGGCCTCCACAGAAACCCTGTGGGTGACAATACAAGGCCTGAAAGGAAATGTGCTACTGGGGATGTGCTATCGCCCTCCGGATCAAAATGCTGACCGTGACTGGAAGTTGCAGAAGGAAATCAGGAGAGGCAGGGTAGTAATAATGGGTGACCTCAATTACCCACACATAAGACTGGGCAAATTTTGTCAGGTAATGACAAAGAGGCCAAATCTCTAGATAAGCTGAATGACTGTGCCCTAGAACAGCTAGTCATGGAACCAACAAGAGAGAAGGTGACACAGAACTTAATCTTGAGTGGCACCCAGGACCTGGTGCATGATGTTAGTGTCATGGACCCTTTAAGGAACAGTGACCTTCAGCATACATGCGGGGAGAGAATCACCAAAGATGCCTAACACAGACATTTTGAATTTCAGAAGAGGGAACTTCTCTGAAATGAGGAGTATGGCGGAAAGAAAGCTGAAAGGCAAAATCAGGAGAGTCACTTCGATCCAGAGTGCATGGAGTTTACTCAAAGCCACAATACTAGAAGCCCAGTTAGATTGTATACCCTAAAAGAGGAAAGGTACCACTATATCCAGGAGGATGCCAGCATGGATAAAGGGTACCATCAAGGAAGTCATAAAAGGAAAGAAGACTTCCTTCCGAAATCGGAAGGCCTGTCCAAATGAAGAGAACAGAAAGGAACTCAAACTCTGGCAGAAGAAATGCAAGGTGACAATAAAGGAGGCAAAAAGAGAGTTTGAGGAACATTTTGCCAAAAGTATCAAGCGGAATAACAAAAACTTCTTTAAATACATCAGAAGCAGGAAAACTGCCAGGGAGGCAGTTGGACCATTAGACAATGAGGGAGTGAAAGGGATGATTAAGGAGGATATGGAGGTTGCAGAGAAGCTAAATGCATTGAGTCCATCTTCACGGCAGAGGATACTGAGCATATACCTGTTCCTGAACCAGGCTTTTTAGGGACGGAGGCTAAAGAACTGAGTCAGATAGAAGTGACAAGAGATGATGTTCTAAACTGTCTGGAAAAAAAATCACCAGGGCCGGATGGCATCCATCCAAGAGTCCTCAAAGAACTCAAATGCAAAAATGCCGACCTCCTTGCCAAAATATATAACTTATCCCTGAAATCGGGCTCTGTACCAGAGGACTGGAGAGTAACAAATGTAACACCAATTTTCAAAAAGGGATCCAGGGGCGATCTGGGAAATTACAGGCCGGTTAGCTTAACGTCCGTTCCAGGCAAATTGATGGAAAGCATCCTCAAGGATAAAATTGTAAAGCACATAGAAGAACAGGCCCTGCTGGGAGTGAACCAGCATGGCTTCTGCAAAGGTAAATCTTGCCTCACCAACCTTTTGGACTTCTTTGAGAGTGTCAACAAGTGTGTGGATCAAGGTGATCTAGTTGACATAGTATACCTAGACTTCCAAAAAGCTTTTGACAAAGTTCCTCATCAAAGACTCCTGAGGAAACTTAGCGGTCAAGGGATAAGGGGACAAGTACATGTGTGGATTGCTAACTGGTTGAAGGACAGGAAACAGAGGCTAGGGATAAATGGAGAGTTTTCACAATGGAGGGAAGTAAGAAGTGGGGTCCCCCAGGGATCTGTACTGGAACCGGTGCTTTTTAATTTATTCATAAATGATCTAGAAGCAGGAGTAAGCAGCAAGGTGGCCAAATTTGCAGATGATACCATACTATTTAGAGTAGTTAAATCCAAAACAGATTGTGAGGAGCCCCAAAAGGATCTCTCCAAACTGGGGGAGTGGGTGACAAAGTGGCAAATGCGGTTCAGTGTTGGCAAGTGTAAAGTGATGCACATTGGGACAAAAAAACCCCAACTTCAAGTATACGCTGATGGGATCTGAGCTGTTGGTGACTGACCAGGAGAGGGATCTTGGGGTCGTGGTGGACAGTTTGTTGAAAGTGTCGACTCAATGTGCAGCAGCTGTGAAAAAGGCCAATTCCATGCTAGGGATCATTAGGAAGGGGAATGAAAAAAAAGAGCTAATATTATAATGCCCTTATACAAAACTATGGTGCAACCACACTTGGAGTACTGCGTACAATTATGGTCACCACATCTAAAAAAGGACACTGAAGTACTGGAAAAGGTGCAGAAGAGGGCAAGCAAGATGATCAGGGGCCTAGAGCACCTTTCTTATGAGGCAAGACTACAACACCTGGGGCTTTTTAGTTTGGAAAAAAGACGACTGCGGGGAGACATGATAGAGGTCTATAAAATCATGCATGGTGTGGAGAAAGTGGAGAGACAGAAATTCTCCTCCCTCTCCCATAACACTAGAACCAGGGGTCATCCCGTGAAATTGATTGCCGGGAAATCTATGACCCACAAACGGAAGTACTTTTTCACACAATGTATAATCCACTTGTGGAATTCTCTGCCACAAGATGTGGTGACAGTCAACAACCTGGATGGCTTTAAGAAAGGTTTGGATAACTTCATGGAGAAGAGGTCTATCAACGGCTACTAGTCGGAGGGCTGTGTGCCACCTCCAGCATGAAAGGCAGGATGCCTCTGAGTTGCAGGAGAGTAACAGCAGGAGAAAGGGCATGCCCTCAACTCATGCCTGTGGCTTCCAGCAGCATCTGGTGGGCACTGTAAGAAACAGGATGCTGGACTAGATGGGCCTTGGGCCTGATCCAGCAGGGCTGTTCTTATGTTCTTATATATCTGCAAACAAAAATTAAATGGATGATTATGTTTCAATCTTTTTGGACAGAAGAGCTTTACCTCTTTTGAGACTTCAGGAATATATTGTTAAGTAATGAATACGCTTCAGTGACCACCCCCCAAAAGGTTAATTTTGGATTGAGAATAGGGAAAGTAAGATCTTAAAATGGTATCTCTTAGCCTAACTTATCTCACAGGGTTATCCACCCCCAGCACAGTACCTCCAGTAACTGTTGCTGGTGTCTATCTTATGTTTCTTTTCAATTGTGAGCCCTTTGGGGACAGGGATCCATCTTATTTATTTTTTCACCTGACGCATTTTTGGAAGTGTGTTATGGAAATCAAATAAATAACAACAACAAAAAATCATCTCACAGGGTTGTTTTGAGGATAAACATAACCATGTACACTGCTCTAGGCTTCTAGGAGGAAGAGAGGGATATAAATGTAAATAAAAATAAAAATAATAATAATAATAATAATTTATTTTATTTTATTTTATTTTATTTTATTATATAATCCAGCCTCCAAACTTCTTAAGTGGCTATGAAAAAACAGAACAAGTTGCAATATCTGTCATGCTGTACAACATGCTAACCCTTTAAGATACATTTAAATGTCCCCTGTTATGATATTTTGCATCTTTAAATCTTCAAAGTGGGGAGGACAAGATCCCTCTGTTTCCCTCTGAAGCATCTTTTTATGCAAGGGTTGGGGGGGGGGTGCGGGCTTGAATCAAAAAGTCCTCAGAATACATTGTTAAACCCACTTCTCCAGCTATTACCAGGCATGAAGTATTTAATGAACTAAAAGATTATCTCCCATGCTGAGAGAGCTCACTGTAACACAAGACTTACAATGGGAGAGATGAGGGAGAGAGAAAAATTGGCCCCAGAATTATGGCTGCATGCCAGAATCCATCAGGAGTTTTTGTAGCTTGTACCAGCAACAAGAGGCGAACCTTAGATGCAAAGTATGTTCCTGATCTGGATCCAAATCTGAGGGCAGTTATATCCGGCACAGTATTTCTGACCTATTTCTGACAACCCCTGAGACCTCTGCTTCACAAATGGGAAGCCACAGTCAAGCCACCAGCAGTAACTTTTTAGATGTCAACTGTAGCGCTAAGTTTGTAAGAATAAATGGGGAACAAGAGGCTTAAACAGAGGCTTCCTTGCTAAGCAAAGTTAGAGACAGTTAAAGTGATGTTATTTTCCTTCAGATAAAGCACAATAATATACCACACAGAAGCTGAGCACATGAGCAGCCTAACCCAGGTAGGGCTGCCCAAGCCCAGATTGGGCTGTTGGTGTGCAGCACCAGGATCAACGCTGATCCCAGCAGTGCCCCCACCCCAAGCTTGGGAATTTACCCCCGGATTTAACCTGGGTTAAAGGATGTAAGTGTGACTTTTACTCCAGGTTTGGGGTTGTGTGGGTGCTGCACCCAGCCTGAGCACACAGAAGTGGCTGCCTAGAGTGCCTGACTTATAGGGGAATGGACCGTGCTCATTGTAAAGCCTATAAAGAGGGAGGGAGTGCCAACGGCACAGCTGGCAGTGCAGCTGGTATGCCCACTTGTTACTGAGACTTGGCTGAAGTTAATTTGTAATGTGTCTGGGTTTGTCTGGAGATGGGGAGACAGGCGGTGCCTTCGTTGACTATGGGGCAGCTATACCGGTAGTGGTGGGGAATAGAAGAAGTAACATTGGCAGGTCAGCAGGCCTTTCCAGGGGAAGGATAGTCAGAAATTTAATAGCTGTCTCCCCTTCCGGCTGTCCTGCCAGCTCTTTGACCGCGGGGAGCATTGCCAACAACCCACATAGCCTCACCTTGCTCCTCTGAAATGCCAGGTCGGTCCAAAATAAGACAGAGCTCATCCAAGATTTGATTATGGATGAAGGGGCCGACCTGGTATGTATTACTGAGACTTGGTTGGGGGAAGCTAGTGGTCCATTTTGGTCCAAGCTTCTCCCTCCAGGTTATTCTGTAGAGGAGCAGGTGAGGGGACGTGGGCGGGGATGTGGAGTGGCTGTGGTCTATAAGGATGACATCTCCCTTACCAGGGTCCCTGTTGGGGTATCGGACCTAGAAGCCATTTCAAGCCAAGCCAGCAAAGGAGAAGGGGACGGCAGAGAGTTCTCCTGCCGTCCTCTTGTAATGGGGGGCTATTTGACAAGAAGGGGGCGACAGGGAGGGGGGAACCCCTTGATAGCTGCAGGGGGCAGCCGCCAGCCGAGGGGGGCTTGCTTAGCTTGAAGAGGGCGGCAGGGACTGGGAGCGATCCTGCCGCCCGATTATGTCTACAAAGGAGCCCGTGCAGCGGAGATTGAAGCGGGCGGCACCCTGCCGCCTGATTACTACATAAAATACGTGACTTTGCTGGAAGGGGTGAGTAAAGCCCCCCCTTTTTTATTGGAACTCCCCACCCCACTGCTGGACCAGTTCCGTGCACACCCCTAGTATAAATTTAATAGATAGATAGATAGATAGATAGATAGATAGATAGATAGATAGATAGATAAAATCATGCATGGACGATCTGAAGTTGTATGGAAAGTCCCAGTCATAAATTGAATCACTGCTAAACACTGTCCGTATATTCAGTAGCGATATAGCAATGGAGTTTGGACTAGACAAGTGTGCTGCATTAATAATGAACTGAGGGAAAATAACAAAAACAGAAGGAATAGAACTGCCCAATGGAAGCAAGATCAAGAACCTGGAAGAGAAAGAACCTTACAAATACTTGGGCATTCTCCAGGCTGATAATATCGCACACACTGAAGTTAAAAGGAAAATTGGAAGTGAATACATCAGGAGAGTTAGAAAAATCCTCAAGTCCAAACTCAATGGCGGGAACACCATACAAGCCATCAACACCTGGGCTATACCTGTTATCAGATACACTGCAGGAATAATAGACTGGACCCAGGCAGAGCTAGAGACGCTAGATCGTAAGACTAGGAAAATCATGACCATCAATCATGCTCTGCACCCCCGCAGTGATGTCGATAGGCTATACCTCCCTTGCAGCTCAGGTGGAAGAGGAATGCTGCAAGTCCATCAAACAGCAGAGGAGGAGAAAAGAGGCCTTGAAGAATATATCAAGGACAGTCAAGAAGATGCACTGAAAATGGTCAATAACGTGAAACTATTCAACACCGATGAAACAAAGCAGGCCTACAAGAAAGAACAAGTCAAGAACCAAGCAGAAAAAATGGAAAAAGAAGCCACTGCAGGGTCAATATTTGCACACTATAAGTGGAAAATCAGACATCACCAAAACCTGGCAATGGCTTAAGAATGGCAACTTGAAGAAAGAAACAGAGGGTTTAATACTGGCTGCACAAGAACAGGCACTAAGAACAAATGCAATAAGAGCAAAAGTAGAAAAGTCAACAACAAACAGCAAGTGCCGCCTTTGTAAAGAAGCAGATGAAACCGTGGACCACCTCATCAGCTGTTGTAAAAAGATCACACAGACTGATTACAAACAAAGGCATGACAAGCTAGCAGGGATGATACACTGGAACATCTGCAAAAAATACAAGCTCCCTGTAGCCAAAAATTGGTGGGACCATCAAATTGAAAAAGTTGAAGAAAATGAAGATGTAAAAATATTATGGGACTACAAACAGACAAACATCTGCCAAACAGTACACCAGATATAACTGTAGTCGAGAAGAAAGAAAAACAAGTTAAAATAATTGACATAGCAATACCAGGGGATAGCAGAATAGAAGAAAAAGAAATAGAAAAAATCACAAAATACAAAGATCTACAAATTGAAATTGAAAGGCTATGGCAGAAAAAGACCAAAATAATCCCAGTGGTAATTGGTGCCCTGGGT
Source organism: Hemicordylus capensis (assembly GCF_027244095.1). Classification (NCBI taxonomy): domain Eukaryota; kingdom Metazoa; phylum Chordata; class Lepidosauria; order Squamata; family Cordylidae; genus Hemicordylus; species Hemicordylus capensis. Next base: position 207,213,058 of record NC_069659.1, read on the forward strand.
GCAGTTCCAAAAGACCTTGAACAGCACCTCAACACTATAGGGGCCACAGAAATCACCATCAGCCAATTACAAAAAGCAACTTTACTGGGAACAGCCTATATTCTGTAACGATATCTATAACAGCAGCAACAACACTGACAATAAAATTCAGCCATCCCAGGTCCTTGGGAAGGACTCGATGTCTAGTTAAAACAAGCCAGTCAATAACACCTGTCTGACTGTGTAAATAAATAATAATAATAGTGAGGTGCATTATAGGATTCCTGGAGGCCAGGACAAATTTTCCCGGCCTCCAGAGATCTGCGCTACTAGGAATAGCGCAGATGATGTGGTGTGGAACGGCACATTGAAGAGAACATCAGTCATCATCTGAGGGGAAGGTAGGTTCCATCCTGCCTCCCCACTCCTGCCTACCCTCCCTGCCCAGGTAATGGTCATGAGAATGACCGTATAGACTCTTTGCCTCACAGCATCAGTTTTGCGAAACTATCTTGTGCACATGCACTGCTTGCAGTACACATATGCATTAAAATGGGCTGGTTTGTGCCCATTTCAACTTGACCGTTATCTCAAAAAGGTTATTACCATCTGCATGACAAATGTACACATCTTGCTGAAACATATGTTGGAAAGATAACAAAGAGTTTTGTAGCACCTTCAATACTAACAACTTTATTGTGCCACAAGTTTTCATGAGTTCCAGCCAATGATATCAGTCTCCACAGTCCCAGTAGGAAAAATTCTTTCCCTTTCTCACAACACAACCAAGGGTCACCCCATGAAACTGAATGTCAGGAAATTTAGGACCGACAAGAAAAAGTACTTTTTCATGCAGCGCATAATTAATCTATGGAATTCTTTGCCATAGGATGTGGCGATGGCCAACAGCTTGGATGGCTTTAAAAAGGGGCTTAGACAAATTCATGGAGAATAGATCTATCAATGGCTACTAGGCTGGTGGCTGTGGGCCACCTCCAGCCTCCAAGGCATGATGCCTCTCAATACCAGTTGCAGGGGAGCAACAGCAGGAGAGAGGGCATGCACATACCTCTTGCCTGTGGGCTCCCCCAGAGGCATCTGGTGGGCCACAGTGTGAAACAGGATGCTGGACTAGATTGGCCTTGGGCCTGATCCAGCAGGGATGTTCTTAAACTAGATTCAGGGGAATCATGGGGTTCTTCAGAAGCATATCTGGGGTTCTTCAAAGAGATTATTAATGGTGGTAAACATTTCCCTGAAAAACTGTTTGCCCACCACTACTGATTTTCCCTTGCAATGTGCATCTCCAGAGGAGCACAGGGTTGCATTATCAGTTGATTCAGAACAATAGTCAGGCGCAACACACCTAAACAATGTCCTTCTTGAACTTATTTATGACCTAGAAAATATCCCAGAATTATCTGCAGTGCACTGGGGTTCCACGGCAGACATTCAGGGTTCATTAATAAGCAAATTAATGTGGAAAAAGTCCCCCACAGGTAGAAAGTCTTAAAACTACTGTACTGGAGGAACTGGTACAAGGCTGGACCAGCTACACTGTACAGTCCAATTGGAAATTGGAACCACATTTACTCAGAAGTAAACTGAATCAATTTCAGTGGGATTTAGGGCTACACTACAGGTGATGTTGATGGTGTTTTTAGAAGATGTGCTTAAATTTGAGGTGAACCTGAAATGGTCCATTTATGTTTAAAAATATAATGGATGGTGCTCCACTCTGGGCCAGGAGCATGGTGTCCTGTGGGGGTGGGGGCATGAAAAATTGATACCCCAGTTGCAATTTGCTGCAAATTGCCACTTTGGGAGCAAATTACCACCGGGGAGTGATTTTTGGAGAGGAAATGGTTCAGAGAAACAGTACTAACATCCCCCATACATTGTATGCCATACTTCCAACCCAGATCGGAGCCCCATCCATCTTATTTTTAAAGATAAAAGGACTGCTTCTAGTTCATGTCTGGTTTAAGCATGACTTCTAAAAACAAATTCAGCTTCAAGTGTAGTCTGGCTGGCCCTTAATACTGAATTAACTTCTTAAGAATGTAGTATTAGCAAATAAGTCATTCCTTCAATTGTTAGCACAGCTCTCATAGAAACATCAAACTTTATCATATGTTTGCTGAACTCTGCAGCTGGAGATGGGTTTAATTCTGCTCAACTCCCATTGCTTTTTAATTGGAGTCATGCAGCTTAGAACCCCATGTGAACCTGAGCAGGGAGGAAATGGCATATTCTCTGCTTAACAGAACTCAGAGAGCCCTGGGAAACACTCAGTGTCATATGCCTTCTAATGGCAGCATTTCACTTTAAAAGAAGGAGGGGCAGGGAGGAGTCAGGCTTAATGGCAGTACTCTGTGCAATTAAAATGGCAACTCTTTTTGCAATGATGTGCAGCAGTTAAAGAAGTTACCTTGCAAAGCAAAAAGAAGGAGGGGGGAATTGGATTGGATGCATTAATTTATTTTAACCATGACCCTGTGTGTGTGTTCTGCACAACAATATCATATAATCAAACTTCTGTGCCAAGATAATTCAGTTCCTGTGACACAAAGAGCTGAACTCTGAAACCAGTATAGCCTTCTTCAGAAGTTATTTTCCCCAGTCACTGACCATGGGACAGAGAGAACTGAAAGTATGCCAGCTAGTCACCTTTCCCCCTCATTGATGTGTCCTCCAGCCAAATACAGCCTGGGCACCCCCGCATCCAGTGTTTGCTATCACAGCACAGTGGTGAATGTAGGGAGGGTTCAGGGGTCTCTCATCCACTCCCTTTCAACTGGAAAGACTGTGGCATATGCATGAGGAGCTAGGGATGTGCGAACCAGCTCGAGGTTGAACCAGTTTGCCATCTAACCAGGCTGGCTGGAGGGCTTACCCTCAAGCTGGTCTGTGCCCAGTTCAGCTCAACCTCGAGCCAAATCACAAGCCGGTTCATGGATTCTAAGTTTTTTTTAAAAAGATTAAAAAATGAAGACTCACCCCAGGAGCCAGACTGGTGGTGGTAGCGGGGTCTCTGCCATCTCCCCTTCCCCCTGCCAGCCTTCTCCTGTACTAAAAAGAGCTGGGTTGGCCCTTCCTCCAGTGGTGGTGGAGGCCATTTTTGAGGCTACCATGTATGCCCAATGGGCCTCTGGCTGGCCTGGGTCATGACCCAGCCATGCAAGGCCCACTGGGCATGTGCCGCCACAAAGAGGCCCATTGGGCATGCATGGCAGCCTCCAAAATGGCCACCGCCACTGGAGGAAGGGCTGGAACAGCCTGAAAATGGGCCAAGCCAACCCAGCCCTTTTGAATGCGGGAGAAGGCTGGTGGGGGGGAAGTGGAGATGGCAGAGACCACCCCCGCCCCACCACCAAACCGGATCCAGTGGTGAGCCTCTAAAAAAAAATTTTTAAATAAAACTTTGAACCCCCGGACAAGCTTGAATTTGAGCCAAGCAGGGGCTATGTTTGGGGGGCACACAACTGAACATGCCTGGTTCGGTTTGAGTCCTGTCTGGACTCAAACCAAACCAGGCAAACCAGTTTTGTGCACACGCCTATTTGGAGCTGCATGTATGCTAAACAAAGAGGACTTAGCTCAAGGGTAGAGCACATGTTTTACATGCAGATAGTCCCAGGATTAATCCTTGGCATTCTGAGTTTAAAAGGGTCTAATGTAGCCAAGCCAGGAGGAGGGAGAACTTCTGACTGATACTCTGGAAGTCACTACCTGTCACTACCAGTTATTGGGCTAGGTGGACCAAAGGCTTGCCCAAGTATACAATAGCTAAATAAGAATGTCTACTGAGTTGCATGGAAAGTTAGCTAGAGAAGGGAATAAGGAAGAAGCAGGCACTGGAGCTGGAAGGATGTTGGGCCTTGCTATTGATCATTGACTGTTTGGTTCATCACCAAGCAGCATATGAGCTGTTGCTGATGCCTGGAGTCAATGTGTGACTCATGGCAAATGTACTGGCTGCACTGCCCTAATAACACTCTCAGTGGAAGAAACAAATTAACCTTGTGTCTTTTCTGGCCGAATGTTCCCATAAGTGGCATTCTGCAGCAGTGTTCCGTCTAACAGGGATTCCTAGATGTTGCTGACTACAATTCCCATAATTCCCAGCCAAAGGCCATTGCAGCTGGGAATGCTGGGAGTTAACAACATCTGGGAATCCCTGTTAGAGGGAACACTGTTCTGCAGTACATTAGAGCAGCACCTTTTCTCTCCTCATAAAAGGAGGACATGTTATGTAAGATTACTGATGCTTGATGCTCAGGCCTTATTCCACTGATCTGCTCTAGGCAGGCGAGTTCCATAGTACACATTACACACACACACACACACACACACACACACACACACCCTGACTGCAAGCAAGACTCAGATACTCTGCCTCTTCTGTCACATGCCTAACACAACTGGAAGTCCTAAATCACAGGAGGACCTTTACTCTTGCTTGAAGCCATGCCCTCCTGTCAGCTGTATTAGAAGGCAGATACATAAAGTCCCCACCCGCAGATTGGCTATGCCCCCTGCGATACTGGGCAGGTTGAAACCACAGAGCACGTCTTCCTCTTCAGCCTATTTTATAGAGAAATTCATGCCAATCTCAAACAGTTCATTGAGGCCTCTCCATCTTTTGACACTAACTCTGGGAGAAAAGAAACTGTTCCACAAACAGCACAAAAATGCCACCCAAATAACTCCTACAATAAGCCAATTGCTTTTTAAAATTTTAAATCAAACTTTTTAGGTTAGCTTCCTAAGCCTTTTTCTAGGAACCAGTATATATTCAAAGCCAAAATATTATTGACCTCTGCAGATAATTATTATGCAAAACAGCCAGAAGGGCTAATCCTAATTTTAATATGTCAGTCAGGTTCAAAAAAAGTAAAAAGTATTTATCTATCTATCTATATCTGCCATATTTTTATACCACCTGATATGCATATCTCTAGGTGGTGTACAAAATTTAAAATATTTAAAAGTCACAAATTAAAATACATGACAATTAAAACAGAATAAAAATATTAAAACAAGCTTTTTTAAATTATTAAAATTAATTCTAATTAAAAGCCTGAGTGAACAGGAGAGATTTGAGGTTCTTCCTGAAAACAAACAGAGAAGGAGATGCTCTTATTTCAGCAGGATGCTTATTCCAAAGCCCTGGGGCAGCCACAGAAAAAGCCCGGTCCTGGGTTGCCACCAAATAAGCCAGTGGCAACCATAACCGGATCTCTCCAGAAGATTGTAACAGGCAGCAGCACCTCTTTTATAACAAAAGAGGCGCTCTCTCAAATAGCCTAGACCCAAGCCATTAAGGGCTTTATAGGTAATAACCAGCACTTTGTATTTCACCTGGAAACATATTGGCAGCCAGTGCAGTTCTTTCAGAACTGGTGTTATGTGGTCCCTTCATGTTGTCCCAGAGACCAATCTGGCTGCCGCATTCTGTACCAGTTGTAGTTTCCGGACTATGTACAAAGGTAGCCCCACATAGAGTGCATTACAGTAGTCAAGCCTGGAGTTTACCAGCATATGTACCACTGTTTTAAGGTCATTCACCTCTAGAAATGGAAGTAGCTGACTGATCAACCAAAGCTGATAAGCACTCCTGGCCACCGCCTCCACCTGAGAAACCAGGGAGAACTTTCGGTCAGGAGCACTCTCAAGCTACATACCTGATCATTCAGGGGGAGTGTAACCCCATCCAGAACAGGCAGATCTAAACAATCTCTCAGGTCCTATCCCCCCAAAGTCAGTATCTCCATCTTATTTGGATTCAACTTCAGTTTGTTATCCCTCATCCAGCCCATTACTGCCTCCAGGCAGGCATTTAGGGAAGATATGCCATTTCCTGATGAGGTCGGCATGGAAAAGTAAATCTGGGTGTCATCAGCATATTGGTGATGATATGCCCAGCACCAAACCTCCTGATGATCTCTCCCAGCGGTTTCATGTAGATGTTAAAAAGCATTGGAGACAGTATGGAGCCTTGTGGGACTCCACACTTCAGTTCCCGCTTAGCGGAACAACAGTCTCCAAGGGACACCAGCTAGAATATGCCAGAAAGGTAGGAGTGGAACCACTGTAAGACAGTGTCACCCAATCCCACCTCCCCCAGGTGGTCCAGAAGGTTACCATGGTTGATGATATCGAAAGCCTCAGAAAGATCCAAAAGGACCAGCAGAGTCATACTCCCTCTGTCAATAGCCAGTTGGAGATCATCTATCAGGCCGACCAAGGCAGTCTCAATCCCATAGCCCACACAAAAGCCAATTTGAAATCGGTCTAGATAATCTGTATCATCCAAAACTGCCTGGAGCTGAGAGGCCACCACCCACTCAACCACCTTGCCCAACCATGGAAGATTAGAAACAGTCTGTAATTAGCTAACTCTGAGGGATCTAGCGTAGCTTTCTTCAAGAGTGGTCTAATAATAGCCTCTTTAAGACAAGCAGGCATCTTGCCCTCCCACAGAGAAGCATTAATAATATTAACCAGACCCTCTCTGATAATATGATTATCCAGTGAGATAAGCCAAGGTGGGCAAGGGTCAAGAGAACAGGTTGTAGAGCACGCAGTCCGAAGCAGTTTATCCAGTTCTTCAGGAGTCACAAACTAAAAGTGATCCAATCTAATCCCATAAGAGGAGTTGCTGCACACCTCCACAACAGACTCTGCAGTAACTGTGGAATCCAGTTTGGCCTGAATCTGAGAGATTTTATCCGCAAAAAAGTAATTAAAGAAGTCACAGCAAGTGACTGATGGTTCCAAGTTTAAATTTAAGGGGGAGGGGGTACATACTAGCCCCCTCACAACCCTAGACAACTCAGCTGGCTGTGAATTTGCAGAAGCAACGCAGGCAGAAAAGAACTCCTTCTTTGCCACCCGTACTGCCAGAGCATACGTCTTCAAATGTGCTCTGTGTTGTGCCCAATCAGTCTCACACCAAGTCTTCCTCCACTTGCGGTCTAATCGTCTACCTCGCCACTTCAGCTCCCGTAATTCATCCAAATACCACGGGGCTGTCTTTAAAGCAAGTCGGAGACAACGCTTAGGAGCTATTGTGTCTACTGCTCTAATAAGTTCATTATTCCATCTTTGTACCTTTCATGTGTACCACTGTAATAAAGGCCAAGATATCAGAAGCCCAATGGGTGTGTCTCACACCCACACCAATAAGGCAGTTTGGCCAGGTGCAGAATATATACAGACAATAAGAGTGAGTTCAGCCCCCAATAACAAACAGGCTGCAAAGAGGAGGACAAGAGCACAGAAAAAGCCATGGCCAGACCCTTCTCCCACCCAGAGTAGAGTGGAGTGGAGTGTAGAAGTAGGGATGTGCACAAAACTGGTTTGCCCGGTTTGGTTCAAATTCGAAACGGGTTCGAACCAGGAGGAGGAGGTTCAGTTTTGGTTTTGCTTGAACCCCCAGCGGTTCAGTTCGAATCTGAACTGTTTTTAACCAGTTCAAACCTCCAAAGTGGATGGGGTGGTAGCTGGGACCCATGGGTACCTACCACCCAAACACCAAAGCAATCGGACACTCGTACAATTTTTTATGATTTTTTTTTTCAATTTTATTTTTATTTTTTATCATAGGGTATAATGGGACTTGAACCAGTCCATTATTCCCTGTTGTGGATCACCCATGGGTCCCAACAACCACCCAAACTCCGAAGCAATCGGACACTCCTATGATTTTTTTTTTGAAATATTTTAAATTATTTTTCTCATAGGGTATAATGGGACCCGAACCAGTCCATTATCCCCTATTGTGGAGCACCTAGGGGCACAAAAGTGTGGTGGGTTGTAGGCACCCAGGGGTGCCTACACCCATCAAACCCCAAGGCAATCGGACACTCCTCCGATTATTCGTGAATTTTTAAAGAGTGGATCCATGGTTTGTCATTGAAAATTGCATATGCTACCAAAGAATCTACACTCAGAACACCTCAGAAACAACAAAACCCAGTACCCCATGGGTTAGCAACCCAAGTGCAGTTATGGGGCTGCTGACACCTCCATGCTTCTTTATGGAGAAAAACCTTAAAGACATGTAAACTTCAAAAATTACTTTAAAATCAGCCCCTTGCCTAATTCCTTTCAAATAATTCTGATAGCTTCTTTGCCCCCCTTGGGAACTACCACCCACCACACTCTGCTCTAGGCCACCCCTTCCCCCCCTGATGTGAAGCTATACATTTGCTGCAATCCTAAATATTCCCTCTGATGAATTCAAAAATACTTTTAAAATTCACCAATAATTGGGAGGAGTGTCCCAAAAAATAAAAAATAAATTTCAAAAATTCATTAAAAATCATACAAGTGTCCAATTGCTTTGGGGGTTGGGTGGTAGGTACCCACCAGTGCCAGCTACCACCCCACCTACTTTGAACTAGTTCAAAATGAACCACCCCCAGTTTGGTTTGAAGTCAAACCTGCAGCTCGAACCTGATGGCTAGTTCGGTTCGAATTCAAACCATTGAACTGAATCAGTTCAATTTCAAACCAGTTTGCACATCCCTACATAGAAGCCAGATAAGAAATCCTTATCCCACAGCTGTCTTCCAGTCACCTTTCTGGCTGCAGCCCACTCTAATAAAGGCCAATTTACAGTAGAAGTCATGATGTAATTCTTTCATTAAGTCAACTAACAGTACAAGCCCATGAACCACTGCATTGGCAGAACAGCTCTGTACACTGGGCATAACAATCGCAGTATTTGTAAGGAAAAGCATGTACCCTAGAGCCAGTGATGGGATCTAATTCAGGCCTTATCCCCAGTGACATGCCAAGTGCCATATAAAGGAATGCGTAGTGGCAGGGCAGGAATTCCACCCTAAGGTTTGTTTGACTGGTTCACAAGCTCTGTGACTGGCACATCCCTGCATCTGTAAGCAGCAGTGTAAGGCACCAAAAACCTTGAATCCTGAAGTGTTCGCTTCTAGTAGTGTGACACAGATACCTAATTCATTATACCACCTAGACAGCCTGTAGGGCAAGCGACTGGCTGGCCTGAGCATTGCTTCTACACAGCACCTCTCCCACACCTGACAATAGCCAAAAGGGGGAACTACAACCAACCAGCACAAGAAGAATCGCATGACTTCAGGATATTGGGTCCCTTCTGGCTCTATATAAGGACTTCCCTGGGATTGCCTCCCAAGTCTGAGCTTCTTGCCTCTGGAAGAAAGTGCTAACATCCTTGCCTCTTCTCTCTGGAATACAGCCACCAGCCTGTCTTAGGCAACAACTGCCTCTGGATCTCTATGTGCACCTTCTAAGCTGGCGGCATGGCTCCATTTTTCATAAAGCACTCCCCACCATGCTGGGGAAAGTTCAGCACTGCACAGAAGTATGCATGAGGGGAAATGGCTCTCACATTGAAGTTTTTTCATCAACATGGCCCTCATCTGAAAATTAGTGAAGATCACTGTCCTATACACTTCAATTCACCCTTGAATTACCATAGCCCACTTTTGCATAACAAGGCAGAGCAGATCAAAAGAGTTGACACTCGGGCAGGCTTAAATGAAACCAAGAACCAAGGTATTTTATTTGTACACTGCCCCAAACTTACATTTCTGGGCAATTTATAACATAAAACAAATTAAAGCAAAGATCAAAGCATTAAAATAACTGAAAACCACAATTCTAGTTAAATAGCTTAGGTGAATAAATGCTTTTTAAAAGCTGTCAGAGATAGGGAAGCTCTTATTTCTGCAAGGAGTGCATTCCAAAGTCTCAGGGCAGCAAACAGAGAAGGCTTGTCCCTGAGTAGCCACCAGACAAACAGGTGACAACTGCAGATGGACCTCTCTGGATGATCTCAATGGGCAATGAGGCTCATAGTGAAGAAGATCTTAAATATCCTGGGCCTAAGCTGTTTAGGGCTTTACAGGATATAATCACACCTTGCCCAGAGACATATTGGTAGCCACTGCCAGCATAGTTCTTTCAATATAGGAATAATATGGTCTCTTTGAGATGACCTAGAGACCAACCTGGCTGTCGCATGTTGCAGCAATTGCAGTTTCCGGACTACGTACAAAAGCACCTGCGCAACTATCACACTGCAGTAGTCTGGAGGTTACCAGCATAAGCACTACTGTTTTGAGGTCATTTATCTCAAGAAGACACAGCTGGTGTATCAGCCAAAGTTGATAGAAAGCACCTCTGGCCACTGCCTCAGCCTGAGTCACTAGAGAGAGGTTCAGATCCATAAGCACTCCCAGACTGTGTACCTGTTCTTTCTGGGGAAGGAAGCATAACCTCATCGAGAAAATTCTTATCTTCCCAAGGCTTCCTCATAGATTACTCTCCACATCCATTGTCGAGATGATCATCCTCTCTGTCGAGTAAGCATGTAGTCTTGGCTTTAAATTTGATTCCTTCCTTTCCTTTGTTCTCTTTACTCATTGTCGCCATGCTAGGTTGTACAGTCTTCAAAATATCCATCCTTTCCTAGCTCAGTGACAAAAATTCTGGATGTCTTCTGCTTTGAATGCACTTTTCTTCTCAATAGCTTTCCTTTGTTTCACCTCAGTCCTCTCACCTCTAACCAGAGCCCAACGTTTGCCTCTCCCATTGTAGAGATAAGATATTCTTCCTCAGATCCCTATACTGGATTTTCCCTTCCCACAAATTCCTTATTGTTAAAGCTCTGCACTGTCTAATCCCTCACTGCTTCCCTTTCTGCTCTCACATGGCATTGGCCTGGTTGCCTAATTAATGGTTATTCATTTGGAAATGCTCCACAGGCTACAGGATTTCTCCCTCTTCACTTCTTGCATTGGCATGTCCCCTTCTCTTTCAGTTTCAGACTCAATTGTGGCTCTGCACCAACATTTTGGCTAAACCTAGTTAATGCCAACCTGCACCTTACTGCTCTAGATAATTCGCTAAACCTATGGCTTCACTAAAACAACAGTGGCTATGGCTAGCTAAAACACAAATGCAAATACAATTCTGACCCTAGCTCCAAAACAGAAAGGGAGAGTAGGGGGAATGCCCACACAAGAGGAATGCAGGAAAGAACTCACAAGCCTGTAGAGACCAGAAAGAATGGATGGATGGATGTAATTTTGTGTATAGTGGAGATGGAAAAAATTAAATTAACTTGTATTAGACAGACCAGAGAAGATATGGGAACATCAATACTTTTAATAGAACCTGAAGAAACATTATTGATTTTTCAAACAACCATTAACATGTCTGTTGTCAGACTTTGGATTTAGTTTATGGCTTGTATTAATTTGGTTGCTATTATTCATAATTATAAATGAGAGGTAGAGGGAGAAGGAGAGGGAAAGTATTGCATACCACCAGCTCAATGTATCGCTGCTCATAGCCACTGAACTTCTAACCCTGCCATCTTGAGCTGCTAGAAGGTTTCCTGCTCAATATTAATAACACAATCTGCCCATTTGTGTCCTGGGCACTCCCCTCCCAGATATCTGTTTTATTACCTCTCACTCTCCATTCAAACCTCAATTCATGATCTACCTTTTCCACACAATGTTTGGCTCAATCTCTTTTTGTCTTCATCCATACCTGAGATTGACCATGGCCTGGTTCGAATCCAAGTTAATGTGAGGTACTGATCTTAACATGATTGTGTGAACCCATGCCAAGGTAGAAATCTCAGATTCATCTTGGACTATACACCAACTTGGCATGGGTTCACATAATCATACTAATGTTGGTAATCCCATTAAACCTAGATTCAAACAATTGCGTGAACCATGCCCATGAGAGAATGCTTTAGACCAAATCAGACTATTGGTTCATGTAGCCTAAGCTTGGTAGCAAGTCTCATCAGACTCTATCAAACTTACTTCAGAGTAGACATGCATAGGATTGGGGTGCATATTTGTGTAACTGCATTTGCTTGCATCCATCCCTTGTTATTTTGACCTCTCCCTCTCCGTTACCTTCTTTCTCACCCATCATCTAAATTCCTTCCCACCCACCATCTAAATCTCCTCCAGTCAGGGACCTACCTTTCATTCATGCTAGCAGGAAAAGTGCCATGTACCCTGGTGGCATTATACAAATGATAACATAATTCCCATGCCTTGTCAGTTGGAGTAGTGGATTTCTGCCTCTGGAAAGGAACCCTAACATTTTCCCTCTAGTTCATTCTATACATTTGTGGAGAAAGGACTGGATTTTCAGTTTCAAGAGGGATCTGCCTGTGTGTGCTGCAGGTCTGAAACTAAAGGTAGGTGGAGGAGAAAAGAATCAACGGGCTAAATCCAAAGTCAACTGCACTTGCAGATGGCTAGAGCAAGACAAGGCTGAGGTAAGTACATAAAGAATGACCTAGAAAAGCATCACTCCTTGAGATATTCATTTCCTAATCCAGGTCTGATTACATTAGATTCAACATCCACTTTTCAGCACTGCATTCCAGCTAATTCTCTGCTCTACATTGCTGTTATCTTGCTTGCATTTCAATGCTGAAAAGCAGCAGCAAGTGTCCCTACGGCTCCTAATTCAGTAAGTATAACAATTATGTTACAATTTATGCATATGCATATGCATATGCTGTACAGCTACTTCAACACATAAACCATAGAAAATTCCTAAGAGGAAAGAACGGTGTGCTGGAGTTATAAGAAAAAGTTCATTAGAATCCAAACAGAATACTGAAATTACAAACAGCATAAACAATTACATGCAGCTGCATCCTAAGCACACTGACTTGAAAGTAAGCCTCATTGAACTGAGTAGGTCTTATTCTCAAGCAGTACATATCTTTAGGACCTCATCTTTAGAAAGACTATGGCCAGATATCTATTATGTCATGGACATCTATGGTAAGCCACTCAAAACCACTTTGTCCCTTCTAAAATGTCATTCCCTTAGATGACTATTGTGTTTTCTCCATATGAGTGCCATATGATAGTTTAGTTACATATAGAAGACAGTTAAACAGTCCAGGTGGGCCTTAGCATGCCCCTGATGTACTCACAGACTTGTGCAAGGATCACATTTTGCCCATCGTTTACTGAGCTATTCTCACGATTGGCTAAAAACGGGCTAGGGGAGCCTAGCCCGATTGTAGCAGAACGTGAGAACCAATGGGCTCGCAGGCAAGCCTGGTTGCCTCAAATCGGGTAACCTGCTCCCTCCCCTTAGCCCAGGTTAGTGGAGTGAGGACTCCACTAACCAGGGTTTCTGGATCATGTGTTGCCGTGGCACGGCTCCACACCACAGCAACTCACAAGGAGACCCCTGACCAGGAGGCTAAAAATGCAGCCTCCCGGCTTGGGGGTCTCTCCAGCATGCTCTGTGCACTTGCGCAGAGCATGCTGGAACTTCCAGGCGCCATGCAGCCCCCAAACTCCCAGGCCCCTGCCAGCTACATGACAGAGCCAGCAATCGTGTGGGTGGCCAATCTGGCTGCCCAGGGCTTCCACTCCGGTTGTCTGCAGGGAGAGCAGACTAAGCCTGCTCTCCCTGCAAACCTGCTCTGGGTGAGTCTCACCAATCATGAGACTCGCCTCACTTTGTCCTATCCAGCAAAATAGGGATGATTGAGAGCTAAGCCTGCCACATCTGTGTAACCCCATCCAGAGTTCAAATTTTGTGTGTGATGACCTTAAAAAGCGGTGGAATCTTTAAAAGTTTTCTTCAACAAATGATAATGGCACAGATCAGAGGATACTTGATCCCAGATTTTCTCCTTTTACACAACTTGGAGTAATATCCTGTCTTGCCACCCTACAGAAGGAATATATATGGGGGATGTTTGAATGGGGTGTATATGCATGAAATCCAACATACAGTGAGGTCATTCACACAATTGAAAACTGTGTTCTACCTAGGTTGGGAGCCATGTGTGCTCCAAGTTTTCAGTTGTATGGAAGCAAGGTAAGAGGAAAACCTGGCTAGAGGTGATTGTGTGGAAGCAAGGTAGGAGGAAAAGCTACCCAGGTTTTCCTCCTACCTTGCTTCCATACAACCAAAAATTGGGAGAACACACAGTTCCCAAACCCTGTCAGAACAGAGTTTTCAACTGACCTCGGTATGTGATTCTAATAAGCTTAACTAAATTCCCTCATGCAGTCAATGAACTATGTAATTTGGGCCTTGAGCACTGGATATTTAGTTTGCATAGTTGCCCTAATTAAAATGTTATGCCAATGGATGGATGCCCAAAGGGCAGAGTAGGAAGGATAGCCTTCCTTCTCCCACTGTAGGTATGGAGAAGAAGAGAAATTATCACTGAATCTCAACTACTCTTTTCTTTATAAGTACAAGGTTTAATAAAATGCAAACAGCAGCAATGCTTAGTGGCTTCAGACGATTGGAGAAACCTCATTTGCTTTAATAGACGCTTCCTTGACTTGTTAAATAAAATTAGTCTGCCATCTGTTACACAAAAACATTTAAGGAAAACTAAAGAATTTAATGCTTATTTTGATTCACAATACATCACCTGTTCTCTCACCCATCTAGCACAAAGTCCAAGTGAAAGAGATGTTTTACAAATTTTTCATTTTGATTAACTGTTATTGACTCAAGTCCAGTCTCCCACAGGCAGCCCTCCTGCTGCTTTCCTTTCTTGGTTGTAGCTAGCAGGAGAGCCTAGTTCATACTCAGGAGATTTTCCTTTTAAGAACAAAATACTACATTCACAAATAAGAGCTGGAGAAAGCCTGTATTGCTCAAATGAGCTAAAGATAGCTCAGCACATAAGACCTGTGTGTAAATGGAAACCTTCTAAAATATAAAAAGAGGCTTATTTTATTCTTTATATTTCTTCTGTGCATTTTTAACTTCTAGAGGTATAATGCTTACTATGATAGAGCCATGCAACACAGCTGAGGGATGCTACAAATAAAAATATAGATGGTTAAGGATTCTGTGAATAGCATTAAAATGTGGAAGGAAAAATCATATAGGTGAAACTGCAGGTTTTCAAGGAACTTTGAGAAATCATCTCAGAGACAGAGTTAATCCTGATTATTTTTAAGAAACCCATTTTTTAAAAAAAACCTTTGGCTTGATTTATAGTCTCTGAGTGTGAACACTTGACTTAAAAGACTGTTTCAATTCTCACCTCTTCCATCAACACATTAGATGGTCTTAAGCAAGCCACTGTTCTCTCAGCTTCATCTGCAATATGAGGATAATAATACTGATCTACCTTACAAAGTTGTCATTAAAGGTAAAGTATGCCATCAAGTCAATGTCGACTCCTGGCAACCAGAGCTCTGTGGTTGTCTTTGGTAGATTACAGGAGGGGTTTACCATTGCCATCTCCCGGGCAGTGTGAGATGATGCCTTTCAACATCTTCCTATATCGCTCATGTTGTCATTAGGATATACTTATTAACTGCATGTGCAAGCTGCCCTCCAACAAAGAAACGAAAGGAAGCATGTGTGGGTTTTTCCACTGTGTCCTTAAAGCAACCCTGTGAAGCAGAGAATAGACAGTTACTGATCCCAGGTAACCACTGGGATCTTCAACCACTGGACTTCACAGTGGAACAGGGATTTGAACCTAGATTTCCCTGTTCCGAATCAATCTATCTGCTACATAAGACCAGCACTGTGAAAATTTGCAGAGCTGAATGCACTATATAAATGCAAGGCATTATGGGACGCAACCGCCTCCCTTGCTGACATAGTCCATGGTCCATCCTTCTAAGTGTTTCTTCATATTTTACTGAAAGCATCTGCTCTAAACTTTAGGTCTACTGCAGTTTTGCCTTACAGAGAGGAATGATTCAGAACTGTCCCTAAATGTACAGCTGTCAACTTCTCTGAAGATGGTGACTTTATCATTAAATACACAGAGATCCCAAGGCAGGATGCAGACTAGGGATGTGCAGAACATTCTGCAGTCGGTATGTTCGCCCTTGAAACAGGCCATTTCGAAAGTCCCAAGCTCAGAACAAATGAGCTTGGGACTGTACTAAGCTCAAATGAAGGGCCTGTACTAAGCTTGGAATGACCCCGTCCTGCATCAGAACATTCTGACTGTTCTGAGCACCATTCTGGAATCCAAATGGCACTCTTCTGGCCTCTGCACATGTGTGGCCATTTGCATGGACAGCACCACCATGCAAATGGCTGCCATGCGTGCACAGAGGGCAGAAGAGTGCCATTTTGGATTCTAAAATGGTGCTAGGAATGGGTTGGGACATTCTGAGTGTTTTGCGATCGGCCCGTCTGAACAACCAGTTCAACCGGCTGTTCTTCCGATAGACTTTTCTGCACATTTTGCATTCCGTTCCAAGCTTGGAACAGAATGCAAAATGTGTTTCATGCACATCTCTAACGCAGACACTGCACCCTTTCTTCCTCCTCTCATCCACCCTCTACCACCACCTGCTGTGGAGGAAAATCATTATTCTTTTGGACAGAGCAGGCAAGAAAAGAATGGTGGCAAAGAGGTTTGGTGGAAGAATAGGGCACAACATCTGCATCTTCTCTCAGGACTTTGACACATTTAAAGGTATCAGCACAGTTTCCAAAATAGCCTATCTAAATACAAAGGTCTTTTAGGGAACAGAAGGGTGCCTACCCAAAAGAGGGAAGTCCACACAAGCCTCAATTCCTCTCTGCAATATGTGCATCTGTAGTATATCTGCGAACAATATTACCCAGTCATCACTGAGGTAAGTCTGCCCTACCCAAATTGAGGATGTTATTCATTATTTTGCAAGTTGCCCTTTGTATACAGCAATTTTTAAAAAAGTTTTGACAAATCAGCCATTTGTTTCCCCTGAGAGAAGGGGGTACATGTGTTTGGCAGACTCTGGTGTATTATATAAAGTACCAATGTTTGCTCTGGCTGCAAAGAAACTGAGAGCCAAGTACATTATTGTCAAATGAGTTACTGTACATTGTTGTTCATATATCTGCTTGTTTAGGAAACACATACCTGTGATGTAGGCAAATGAATGCATGATTGCATATTGCTACAACAATACAGATTTACAATGATGAAATGCACTGAGGTAAATCTGTGATTGGGCTGTAATAGAGACAGAAGGGGGCTCACACGACAGAATGTTCCTCATAAAAACTCACCACTTAGAGAACTAGTATGTCAGGGAGAAAGCTAGGCTAGAGCCTTTCTCTTTGAAGTACTAGTTTGCTATGTGCAGTGAACGTTTTTTAATATGGAGGATTCCATCATGTGAGTCCTCACATGCAGTCTGAAGTGGTACTACTGAGATGCAGGTTTATTAAGTAAGAACCGACCCTAAGTCTGAAGCTAATCTTTGTATGAGTCTTGCAGATAAGCCTTGAAGCTAAGCATAGTTTGACAAAAATGCTCAGGCATCTCTCAAGATTAAATAATCCAATTTTAAAAAATAAAATAAAAATACCTCACAAGTGTTAATTCTGAACCAGTCAGTGCTCAGGCCCTTTAAGCCAATTAGTCCCACTGAAGCTGAGAGAGTTGTCCCAGTAGATGGTATCATGCTCCATGATTCCCTGGGTGTTGGAATTTCTTGAACATTTTCACAGTATCACATCCTTTGGAGGAAATAGTCCCAGAGTCTTATGGTGACTTTGGAGTAGTCTGTTCACTCACAGATGCAGAGGTAGAGCAGACAGGAAGCAAGTAGGCACACAAGCAGATTGTACCTGGTCCCCAAACAGCACACAGACCAGTGTAACAGTAACACACCTAGAGTCCCTTCAGACTGCTTTAGTAGTTGGTTCCAGAAAACCAGAACTTCTTTCCCTAGCCAAATTTAAGTACCACAAGTAATTTACTTCAGTCCCTCTCCAGGCAGGTGAATTTGATCTCACAGTAGCCAGCAGAGTCCATTAACTGGGTCTCTGTCTACCAGTACAACTAGTGGTTTTAAATTACTTTATCAAATTGTGAAACTTCTGTTTGAGACAGCTGCCTTTATTAGTTATGTTCAGTGGGGGTTGTTTGGATTTTTGTGGTTTTACTGTTTGTATTTCTATTTATTGTTTGCCACCTTATTTGTATTTTAACAGGGAAAGGTGGCATAAAAATTGTTAAGTAGCAAGTAAATATATTGCTCTGTTAAGTGTTCACATATCTTTGGTGCCCCAATGTTTTTAGTGCTGAGGAGTATTTGAACCAGCAACTTCCTGCCTCACAATCTTATCTCTAGTCTTGTGAGGACAAGTGCCAGGCTAGACAAAATTATGTGTCAAACTATTGAAAAATCTAGAGAAAAGGTTTGCATTAAATAGCACAATATCTTTCTGTTTTCAGCAAAACCCTGTGTAGCACAACATGGGTCTAGATTTTAGTTTGTCTCTCTAGCTGCTGCCACAGGATCAATGAGAATACAAATGCTAGCATCCCCTTTAAAATTCTTCACTCCTTGTGAACATGGTGTGTTGTGTCAGTGGGCTTCTTAGAGTAGTGAGCCAACTTCAGTTACAGCAGCTGTATTTGATTTCCCATCATGCACATGGGAGAGAGCTTTTATGCCACTATCCCAATATCTCATGTGTAATTCTCACTACACGCTCAAATCACAAGTCAGTCAATGAGAATACTGGCAATCTACATGACAGGGTGATGCCCTGGTGGACTGGAAGGCTGAGACCTCGGAGACTCAGGTGCTTGGCAAAATTTCCAAAGACAAGTCCAGTGGCAAAACTAAGCTGGGACTACAGGAACAAACACAAATGAGCCCTGAAGAGGCAGATAGGGGACATGGAGGACGGGTTCCCAGAACTTCCCGGAGAGAGAGAGAGAGAATGACTATTAAATAAGATCAAGCCTGTAGTATACGGAGACCCAGAGTCTCTGCTGCCAAGGTCCATGCCACAGAAGCAACTCAGATACACAATTCCCTCAAGTCAAGAGTTGCTGTTCCTGACACCATTAGTTTGACCCTCTCCCTAATGCATCTTTTGTCTCTCTCCACAATCTCCTCTGTCCTTCAAACGACCAGAGACTCTAAACCCAAAGAAAAAGGGCCCTCAGATTTCAACAATGGCCAAATCACACTACAGCCAGTGGTTTCATCATCAGTGCTGCTATAGGGCAGTGGGCTACCATCCAGAATCACAGGGCTTGCCATCATCTGCCAACCAGTAGTCTCCAGGTTTCCATCCACAGAGGGCAGTGAATATGCTTCCAGCCAATTGCAAAGGGCTACTTTCCAGGAAATGATGCCAACCCTGCCAGCATTCCATGTACTATACAAGCCTTTTCTTAATTCAACAAGACCTCCTGCAAATCAGCTACACTTTAGATTTGGATTTTAGAGTCAGACATTCCACTAGCATCTAGCTGTGAATGCATACATGAAGCTGCCTGATGCGAAGTCAGATTTTTGGTCCATCTAGCCCAGTGCTGTCTACTCTGACTGGTAGCCACTCTCTGATAGTTCTTTCCCACCCAGTTCCTCAAGATCTGAAGAGATAGAAATTGATCTTGGAACTTTCTGGATAAAAAGCATGACCCGAACAACTGAGCTATTGACATGAAGAATCAAACCTCATGCCATATCCCTAGTTTACCCTCCCTGGATATAGCTTAACTATTATTTCAGGGACAATCACTGGTAATTTCATAGATGCCCCTGAAAGCTTCTCTGCTGCCTCCCTTCTAGCTTGCATAAAGCAATTTGTATCTCAGCTAAAAAGAATCTCATCTCTTGCAGTATGACTCAGCATTATGTCACAAGCAGCTAAGTATGGCTCTTTGCCTGACCATTAAAGTGCAGAAAAAGAACATTCAAGCCAGAAAAGACCCCCAAGGGGAAAAGCCCTTTAATCCATGGTTTAACATGTAGGCCAGGTCTAAGTACTCATATATAAATTTATATAATCTGGATGCCAAACAACATACACTTTTAAACATGCAACTCTCTATCCAAAACAAAAATAAAGTATTTGATAAGCATGAACACTGATCTTGCTCTTGTAGTGATAAATCTCTCAAGTTTCTAGTCCTCAGCTCTTTTCCTGACATGCTGTTGCAATAATGGAGAAAGTTTCACTTCTGAAGTTCTGCCTTTCATATAATGAAGATGGGTTGTCTCCTCCTTATGCAGGATTCCCATGCCTTTGACAACCACACAAGCAGAAATTCAACAGGTTAAGCTTCCCATCACCATGTTGGAGAAGGTGCACTTCTGGAATTTCTGCTTGCTAAATAACTGTTAAGGCACAAACCAGCAGTTCTGCAGGTGGGGAGGGAGTGGCAGCTCTGATTTCAGTATATATTTATTTTAAGCTGCTACAATTACTTTAAAATAACATGCATGACAAACTAGGGTAACAATCACAAAAATTTTTTTTTAATGTTTTCACTGTATATATGCATGACAAAAGTGACCACAGGAGCCCTGGGTGGATGAGAAGACCAACAGAGCAACCTCTCTTGGTGCCTGGAACATTTGAAGCCATAGGCATTGTCTCTGGACAGGCAGCTGACAATTATAGCTACATTATGTAATACCAATGCTATTGTGACTTGCCAAGGGAAAAGAATATTTTTTGTTGTTTTCTTTTACTTGATCACTGACATCCTAATGCTGTGCTTGCATAAGAATGTTGCACCAGCACAAGGCTGTTGTGCCAGCTAGTTGCACCAAGTTTGGAGCTTGTGTTCCAGACTAGTACTGCACTAGTGCAAGCAAGTTTGCACTTGTGCAACAAGTGCTCAACCTGTGGCACACCTCAGACATTTATATAGAAACTTTTGCACAATTGTCCAATTTCAAAAATCCCTGTGCTTTTGCACAACTATGATCTTCTTGAGCCTGTGCAACTTTGTTCATGGCATAAGTGCAGCATTAGTCAGGATGTCAGCCTGTTTTGCCAGAGCTAGATGAAGATGCTTGCAGAATGGTTTTTGATGAACAGTGGAAATATTCTTCAAAAAACTTTGATGGCTGGTGCCACTGTGCTAGGATACACCTCTCCTGTTTGGGCTGGTAGCAGCTAGACAAATTTTAGGGAGTCACAATGTGGCCAATCAAGGAGAAAGACATCTGAGTTTTAGTAGCTTGATGAAAGAAGACACCTGGTGGGATGTGGGGAGGATGCTCCAAGTGAATAACTTTTGGAGACATGCATACTGCAAATGGTGCAGTGGGGAAGCAACCTGCCTAGAGACCAGGCGGCTGTTTGTTCGAATCCCCACTGGTGCGTTTCCCAGAATATGGGAAACTCCTATAATGGGCAGCAGCAATATAGGAAGGTGCATCATCTCATACTACGTGGGAGAAGACAATGGTAATCCCCTCCTGTATTCTACTAAAGAAAACCACATGGCTCTGTAGTCGCCAGGAGTCAACACCGACTTGAGGGCACAACCTTTCCTTTTTTCCTCATGCTGCTTTACAGGCTAGCAATGTGTCTGCGTCTTTGCCTACTCCTCCCTGATGAACACAGATTTGTAAACAGACAGATATCACAAAAACCACTGCAAGTCCCCAGTGTTCTCTTCTAACAATAAAAAAGACCTTGTAAGCAGCTGTCCTTGAACTTCCTATGGCTAGGGAAGAAACTGTGCATACCAAACCATAATCAATCAGCCCATTCTGAAGATATGCAAGAAAGGAGCTGCAAAACACTACAATCTACCTATTTGATAGGTCACTTCTTAACCAAGGCAGCTGAAGCTAATTGGAAGGTATGTGGCATATGATTGGGACTTGAATATTATTTGTCACATTTTTGCTTTGCTTTACATTTTTTAAACCACAAAGCAATTTAACAAAGAAAATTTTCACTAAGGACCAGTGTAATATCCTAAAAACAGCATATTTAAACAACACACTGAAAGGACACAACAGCAAATGAAAAATACATACAAAATCTGTTATGTACGGCATCAAAAAACCTTTTGAACACTGTCTGAAAACAGAAAAAGAGGGGGAGCTGCCCGAGCTCCCTAGAGAAGGAGCTCAATAGGTCGGATGCCACTACTGAACATAAGAAACTTGGACCAGAAAATCTCCACTTGACTGTTTTATTTTAGTCAGGTTTCCCCAGCACTGGGTCTCCAGAATGTGAAAATCTCATGACACCTTGACGGGGAGGAGAGGGTTTCTTTCCACTTGGCATTCACAGGTGGGTGGGAAGGGTATACAACATTTCTAAGTACATCTCTACAATGATACTAATATCATTGCTCTTGATCTGCCCATAGTCACTGGTCCTAACATTCAACTTATTGATGCCAGACAGCAGACAGGCATAAAACAGAGTTCTACAGTTCCACAAGCTGTCCAGACTGCATTATGCCGATTTCCTGCTAAGCTTCGCACTGGTGCATCTGATCCCTGCAATCCATGTGAGGAGTATTGTGCTGCCACAACCTTCCTACTGATGGCTGCTGCTCCAAACAAGCTAGCAGGATCAACACAGGTGATAGACCAGGCACCTGTAGTGCTAAATTTTTGTTTACCCCTTCAGTGCTACAGTTACAGAGCAGAGCTGTGTGAATTCAGCCTTTAACAAAACAATAATAATGGGTCAAGATCCTGTCCCAAGGCAATTAAAGTTCTTGGGGGGGGGGAAGCTGATTTCTACAACCTGTGCAAATCATGCAAATTCAGCACACTGCATAATATCTTAGCTGGTCATGGGGAGGGACTAACTATGCAGGACACTGAGGCCTACCACAAGCTGCAAAACCTTAATCTGCCATCTCTTTAGCTTTCTGAGATTTCAGCAGGCTTTGCCATCACATTTTTAGGTATTTGCTTCATAAGGGTTAGAAACTTGTCATTTATCTTAAATGACAGCTAGGAGTATCAGGATGCTAAAGTCTAAATTCACTGCCACATTTTGTGGGATTTTTATAACTTCTGTGGAATGGCAGTACAGACACAGCACTGCACACTGGCAAGTGTGCTGTGCTACAAAAATATGCCTGTTAGGGAGGGATGTGTGAAATATTCCCTGTTACTTCCACAGACATTTCCTCATACAAAAGTATCACAGAATGTTTAAGAATGGGCAAGTATGAGATTTCCAAAGGAGTAGGACTTTCCAAGAAGATAGCTTGCATGGTTTATTTCTACCCAAGCGTAAGTGCAGATTGTTCCCCTATTAATGTGCTGACTGGCTTGCTCCTCTTGCTCATGGTACCAGACCAGGCTCGGACTGACCCACAGGGCATATTCCCGGTACACCCTACCAGCATAGTGCCCCTGTGCCCCAACTCCCACCATCAATTACCTATGCTCTCTGGACTTTATTGTTCAACCTTCCCTGCCAGGCAACCGACCTGAGTAACACCACCACTTTGCTTTGTTTTTCTCCAAAAATCCATGTTTTATTTTCCAGAAACCTGCTCCTTTATTTAGGAATCTTATCTGTTGCTAGATGCTATTTTTGCTTCAGGAATTAAAAAAAACCCCACAGATATTCATTGCTTCCCTTGTGCCCATATCTGGCCATTAGACTCATAAACTGTGATCTTGCAGCAGAGATTGTAGTTTGCACTGAAGAGTTTACCAGTAGTAAGGAGAACAGAATTGATTTATTTTGCTGAACAAGCTACACAGGTGTAATTCAGGTGCTTGGTTCTTGATGCAATTACATGGCTAAGAAATCAGAGAAGGAACATTTCCTATGAAGCAGGAGGAGGGGAAAATGAACAGTGAGGCATGTAAACTGCAACAGCTAGGAGTGAGAGGCATAAATACAGTTGCCTGAGGCACTGGAACCTGACTCACTGAAGATCAGATAACAGACAATGGTTTATTCTAGCATCAGTGCTGAGTCTTATGGACAATGTCACAGGTTGTCCAGATGAAGTTTAGCACACTGCATAACATTTTGCATGATTAGTTTGAAAATTTGTGAAATATCCATGACTTTTCTAACATCATGAACACAAAGGGAAAATATTGCATGATGAGGAAAAGATGTGGATGGCTGTGATACACAGCCTGTAAAAGAGTGGTTATCTGCATCAATGGTGACATATAGGAAGGTTGATTCCCACGCATACCCCCTCCTCCCATGCCTCCTCACTTCTGCATCTGAGCTCACTTTTCTGCTGGTTGCCACCTTTTTCTCCCCTTGCCCTACTTAGCCTGTTTCCTAGACACTCATCTGCTCGCTTGCTCTCAATCCTCCCTTGCAAAAGATATCAACATCAACAATGTTCCGAAGAACTACTTCAAAGCAGGCAATACTAACTTTGTTTCTTCTCACTTCTCTGGGTGATTGGGAAGATAACATAGAAAGATATAAGTGGTCAGAAGTATAGCTTCAAAATTTTAAAGTGTGCCCAAATAGAAATGTCTTGAGCTATTTGGTTGAAATTTGGATGGAACTGTATAATGCACTCACAAGGGTCTACCATACTTCTGGTAGTTAACCCATTCTGACAAGAAACATTTTAGTGTTTCTCCATTACAGCCAATAGCTGAAGCACCTGGAAAAGAGGGAAGGGTTTCAGAATGTAAGAGCAGCATCAGCTGCTCCTCATGCCTCCCTACTCAGGTTTAAAACCTAAGAGATCCACATCCTTTTCCATCTATGTTCCCCACTTATACATAAATATATTTAAAAAGCAGTATTCGAGCTATATCACTCCCGAGCATCACTGAAGATGAAGCAATTTGTTAAAAAAAAATAAAGGAGAAAATTGTGCTCCCAACAGAACAGATACATGTTTATTCAGAAGTAAGTCCCAATAACGTCAATGGGACTTCCTTCCAGGAAAATGTGCATTGGGTATAGCCAAGTCATTTTAGATGATTGGACAGGAGAAAAGGAGAACAAGTCAGCCCAATTTCAGGACGTAATTTAATAAGAGAGATAACTAAATGTTTGCTTTCAGTCAACGTTTCATGGAAGCTTCTTGGGAGTTTTAACAGGAGTATATGGAAGGTGTGGGAGGATTCTGTTGAAGTATATAGGGGGGATTCTGTGGATGTTCAGTGAGCTGGAAGTGAACTCTTGTGCAACAAAAATGTGATGCTTTCTGCGCATGCACACATTAAGCACCATCACTCAGACTGCCTCCTTCCCACTTACACTTTCTTCTTCTGTCTATGGGTTGGTTCAATCATGTATGTCTGAGACTTCATCCAACTCTCAATGACTGCAAAATCAAATGATTATGCACATGTGAATGCACCATCACAGACTTATTCAGCTGCCAGTCATCAAGTGTAGTGTAATTATGGAGCAAATGTGTGTATGAACCAGTCTGTGTATGCACACACATGCCCAACCTCATATCCATAAGATACATGCATTTATGGATTGTGGATATGCAACATAATATGCATAAATTCATATTTCCATAAATGCATCTCACCCCACCATTCTTTTCACTCACCCTTCTCCCCTGCCACACTGCCTCCTTTTGCACTTTTCTTTATTCTTTCTCCCTCCATGCAACCAACTCAGTACTTGAGGTCAGATCAGATACCTAACCTTTCTCATTCAGCCACAAACTTACTGCATCTCCACTCATAATGATCTGAATTACTGAACCTCTTTCCCTACCCTTACAACTAAACTGAAAACAAAAACTGTTGTTCAAGACTGAGTTATGCTCCATGGACAAAAGAGGAGGGACATAGTAAGAGAGCTGGTCTTGTGGTAGCAAGAATGAATTGTCTCCTTTGCTAAGCAGGGTCCACCCTGGTTGCATATAGGTGGGAGACTACATGTGTGAGCACTGTAAGATATTCCTCTTAGGGAATATGGCCACTCTGGGAAGAGCACTTGCCTGCTTACATGCAGAAGGTTCCAAGTTCCCTCCCTGGCATCTCCAAGACAGGACCGAGAGAGACTTCTGACTGCATCCTTGGAGAAGCTGCTGCCAATCTGTGTAGACAATACTAAGCTAGATGGACCAATGGTCTGACTTGGTATATGGCAGCTTCCTGTGTTCCTATGATTACTGTTCCCTGGTCATTTTAGATGGAAAAGTCTGCTTAGCACAGCATGTACGCCTTCACTCATCTTTTTCAATATACTTTCCATTACTATAAGGCTTACAAAACAGGACTGTGCATGTGCCCCAGGAAAAAAAATAAGATAATCCAGTGTTGGGTGCTCAACAAAACAACCTGAGAATCTCAACATTTTTTAAAGTACTTTCTAGTGCTTATAGGCTTGAATGTACAAGGGCAATACTGGGTGAAATCTCAGAAGCCAGAACAGGGCTCAGCAGATTTTCTGGTAGTCAGAAATTCTGGCAGGTGGGGCTGTAGTGCTCTGCTAAGGCCTTTGTCCCTCCTCTTGACTGGCAGAACCAGAATATACAAGATTTACTTTATTACATTAATGTACATAGGTTGCAGAATTCAGCTTTTCGGGATACAGAATTTAAATTCCTTTGGAACAGTATCTTTTTTTTTGTGGGGGTTGTTTTTTGTAAGAGTAGTATGCACAGAGTACTGTACACACAGGCCTTCTGAAATACTTCTTTAAAATTTAGGAAATGCTCATTCTCAAGTATTTCCAGATAATGTTTGACACTTAGCAAGCTCATTGAGGCAGATGAATATACAAATACTTGAGAATGAGTTCAAACATGCTTGCTCATCACTTGAAGGATACAACATCAAGCAACGGATGATTCAGCTGAAAGCAGCCACCGGATATCACATCATTTCTTCTTAAAACATTTTTTTTTCAATGGAGGCAACTGCCACTGTGATTCATCAAGTGATGAGACATGGAGCAATGTTCATGCATGTGTGAATCAGCTCTGTTAGCCATTCTGAAATGCGCAGCTGTTGAACAAAGCACAACAAACATCTCCATGGCATTGTGAATTCCCTTCAGCTGCTGCAAATTACCCCATGTGCTGATGCACCTAGGCGACATCAAAAAATTACATAAGAGCATGTGAACAACATGAAGCCGAAGTGGTCCATCCAGCCCATTGTTGCCTACCCTGACTGGCAGCAGCTCTCCAGAGTCTAAGACAGAAGCCTTTGGGAGTCCTGACACTCAAAAGATGAACCTGAAGATGCCAGGAACTGAACCTCATGTATGCAAAGCATGTGCACTACCACTGAGATACAGCCTCTCAACAATATATAAAAAGATTTTTTTAAAATATCCTGGTGCTTTATTAAAAGGTTTCATTGAAAAAACTAAGTTCATTTTATCCAACTGCCAGAGCTACAAATTTCTAGGTTTGGATATTTCCGTCTGAGCCCAGCTGTAATTTCAATCATAGGCAGGTCAAGACGACTCCCCAAAACATCTGTTTTCACAGAAACAGCTGCAATGTGGTTAGAGATGGGTTTTGGCAAATGTGTATGATGCCAGCTGGCACTTGGAGAGATTATGTGTTAAGCCACGCACACAAAAGGGTCCCACAGGCCCACTGGATACCAGAGCCAAAGCCACTGGGTAGTCTGTGGAGGACTTTCTCCACTGGAAATGCACTATAAGAAAATATGAGCAAGCAGGATCCCACCTGAGTGCACCTCAAAAGATGAGGTTGGGAATCTGCAAGAGACCTGTGCTCGAGTTGCCCTGTGTCCCGTATCAGTTCATTCATTGACTAAGCTTGTTTTCAAATGCCATGATCCATAACCATCTTCCTCTTATTTTATTTACTTATTGAAATAAAAACTACTCCATTTCTTCCTCCTTGATTGCTTCCCGCCCCCCCACTTATTGCCAGCAGCAGCAACATGAGAGGAGCGAGTCAAAGATCTGGAGCTAGACTTACACCATTTCTGTCTCGTGTGACTGTTCATAGTGAGAAATTTGCCTCAGGAATAGATTAGGCCATGCTGAGGTGCAGGAAGAGAGTTAAAAGTAAGAGCCCAATCTCAGCTCAGCACCTGCTTTTAATCACTGGTTGCAAACTACCTTGCTAAAACATGGGCCCTGGGCCACACACAGAATGTCTTTCACCACTGAGTAACTACTGTCAATCCCCCATCCAGTGTTCCCTCTAAGGTGTGCACATGTGCTTGCGCTCTCACAATTTTTGATGTCTGCTCAGTTAAATTTAGATTCCACTCAAGTTGAATCAGGAACGCCCCACTCTGAATGCATGTGCGTGCACACTGCCTTCATAACCATAAGCTGCCCGGAACAAACTCATTCCACACACAGAAGGAAAAAAATAGAGAGAACACTGCCCCATCCATCCTCACATCCAACCATCTGCAGTTGGAATGAAAGAGTGAAGAATGAAAAGGGCATAACGCTCACACAGGCATAAACCTCAGAACCTCTAACTACAAAAAAGTACTCTTGCACTGTACAGGGGTACAGTGCTAAAGGACTGAGGGAGACAAAATATCCAGTCAGGACTCTTACGCTCCACTAAATAAATTTGAGGATTGGGGTTCTAAACAAATTTGAGCCAAGGATAAGTCCTGCCACCAGGGCCAATGCTGCAAACAGGTGAAGACACTACCACTGAACATATGCAACATGCCCTTTACCCAATAAGCATACACATCTATTTACCTGATGTTCTGGGATGAGTTTGTATGCTAAAGCAAGCAGATGGAGCTCTGGCATGGCTCATTCTAGGAATTAAAACACTGGTTAATAATCACTTTTCCCCACCCATACTTTTTCAAGCACAGTTTTGAATCCTACCCTAGACACCATCTTAGGCTTATACTCTCCAACATCTCTTGGGAGAAGAACATAGGTAAGTGCATTACTTTGACTAAGGGTTCATAGTATAACTTCTCCCTGGATTTTATGTCACCTGGATTTTATGTCTCCCTGGATTTTAAATACATTTTAAGTATCCATGCATGCCACTCAGAACCTTTGGGGTGGAGCACACTATAAACTGAGTACAAGTAAATACATAAATAAATTTGAAGCCAGGGCACTAGGTCCCATTCTGCCTGAGGCCACCTTGTATTCATATCCTTTCGACAGTTGCCTTCTTTTGAGTGACTCCAGCTGAAGGTCAGTAATTGCCAGCTTTGGTTTAGCCGCTTGAGGACCCACAGCCTGGTCATAATAAGGCAACCTAAGCCCTACAAATATTACACAGATGCCCAACACACACAGGTATGAGCAATGAATGTGATAGGATGCAGCTCAGATCACCCTGAACTGATTTTTGAAGGTGCCGCATGAACAGACCTACTGGGAAAAATCCTGAGAAATTTTAATACTCATGGAATCACATGCTGTTCATAAAGACTACCTCCTGACTAAGGTATAATGAACTATATAGAATTATGTGCCATTCTTGCATGATAGGTCTTGTTTTCAAAATGCCATAATCAATAACCCATACAATCAGAATTAAAGTCATTGTCCAATCAATTTTAGTACAAGATTAAAAATAGGACCCAGGAAAGGGAAGACTATCATACAAAATCCATACTTATTTCTAGTTCATGACAAGTAAAAAACTAGATCATTTCTTAAGCTACAGGGTAGCTACAAAAGCCAACTAAAACACAATAAAGCAATAACACATGAAATTTAATAATGAAAATAAATGTGTGTGTTTTTCAATAGTGAAATCACTAGACAAAAGTAAGAATGGTTCAGAATCACGCCCAATGAATCTTGACTTTGCTGAAGCATAGACAAAGTTTCTAATGACTTCAGCATAGAGAGAACGTCATTGATATGTCTTGGCAGATTAACAACAACATTAACTTCACTCAATGCCCCCACTACCTCCATCACAAACACAATGGGAAACAAAGCTCTGAAATAACGTCAGTATCTTGGAAATTATTGCTATCTGCCCAAAATAGCATAAATTGAATCTGCAGCTATTACACATTTTAATGGGATAGTTCCATTTCCTTTCAAAGTTTTATATTTCTGTTTCTAGAAAAATATGATACAATAATTATGGTATGAAAGAGGGGTTGTAGCTCAGTGGCAGAGTAAATGACAAAAGCCCCAGGTTCAATTCCTGACATTTCCAGGAAGTTTTCACACAGGGCTTTTGAAGCCCTTTAATTTGCATATCCTCTGGAATGGAGGGGATACGTTCACATATTGGCTAGATTTAGCCTGAAGTCCCTGAGAGTTATCGGGGAGCAGTTGTCTCTTTCACTTCATGTGTGGAAGCATTCCCCTACATACTAATCTGTACACATAGTCCTATTCAGACACGCTGTACCTGTGTTCAGGAGTCTGTAAACATGTACAGGTTTGTGTGGTAATGACAGTACATGCATTCATCTTTAAAATGGTCCTGGGTAAAGAGCATCTCAAATGCAGGATACATATGGAAGTGTACTGCTGTGTTCAACTTCTGTGAATAACTGCCTACATACAAATCTATACCTGCATACCCTGTATGCAGATGGTATGTGCACTGAATGTAATGTGAATAGATCTTATGTCCTTTGGTACTGTCTCTGAAATCTTTTGCACTGGGGCCCCTTCACATATCCCAGTCCTCTGCATTCTACTTCTAGAAGGAGGGGGGCTACTCCTAGCAATTTGAAAAAACACCCACTGAGGTTGTGTCCTGCGGCCACAGTCCAGAGCAGAGTTAGGCATAAACTCCATTTATTGTAGAAGATTAGGGGGTTGGAGTCTTTTTCCACTGAAGCCAATGGGAGGACTAGGTATCTAAATGTCATCCTTTCTTCTTCCACTAACCATGCTTCAGACTTAAACCACTTTAGCAGTCACGTCTTCTACTCAGGAAATGAGAGATTCTAGTAGGGCTATGCATGAAATTGGAACAATAATTGTGTCCAATTTGATAGAGTCCCTAACAGTAACATGTTCATCAAATTGGTTTCAGTGCAAAATTGCTAGTGTAGGCAACCAACCAATACAATATTTTCTGTATCGCATCATGTTGTCTCAAACTTCATCTGATGATCGGGTGGGTGGTTTTCATGCTGCCTTTCTCTGTTGCTTATGTCACAAAACTTGCTTGTTATTGAATCTGGTAATGTGTATATATGGAAAATGTTAAGGGAGCAGGGGAAGAGAACAGTTACATGATTGATATCCTCAATTCAAAAAAATGCCTCTTCAGGCATTGAAACCTTGGCAGTTTTGCATGAATGGGGGTGGTATCAAGATGGTGGCTCTGTGAAGGAAGTAGGGTATTAGAGATTTATAGAAGATCTTCTTAGCATCACTCCAAACTGCACTTTCCAGGATTCTTGAGGAAAGGTATGACAGTTCCACGTCTCTTCTCTGAAAATCTTCCACTTGCTTTCCCTGTCCTCTGCCAAACATTCACAGAGCTGACTTTGTTGACTCACAGGCATAACTACATTCCTCTGCACAGAAATCAACCTTTAGGACAAATCTAGACAGTATGCTAAACACATCACTGGCCCTTGGATGTTTGTTTTTTCCAGTGCAAATAGCAGCCATGACGAGCCAAATCAGGATCAGGACCATAGCAAGGGATGGATATAGATATAGATAGATCTCCTTCCCATGGGCCTGATTCTGATCCCCCCACCCCCATGGCTGCTATTTCCACTTGGAAAACATGCAAAGGCCAAGGACATGGCTAATTTTATGTCTAGCCTGGCCCTCAGATAACTTTGGATGTACAGGACTTTTGTTCGGTTTCAGTTACTTTCTTTTCCCTTTTGCACACTGGAGGACTGATTCACTGTAAGTCTGCTGTGATTTGCCTTGTTTCATTGACTTGTGGAGACAAATCTTGCTACCCCGCCCCTGCCCTGTTTTTTTGCTACCAAAACATCACAGCACCAGAAAAAGCTGGGGTTTTCAGGCATGGCTAGGTAGGGAATTCAGAACAGTAGTGAGAAGAGCACTACAAATATGGATTTGTAGGCCAGGGGTTTCCAACAAGGGGGTACCTGAAAGATTTCCGAGGGTACTCAGCAGCCTCCTGCCTCCCTGCACTTCAACCACACTATGTGTTTTCCATCTGAGGGTTGCCAGTTTGAAATTGACATGTTCTCAGCGATATGTTTACTGTAGAACGGAAAGATGGAGGGTGAAGACCCTCCTCCACTGCTCCCAATTGGCTGGCTACATACTGAAGCTCAGAAGTCAGGTGACAGTCAGGTGACTTACAGGTTTCAGAAAATTAGCACTGAGTATTCTCATTGAGCCACTTTAAATGGTGCAGTGGGGAAATGCTTGACTAACAAGCAGAAGGTTGCAGGTTCAAATCCCCATTTGTACTATATCAAGCAGAAGCAATATAGGAAGATTATGAAAGGCATCATCTCAAACTGTGTGGAAGGAGGAAATGGTAAATCCCTCCCGTATTCTAGCAAAGAAAACCACAGGGCTCTGTGGATGCCAGGAGTCAAAATCGACTTGACAGCACACTTTACTTACTCTCATTGGAAATAATGGAACAAATAAACTTATCCCATTAATTTCAATTAGACTGCTTATGAGTAACTTAGTGTGGATGTGAGTCAGTGACAGTAGTAGCCTGCCTCCCTAACTATAACACTTAAATCTGTTTTTATGCACACACTTGTGCACACGCACACACACTTAAATGTTGCAGTTATGAGATGATGGCTTATATCCAGATTAAGTTATTCTCATAAGCAGCCTTATTGAAATTAATGGGATAAATTTGCTCATACTATTAATTTCAATGGGAATGTGTGTGTGTGTGTACACATACATAGGAGAGAGGGGAGAGAGAATAATTTTCAATTGGGTAATATCTTCTTTCAATTTGTAATAGTTAGACCTGTTTTCAAGACAATGTGTGGAAAACCAGATATCAGCTTGCTAGAGGCTTGGTGAGGGAAGCAGGCCAGGCATAGTGTGGCACCACTGCAGTTTCTCTTTGGCTTTGTGCCTGCAACTTAATACAGGAAAGCACAATTCAGTCAATCGGTACTGCTGGTGGTGAAAGAAAAGAAAAATAGGAGATATGAGACTCTTCCCCCTGATTTTATCAATCACTCTTCAAAAGGACCTGGCGGAGGAGGGGGCATATAATTTGGACCCCACCCTGGGAATAGTAATGACTAGTTATAGCATTTCCCAAGATCCTTCAGCAGATGCAAGTTTGCTAACATAAACAACTATTTCCCAAAAAGAACTGTATTAGCAAGTCCCATGCTGGCTGAGCAAAGTAGAGGCACCTTTTAAAAGTGGTGATTCTATTTATTTAGTAGGGCGAGAGCAACTGATCCTATCCACCCCCAGCACAGTATCCCTCCAGTGGCTGTTCCTGGTGTCTACCTTATGTCTCCAGTGCCTTCTGGAATCTCAGATTTATTTCTCATTACCAGCAGAGGAGAACACGAACACACACACACACACACAACCACACCGAGGCAAAACACCACCAGACCTATTGGTTTTCCTTTCAGAGGAACCAGTTAACCAGTTTCCCGCAAAAAAATATACATTTATCATAAAAATACAATGGAGTATCTCAGCAGGAACAAATCTTTCTTTCCATTTAAGCTCACATTTCCATTTCTGTTTTCCTAAAAATGAATACCTTCAGGGGAAAGGACTGATCCTGTTATTTACTTAAGTCAAACTGAATTTTAGAGCTTCAGAGCCCATCATCTTTTCCAGAGAAAACCTGGTTTAAAATGATGGTAATACATCTAACTGGAAGATCAGGGGCCCTTTTTGGAAACTCTGACTATACTGTATCCAAAACAACAAAGAGGGAAATTAGCAAGTAATTGCAGTCCACAGAGTTTTTGCATGCTGAAATCACACTGAAATCA
This sequence comes from Hemicordylus capensis, assembly GCF_027244095.1. Taxonomy (NCBI): domain Eukaryota; kingdom Metazoa; phylum Chordata; class Lepidosauria; order Squamata; family Cordylidae; genus Hemicordylus; species Hemicordylus capensis. The sequence goes on from NC_069659.1 coordinate 207,246,627, forward strand.
ATGGGCTCCCACTGATTTCAATAGAGCTTGAATGTGTCTAACTTTCTCAAGGTTGCACTCATCATTCTCACTTCATTGCAGTGTTATTTCTATCACCACCATCTTCCCCCCACCCCTCCACACCTTCCAAATTAAAAATGATTCCATGTTGCACAGCCAGGTTATGCCATATCTTGGAAGAAACAGGGAAAGCTGATCACTGAATGTCAAATCAGACAGCAGCCTAGCAACCATATATATTTAAAAGGTTTGTGCGTTTTATGTGTATCTTGTGTGCCAGGAATAGCTGAAGCAGATCTATTCTTCCATTTGTAATCCGAAAAATGTGAAAAGGGGAAAGGAGAAACTCCAGCTGCTGGTCTATTTTGGAGGGTCCAAATTGCCTGTCAGATCCCATGTTAGCAAATATAGAGCATTAACATTTTTTAAAGCCAAAAAGCATTCTTGCAAAAAAAAAAAAGAAAAAATCTCCCCACTGTATTCAGTTTCCAAGCTTACAGGACACAATGGCATTTTAAGCACACTATGTTTTCGCTAGCTATATGTTGAATCTGCCTGGCGGGGGAGGGGGATCCTGCACAAAGCAGCCACAGACCACAGACATTTTGGTGTATTCCCACTGAGAAGTCAAGTGGGGTTTGTGGTGAAGGAAATGAAAGATCACCTCAGTGCCAGCCTTCACAAGAGTTGCTGTTACATTTGAAATTGGAACTCACTGAAGGGGGCCATTTTACTGACCCCACCCCCCCGTTTCTTTCAGTCTTTCTGGGCAGTGCTCCCTCTAACAGGGATTCCAAGATGTTGTCGACTACAACTCCCATAATCCCCAACCAAAGGCCATTGCAGCTGGGGATGCTGGGAGCTGTAGTGAACGTCATCTGGAATGCCCTGTTAGAGGGAACAGTGGGTATTTCTGGGTATGTTGCTTAACCTGACATGCTCCAGGTCTTCATGGACCACTAAAGACTGGGGGTAGGAAGTTCTCATCCCCCTTTTCACTGTGCCCACGTAGCACAGCAAAGGCAACAATGCCTATGCTCCAACGGGCTGGTCCATCAGTCCATGTTCATCACTTCATGATGGACAAGCTACGACAAACAGAACTTTCATATCACCTGCGATGCTTTTCAGTAGAGTCCATTCACAAGTTCTGCTGCAAGGCTTCAAGTGATGTATTTGTGTGTGAACCAGTTTGTGGCTAAAGAACATTAATTGGGCATCTCCAATCTATAAGGGAAATGGTCAGCAAAGCCCACAGGCTAATGCACAAAAATATTTTTAAAAAGCCAATCATTTTAGAAGATTACTTTTCCTCTTTTGATAGTGGTCTCCCCTTGAACCAAACTAGGACTAGAAAAAGCATTAAGAAGGAGCTTGCTATTACCACTTTACAGATTTTACTACACAACAAACATTTTGCAGATTATTGTTTTTATGGTTTTGTGAAGCTGTTACCTTTAGATTAAGTCCCCCCGCCCACACTTTATATTCACAGTGGCAGAGGCCTACAATTAGCAAGTGGGAGATAGGGTGGGACAATCAAATGAAGTTTCTGGCTGATTTGCTCACTGTAGAATATGAATGCAGCAGATGAGAGTGGTCCTCGGCTTCCTCTCAGTGGGGATGGAGGGCTGTCGGAGCTCTCTGTGCACCTCATGTGACTAAGGCTACAATCCTACACAAAGTGAGGCTGCTTAAATCCTAATCAATGGGATTTAAGCAGCCTAGCTGTGCGTAGACATGCAACCAAAAAGAAATTTAGCCATTAGCTTCTGTTCATTTCAGTAAGGCTTGTACAGGAGAACGTCCCTCTAGACTGTGCCCAGGGTATACTTTTTAGAGGGAAAGAATGTCAGAAAAAAGTCTTGAATTAATCAAAATCAAAAATTCCATTGATTTGGCTGATACACCCCAAATCTTGGCTTCAGTGATGTCCTTGATGGACATCAGATTCAGATTCCTTATTTTTCTCTAGTGCTCAATTATTTTGCTGTCATTTGCAGTGATCATCTGACGGTGATCTGAAAGGGGCCCAATATACTAATATCTTGTCTACCATCATGCTTAACAAACAAGAATGTATTTGTTTCTGAGATGGCCATAGAATCCACCTGCAATAAGCAACTCCAGATGATACTTCCACAAAGGTTCTGTGGCACTAAAGTGAAATGAGTCACACCCAAACCTGCTCAATTGGAATTCTGACTTTCTTGGGAGCAAGATTTCACTTAAATATGTCTTTGGGGGGGAAAGGACAAGCGGGGAAGTCAGATTGAGGGAGAGTTACAGATCAATCCGGAGGTCGGTTACTGTGAAAGTGGCTTCTTTCACTTTTGCACCTGAAAAGCAGACAAATTTACATGAACAAAGATGTGGTAGATGGCTTTAGGGATATTTGTTTATTCTAAAAAAATTATGTTTTGTTTACATGTTTGTTCCATTTGTTATTATCTACTGAGATTGTTGCAAATGGCAAAACTTAAACTCTCATTTCTTTTCCCAAAATGTATTTAATTTGGTCAGATCCAACACGTATGGACTGCAATGTGATTAAACTAAATATTTACTTTAAACTGAATATTTACTTGTTACTGCTGTTATGTGTTTTTTTGAGCCACTGAATTCATCTTGTTTGTTTATGGTTACATGTTTACATGTAACTGTTACAGCCAATGGCTACAGTAAGTTATGTTTGATTTGAATATATCTTGTCAACCACACATTCTATTAAAAAGCTGAACACATTCATATATAAGGGAGACCTGGTGGTGGCAATAAATCTGTGAGGACAAATTGATCAGAAAGTGTATCATTACCAAGCCACATTTCCTTCACAATGTGTGGGTGTCAGTATAAAGGTAAAGTTGTGCCATGGAGTCGCTTTCGACTCCTGGCAACCACAGAGCCCCGTGGTTTTCTTGGTAGAATACAGGAGGGATTTACCATTGCCATCTCTCAAGCAGTATGAGATGATGCCTTTCAGGATCTTCCTAATATTGCTGCTGCCCAATATAGGTGTTGCCCATAGTCTGGGAAACATACCAGCGGGGATTTGAAGCAGCAACCTCTTGCTCCCTAGGCAAGTTACTTCCCCACCATGCCATTAAGTGTCAGTATACATCTCAGCAATCAGTAAGGAGTGACTACAACCACCACCATATCACTTTCTTTCACTTCGAACATTTCTCCAAGAGAAGCTCAACCTTGGAACCTCACCCTATCCATGCCCATGACATAGCTGCTGTTCTCTTGCACAACTTTCTCTGGAACTTGCGGTGATCATGATTTTTTTTAAAGGTAACACATGGCATCAATAAACAAACCCAACTGCTTTCATATCCTAGTACCAAGGAACACAGAGGCAACCTGAAGAAGCAAACACAGAACTCTTGTTGAACAGATTGGTTGGAAGGCTCAGCTAGAATGCCAACCTACAGTCAACTGTGTTATCATCAATAAATCTTCTTCACCATTTGTGTAGCTCACATGCATGCTCAAACTCCCTCAGTATATGAAGAGAGTCATAGAGGAGGTCTGAACAGAAAGGAAATGGAAAAGTGAAGAAATGGAAGAGGGAAACTATAGGTTAGAAAGTGACTGAATAAGAGGAAGAGGAATGGTATAGAACAACTAAATGCTGGGTATGGTTACTTGGGACTCATGGCATTCAAAAGGACTTGCTTGTGAGAGTTCATAAGACTGCAGACCTGCAGCCTCTGAATTCAGTGGGTCATTTCGGAGTAAATGTGCATAAGATCCGGCTGTATATAGCTACAATCGTACACACATTTACTTCGAGTAAGTTTGACTCAACTCAGTGGGGCTTAGTTCCAAGCAAGGGCCGTTTCACACACCCTTGGGCTATGATCCGTGGTTTGCCCACTCAGTGCACCAAAGGGAACCAACAGCCAATCCCCGCTCTCTGGCGATACACGCGTTGGCACCATTCACACTCCTTTTTATCAAAGGGATGCCTCTCAAACAACGCGGGCAGCGACCCTAAAGGGAGACCCATCGGGAAGAATCAGGGAACCGTTACCTTCTCCTTGCCCCCGCAGTGGCAGCAGACGGTCCACAAGTACTTGAGGGTCCTCCAGAGCAGAATAATAAAGAGTCCCCCGAAAAAGGTGACCATGGACGAGGCCAGGAAGGCCCACCACATGCGCTGGCCGCTGTCGCAGGGCACCTCCATGGTCATGGGGATGATGAGCGCGTTGGGCGGCTTGGAGGACGCCGAGGAGGAGTCCGTGTTCAGGTTGCTGCCGGCGCTGATGCTCATCTTAATGCCGCCGCCGCTGCTGCTGCCGCCGCCGCCTCCTCCCGAGTAGTAGCTGTTGGAGCCGCTGGAGCCGCCGCCGCCACCGCCGCCGCCGCCTCCTCCTCCGCCGCTGCCATTTGCCATGGCTAACACCGGGCAAGGCGCGCCGCCGGGGCTCCGGAGAGCTCCCGCTGCTGCCGCCGCCAGCGCCCTCCACCAAGCCCATCCCCAGCCATAGCGCTGCTCTTCGGAGAGGAGACGCGCAAGCCCAGCCTCAGCTCACGTCCAGGCAGGCGACGGGGGCGCTCGGGCCGCCCTCCCGAGGTTCCCGGCGCCTTCTTCTCGGAAAGAAACGAAGCGCCCCAAGCCCAGCCCGCGTTGCCAAGTCAACGGCCCCCCATCCCTCCCACCCCCCTCCCCAAAGTCAGCAGAGCCACCCCCTGCTCCGGCGCTTCCCCAGCGCGCCCAAGGAATGGCCAAGGCGCGCGCAGAGGTCCTGGCCAAGCTCTGGGGCTATTCGGCTTCGCCCCTTCTTCTTAACGAGAAGGAGGAGCCCCCCTCAGCTGGAGTGCCGCCGCTGCTGCTACCTTCCTCACTAACCCCAAACTCGCAGTGAGAGCGAGCGAGAGCCTGCGTAGTCCTCTTGGTCGGCTCCCTCCTGCAAGTCCAGCCCCTTCCTCTCCTAATTCAGCCTCCTCCACTCGCCCAGCTGGGCTTGCGTCGTAGCGGCGGCTGCTGCCACCTCGCCTTCCATCCCTTGCCTGCGCCGCTGCCGCGCGCGGCTTTCCCTCCCTTTACCAGCACATCCCGTCCTCCGCCGCCGCTTCTGCGCGCCTTGGCGTCCCGGGAGCGGGGGTGGACAGCAGCGCGGCTGGCTCCGCTTTGGCCGCTTCAGTGGGGGCTGCAGGGCGCGCGAGAGGAGAGGGGCTGCCGCTGCCGCTACCGCCTCTCCTGCTTCTTCTCCTTCCTTTCGGGCGGGGGGCTCCCTTGCTGCTGCTGGAGGCCGAGCGCGGAGGGCCGGCTGCAGCAGCCTCTCGGGCCACGGCTGGCTTCTTCTCCCTGGCGGCAGCGGCGCCGTCAAGCCTCTCCAAACGGCCTTGCGCGCTTTCCTGAGGCTGCCGCCTGCCTAGAACAGATGGAGGCGAGAGCGACAGACAAACACGCTTTACAGGTACCGGCAGCAGCGGGCGGAGCCAATGCACAGCCCGTGTGACCTGCCACTCCAACAAGTCCTCCTCGCCCCGAGAGCAGCAGGCGAAGGGCTCCGCGCGTTGCCGGCTGCGTCTCCTCTCGTGGACGCGGCGGAGCCCTGGGCGGACTGAAGGCAGCAGGATGGCAGAGAGGAGGAATCGGGGAGGGGAGGGGGACCCAGAAGAGAGGAGGGTTCAAAGCCCAGCGTGATCCTGGTGGTTGCTGAATGGCGTGACGCACCGGCTGTCAGTCTCTCCCCCGCCCGCCAGCTAATACGATTTGAGTCCCAATATACCGATGTTGTTCCAGCTTCTCTCTTTTTCTCAGCAGACCTGAGTGACTGGCATACCTAATGGTGGGGCCAAGAGAAGGCACGCCACGAAAAACACGGGGCGGGGGGAGGGAAAAAAGACACCCCACCCGCTTTTGCCATTCATTCTCTGCGTCTCTCTCTTCTTTGGAAGAGCAAAGAGGCGGCTGATACACTAAAAAGAGGGGAGAATGCTACGCACGCTGATTAAACACTGACATTATCGCAGCATTTGGCTGGGGATTTTTATTGTTTATTAAGGCCCGGATCTGAAGGCAATGTTTGGCAGGGGGAGGCGGTTGCGGGGTGAGCGTGTTCCGAGGCTGTGGGTTCTGGGGGAAAGCAACGAGCCCGATCTTGCCAGGGTTGAGTTGCAGAAACAGGTGCTTCGTGATGTGAGAAGCGCGCGCGGGGTGGGGGCTTGTTTTGTTTTCCTTTTAAAGCGAAACACCCACCAGGAAGCCATTAACATGAGTATGTGTCTCATGGTTTTTGCACTGGCATCGAAAAGAAAAGCCTTAATCCCCAAAGCAGCCTGGGAATGAAACCCAAATGGAAGCGGGGGGGGCGGCGATCACGGAGCAATTTCAGCACCATCGTCAACACGCCATACCGATTTGGTTCAGCGCGAGCTGCTTAGTACGGAATTCCCAAGACACAAAACGTGTGCTGTGTGTGCGACCGTTTGGCACAAGCCCTGCTATCCCTCCGCAGGCTTCTCTGCAGATCCATCCTCTCTCCAGCAGTAAACACCAGAGAGCCAGGGCTCTGCACTGATGGACGCGTCCTGCTGTCCCTGGTATCTGTTTATTGCTCCTGCACAAAGCCACCATTATAAAACAATCGTTACTTAACCTATGACACCAGCGGTGCCCATTTTAGCATCTGTTCCTTCCCTCTCCCACCCACCCCCCGCGCCAAATCTAAGCTAGAAGCAATTTTAAAATATGTGCTTTCTAATTGCTTTCATATTCATTCTTCTTGTGGTGAGATAGGGCAAAATAAAGATTCAAACCCAAATGCAGATAGGGAGTGCAAGCCAGTGGGAGGTTGAAACCTCATTGAAACGAATGGGATTTCATAAAACTTGTGCAGGATAACCTCCCGCTGGATCTGTACCTATGTTGCTTGGGCTAGCAGCTATACTTTTTGTTTTAAATAGCATTTAATCTAGTACTTCCATCTCAGAGGCAGTTTAACGCTTCTGTTTTAAAATAGTTAAAGACTGATAGATAGTATTGTGTTGGACTGAGCAGAGGATGGATGTGGCTTGACAAAGGAATATCTCACTTTTCAAGGTGTCAAGATGTAAAATCAGTGTCCATTAGCAAGAGGGGAAGAAGGAGATTATTTTGTTTGTTTAAAAATACTGCTATCCCATCTTTTGGTCCTCCTCAAGAGAGTGCCTCTCACAAGGTGGCTTACAACAAAAAATAAAATAATCAACAGGTTAGCACATCACAGAAGGTAAGGAAGGGCAGAAAAGGTTTTGCAGGAGAAAATCGGAAGAGAGGACACCTGGAGATGAGCTCAATTTGACCAGAGGAGTTAAGGAAATTGATTATCCAGTCCAGGAAGCAACATGAGGGTACATGACAGAGCTTGAACAGAGTGGAGTGAGCAAAATATTGCATTCATTGGAGAATGAGAGTAGGTCGAGCAGGAGTGGATCTGAGAAAGAATAACAGCACTGATATGCTACCTCTGGTAGAGGTTATCCCGAGAGGTTTATCAACCTTATTGTAAAACAGGCTGAGAAAGCAGCTTGCCTACAGCCACAGTGAGATTGTGGCAGATGCAAGGTTTGAACCAGGAACTTCCTGGTTTACAGCACAGGTGTTTTTTTTTAGGCACCTACGCAACACAGGAGCTCATATTAAAATAATCCAGGCAGTGTATCCAAGGTATTATGGTCTGGAAGCTGCTGCTGGTGCACAGAATTTTGTGGCTGTATTTTCTGGTCCACACCATTTTCTTGTGTTTTGAGGTCACTACCAGTCCAATGTGCTGGTTACCACCTTTACAGCTCTAAATGGCTTAGACATTGTCTTACCTGAAGGAACACCTTCTCCCACATTCTTGCCCATCCTCTGAAGTCAACTGCCCAGTCTCCCGTTTGGAGAGGAGAGTGATGGGGCCTTGAAGCAGGGTCTTCTTGATTGGTGCAGCAACTCTTTGAATGTCAGGGAAGCCACCCTTACAATCCTTATACTCTTTTCACAACATAGTTATGCATTTATGACTTCTGATTTGTTATTTATTATATTTTTATTTTACTTTCCCAGAAATATACCAAGTGGTGTACAATAAGAAAAATAAGACAAATTTAAAGCACAATACAAAAATTATGTAAAAAAAAAATCAGCAGCAACACAAATAGAGCAGTAAAATTACAGCAGTTCAGTAATGGTAAAGGCTTTCCTGACAGTTTTAACTCTTTAGTGAAAGGCTTTTACAGAGAGTGCCTGCTGGGTTTCAGGCAGGGAGTTCCAGAACCTAAGCACCACCATGGAGAGGGCTGTTTTAGGTTCGCCCTGCCAACAAGATGGAAGCAGAATCCAGAGTACAGCCCTCCCCCACCAGGTAATCTCAGCATTATGTAGCGGTGGCAGGTGGGGTGGAGTGGGATGGGGTAGAAAAGCAGTCCTTCAAAACTATTGCTGACACCGTTTCAGTTTGTTGCTGTTTCTGATCACACACACCCCAACACACACAGGGGCATAGCTACGGGAGAGGGGGCCTGTGTTCACTCCTCTCTCTGGCAGCCCCCCAGAGTGAGGGAGATAATGAAGAAAATAGGGAGGGGTAGAGCTGGAGGGTCCTCAGGAGCTGGGGGCCTGTGTTCTTTGAACCCTTTCACTCTATTATAGCTACACCCCTGCACACATACACACAGTTCCCCTCTCAGTATCCATTCTATGCCAAATGCTGCATGTAAGGAACAGTTTGTATAAATGCCATCTATCCCGTTTTGTCAAAATGCCTATTATTAAACAAGATTACAATTTGTTAAATAATTTGTCAAACAAGACGAACACTTAAATATTCTCAAAATCAAATCTCAAATACACCAGCCTCAGCAGAGGGAAGAAGGGAGTGTATCGTCTACCCTGTGTGATCCTGCCCTGGAAGACGGTGAGTAGAGCTTGTAGTAAGTATTTCCTGAGGTTCTCTCTCTTTGGGAGCAATCAGAGACACTCTCACCCCTGGACTTTGGAGCCAAAGTCCAGGGCCTCAACACCCCTTGGGGGCCCCCAAATAATATTTAGTCTGTTCTGGGTGGTGTGGTTTGTGCCCTCAAGAACCTACATGTTAAAAAATGATGCTTAACTTGCAGTGGGGGGAGGTGGGGCTCCAAAGGCCTTTAGGTCCAGGCTCCAAAGTTACCTAGGTGCACCTCTGGGAGCAATGTTGCTGCCAGCCTATGTTGATGGCAGAGATGCAGCTCCCAGGAGGGCCCAGAGTGATGACTCAGCCGTTTCTCTTGGGCCTTACATCCTTTCCTGGGCTGGTAGTATAAAAGAGCATGCTGTCCTAGCAGTGAGCTCACCACCAAAGGGGCGACACCAGGGCAAGGGCTCTACTCTGCTTGTTGGAAGTACAGTTTTAGCTATTTAATTACATGCCTGAGTGAGGATGTGAACCAGGGGTGAGCTGGGGTGCCTCAGTTAGAGTGGTTACAGGTAGGGGAAGGTATGGTATGAAGCCTCACTTACCTTAGAAGGGGCAAAGAGTGGTTCAGCTTCTTATTCCTATCCATTCTTCTCTGTTCCCATAATAGGAGGGTCCGTGGCTGCTTTACCAGCTTCTCGTTTGGCCTGCTGGTGCTGCAGTTTAATGCCAGGTTGGTCCAGAATAAAATCTCTATCATCCATGATTTAATTGTGGAGGAAGGGGCCAGCCTGGTTTGTATTATGGAAACCTGGGTGGGGGAGCTGGGAGACAGTATTCTTTCCAAGCTGTGTCCACCTGGGTATTTCGTGCTGGAGGGCCGAGGGCGGGTCACTGTTATTTATAAAAGCTTTATTTTCCTCTTTAGTCCCCCTGTCCAAGTGAGTTCAAAGTGTTTGTACCTGGTGTTGGGCTCTCAGGACAGAGTGGGGATTCTGCTGGTGTACCACCCTCCCCACTGCCCAGCTGTCTCCCTGTCAAAGCTCACAGAGGTGGTTGGAAAGTGGGGGAATGTGTCATCTATGCCTTTGTCATGGTCAGATCACTTCCTTCTGAGATTTAGAGTCTCAGAGGCTACAACACTCTCCAAGGGTGGGAGACATATTAGAATGTTCCGTCCTTGTAGACCAGTTCTGTATTCAACCCTTATTTCTTAATAAATTTCTTATATTTAGAAGTGGTTTTAGTCTGGTTTAGAAGGTTCTGGAGGGTTACTTGCAAAACTCTTCCCCGTGTGCCTCGTAAAGTCATTCACTACTGTTGATATGTTTTCAGAATATATTGTTGTCTAGACCTGGATTATGTGGACTCTGGCTGCACAATGCCTCTAAGTCCCAAGCCAGACAGTTCTAGGTTGTTGAAGCCATGTCTAAGCCTGGTCAGTGGCTTTAGATCAGTCTTCAGCTGGTGGCAGCCTACCTTGAAGGAGCAAAGTGCTCCTAAATTGGGATCCAAGCACGCTCTCTACTGAGGGTAGATCCCAGGAAAGCATAGAGTAACCCCCACCCCCATCTTGTCACACTTTCAAATTTTTGTCAAAGTTGATAGATGACAAGTAATGGTAATTATCCAATCAATCCTGTACATGCACCACTTGACCTAGAAGGGCTATTGAGGGGGAATCACATGGGGGGGGGGTCAGCAGCAGCCAACTCCCACAGGGAGAACAGTACAGATGGTATGGGTAGATAATATCCTTGGTATTTAGTATTTGACAGTAACTGATAGTTGACATGCAATGTTATTTACAGTTTGGCAGCTAACAAAACCACGATGATGCCCACCAACCTAAAACAGCTGAATTTCAAAGACTGAGGTTTCAAACACTGAGGCTCCTGCTTGAACAGCAGGTAGAGGCCTTGGCCAGGGGTGCCTTTGCCCAACTCAGCTGGTTTGCCAGTTACGGCCTTTTCTTGACCAGCAGGCCCTGGCAACAGTCACTCATGCCTTTGTTACCTCTCATTTGGATTACTGAAATGCTTGACTAACAAGCAGAAGGTTGACGGTTCAAATCCCCGCTGCTACTATATCGGGCAGCAGCGATATAGGAAGATGCTGAAAGGTACCATCTCATACTGCGCAGGAGGAGGCAATGGTAAACCCCTCCTGTATTCTACCAAAGAAAACCACAGGGCTCTGTGGGCGCCAGGAGTCAAAATCGACTCAACGACGGCACACTTTACCTTTAATGTGCTCTATCGAGGGTTGCCTCTGAAAATGATTCAGAAGCTTCAACTAGTCTAGAATGCAGTGGCCCAGCTCCTTATGGGTGGCTGTAGATTTGATAATGTCACATCTTTTTTACAGTCGCTGCACTGGTTGCCTGTTCACTTCTGGGTCCAATTCAAAGTGCTGGTTCTCACCTACAGAATTCTTATGGGCTCAGCACCTGTATATCTCCAGGATCACATCTCTTGGCCAGTTGTATCCCAGCCTGTGAGGTCTTTCAGCTGGCTCTCCTTAGCATCCCGGGTCCTGGTGTAGTGTGGTGCGCAAGCCCATAGAAGGGCCTTCTCTGTGGCTGCCCCTCCTCTTTGGAATACCCTTCCCCCCAGATTCATTTAGCCCCCTCCCTGGCTGCTTTTAATGCCCTACTTAAGACATACCTGTTTCGCCAGGCATTGCCCTTTATTTATTTATTTTTAATTAATTGTTTTTGGTATCATTGTTGTTCACCACCTAGAGTCTTTGGAGGAGGCGGAATATAATAAAATTTTACTAAATAAATAAATAAATAAATAATACTGTAAAAATTCACATTTGAAATTTTGCATTTAATATTTTAATGGCAACATTCAAAACAATTGCTGTTTCATTCATCCCTAACATGGACAGAGTATGACATCCACAGGACTGTGTTGGCTGGCAAGGAGAAGCGCTGTGAGATTTTAAAAACCAATCATACAGTTTTTGGGGGGGAACCTAAATGTAAAAGCCTGGAAGCAAGAACTACTTTTGTTAATCTTTTCCAATCATTAATACTTTCCAAACATTTATTTTTATGCCCTACTGTCTTAAGGACACAAGGCTGTAGGTGGATCACATCATGTTCAAAACATGAAATATATTACTTATGAATATATCAAGATTAAGAAGTGAACCCAAATCCTAATAAGGCTAAGTTTCTAACTAAACACTGCAAACCCTGAAACAATGAAAGTCAGCCAGACAGTAAATGACTTCTGGAAGGTTCTTTCCTTCACCAGTAAATGACCATGCCAGTTAGAATTGAGAATCAATAAGGGAAGAATGCAAAGAGATAAGCTGTGAATTAGTAACTCAGATGTGGAGCCAGGTCCTGACAACAACAAAAATTATTGCAATAACACTTCCTTCCACTACTTCAGCTCTAACTGGAGCATTTTAATAACTGAACTGGAGGGCATGATCATACACCTAATCCATGAATCTGCGTGCTTAGAGATAATGGTCAAAGCAAGTTTGGTTTTCCTTAAAAAAAAAAAAAACTAACTAGCATTAGCTCTGTTCAGTGGTGACCCCACACTATCTAGTTTGCATGTAATTGCACAGTATCCCATGCAATATTCCTGTGCAAAGAAGGGAAGACAGAGCTTCCCTTTCCAGCCCCAGCATTGCCTGTGGCCTGTGTCTTGCTGCACCATTATTTAAACAGGTGGGTTGGTGTGATGAAATTAATAAACTTCCACCCACCCCTGCATACCCCTCAGCAGCCAATTTGGTGAAGCCCATTGGATCTGCAGCAAGAAGACATTTTAAAATAGAAGCCTGCTATCTTTAGGAGTGAAGTCACAGGAAGGGCTTGTTTCCTGTGCCCTGCCCAGTCCTTTAAGTACTTTAAGGGGAATGGGTGGGGCAGGGGCTGAAGCACTGAAGTGCAGCTGGAGGGCTGAAGGATTCAGGCCAAAGCAGAGTGGGACCCTCCACACAGTGGGTTGAATTGAATAGGGGGCCCCCAATGAAGCACCAAGGTGGTCAATGAATGAAAGAGGACCCACTTTTCACAGCCCTACTAAACATGCAAAATGTGGCTGCACAGCAAACTGATATACTCTGCAGAGAGCCCAGATTGAATGACTTGGTGGCACACTAGATATGCTCTTTATAATACGGTTGGAGTGGGCCTGGAGACGAAGTTTTTAAATGGGCCTTCTTCTCCTTCTCCTGACCCCATGTCTCTGCTGCAGAAGAACATTAAGGACACATGGAAGATAGTGCAGCAGATTAACAGAGGATAGGATACTACAGTTACAAGGTGTAAACAGCAGAACCAAATAATACAACAGTATCAGCTTTGTGAAATACAAGGGGGCAATTCATGCTTGTTACCACAAGACCAGTTCTCCTCCCCTTCTGTGGTTTCCAAAGGAAACTTCTGTTCCAAGCTTAACAATTTTTGCCAGGGTACAGCATGGTGAGATTTTAAAAAAACAAAAAAACCACCAATATCTTTCATTTGGAGAAGGCAGGTGAAGGAATATCCAGGCAAACCAGTTTGAAATTAGCAAACTATTCAGGATGCTAGACTAGCTCCACTCTTCCCTAACCCTCATGTATGGGGAGCCATTCTGGGAGCAAGGAACATTTTTTTGAGAACTTGTTTGGATGAAACACAGTTGAATATATTTTCAACAATTACCACCAAAGAACAAACCAATAAACCCCCTGCCACCACCACCTCTTTCTTTTCCTCAGAGAGGAAAACAGGTCATTGCAAGTTCTGAGAGGAAGATCACATGGATCAGGACTTAAGAACCCAATAATTTAAAATCATGTTTGAACAGTTAAAAATAGTTCAGGCACAAACAAGGTTTTGGAGGGGAAACATAGACACATAAAGGAAGGTTTTCAATTGAGGATAGATTCTCTCTCACACACACACACTCCATAAATGTGAGAAGCAGGAAAAAAACAAATCACACACAAAAAACACACAGATAAGAGTTGTTTGTTTGACTTTCCTTTCTACTTGAACAGCTAGCTCCCAATTTCATCCTAAAGTACAGCAACTGCACTCAGTTGCCGAACACGGGTGGAGCTCAAGTCGAGGAGGACAAATTAGAGACGGCTGCAGCTGCTGGTGGGGAGAGTCAGGGCTGGTTTAAGTTTCCCCTTTCTCTGCTGCTGCAGTCACTCTTGTCCCGAATGACAAGGAGTCATAGATAATCTGCTTGGAAGGATGGCAGCTCAGCTGGGAGGGAAATAGAAAATGTTGAGGTGGCAAGACCCGCTCATGCCCACATTTCTGGCCTGGAGAGAGGGCAAGGACTGGCCTTGGGGGGCCCTCAGAGGCTGTGGGCCAGGAAACATTTGTCTCCCTTTGTCTTGTTGATAGTATGCCCCTGAAGGCAAGAGCAAAAACAGACATTAGTATTTTGTTTAAACTCTCAGGATATAGGATACACTACTAGTACTACTGCCACTGCTATTCCAACATTGGGTTGTGAACTCAAGCTGTTCTAGCAGGCTCCCCCCACCCCACCCCGACCTCCCTGGGTCTTATTTTTCACAATATCAAGCCATTAAAATCTCCAGGATTACTTTCAATAGTCATTCAATCTATCACCTGGAGATTGATGTGGATTCCTAGAAATTCCAGGTCAAGCTTGGAGAGTTATTATTGTTGTTATTGTTATTATCTACATTTATATCCCGCTGTTCCTCCAAGGAGCCCAGGGTGGTGTAAATGGTTATGTTTACCCTCACAACAACCCTGTGAGGTAAGTTAGGTTGAGAGATACGTGACAGGCCCAGAGTCAGCCAGTGAGTTTCATGGCTGAATGGGGATTTGAACTCAGGTCTTGCAGCCCTAGTCCAACATTCTAACCACTATGCTATGCTACGACACCATGATCAACACACACCTGCTCAAAGTGACAGGTCTTTGTCCCAAGGAATTCATGTTTAAATGGCAGCTTTCTTGTGAATGCATTCCATACTGAAAGCAAAGCTTAATTTTGTTTAACTTGCTTTGTTCAATGCTAATTTGCCAAGGATTAATTGTTTATTTATTTTTTCCTGTGAGGGCCCTCCCACACCGAGATGATAGCCAGTGCCAGCTAGATGCCTTTCACTGCTTGAGTTTGGTGCTGGAGAGAAGAAATTGCAGGGGGAAGAGAGAAAGGCCATTCACACAACCAGGTTGCAAAGCAGCCGGGCACTGGACTGCTGGAAGCAGTGTGGATGACTATCCATGCTGTTCCCAGCAGCGCGGAGCAACAGAGACCAAGACTAGTTTTCCCAGCCTCCTCATATGCTACAAGACACCCTGCAATGAACACAGTACCTTGAGGGATTCCCCATCAGATGGGCACTCTTGGCACCCATCTGTGTCTCCTTGACTCATTGACTCCAGCAGCTGGAGTGCTTGCTCCCTTAACCTCAGCTAAGAGCAGAGTTAGGCTGGGCGGGAGTGCCAGGATCTGTGCGGATCCCGGCACTCCACGTGGGCTGCTCATGAGAACAGCCTCAGAGAGTTGGTGTTGGCACAGCAATGCAGCAGCAGCAAGGTGAGACCAGCCAGCCAAGCGGCAGCTGCTGGGTGCATGTTCTATGCTGCCTCACCAGTGTGAAAACAACAAGCACTGGCAGTGTGCCCCAGAGAGTAAGGCTGATGATGAGGGGGAAGGGGGCAGCATCTGGGCTGTTGAATTGGGGGGTGCACAAAAGAAAACCCCCCCAAAAAATTAATATACAAACCTTAAAGAATGAAGTATCTCATTTAATCAAACTTGCATAATAATTTATACCCCTTCATTGACCCATTCATAACCTATAATAATTGACACGATTAAAATCCTTGCAAATAATCATTCATAAAAATGATCTCCTTTCATCAAAAGTGTATAAACAATTCTATGATTTAAGAAGTCCAAATGAGTATCTCTTTTAATGTTCTCAGTTGGTGTGATCAAGGTCAATGAGATGTCCTTAATAAAACTCCATGGATATTTCTTTAAAATCTGTGAGTTGATATGAGCCGTTCCAGAAAAATGTCTAATAGTTCTTCACAATATGCCAGACACATTTTGGCTATTGCTCAGCCTCCTTCAGTGGCATTAATCCAAAAATTATAGTTCCTCAATACAGTCTGTACAGCAAATGAATATAAATACAGATAAAATCTACCATAGAAGAGTCTCTCAGAAATATAATCCAGGTATAATACTATTATCAAATACTCTCTAGAAACATTCACATTTTACGACACCCCTTGGGATTTGTAATCACAAAGCCCTTCAACACCCCACCCTATGGTAGCTATCATAAATACAGATAAAAATGTAATGTATGGATCTCATATATCAATTCCTCTTTTACTTAGAATATATATTCCCAATGTGGCATTTTTACTCATTGTGTATATTAAATGTTCTAATGCTGTAGTTCAAAATAAAGCCATTTTCTCATCTTACCATTTTGTCCCTACTGACTCCAAACATTTAAATACTGTTGTATCAGGCAGTTCCCATTAGAGTAACCCCAACATCTGTAAATTGTATACTATAATTCCACTAAAGGTAAAGTTGTGCCGTGGAGTTGGTGTCAACTCCTGTTGACCACAGATCTCAGTTGTTGTCTTTTGGTAGAATATAGGAGGGATTTGCCATTGCCATCTCCTGCGCAGTATGAGATGATGCCTTTCAGCATCTTCCTATATCATTGCTGCCCGGTATAGGTACCAGTGGGGATTTGAACCGGCAACTTCTAGCTTGCTAATCAAGTCATCATTAGACGTATTAATTCAGAAACTACTTATCCTAAGGCTACAAAACCAAATGTTTCACTTTCCAACTATTATATTTATGTGTATCACCATCTTAACACCTCAGTAGCAGTCAAATACATAATACTTAGTATCTTTATATATATTTCTCTAAGGCATGCCCATTGCTAATCCCATACATGGCAGCTCTCATGAGAGTTCGCAAGCATCTGTCCAGATAGTGACAGGGACAGGGGAGAAAAGAAGTGATGGCGGTGACCAGGTGGGCTGGCTGGAGGAGGTGGCGGGGAGGCCAGCCAATGGGCGGAGGTGGCGGGCGGGTGGACAGGCGGGAGGCGGCGACCGGCTGGTGGGTGGGGTGGGTGGGCGGAGGCGGCCAGTGGGAGGGTGGCTGGCTGGCAGGGAAAATAAGCACTGGTGGGAGTGGGGGTGGCGAGAAAACTGCTGCAGCAAACTAGAGGCACAGATGCTCTGCGCCCAGCCCAGCTAGTGTAATTCATAATCCAAATGTCCAAATTACATACCCCATAATACAATGAATCAGTATACATTTGTATCTTTGTCCAATAATAGTAACAATGGCCATACACCCAACATCCAACAAACCAGTTCACCTCATTCAACCCAAAAGAAGTCCATCTTTTGAGTGTGTGGATCCAAAAAAACCTCCTGGCATGCTAGTAAATTGTTAATACAGTGGTCCCTCTACTTACGAAATTAATCCGTTCCGAATGCACATTTGTAAGTCGAAAAGTTCGTAAGTTGAAAAGCGGTTTCCCATAGGAATGCATTGGGAACGGATTAATGCGTTCCGGAGCCTAGAAAAAAGACCCAGACCCCCAGTAAGGCTTGCAAACTGCACAGGAACATTTCTTTTCAAGAATAAACAGGCAGTAAACAGGCAGGCAAGTCAAGGAAACCGCATGTAAAATTCGTAAGTCGAGGAAACCCCATCTAAAAATTTGTAAGTCGAAAAAACCGCATCTAAAACCGGATCTAAAACTGCCGTTTGTAACTCGAAAAATACTTATGTCGAGTAGTTCGTAAGTCGAGGGACCACTGTACTGCCATTGTTCCTAATCTTTTCCACACATCAAAATTGTGGATCCTCCACTTTATGGTTCAGTTCAGCAAAATGTTTAAACAAAGGTGCCTGTACCTTTCTTCTTTTAATACAACTTTTATGTTCAATAATCCTTGTTTTTATATTCCTGGTTGCCATCCCAGGCACCGAATGACATAAATCACTCCCTTCATATTACAATTGAAGAAATCCCCAATGATACCCAATGAGATATTCCTAGTGATTCGGAGGATTCCTAATTTTAAAAAAGTTTCTCACAGTTGTGGCAAACTGTCAAATTAAAACAAGGGAATTGTCAGCAGCACCATGCAAATGGCTGACGCACATGCACAGAGGCCAGAAGAGTGCCATTTTTAACTCCAAAATGGTACTCTGAAAATTTTAAGTGTTCCGAGCTCAATCCTTTGGAACAACCAGCTTGACTGGTTGTTCTTATGGAATGTTCTGGGCATTTGTGTTCTGTTCTGAGCTGAAGATACCTCTTATAAGCTTCTCAAGATACCTCTTATAAGCTCCAATATGCTTCACAAAGCTGTTATCCTTTACAATATATAGTTGTTCAAAATTATCCATGAAGAGGTTGGCCAACTCCAGGGGAAATCAGCACTCCATGGCCATCCTAGAGATCTGCCAATAATATTCTTTAGAAAACTGAAAAAACTTTATGAGAGCTATTTCAGCTAAATCCCTGAGGAATGAAGTGGGGTGTTCCAAAATAGACCTCTTATTCAGTCAGTTCAATGATATTCAATGCCTCATCTTTAGGATTTTTTTTTTTATTTTTTTTGCAAATTCAATTTTTATTGATTTTAACAATAGCAATATTATCATTCATTAAAAATACACACATAGAAGGTGGACTTCCCGCTCACATTTCTTCGTGAATCAACAACTATAAAGTTTACCCTTGCTATGATAATAATTCAAAACATAAGTTCAAACCCTTACAAACATAATTAATCTAACCAACCTGCGATTTATACTAAATTTCAAACCCTGCTGTCAAGTCCATAGTAGGAAAGTAATTCTTTTGATACAACAAAAATGGTTTCCAATCTTCTTTAAAACATTCCAAGTTTTGATCTCTTGTGCTGTAAGTTTTGCCATCTCCGCATATTCCAAATTTTTTAACACCCAGTCTTCTTTTGAAGGCAGTTCACTAGACTTCCATTTCTGTGCATATATAATTCTAGCCGCTGTAGAGGCATACATAAAAATCATCGTTAGGAATGTTAGTATATAATGAGATAAAAAATTGTGAAGGTAGTTCAATCTAGTCAATGCTATTCAAGAAATCAGTTGTATCCTTTAAATGGGAGGGGATTTGACCCACAAATTGCTTTTAAAAGGTTTCCAAAAACATATAAATTGGTTCTTCTAATATGGATCCACAGTCTGAAACTATGGGTCTGCCCAGAACCAGTCTGACCCCTTTGAGTATTTTTGGCAAAATGTAAAAGACAAGTATTCTTTGTTCTGATTCCAATAAAAAAATCATGAGTTGCTTTTGAAATGTAACCCATGTTGAGTCCTTCCTCTACTAAATATGTAATATCCTGTTGTATCTGACTAGTGGGATTCTGAGGAGTATTATGATAATTCAAATGATTGCTCAGTTAGTGTTCAACCTCTCTAACATACTCTTCTTTATCTAAAATAACCAGGGCTCTCCCTTTGTCTGCAGGCTTGAAAATGGTATCTTGTTGTACTTTGAGATTATTTAATGCCTGTTGTTCTTCCCTGGTCAAATTATGGCATATACAGGTGAAGCTTGGAAAATTAGAATATCGTGCAAAAGTCCATTAATTTCAGTAATGCAAATTAAAAGGTGAAACTGATATATGAGACAGACGCATTACATGCAAAGCGAGATAAGTCAAGCCTTAATTTGTTATAATTGTGATGATCATGGCGTACAGCTCATGAAAACCCCAAATCCACAATCCCAGAAAATTAGAATATTACATGGAATAGTATACAGTGCACTGTGCTTGATTGGCCAGCAAACTCACCTGACCTGACCCCATAGAGAATCTATGGGGCATTGCCAAGAGAAGGATGAGAGACATGAGACCAAACAATGCAGAAGAGCTGAAGGCCGCTATTGAAGCATCCTGGTCTTCCATAACACCTCAGCAGTGCCACAGGCTGATAGCATCCATGCCTCGCCGCATTGAGGCAGTAATTGCTGCAAAAGGGGCCCAAACCAAGTACTGAATACATATGCATGCTTATACTTTTCAGAGGTCCGATATTGTTCTATTCTTCAATCCTTGTCTTCTTGGTTCCATGTAATATTCTAATTTTCTGAGATTGTGGATTTGGGGTTTTCATGAGCTGTACGCCATGATCATCACAATTATAACAAATTAAGGCTTGACTTATCTCTCTTTGCATGTAATGCGTCTGTCTCATATATCAGTTTCACCTTTTAATTTGCATTACTGAAATTAATGGACTTTTGCACGATATTCTAATTTTCCGAGTTTCACCTGTAGGTATGTCACCCTGCGGCGGGAAGCGTGCCCACACTCACCACCCCATGGCGCACTTGCCATCTTAAGCTGTCGCCTCAGGCAGCCTAATAATAGTACCACCCCTGATGTTAGCAAGTGCCTGACTGCCATATTGCACAAAAATGTTGTGTTGGGCTGAAGATCTGACAGTCTGGGGACCAGGGTTCAAATCCTTGTCCCCCTCTAAAGTTCATTGGTGTTCTTAGGCTAGTCACAATCCCTGAACCTATCCTATCTTATAGCACTTTAAAAAAAATTCTTTTATAATTTGTCCAACTCTTCCTCCAAGGAGCCCAAAGGATAGAATGTTGAGGGTAAGATGAAATAAATCTTCCCATAAATGGCTGGTGTCCCTGTGGAATGAAGAGATGCAATGGGCTGTATGTGCAATTGGTATACCAGGAAGCCAGAAGCAGGAAAACAATTGAGATGATGACTAGTGCACAAATGAAGGAAAAATTGAGCAAACTCCAACCAAACACTGGCTCAGACTCACTTTAGTGCCTTTAGTGTCAGTTTGAAGCCTCCTCTGAGAAGAGCACAAGCAGATTTGGGAAGGTAAGCAAGCTTTTCTACAAACAACAACAGTCCTTTTTTCTTCAAACAAACAGGAGGAGGAGGGGAAATTTTGAGGGACTGGTTTCTCTTTAAGAGAGAAGCCCCAGAGTGCGTGTCTGTGTTTGTTTTTTGCCAGGGATAGATTTGCCAGGGCTTGCTTTTGGGGCTCTACTACAGCATTTAGTTGTTGTTTCTCTCTTGCCAGGAGAGGGACAGAGGGAGAGGGCTGTAGTGAGTCATACCCGGTGGGAGGGGCCACATTCCTGTTGAGCCACATCCCTGTTTCAGTTTGAAGCCTCTCTATAAGAGGCAAGAGAACTTAGTGCACAGAGCTTAGCAAACAGGGATAGCAAACAAAGTCACTGGAGTTTTGCATGGAGTTTAGTTGGGATGTGTGGGGGGGAGCCTGATATGAGTCCACTTGATCACAAGGACCCCAGTGAGAAGAGAAGGTAAGTACTCCTCCTTCCTTCATATTCTTGGGAAAGGAAGTTTAAATTGTGAAATAGCTTACAAATATAGCTAACACCTAACTTTCAAATAAACAATTTCCAAATATTTTAAACAGCCAACAAAACCAGCTATGAAGATAGAAAGCCAGCAGGGAAAGGGGCACTTCTCAGTGTATTGCACAGAGTGTCGCATGTATGACTGTTTGCTCCATGGGCAGAAGTTATATGTATGTGCTTGGTGCAAGGAGCTCCTGGTTCTCAGGGAACAAGTCAGTTCCTTCGAGACCAAGGTGGCGGATCTGGAAAAGCTCAGAGAGTCAGAGAAGTATGTGGACGAGACCTTCAGGGACGTAGTAGAGGCATCCCACTCCAAGGCTGATAGCTCCTCTGCTGTCAAAGAGAATGAAGGTCTCAGGGAAGGAGGACATCAGTCTAAGGAAGTGGGATACTCCTCTGGAAGGTTGAGGCCTCCTTGTAGTGGGTGATTCAATTATTAGGGGTATAGAGAGATGGGTCTGTGATCTGTGTGTAGACTGCCTGTTGACACCTGCCTGGTGCGAAGGTTGTGGATGTCACATGGTGTCTAGATAGGCTATTAGGCAGTGCTGGGGAGGAGCCAGCTGTCATGGTACACCTCAGCACCAGAAATGTTGGGAAATGTAGTTGGGAGGTCCTGGAAGCCAATTTTAGGCTGATAGGTAGCATATTGAAGTCCAGGACCCCCAAGGTAGCATTCTCAGAAATGCTACCTGTTGTCAGTGAGACAGGCAGAGCTGAGGGGTCTCAATGCATGGATGAGACGGTGGTACCGGAAGGAAGAGTTTAGATTTGTTAGGCACTGGGATACATTTTGGGTTAAGCAAAGCCTGTACAAAAAGGGATGGGCTCTGCTTGAACCAAGATGGAACCAGACTGCTGGCACTTTAAAAGAAGAAGAAGAAGACGAAGAAGACGAAGAAGAAGACGAAGAAGAAGACGAAGAAGAAGAAGAAGAAGGTTGCTGAGCAGCTTTTAAAATGACACCTGGGGGATAGCTGACAGAAGCTGGGCAATATCCAATTCGGCAACTGCTATCCCTTAAGGTGTGAGGGTGTAAAAGACTCAGATAAAACAGAAGGGGACAAAGTAAAACCACATAAAGAACAGGCAGAAATTGTGCTAGCTGGTCAAAGAGATCAATGAGCCAAAAGAAAGATAGCACACACTAGGTAAGAGATTAAGTGTATAGGTTCTTATATGCCAGTGCCAGAAGCCTTTGAACCAAGATGGGTGAGCTGGAGTGCTTGGTTGTAAATGAAAAAATAGATATAGTGGGCATAACAGAAACATGGTGGAACAGTGAGAACCAGTGGGACATTGTTATCCCTGGATATAAACTCTATAGAAAGGACAAGAAAGGGAGCCTTGGAGGTGGAGTAGCACTGTATGTTAAAGAAGAGATAGAATCGAACAGGCTAGAAGTATTCTGAGTACCCAGAATGTTGAGTACATTCTGAGTACCCAGAATGTTGGGGGCAATATGCTAAATCATTGTAAACCGCTTAGAGAGCTCCGGCTATAGAGCGGTATATAAATGTAAGTGCTATTGCTATTGCTATTGCTATTGCTAGAATACCTAGGAGGATCGGAGGCCTCCACAGAAATCCTGTGGGTGACAATACATGCCTGAAAGGAAATGTGCTACTGGGGACGTGCTATCGCCCTCCGGATCAAAATGCTGACCGTGACTGGAAGTTGCAGAAGGAAATCAGGAGAGGCAGGGTAGTAATAATGGGTGACCTCAATTACCCACACATAGACTGGGCAAATAGGGATGTGCAAACAGGTTTGACCCCAAACCAGTTTGGGGCCAAACCGGTTTGGTTCGACCATTCAGGGTCAAACCAAACCCCCATCCCACCCTGTTCTGTCTGACCTCGGACTGAACCCCCTCCTGAGGGTTTGGGGGGTTTGCAATTTTTTAAAAAAAGTTTATTTAAATCTACCTTTAGCCCCTTTGGAGGGCTTCCTTAGGCTGTGAGGGGGGGGTCCATGAAGGTTCCCCTCCCCCCGCCCAACTCGGTCATCACCCCCTCTGGCCGAACTGGATGATTCTTTGGCCCATTTGGGCCTGCATAGAGCGGCGTGGCGGCCATTTTGACCACCGCCACGCATGCGCAAATGGCCTCTGTGAGGCCTGGCATGGCCCAGGGCCTCGCAGAGGCCATTTGCGCATGTGCGGCAGTGGGCAACATGGCCGCTGTGCCTATCTATGCAAGCCCGACCAGTTCGCCCGGAGGGGGTGATGACCGAGGCTGGCAGGGGGAAGGGGAACCTTCACTGACCCCCACCCCCAACAGCTTAAGGAAGCCCCCCAAAGGCTATATATATATTTGCAAACCCCAACAGACAAAACCGAACCAAGCAGGGTTAGAAGGAGTGCCTGAATGAACTGGTCCAGTCAGGTTCAAGTCCAGTCCAGACTTGAACCGAACTGGACCAGTCGGTTCCGTGCACACCCCTACGGGCAAATTCACAGTCAGGTAATGACAAAGAGGCCAGATCTCTAGATACACTGAATGACTGTGCCTTGAACAGCTGGTCATGGAACCAAGAGAGAAGGTGACACAGGACTTTATCCTGAGTGGCACCCAGGACCTGGTGCATGATGTCAGTGTCATGGACCCTTTAGGGAACAGTGACCATAGTGTGATCAAATACAGCATACATGCGGGGAGAAAATCACCAAAGAAATCTAGCACAGACACTCTGAATTTCAGAAGAGGAAACTTCTCTAAAATGAGGAGTTTGGTGAAAAGTTGGCAAAGAGGCACATTTTAATGTGGTGATTCTCTTTATTTAGAAGGGGGAGAGTAACTGGCCCTATCCACCCCAGCACAGTACTTCCAGTGACTGTTGCTGGTGTTTATCTTACGTTTATTTTTAGATTGTGAGCCCTTTGGGGACAGGGATCCATTTTATTTATCTTATTTATTTGTTATTTCTCTGTGTAAACCACCCTGAGCCATTATTGAAAGTGCAGTATAGAAATTGAATGAATAAATAATAATAAATAAAAGAAAGCTGAAAGGGAAAATCAGGAGAGTCACTTCGCTCCAGAATGCATGGCGTTTACTTAAAAACACAATACTGGAAGTCTGTTAGAATGTATACCAAAAAGGAGGGAAGGTATCACTAAGTCCAGGAGGATGCCAGCATGGCTAACAGGTAAAATAAAGTAATCTATAAAAGGGAAGATTAACTTCAGAAATTGGAAGGCCTGCCCAAATGAAGAGAACAGAAAGGAGTACAAACTCTGGCCAAATAAATGCAAGGTGACAATAAGGGAGGCAAAAAGAGAGTTTGTGGAACATTTAGCTAAAAGCATCAAGGGAAAGAACAAAAACTTATTTAATTAAATCAGAAGCAGGAAACCTGCCAGGGAGGTGTTTGGACTGTTAGACAATGAGGGAGTGAAAGGGATTATTAAGGTAGATATAGAGGTTGCAGAGAAGCTAAATGAGTTCCTTATATCTGTACCAAGTACCAACAGAGTCACACTTCCTCTGTCAATTCCCAGTTGGAGATCATCCATCAAGTCGACCAAGGCAGTCTCCACCCCATAGCCAGCCTAGAAGCCAGTTTGAAATGAGTCTAGATAATCAGTTTCCTCCAAGACTTTCTGGAGCTGGGAGGCCACCACCCTCTCAATTACCTTGCCCAACCACAGAAGGTTGGAGACAGGCCTGTAGTTACTCAGAGTTACTCAGCTCTGAGGGATCCAAGGTAGGGATCCCTCAGAGATGAAGAAGCAAGATAGAAAAAGTATTGACACTTCTGAAGTTTGGTGCTGGGGAAGACTTTTGAGGATACCATGGACAGCTAGGAAAACAAACAAATTGATCATAGAACAAATCAATCCAGAATTTCCACTTGAGACACAAATGATCCAGCTCCCTTGAGAAGTCTATAATGCTGGCAAAAGTTGAAGGAAAGAGAAGAAGAGGACGACCAGCAGTAAGGTGAATGGACTTGATTACAACCACTAAAGGCCAAGTTAAAGACCTTAAAGACCAAGTTGAAGACAGATCATCCTGGAGAGAATTTATCTATGTGGTTGCTAAGAGTCGACACCAACTTGATGGCACTTAATCAATTAATCAATACAAAACTATTGTGCGGCCACACTTGGAGTACCGCATAAAATTGTGGTCACCTAAAGGAGGACATTGTAGAACTGGAAAAGGTGCAGAAGAGGGCAATCAATGATCAGGGGCCTAGAACACCTTTCTTAAGAGGAAAGGTTACAATACCTAGGGCTTTTTAATTTAGAAAAAAGACTGCTATGGGGAGACCTGATAAGGGGTCTATAAAATCATGCATTATGTGGATAATGTTCATAGAGAGAAATGTTTCTCCCTCTCGCATGACACTAGAATGAGGAAACATCCCATGAAATTGATTGCCAAGAAGTTTAGGACCAACAAAAGGAAGTACTTTTTCACACAACTCATAATCAACTTGTGAAATTCTCTGCCACAAGATGTGGTGACAGCCAATAACCTGACAACCAACAACCCTAAATTTTTAGAGGGGTTTGGATAATTTCATGGAGGAGGGGTCTATCAATGGCTACTAGTCTGAGAGCCATAGGCCACCTCCAGGCCTCAGAGGCAAAATGCAAAACCAGTTGCAGGGAAGGAACTGCAGGAGAGAGGGCATGCCCTCACCATCTGCCTGTGGGCCTCCCAGCAGCACCTTGTAGGCCACTGTGTGAAACAGGATGCTGGACTAGATATGCCTTGGGCCTGAACCAGCACGGCTGTTCTTATTTTCTTAGGCTATAGCAGTTATAGTAGAAAAGAAGCAAGACTTCTCTGTTATCAACACATGCTGTCCACTCAATGTTTACTGAGTGGTACTAGGCCTTTTGCAATTAAGCCCCCAGGGTGACTTGAAAGTATCTTCGTGGTCTGTTCTATGGCTTTTTGCTAAGCATTTCAAAGATAAAATTGACTTGAACTCTGCATTATCTGCAGGTCAGTTCCTGGAAACACCCAGGGCCCCCACTGGTTGTTATTACTTGGATGCTTTTCAGTTATTGCAGCCTAAGGTTGCGGACAAGGTACTTGGAGAGGTTCAGCCTACGACATGTTCACTTGTTTCCTGAGGGAAGGCATGGGATAACTGGCAGGGACCTGCAGAGGCAGAGTGTGAGTCCCATGGGCCTAGCCTGAAAAGGACTAAACCAAACTTTTGAGGCAGACATATCTGAGTAAGGGAGTTGGTATTTCAAGCACCTCCTTTCAAAGGCCTACCCCATTCCTGACTGTTAACTTTTAAAGCCCATTATGACTTCCAGCCTGAGCAATGAATACTGGCTGTTCCCATACAAACTTGCTCAAGTATTAAGATCATAATCTGAACTCCTTCTCTGGGTTAAGGGTGTGCACAGAATGGTCTGACTGTGAATTGGTTCACTGTGAACAGGGTCAATTCTAGTGGCTTGATCGTGAACCGCTTTGAACTAGTTTGAGCCAGTTTGTTGACCCAACCAGCCCAGCTGGTGGGTTCATCTGACTTGGTTCGGGGACCAAATTCAGTCCAAATTTGGTCTGAATATGGACCCAACCATGGCAATCGGTCCACGCACACCCCTATTCTGGGTGTCTCTGCCATCTGAGGTGAGGTAAGTGGTGACCAGAGGGAGGTATTTTGTTAAATTCACACAGCTCCCTCCCAAAAAAAGATCCACCTGCCACCATCACTATGGATTTCTAATAATAATATTTGGCATTTGTATAGTGCGTTTTGATTGTGCAAAGTGCTTCATATTCTCTTACTATAAACCTTACAATAACTCTGTAAGATAAGAAAATAGTGCATGCCCCATTCTGCACCTGAGGCTGAGAGGGAGTGACACAGCAGAGAAAAGACCTAGATTACGGAATTCCTAATTCATAGCTCACTCACTTGGGTACTACACAACACCAATTTTCCTTTTAGGTGCCAAGTTAGGATTTTTCCATTCATCCAGGATTTTTGATGAACTGTTGAAGGCAGGTGGTTTTATTTTCTACTATGTTAACTGGTTGTTTTCATCTGCTATTTAAACTGATGTTTAATTTGTTAATTTTTAATATTTTATGGCATTTGAAGAACTTGCTGCTGCAATCTCATTGTGTTTGGTTATTGTATTTTAAATTATGATTGTTTTAGCTTTCAAGTTGAAAAGTGGATTAAAAATGTCCCAAATAAATAAATATGCTACCCCGAGCTCCTTGGAGAAAGGGCAGAGCACAAAATGTGATAAAAAGAAATCCACATGCATATTTTTATTGAATGAGTGTGATATTTGCTCTGCAGGTAAATGCTGCTTCAAAAGTTATGATACACATGCACATTTTAATATTTTAATAATAATATGTATAAAAATGTGCTTGCATGATCCAGCCAAAGCTGAGCATTTTTGAATCCCTTTGATTCCAGTGGGAAAGTTAAGCATGTGCTTAAATCTGTCCCATAGAAATCAATGATACTTAGAAGTGCTTCTGTTTGGCTGGATTATATCCCGCCTAAGTAATTATTCATCACCAATTATAGTGGCATTTGAGTGTTTTACATATTTCAGATGAAAGATCCTATTAAACTTGTCATAAAAACACACTAGAGGCATATATAGCTGCTAATTGGTAAAATAGTTTTCCCATATGAAGTTTTCACAAACATAAAATCTTGAACCATTACGTACTGTATTAGAATCAGGATCAGTCAGAAGCCCAGTGAACACTATCCAATTATCGTTCAATTGTTCTATGAAATTCCCATGGAGATGTATCTAAATGTTTCACACCTTTTCTTCAGCAATTGAAGAATATTCTCATGAATAAGCCTCAGTGACAATCTTTTGAAAAGATCATGTTATATCCCCATGTAATTATGTTCAAACTACCTATTTAAGCTTGGTGTCCAAATATATTGTTAGTTGCATGGCTGTTTTTTCCACTAGCAAAGTTAACTACGTTCAGAAGTATTCACAGAATTAAGTTGCAGAAGCTATACAATTACCGAAAACAGCCATGTTTCTCCTTAGAATTTGCTCTGTTATTTAATAATTGCTGTGCTGGCAACTAAAAGTTTTGAGGTGTACCTGTAGATATTCGTAGCTGTGATGTTAGGGGAAAGTTACAGGCATATGACAAGTATATGTGCTGATACAAGTATTTGAAGTCTGAGGTTTTTACATCTGATGAAATTGAGACAGAGCTATCATCAGGAAAGACAACTTCTCCTTATTTGCACAACATGTAATTAATTTATGGAATTAATTGCCATAACATAATGATGGCGGCTGACTTGGATGGCTTCAAAAGGGGGTGAGACAAATTTCTAGAGAATTTATCTATCCATGACTATCAGCCATGACCAGATGGGATGCACATGTTGAGAGGGAGTAGGCTTCAGAATCCCCATTGCCAGCAAGGGCTATTGCCTACTTGTGGACTTTCCAGAGGCACCTAGCTGGCTCCTAGTGGACACAGGATGCTAGACTAGATGGAACCTTGGTCTGATCCATCAGGTTCTTCTTATGTTCTTATGTCTTTGGTGCACATAAACTAACTGTGTCAATTTATGTTAAATCAGGGCCAAACTAGCTCAATCCTCCAGTGCCTGAGATGATGTGATGATCCACTGTTTCCCCGTGACCTGATGTTCTTCCAGCACTCGTCCCCTGCTGCAACTCTTTCCTCCCCCCACCCCAAGCAGGACTCCCTTTACCCTCTCTGCCTGGTCTTTCCCCACCCTCATTTCTAAATCAATATGAACTCACTTTCTCCCCCATCCTGCACCCTGCCCATGCCTTTCCCTTACTCAATAGTGCATTGACAAATCAATGATGACTACAGTGTTCTGCCCCTCATGCTCCTCCTCCTCCTCTCCCACCTCTGGTATTCTCAAAAGCTAGAAGAGAATGAAGCAGGAAAGAGTATGGAGGAAAGGAGAGTGCTGTCCTATAGTGGACTCGATTTTTGAAAGTAGAGAAAGATGCCAGCAGTAGCAGTGGCTTGCACATTGTTTCTGAGTAAGGCTTGGAGAGATGCCAGAGGCAGCAGCTGGTAGAAGTGGCTGGCAGGTAATCCACCATCTCCAACAATCTACTACTTGAGCCAGCCACCTCATCTAGGGGTGTAGCTATAAGGAGAAAAAGATTGCACATGTAAATGTTCTACCTCTGGATTTTTCATGAAGTGTTCTGCTTATGTCCAAGCACATTTAGTCCATAACTGTGAAACCTTTACTCTTAATGGCATCAACTTTGTTATAGAGCTTGACTACCTGTGCAGGGGTTGGGCTGCAGAGCAAACTAAGTTTCTGTGCTCCAAAATGTTCACCAAACTAAGTGGCTCCTGAAATTACCTATTCCTCTGCTGAGTTAAACATATGGCTTTGGCAATATAGGGAGCTTTTGCTCTCATGTAACTGTCCTGAAGTTTCTCAATGCAGTTTAGAGCTACTCTTTTTTCATAAGACAGAGAGCAGTGGCTCTGTGCCCAGGGCTACCTAGAATGCTGGTATCCTGGTTACAGGATGGGAGTCTTACACTGCTAACAATCTAATTCTCTGCAGTAAGAGCAAATAAGTTTATTTCTTTCATACTTGCCAGCTTTCTCCCTTAACTCTTCTAATTTATTGTTAGGATAGAGATCTGGACAGGATTTTTAAAAGTAGTACTGCTTTATACTTGCAACATTCTGGAAAGTTTTGGGTTCGGTTTGATTCTGACATATGCATAACCATATTAGTAATGACATTTGGGATATTATTTGACATAAATCAGTGTAGCTTGTTTGAGACAGAAGCATTTTAAAGGTAAGAAAACATGTCATCTTTAGAGTTCCCTCTTGTGGATGTTCTGTGCACAGTATCTGACTTCAGTGAATTTAAAAAAATATTCCAGTCAAAACATATTTCTAAACCTTCATGTTAAAAGATGCAAATGCTGTTTCTTAGGTTATAACAGCCCAAACAATTTAAGAGAAAAGAAAACCAACATGGTAGGCCCAGAGGCGCTCTTACCCCTGGACTTCAGGGCCAAAACCCAGGGCCTCCACACCCCCTGGGGGCCCCCAAGTTGTCTTTAGTCTGTCCTGGGTGGTGTGGTTTGTGCCCTCAAGAACCTACATGTTAAAAAATGATGCTCAACTTGCAGTGAGCGGGTCTCCAAAGGCCTTTCAGTTCAGGCTCCAAAATTACCTAGGTGTACCTCTGGGTAGGCCAACCTGTCTGAAAATGATTATTTGTTTCAAAGCATATTTTTCTGTCAAGTTTATTATGAATCAATATATGCCCCATGAAGAAACATAAGAGGAATTTATTTCTTATTCTGTCTGGCATGTATTTATTAGTCTTGGTGAATATCAGAGCCATAGTCACAAATAGTTCAGCTTCTTCCCTGAATGTTCACCTTTCATGAAAAACAAAATAAAACAATGGCACAATCAGTTCTCTCCCCAAAATGCACATAGCTACTGCACATGGAAAATAATCCACACAGAGCAATATTGAGCCCTTCCTCACTTTCTGACGTGACCTCAGCAAGGCGTAAACTTGGGAGTGCTACAACACACCTAGGCATTTTCTTCAGTGGGTGGGTGAACCATGCAGAACAAACTTAAAGCCAATGTTAAGCCCAGCGGCCCAACTGCTTGTAAAAACTTGGTCATGGTATTGTGGATGCTTTCATTACAAGAACATACGAACTCAGAATATGAAGCCCTGAGTCTTGTTTGCATGATGAGCATGTAATCCAGAAAATATAAGAAAGAATGGGAAAAACACCATGTGTCAGACACCAAACCCCTGCTAACTTGGCAAAGAGGCACCTTTTACTGTGGTGATTCTCTTTATTTAGCAGGGGGAGAGTAACTGGCCCAATCCACCCCCAGCACAGTACTTCCAGTGACTGTTGCTGGTGTCTATCTTGTGTTTCTTTTTAGATTGTGAACCCTTTGGGGACAGGGATCCATTTTATTTATTTTATTTATTTGTTATTTCTCTGTGTAAACCACCCTGAGCCATTTTTGGAAGGGCGATATAGAAATCGAAATAATAATAATAATCATTAATAATGTGCTCTCCATGACAAGCTCATGGCAGAGCTAACCAACCATGTGCTACAAGTGACTTTGAGGAATGAGGTTATCAATCTTAGCTTTTTACCCAGGCTTTTATATGATTGTCTCTACTGTTGCTTCTTTGTATTTTGTACAGTTTTTATGCTTGTATTTTAAATCTTTTTATTCAGATTTGTTTTATATTTTAACTTAATATTTTAATTGTGTCATTTTTATCGTCTTGTTTTTAATTTTTGTGTAAACCGCCTTGGGATTGTTTTAATGAAAGGCAGTATATAAATTTAACAATAAATAAATAAAATTACAATCAGTCATCACAGAGAATATGCTCATTGTCAGCCATGGAGAAGTCTATCATTCTTTGGTACTCAGCTAAGGAGAAGTATGATAAAAAGCTTAGGATGTTTAGAAATGCAAGTAGATAGAATTAAAACAGAACAAAACATGCTTGGAGAACTTGCTGAAGTGACTTTTGTGACTTGCGTGGAAATGATCTTATCCAGAGAAGGGAAAAGGGATAACAACCTTTGGTGAGTGGTATAGAATCCAGAGCAAACAGTTGTCGTATGCAAGGACAAGGCAGTGGAGTAGAATCAGGAATATTAATGGTTTATTGAAATAGATATTCAGGGGTGCTCTTACCCCTGTCCAGGTCCTCCACAGCCACTGGGAGCCCCCAAATCCTCTTTAGTCTGTCCTGGGTGGTGTGGTTGCCTGGCGGAGCATGATGAAGCTTCAAAAGAAAAGTCTCCAAAATTACCTAGATGCACCTCTGTAGATATTCGTTACAGAGAGGCAAGTGCAGTCTGCCTTCAGTGCTCTTGCTGCCGGCTGTTTGTTAGCCCCGCCTCTACCCCAGGACTAGAATAAAAGTAACTAAAGTAATTAAAAAGCTGGCCTGGATCAAGGAATGGATTAACAAAAACACACACACACGCACACACACACACACCCCACAAGTGGGGAATAGCTAGCCCAACATTCTTGGGCTTATTTCCAATTCTAACCTCAGTCATGAGAGGGAAGAGAATTAAATCCTCTTGAGGTCCTCCTTTCTCCCCAAGCTCCCATCTCCACTTCGTCTTATTCTACTTGGGCTGCTA
Organism: Hemicordylus capensis; assembly: GCF_027244095.1. Classification (NCBI taxonomy): domain Eukaryota; kingdom Metazoa; phylum Chordata; class Lepidosauria; order Squamata; family Cordylidae; genus Hemicordylus; species Hemicordylus capensis. The sequence goes on from NC_069659.1 coordinate 207,279,090, forward strand.
GAGAGTACTGGTGCCTATTCTCTCTGGATGATGCCAGGCTAGCTTGTAAACAACTGGCTGGAGAGTTGATGGTCACACCCCTTGAACCATCTGGGCTTCCTGGCAGGAGGGAAAGTATTGTCATCTCAACAATGGAGCCACAGCTCCCTGCCATCTCCCTCTCCCTTTTGGCTAGCCCCAGCTTTAGTTCTACTGATGAGGTGACTTGGATGGTTGCCACAGACCTCCCCCTGACAACTGTCAAGATGTTGTCAAATCCCATTTTTTTGTTTTTTTTAAAAAAGGTTACTTGTGATTTCAGTTATTTGGGCAAATATCAGTTATCAGTATAAATAGTACTATTAAGGAAACTTCTTGAACAGGAACATGACTAAAGCTTGGACATAGAGTTCAAGGAGTAACGAATGCCCTGAAACAGAAGGTAATGGAAGAATAATATTCTGTCCCTCAGGCAGGACCATAAACATTTCAACTGCAACCATCACAGTAAAGACTTGTGCCCTGATGTAGAAATTGCAGCTATATAATTTTGAATATTAATAAGACTTGGTGGTAATTGTAGAAAAAGACCACAAACCATTGTTTAGGAAGCCAATGAATAATGGCAGCTTTAGGATGCAGATAAGTTGTAAATGTAGGATTTAGTTGTAATGCATACTAAGTAAATTGATGTCTACTGCAGTGGCATTACCATAGTCTAGAGCGGTAATTCTCAAAGTGAAATCAGAAAAGGCCTTAGAAAGTGAAACAAACATGTATGCAGATTTAATTGTCCAGCCATTTCCATTAACTAACAAAAGTGCAGCAGATAAAAGCAGACACAGAGAAAGATGAATCACCGAGAGACCTGAAAGACATAGAAATTAGAGGGTAATTGGAAAGCCAAAAGTAACTGTGGTTTGAGCCTCTGGAATTGCAGCCATGAACTTTCCATTATATTAGGGACCATTTCTGAGCACAGCAAGATAGTGATATCATAGAATGATCAAAATGAAATACTGCTGATAACCCATGAAGATTATGTAAGCACAAAAATGCCAATTCAAAAAAATAAATAAATCTGATAAATTAAATACTGGTTATTACCAGCACAGTGGAAAACTTTTAACTTACTTTGGATTGAAACCAAGCCAAAGGGTGGTGCCATCAAAACTATATCCAGGTGCACCAAGTGCATGCCTTAGGGGCAGGGATCCATTTTTTGCTTATGAAACAGTGTAAAGTGCCACATACATTGACAGTGATCAACCCTGAGTCAAACAGAGGGGCCAGTCTTTGAACTTTAATGCCCCTTGAAAAGTGTCCCTCCCCATTTGGGGCAATGGCAGAAAGCATTCACAAGGCACAGGCAAGATTTTGGATTTTTTTAAAAAATTCAGGTGTTTATGTCCATCAGTGCACAGTAATGAGACTTACGTAAAAAGAGTCTGTGAATGCATATTAGCATACAGATTGCTGCACAGAAACAGAACTTGAAGAAAGGTGAGGGAACAATGTCCTTTCGCATTAAAACAAAAAATGGTGACGTGTGAACAGGCATGAAAAAATGTGAAAGAGTGGAAGGAAGGCTGTGTGGAGGGATTTCTTTTTTTTATGGAGGAGCATACCATCAGGGAAGCCCTCTCTGCAAAATGGTCCAGCCCAGATACAGATACGAATTTGTTACTTCTAGGAGAAGCTGAATGAAGCTTACAAGACCTCATTATTTTTTACAGACATGCCCCTATTTCACTTATTTACATTCATCTTGGAGCATGCTAAATGCCCACTGTGTGTGTGTCCTGGTCCTTTTACTTTGAGTCTGTGCATGCCCCCAGGTCTTGAATGAATGTCAACAGCTGAGGCATCAGTCTTTACCAAGTCCTTCACCTTAGTGAACCTTGAAGCCTTGTTTTCCTCTTTTAACTCAGGAAGGCTCATTGGGAGAAAGTTCATTGGGAGAATGTTTGTGAACATCTCATCTGAAATAATAAGCACATTTTTTGAAAAGCTGCAAAATGAATGCCATAACTGGTATTTCAATTTAGAAGGAGCCATTATTTACAGTAGTAAAATGAAAAACTACAGCATTTCTGACTTCACGCACAGGAAAACATATGAATCAGCAAGAAAGGTGGAGAATATTGATTCTGTTTAACAGAATATTGATTCTGTTTATTGCACGTGGTAGATTGAGGTCCAGTTTTGAAAGTCTAACCTGTATACATATCTAAGAGGTGGCTTTAGATTCTTTTGCATTAATGCTTCTCTATGGTGTATTAGAGGAGTGGAGGCTGGTCTTGTGGTAGCAAGCATGACGTGTCCCCTTTTCTAAGCAGGGTCCACCCTGATTGCATTTGAATGGGAGCCTAGAAGTGTGAGCACTGGGAGATATTCCCCTTAGGGGATGGAGCCACTCTGGGAAGAGCACCTGCATGCTTGCATGCAGAAGGTTCCAAGTTCCCTCCCTGGCATCTCCAAGATAGGGCTGAGAAAGACTCCTGCCTGCAACTTTGGATAAGCCATTGCCAGTCTGTGTATGGTTCTGAGCCAGATGTGATGTATATCGGGGTACCCCTGACCCCAATATATCGAGGTATATATCGGGGTACCCCTGACGTCCTGCTTTGAGCACGAGTCAAGCAGTGCCTTTGCTACTTAAGGGCGAATAAAATCTTGATCTTAAGTCCTCTCGTCTGGGCTGATTATTGGGCTCCGTCCACCCAGGAATGAACCTCCCCTATTGGGGTCAAGGGTACCCCGATATACATCAGATGGACCAATGGTCTGACTCAGTATGAGGCAGCTTCCTGTGTTCCCAGAGGAGGGAATATTATGAAGGCTCTTACAATGGTGTTAGGGTCTCAGAATAGTTTAACACTGACGCAGGTGTCTTGCGCTTGTGTTGTTTATATTGCAGAATCATGACAAGAAATCATGTGGAACTACTTTACAAAAGGAAGATAGATTTTTCAGACCATACCAAATATTCTCATTTGCTTATCAGTGTCATCCAACCTGTATTCTGTGTGTCTACTTACAGTATCTCTCCCACCATGTTTTCCCACCTTGTTAAGCTACATTGCTGTACAGCTAGCACTAAGTACTGAGAGGCCACACAGTAGGTGAGCAAATTTTGTTTTAACAATATGTGTAAGTGTTGCATAATTCACTACATTCTTTGGCGCATGAACATGCTGTATTTGCTTCTTTGAGTTGTGTTTCTGTTCTAAATTACATAGCCACATTTGGCTAGTGCTAACAGCAAGAAGAGTGCTAGAATCTGCAGTATTGCCGAATCCTGTCAAATTCAATAAGGGGTAGACATTTTATAAGATGACGTGCTTTCATGGGTGTACAGGTGTGTATCAGATCCATTCACTCAAGCATCTCAGGTTGTGGCACCTACAGTTTTTCCAGCCCAATCCTATGCAAGTGTAGTCAGAATTACGTCCCAGAGGCCAACATGATGCTCAGTATTTTGGCACCAGAACATTCTATGCTGGGGCAGCTGCAGACATGCAGACAGCTCTGATGCTGTAAGGAATCAGCGATTGTGCAAGTAGTACATCTTAATTACTCAAGCATCTTCTATTTGAAGCAGGTCCTTACTGCTGTGGTACTGAGACTTTACTGCTGAGTCTTATACTGCTGTGGCCACCCTTTGGAACCGAGGAATTATTTATCTTTGCTTGCCTTTCACGAGAGCTGTAAAACTTTCTTTTTCATCTTCCCCTCAGAGGGATGTTTTTGACGGACATTAATTTATTTTTCATTATTTTCTTTGTTTTAATCTTTTTTTTAAAAAAAATGTAATGTTATTTTAATTTTCTTCTTTCTTCTCATTGATATAAGCTGTTTTAAATGCTGTGGCTGTGCTGAGGGCTGCTGGGGAAGCTCCAGACAAGCCAGCACATCTGGTTCACCAGGAACTGAAAGGTGCAACTGCCCACCACCCATCCTTATCTAAGAAGACCAGTCCAGTAACCAGAGGACGCGAAACCACAGGAGGCCAGATACCCATTGCAACCAGGCACCTCAATGGGGGTAGGGCCAAGTCACCCCCTTGCTGCAAGGAGAAATGGTGACAGTCCATCTGAAGAAAGAGGTGCCTGCTTAGAAGGAGGGGGATAGGATGCAACAAGCCCCTCATGGAGAATCAACAGTTTGGTAGGTGATGAAACCCACCACTTGGCTGTATAGTGCCTGCCTATCAATAAACCCATTTGTAAGCATATACAACCACCCCAAGCTATTTTTGGAAGGGCAGTATATAAATCTATTTATTTGATTTATAATAATATATGTGTCTCACCTGCTTAATTGATGCCAGGCCCTCTCTGGTACTGTTTGACATGGAATTGCTCCCTTGTGGGGAGCAGGCTGTTACAAATACACACACGGACATACATACTTTGGACACATACATCCACTGAAAAGTGGCATTAAAACACACACACACACACACACCTCCTAGATAAACTGGGATGTGCAGAATTCTGTGCAAATGGGTTTGAGCACTCAGTTGCAAAAGTCTGAAATGTATCAGTGATGTATACAGTCTCGCACCTAAGCACAATGTGACAGGACAATACAAACGGTGTGAAATATCTTTCACATGCCTGTATTGTTTTGTGGGTCGGTACTGCAAGTGTACAAAGAGCAACACAGGAATAAAGAAGTACCCATAAACATGGGGGGTAATAGTAAGGATAATAGTGAGGTGCTGCCTGTGCTTAGTGGATCACTGGGATCTGATTCTGAGATGACTGCCCAAGCTTTGGACTTCGTGATAAGAAGGTTCTTGCTTGTTTATTTGCTTAAACACACACACAGGGAGGAGGGAGGGAGGGAGGGAGGGAGAGTGTATATTAGCTGACATTGGGCAATGGTGCAGAGAAAGAGGAGGACTTCTTGTTTCGAGGAGCCAAAATAGTGAGGGTGATTCCTTTTCTTCAACAGTGAAGGAAAATCCTTTCTCACCCCACTACTTGAAGGAAAATGGACGAGATCCAGTTCGCCAATAATAGAAGCCTTTTAAGTGAGCCATCTTATGGTCTTGCTCAGTGAAGCCCTGCTTCTGATTCACTTAAGTTACAGGGTGGAAGGTGAACTCTTTTTTATCTTGAACGTTTCGCTCTGCCAACTCATCCAGAAAAACATCCTTATACCAGTGCACTGGAGTGCTTCTACAAAGGGATAGAAAGTAATTATAAAGAGTCTCAACCTTACCATGCTTCATTATCTGTATAAAGCTATATCAGACATGGGCTTAATATAATAATATACACAGCAATAGAGATTAGTTTCTCCATCTAGGTGTTTTTGAAGTGTTCATGGTGGCTTGGCACCAAAAATCAGTTTTAAGGGAGAAGGATGGGGGTGGCAGTAAGATTAACTTTTATCCCAAAGATTTGTTCCACCTCAGATAGTTTGAATACTCCAGCTGGTTGTTCACTAAACTGAAGTTGGAGAAATTGACCTATTTGAGTTCCTGGAAGATTATTGTCCATGAATTGCTCTTTTATTTTGCATAGTGTTTATCTGTTCTTTTAAAGCTTGCACCTGTTTATTAACAGCTTGAGTTTGGGTCTAGTATTGAATTGCTTGTTGACCAGGTGAGTTATTCTCTAAATATAAGAAGTTACCTTAGATCAGGCCTGCTTAACTTCGGCCCTCCTGCAGATGTTGGCCTACAACTCCCATAATCCCTGGCTGTTGGCTACTGTGGCTGGGGATTATGAGAACTGTAGTCCAAAAACAGCGGGGGGGGGGCTATGTTGAGCAGCCCTGCCTTAGATGGTGTCCACCCATTTACTTGTCTAATCCAGTATTGTCTACCGTGATTAGGTTGCATACTCTCCAACATCTCAAACCAAAATTCTGGAGCCTGTAAGAAGTTTCTTGTCTGCTTGCCTGATTCCTTTTTAAAATACAGTTTCTCAGGCCTGCTTCCTCAGCTGCTTTAACTTACTGATCTTCATTATTCTTCAAGCAGGGGCCACTTTGACACACACAAAAACATTCAGTAAGAGAGCTCTTGCCTACCCTACTGACTTCTGCGAGTGCCACACATTTCCCAGTGCTGGGTGAGGGGAGAGCATTCAAAGAAACAAAGCCCTAACAAGCTCCAAGTAAGTTATGCTTGGACTGCTGGGAAGTGTAGTCTTTCTCAGCACTTTCCCCATAGAGCTCTATAGAGAAAGCACTGGGAAGGACAACACTTCTCCGTGCTCCATGCACATCTTTCAAGATGGCACTAGGGCTCAGGAGGGCTCCATTTCTCTTAAAGGAACCCACCCGTGCTGGAGAAAGCACAGCACTGTGTGGTGGGTATGGTCACCTCTGCACAGTGCCAGGGGAGTTGCGCAGAGTATTTGGCTTCAGCTGAAACTTTGCACAATCTGATAAACAATTAGGAATAGATGTCAATAGATTTCCAAACGTCACCACCTAATTTCTAACATGGGTGTTTACTATTTTTCTGGGTCTAATCTCACTCTTCACAGGTCCATGAAAACAAAATGAACCAGTATTAAAAAAATTACTGTATTCAAGACTCTCATTCAGTTAATCTTAGTTTATGTTATTATGTGTTTATTTATCATATTTTTTACTGCTTGATATGTACATCTCTAGGAGTACAACATTTAACACAATATAAAAAGTAACAGATTAAAATCCACGAAACACAATAAAAATGATCACATAAAACATGAAATGGGGAATCTTTTTCTCATAGTGTCTCACCCCAATGATGTCATGGACCGGAGGAGAATCTAGTGTTTGAGCAAGGCTGGAGAAGTTAGCCATCCCTGCCTTGGAAAGTTCACCAGATCTACTTGCAATTTTCCTCATTGCAAGTAGTTGTCTATTTTATATTTCTTTTTAAAAAAACACCATGCTGTCATGCATCAGATTATATATCCACATTATTCAATGGGTGTACATTTGTGCAATAATGAAATTCTACTCACATCACCCAATCTAAAACAGCTGCTTCAGAAAGAGTCCTTTTGCTACTGGATCATCTAAATGTTTGCAAGGCTGATATTAGGTCACCTTTCCAGTATAGTCTGAATACCAACATAAGACCAGGAAATGGTGGAAGCAGCTATATTCTGTTACACTGTCACCATAAGCTAAGTGACATTCAGCAAGAGATTGGGTTGCATTTTAATACGCTACCAACAGCCGATAGAGTTGATTGCATGGAAAATAACTTTGAAGATTTTCCTCATGGATAATGGAAAGAGACAATCAGTAAGGGTTGTGGAAAGTGAAGAACCATGTCACATATCAATGGAGAATCACTTGGCCTGTCATGTAACTTAAGGACTCTTTTAGATGAGTGTCTGTAAAAGTTGCATTGCTTTTTAGTATGAACCAAAACATTAAACTGGAGGAAAATAAGAAGAGAATTATTCAGTAGGAAGCAGGAAGTTATTTTGCAAAAGCACCACTGAACAGAGTGGCAGTGCTTTTGTACAGGTCCCTTTCATTTCAAAGAAGAACTTTATAATGGGTTTTGTACCAAATCTTTAAATTTGTTGTAAAAAAAATTAGTATCGTTTTGGCTACAGTTAGGACACATCTACACCATTAAATGGGGTTCACAGTAATCTCTCCACAAGGAAACCTGGATACTGCAGTTCTGTGAAGTCAGTAAGGAATCTCTAACAGAAAATTCTTAGTATGGTACCCTCACTAAGTTGCAATTCCTAGGACTGTTTAAAATTAAATTAGTATAAATTCAATATAAGTTTACAGTGTACATGTGCTCTTATTGTGAAAAGACAAAATGCACCTGTAGATCAATCCTGTACATATTTTCTCAGAGGTAAGTTTGAAGGCACATTGCCTTAATTGGGGAAATTAGCAGTGTAGTGGGGAAATGCTTGACTAACAAGCAGAAGGTTGTCGGTTTGAATCCTCGCTGGTACTATATCCGGCAGCAGCAATACAGGAAGATGCTGAAAGGCATAATCTCATGCTGCATGGGAGGAGGCAATGGTAAACCCCTCCTGTATTCTACCAAAGAAAACCACAGGGCTCTGTGGGTGCCAGAAGTCAAAATCAACTTGATGGCACACTTTACCTTCAAGTCTGAAGGAGTTCAATAGCAACGATTCCCAAGCACGTGCACAGAACAATTCAGCCATAATAAATCTAGGATGGGCAAGAATATATCAGTCTCCTCTACACAGACCTTGAATTATTTTGGGATGACATTCTGTGCAGTGTAACAAGGGTGGTTCTGAACCTCCCACACTGCTGCAGGCATCTAAAACAATGACCACAGTGTTGCAGAAAAGGGCTAGTGTGTGGCTACATAAAATTATGCAATAGACTTCCATGACACAACAGACATTGGTAATAATGGCCATAGCATCATGGAAGTGCAACTGCACACCAGCCCTGTTCTGCAGCACCATAGGCATTGCTTTAGATGCCTGCTGCAGTACGGGCAATTCAGAACTACCCATGTTCCATTGTGCAGAATGTCTGCCTATGTGTTTAAAATTTTGCCTCAGGATGCAGTTAGAAACTCCCAGGCATATTGCCATGCTTTTAAAAACTGCCCTGCAACTTGCAGCTTGCCCTTCATCTCACAGAGATCCTAGAGCACCTATTAAAAACCTGGCAGCTTCAATGGGCATTTATGTAAAATTGGTATTTAAAAGGCAAGATCTTTCAGGGAGGCATTAGGTGAAATAAACAAGAAGAGAAAATTTGCCAGAGAAGATAAGGCTTTTAACTGACAGGTGACAGACAGGAATACCAATCAGAATATAAGTCTGAAAGGATAACTTCCAAGGGATGAGGACACAAAAGAAGAGTTCATGGTGGTTTTGTCCAGTAATGTTGTTTGAGGAGGATATTAACACTTCTTATTGACAAGATTTCAAACTGAATGAACACTTGCATGAAATCAGCACCCTATTAATTTATGCCAATATATTGTTCTTAATCAAACATGTTGTGTAATTATGAAGTAAATAAATAAACACACTGTAGTCAACAAAGAGAGTCTGTTAGACAGACAGATACTCTTAAACTAGTTGCAGCAAAGAGTTGTACATTTGAACTAGACTACCAGAAGCATGTTCAACAAGAATCCCATTGATTTCACTCTACTTCCCTGAGAGGTAGAATGTCCCCCGAGTGGCCTTCTCCATGGCCAGTTTTCTCATGAGATCGTTGGGATAGTCATCTGAGAAGCTGATCTCAAGAATATCACTCACTTAATCAGGTGGTCAGCTGTTTTGACCCAGACAACCGACCTTCAGAAACGTCATATGAATAGTCTTTGGTTATAGTCGGAGGGCAGGGTTGGAAAAAGGATATGAAAAGGAGGAAATTCTGTATGGAACCTGTCATCTGCCAGGGAGGAGGTCCAACCTTTGCTGAAAAACATAACTGTCAGTCAGGCTAAGAAGGAGATGCCAGTGCAACTAGTCTTCCTTTCTTTCTGGTTGCCTTTACTAGGCTGCCTGGGAAGGAGCTGAGACTTATGCAAAGAAATATCAAAGAAAGCATCACAAGAGAACTGACTTCCTATTAGAGAAGTACACAAATCATCTTTTGCAATTTGATTCGAGTTTGAATCAAATTGCAAAATATCTAAATTGATTATTGAGACAACAGCCATTGCTAGCTGTTTTGACAAATCAATTTGAATTGATTTGAGTGATTAGAGTGATTCAGCCATAGGGAACAATGGGTAACACAAATCACTCCATTGTTCCCCATGGGTAGGTCATAGGGACACCAAAGTGGGTTGAGTGGTATGGTGTGATAGGTGCTACCTACCACCAAACCCACAAAAAAAAAAAAAGGCAAGCAAGCAATTTTTTTTAAAAAAAATTGACCTTTCTACCCCAAAAAACCTAATTTTTTTTAAAAGGTTAATTTTTTTCTAAAAATCACACGTGTGCCCATTTCTTTTGTGGGTTGGGTGGTAGTAGCACCCATCATGTACCACCCAACCCACTTTGGTGTCCCTAGGATCCACCCATGGGGAACAATGGGATGTTTCAATTGTTCCCCATTGTTCCCTATAGCTGAAACAAGAAGAGTGCACAAATTTTGCAACCCTGTCTTGAAAAACACTGCAGAAAAGAAGCATACAGTCCCTCCCAACACAGAACACCCCATCACATTTTGCCAAACACACAGTCCAGAAATGGCCAAAAAAGAATCGCTGACCCAGAATCCACTGCCAGCCACAGTGCCTGTGCTGCAGTAACATCATAGGCACAGTTGCTCTCTCACACAGTTATGACTTCTTACTTCCTCATTGCAACAGCTGCCAAAGCAGCAGCCTTAGCAGCCAGCAAACATATCCATAAACTCAACTAGAACATCTTCAGGTTTGCAATGCAGAATGCAGATTGCACAGCAGACCAGAGCAGTGAGTGAAGAACAAGTTAGTCTCCTCAAGGCCAGACATTCAGTTCATCACACCAATCACCAAGAAATATTACACCCAGACACGTAGAGCTGAGCTGCCATTGTCCATTTCTCACCACAATAATTAAATACTATTAATTAAATACCATTTAAATAGTTTTAACATTGTTTTAAAATATTGTTTTAAGGTTTTAAATTGTTGTAATGTTTTAACTTGTCATTTATTTTAACCAGCGTTTTAATTTTTCTGTTTTCATTTATCTGTTTTAAATAATGCTTTAACTTTTCTGTTTTTGTTGTAAACCGCCCAGAGATGTAAGTTTTGGGCAGTATAAACATATGTTAAACAAACAAACAAACAAACAAACAAACAAACAAAGGTAAAGTGTACCATCAAAGTCGATTTTGACTCCTGGTGCCCACAGAGCCTTGCGGTTTTCTTTGGTAGAATACAGGAGGGGTTTACCATCGCCTCTTCCCACAAAGTATGAGATGATGCCTTTCAGCATCTTCCTATATCACTGCTGCCTGATATAATACCATCTCACAAACAGACCAAACCACAACTCAATGATGGCATCAGCATTTGAACCTGTGTTTTATCAATGGAAAGGATAAAGAATAAGAATTTTCAGCAATTTGATCAAATTTTAATGAATTGTTTGTTTTTTGAGGGGGGAAGAGAGATATATCCTTAGAAGAATGTGGGTCCCCCTACTTTCTCTCCCCTGCACTTGGTAGGTTTTATTTTATTATGTTAAAATTATGCTTAAGGGATCCTTTTTATTTCTTATTTTTCAGTTATACACATATATACACAATCTAAAAAGAAATACAAGATAGACACCAGCAACAGTCACTGGAGGTACTGTGCTGGGGGTGAATAGTCCCCCAGCCCCAATTCGATCTGAGCTCGAATTGGGGCTGATTCAATTGAAACTCGAATTGGGCCCTTTATCCTAGGGGTGATCCATTCGAGTTTGAATTATCTGAATCACTCCAATTTGAGCTCAAATTAATTCAACTCGAATCAATTTGCACATCTCTACTGCCTGTGGTGCCATCTATAATAAAAAGTTATTTACAAATGTACAGGTTGGGTTGAGAAGAATAAAGCACACATAGATATAGTATTAGTCTTAAAACATCATCAGCTTCCCAAAATATAGTAACCAAGAAGTTATCTTGTAGAAATCCAAACTACTTGACCTTTTGGCCTATAAACACACACACACACACACACACACACACACATTTTGACAAACTGTCTCAACTCTCACCTGACTGATAGGTGGGACCTAGCTGCCCCTGCATACTCATTAATTAGCATTCATTGCTAGTGGTCAAACTGCCCTGTAGAACAGTTGTGGTCCATAACAACATTAAAGAGTTCAACCAGACTGAGGAAGGAAGTAGCTCTGTCAAGGTTACTGAGCAGGTTCAGATCACAATCCTTGTAAATTTTCTGTTTAAAAGAAAGCAGCTGGTGCCTATGGAGGTTATACATCCTGAGTTGTAACAAATAGGAATCAAGTCATACATGATGAATCAGAAGTTGGAAGGGACCCTGGAGATCTTCTAGACCATGGCATTGCATTGTGCAGGAAACTGCTACAGCATCTCTCTAAGAGATCTCTCTCAAACCTTAGTGAAAGAGAACCCACCACTGCACGGGGCAGACTGTTTCACTGTTGAACAAATCTTTGCAGTTAGGAAATTCTTCCTAATGTATAGTCTGAATCTACTTCCTTGCCATTTCAACCCACCAATTCTGATTCTCATGGCCGCTGGCAAGCAGGGTAATGCAAGTGGTTGCTGCACTGCCCGCATCCCTGGATGTGTGTATGAATTGCCAACAGCATTGTGGAACAAAGCTGTTCCACTCTGTTGTAAAGTTGTGCCAATGCAGTCGGGCGATACAACACCCACTGGAAATAAGGGGTGTTGCATTGTGCCACTGCCTTTGGGAAACTTTACGACAGTGTGGAACAGCCCTGCTCTGCAACATCATCAGTGGTATTTACGCATGCAGAGGGGCACAGGTTGAGCTGAAACCACCTGTCTTACACTGTGTGTTATGTCAGCCATACAGTGAGGTCTGATTAGCGCAGAATAAAGTGGAACCATTACTTCTTGAGATCTGGAAACGATGCCTCTATTAATGCAGCGGTGGACTGCATAAGCTCCCCCCACCCTTTTTTAAGCAGCTGACTCAAACTCTTACCTCATGTTCAACTTACTGAGGCTGTTCTCATGACCAGCCTAACCCTGCATGGGGCAGCCCAGGCAGGCTAAGGCTGCTCATGAGAAGTGGTAGGATCCTCATGGATCCCTCCCCTCCCCTCCTGCCTAACCCTCTTAACTAACCCAGCTGTTAGCCAAGGCGAAGAGTGCACTCACACTCTTACCCCAGCTACCGGGTATCGTGTGTCTCCTTGGACTGAATTTAGCCTGAGAAGACACAGAGACAGGTGTATAGAGAGCCCATCTAATGGAGGAATCCCTAATGCAGTGCATGTGCTGTGCGTTACATTGTGGGATGCCCAGAGGGCAGAACAACAAGTCCCAGCCCCGGATCCCTCTGCCCTGCTCTGTGCAGCTCCAAGCAGGGCTGCCAGGGAAGCACGCCAAGGATGAGCTGCTTGGTCATCTGTGGGAAGCAGCCAGCAGCCTTCCTCCCTGCTCCCTCTTGAACCCTTTCTCACTGATGGTGAGAAAGGGCTCACTATCTAGTAGGACACCTAGGTCCTTTTCACTTGTACAGCTGCCAAGTTAGCTCCCCCACATCCTGTACTTGTGCATTTGCTTTTTCTTGCCCAAATGCAGGATTTTGTCTCCACTCCACTTCATCTTCTTCATCTTGAGGCATAACCTGCACAACGCAAGCTAGTAGAGGATAGTTACTTATCAAAGTATAGCCTGCCCCACTCAAAGGCTTGGGGCAGATAACAAAAGTAAAATCCCTTAGCGGAGTTTAATCAAATTTACTGGGCTGATTCTATATCTTTTAGTTATTTTACGCTGTATATTTATTTATGGTAGCAGTCCAAAGTTTTAATTTTGTTTGGCTTATGGCCGTAAATAAAATGATTGGTTGATTGATCAATTTACTGGCTGACAACCTGGATAACAAAGCACCAGTTCAATGGGAGAAAGCCCAGTGCAGTACTGAAGCATTCCAGACCAACACTACCCTGATGCCAGTGTGTATGTGTGAGAATTTCAATAACCTCCCCTTCCCCCATAAACCCTCTATGTCATGCAAAAATATGTCTGAAGGTTGCACTTCCTGGGGAAGGGGAGGTCATCTAAATTTGTCCCCGCCTCTGAGCTAGCAGTGGACCTGTGTTGGTTGAACCTTTGAGAAGCAGGAGTGCTTTGTCAGTCGGGATGGCAGTCACTGAAGTATTCCTTCCTACCCTTTCCCAATTTAACCCTAAGCTCTAAAGGTCAACCCAAACAGGGGAGGTCTTTCAATGCATTTAAGAGGTGCTGAGCTTGGAGCGTGATGAATCTGCAGAAGACATAATACTACATGAACAAATTCAGTAATTCAAAGAGAGAGAAAGTGACCAAGGTGTTTCCTGAGGACCCAAGGCCAAAACAGATTTGATGGAGAAGATTTGTGATTGAATCACAAAAAAATAGCTATGGGAGATCCAATTTTGAACAGAGCAGTGCTAGCGGTGGAAGGGATTTTGAAACTTGCACCCTGTGTCATTTTCCTGAACAAAATCCCTCCCCTCAAAAGCTGTCACTAGCCCTACTGGTGCAAAAGACAGTCATGATAAAGCTATGTACTTTCCCTTGCTCCCCCTTGTTGCCAGGAACAGATTAATGGATAGGCAAAGTAGGCACTTGCCTACGGCGGCAAAATTTGAGGGGCAGCAAATTTTGCAACTCCTCTCTGTGTGTGGTGGTGGCAGCACAGCAACTGTGGAGAGGCAAGGGGAAATTTCCCCTTTCACCTTTTAAAAAATGCTGCTGCATGATGGGATGGGGGCAGCAAGAGCTCCTTCCAGCCTCCCAAATGACTGCATGGGCTGGTCTGAAACCTGTTTTGGGCCTTTCTCCACACACGTGTGCACAGAGAGGCCCAAAACAGGTTGCAGACTGGCTTGTGCAGTCATTCAGGAGGCAGGAGAGGAATGGAAGAAGCTCTTGCTGCCCTCGTTGCCCCCATCCTGCCATGCAGCAATGTGTTTTTTTTAAAGGTAAAAGGTAAAAGGTAAAATTTCCCTCTCCCCCTCTCCCCGCAGCCACTGTGGCTGCTCCCGCCCCCAGAGAAGGGCAGCCCATCCTTGGCCGCCTCTAGGCGGCAAAAAGCTTAATCCACCCCTGCTGGCAGCTTGAAAAGGCAATTTCAATATGGAAAGAGCACAGAAAGAAAGAGCCAAATCCCCCTTTTTTGGCAACAACTCCTCTGATCAAAACTGGAACCACTGCTTTTTATTTTAAGAGCAAGCAAAAACATAATCTGTCAGGGGACAGGCTGTTGTAAGGTGTGTGAGTGAAGGGACAATAGAAGTGGGTTGGGTGGGTCAGAGAGAGGCAGAAAGAGAGAGCTCTGTTGTTGGGAGGAAGTGCCTCTGATGTAACTTAACCCCTGATAATTGAGCAAAGAGGCACCTTTGAAAGTGGTGATTCAAATCAAATCATCTTTATTACGGTCAAAGACCAGCACAGGTTATATATAATACAGTAAAGTAGATAAAGCAATCAGATTATTATGAAAATAAATGTTACATGTACTTGTTAATGGCTTGTCTGGCAGGCCAGTCTACAGAATCAACAGTGTTGATTCTTCAAACAGATCCGTGTGAGACTTTAAAGGCCAAATACAGAAAGCTAGGATGTAAACACAACTTCAGATTCATTGCTTCACCAGCTTAAGTTCTCCAATGATCTGCTTTGCTCTGAGAGATCTTCGCTTTTTCTAAAATTCCCTCTCAGAATATCCATATTTCAAATCCTTCCTCAAGCCCCATCTTTTTCCATGAAGCCTTTGGCACAATCTTTATCCTCTACTTAAACTAAGCCTAAGTATATGTAATTTAACGGAATGTCTTCCTCTCTGTGTCCTTTTGCCTTGCATTCTTCCCCTCTGTTGTAGTTCCCCGCCTCCACCCATGTATCCAAGATCAGACTGTAATTTCCTTAAGGCACGGGCCTGTCTTTCTTTTGTTATTCTGAAAAGTGCCTTGCACACGTATCCATTCTTGTTTGTTTGTTTGTTTAACACATTTATATTGCCCTCTACCAAAGTCTCTAGGCAGTTAACAACAAAAGAAAACAAAAAATTTAACATATTTAAAACATATATAACATTTTAAGTTAAAACAATCAATAAAATTCAAATAAAAACATCAGCTAAAAGGCTTGGATGAAAAGATGTGTTTTCCGTTGTTTCCTAAAAGTCATCAGGGATTGAGCAGCTCTAATCTCAGCAGGAAATGTGTTCTACAGCCCTGGGGCAACTACAGAGAAGGCTCGCCTCCAAGTCACCACCAGACAAGCTGGTGTCACCCTCAGAGGAACCTCTGCTGATTATCTCAATAGGTGGCAGGGTTCATAACAAAGAAGGCAGAAGGCTTTTTCTTAAATACCTTGGGCCCAAGCTGTTAAGGGCTTTATAGGTAATAACCAGAACTTTGTATTTTGCCCAGAAACCTATTGGCAGCCAGTGTAGTTTCAAAACAGGAGTGATATAATTTATTCAGGACAACCCATAGACCAACCTGGCAGCAGCATTCTGCACCAATTGCAGTTTCCGGACTACGTACAAAGGCAGCCCCACACAGAGTGCATGGATGGCAGTAGTCGAGCCTGGAGGTGACCAGCATACTGTATGTACCACTGTCTTAAGGTCACACTCTTCCAGGAAAGGGCACAGTTTGTTATTCTGTAAAGCATTGTGCATTTCAAGATAAATAAGTCTTGATTTATTTATTAATTTAAAAATCTATTTAAGAGTAGACCTCATCAGTTTTCACAGTGTAAAACTCTGTTTAGCGGTTAAGAACAGGTCACACTACTTGTTTCTCATGCTTTCCTCCCCCTCCCCTACCGCCAATCTTTTTTCAGAGACATTGTCCCACATGGCCCACATATTCTTCAGTGTAATGTGGATGATACTGAGCCACCCCCCACTGCTCTAGGTCCCTAAGAAACTGCCAGAGTTAGCACACCCACACCCAGAATGTACATTGCAAATAATTCTTTAAGTTTTGGTGCTCTTGGACAAGTCTACCCATGGTCCCTTAGGGGTCTGCAGCAATGCAGGTTGCTCAGAACCACCTGCATTAGATTGCGGAACATGTGAGCCTCTATGTGGGTGGAAAAATTGAGAAGATCTAAAGATAAGAATTGTTGATGCATCTTACAAAAACAAGTCTTACTTTAAAAACAAACTTATGTATCTGATCAGATTCTGGATAAGGTTGCCAAGCATTCATTATTTTACTGCTCTGACCAGTAACATTATATTCTACCAAGTTACCAGTACTGGGGGCTAAAAAGACAGTAAACTCAAATTTCTAGGAGACTCCACCATTTCTCACAAGGTTCCACTCATGAACTACCAGATTCTGTCCTGGCTCCATCCTTGATCTTTCAGATTTCACTCTAGCTCCAGTCCTGATTCCTAAATAATAGATTTCCCCCCTGACCTGTAAGGTTCATCCAGGCTCTGTTGATTTCACCGACTCTGCTGTCAGTGGGAGGAAGTATTTTTACAACACAAAGTCAACAACCCCAATCTTAGAAGTTGTAAGAATGGTAGAGAATGGAATTCACTGTTGCCTGTTTTGGTTTTCTTTTCTTGTTAAGATGAATGTTCTGCTAAGTGGGTTTGGGGTTGTGGATCAGAATGTGCAGTCTTGTATGTGCAGTGGTAAAAAGGCAAGAGGCGCCAAGTCACGAAGGGAAAACTTTAGAGAACTTTCCAGAGAAGCTTAACAGGTCTCCAGTCATTTGAATGACAGATGCACTTAAGGTCTTGGTGACATTGGCAACAGTACAGAAATAGGTGTGTGTGTGTGTGTGTGTGTGTGTGTGTGTGTGTGTGTGTGTGTGTGTGTAAGGACAAAGTGTTCTGAATCATTTTGCTAACCTGTCAGGCATACATATTATTTCCTTTTAAAAATATTTGCAAGGAGTCGTAGCTGTGCACTTCTGTTTATTATGAACTAACAATTTTCAAATCCATTGATAGGGAAACAAAGAATGCTATAGAACCACCCCCCCAAAAAAAATTGATAGGGAAACAAAGAGTGCTATAGACCCCCCCCCCAACACATAAGGAAGCTCTTCTCGTGATCAGTGAGAAGAACTTCGGGGCTAACTGCGGGGAAAGAGAGTTTACCTTCCCTTCCCCACAGACAATAGGTGTTCCATCCCTGGGTGGGCAGATCGACTGTCCAGATGAACAGCGGCTCTCCTGCGGGCTGCTTGCAGCTCACTCAGCCGCTCCGGGGGTCAGGCTCAGGGAAGCGCCACCGTGTGGCACCCCACCCCTCAGAGCCCTAGTAATGCACCACGTGGGTGCGCGGTGCATTTCTGGGATCCCTCTCCCTCCACCCGCCCACCCCGAGTGTGTTTGCCGCAGCTGCAAGCAGCCATGGCAGGCACACAATCAATTAACCCGTTGCCCTTGCACCCAGAACCTGGTTTAAGCATCCGGCTCCATAAGAGAGCTCGCCACTGCACTGCTGTCAGGAGCTGCGCGAGCTGCAAGAACCGGGCTGGGCTTCTTATTAACCACAGTATCTTATATCTCTTTCAGAAAGAGCTGGAAATGTTATGATCTTTATGGATGCCTAACCGGAGCATCTGTGGGCGAGAGGGAAGTACTTGCAGACTCAAAGTAGTCGGCAGATAGGGCATTTTCACAAACATCTGGGGGCGAGGGACCCAAAAGACTACAAAACCAACCCATATTGCCTCAGTGTAACTCAATGGACCTGTTTGCAGACTCAAAGAGCACATAACAGTAGGAGTTCTGGGCAGTTCGGTTCAAATTCGAACTGAATTAGCCAGTCTGTGAAACAGTTCATTAGAACCAGCCCGTGATTCAGTCAGTACAGTCTAACTGGATCAAACTGGTTTGTCCCGGTTCAACCCAGTTTGGGTGGCTATGCTTGTAAAGGGGGATCCAGTAAAGATTACTCTTTACAAGCATAGAGAATAGATAACTCTAAAGGGGTTGAAAGGGCCATGGGGGAGTGAGGACACCTTACCATGGGTGGCCTGGTGGTGGCGGCTCCTTGGTGGCAACGGCTCCCCAGGGTCTTGCCAGTGCTTCCCCCCAGCAGCATGGGTTGGCGAGGCCTGGTTCCAGCCTCCATGCATGTCCAGAGGCCATTTGCGCAAATTTGTGTGGTGATGCAAATGGCTTCTGTGCATGCACAGAGGCCAAACCGAGCCCTCACCGGCCCACACTACTAGGGGGGAAAGCCAGCAGGGCTAGAGGACCTACCGCCATGATGCTGCCATACCACCGGAGGTAGGTGCCCTCTTGCCTGCCCCCACCCTTTCAACCCCTATAGTGTTAGGGATCCCCTTTGCTTGAATCCTTAAAAGATTGCCCTTTACATGCATAGCCACCCAAATTGGGTCGAACTGGGCTGAACTGGTTCGATCTGAACCAGATCTGGTTCAGTTCGAACTCAGACATTTTAGGGGCTGGTGTGGTTTGAGCTTGAACTGGCTGAACTGGGTTTGATTCAAACCAGTTCTGCACCCCCATATTTA
Source organism: Hemicordylus capensis (assembly GCF_027244095.1). Classification (NCBI taxonomy): domain Eukaryota; kingdom Metazoa; phylum Chordata; class Lepidosauria; order Squamata; family Cordylidae; genus Hemicordylus; species Hemicordylus capensis. The sequence continues at coordinate 207,298,233 of NC_069659.1, forward strand.
ACAGACAACCAGGTGGGCAGAGCTAATGGAACTCAGTGGTAAGAAGAGGAAAATGGAGGTTTGGAACAAAAAGAGTGGGGAAATTCTCAGCCTGAAGAATATTATTTCTAGACAGTCGCAAGCAGATGAAAAGGAGGTGAGACTGAGCACCAGTGTCCTCCCACCCAATCCACCCCAAGCCCAGAAAACCGTGGTGGTGGGGAATAAGATTTGCATATGAAGAAAGACCCAAGTTAGATTAGGGACTCCAGTCTTGGTTGCTAACTTTTGTTCCCCCCCCCCCACCATCTTCAAGTAGCACATGCACACCAGCGATATTGTGACATTTTGTTGTGGCGCATACTTATTATTTATTAGCAAGATGCCTTGCATGATGACAAATGGATGTTGTGGAGGGAAGGGATATACATAGCAGGGAGCCCTTTGTGGCAACGCAGTGCTTTTTTGAATGCTCTGCACAAACATATATGTTGCAAACACACTTCTGTTAGCAGGGACTGTTTCCTACCCAATTTCAGGAGTTAAAGGCAGGTGTAACCCTTTTTCTAATAATGTCTCCAAGTACTGTGTTTTTCTTTACCGCGTTGGTAGAAATGACAGCCACAGAAGACAAAAAAAGGCATGCATAAATTGATACCATTGAGTTAGGGTGTGTGCAGGGGTGCTCTTTGGACGGGACTTCTGGGATGAAATCTGGTCCTCTGAATACCGGGGGTGCTGCCTCCAAATGATTCCCGGGGATGCTCCTCATCATATGCAGCCTGCTTGCGGCCCATCTGCTGCATCCCCCATCCGATCTCCTATTGTGCGGTGGGGGATTGGGGCTGAGAGCCAAGGGGGCCTGGCTGCTTGTGGCCAGCAGTGGCAAATAAAGCACTGGGCCTGGCCAGCTGCTCATGACGCTTGCACCTGTGCAGGGCAACCTGCGAGCATCACATGTATGTCACAACATGTATTTGTGACACCCGTGCCAGCACAGTGTGACTCCCAAGCATCACAAATACATGATGTCACATGCTTGTAATACTTGTGAGTTGGAGGGCCACCTCCAGCCTCAAAGGCAGGATGCCTCTGAGTACCAGTTGCAGGGGAGTAACAGCAGGAGAGAGGGCATGCTCTCAACTCCTGCCTGTGGCTTCCAGCGGCATCTGGTGGGCCACTGTGTGAAACAGGGTGCTGGACTAGATGGGCCTTGGGCCTGATCCAGCAGGGCTGTTCTTATGTCCTTATGCACTGTGCAGGCACAATGTCAAAAATAAGTGACATCACATGCTTGCAACTTTCATCAGTTGCACAGTGCAGGTGAGAGCATTGCAAGTAGCCGGCCAGGCCCAGCCCGGGACCAGAGGATTAGCTGTCGCTGTGTGAAATGCAGGTCAGAGGAAACGGTTCGAGGGGCGGTAGTGGGGATCTTGCGGGGTGGCAAGAAGGCCTTGCAGGGGGACTTGGTGTGGGGGGCCCTCCAAAGCTCTGTAGGTCTAGACTCCAAAAATGCCTAGGTGTGCCTCTGTGTGTGTGTGTGTGTGTGTGTGCGTGTGTGCAGGTGCATGGCCACCACTGAGCATGGGAGGAGGCAGATCCCTTAGTCTTCACAGCCCCAAGCACTTCCAGCGGCCTCCCAAGGCTCACCCCCACTTCCCCCCACACCTTCAGAGGGCCTCTGGAGTCCTCATCAGTCCCCACTCTTTCTTCCCCTGCTGCAGTAGGCTTCATTCATGCACCATTGGCATTCAGTTGGACAGAGAAAGAGCACATCCACCCCAGCCACAAAGGTGTGTGAACAAGGTGCTGAGTGTAGCAGGCAGATGGGCACCTCTCCCGTCTTTCTGCTGGTGACCACGTCTCCTTGCATATGATGTCATGCGCAGGGGGTATGGTAGGTGCATGCTAACACACACACACACAACCACAGGGGCAGGGGGCTGCTGGTCAAGCTTATCCCACAGCCAGTGGTGAGCTCCCTACACCCCTGGGTGTGTGGGAAGCCTGGTCCCTGATACTAGTGGTATAGAACACAAAACAATAAAGTACCTAGTAGATGTAAAGGTATATTGTGATATCAGTGGTAACAGACACAGTTATCAGAATGTGGAAATATACAAATAGTTGTTTATCCTTTATTTCAAGATTCTATATGAAAGTATTTGAAGAACGAGAGACACATTTCTGACTGAGTAAGCATTCAAAACCGTGCATAAGCGCTGCAAGTCTCCGCTATTTGTATATTTCCACATTCTGATAACTGTGTCATTACTCATTATTTTTTATATTGTTCAGCCATCTGTCCCCACATTCTGATAACTGTTTTATCACCCATTGTGTTACCTTACATTGTATGCTCATTCTTTACTTATGTATACATTCTGTTACCATTGATATCACAATATACCTCGACATCTACTAGGTCCTTTATTGTTTTGTGTTCTGTATCTGTATCTGGTACCTACCCTTCCTATCTGCAGTACCCTGCTACTAGTGGCCCCAGCCATTAAGAACTTGCCTGCTTCTGTCTACAAAGCCCTTCCCCGGGTTCTTTTTCATGGCTATGCTAGACTGTGAGGGGCTGCTGGGAAACTGAGACACAAATTGGCTTTTATCTGTCTGTCTGTAATTGTCAGGGTCTTCAGGTAGATACTGTAGCTACAAACCTACGGGCCTCTTCAGGGTAGGATAAGACCCACTAGCTTTGTTTTTAAAAAATGGAGTAGTTTAAATGACTGCCTTCCACAAACTCACAATAGCAACAATGTGATAGAGGTGCACATTATTCAAGCCACCAGGAATGTTGACAGCCACACAAGTGCTGCTGCTTCCAGGGTCACTGTGGTTTGTTAGGCTGAAGGTAAACAAGAAGCCAGCCACTTGCTTCCCTCTAGCTTAACATAAGACTTCCTGAAGGTGAGATTGGGGATGGAGTGATCACCCGGGCTCTGATTCAGCTGAGTGATCACTGAGATCTGATTCTAAGGCTAGCAGGACACTTCAGAGCTGGGTAGAAAGCAGGGAGCTCCAGTTCTGCTAGGGAACTCCTTGGTTTCCTCCTCATGGTGTCCTAGTGACACCAAGAGAAAGTGCCTTTCAGAGGGAGGAAAGAACCTTCTAGAAGATACTTCTTCCTAATCCCTCATAGTGAGGAGGCAAGGCATAAGGGAGGGAGCACAGGCAGGAACTGCCATGAACTCTGAGTCTGATCCTGCAGAGGTGGGACCAGCACTGGACCCAGTCGCAGACTCCAACAGCAGAGCAGGATCTGAAAGAGCCTCAGAGTTGGAATACCCCCAAATAGTACCCTTACAGTCTGAGACCCCCAAAGTGGCACCCTTGGAACTCAAGCCCCCTGAAGAGCCGCTCCCTCCCAAACTGCTGCACTCTCTGCTGTCCACATGCCAGCACTACAACAAGCTAGACAGGATCAGAAAGAAAGGAGGAGGAATGCCAGAGATTGTGCTGGAGGCTGTCCCATTAGCCTTCCACTCTAGGCAGGGAGGGAGAGCCCAGGAGAGATAGGCCGCATTCACATAATATGGAATCATGTGTCCAATGGGCCCATGGGCCCTGCAATCTGCCAATGGGCCCTTGGTTCTGCTCCCCCTCCCCCTGCTCTCCTGTCTGAATTTGGACATCATGGAAAGCAATCTCTCTGCAGTCAGCAAGACTGCAGAGAGAAGGGGGAACTGGCTGTGCAGGCTTCCTTCTGGCATGAAGGACAGATCGCACAGCCAATCATGGCTGGAGGAAGGGATGAGCTTCCTCCCTCAACTCCAGTCAAAGTTAATGCAGCCTGCATTCGGGTGAGACACAGGCTGTGTGGAACCTCGGGATGGAGTGACAAAACACACTACAACCTGGGGACTCTGATTGCAGTTGAAAATTGAAACCTTGGATGGGTTGCCTTGTGGAACTGCAGTTGCACGCATTTGGATGATATGGTGAGATAACCTCTGCACCCTTAAACTCATGTTCCGCGTTATGTGTTGTCTGAGCTCAGAAGTATTTTGAAACTCAGTCTACCTCTGACTGCTGTTGGAAAAACGTGTCCCATGGAGCTGTCTGTGGTGCTGCAATCTGCCTTGACGTGTCCTGCAAACTGCCTTGACGTGTCTACAACTCCCAAAATCCCCAAGCAAAAGCCATTGCAGCTGGGGGTTCTGGGAGTTGTAGTCAACAACATCTGGGAAACCCTGTTAGAGGGAACACTGGTGCCAGCTGCACTCTAGAAATGGATGTAATCTGTTACTGACTTGCAGGAGTGCTTTGCTATTTCAACTCCATCTAATGTTCAACTTGTAAAAGACACTATAAGCCTTCAGCACTCTTTCTTCCAAAGGAAGCAAGAATCCAAACTCCTGGGAGTCCTCACCAGTGTTCCTTCTAACAGGGATTCCCAAATGTTGTTGACTACAACTCCCATAATCCCCAAGCAAAGGCTATTGCAGCTGGGAATGTTGGGAACACCTGGGAATCCCTATTAGAGGGAACACTGGTCCTCACCACTCAGAGAAGTGGCGTATAAGTGGTGTATGGAGAGGGATGTCTAGAAATATTTATAATAATTTATTATAATTTAATGTTATAATTTAATACAATTATAATATTATCAGTATCATAACAATATCATCTGAACAGTATCATAACAGAATCATCCTCTGTTTTCATTCTTAGACTATAAACCTAGAGGTAAGGCGTGCCCCCTTTAGATCTCTGGAAGTTACCAAGCCTGTACCATTCCAGTTATATCTATGTTCAGAAGTGGGGTTTCCAAAGTTATTATTAATTGTCCCCAAAGGAGCAGAGTTTATATTTTATGGTACACAATGAAATACGTGTCAGCTCCCAGGTTGTAACAAATCATTCACAACACAGCAAGACAGTGAATTGAGAGGACCCCAATCCTTCTAACTATTTGAAAGTGTGGGATGCTAACTATACCCCACTGAATTCACAGGAACAGACTTAAAAGAAGTTGGGGCTGCATTTCCTCACACCAGTGCAACTCACAAAACATTGAGAGACAAGCAAAGCTCCAGCCTTACCAGAAACAGCCAATCTCTGGGTCTCATAAAAGCATCACCTCTGAGATGTGATGCACCATGTTTTTGGAGAGGACTTACTTTCCCCATCCAAATTAGGTATTTATCCTTTTCTTCTCTTCCTAGGGGCACGCCTGTGGCAGTTCTGCATCATCTCCATCAGTAAATGAAATGACAAAACCTAGATATTGCATTCTGCTTGATATGCTCTGTGTGCATTTCAAACAGGACAAGACCCTTGAAAGTCATTTGATGAGCTATCTTGCCATCCAGGACTGTGAGAAAAATGTTCTCATCTATGCCTGCCTATGCATATTATTTCTTGTTTACACAGTCAGACAGGTGTTATTGACTGGTTTGTTTTATCCAGACATTGAGTTCTTCCCAAGGACCTGGAATGGCTGAATTTTATTGTCAATTGTTATAGATATTGTCGCAGAATATAGGCTGTTCCCAGTAAAGCTGCTTTTTGTAATTGGCTGATGGTGATTTCTGTGGCCCCTATGGTGTTGAGGTGCTCTTCAAGGTCTTTTGGAACTGCACCCAGGGCGCCAATTATCACTGGGATTATTTTGGTATTTTTCTGCCACAGCCTTTCAATTTCAATTTGTAGATCTTTGTATTTGGTGATTTTTTTCTATTTCTTTTTCTTCTATTCTGCTATCCCCTGGTATTGCTATGTCGATTATTTTCACTTGTTTTTCTTTCTTCTCGACTACAGTTATATCTGGTGTATTGTGTGGCAGATGTTTGTCTGTTTCTAGTCGGAAGTCCCATAATATTTTTACATCTTCATTTTCTTCAACTTTTTCAATGTTATGGTCCCACCAATTCTTGGCTACAGGTAGCTTGTATTTTTTGCAGATGTTCCAGTGTATCATCCCTGCTACCTTGTCATGCCTTTGTTTGTAGTCAGTCTGTGCGATCTTTTTACAACAGCTGATGAGGTGGTCCACTGTTTCATCTGCTTCTTTACAAAGGTGGCACTTGCTGTTTGCTGTGGATTTCTCGACTTTTGCTCTTATTGCATTTGTTCTTAGTGCCTGTTCTTGTGCAGCCAGTATTAAACCCTCTGTTTCTTTCTTCAAGTAGCCATTCTTAAGCCATTGCCAGGTCTTGGTGATGTCTGTTTTTCCACTTATATTGTGCAAATATTGACCATGCAGGGGCTTATTTCTCCATTTTTCTGCTCGGTTCTTGACTTGTTCGTTCTTGTAGGCCTGCTTTGTTTCATTGGTGTTGAATAGTTTCTCGTTCTTGACCATTTGAAGTGCATCTTCTTCACTATCCCTTATATAGTCTTCAAGGCCTTTTTTCTCCTCCTCTACTATTTGATGGACTTGCAGCATTCCTCTTCCACCTGAGCTGCGAGGGAGGTATAGCCTATCGACATCACTGCGGGGGTGCAGAGCATGATTGATGGTCATGTTTTTCCGGGTCTTATGATCCTGCATGTCTAGCTCTGCCTGGGTCCAGTCTATTATTCCTGTGGTGTATAGGTGAAACTCGGAAAATTAGAATATCGTGCAAAAGTCCATTAATTTCAGTAATGCAAATTAAAAGGTGAAACTGATATATGAGACAGACGCGTTACATGCAAAGCAAGATAAGTCAAGCCTTAATTTGTTATAATTGTGATGATCATGGCGTACAGCTCATGAAAACCCCAAATCTACAATCTCAGAAAATTAGAATATTACATGGAACCAAGAAGACAAGGATTGAAGAATAGAACAATATCGGACCTCTGAGAAGTATACAGTGTGCTGTGCTTGATTGGCCAACAAACTCGCCTGACCTGACCCCATAGAGAATCTATGGGGCATTGCCAAGAGAAGGATGAGAGACATGAGACCAAACAATGCAGAAGAGCTAAAGGCCGCTAATGAAGCATCCTGGTCTTCCATAATACCTCATCAGTGCCACAGGCTGATAACATCCATGCCACGCCGCATTGAGGCAGTAATTGCTGCAAAAGGGGCCCAAACCAAGTACTGACTACATATGCATGCTTATACTTTTCAGAGGTCCGATATTGTTCTATTCTTCAATCCTTGTCTTCTTGGTTCCATGTAATATTCTAATTTTCTGAGATTGTGGATTTGGGGTTTCCATGAGCTGTACGCCATGATCATCACAATTATAACAAATTAAGGCTTGACTTATCTCGCTTTGCATGTAATGCGTCTGTCTCATATATCAGTTTCACCTTTTAATTTGCATTACTGAAATTAATGGACTTTTGCACGATATTCTAATTTTCCAAGTTTCACCTGTATCTGATAACAGGTATAGCCCAGGTGTTTATGGCTTGTATGGTGTTCCCGCCATTGAGTTTGGACTTGAGGATTTTTCTAACTCTCCTGATGTATTCACTTCCAATTTTTCTTTTAACTTCAGTGTGTGTGATGATGTTATCAGCCTGGAGAATGCCCAAGTATTTGTAATGTTCTCTCTCTTCCAGGTTCTTGATGTTGCTTCCATTGGGCAGTTCTATTCCTTTTGTTTTTCTTATTTTTCCTCTGTTCATTATTAATGCAGCACACTTGTCTAGTCCAAATCCATTGCTATATCACTACTCATATATGGACAGTGTTTAGCAGGGATTCGATTTCTGACTGGGACTTTCCATACAGCTTCAGATCGTCCATGTACAGCAGATGGTTGATTTTACTTGATGTTTTAGATGTTTGGTATCCGTGGGCTGTTTTGTTTAGTATTTGTGAAAGTGGGGTCATGGTGATTACAAACAACAGAGGGGATAGTGAGTCCCCTTGGAAAATGCCTCTTCTAATGCTAACCTGTCCAAGTGTCTCGCCATTGATTGTTAACTGTGTACTCCACATGCTCATGGCTTTTTTTTTTAACAAATATCTGAATGTTTTTGCTGACACCAGTTGTTTCTAAACATTTTAGTATCCATGTGTGAGGCAATGAATTGAAGGCTTTCTTGTAGTCAATCCATGCAACACTTAGATTGGTTTTTCTTCTCTTGAAATTTTCTAAAATCATTTTGTCAATCAGCAGCTGGTCTTTTGTGCCTCTGGTGTTTGGGCAATTTCCTTTCTGTTCAACTGGAAGCTGTTTGTTAGTTAATAAGTGTTGCATGACTTCATCTGCTATTATTCCAGTTAATAATTTGAACATAGTTGGCAGACAGGTTATTGGTCTATAATTACTTGGAACTGCACCTTTTGCTGGGTCTTTCATGATGAGATGAGTTTTCCCAGTTGTTAGCCATTGTTCAATATCACCTCCTTGCAAAATGTGATGGAACTGTTTTGATAGTTGTTTATGAAGGCTTGTTAGGTGTTTAAGCCAAAAGCCATGCAGTTCAACGTCGCCTGCAGTCCAATTTTTAATTTCCTTTGCTCTTTCACTTATTAATTCTGGTGTTATTATTAGATCTTGCATTTGTTGGTTACATTTTTTGACCTCTTTTACCCAGCCTGCTTTTTTATTATAATCTATTGGATTGTTCCATAGTTTCCCCCAGAATTGCACTGTTTCTTCTTTATTTGGTGTTTCTACGTTTCTTGCAGTTTCTCCTTCTATTCTTTGGTAGAAATGTCTCTGATTTGACTGGAATTGGAGATTCTGCCTGTGTTGTGTGATTCTGGCTTTGTATCTGCTAATCTTCTTTGACATTGCTGTTATTTTCTGCTTTATTATTTCCAGGACTTCTCTAATTTTCCTTGAATCTAGATGGTATTTTTGGATCAGATACTGTTTAGTGTTTTCATTCTTCAGCTTCTTGTCTTTCATATCTTTCAATTTACTAGCATCTGATCTGAGCCTGGAGATTTTATTTTCTAATCTAATCTTCCATTTAGCTGATGTACTGCTTTCTTTTTTTACAGGTCCACTGATCTTATATCCGAGCTCTTGTGTTGTTATTATGCTCTTGTGTTGTTATGTGCTGCACTGTACATTAGTTGGTTTGTTTCTTGCAAATTATTGGTTGTTATTTCTGCAAGTGCAGCATTGACATCTTTTAATGCCTGAGTAAGTTGTTGTTGTTGTTGTTGTTGTTGTTGTTGTTGTTATTTTGATTTCTATACCGCCCTTCCAATAATAGCTCAGGGCAGTTTACACAGAGAAATAATAAATAAATAAGATGGCTCCCTGTCCCCAAAGGGCTCACAATCTAAAAGAAAGACATAAGATAGACACCAGCAACAGTCACTAGAGGTACTGTGCTGGGGGTGGATAGGGCCAGTTACTCTCCCCCTGCTATGTAAAGAGAATCACCACAGTAAAAGGTGCCTCTTTGCCCAGTTAGCAGGGGTTTACATATACAGGCTTGTGGGATCTGCTTCCCCATGGTGTGCTCCCACCCCACTGGGGAATCCACAGAAATACTGCAACCATGTGGGCAGGCCCTATCAGCACCAATGTGTGCTCCTCCACCCCCGCCACCCACCGCTTGTTTAATAGTATTCACAGGAGGATGATCCAGATATGAACCATAGTGGGAACAAAGATATATTTAAAAATATAGACATGCAGGTAGCAAGCACACAATCTACAAATCTATTTCAATTATTGGTCTTCCTCCACTTATGTGTCCCTGACATAGGCAGCTCCCTCAAATCTCTTATAGGCCCTGGGAATCAGGGTTGAAGCTTCCATTGAGTTTCCTTCCAGGGCTTCTAGCATCTTAGGGGAAGAATATTTTCATTGTGGGTGTGGCACAAGGGAAAAGGTTGAAATGTCCCCTCCCCATGCATAACTGTTCTGTGACTGACTGCACTCCCCATACTATTTTAATTAATAAAAAACTTTCAAGCACAAAAAATATGCATCATATCTGGTTTGACCCTCAGAATCTTCCCTAAGTTTCTTCTTCTCCCCCCTCAGGAAAAATATACAGGAATCTCTATCTTATCTCCTGGGGGAGGGGGGATTCTGAGTGGAAAACCAAGAGGGAAAGCTTATATAGCCCCTCTCCCAACCACAACTTTGTTCAGACTCTAGTCTGGCCTAAATCTATTCATAAGTTAGTTTTCTCTCTCTTTCTCATTCTCTCTCCCCCCACCTCCCCACCACCTCGGACGTTTGGTCCATTTGCAATTTCTCTTCTCTGATCTTTTTCTCTTCCTGCCCTCTGTCGCCATGCTGCTCTGACCTCCTGTTCTGCTCTTCTGGACCAAGAGCACAAGAGACTGAGCAACTCTGAGCATCCGCTCAGCCACGTGACCTCCTTGCATGACACATCTTTGTTCATGGCACAGTTTGTTAGTCTGGATGTCAGCCATCATCTTAACTTCCTCTTCTAACTTTTACCTTTATTTTTTAACTTTTATAAAGGTTTTACTTCTGAAATATATTTAAAACATTTTCTTTCCCTCTAGCATATTAAATAGTTTCTCTTGAAGTTGTACAAGGTATTTACAGCAGAGCCTAAAACATAACATAGATTATGTTGAAACTTAGTACTTATTCCTATAAAGATTTAAATATATTTTTGTGGCATTCTTCTTCTTGTTTGACAGTATGATAATCTATAGGGTTTTAAGCTAGCAAGAAAATGTAGGAAAAACAAGCTCTTGAGCACATATTCTAGTAAATATGCCCAAAGGAAAAATATCCAAGAACAGCAACTCATCTTTGAACTACTTGTTTTCCATCAGAGCTAGAGTGAACTGAAAATAGGAGAGAAAGAAAAGTATGAACTCGATTATTTTTCTCCAACTTCAAATGGTGGTGCAGAAGTATTGCATGTCAGATATGTTTTTATATTATTTGGCTTCATTCATCCATCACTTGATAGCTTGGCTTGATTCATCACTCCCTTGTTAACTACAAAGCTATCTTTTCCAGGAAGAATTATCTCTGTAAGGTACAACTAACAGAGCTATTTTGTGCTGTTAACTGGATCTTGTCAGGATTCTGATGATTTCCCATTATTGTTTTGTAAAAATGCAAGTTTGTAATCCTCATTGATAGAAGTGCTCTTTCCAATGTGTGACAAGTTTGAAGTGCATTTACCAGTGCTGAATACCATTGTGCAACTAAGGTAAAGTCAAGTATCTAGACACTTTCACAGCAATGAGGTAAGTGAAGAATATACCTGACTAGCACACACAGCCTATGGAGAATCTCAACCTTCTTGTGGTTGTCATTGTGCAAATGTGTAAACAGTGTATTCACAAAGCAGGCTTGGAGGGAGGCCAGTGGCAGCCCATGTTCTGCAATTGCCACAGCCCCCCTAGCCCCACCCCCTGCGTCTGACATCAGACACAGGGAGCATTTAGCCATGCCCCCTGCATCTGCGCGGACTGCACGGCCCCATTTGGGAGTGAAATCCAGCCAGCGCTGCGTTTGCAGCGTGGTCAGGAGTGGCTCTACTTGCCTTTAGAAGGCAGGGAGAGTTGCTCCAGCCATGCTGCGAATGCAGCCCCATTTGGGAGCTAAATCACACAACCTGCATCTGACATCAGACATCGGGGGGCGTGTCTGGGGCGCAAGGTGCAGCCTCTGAGGGACGGTGGCCCAGGTTCTTTGAACCCGTCTGCTCAATAGTGGCTCCGCCCCTGTCTCAAAGCCCATGGACCAGAGAGCATCCTCTGTGTATTTCAGAGGTCAAGATTCCTCCTTATATGTGAAATATATTCAGGTGTTTTTGTTTTTGTTTATTTATTTAATTTATTTATTCAATTTCTATACTGCCCTTCCAAAAATGGCTCAGGGTGGTTTACACAGAGAAATAATAAATAAATAAGATGGCTCCCTGTTCCCAAAGGGCTCACAATCTAAAAAGAAACATGAGATAGACACCCGAAACAGTCACTGGAGGTACTGTGCTGGGGGTGGATAGGGCCAGTTTCTCTCCCCTTGCTAAATAAAGAGAATCGCGACATTAAAAGGTGCCTCTTTGCCAAGTTAGCAGGGGGCCTCCAGCAGCATTTTTTGCTTCACATGGCCATTATCTCCTCCTACCTATAAGATGTTCAGCCTGATATTATGTTCACTTGAAAATCAGCCTCACTTAATTAATTAATTAATTAATTAATTAATTAATACATTTTTATACTGCCTTCCTGCCTTGTCAAAGGGACCCAAAGTGGTTTGCAATATTAAAAGAAGCAAATTACAGAAGATTAATAAAACGTTGTCTCAGGTTGATGGTCTTTTCAGGAGCTGAGGACCAGAGCTCCTTGGCCTGGGTGCCTCCTTTCTTGCCTTCCTCTCAGGACACACTGGTCTTTCCATACTCCTGGGAAGGTCGGGGAGGGGCTGCCCAATCTAATGGAACTTACTCCTATGCAAATGTGTAAAGGTGTAAGGCTTAAGCTGTGAGTCAGGAAATGCCTGGTTCAAATCTCATGCTAGCCATGAAACCACCAGGGTGACCTAAGTCTCTATGTCTCAGCCTCACCCTGCATTTGCAATAACATGACTACCTTACAAAGCAAGATCATGTACAGTATGTGTCATAGAGATTTCGATGTTAGGTGGTATAAATTCAATAACTAAATAATTACTAAATAATAAATAAATGTGACATGCTCTGAACACTAAGATAGTTTTGCATAAATTCTGAATAATGTAAGAGAATGCCTTCTTTGTTATGAGCCCTGCTGCCTGTTAAGATCTTCAGGGGAAGCTTGTCTGGTGGCAACTCAAAGGTGGGCCTTCTCTGTAGTTACCCCAGGACTGTGGAATGCACTTCCTGCTGAGATCAGAGTTGCCGAGTCCCTGTTGGCTTTTAGGAAAATCTCTTCAGCCAAGCTTTTATGGATATTTTAATCTGGTTTTAATATGTTTTAACTGTTAAATTCTCTCCCATGCAGCATAGTTATTCTGGCTACAATAATGTGGCACTTAGTCCCCTAATGGCGCACCAGTAGTAGCATTACCATTGACAAACATATAAGAATTGCCTTGCTGAATCAGACCACCATCTAGTTCAGCATTCAGATTCCAATAATGGCTCAGCCAGATGCCTCTGAAAATTCAAAAGCAGACCATGGAGGTGATGGCCTGTTGTTGTTTGTCACCAGCATCTGGTATTCAGAAGTACTACTTCTGTACGTGGAGGTTCCATTTGGATATGTGTAGGAGCCTGAACATTTTACATGTGATCATGTTATAAAGTGGGGAAATTATCTGAACCACTTTGTTTTTTAGGCAAATCTCATTGGTCTGAATAGCTGCTAGCACTTAAAAGACTCAAAAGGCTCACATTCATACAGGTGGGTCACATTCCTAAAAGGGGTGGAATCAGAAAGGCAAAAAGATGACCCAGCCAAGGGATCAGCATGACCAAAAGTCAGCTCATACTGACACTACAATGCTGCAGGCAATAAAGTGAATAACAGGATTATCTGCTTGGGTGACAGAAAGTGATTTTGCTCAAATGAGAGGAAACAACCCTGTCCTGTGAATTGGAAAAATGTACACATCATGTTTATTTTGCTCTCCATTGCTTTGGGCTCCATTTAAGCAGTGAACAAATAGGGCAACTTCTTCCAGTCATATAACTGGGCCAGTACTAGGAGATTCCATAAAGTTGCTTGGCAGTTATTCTTTGAACCCAGACAACAAAGAATCCTATGGCACCTTGAAGCCTAACGGATTTATCATGGCACACACTTTCATAGACAAGAGCCCACTTTGTCAGGTGCATGAAGAGTTATCTTCAGCTTATATCTATATAGCTATTATTACACTGTCTCATTTTCCCCATTTCCCCAGACAGAAGGAGGTTCTAGAGATTGCAGTGTATCCTGGATTCTGGTTCTTCTTGAAACATTAGTCACTGCTGAGGTATGATGCAATATTGGGTTTATTTGCACATAGACTAAGCATTGAATGAAACTGGAAATAGCAAAACATCCCTAAAAGTCAGCTACAGGTTAGGAACATAGGAAGCTGCTGTATACTGGGTCAGATCATTGTTCCATCTAGCTCAGTATTGTCTTCACAGACTGGCAGTGACTTCTCAGAGGTTGTAGACAGGAGTCTCTCTCAGCCCTATCTTGGAGATGCAAGGGAGGGAACTTGGAACCTAGAAGCTCTTCCCAGAATGGCTTCATCTCCTAAGGGGAATATCTTACAGTGCTCACACATCAAGTCTCCCATTCAAATGCAACCAGGGTGGACCCTGCTTAGCTAAGGGAACAAGTCATGCTTGCTACCACAAGACCAGCTCAGCTCAGCTCAGCTCTCCTCTCCTCTCCAGTTACATCTGAGAGCCCAAACTCTGCTTCCTAAGATGCCTCCAATGCCTACTTAGCACATGTGTCTTCTAAGCAGTGGCGTAACTAGGGAAAACAGCGCCCAGGGCAAGCACTGAAATTGCGCCCCCCCCGCCGCACCCCCCCCGCCACCCCCCCCAAATACATCTGACTGACACACATGTTTCAGAAAACTTTTATTTTAAAAATTTTAAAAATTACAAAAATTACCAATATCATACATGTGGTCAAGCTCCTATCTACCACTTCAGATTTATTTTTTAAAACTATCCAAATTGTGGGGCTATCATTAATTTGTTTGGATAGCTCAGGTTAAAATGCTGGAAAACGACAAATTTCAGTATGCTGGGGCTCATGAAATCCCCAAATATTATGCGGAGTTGTACTTGGAAAAACTAAAAGAAGTGCCTGTCTAATTCTCTGCTATGCATTGTAGCATCACGATTACATAAGTTTTAAAAATAAATGGAAAATTTGACTTTTCCCAGATACTCTGAAAATAATTAAAGGATATGCAGAGTAAACTGTGTCACTGCTTGGAATATATTCTAGTATTTCAGAAAGACAGTAAAAATGAGAGAAAGAGCAAGAAACTCCCAGTGGGCCTTAATACTAAGGATTTCACATTGATTCAAAGACAAACTGACCATTAATAGCCATATTATTAAGACATCACATTTAACTCACTTATCACAAGAAGCAAAGTAAGAGCAAATGGATACAATCTTAGCTCATAAACTTCAGCTCAGTATTCACAAGCCCTTATTCTCTGTACATAGTGCCAGTCTGAATATGTGTACAGTGACATATTATATTAATTTTTTTTAAAAAAAAAATTTACCTGTAGCCCCTTCGGGGGACATCTTAAAGGCTGTGGGGGGTCTGCAAAGTTTCCCCCTCCTCCCACTGGCCTCTAGGGCCTCACAGGCACTATTTGAGCATGTGCGGTGGTCATTTTTAAAAATATATTTTTTAAATGGCCGCTGAAAACAAAATGGCCACTGTGCATGCTCAAATGGCCTCTGCGAGGCGTGGCATGCCCTAGGGCCTCACAGAGGCCATTTGAGCATGCCTAGTGGCCATTTTGTTTTTGGTGGCCATTTTAAAATATTTTTTAAATTATTTAATTTTAAGAAATTGCGCCCCCTCCTTCAAGTGGCGCCCAGGGCACGTTCCCCCCCCGCCCCTATAGATACACCCCTGCTTCTAAGCCCTTAAACATCCTCTCTGGCATATCTCCCCTAACATCTGCTTCTTCTTACCTACTTACCTTCTTTATTCTTACCTACTCACAGATGGCTTCAGGGGAAGGGGGGAAGGGCTAAGGCAATTCCATACCTTCCCCTGAGCATCTGCCATGAAATGGGAGAGACATGGGAACATAGGAAGCTGTCATATACTGAGTCAGACCATTGGTCTATCTAGCTCAGTATTGTCTACACAGACTGGCAACAGCTTCTCCAAGGTTGCGGGCAGGAATCTCTCTCAGCCCTATCTTGGAGATGCCGGGGGGAACTTGGAACTTAGATGCTCTTCCCAGAGCGGCTCCATCCCCTGAGGGGAATATCTTATAGTGCTCACACTTCTAGTCTCCCTTTCATATGCAACCAGGGCAGACCCTGCTTAGCTAAGGGGACAAGTCATGCTTGGTGCCACAAGACCAGCTCTCCTCTCCATAAGACAGTTGCAAGGTTCCTAATGGAATTTGATAACTAGTAACAGAACCATTCAGACAGTGATTACCTTTTAAGAGAATTGCCATCCAGCTAATGACCCACCATTTCATAATACTATATACAGATGCACATGGGTATGGATGGGGGGGGGATACAAACAGTGGGAGTCAAATGACCACGAAATGTAAAAGACAGCAGTAGATCTTATGGGCTTTTGTCCCATTGTTTACATGGGGCAAAAATTTGTGCATTGGATGAAATGGGATCTGCTCCATGAAAGCTTATACCACAATAAACCCGTTAGTTTTTCAGGAGCTCCAAGATTGTGTTGCTTGTTTTTGCTGCAGTGGACTGACTCAGTAACGACCTTTGTGATCTTTGAGGTCAGTGGTTGCAGCTGCCTGTAGCGCTGTTAGCCTTCCTCATTAGGAAGGTAAGCAGAGGATTGAAGAATTCACAAAACAATAGTGGTTCCAACCACTTCCTTTCCAACCCTGCAACCCAAACATAAGAAATGTAATCCAAATGTAATCTGCCATTCCAGTTCCTCAGCCTAGGGCCACTCAGACTGTTAGAATAGAAGCCAGCCCTCTGCTGACAGGATGACAGTCAGCAGCTGAGTACCAACCTCACCGGTATTCTTCTTGAATCTCCAGGAGATTTCTGCATCATGTGAACTTCATCTAGAACATACCACACACCACCTAGTGGCTACATGAATTACAATTCTTGCCCACACACACAGTTGAATGATTTCATATTTCAAAAGCATATATAAACTTGTGAAGATCTATATCGTCACAATAAAATCACAAAATCAGAACTTGTGAAGGCTTAAAAACCCTTAAGGGCTTGGGACCAGGTTACCTGAGAGAGCACTGTTCCCCATATGTCCCAACCTGGGCCTTAAGATCTTTGGAGGCCCTTCTCCAAGTGCCAAGCAGGCAGCTACTAGAATCTATTAGAAACTAAAGTTAGGACCTTTTTGGTAGCTGCATCCTGCTTATGGAATAGCCTCTCCAGTGAAGTTTGCGTGACTTCATCACTTTGTTCTTGTAGATGCCAAGTAAAGAACTTTTTGTTCACTCAGGCCTTTTAAATTTTGATTTTCACATTTGATTTTCAACTGATTTTAAAAGAATTTAAAAACTGCTTTGTATTGTATTCTGTATTTTCTCCTGCCACCTCACTTTGGTCTATTATGATTTAATGCATTGCATGTTTTTATTCCAGTTTTAAAATGCTGGCTTGTGAGCCACCCAGAGAAAATTTGTTCTGGGGCGGCTAACAAAGTTCATTATTGAGCATTATTATGCAGGGCTCTGTGGGTGCCAGGAGTCGAAAGCGACTTGATGGCACACTTTACCTTTACTTTTATGCTATTTACACACAGTCTACCAGATGTTATTGACTGGATTTAGAAATTTAAGTATCGGGCGCTTACCAACGGTCTAGGTAGGATAACTAAAGAAGAATTAAAGATATCGTTGTAGTATTCATGCTGTCCTGAGTAGTGTGGCCTTCTGTAGTTGATGGGTTGTAATTTGATTGATGCCCAAGGTGTCAAGATGGCGTTCAAGTTCTTTTGGTACTGCACCAAGGGCACCAACAACTATTGGCACCACTATTGTTTTCTTTTTCCAGAGTCACTCAATTTCATTCTGAAGATCCTTGTGTTTAGTTATTTTCCCATAATATTTTTGCATCTTCATTTTGTACCATTTTTTCAATTTGATGGTCCCACCAATCTTTGGCTACAGGTAGCTTGTATTTTTTGCAGATGTTCCAGTGTATCATCCCTGCTACCTTGTCATGCCTTTGTTTGTAGTCAGTCTGTGCAATCTTTTTACAACAGCTGATGAGGTGGTCCACTGTTTCATCTGCTTCTTTACAAAGGCGGCACTTGCTATTTGTTGTTGATTTTTCTACTTTTGCTCTTATTGCATTTGTTCTTAGTGCCTGTTCTTGTGCAGCCAATATTAAACTCTCTGTTTCTTTCTTCAAGTTGCCATTCTTAAGCCATTGCCAGGTCTTGGTGATGTTTGATTTTCCAGTTACATTGTGTAAATATTGACCATGCAGTGGCTTATTTTTCCATTTTTCTGCTCGGTTCTTGACTTGTACTTTTTTGTAGGCCTGCTTTGTTTCATTGGTGTTGAATAGTTTCTCATTATTGACCACATTAAGTGCATCTTCTTCACGGTCCTTTAAATATTCTGCAAGGCCTCTTTTCTCGTCCTCTACTGTTTGATGGATTTGCAGCATTCCTCTTCCATCGGAGCTGCGAGGGAGGTATAGCCTATCTACATCACTGCGGGGGTGCAGAGCATGATTGATGGTCATGATTTTACTGCTCTTACAATCTAGTGTCTCTAGCTCTGCCTGGGTCCAATCTATTATTCCTGCAGTGTATCTGATAACAGGTGTAGCCCAGGTGTTTATGGCTTGTATGGTGTTCCCGCCATTGAGTTTGGACTTGAGGATTTTTCTAACTCTCCTGATGTATTCACTTCCAATTTTCCTTTTAACTTCAGTGTGTGTGATGATGTTATCAGCCTGGAGAATGCCCAAGTAGTTGTAATGTTCTCTCTCTTCCAGGTTCTTGATGTTGCTTCCATTGGGAAGTTCTATTCCTTCTGTTTTTCTTATTTTTCCTCTGTTCATTATTAATGCAGCACACTTGTCTAGTCCAAATCCATTGCTATATCACTACTGAATATATGGACAGTGTTTAGCAGGGATTCGATTTCTGACTGGGACTTTCCATACAGCTTCAGATCGTCCATGTACAGCAGATGGTTGATTTTACTGGATGTTTTAGATGTTTGGTATCCGAGGCCTGTTTTGTTTAGTATTTGTGAAAGTGGAGTCATGATGATTACAAACAACAGAGGGGATAGTGAGTCCCCTTGGAAAATGCCTCTTCTAATGCTAACCTCTGCTAATGCCTCTGCTAATGCAAGTGTCTCGCCATTGATTGTTAACTGTGTACTCCACATGCTCATTGTTTTTTAAAATAAATATCTGAATGTTTTTGCTGACACCAGTTGTTTCTAAACATTTTAGTATCCATGTGTGAGGCAATGAATCGAAGGCTTTCTTGTAGTCAATCCATGCAACACTTAGATTTGTTTTTCTTCTCTTGCAATTTTCTAAAATCATTTTGTCAATCAGCAGCTGGTCTTTTGTGCCTCTGGTGTTCAGATAATTTCCTTTCTGTTCAACTGGAATCTGTTTGTTAGTTAATAAGTGTTGCATGACTTCATCTGCTATTATTCCAGTTAATAATTTGAACATGGTTGGCAGGCAGGTTATCGGTCCATAATTCTTGGAACTGCACCTTTTGCTGGGTCTTTCATGATGAGATGAGTTTTCCCGGTTGTTAGCCATTGTTGAATATCACCTCCTTGCAAAATGTGATTGAACTGTTTTGATAGTTGTTTATGAAGGCTTGTTAGGTGTTTCATCGTCGCCTGGAGCAGTCCAATTTTTAATTTTCTTTGCTCTTTCACTTATTAATTCTGGTCTTATTATTAGATCTTGCATTTGTTGGTGACATTTTTTGACCTCTTTTACCCAGCCTGCTTTTTTATTATAATCTATTGGATAGTTCCATAATTTCCCCCAGAATTGCACTGTTTCTTCTTTATTTGGTGTTTCTTGTAGTTTCTCCTTCAGTGCTTTGGTAGAAACGGCTTTGTTTCGACTGGAATTGGAGATTCTGCCTGTGTTGTGTAATTCTGGCTTCGTATCTGCTAATCTTCTTTGACACTTCTGTTATTTGCTGCTTTATTATTTCTAGGACTTCTCTAATTTTTCTTGAATCTAGGTCGTATTTTTGGATCAGATACTATTTGGTGTTTTCATTCTTCAGCTTCTTGTCTTTCATATCTTTCAATTTACTAGCATCTGATCTAAGCTTGGCAATTTTATTTTCTAATCTAATCATCTATTTAGGTGATGTGCGACTTTCTTTTTTTACATGTCCACTGATCTTATATCTGAGCTCTTGTGTTGTTATTGTTGCTGCATGGTACATGAGTTGGTTTGTTTCTTGCAAATTATTGGTTGTTATTTCTGCAAGTGCAGCAGTGACATCTTTTAATGCCTGAGCAAGTTGTTTTTTGGCAACTGTTTTTAGAGCCGGCAGTTGAACCCTGGTGGTTGTTTGGTTCATGTGCTCAGTTATTTTTTGCTTTAGTTCTTGTTGCTTATTTGTTAAACGGCATTTGGGTTTTTGAGGTGAAGGCAAAGGGGAGGTTGCCTGGTTTTGAGTTTGAAACAGTTCAGCAAAAGTGGCATCCTCTATTTCCAACACCTCCTCCTCCACCTGCGCCTGAGCAACTGCTTCTGTTGGTGGTAATTCTTCCTCCATATCTTGAGCCTGTGTTGCTCTTTGCCGTTCTTCCAGCTCAACTCCTGTTTATTTCTTATTATGAATAATAATTTATTTCTTATTATGAATCTTCTTTGGTATGCTAGCCTTTGTTCTGTTATTTCTGTATCTGGATGCTTCTCTTTCCAAATCTGGTACATTCTTTTAAAATAACCTCTTCTAGTTGGACTAGACTTGTAATAGCAGATCATTATTTCCTTGTTGGCGTTTTTCGTATATATTTTTCCGGTTAAGCGACGTTTCTTCCAGTAACCCTGCATTCTCCAGCCCTGGTTGCTCAACTGAAGATCCTGAGTCCTGTAGCCACCAGATGTCCAGGGACTCCAGCACCTGGAGCGGTCCTTGTTGACCCGGGCGGCAACGAATCCGGTATAAATTTATTAAAGTTAGGTCTCACCATATTGTTGATGGAAACTCTTCATCTGGCTCCTCTGTTAATAATAATAATAATAATAATAATAATAATAATAATAATATAAATAAAGAAACAGAGGGTTTAATACTGGCTGCACAAGAACAGGCACTAAGAACAAATGCAATAAGAGCAAAAGTAGAAAAATCCACAACAAACAGCAAGTGCCACCTTTGTAAAGAAGCAGATGAAACAGTAGACCACCTGATCAGCTGTTGTAAGAAGATCGCACAGACTGACTACAAACAAAGGCATGACAAGGTAGCAGGGATGATACACTGGAACA
The DNA here is from genome assembly GCF_027244095.1 of Hemicordylus capensis. NCBI lineage: Eukaryota > Metazoa > Chordata > Lepidosauria > Squamata > Cordylidae > Hemicordylus > Hemicordylus capensis. Next base: position 207,319,236 of record NC_069659.1, read on the forward strand.
TCTGCAAAAAATACAAGCTACCTGTAGCCAAGATTTGGTGGGACCATAACATTGAAAAAGTTGAAGAAAATGAAGATGTAAAAAATATTATGGGACTTCCGACTACAAACAGACAAACATCTGCCACACAATACACCAGATATCCACCAGATATCCAGAGCCCCTGGTGGCGCAGTGGTAAAACTGCTGCCCTGTAACCAGAAGGTTACAAGTTCGATCCTGACCAGGGGCTCAAGGTTGACTCAGCCTTCCATCCTTCCGAGGTCGGTAAAATGAGTACCCAGAATGTTGGGGGCAATATGCTAAATCATTGTAAACCACTTAGAGAGCTCCGGGTATAAAGCGGTATATAAATGTAATTGCTATTGCTATTGCTATTGCTATTGCTATATCACTGTAGTCGAGAAGAAAGAAAAACAAGTCAAAATAATCAACATATCAATACCAGGGGATAGCAGAATAGAAGAAAAAGAAATAGAAAAAATCACCAAATACAAAGCTCTACAAATTGAAATTGAAAGGCTGTGGCAGAAAAAGACCCAAATAATCCCACTGGTAATTGGCGCCCTGGGTGCAGTTCCAAAAGAACTGAAGAGCACCTCAACACCATAGGGGCCACAGAAATCACCATCAGCCAATTATAAAAAGCAGCTTTACTGGGAACAGCCTATATTCTGCGATGATATCTATAACCATTGACAATAAAATTCTGGCATCCCAGGTCCTTGGGAAGGACTCGATGTCTGGATAAAACAAACCAGTCAATAACACCTGCCTGACTGTGTAAACAAGAAATAATAATAAATAATTGATTGGCTTGGAATGCTGCAAAATTTGTTGTTACCCAGATTTCTCTATCAGCACTTCCTCAGCCTCTTATCCTGAGCCAGGCTCATCTACCCAGGCAATATCACAGACTCGAGTCCCCAGTTGAGTGGATTTTGAGTCTGAAATGGAACTCCCCACTGAAAAGAAGGATAAGTTGTTATGCTCTAAACCTAAGAATGGTATCTTGAACCTTGGGGTTTATGAACTGGACCACCAACCATTCAAGGCAGTCCACCCAAGGCTGAGAAGGCAAAGGGCACAACTCTAAGCGTGCCACAGTCTGAGGCTTCAGGCTAGAGAATTGCCAATTTAAATACCCTGCAACTTTCCTAGGGAGACAGGGTTCTGGTAGTCATCCCCCTGCTTGGGGACATAAGGATGCAGGTGAAACCTGGATTTTGGAGAATCAACATCTGTCTTGCCTGAGAGCTCACACTGTCTCTCCAAGTCCTGTGTTGGACCCTGCTTCTCCAGAGCTTGTACTCTGGACCAATTGTTTGGAATGTAGAGCCCAAGGCCTGCTCTTGAGAGACTTTGGCTGAAGGTCAGTACTTACCTGGCCTCACTTAGCACCCTGCACACCCACAGCCTAAATGGAACTGAACAAAATTCAGGTTCATCCCAAGAAGCAGCCATATAATTAGATGTCTTTCCTCCCCCTTCCAATACAATGCAACAGACTTGAAGGATCATGGAGAAATAGAATGTAAGAATGTTAATTAATGGAGAACTGGCACAAGGGCTTCCTCCCTCTCTTGGAGCTCTGGCCAAACTTATGCACACAAATGTCCAATAGAAGGAGGGAGAGAAATCTTGAAGCTGAAGGGGAGGTCCTTTGGAGAGTGGTGTAAAACACCAAGGGGAAGGGGTTTTTTTTGGCTTAGTTTTGTTTTTACAAGGGTTTCCCACCAGCCAATTTCCAATACCTTACTTTTTGCATCACCCATGCCCTGGCCCTCCAGCAAGCCAGGCAGATCAACCCAGGAAGATGCAAGAGCAACTTAGGAACATAGGAACATAGGAAACTGCCATATACTGAGTCAGACCATTGGTCTATCTAGCTCAGTATTGTCTTCACAGACTGGCAGCGGCTTCTCCAAGGTTGCAGGCAGGAGTCTCTCTCTCATCTTCTAGACCTCAGTGCTGGGCTAAGAATGGCCAGCTGGCTGCTAGGAAGATGCACTGTTTCACATGAAGCAACTGAGGACATTTTTCTCAAGCTTTTTGAATTGCTGATGTTTAGTATAGATTGGTATGCAACCAGAGACTATCATCATGATTTCTAGAGGTGAATGCATGAGTTTTTACAACATATCTATTGAAGCATCACTGTTATGTTTATGCTAGAACAAACATACTGAAGAAGAGAGAGGATGGTTTAAGCTTAGGCTCCTCAACATGGCTGTGGGGAAGTGTTTGATTTTGTTGTTGTTGTTTATTTCCCAATATTATTCAGATTTTGGGAGACAAAAGTTTCCTTAACCCTGTGGAATGGAATGGAATCTTTATTTCTGTCATAGACCAGACAAAATTTACTCCTGTGAGGATCCCAAAATGGGGCACAGAGTTTATAATGGTAGCATTTATGTTGTAAACACAATAAAGCTGTCTTTTGTTTACCTTGATTGCTTGCTAATGGGAGCAGCTGATGTCTCTAGAATTAATTGAAGACTCTTGCTCAATGGCTGTTGATTGGAGATGTTTCTATAATGAGCATTGATAGTTGGTAGCCTAGGAGTGAGTAAGCTCCCCATATTCCTGTGTAGTAGTAGTTGGGGGTTGCAATGTGACCAAGGAAGGAGACATAGAGGTGATTATCACGATTGCCCAAAAGTGGGCTATGGGAGCCTAGCCCGCTCTTGGGCAATCATGTGCTGCAACGGGAGCTGCGTGGCTCTTGGCAGCTAACTGCTCTAAATACCCCTCCCCTAAGACGAGGTTAATGGAGAGAGCGCTCCGTTAACCTCCTCTTTTTGCTTGCGTGTTGCCGTGGTATGAGTAGACCCCCGACCGGGAGGCTGCAAGCAGCTCTCATGGGGCACCCTGGTACTTCTGGAGGTCGTGTGGCCCCCAATCCCCACAGCCCCTGCTGGCTCCGTGACAGAGCCGGCAGTTGTGTGCGTGGCCGATCCGGTGAAGCCCGCTCTCCCCGCAAACCACCTTCCGGTGAGTCTCACTGATCGTGAGACTCGCCTCAGAGTTTTCCAGTTGGCTGGAAGGAGAAGTCTTGGTGGGGATTCAAGCAGATGCTTTTTTGCTTTTTGAGCGGTATGACTGCTGCTTGACAGACTAGCAATGCCTGCCTGGGCTATTACCTACTCCCTCCTGCTCAATTTGTAGACAGGCTTTATAAAAAATGCCACAAGCTACCCCTGCTAACTGGGCAAATAGGAACCTTTTAAAGTAGTGGTTCTCTTATATTTAGCTTGGGAAGAGAAACCATCCTTATTAAACCCTAGCACAGCGTCTCTCCAGTGTCTGTTCCTGGCAGAGGCGCTCTTACCCCCTGGACTTCTGGGCTGCAGTCCAGGGCCTCCACAGCCCCTGGAGCCCCTCAAATCCTCTTTAGTCAGTCCTGGGTGGTTTGGCTGCTCAGCCGAGCATGATGGTGCTTAATTTGTCGGGCGGGGGGGGGCGCTCCAAAGGCCTTTAAGTCCAGGCTCCAAAATGGCCTAGGTGCACTTCTGGTTCCTGGTGTCTACCTTGTGTTTCCTTTTAGAATGTGAGCCCTCTGGGGACAGGGGTACCATTATCTTCCTAGGATTCATTTTTCTTTGTAAACTGCTTTGAGAACTTTTCTATTGAAAAGTGATATATAAATAATATTAATTAATTAATTAATTAATTAGTGGTTATGTCTTCTCACAAGGAAGCAACCTGTAGTTTTTGTCCCCCGGACAAAACAGTACTTTATTACAGCATTACCTTGTATTATAAGTAGCCTCTACGCCACATTTGATACCCTCTTCTGCAGCCATCCAATTTGGCAGTTTTATGCATATCCTAACTGCAGGAGAAGAGATTGATGTTTTGCTTCTGGTGAGCACGAACACAACATCTTTTTCTGTCAAGACTTCTTTGGCTTCCTACTGGTGTGAAATTCCTAGTATGCCTTGCTCAGAACATATGAGCTGTTAATTGCCTCAAGAGCAAGACTTTCCCATGAAGGAGAATTCAGGATAGGGAAGGTTTGCCTCCTGATCCTTTTCTATGCCACCCAAGAGACAGCTGTTAACGACCAGATGACTAAACTGGATGGCAGAATGATGGGACAAGCATTGACTTTGATATGTGCAACTGCTCTGTCTGAAATGCCAGAGAGCTCTTGCATTGCTTCACAGCAAGAAAGCAGAAGAGTTCCTGTGGGTAATGTTCAAGTTATTTAATTTGGACCACAATTTAGGGGAGGTCAAGGATGCACAGGTGCAAGGTCCGCTGCACTGAAGTGCAAGAGAGGGGAAAAGGCAGCCATAATATTAAAAAGAGCTCAAAAGTGCATCCTTCAGATACATTATTTATTATATTTCTATACTGCCCCATCCAAAGGTGGTGCACAGCAAATAAAAAACAAACTCAAACACCATTTAAACACCAGGCTACTTAAAATAATGTAAAAACAAATTTAAAACAATTCAGAATCATTTAAAACCAATTAAAATACTTTAAAACAATTAAAAAACCTTGGAAGGCCAGGCCAAACAAGTAAGTCTTTAGGGTTCTCTTGTAGGCCAATGAGCCTAAACTACAAATATCTGCTGGGAATGCATTCCACAGACCAGGAGCAGCTACAGAGAAGGCCCAGTTCCGAGTCACCACAAGACGTGCCGGTAGTAATTAGAGATCAGTCCATTGCTGCCAGTCCACTGCCACAGCTGCCACAGCCCACTGGCAGACCAGCAAACCAGCAAACTGAACACTGTCTGTCTTGCTCCTCCTTACCCATTCCCTCCCTACCCCTCTACTAGTACCTCCTGCTCCATCTGGGGGAAATTAACAAAGTGCCCTGCAGCCAAGTGCCTGAAATGGGAAGCTTCCTGTCTCAGGGACCCTTTTTCCAAAGAGAGCTCTATTAATTTTTGCCATCCAGAGCAGGAGGGATGGCAGGAAGCAGGCAAGGTACTCTTATGTTCCTCTGCCCAGTTTAGTTGTGAGGGTGCATTTGTATTCCATTCACAATGCAAGGAATTATCTTTATATCTTACATTTGTCTTCTCTTATAAGCTCCAACAAAGGCATTTCTGAGCTTCATGGGAAACGGTGATAAGCCAAACTCTGCTCAACTGCAACACATGCTCTGGATCAGCCATCTCCCCCACCCCCATGACAAATCAATGCTGGTGGTGAACAGGCTATCACTTATTAAACCCTAGCAAACACAACTGGCCTCTGATCCAAAGGGAGCTCACTGTCTAGGTCAAGGGAGGAGAGAATAAACGAAAGGAAGGAAGGAAGGAAGGAAGGAAGGAATTGATAGTAAAACATTTACAACACAGTAAAAATGTCCAAAATGACTGTTGTCATGGGGGGGGGGGAGGGATTTATGGAAATATTAAAAGTAAAAAAAATAGACTTTCACAAAAGATATGAATGTAAAAATTGAGGCAGAATTGTAATAATCTAAGAGTTTCAGGATGAACAGAGGGAATTTCCATTTTCTCTGCTGTTGGGTTGCCCCATAATGAGATAGCAGCTCAGATCTGTCGCCAGGCAGGCTTGGTCAGGAAACCTAAAGATGTGATGGATTATAGTGAAGAGAACTTTGCCATTGTATTTGCTGCTATGGGTGTGAACATGGAAACAGCCTGGTTCTTCAAGTCTGACTTTGAGGAAAATGGCTTCATGGACGTGTGTCTCTTCTTGAATTTAGCCAATGATCCAACAATTGAGCGCATTATCATGCCTCCTCTTTCTCTGACCACAGCAGAGTTCTTGGCTTACCAGTGTGAGAAGCACGTATTGGTTATTCTGACAGATATGAGTTCCTACACAGAAGCTCTGAGAGAGGTCTCGGCAGCTAGAGAAGAAGTGCCAGGCTGGCGTGGGTTTCCCGGTTACATGTACACCGATTTGGCCACTATCTATGAAAGAGCTGGGCAAGTAGAAGGCAGGAATGGGTCTATTACTCAGATCCCCATTCTTACAATGCCCAACGGTGACATCACTCACCCCATCTCTGACTTGATAGGATACATTACTGAAGGCCAGATCTACGTAGACAGGCAGCTGCACAATAGACAGATTTACCCACCTATCAATGTATTTCCCCCTCTGTCCTGATTGATGAAATCTGCTATTAGAGAGGGGATGACCAGGAAGGATCACGCTGAAGTTTCAAACCAGCTGTACGCCTGCTATGCCATCGGGAAAGATGTCCAGGCCATGAAGGCTGCTGTAGGGGAGGAAGTCCTTACTTCAGATGATCTCCTCTATCTTAAATTCCTGCAGAAGTTTGAGAGGAACTTCATTGCTCAGGGGCCCTATGAAAACCACACTGTCTATGACATGCTGGACATTGGCTGGCAGCTGCTACGTATCTTCTCCAAGGAGATGCTGAAGAGAATCCCTCAGAGCACCCTGGCAGAGTTCTGTCTCTGAGACTCCACTGCAAAGCACTAGCCACACTTCGAGCTTTGTGAAATGCTGGGTTTTCTTCCCTTGTGTTGGTTTGTACTTGTCATCCCTGTAATTAAAACAAGAATAAGTGACATACTTGTCCCAGTGTTCATGATGTGTTAAGCTGATAACAGAGTTTAAAATACACCCCTTCTCGAGCACCTGGATCTTGAGTGGTTTACACTTTCCCCTTCTGTCCACATATGTCTATTAAAGAGACAGCCTTTATTTAGTTGGTTGGAAGAGGGTGTCTTTAAGCAGTCAGAGGCTGCAGTTGTGTGTCCATAGAACTGTGAACTACTGGTCACCTGGGAGAAGATGAGGGCAGTCTCTGCTCACCCAGGCTATTCTCATCCACTCAGAGGTTCTGCCACTCTGTACTGTTGTGTAGAACTGATGATGCTCCTTGCTGGTGGGGTGAGATGGGTGCACACAACCACTCAGGTGTGCGGTTCAGACACTGCTGGTGGCAGCTCCAACCCCAAGATTTGCTAGCTTCAATTATGATTGAGAAATTATGATTGATTGAGGGGAAGAAAAATATACAAAGTGAGGGTTAAACAGATCCCTTTTGCAAGGGACATCCATATTGTGGACACCACTATAGAAGTGGCTTCCCCCATCACCCACCCAATGCTCTTACAGTAGAAGATGAAAGGATGCAACGCAGCAAGGTTTCCTCAGATTATCCTAATACCCAAAGCAGTACAGATGGGAGAACACCCTCAGGAATGCAAACTGAACCCACTGTTTAAGGCATTTACTGTACATATAACATATCCTTCTCAGAAACGCAACAGAAAATATCTTGAAAGAAAAAGCAAAGGAACTACTCACCATATAAAAATATGATGTTCTCTTTGTAGAACTGCTAACTCCCCTGCTAACTTGGCAAAGAGGCACCCTTTTGACATGGTGATTCACTTTATTTAGCAGGGGGAGAGTAACTGGCCCTATCGACCCCCAGCACAGTACTTCCAGTGACTGTTGCTGGTGTCTGTCTTACATTTCTTTTAGATTGTGAGCCCTTTGGGGACAGGGTTCCTTCACAATAAGTGGGTTCTGGAATGCAGCCAGATGCTGAATTCAGACATAACAGGAAACCGGAGGTCTCTTCACCTATGGGTTCCTTGGACACACATCCAAATTCGGGAAACCGGAGTTGAAGCCGAGAAGAGACCCTCCCCAACTCCACTCTGAACCAACTCTGTTTCTGCAGTGCCAGCATTACATCCAAATGCTGGCACCATAGTTTCAGCTTCATGGAGCTGGAGTTTGTTTGTTTGTTAAATTTCTATACTGCCTTTCATTAAAACAAGCTTCTCCTTCACTCTGGCCCCATTGATTGGCTGTGTGGGCTGTCTTTCTGTCAGGAAGGAAGCCTGCACAGCCAGCTCTCCCACCTCTCTGCAATCTCTGCCTAGCCACTATATTACACTATACAAAACAGAGTAAAAACAGATAAAACAATTTCACAGAAAAGAAAATTAAAAATTGTTTTTATCTCATGAGATAGAAACCAATTAAATAGTTTTAAATTAATTTCAGTTAAAAGCCTGAGAAAACAAGTGAGTCTTGAGGGTCTTCCTAAAAGCAAACAGAGGAGATGCTCTTATTTGAACAGGGAGCATCTTCCAAATCCCCAGGGCAGCCACAGAGAAGGCCCAGTCCCAAATCGCCACTAAATGAGCCAGCGGCAACTGTAACCAGACCTCTTCAGATGATCTTAATAGGCGGGAGGAATCATAACAAAGGAAGTGCTCTCGTAAATACCCTGGACCCAAGCCATTCAGAGCTTTAAAGGTAATAACCAACACTTTGTATTTCACTTGGAAACATATCGACAGCCAGTGCAGTTCTTTTAAAATCAGTGTTATACGGTCCCAGAGACCAGTGTGGCTGCCGCATTCTGTACCAATTGTAGTTTCTGGGCTAGGTAAAAAGGCATCCCCATGTAGAATGCATTATAGTAGTCAAGCCTGGAGGTTACCAGCATATGCAGCACCATTATTTTAAAGTCCTTTACCTCTAGAAATGGATGTAGCTGACTGATCAGCCAGAGCTGATAAAAAACATTCCTGTCCACAACCTCAACCTTAGCGATCAGACAGAGTTTTGGATCCAAGAACCCTCCCAAGCTACATACCTAATCTTTCAGGGGGAGTGTAACTCCATCCAGAACAGGCAGATCTAAACCACCTCTCAGGTCCTGATCCCCAACAGTAAGTACAATAAGTAATCTTATTTGGATTCAACTTCAGCTTATTATCCCTGGTGCAGCCCATAACTGACTGACTCCAGGCAGGCATTTAGGGAAGTTGTGCCATTACCTGATGAAGTTGATAGGGAGAAATAGATTTGGGTGTCATCAGCATATTGATAACAACACCCTGCACCAAATCTCCTGATGATCTCTCCCAGTGGTTTCATGTAGATGTTAAAGAGCATTGGAGACAGTACATGCAGTGAAGCAGAGACAAAGGATACCATCCATTTCCAGTATTACATTGTTGAGGAACTGCTAGAAATTTAGGATCCAGTCTGTTCAGAATTTCCTTTTCAGATACCTGCCCAGCAATGTTCCTTGAAAATAGTGTCATATGGTCCCAAGAGCAACATGTCTTTCCCAATAACTTTCCACTCTGGCTTACCTTGCAGCTATTGCATTTTTGAACGCTTTGCTTCTTTGTACACACCAGTTACAAGCCAGCACTGCTAACTCAGTGCATGCATGATAACAATAATACCAGACCATCTAAACTGTGCAACAGAGGAGAAAATTATATCCTAGAAAAGAAACTAAGTGTTCTTACACAGTGAAGCAGATTATCTTTCAACCTCATGCTATTACAGATGTTCAGCTATCACCTAGTACTCATAACCAGATGCTAACCATGTTTAATCAGAAGTAGACCCTTGGGCCCTGTCTATTCGAAAAGCAGATCCTATGAAAAAAAGGTGCTCTCAGATTGTAGCATATCAGATTACAGGTGGACAGAGGATTCACATGTTCCAGTGTTCTTCCATGGAGAAAAAACCTTGCTTATTGAAAGCTAGCACACATTGAAGAGAGGGCTAGGGTAGAATCCTTTTCAGTGACTTGCTAATTTTCTGTGGGAAGAGAGGATTTTTTTTAAAAAACGGGTGTATGCATTCTCTCATATCTTCGTTGTACAGTTCAGCCTTTTCCCCCCAAACCCTTTATGCTTAGGGTCTTACTAGATGATATGCAGATTGCATGATTGGGGCCTATGTGTTTGTCTCCTTATATACAAAAAGTCGTGTAAGCTCTCAATTCTGAACAAATCTAAAGTGGGGAGAAGTGGACTTTAACCCTTTGTCCTTGCCATTCGGGATCCCCCCTCTAATAACTACTCTTTGACTTGTGAGGAAAGCTCCCATTAGGATTGCAACACAAATGCTTATAGTGTCTTCCATCTTATTCATCACTGCCCACACAGAGATGCCATTTAACTGTCGATCAATGTTCAGTTCCCAAGGTTCTGTCTAGAGTAGGGTTGCTCAACTTTGGCCTTCCTGCAGATGTTGGCCTACAACTCCCATTATCCCTGGCTATTGGCCACTGTAGCTGGGGATTATGGGAGTTGTAGTTCAAAAACAGCTGAGGGGCCCAAGTTGAGCAGACCTGGTCTAGAGCCACCTAAACAAATACATAGAACCCAGAGCAGGAGACCATGCAGAAACAGGCTGACTCACTTCTAAGATGCTGCCATTTAGGTGGCATTTCCTTTTGTTCAAATTCTAATCAATGACAATAATAATAAGCAAAAAATACTCTTACAACTCCAAGACTAACAATCTCAAATAGAATTATAACCCAAGTCACAAGGGCTATTCACATGACTGCATGGACGGGCAATGAGGGGAGGTAGGGTTCAACCTGCCTTCCCCCCCAATGATCTATCTTTGTTTCTTCAGCATGCGAGCTGTGCACCCACACAATCTGCACTGCCAGGAGCAGTGCAGATTACTATCCATGCTGCTCCTGGCAGTGCAGATCAATAGAGGCTGGGACTGATTTTCCTGACCAATGCATATCCCACAAGGCAATGAGTGTGGTGCCTTGGGGAATTCCCCTGTTAGACAGGCACTCTAGGTACCCATCTCTGTGTCTCCTTGAGCTGTGTGGAGCCCAAGGAGACACACGAGCCCAGGAGCTGGTTTAAGAAAGCGCTTGCTCCCTGTCTTGGAATATTATGATAAATATAACGAGAAACAGGTGGCCATGATATTTTGGACGCCGAAAAGGCATTTGATAATGTTTCTTGGCAGTTCATGCAGAAAGTATTGGTAGAAATGAACTTTGGGGAGAACTTTAATAAAGCGACAGGGGTAATATACTCAGAACAATTTGTGAAAATTAAAGTGAATGGGGAACTCTCAGAAAAATGCTCAATTCATAAAGGGACAAGACAGGGGTGCCCACTTTCACCTCTACTTTTTATATTAGTGTTGGAGGTTCTTTGTAGGAGTATCAGAAATGATGATCGGATTCAAGGGTTAAAAATGGGTAAACAAGAGTCTAAGTTGAGAGCATTTGCAGATGATGTAGTTATTTTTTTAGAAGATACAATTGAAAGGTTGGGCAAATGCTTAGAGAAAATAGATTCCTATGGTCAACTGGTGTGTTTTTTCATTAATAGGCAAAAAACTAAGGTATTGACGAAAAATATGGACATAAAAGCCAAAAATAAGTTGTATGAAATAAGTCAACTGAAAATTGAAAATAAGGTTAAATATCTGGGTATTTGGTTATCTGATAAAAACTCAATGTTATTTCAAAATAACTATGGGGTTATTTGGGATCAGGTGAAAGTTGATTTACAAAGATGGAACAGGATGAAATTATCGCTGCTGGGTAGAATTTCTGTTATTAAAATGAATGTACTACCAAAGATGTTATTTCTTTTCAAAATGATACCTGTCATTAATACTTTGACCTGTTTTAAATGCTGGCAGAAAGATATCTCTAACTTTATTTGGCAAGGGAAAGTCACTTTTAAATGTGTATTTCATAAGAGACCTGAATCCTTTCTGTTGGGCATAATTAATGAAGAAATCTTGAAAGAAAATAGAAATTTATTCCTATATTTTATGATGGCAGCTAGAATGGTTCTTGCTCAGAAATGGAGATCTGCGGAAATTCCAGCAAAAGAAGAATGGCTGATGAAGGCATATGAATATGCAGAAATGGCAAAACTTACTGTATTAGTAAGAGATAGTCATATAGAAAACTTCGTAGAAGATTGGAAACCCTTTTTGCGGTATATGAAAAACAATGTGAATTTGGATTTATTAACGGGGGTTGAAATGTAAAAATAACAGTTAGGGAATTTGTTATAGTAATGAAACTAATAGATGACTATGCTGATGAAAACAAGGATTAGGACATAATAACCAGATATATAAATATGAAGAAAATATTTACATGAGAGCAAATATGGATGTTGCAGTATAACTGTGTTGAAAGATGAACGGGAAGTCACATTGATATGTAGAAAACTAATAAAAATAAAGTGCAAAAAAAGAGAGAGAGAGAGAGAGAGAGAAGAAAAGAAAGCGCTTGCTCCCTTAACCTCAGTTAAGACCTGGGCTTAGGAGCAGGGTTAGGCTGGGCGGAAGGGCCAGGATCTGCATGGATCCCAGTGTGCCACACAAACAGCCTAGACCAGGCTAGACTGCCAATGAGAACAGCCTCACAGAATCACAGTGTGTGTGTGCGTGTGTACACACACACACACTAATGATTCTGTGTGTGCATGTGTACACACACACACGTATCAAGCAATATTCTCTATTTTATCCAAACTGTAAATATATTTAACCTGATTTTCATTTATGTGACTGTTTATTGTCCTGTACTTCATTGATCCAGAAGAAATAAAAACACACAGTTTTTGAATAAAATAATTAACTGTCTGTCTTCCTGACTGAAGCCTCATCTTATTTGTCAAGTTAACTGAATACACCACAATACCAAGCTTGAAAAGCCATTCTGATGTTGTGGGAAGATCTCCCCCACCCCATCTATATTAAACAACTATCCTTGCAGTCATCAGAAGGTGTGTTGTTATTTCCACATCTTCCAGCAAAACGGCCCACATTCAGAACAGTGAAACACAGATGGTTCAGCAGCTGTGCTGCTGTGTGTGCCTCCAACACAGCTGGCGGCAAGGCTGTTCCACTCCAACTTTAAATTGCAAAGTGCAGTTGCACGATGTGACTTCCACTGGAAATAATGGAGGCTGTGTTGCGCTACTGTGCGTGCATAATTTAAAGTCAGAGCAGAACAGCCCGGTTCTGCATCAGCACTGGTGGTGTTGGAGACACATGCAGCAGCACAGGCAGTGCTGAATTGTCTGTGTTTCACAGTGCTGAATGTGGGCCAGTAGTTTCAACAACAAAAAACAGGGCTCAATCTAGAAGTATGTCACAGCCAGTTATTTCCTTTATCAAATCCAAAACTGAAGACCAATAAAGTACTATGACACACACACCACACACACACACACACATGCAAAAAGAGCACACAGATTTATATTACTGTTGTACTAATAAAACCCATTTCTCACCAAGGGATATCATATCCTGAGATATCTTGTCTTTTCCTGGTTAGTTTTTTCAGAGAAGTTCATTATCACAGGACAGTACCAATGAAGGAAACTTGCTTTACCATCTTCATGTGATGCTCCTATTGAGAAAGACAGCTAGGAGTCCACTCACCTCTTACAGATTACAGCTACGTGACTTGTGGCCAAATGCTCACATAAGCCCACAACAAGCAGTTCATTCATCAGAAACTGTACTTTGTAAAAATGACACCTTTTCCTTTCCTATCTAACTACATATTGCATCTCGTATGTTGAACCTATATTTTATTCACTTTACTGACTTGGGACAACTTTGACAATTCATCCTCAATATGAAAGGCAATTTATCTGCCTCACATCTTCCTCCTAGCTTAAATTGCAGGAGGAATGGAGGTAAAAGGAGTAGATTAATTCATACAGTCTCTTAAAATACCAAGGAAACTTTAATGTAGGTATGTAGAAAAGACTTTTTTCTTCTCTGCAGTGACTTTAATAAAATGTCAAAACCAGCAAGTAGGAAGGTATCTTTGTTTTAAACTTCTCTAGTGATGTCATGTTATTAACTTGAAGCACACGTTTTCCTGCAGTCGCTGTAGTTTATGGCGCAAGCTGGAGACCAAGACTAAAACTGGAACATAAATTTTCTGACACAGTCAAATTGTGAAGGTTATAACATCAATATCTGGATTGAAGCAAGAGGGCTGATGGTACGGGACTTGCATTGCCAAGCCAAGAAATATGAAGGCTCTTCTTATTAAGGAACCATAGGAAGCTGTCTTATACTGAGTCAGAGTCAGACCATTGGTCCATCTAACTCCATATTGTCTACACAGACTGGCAGCAGCTTCTCCAAGGCTGCATGCAGGAGTCTCTCTCAGTCCTATCTGGAGATGCCAGGGAGAGAACTTGGAACCTTCTGCATGCAAGCATGCAGATGCTCCGTCCCATCCCCTTAGGGGAACATCTTAGAGTGCTCATATATGATGTAGTCTCCCATTCAAATGCAAATCAGGAATCAGACTGAAAAGGAAGAGGAAGGTCCCTTGAAGACGAACACCCCAATCTAGCAAGGAAGATCCACATGCAAAAAAACCCAGGCATAAAGCACCTTCTGGGAGCTATAGCTTTGTAGGGTATGTTGATTTTTTGCAGGAAAATTGTACAAAAGTAAGAGTGGTTAATTACTTCCTGCTTTTATGCCATGGTCTTGATGCAGATTGGATCTCTGCAACACTGTTATTTTAAAATGAAAATAAGCCCAATGACACACTTAACATCTTGTCTAGTTTGGTTCCAAGTATGGATCTGAAACAGTGTGCATTCAGGCCTCATGAACTGGTCAAATGCACCTATACTTCTTGATCTGAAACTACAAGTAACCTAGCTTAGGGCCAAAGTATCTTTGAGGCTGTGAATGGATTTGCTTCCTCTCTTACAGATGCCATTTATGTATAGTGACAGACTCTGGACATCCGTAAAGCTATTGATTTGTCTACTGAAGGTGTTCATTCATTTTCAGAATGTATTGAAACTGAACCCCAAAACCCATTCAGTTATGGTCCTGTTTATTTTGAAATGAACACAACAATCCACAAACATTTGCAGATGAGATTAATTTCCAGAGCCTAATTTGTTGCCTGCTCATTTCATCTTGAAAAGAAAAGAAACATTTATTTTTCGTGGCAGTCAACATGATGTTGAATCCTGGGTAATTAACAATGGGTATTCAAGATGGTACATTGCAGTTCCTGGCACCACTGACACAGGTGGTGGCAAAGGCACTGGTCCAAGTAAGTTTTTTTTTTTTTTTTTAATGAAAATGAAAATGAATGGAGCAAATTAACCAGAGCCTTCTGAATGGGAGCCCTGAAGTGGGAGCCCTGGAAATAAATTGGTTTCCTTGAAAAAATAAATAAATAAGCGCACACCCCAGTTGTCTACCTTTGTTCATCTCACATGGAACCCTTGCATGATACAAAAGACCTGGAGTGTGATTCTAGGGTGCATTCTCTGCTCATGCAAGGTGCCAGCTTTATTGTTGCTCTGCATAACATGAATGTGCTGCTTAGTACACATCTAAGACATTCCCCTGACTGCACATTGTAGCTCATGATTCGTAGTGGTGGGCAAGCTGTCTTTTCTGAAGAACCACAAGGCTCCCTAGAACATGTACAAAACTGGCCAGGTTGCCCTTATTCTCCAGGGATGGTGTTAAGACATGAAGGCTCTCCACATAAGCAGTGTGGATTGCTGTGAGGGGATTTGTGGGGAGAGCAGGCTTGGTTCGCTCTCCCCACACACGAGGAGTCAGCTCTGTCACAGAGCCAGTTGGGGCAGCGGGGATTCGAGGCCTCTTGGGCCCCGGAAGTTCCAGAATGCCACCATGCGAGTGTGCAGGGCATTCTGGGGAGTCCCCCGCCCCCGATGAGGGGAGGCTTGTTGTTGCCTCCCGATTGGGGGGTCTCCTCATGAGTCGCTGCAACACAGCAACACATTATCCAATAAACTGGGTTAGCGGAGCGCTTGCTCCCCTAACCTCATTTAAGGGGAGGGGCATTAATGGAGGCTTGCTTCCAGGAGCAGTGCAGTTCCTGTTGCAGCACACAACCAGGCGAAACTGGGCTAGGCGATCTTAGCCCAGTTTTGCATGATCGAATAGCCTCATTATATATCACTGGAATCTAAGCATCTAATCTAGCTTGTTATGTTCCAAGTCTTGTCTCACCCACTCATCACCTAGGACAGTGGCTTGAAAATGATGGTCTCCAGAAACAAGCATTGACTGAATTTGAAGGACATAGAACTGCTTCTTAAACAGACAGAAATATATGCAGTGCATTCCCTACTAAAAAATGTTGAGACCTACTGCACTAGGAAGTGGATTGGGACCACCATGTCCTTTTTAGAGATGCCAGAAAACTTTCCAGTGAACATTATACAACATTACAATGAACATCTTATTGGATGTTCATGACATTCAGAAGATAAATGTCCAGACTGGTAGTGAACTAATGACATGAGAAAGAGACAGGCTGCATATCCCATTACCAAATCCCCTAAGCCACCTAGGATGGGCTTATGCTGGGAGTCAAGCCATTTGCTTTAGAAACTTATAGTTCATCCTGCCTTTCTGTAAGTTGTAGCAAGCATACAAGTGGTTCCTAATCTAAGAGTAGATGTGAGTGATCAGAGAGTTTCTCATCAAAATCACAGCAACCACCATTCAAGATCAGAAGGCAATGTCAGAGAAAGGAACTATTAGATCCCAAGAGTGAGACCCATATCCAATTGGTGCACTTTTAAAAGGGATTTGACATGCACAGTCCTAGGACAATTCAGTTCATACTGAAGTTCAAACAGGCCAGAAAATGCTTTAGAATAATAACAGAGGGTCTTTTCCTTCCTCTTGCAGGGGTGATCCTCCCATGAGGCAAGGTGAGATGGTTACTTGAGGCAGTAGATTATTGGGGTGTCAGCAGGATGGCAAAATGCTCTATACCACCTCACCTGGCTTTCTCTGTCACATCTTCACCATAGGAGCAGTTCTTTGTCATATCCTCCTCCACTTAGCTACTGACACCTGCCTTGATATGGGGTGTGTGCATCCTCCTCCACAGGGCTGTCCTTAGAGAGCCCTGGTAGGGTGTGGGGCCTGGGGTGAATCAGCCAGTGTAGGGCCCTCTTCCAATTAATTCTAATGGGAGTTAAAAGAGTGGGGCCCAGGGCACTCGTCCTGCTTGTCATGCCCTAAGCCCTGCTCCTCCACCATGCACCACAGGGCTGACCATGAATTCTGCTTCCTCCCCCTTTTCATAATCAGCCCAGCAGTGCATGAGGGAAGAAGTGGAGGAGGGCATGTGTGGTGGTGGCTATTGCTACTACAAAGGCAAAGGAGGTAGAGATGAGTGAATGTGTGTGCATACCCATGAGATTAAATGGCAACTGTTACAGTTGCTGCTTGAAATGGGGGAAGAGAAGAAGAAGAGTATGCATGAGAAGGGAGGCAGCATTTGGTACCCTTTATCAGATGCACAGAGATCTTGGAACACCACTGCACTCTTGCATAATACCAGAATTCAAGGTCATCCTATTAAGATGCTTGGCAGTAGGTTTCGGGCAGGTGAAAGGGAGCACTTCTTCATACAATGTGCAGTTGGTGGTGGTATAGTCAGTGGTGGCTTCATGACTATGAAACTCCCTTCCTAGGAAGAGTCGTTTAACCTTCTCACTTGCTGTATTTAAAAAAAAATCTGAAGACTTACTTTTTAAAACAGGACTTCTTTCTGTGGTAAGATTTCATACTAGCTGCTTTTTTTGTTTGTTTTCACAGGCAATTTGGTTTTATTTAGTGCTGTTTTTATTACACTATTGTTTTTGCTGGTTTTTTATTCTGATTTGTCAGCCATTTTTATATGAAAAGCAGGATATAGATTTATGAAATCAATCAACAATCAATTAAATGTGGCATTTGTTGCCACAGGATACAGTGATGTCCACTATCTTTTGATTGATTGATTAAGTGCCATCAAGTCAGTGTCGACTCTTAGAGACCACATAGATAGATTCTCTCCAGGATGATCTGTCTTCAACTTGGCCTTTAAGGTCTCTCAGTGGTGCATTCATTGCTGTCATAATTGAGTCCATCCACCTTGCTGCTGGTCATCCTCTTCTTTTTCCTTCAACTTTTCCCAGTATTATTGACTTCTCAAGGGAGCTGGGTTTTCGCATAATGTGTCCAAAGTATGATAGTTTGAGCCTGGTCATAAGTGCCTTGAGTGAAAATTCTGGATTGATTTGTTCTATGATTCATTTGTTTGTTTTCCTGGCTGTCCATGGGATCCTCAAAAGTCTTACACAGGAACATAGGAAGCTACCATATACTGAGTCAGACCATAGGTCCATCTAGCTCAGTATTGTCTACACAGACTGGCAGTGGCTTCTCCAAGGTTGCAGGCAGGAATCTCTCTCAGCCCTATCTTGGAGACGCTGCCAGGGAGGGGACTTGGAATCTTCTGCTCTTCCCAGAGCAGCTCCATCTCGTAAGGGGAATATCTTGCAGTGCTCACACATCAAGTCTCCCATTCACATGCAACCAGGGCAGACTCTGCTTAGCAAAGAGGACAATTCATGCTTGCTACTACAAGACCAGCTCTCCCACCATCACCATCACCACAGTTAAAGAGCATTTGCTTGATGGGTGTGGATGCTTTTAGCAACTCCACGAAAAAATCTACTTGCTCTTTATACTCCTTATACTTCTCAACCATGTTTTTGTCTGCTAGATGTCTAAACATTGGCCAATTGCTGCCCTGCCCCCCAATTTGTCCAGCAAAATCAGCACGTTAGGAGGGTTCCATGTGAAGGCTGCTCTAGCCTGCTGGCCATGGATGAGCTTAGCCATTATTTGTGTGCCAGATTGCTGAAGGCATCACCCTTGTCCACCAAAGGCCAAGTTGGGAGGTGTTGGGACGGTTGAGAATGGCCTTTGGGGAGCAGACCAAGGTGGCTGAAGCGAGCCATTTTCTGCACCCCGGGGTTAGTGGTCATCTTATTTATGGGTCTCATTTCATCTGGAGGGCTTGCGAGAGTGGGGGCCAATGAGGAGCCCAGAACTGGGGCCAAAGCAGCAGGCCTTCTCCACCAGTCTTGGCAGGCTGGCCTTGGTGCCCACACCAGCCCCTGGGTGTCACAGTCCTTTCTGTGATGTAACACCTCCCCGCCTCCCGGTTGTTCAGCTGCAGGTCCCTCCAGGTGCCACTCTGTTCCCCAGCCAAAGTGATGATGGTGGGGTGACAGGCTCTCCCCCTAACAGGCCCCCCCAGACTCCTTCCACCCCTTCGGCTCCAGGCCGATGACAGCACCAAAGTTCAAAAGTGTCAATACTTTTTCTGGCTTCTTCAAAGTCCAGGTTTTGCATCCATAGAGTGTCACAGGAAAAACCATTGTTCAAATGATTGTAATCTTTGTAGGTGAGGACGTCACGGCCTCTAAATATCCTTTCCAAGGCCTTCATTGCAACCCTATCAAGTGCTAGTCTGCGGTGTATTTCTTGACTGTTGGATCCTTTACAGTTGATGGTTGATCCTAAAAGGCAGAAGCTAGCCAGCACTTCAATGTCTGCACCACTATCTTAGATGACTGAAAAATAATTAGATCGGTTCATGAAAGTCAGGGTCCAGTAGGAGTCTATCAATGACAATTAGCTAAATAGAACATCAATATACAGAACAAGTATACCTCTTAATACCAGATGCTGGGGACAATCCACAGGAAATATGCATCACATTCATGCTCAGCTCGTGAACTCCCAGGAGCATCTGTTTAGCCACTGTTGGAAATAGGATCCTGGGCGAGATGGACCTTTATAATCTGACCCACTACAACCAGTTCTTTTTTCATAATCAAACTCAGTGGCTTAGAACTCACAGAACAATCTGATGGAAACACTTAATCTCATCTATAGTGTGCACATTTATAACAGACAGACCCATCATACTTGTAATGAGGGAGATTTTGTGTCTCCTGACCTAAAGGGTGCTGTGTTTCTCTGTTCAATTAAGAGGGTGGGGAGTCCCCTCTGGCTTTCAGTGGCGAGAAAGGGGGTTGTCACCCAGTTTCTTCTCCAGCACTCCTAGATCCCTCTCTGACAATGAAGACTTGCAGAACTCCCTCGTCTTCAGCCTCATCCTGTTTTTTATAGATGGCTTTCCAGCCATGCCCACTTCCTGGCTTCGTCAGCTTACTGTATAGTAGGCCACATTCTGCGTCAAAGGGATCATTTTAGGCCACCTTAGTGGGAATGTCTCACTTACACCTTTGAGTCTCCCACTCTCTTTCCTAGACCAGCTGACAGAGAAATGATCCACCTATCACCTCTAAAGCAGAGTTCCTGCTTCCTCTGTGTGCTCAGCCCTCCTTCATTTCTCCCTTGTGGACCCCATTTCTGCATCTGGGGACCTTGCCAAGGAGAGGGTGTCCCTGAACTCCCACACATTATAAGAAAATAATTGGGGATCGACAACATACTATAAGATTGCATTTATTCACAGAACAGGAAACACACATTGTTCAAACTGAATAGCAACATTTCAAGGACTTCACATTCAAATCTATATATTTAATTATCTTAGACGTACCCATCGCTAATCTCATGCATGGTAGCTCTCGTAAAAGTTCGCAAGTGAGGGGAAGGGGAGAGGAAAGTGATGGCAGCTGGGAACATAAGGCCAACAGACAGGCCAGCGAACAGGCAGGCAGGTGGGCGGGCAGACAAATAAAGCAGCGGTGGTGGGGAGGGGGAAGAGAAAGCAGCAGTGACAACAGTGCTGGGACTGGTGGGGACAGAAAGCAGCGGGGGGAGAAAGCGGCGGCAGAGGGGTGGGAAAGCAGCAGTGGTGAGGGGTGGGAAAGAAAGAGGCAAGCGGCCGGGAAAGTGGCTGGCCAGGCAGCCAGCCAGAGAGAAAAAACATTGGAGGGGAGAAGAGGGAAGAGGAGGGGGGAGGGCTGAGAATAAGGGGCAAAGAACGAGGGAGAACTAGAGGTGCAGATGCTCTGTGCCCAGGCCAGCTAGTTTTAAATAATTGTTGTTGTTCAACTCCTATAGTTCCTTGGATCCCATTAATACGTCAAATTCTGCTTCCATCTCTGCCTGATGAAGATTCCTAAGGCATGTTACACCAGCCTAGACTGATCCAATTTTTCCTACTTTATATCTCCTGTTCTTTAGCATTAACAGTTCTCATATTCTCTGAGAGCCTTCAAAGGAGGCATTGCCATCCTTAGATTTCCTTTAAGCTGAAAAAATGAAAGTCTTTGAGATTCACCTGGCTCTGTTCATAAGCCTTAGAAAATGAAATCACAGCCTTGGAATACCTATCAGAAAATGACTACATCAAATGGACCAGAAATATGCAAAGAAAGTCTCCAGTGCGGGGGGACTTTATAAAGTTTGCATTCCTATGTAACGTGCTACAATAGATCCCTCATAATAAAAGCCAAAAGTAACAGTACTATCATCTGTTCTATTAAAAACAAACATGGCCTTTAAATCAAAACTATGACTTCGTTTCTGAATGTATAGTGTTGAGTTCATATTTCAAGAACAAGAAATTACAAAATATTTGAATATATGTAGTACTTTTATACACTCCCCCAAAGCATTTATTGCCCTACATTGTGGGGCATCCATTTCTTTGGCATAGCAGTATGCTGTTGACAGAAGCTCCTTCTGAAAGTGGAGCATCCATCAATGTGAGCACTTCTGTGCCAAAGGTCTGGATGTTCATGGGTTGTATCAAGAAATCTTGGTGCATGAAATGGCAAATCTAAATGTCACCATTAAATTTTAGTCTCCCAGGTATTGTTTGAGAAGGCTGTCTCACTCAAGCAACCTTTTGCAAGAGAAGCTGGTCTGGGCAAACAGGATACCTTCTTATTCCCTCTCAATTAAAGCTGCTCAATTTTGGTTTAAGAAACTAAAATTGTTCAGTTTCTTTGGGAACCTTCACCAAGCATTGGGTGTGGAATGAATGATTACTATTTCTCTCTGAGAAATAAGCTTGTAGGAAAATAAAATCCACATGAGCCTTAAAATAGGCTCATGATGAGAATGAGAAGAAATTCACAACGCTACCTCATTCTCACCTTCAGCTTATTTGAAGGGCTTGTTTTGGGCTTTAAATAAGCACATTAGTTGGTAATCATACGCTTTTGGGGTGTTGAACCTTTTGAAGGACTAATATTTCTTAAATGGATATTTTATATTAAACAGCTTCTATCTGTGCCCTAAATACTTCTTTGTGATGCCTAGACAGTTCTCCTTCAGTGGTGCTTCTTTCTATGTCCAACACTCAGACTCGTATCCAAAGAACTGGACAAGTTCTTTGTTTTGTGGGCCCAAGAGAATGTTGGACTTCCACATTACTTGAACAACTTTCTCTCAGGCCAAATGATAAACCATTCCTGAAACTGAGGGGACTTTCAAGAGTGGCTAGTGCTATGACATGGTGAACAGAATCTGCTGTTCAATTTTTTTTTTTTTTTAAAGAAGCAGCAAAGGCTAAGAGCATATACTTACTAGGTCAGCAATGCAACTCACTTGGTGGATGCATGTATTGCCAGCACCTAAAGGAATGTCTCATGACTACTCAGTTCACCTCATCACCCCCTTTTATGAGGAAGAATAATTTGAAAGAATAATTGCACATACAGGTCTTGGAGTGTGTGCATTACAAGGTCCTTTAAGTAAATGGTGGAGGGGGGCCACACATACATTACTCCATCACACAAATTGACCCCTGCTAAATGGGCAAAATACATCTTTTCTAGTGGTGGTTTTCTTATATTTATCAGGAGAACTGTCCCTATTTAACCCAGCATCGGGGTGTAACTATAATAGGGCAAGTGGAGACAGATGTCTGGGGGCCCACTGTCTTGGCCCCCCCCCGGTCAAGTCACATGACTGACTCCCCCAGCCACACACCCGCCCAGGCTTCCAGTTGTATTCATCCTCTGAAACTGATGTGAGTGTTAAGACCTGGAGCTACCAGAACAGCATGTCTTTTTCTAGTACCATTAAATGACTTGCATCATCCACAATTTACAAAACCTTTTAAAAAATAATTTAGGATGATGTTCTATTGTGGCACATATGCTTTTTGTTGCCACTATTCAGCCTCATTTAAGATTTCTTTACTTCATGAGCTGAGCTTCAGTGAGGGGGGGGCATTTTAAAATCTTGTCTCTGGGCCCACTCCAACCTTGCTACGCCCCTGCCCAGCACAGTGTCTCTCCAGACACAATGCTTATGTGTTTCCTTTTAAATTGGGAGACCCTTTGGGACAGGGATTCATCTTCTCATTCCTTTTACTATGGAATGAGAAGATAAATCCCTTACTCTTTTTTTGTGGAAAAGTGGTATATAAACAAGAATGTTTATATAGAATAATACATTGACATTGGCACAAGTGTCTGAACTGGGCCAAGATCCCCATGGGGTGCATGAAACTGCTGGAGAGCTCTTCGGATATCAGCCTTTATATTTACCCTTGTTGAACATTGCTATCTTTTAACAGTTTAGGTCTTCAATTAATGTATAAGTATAACACTGTATCAAATCTTCTAAAGAATTTGCATGGTCTAACACCACCCAGCTCAGGTCCACACTGAATCAATCACTCAAACAAACAAACAAACAAACAGCAAATCAGTGAATATATAAGCTATAAAATACTAATGCCCTTTTGAAGGAATTAAGAAGTAGGAGTCAACACCAACTGGATGGCACACTTTACCTTTAAAGAGAGGAGAACTAGGGATGTCCGAAACGTTTCGGGTACAGAATGATCTGTACCCAAATCTGCCTGTTTCGAGTGATTTGTGCACAAAACAAATCGCCCATCTGCAAGTCCAGAAAGATTCGGATCCAAAACAAATTGCTCGAATTTCAGAGCCGAAGGTTTTGTTGTTTCGAACCTCCATTTTATGGAGATCTTCATGTAGTTTCCATTTTGTGTTTGACATCTATTTGAATTTCCTGCTCTTACAAGCTTCAGATCAGTGAACAAAAGCATGGGGTGATCTGCTGATGATTCCCTCCTAGTTCCAGATTGGCTCTTTTGGCTCTTGCTACTCCTTATTGACCCCACATTGGCCAGGGGGAGGGTTGAAGAAGAGGCAAGGGTGGGGGAGTTCAAGGAGGGATTTTCAATTAGATTTAAAGAGGCAGCAGCCACCATTCTGCCTTTCTGCCTCATGGTAGGAGAGAGAGAGCGAGCTTTGCTTTGCCTTGCCTTGCCTTGCCTATTGCCTTCTACCTTGCCAGTCTGAACCCAGCCTGCCTGCCCCTGTTGTGTGCCAGCCTGGGAATGAATTATATCTGCTGCATTGCTTTTTTGTTCCTGGGAAGAAGAGAATTCTTTTTTCACCCCCTTCCTGCTGCTGAGACAATCACTGCCTGCCTGTTCCTGCTGTTTCTGTGCCAGCCGCCAGCCACTGGCGACCTGGCCAGCCACATTTTCCAGACTTTTGCCCCAGCCCCTGTGGCCACTGGCCACCTGGCCCCCAGATTTTCCAGGCTTTTGCCCCAGCCAACCCACCCCCCCAGCCCAATCTGAAGACTGAAGGAGAAGAAGATTGAAGAAGAAAGTAGACTCAGAGACCAGACCACAGAAGTGGACAACTGGACACAAAACCTGGGTGAAGCCCTACACTGAGTGAGTGTACCCCATTTTCACACACACACACACACACACACACACACACACACACACACCCCTCTGGAATTCTGTATTCTTGGGGTTTTTTTCCTGTTTGGAGGGAGGTTTGGGGTTGCAATTGAATTTAAAAGGTTGTGTGTTGTTTAGCTTAGAAGAAGTCTAAACAGGGGTTCTGTGTGGGAGGGATCCCCATTAGCTAGTACTGGTAGGTGGTTAGAAGGGTAGTGTAGCCTCATGGTTTTAAAAAACAAATTCTGTCTTTTTCCCATTTCAAAGAGTTTTATAAATGCGAAAAAATAAATAAATCTTTTTATATAAATGCGAAAAAATAAATAAATCTGTCCTCCAGCCCTCTGTGCCCATAATATATCAGTATTAATATTCCCTGCCCAGCAGCCTACAGGCTCTGAGTGGGTAGGAAGGCACAGACCCTAGCCTCCTCCCTGCACCCATTTAAACACCCCCCACACACACACACACTGCAGCATTCTGAGACCATGGCAAAAATTAACCCTAAACCCACTAACCCTTTCTCAGAGCATGCACACATGTGTGTGCGCGCACACACACACACACACACACACACACACACACACACACACTGCTTCCCCACTACATAATCTCAAGTCTAGCAGTATATATATATTATGCAGTTCAACTGCCGTGGATGGTTTGTTGTTGTGCCTGTATTTTGGGGAAATCATGGATGGGCACAGGACAGGCTCTCTCTCTCTCTCTCTCTCTCTCTCTCTCTTTCTCTCTCCCCCTCTTTGGACTTCTTTGCAATGAAGATTGGGTCATATTGTGACTTCTAGCATCATCATCATTTTTATTCAAAATAGATTGCTTGCATCTACAATAGGTTGTGCTGGTGCCACAGGCTCTGATCTGTGTCATTGTTGTCATCTCCACCAGGGGCATATCTAGGGTGGGGCAGGCAGGGCACGTGCCCCAGTTGCCACTTGAAATGGGGGCGCCATTTAAAAAAAAAATTTTTTTTAATGGCCACTGAAAACAAATTGGCCACCGTGCATGCTCAAATGGCCTCTATGAGGCCCTAGGCCATGCCAGGCCATGCAGAGGCCATTTGAGCATGTGTGGTGGCCATTTTGTTTTCAGCATCCATTTTTAAAAAAGAAAATTTATTTTAAAAATGGCCATGACACATGCTCTAATGGTCCCTGTGAGGCTCTAGAGGCCACTGGGGGGAGGGGGAACCTTTGCAGACCCCCCATGGCCTTTAGGAAGCCCCCCAAAGTATAATATAATATAAGTCACTGTACACATATTTAGTTTGGCACTATGTACAGATAATCAGGGATTGTGAATACTGGCCTGAAGCTTATGAGCTAGGATTGTATTCATTTGCTCTTACTTTGCTTCTTGTGATAAGTGAGTTAAATGTGGCTGTTAATGGTGAGTTTGTCTTTGAATCAGTGTGAAATCCTTAGTATTAAGGCCCACTGGGAGTTTCTTGCTCTCTTTATCTCATTTTAACTGTCTTTCTGAAATACTAGAATATATTCCAAGCAATGACATAGTTTACTCTGCAAATCCTTTAATTATTTTCAGAGTATCTGGGAAAAGTCAAATTCTCCATTTATTTTTAAAACTTATGTAATAGTGATACTACAATGCATAGTAGAGAATTAGACAGGCACTTCTGTTTAGTTTTCCAAGTACACCTCCACATAGTATTTGGGTATTTCATGAGCCCCAGCATACTGAAATTTATAGTTTCCCAGCATTTTTTGATCTGGCTACGTCCACTGCTAAATAGTTTTTGAAAATATTAAAAGATTAACGAGCTTGACTTGTATTTTTCAGCTGATGTTATGGTAAAGTTATCAGAAAGATGGGTGTCAGATGTTTGGACAGGGGGCACAATTTCAGTGCTTGCCCTAGGTGCTATTTTCCCTTGATACGCCTCTTGTGCAGGTGGCAATGTTGTTGTGCACCCTTCCTTACTTAACTGGCTTTTATGGCCGGGTGCCACAGATGTAGCTGTGTCTGTTGCTTGAGGATGAAAACTGCTTGGGGGAGGGAGGGCAGGGCACATTTGATGCTGTTGTTGGCCCTAGTCTGCTGCTCTGGTCTGCTGTATCTGTGATATTACACTTGCTTGCTTACTTTTTGCTGGCTGCTGCTGTTACCCTGGATTGGAAGGGGGCACGTGGGGCAGTGCATTTCATTGTTGTTTCACAGAGTTGTGTGTAGATCAATGCATTTCGGGGGGGATGGTGGGACACAGTGGATGTGGTGAGTGACACAGTGGATGTGTGTGACCATTGGAAACCTTGTTCTTTGCAAAGCTTTGCTGTTGTTGATGTGTGCTGCATACACCCTATGGGACAATGTGAAGAGACAGTGCCCATTTCTGCCTGTAGGTGCCTCCAAGGAGTGCCACCGTGGGTCATGTGGTAGTGCCCCAATGGGGGCCTGCTACCATCCAGGTTTCAGAGTGATTGGGCAAAGGGTTGGTTTTTAAAGAATTTGTGAAGTTTGCACATATTTGGGACAGATTTGGGGCAGAAAAGGGGCTTTGGGGCAGAAGAGTGGGTTGGGTGGTAATGCCCCAATGGGTGCCTGCTACCACCCAGATTCCAAAGAAATTGGGCAAAGGGCTGATTTTTAAAGTATTTCTGAAGTTTGTGTGTCTTTGGGGCAGATTTGGGGCAGAAAGGGGGCTTTTAGGGCAGAAGAGTGGGTTGGGTGATAGTGCCCCAATAGGTGCCTGCTACCACCCAGATTCCAAAGGATTTGGGCAAAGGGCTGATTTTTAAAGAATTTCTGAAGTTTGTGTGTCCTTGGGGCAGATACAGGACAGAAAAGGGGCTTTGGAGGCAGAAGAGTGGGTTGGGTGATAGTGCCCCAATAGGTGCCTGCTACCACCCAGATTCCAAAGGAATTGGGCAAAGGGGTGATTTTTAAAGAATTTCTGAAGTTTGCGAGTCTTTAAGCTTTCCCCCCATAGGGAATAATGGGGATTTCAACAGCCCCATAACTCCACTTGGGGGGCACTGAGGTGGCCCAGAGTGAGTGGTGGTGTAGTGCACATAGGGTGCCAACCACCTCCATACCCACAAGCCTTGGTACAGGGTTTTGTTGTTTCTGAAGTGTTCTGTGTGTAGATTCTCTGGTAGCAAATGAGAGTGGATTCATTGTTTGTCATTGAAAATGAACCCCGGTGCCCCCCACGTGGAGCTATAAGGTTTCTGGAAGCCCCATTATTCCCTATGGGAAACCTCTTAAAGACACGTACACTTCAAAAATTCTTTAAAAATCAGCCCTTTGCCCAATTCCTTTGGAATCTGGGTGGTAGCAGGCACCCATTGGGGCACTACCACCACCCCACTCTTTTGGCCCTGGGACCCTTTTTTTGGATCTGAATCGATTCGGATTTGGATTCATAAAATTCGGGTACAAATAGAATCTGGGGTGATTCGGGGTGGGTGGGTGTCAGATTCAGGCCCCAAACAAATCAGGGGTGTTTCGATTTGCGTACAAATCGAAATGAAAAAATTGATTCATGCACATCTCTAAGGAAAACAATTCACCAAGTCTATTGCAACGGAACTAAAAGCTAGCAGGCAATAATGGTTGTTTGTCATTGTTTGCTTTGCTTAATAAATGAACTTTTTTTAACTCTGCAAAGAGGCAAAGACTTATTTAGGTGCATTAGCTTCAGGAAGCAAATTGTCTCTGCTGCTGAGATTCTACCACATGCAAAGAGGAGATGTGCAATAATTAATATTGGAACATTCTGCAAATCACCTTTACGACTCTGTCGAACTCTCCTGCTGTGTCAAATGCTGTGAAACCCACAGAGGTGAAATTGCACTGAGGTTTACTGTTGCCACTTCTCCAGCTGTGCCTCCTCCAGTATAACACATTGATTTTAAAGAACTGAATCAAGAGAACAAATCTCTCTGTGGCTTTCAGTGGGATTGGCATGTTGAAATGTCTTAAAGATTTTTGAAAAGCAAACCCACACAAAAGAGTTGTTCTTTACATCTCAGTGTGCAGAGGGAACACTGGATACATGGTAGGCACTAAGCAGGAGGGTGTATGGATAGTTGCTTCCATTTCCACCACCCAAGGCCCAAACCTGTTACAGGGAGCTGTTCCATCTTTCTTACACAGCAAGAGGTCTGCTTCTGAATCTGTTGTAATGCTTCCTTCAGGCAAATACAGGGAGAGTTACTTTTGCAATGAATAACGGTGGCAAGGCTATTTCTGTCTGCCGGTGGGGCAGTGGTTCAGCTGTCAGAACTGTTTACGCTGGCAAAAGGTGCTTCATGCCACAGAGGTAAACTGGGCCTCCAGTATAAGAAGCAGATCTAACAGCATCCTAAGCTACAAACTCTAGTTGCAGTGTACAACCCCATACAGAACAGGTTGAACACCACCTCCCAGGTCAGTCACACAGTAGTCACCAACAACACCGTCATCTTTACTGTATTGAACTCCAATTTGTTGAACCTCATAAAGCCCATTACAGATTCTAGGCACTCACGCAGGAGGACAAATACTACCTCATATAATATGAGGTGGCTTTTAGTCTTGGCTGTGGTTTTAAGCTGCTTTTCTGTGGTTTAGTCTCTCAGTTGTTCTCATCATTGTTGTAGCTGTTCTATGGCATATTTTAAATGTATTAATGTTATCCAGTTTGGGAACCATACAACTAAAAGGTGGGGTAGAAATGTATGTATAATGATACACACACACGATCAAAAGGGAGAGGTAGAGCTGGGTATTTATTTACACCCTGCTTTTAGCTATAAGGCAAAAAAAGTGGCTTACAATAAACAATGAAAACAAAATACAAGAACCACATCACCTAAATAAAACGTAAAATGAACATTGAAATAGTTGTGATTAAAATGCAAGCTCAGGAAGTGGGGGCCTGACTCAACCAAACAGATGCATGAGAGTAGCCTGGAGGGACACAAGCAGGAGAGAAGAACAGCAGCAAATGGGGCTCGTGATCAGGCCATGTTGCAACAGTGACAGCACACCGGCTGACCGCCCAGAAGTGGCCCCATCTCAGGAGAGCAAGTTCTCAGGAGAACCTGGGCTCTCTGTCTTATTGGAGGCACCAGCACCCAATAATAGGATTGCTGGCTATCCCACACTTATTTGAGGACCAGCTCAGGGAGGCCAAGAAGGACAGCTGGAGCTCCACAGAGCTAGGACATGGTACCACATAGGGAGCAGAGCAGGAAAAGACTGGCAACAAGCCCCCACCCCTTGAGCATGGAGAGCCAGAATTGGAGCTGGGCAGCCAGTCCCAGTCCTCAAAGGACACAATAAAAACTCAGCTCACCTCATCCAGCCAAAAGCTTCCCCAAACTCTATTTCATAAAACAGAGAAGAAAAGTCAACTGAAAAAGTCAATAGAGAGAAAGTCAATTGAATCTCCTTGGGGAGGGAGTTCCACAGATAGGGCACCTGTCTCTGGTACCCTGCCAATCAAATTTCAGCCAATGGCAGGCCAGAGAGCTGGAACTCTGAGGTCAATCTTAAAGGCTGGGCAGGTTCGTATGGGAGGAGGCATAAGGTAACCTGGTCCCAGACCACTTAGGGTCTTGAAGATTAAGACCAGGACTTTGAATTTATCCTGGAAATCTACTGGCAACCAAAAGTTACTTACTTACTTACTTACTTATTTACTTATTTATTATTTCTTGTTTACACAGTCAGACAGGTGTTATTGACTGGTTTGTTTTATCCAGACATCAAGTTCTTCCCAAGGACCTGGGGTGGCTGAATTTTATCATCAATACTGTTGGTTATTATAGATATCGTCACAAAATATAGGCTGTTCCCAGTAAAGTTGCTTTTTGTAATTGGCTGATGGTGATTTCTGTGGCCCCTATGGTGTTGAGGTGCTCTTCAAGTTGTTTTGGAATTGCACCTAGGGTGCCAATTACCACTGGGATTATTTTGGTCTTTTTCTGCCACAGCCTTTCAATTTCAATTTGTAGATCTTTGTATTTTGTTATTTTTTCTATTTCTTTTTCTTCTGTTCTGCTATCCCCTGGTATTGCTATGTCGATTAGTTTAACTTGTTTTTCTTTCTTCTCGACTACAGTGATATCTGGTGTATTGTGTGACAGATGTTTGTCTGTTTGTAGTCGGAAGTCCCATAATATTTTTGCATCTTTGTTTTCTACCACTTTTTCAATTTTAGGGTCCCACCAATTTTTGGCTACAGGGAGCTTGTATTTTTTGCAGATGTTCCAGTGTATCATACCTGCTACCTTGTCATGCCTTTGTTTGTAGTCAGTCTGTGCAATCCTTTTACAACAGCTGATTAGGTGGTCCACGGTTTCATCTGCTTCTTTACAAAGGTGGCACTTGCTGTTGACTTTTCTACTTTTGCTCTGATTGCATTTGTTCTTAGTGCCTGTTCTTGCGCAGCCAGTATTAAACCCTCTGTTTCTTTCTTCAAGTTGCCATTCATCAAGGCCTGCTTTGTTTCATTGGTGTTGAATAGTTTCTCTTTATTGACCATTTTAAGTGCATCTTCTTCACTGTCCTTAATATATTCTTCAAGGCCTCCTTTCTCCTCCTCTACTGTTTGATGGACTTGCAGCATTCCTCTTACACCTGAGCTGCGATGGAGGTATAGCCTATCTACATCACTGCAGGGGTGTAGAGCATGATTGGTCATTATTTTCCTGGTCTTACGATCTAGCGTCTCTAGCTCTGCCTGGGTCCAGTCTATTATTCCTGCAGTGTATCTGATAACAGGTATAGCCCAGGTGTTTATGGCTTGTATGGTATTCCTGCCATTGAATTTGGACTTTAGGATTTTTCTAACTCTCCTGATGTATTCACTTCCCATTTTTCTTTTAACTTCAGTGTGTGCAATGTTATCTGCCTGGAGAATGCCCAAGTATCTGTAATGTTCTCTCTCTTCCAGGTTCTTGATCTTCCTTCCATTGGGTAGTTCTATTCCTTCTGTTTTTATTATTTTCCCTCTGTTCATTATTAATGCAGCACACTTGTCTAGTCCAAACTCCATTGCTATATTGCTACTGAATATACGGACAGTGTTTAGCAGTGATTCAATTTCTGACCGGGACTTTCCATACAGCTTCAGATCGTCCATGTACAGCAGATGGTTGATTTGACTTGATGTTTTAGATGTTTGGTATCCGAGGCCTGTTTTGTTTAGTATTTGTGAAAGTGGAGTCATGACGATTACAAACAACAGAGGGGATAGTGAGTCCCCTTGGAAAATACCTCTTCTAATGCTAACCTGTCCAAGTGTCTCGCCATTGATTGTTAAATGTGTACTCCACATGTTCATTGTTTTTTAAAATAAATATCTGAATGTTTTTGCTGACACCAGTTGTTTCTAAACATTTTAGTGTCCATGTGTGAGGCAATGAGTCAAAAGCTTTCTTGTAGTCAATCCATGCAACACTTAGATTGGTTTTTCTTCTCTTGCAATTTTCTAAAATCATTTTGTCAATCAGCAGCTGGTCTTTTGTGCCTCTGGTTTTCATATAATTTCCTTTCTGTTCAACTGGAAGCTGTTTGTTAGTTAATAAGTGTTGCATTACTTCATCTGCTATTATTTCAGTTAATAATTTGAACATGGTTGGCAGGCAGGTTATCGGTCTATAATTACTTGGAACTGCACCTTTTGCTGGGTCTTTCATGATGAGATGAGTTTTCCCAGTTGTTAGCCATTGTTCAATATCAACACCTTGCAAAATGTGATTGAACTGTTTTGATAGTTGTTTATGACGGCTTGTTAGGTGTTTAAGCCAAAAGCCATGCAGTTCATCATCGCCTGGTGCAGTCCAATTCTTTATTTTCTTTGCTCTTTCACTTATTAATTCTGGTGTTATTATTAGATCTTGCATTTGTTGGTTACATTTTTTGACCTCTTTTACCCAGCCTGCTTTTTTATTATAATCTATTGGATTGTCCTATAATTTCCCCCAGAATTGCACTGTTTCTTCTTTATTTTGTGTTTCTTGCAGTTTCTCCTTCAATGCTTTGGTAGAAACGTCTCTGATTCGACTGGAATTGGAGATTCTGCCTGTGTTGTGTAATTCTGGCTTCGTATCTGCTAATCTTCTTTGACACTGCTATTATCTGCTGTTTTGTTATTTCCAGGACTTCTCTAATTTTCCTTGAATCTAGGTGGTATTTTTGGATCAGATACTGTTTGGTGTTTTCATTCTTCAGCTTCTTGTCTTTCATATCTTTCAATTTACTAGCATCTGATCTAAGCCTGGAGATTTTATTTTCTAATCTGATCTTCCATTTAGGTGATGTACTATTTTCTTTTTTTACAGGTCCACTGATCTTATATCCGAGCTCTTGTGTTGTTATTGTTGCTGCACTGTACATTAGTTGGTTTGTTTCTTGCAAATTCTTGGTTGTTATTTCTGCAAGTGCAGCATTGACATCTTTTAATGCCTGAGCAAGTTAGTTTTTGGCAAATGTTTTTAGAGCTGGAAGTCGAACCCTGGTGGTTGTTTGGTTCATGTGCTCAGTTATTTTTTGCTTTAGTTCTTGTTGCTTTTCTGTTAAACGGCATTCGGGTTTTTGAGGTGAAGGCAAAGGGGAGGTTGCCTGGTTTTGATTTTGGAACAGTTCAGCAACAGTGGCACCCTCTATTTCCAACACCTCCTCCTCCACATGCGCCTGAGCAACTTCTTCAGTTGGTGGTAATTCTTCTTCCATTTATTGAGCCTGTGTTGCTCTTTGCAGTTCTTCCAACTCAATTTCTGTGAATACTTTATTTCTTATTATGAATCTTCTCTGGTCTGCTAGCCTTTGTTCTGTTACTTCTGTATCTGGATGCTTCTCTTTCCAAATGTGGTACGTTCTTTTAAAATAACCTCTTCTAGTTGGACTAGACTTGTAATAGCAGATCATTATTTCCTTGTTGGCATTTTTCCTATATTTTTTTCGGTTAAGCGATGTTTCTTCCAGTAACCTTGCAGTCTCCAGCCCTGGTTGCCACCAGATGTCCAGGGACTCCAGCACCTGGCACGGTCCTTGTTGACCTGGGCGACAACCAATCTGGTATAGATTTATTAAAGTTACATCTTACCATATTGTTGATGGGAGAGGCACTCTTTGTCTGGCTCCTCTGGTGAGACCCGTCCAGTATGGTTGGACCTCTGGCATAGCTCTCATCTTCCTCAGAGCACGTAAGCCCTACAACCACAACCACGCCAAGGTAGTGCCTCACTGGGGGATTATTATTATTATTACTGGCCTGATGGACAGTGCACAGTAACTGAACATTTAAATTTAAATGTTATTGCATACACTGTTATTATTGTTGTTATTGTTGTTATTATTTTATGTTTTATATCCCGCTCTTCCTCCAAGGAGTCCAGAGCAGTGTACTTCATATGTTTCTCTTCACAACAACCCTCTGAAGTTGGTTAGGCTGAGAGAGAAGTGACTGGCCCCGAGTCACCCAGCAAGTATCATGGCTGAATGGGGATTTGAATTCGGGTCTCCCCAGTCCTAGTCCAGAACTCTAACTGCTCTCTATTATTATTATTATTATTAGTCCATAAACAATTAATGGATAACATATAGAATGTTTTTTGGCAGAGAAGCACAATATCAATAATTGAAATGAAATAAACAAATCCTTCCATGTATTATGGGCATGATCCAATCACCCTTTGCACCCTCCAAGACAGATGGGATTTTCTACCTCCCCTCCTTGCTAGCATCTCTCCTGCAAGAAGGGCTGTGCTCACTGAAGAGTTGTACATGCATAATAGTAAATGAGTCCAACTAGATTCATCCTCAAAGAATGTGGAGAGTTTCCTTACTATCCCAGCCAATGCTGAAATAATGTATTGTGAAGAATGGATTCCCAGTAACAAAGGAGTAGGGAATAGTTTATGTTTTTATATGTTGCTTGCTCTGAGGGGGTTAGTGAGTAAACTTGGCAACTGTTGCTACGTACTGGGATTGTCATGGAGAGTTCCATATATGTCAGAACCTGAGCAGCAGAGGAGCAGTTAGAAGTTAACTGTCAAGGAAAAGTAAGCCTGGGAGAAAGGGACACAGCCTAAACTCTAACTGGTTATGCTATGAACTCTGTATTTCTTGGAAAAGAACAACTTTTTGTGTGAAACTATGAAGCTATTCCCGTGACCACTGGAAAGTGGGCTAAGGGAGCTTAGCCCGCTTTCCACTGGTCGTGGGAACCACCAGGCTCGCAGGTGAGCCCAGTGCTCCCAAGGTGGCTAGCCCACCTAAACCACCCTCCCCTTAAATGAAGTTAACAGCGCAAGCACAATGTTAACCTCATTTCATTGCTGCAGTGCGCGCTTGCGCGGGGCATCCTGAAACTTCCGGGGGCCACATGGCCGCCGATCCCTGCAGCCCCTGCCGGCTCAATGATGGAGCCGGCAGTTGTGTGGGTGGCCGATCTGGCCACCCAGCTATGAGCGGCTGCTCATCTGTGGGGAGAGTGGGTTAAACCCACTCTCCCCACAGAACCCCCTCAGGCACTTCACACATGTTGTGTGAAGCGCCTCATTAAATCCTTTTTGGATTTTTAAAAAAACCATGTACACCACTCTGAGCTCCTCAGAGGGATATAAATGTAACAAACAAACAAACAAACATTTGGACTTTCTCGGTTGGAATAAAACCCTATGCTTATATCAGTCACTTGCTGTCACGGGCAGTAAATGGGAGAGAACTGTTGGCAATAAATAGTGGCAGCACAGGCGCGTAACAATGATAGGGCAAGGGGAGACAGTTGTCTGGGGGCCCCACTGCCTGGAGGAGCACCCCAGAGGCACCTCACGTGACTCCCCATTGCCCCCTGCCCAGCCCCATAGCCTCTCAGCCACTTGCCCTCTTCGCCGTCTCTCCTGCTTGTTCTGCTGGCCCGCAATGGAAGCAGCAGACAAGCTGCAAAGAGCTCCTTTTCTCCCACCTCTCAGCTGATCGGCGGGTGGGCGGGGCTTCCACGGAGGCCTCGTGTAGGCCGCAGTGAAGCCTGAACTCGAGTAGGGCCCAAGCCAGCCAGCCAGGAAGGAGGAGGCAGCCAGAGTGTTCTCTGCAGCAGAAGACCCCTTGCTGCCCTGCTTAACCCAGACCAGCATTTGCCAGGTAGAGTGTGAACTCCTTTTTGTGGTTACCTTTCCCGCCCCCCCCCCATCATATATAGGGATCTGCTTGCCATAGGGCTTGGATATGGGCGGGGGGGGGGAGGGACCGAGAAGTCTCTGAATATTTATTTTGAAACAGCTTGGAAAATTTGCTGACTTAAAAAAAACTATCTAAAAAGTCCTATAAGTGGCTTGTTTCATGGCAGAAAATTGCAAAAACTTCTGGAACAGTATTTTATTAATTTTATTTATTCATTCATTCATTTATAAATGCACTTATGTTCAAGTTGTTTTGCAACCCAGAAGGTCTGAGTGAGAACTGTG
This sequence comes from Hemicordylus capensis, assembly GCF_027244095.1. Taxonomy (NCBI): domain Eukaryota; kingdom Metazoa; phylum Chordata; class Lepidosauria; order Squamata; family Cordylidae; genus Hemicordylus; species Hemicordylus capensis. The sequence goes on from NC_069659.1 coordinate 207,354,948, forward strand.
AAGCATGTGTGGTACTTTTATTTTATTTTTCTTGTGTGTGAACTGCTCCCCAGTAACTTGCAGGGACTTCAGGGTAAATCTGGCCAACATGTGAATGCAGCACCTCCATTCCAGAGGAGATGTGTCTTAAAGGGCTTTAAAAGCCTCCTGTGAAAAACCTCCTGCAATCAAACTTGACTGAATTTGTTCAGAATTCTGAGAAAACAAACATAGGCTCACCCTGCATGGTTGAAAGTCTCCTTTGCTAATCTGCAGCGAGGGGCCCATTTTAATAATTCATCTTTCTAGTGTGTTCGAGGCATTAAAAGTAATACAAATGTATAGTACTCAATGTATATCACTATATATTGTGATGTGTGTGTGTGTATTCAGTGAAATGTATTTGCAGGCAGCATACTTATTTTGGAATATCAGACTTAAATCCTTGGGGGCCTGGGGTGTGCGGAGGCCCTGGACTTTGGGGGGGGGGGCCATTTTAAAATCTTGTCTCTGGGCCCACTCCAACCTTGCTACGCCCCTGTGGCAGCAGATACAGGAACCATCATGTGTACATTACTGAAAGGACTATGGTTCCTCAGAAGGGCATAATGTACCACTGCATGCAGAATGTAGCTTCCTGGGAATCTTAATTATCCTGCATGGAGTAGCATGGAGTTCATGCATGGAGTGACAGGGTATGGTAAGGAAATATGGTGAGAGATGAGATCATACTCCAAGTTTCCAGCTTTTTAAAAGGGTGTGTATGGGAAACACACACGGGTGTGGGAAGGCTCAGAAGCCAAAGTGGTGATTGACAAAATTTGAAGGTGGGACATCAGTGTCATCTATGGCTCCTTATTTGTGTATCAGAACCCGAATTATGCAAAATCCCAGAAATCATGCAAATTTGTGTCTTACTATGTACAGAATGCAGGGTTGCCAAATCATCAGAAATAAGTTGGCCTGGCCTGCTCCTGTACTTTTAACAGAAGTGTGATATGCAGGAGACAGTAAGTGATGTTTTTCATTGCACAGAACTCAACATTATTATGGTGTAGATCATGCCACTGTTACAGGAACATCTACAGGGGCTGGTTCCAAAGTTGGCAACCCAGAAAGATATTTCAATGAGCCTAAACATTTTCAATGTGATTTGTTTGTCCTATTCTTTAGCAGCAAAAAACCAGCAAGCTCTCAAATGCCTGCAGATATATTGGCAAAAGCATCCAGCTACAATACAATATTTTGTTCACCTTTCTGGCTGTTTTAACATGGAAAACCCACTAGTATGCCTTAAAACATTTTGAAGCTATACATCAATCACCTATATTGGCAGCCACTCTAAAAAATTAAATTTTGCACTATATTTATTACTTATAACCCATACATTTGTCAGAGGAACCATTGCTCTTAAGCCAAGGTCATTGATATTTGAGATATATGGAATAAGCAGGCACAAACTATGCTTCTAATAAGTGAACACTGGAAGGGACAGACAACCAGGAACAAATGGGCTCCAAATAATGCAAGACAAGGCTACATGAAATGGAAGTGTAAATGGTTTTAATGTAAACCGCCCGGAGCCATTTTTTGAAGGGTGGTACAGAAGTCAAACAAACAAACAAACAAACAACAACCAAAAAAAACACACCAAACAAACAATAAGAAAGACTGCAGCTCAGACCTTGAAAACACAATATTTAAAGGACTGCATTTTCAGCTTTGTTAAAGCCAATAAAATCCCACCAATTTTGGATTATGGAAAATAAACAGAGTTGTCTTCTAGACAATCTGTTGTGGAAAATGGCTTAATTCACACCTGGCAGTGGTGGAAAGAAGGCTTGATCAATAGCTAAACAGTGGCTAACTCTGTTCTCTTTGTGATGGCCATGTAGGATTTGGAATCCCAAGGGAACGCAATGACTTATGTAATTCAAATGGGCTTTATTAAGGCAATTGGTTACATAGGGAAGGATGCCAATCAATCAAGGCAATCAATCACGTTCCCAAGTGTAGTGTAGTTAAATCAGTTTTCAGCTAAAACCATTCCCCAGCTAATTCAGGTGTTGCGTGCATGTTTTCTCAGTGACTATTCTGGCTAGTACAAAACATAAAAGCAAGAATGGAGAGAGACAGGAATGGAGGAGTGGTGAGAGGAGGAGGAGGAGGAGGAAGGAGAGAGGAACACAGGTCAGGGGATGGCAGTTAATACTGTAGGAGAGGCTGACAAAGACAAGATTTGGGGCTGGAGAGTCATATTACCAGATCTTGTAGTGGGCACTGGACATGGGCGGCGCTGGAGTGTAAGGATGGCATTTAAAAATTACTATCGTCCTTTCAGGTAGACAAGGTAGAGCTGTTTATCATGGATAGAAGTCACTCTAGTACCTCACCACACAGCAGGGATTGCCAGCAACTTCTTGTCCATTTAAGGAGTGGAACCCTTGCATTGGCACCGACCACAGCCATGTCAACAGGTTCTCATGTGGGCTTGGGTAGCCCCACTTAGCGCTTGCTCTGCGCTTGCTCACTGCCATGTTCAAAAGGGGCTTCCCTTCTTATACCTTTTCCAGGTCTCAAATCTGGATATCCTATCAGAGAGAGATACTACCATCTTCCTCATGTCTCAAAGAAATATAAACGACCTCTCATCACAGGATCTCTCTCTCTTGCCATATATGGGTTGAGGTGAAATGGTGTGAGGGTTGTATCTGGCACTCTTTACTGGATCAAACGGAACTGTTTCTCTCTCCATGTACTCAAAATATTCTGACAAATCTTTGGTCATCTGTTTAAGGAGACTAGAGGAGCCTTTTTGGTCCCAGGAGATTGTTAGTAAGATAAGATAAAAAGGGGATCCCTGTCCCCAAAGGACTCACAATCTAGAAAGAAACATCAGATAGACACCAGCAACAGTCACTGGAGGTACAGTGCTGGGGGTGGATAGGACCAGTTACTCTTCCCCCTCTAAATAAAGAGAATCACTACGTTAAAGAGTGCAAGGAAAATGGTGCAATTATTCTGTAAAAATGTTTCAGAGTAAAACAGCATGACCTTGTTATGGAGTTCTCTTCCGAATTGTTGGGATATTGGTATTTCTTCAGCATTCTACTTTGGCAAGAGGCATACATTTAGCACAACCCTTGCTGATTCCCACTTCTAGTAGGTTCCTCCTGGGCCTCTTTAATGTCGCTACAACCTGTCTCCAAGCCCTCAGGCTGGACCTGCAGGGACTGATAAAGAAATTATTCCCTGACTTGTAAACAAAGGAGACTTTCTATACAGATAAAGCCAGTTGCTTTATTTCCTTCACTGCTGCTGTTTTAATAAGTGGCATGCAAAGTAGGTTAAATTGTATGCTATTTTTTCCTCACTTCCTTATCTCTTTCTATACTGTTAGATTTTCCTGGTTTACCCAATAGGGATTATCCACCATTTTCATAACAACTCACCCCAGAATTTGCAAGGGTGTCAGGAAATCCTAATGCTTCTTCCTGACTCCCCTGGAATAAGCTTGCCATGAGAATTAATTCCCTTGCCTGGAGTTTCAAGATTAAGAATCTGTGTTATTGTAATTCACATGCCCAGCAACTTTGCCAATAAATGAATTATGACTTTTGCCCTGCACAAGGGCAGGAATTCAGACCTGCTGAGCTATAGCTTCCCACAAGGCAGCAGTAAATCAAAGATTCTGCTTTCCTCTAAGCTTAACATATGGCTTTCTGCTAGCTATCTCAGCTCACAGTTATTATTTGTAAAGCTTAACATGGGAGGCCAGCACACATTGTGAGTTACTGCAGAGCTACTACTGATGGGTATAGCTGAATGAGGCCATTTAACACAGGGAAATGACTTCCAGAAGTCACTTGGAACCTGATCTTCAGCACTGAACTTGTGTGACCTTTTGTTTACCACACCATCATAATAAATTGCACAAGCTTGCTTATCTACAGAATCTGTTGTCATTAAGGTCCCCTACATTGCATATAGGTCTGAGTATTTAAAAAAAGAAATTGGGGAAAACATATCAACCATGAATGGGCTTCATTTTTAGTGTAGGGCTGACAAGGGAGGGGCTCTACTTTGGGCCAGCCATTAGTCTGCCTGCCCCCCTCCACCCTGCTGCTGTTCTGTCTTCGCCTTGCAAGTGGAAAGGCAACAGGATGGGAGAACAATGTTGAACTTTTAATAACAGCTAATCCAAAGCTTAGGGTTTAATCAGTATGCATAAAGCACTGTAACTCCAGTGGTAGAGCACATGCTTCGCATGTGAAAGATCTCAGGGTTCAGTCTCTGGTATCTTCAGGTGGCACAGGGAAATGCCCCATCTGAAATGATGGATAGCTGCTGCCGGTCAATGTAGACAATCTTGTCCTAGATCAATCAATCAGCTGGATTAGATGCAGGCCTGACTACAGCAGCTTTGTTCAGAATGATGCTTTAATTTCTGTCCCTTTCTGTCTCTAATATTAGTTTTTTTCCTCTAACGTATGTCATAATGATTGAAAATACCATGATAGGATATCCTGTTTTTAATCTCTCTCTCTCTCTCCCCGCCCCCTCCAGGAGGGTTTGAACCATGATACCTGTTTATTTGGCTCCATAGCGCAAATAGCTGTTCTAATTTTCATTTGGAAAAAGGAATGTGAAGGAAAAACCCTCTTCACTAGCACTGCTGACTACCACCCAAACCCCAAAGCAATCGGACATTCCTGCGATTTTTAATGCTTTTTTTGGGGGGGGGGTAAGTTTTTGAATTCTTCCCATTGGGACTCAAACTGGTCCATTATTCCCTATGCAGAGCATCTAGGGGCAAAAACCCAGGGTGGGTGACAGGCCTACCACCCACCAAACCCCAAAGCAATTGGACACTTCTGCAATTTTAGATGGTGAGGCTATTCCCATGATCCACGGAAAGTGGGCTAAGGGAGTTTAGCCTGCTTTCTGTGGATCGTAGGAACCACTGGGTGAGCCCAGTGCTCCCAAGGTGGCAAGCCCGCCAGGAACAGCCTCCCCTTAAATGAGGTTAACTGAGCAAGCGCTCTGTTAACCTTATTTCGTTGCTTGTGTGTTGCTATGGCCCGCAGCAACACACAAGTAGACCCTCAACTGGGAGGCTGCAAGGGTCTCTCCAGGATGCCCGGCACATCCTGGACCTTCCGGTGGCCACGCGGCCCCCGATCCCCGCAGCCCCTGCTGGCTCTGTGATGGAGTCAGCAGTCATGTAGATGGCCGATCCAGCTGCCCAGCTATGAGTGGCTGCTCATCTGCAGGGACAGAAGGCTAAGCCCGCTGTCCCCAAAGACCTGACAGAAGCTATTCTCATGGGTTGTGAGAAGAGCTTCTATTTTTTGGAAGATTTTTCCATTTTTTGCATTTTCCCCGCAGGGAATAATGGGGACTTGAAGATCCTCCAACTGCCCCCCCCCCGGGAGCCCCAAGCCAGTGGGGTTCATGGTTTATTTATAAACCATTTAATATAAAATTGCAGGAGTGTCTGATTGCTTTTGAGTTTGGTGCCTACCACCTACCCTGGGTTTGTGTCCTTAGATACTCTGCATAGTATCAGGACACATCCTGGTGTGATGGCGTGTGAGCAGCATATTGCTCAAGCTGCCAGTAACTCCAAGATGTCTGTGGTTTGCAAAGGAGCACAATGGATCATGGAATTGGGATTTGATATTCACAAGTACATGTCCTGGGGCAACATTCTAATCAACCTTCTTTCTTAACTAGGATTGTTCCGGGGAATCTCAAAAGATCCCATTGTTTGTGTCTGCCCTGCTGCACTACAACACAATGAGTGAATAGGAGAGGAGAGCTGGTCTTGTGGTAGCAAGTGTGACTTGTCCCCTTAGCTAAGCAGGGTCTGCCCTGGTTGCATTTTAATGGGAGACTACATGTGAGCACTGTAAGATATTCCCCTCAGGGGATGGAGCCACTAAAGGAAGAGTATCTAGGTTCCAAGTTCCCTCTCTGGCATCTCCAAGATAGGGCTGAGAGAGACTCTCCTTGCAACCTTGGAGAAGCCGCTGCTAGCCTGGGTAGACAATAGAGCTAGATGGACCAATGGTCTGACTCTGTATATGGCAGCTTCCTATGTTCCTAGGATGATGCAAATGGAGTGGCTGAAGGTGCAAACATGGAAATTCTTTTCAGTTGGAAACGCCTTGTGAACTAATCAGTGTTTGAATGGGTGAATTTCTGGGTTCCTATTGCCTACTCCAGCCTTCTTTTGATGAGGGAATGTGCATTTGTGAATCTGACTTCCCTGCTGAGATACTTGACTTTTAGCTCGCTTGAGGCACCTATGGAGGGGTGGTAAACCAAAGGAGGGTCAATTGTGCAGAGAGACCTTGAACTTTGAGTTGACTTTGGGAGTCTACTCATGTGTCCCCATGTGGGAAAGGCGTGAGATGAGCTCCCTTTCCATTAGGGGTGTGTCCGAACCGGTCTGGAGGCCATTCTGAAGGCCTCCGAACTTCCAGACTGGTTCGGACTTGGCCGGTCCGGGTCCGGGGTCTTCCTTTAAGGGCGGGAGGGCTTGCTTACCCCTCCCGCCTCTTTGCCCCCTCCAGCACCCGTATTTTACAGAGTAATTGGGGCGCTGGAAACCAGCCGCCCCAGCCGCCCCCGCCGCCCCCCTGTGAGCAGATTAGGGGCAAAAAAAACCTACTGCCGCCCTCCTGCCCTCCCGCCCCCCCTCCCTCCCCCCCACCGCCCCCCCGAGTGCTCACCACATCGTTTGCAAAAAATAGAGAGGAGCTCGTGAACAGAACTCCTCTCTCACCAAAGTCTCAGGCCAAACTGGGGCCTTGGGCGCGCGCGTACGCGCGATAGGACTCCTCAACTAATGGAACTTCGGCCGGAGGCCCGGTCTACCCGCCGGGAAGAAGCCAGGTAGACCGGGCCTCCGGCGATCGGAGGCCCGGTCTACCTGGCCTCTTCCCGGCGGGTAGACCGGAGCTCTGTTCGCGAGCTCCTCTCTATTTTTTGCAAACGATGTGGTGAGAGCTCGGGGGGGGCAGAGGGTGGGAGGGAGGGGAGGCAGGAGGGCAGGAGGGCGGCAGTAGGTTTTTTTTGCCCCTAATCCGCTCGCGGGGGGGCGGCGGGGGCGGCTGGGGCGGCTGGTTTCCAGCGCCCCAATTACTCTGTAAAATACGGGCGCTGGAGGGGGCAAAGAGGCGGGAGGGGTAAGCAAGCCCTCCCCGCCCTAAAAGGAAGGCCCCCCTTCGGTGCCGGTCCGGACTGCTCCGGACCATGCACATCCCTACTTTCCATTTGGCTCTTTTGCAGCTGCTAAATCTAGAGGTAACTGTGCCACTGCCTACTGTGTGACTGTTCCCCAATATACCAACAAATGAAGAGCTCATGGTACTGTGAGGCTCCTGAGCATGTCAAAAGTGAGATCCTTTTGCCTCCAGTATCAAACATTAGTGAAGAGGCTTCTGGGAGCCTACAGAAAAAGCAGAACTAGCAACATCTGTAACCAAGATTTGAAGTCAGTTACAAGTGTTGGGTTCAGAACCTAAACTCAGGTGGGATATACCCACTTTGGCAGGTTCATATGACATGACCAATGTTGGCATCCCAGCCCCCTCCAGAAGTCAGTCTCCCACTGAACTCTGGGAACCAAAGGTTTAATTGTAGGCATGTCATATGAAGTCATCCATTGTACCCGTTACCAATATCAATTACCAATTTCAGTTAACATGCTGGAGCTCTATAGAAAACAGTAATAAATAATCAGAAATCTATAATTGTTTTAGGCTAAAATATTAATCTGCTTCAATGTGTCTTATATGTTTTATCGGGGTTTTTAAAAGTTTTAAATAGCATTTTTGTAAGCTGCTCTGAGCATTATGATGGGAAAATGGCATATAAATCTTATAAACAAACATGCATGTATAAATTAAATATGTAAACATACATACCTAAAATTTCTGATTTTTAGTGGGCTGGACATATCTGCTAAAACGTATGCTCATTTTTTCCTAGGTAAGTCACAGGTATTGGATGACAGTGCAGTATCTTCAGAAGAACAAGCAGGTAATTTAGACCTTGTCACTCTACCATCAGTTATTGCTTTGCAGAATCCTGGCATCTGTTTTCAATGTCAGGGCTCAGTTCTGGACCATATGAGGCAAACAGATGTAAATGCATTCTACATCTCTCAGAGTGGGATGCATTTTCTCCACGGCTAACCATATTAGCTCACCCTTTATATCAGGGATTAGGCGAAAAGGTTTCTAGGAGGCTTGAGATCCGTCTATCTTTTTAAAAATTAAGCACTGCCTTCGGCGCGGTGAGGGCCAGTGATGTCATTGCCCTTTCAGGGTGCTAGAAACCCCAGAACATATGAAATAATTTAGCATAGTCTGTGGATCCTCTCAGGCTATGCTAGGCCATGCCTGCCTTGCATGTCTTTGCAAGAATAAATTTACAATACAATAAGCTGCAGTATTATAGATTCTAGAAACAAGTAACTACATGTTCTGCTTCAAATTGTTGATGTACCTTTAAAGTAAAACTTTAATCGTAACATGTTTTATATTGTATTAATACGTGTTTGAAATGCACCATGAAGATGCTTCTGCTCCAGGATTCTGCCTTAATATTTTCAGAGAAACAGAGAAGTGTGATGTTATTTAAAAACATGAGGGTCTGCAGTTCACAGTTTTCATTAGCCACCACGGCAAAATTTTAATACTGTCCAAAAGTAATGCTTAGATTAATTATCAGTTTCATGTTGTAATACAGATGGTGCAGTCAGTGCCAATGCTACAGCCTATGGCTTTTACTTTCTTACAGGAAACTATTAAGTGTAAATTGAAGCACCCAGCAGTAAGGGGGAAATTGCCTAAAAGAAAAGATGACCTTTCTACTTGAGAACAGGTCCAGGAACAAGAGAATAATTATTCGTTACATTTCTGTTCCACTCTTCTTTCAAGAAGCTCAACATAGCACACAGAGTTCTTCCCCCATGCTTTCCTCACAACAACCTTGTGAGGTAGTTTCAGCTTAAAGATAGTGACTGGCCCAATATCACCCAATAACTTTCATAACTAAGTGGAGATTTGAGCCTGCTTCTAGTCCAATACTTAACAATAGTGAGAATTTGTTTTAAGGCAGAGTTAACACCATTATTTAATTTTGCACTTAATCAGTCAGTCAATCAATCAAAAAAATTCTGTGTTATTCGGATGATTATTTAAATCCAGCAAGACTGTAGCTGTAAACAGAGTAGTTAAACTAAAGAGTTAATTCTTACTATGTAGTCAGTGACTCACTTCCAGTAGGCGGGAAGAAGCAGCAGAGTTGGCTCAGGAGAGAAAGCACAAGATGGAAAAGAGGAGCTGCCTTTGGACCAAGCACAGATACTTCTTAGGACTGCATGCTCATGTTTTCAGTTTGTTCTCAACGTTAAGAAAGTATTTGTTCACAATAGCCCTCCTCCTTTAGGAAGTCAAACTATGGTGCCAGCAGCAGAAGGCAATGGAGCGTGGAGCTAAAGGAATAAACTCAAAAGGTCTGCCTCAGAGCCTCTGCAGTAGGGATGTGAGAGCCGGCTCACTCTGAGCTGGCCAGGTTTGGGTGGTCTGAGTTCAAACCAGACCGCCCTCCGGTTCAAAGAACCAGTTCACGGGCCAGGTTGTGTGTGGGGGGGGAGGTGGGGTATACTTGTAAAGGGGAATCCGGCAAGGATTTCCCTTTACAATTAAAGGGAATTCCCTACACTATTTATTATTTATTTTATTATTTTATTTTATTTTTTATTAATTTATATGCCGCCTGACTCCAAAGGCTTTAGGCAATTCACAACAATAAACACAACCAAAACAAAATAAGAGAAACTGTTAAAACAATTTAAAGTGATTTAAAACATGTAAAGGGGGGTGGGTGGGAAAGCAGTATTTGTTTTAATAATTAAGGTGGCTGGGATGGCGGAGGATTCCCCTTTAGAAGTATAGCCACCCCCCAGCCAGCCTGCCAGCTGGCTCAGCCTGGCTCGATGGCCGAACCAGACCAGACCCAATTCGACTGAGCGTGAATCTGGATTGGGCTGGGCTGGCTCAAATCCAGTCTGGATTCAAGCTGAACTGGCAAAACTGCAGTTCCATGCACATCCCTACACTACTGCTGCAAGTGCACTGTCTTTCAGAACTTAAACTGAGCAGCAATATGGCACAAGCTTGAAAATTTAAAAGTATACGAAAGCTACAGGAGCAATCAACCTGGAGGAACAAACCCTGTGGTTGTCTTTGGTAGACTACAGGAGGGGTTTACCATTGCCTCCTCTCGTGCAGTATGAGATGATGATGCCTTTCAGCATTTTCCTATAGCGCTGCTGTCCGATATAGGTGTTTCCCAAGTGTGGCAAACATGCCAGCAGGGATTCAAACGGGCAACCTCTAGCTTGCTAGTCAAGTCATTGCCCCGCTGCGCCATTTGGTGGGCTGAGAAGCATCTTAGCTCCCACATAAATATCAATTCTGAAATGAGAACACAGAATGAGGGAGAAATAATGGAAGAGCTGACTACACATTTAACATTAAAAAGCAACTCTTATGAATATGGAGCACTAACAGATTTTTTTAAACTGAAGATCAAATTGTTTTGGAATGTAATAGTTTAAAAAAAGTATGTGAGAAAAGGATCTGACCATAGACTCCTTCAGACGTTATGAAAAAGTCCCGCTGTAGCCATGTACAGCAGGGCGAACAGGGAAGATGTTCTGCCTCTGCCATGTGGCTCACATGCATCCCCTACTGCTCATGGTTTTGACGAGGCTTGTCTGAAGAGGGAAGAGCCCTCCCCATGATGGCAGGCAGATCCATGATTGTGAGTGTGGATCAATCCACGCTTGCAATCATGGATGTACCCACCATCATGGGGAGGGCTTTCCCCTCTTCATACAAGCCCTGTTGAACTGTGAATGGTGGGATGCATGGGTGATTGACATGGCGGGGGCAGAACTTCCTTCACCCTGCACCCTTCACAGCTGCAGTGGGGCTTTTGGATAACATCTGAATCAGGCTCTTGGCAAAAGGCAATTCATATATTCCAAGTGGGAGAACTAGTGGAAACTCAACTACACATTCTGGAGAACACAATACAGCTATGCAATTCAACAGGCTACTATGACTATATCAACAAAGAAGCAAGGGATCAGCCTCTTTGGAGAAAGAGCCACCAAAGAAAGAATCAAAGGAAACAGGGGAGAGAGAGAGAGAGAGAGAGAGAGAGAGAGAAATGTGGCAACCAATATAGCATGAAGGTGCCCAGCATTTGGGAAAGTATGTAGGTAGCTGCAGCAAATGTGCAGACGAAATAGGAAAATGCTAATTCCAAAAATAGGCTTTGCAAGTGAAATGAAATATCTTTTTCTAAATGTCATCAGAGGGAACACAAACAACCAAAGGATTGCATAACCAAGCTATCAGTGGCACCTATATCACATATAACTAAGATAGACTTTGGGATATAGGCAAATATGTTAGCAGAAATAGAACTACAGAGATGTGATGAACTAGTAAACACGAAGAAGTCAAATGTATCCCCAAATGACTTCAGTGGAGGAATTATCCCAATTTTAGGAGAAAGTACACTGTCTTTCGAGCTTAGGAAAATGTACTCAAGACAACAGACTAAATGAATGTGGTGTGAAAATAATAAAAAACAAAACAAAAATGTAAGCAGGAAAATACATCTATTAGTCACTACTTGATTACAGAGAGACTCCATTACACTATGGTAAGGCATCCACAGAACTACTATTGAAAAGGCTTATAAACACACACTTACCTGACATTAAACTAAAACAAAAGTGAAGAAATCATGTTTTTTAATATATATATGGCAAAAAAGAGAGAGAGATGTGAAAAATATTATAACAGGAACAAGATCACTTCCCCAGTAAGCAAGTAATGATGCAGAAAGAATTAATGGAAAGAAAGAATGGACATTAGCCTATCAAAGCAAGCGTGATCTAGGTAGAGTAATCCTGATCTTTCCTTGTGGTCACTAAGGAAGGTCACTAAGGAAGGTCAATTCTCTACAAGAATTGGAAGTGCTTGCTGAAAATCCCAAATGACCAGCACCTGAAAAAAATGTGTCCACATTTTCACCAAACAAAATACAACTAGTGGGCCTGGGTGCAGAGCATCTGCGCCTCTAGTTGGGCCCAGCCATCCCGCCGATGCCGGCATGCCCGGCTTTCTGGCTGGCCGACCGGCCGCTCCCCCGCCACCACCGTCCCCCCAGGCTAGGCTGGCCCACTGCCGCTTCCTCCATGTGGCCAGACCAGTGCCTGCTGCCGCCGCTGCCTCACCCCAGTGGGAGGGCCAGGGCCAGGCCATCCCACCGCTGCCTCCCACCTCCTCCTCCGGCTGGCGGGGCTTTTACTGCCATCCGCCCACCATCTGCCCACCTCCTTGCCCCGCCATTATTTCTCCCTGCTGCCTCCTCCTCTTTCTGGCCAGCAGGGCTTCACCTTCCATCCATCCACCTTTTCCGGCCAGTGGGGCTTCGTCCACCAGCTCTCCACCTCTGCTTACTGGCCACCGCCATTATTTGTCTCCGCTTCAGTGCTGGAACTCTTGCACACTCTAGAGCATCTGCACGTTAGTACTTGATTGCTCATTTTACCCTCACCTGAGCTGCACTCCTGATCCTCCTCCATCCTGTTGCTTCCATCCCCCTCATCCTTCTTGGTTGTGGCTGCAGCACTGCTGCCACCTATTAGCCAAGCTGCAGCCCCCTATCCCCAGAGACCTCCCCACTCTCACCCAAGCTGTGCTCCTGCTCCTGTTCCTCCCCCCGGGAACAGCAGCAGTGGTTGACTGGGCCGTTCCTTGCTGCTGCCACCACCATGGCCGCTCATTCCCCTCAGGCCGCTAACAGTCCCGGGCCTGTCCCTTGCCTGCCTGCCTCCCTCTGACAATGACCTTGGTAGCCCCAAACAGCAGCAGTGGTTGACTGGGCCCTTCCTTGCTGCTAGTGCTGCCATGGCCGCTTATTCCCCTCAAGCTGCTGGCAGGCTTGGGCCTTAACTGGCCTTAAATATCACAGGCTCCTCCTCCTGATGTGCATATGGAATCCCCACTGTCCAATCACCATGGTGCTTCTGCTCTCACAGGCTCCTTTCCCCTATCTGCCTATGGAATCCCCACTGCCCAATCAGGTGCTTCTGCGTGCAAACTCTGTCAGCCAATCGCCTCCTCCCCCTCTGTCAGCCAGTCGCCTCCTTTCTGCCACGTCCCCACGCATGGCCCGTCTTGGAGAATTAATAATACTGACAGAAAGGACTATGGACAGAAGGGTTGCCACATGTCAAGGATTAGGGATATGCAGAACTGTGAACTAGTCCACTGAGAACTGGGCTGGTCTGTGATTCAATTACGAACTACTTCCAACCAGTTTGACCTAACTGGCCCAGCCAGTGGGTTTGGCTGAAGCAGTTTGGGGACCTATGGTTCAGTCCAAGTTCAGTTTGAATTCAGACTGAACTGTGGCAAACGGTCCGTGCGCACCCCTAACCAGGATTAGCCTGGACAGTCAGTCCCCAGGAATCACACATCCTGCCCAGGATGTAGGAAAAGTGTCATCCTGGATATGAAATGTCCGGGAATTAGAGTGGGAAGATTGCTTTAACATATTGTAGCATTTTTCTGGTACATCTCTCCAGGCTTGAATTGTGGGTAAGTGGCCACAATTCAAAAGATTTGCTGAAGACAGCAATAGAAGCACCAAGTAGAAAGGGGGGGGGGATGTTCTGAGTCCACCTGTACTCAGTCATTTTATAAACAGTTATTAATCAAAGAAAACCCTCAATACAGGTTGAAACATGTGAAATAGCCACCATGCTCGACTGTCAAGTACCCTTTCCAATCCCAGTGGGAAAAAAGAAGGGTTTTAAAATTTGCACACACACCACTTTTTGATGATTGTGTCCAGGAATTCTGCTAACCCAAATAGTCAGCCTGTCCTGAGAATGGACAGCTCCACTGAAGGTCTACAATACAGTCACTGTGCAAATGTTTAGAAGTTCCTCAAAGGGTTTGCATGCAAACGATTCATCTTGTAATAAAAACCACTACTAAATTATTAAAATTGGCCTCTTTGTGGTAGCAACATGCAAATTGATCCTTAAAGCTAAATACAGATATTTATTCATATTTAAGATGCAGTGAGATTCTAATTGCCACGTGGTTCTTGAAACTGGCTAGGGATGTGCAAACAGGTTCGATGTTGAACGTATTTTATGTCAAACTGGTTTGGTTCAACAGTTTGGGGTCAAACCAAACCACTCCCTGTTCGATCTGACCCCGGGCAGAAAATGCCCCCCATGCTGTTCAAGGGGTTTGCGAGTCAATTAAAAATATTTTTAGTACTTACCCCCTCTGGGTAAGTACTAAGTAAATACTTTTTTTAGTAATTACTCCCTCCAGGGTTTTTTTTTAGTACATACCCCCTCCGGGGGGCTTCTATGAAGCCACAGGGAGGTCTGTGAAGGTTCCCCCTCCCCGTGCCGGCCTTCCTCGTGGCAAAAATAGCTGAGTGCGGGCATTCTTCAGCCCTTTCTGGGCCTTTCCCCTATCATGGTGGCCATTTTGGAGCCGCACATGCACAATGGGCCCCTGCATGGCCAAGTCATGATCCAGGCCTCCAAAATAGCCACCACGAGGGGGGAAAGGCCCAGAAAGGGCCGAAAAACATGAAAACTGGGCAATTTTTGCCACAAGACAGCCTGGCGGGGGGAGGGAGAGCCTCGCGGACCCCACCGCAGCCTTGGAGAAGCCCCCCAGAAGGAGTAAGTACTTTAAAAAAAAATGACTTGCACCCCCCCCACCCCAAACCAAACTGAATTCAAGGGGGTTCAATGGGTGGGGGTGGGGAAACCAAACTGGCCCAGTCCTGTTCAGGTCCTGTTCAGACTCAAACCAATTCAGGCCAGCCAGTTTTGTGCACACATCTAAAAGTGGTGCACAATAAAATATACAACACAAAAAAACTCCAGTTAGAAACACACACACACACTGCTGCAATTCAAATCCCATTTGAAGTCCAACTTAAAAAGAAAGCCATCACTTAAGAATTCCGAAGTCTGGCAGAACAGATACGTTTTTGCTCATCGTCTACAGGCTTCAGTGGAACAGGCTAAATGACTGATTCTCTCTTGGGAGGGAGTTTCACAATACAGGAGCTGTGTGCTAAATAATTATGTTCAAATAAGCAGTAGGCCTTTAAGTTCCGGATACTGGAGGCAAACAACGGGATAGTCATAACCTTCATGCCTCACTTATGAGCTTCCCAGAAGCATTGGCCTTGCTGCTCTGGGAAAATGTATCCAGTTGGGCAGTTCTTATGTTATGACAGAGGCTGTGACAAAGCAGCCCTGTTAGCTCACCCTGACAACACCCTTAGTGAGGTAGCAGGAATTCAAAACAGCCAAATGCCTGGTTACTTGCCCAGTCAGAGGGCACAAGTAGGGCTTCTCAGTGTCCTCTACCTTGTCCCCTTGCTTTCCCCTTAAATCTCTACACCACCATTCAGAGAGGGTTGGCATTTCCCCCGGATTTCCGGATACTTCATGGATTTTAGGCATGTCACCTGGCACCTGTTCAGCCCATTCGCTAGCCTGGATTCCCAGTTTTCATTCTGGAGAAAAGAATAAAGAAAAAGAAAAAGCTAAGCTCTAGCCCTTGTAGAAACTGAGATATGGAACAAAATATGGGGCAAAATATGCAGGCACTGCTCAATTCTGCTCAATTGCTGGACTTAGAGAAAGGCAGGAAGCTGGCTGGAAGAGGCTCACAATAAATAAGCCCTCTAAGGAATGTTGCCCTTGGTTTTTTTCAGCAGGAGATGCCTAGAGGGGAAGTTAAGTGGATAGCTTGCATTTTGATATAAACCACTGCCTACCTGTATATTTTAATTTGCTATATCTAATTTAGTGTAAATCACTGCTTACCTCTGTATTGTAATTTGTAAGGTTTTTGGCTTTATAGTGCAATCCTATGAATGCCTACTTAGAAGTAAGCACCGCAGGCTTTCTCCCAAGTAGGTGCAGCGGGAAAGTAACTTGCCTAGGGAGCAAGAGGTTGCTGGTTCGAATCCCCACTGGTATGTTTCCCAGACTATGGGAAACACCTATATTGGGCAGCAGCGATATAGGAAGATGCTGAAAAGCATCATCTTATACTGCACAGGAGATGGCAATGGTAAACCCCTCCTGTATTCTACCAAAGACAACCACAGGGCTCTGTGATCACCAGGAGTTGACACCAACTCAACAGCACAACTTTAAGTGTGTATAGGATTGCAACCTTAATTGAAAAGTACAGTGAGTGCCCTCCCATTCCTGCTATTAATGTCAAACTTTACTGTAGTCTTCATTTATTTTCTATAGATTGTGTGTGTGTGTGTGTGTGTGTTTATTTTGCTTTAAACGACCATGAATTCTCCCTTCCCCCTGCTTGTTTCTAGCCGAAACTTCAGAATACTTTAGAAAATATTGTAAACAAAATGAGTCATTATGGTATTACGTTTTATGTGCTGATCTCAGGATGTCAAGGCTCAAGCGTACTGAATGCTTTAATCCCTAGTGCCAGTTTTGTAGGGTCAACAGTAGAATTTAGTGGTGCAAATGCACTCAGCACTGCTCCTCAGCATGAGCTTTGATTTGGTATCTTCATAAATAGCACATTCAGGTACTGTAAAGGAGATTGAAGTGGTAGTCTGCAGCTGGCGAGGAATCCATTATAGCATTGCACGTAGCTAATTAGACAAGGTTAAAAACTGAACTTGAATATTGTAATTAGAAAGTGTTGGGATGTAAAGTCTGAGTGCTTAATGCTGCATGAAATGGTCAGGTAAAAAGATTCTCTCCAAACATTGTTGGTAGAGATACAGAGCAGATACAAATCAACTGGACCGTGCATTGAATATGGCAACCCTACATTCAGAATCTTCTTTAAATTGAGTGTGCAACATATTACCTAAAAGTTGTGTCAGTTTTCATTATTTGAGAACCTCTAATTTAAATCTTCCTTTTGTTTTGATACTTTAGTTTCTAGATGTGGGAGTGTTGGAGATACAGCTCCTGAGCCCTGATGGCATCGACTCTTAGCACCAGCAACCCTATTGACCATTAGGGACACTAGAGGTAGAGATAGTGAGCAAGGGAATCTTCTCTCTGACTTCACTTTCTCTGTTCTACTTCCACTTTGTTAGCCTGATGGTCTCAGGTTTCATTCTCTCACCTGAGAGACAAACTTCCTCTTCCTCCTTCCCCTTCCTGATTGAGCAAGTAGCTAGAGATAGCCCTTTCCTATATCTCTGGTACATTCCCTAAATAAACTACTTTACTTATAACTTTAACTTCATGTCTCCAGACAATATTAATTAGCAGTTCTCTCCTTACTTGTGCACTTCTGCTGCAAGTGGAATTGATAAATGATCTCCCCTCCAAATCTCTATTATTGTAATTAATTATTATTATTATTATTTTACATTTTATATCCCACTCTTCCTCCAAGGAGCCCAGAGCGGTGTACTACATACTTAGGTTTCTCCTCACAACAACAACCCTGTGAAGTAGGTTAGGCTGAGAGAGCGTGACTGGCCCAGAGTTACCCAGTTAGTTTCATGGCTGAATGGGGATTTGAACTCGGGTCTCCCCGGTCCTAGTCCAGCACTCTAGCCACTACACCACGCTGGCTCTCACCCGCTCTAATGGGGAGAAGATGGTTCTCACTTCAGTTTCTGTAAAAAGAGATAAAACTTTTACTCTGATGAAACAATTAAGAATAAACATACGATAATTACAAATTTCCTGTCAGCAACCTGAGCATTGAATTTATAGTACAGTGTTATACTGTAGAGCAGGGATTCTCAACGTGTGGGTACCCAGATGTAATTGAACTTCAACTCCCGTAATTCCCAGCCAAAGGCCACTGGAGCTGGGGATTATGGGAGTTGAAGTCCAATAACATCTGGGGACCCACACGTTGAGAAACCCTGCTGTAGAGTACAGTAGAGAATGTAGGGCTATTCACATGACCATGTGTGGATAGAAAGGTGGGGGGCAGGATTCAACCTACCTTCCAAGGCAGGGTTCAACCTACCTTTCCCCAGGCAACCATTTCGAGCCCCTCTGGCGACCAGCGGTGCCGAGAGCAGCACAGGTAAACAGCGGCCTAAACAGGACTCATTGTCCTGGCCTCTGAGAATCCCACAGTGCACCATGCACCAAGTGCAGTGCCCTGGGGGATTCCTCCAGGGGACAGGCACTCTAGGTGCCCATCTCTGTGTCAGCACAAGCAGCTCGTGCTGACACACAGGCCCTAGAGTGCATTTGTATGCTTAACCTTGGCTAAGAACCAGGCTTTGGTGCTGGGTTTAGCGCTGCAGTGCCGCCAGGATCTGTGTGGATCCCGGCGGTTGAATGAATGAATGGATCTTCGTGGACCATGGCAGTTCTCATAGGCAGACCAGCCCAGGCCTGGCTGCTTAAGCCTTGGCTTGGCTGCCCATGAGAGCAGCCTCTAGGTCCTGTTCTTTAGTGTCCACTAAGGCTGGATTCATACAATCACAAGGATCCTGGTTAAAAAGTCAGTCAGGATTAGTGAGCACAGAGGAACTGGTTGTATGAACCCAGAATTTCAGGGCAACCAGGATTGCCCTGATTGAATCCTGGTTATCTGTCCTGGTTAAATGCTGGCTAACTGGAGCAGTTTGACCAGAATTGCCCTGAAATTCTGGGTTTACACAATCAGCTCCCCTGGGATCACCATGGTTTTTGTGACTGTGTGTGTGACAAAATGGGGTTTTCTCTTATTCTAGAATTTCAATTAGAAACCATTTGTATTTATGCTTGCAGTCATTTATAAAGTTATTCTGGCAGTTTGGACTGAATGTAATAAAGACAGCAGAAGCACTATGGGGATTGGGCAGTGCTGATTCCATATGCAGATCGGGAGAAGGAGTCTGTGACAGTTAAGGCCAGTTAGAATGAAACTGTTACTGGCTGATAGATGTGTTTTATGTAGCTCTGTGAGAAGGGGGGAAAGTGTTACCTTTAGTTCAAAGAATCCTTGATTGTTGCTTATCCTGGGTGGTATCTTTTACTGCCAAGTCCCACATGAAGACAGAATAATTGTTGTGCCAAAACAACACAACTAGCCGGATATTCTTGAGGTATCAGGGTGAGTGCTGAAAGGTTCCTCAAGGGGTGGCAGTGGCTGATTATCCAGCTACAAATGTCTCAAAACCTCATGTTGAGGCATTACATTGTGAACCCAGCCTCTAAGCCAAACAGAGGGATTATTTAGCCCATTTGGAATTATTTTAGTTATTGCTGTTATCTTCTAAACCAGGGCTGCTCAGCTTCGGCCCTCCTGCAGATGTTGGCCTACAGCTCCCATAATCCTTAGATCTTGGCCACTGTGGCTGGGGATTATGGAAGTTGTAGTCTAAAAACAGCTGAAAGGCTGAAGTTGAGCAGCTCTGTGCTAAGTCCTATATTTTATACAACAGCCTAGTCTTCCCTGACCACAACTGTTCTTCCATTTCCTGCCTTTTCCTCTCACTGACTAAAAACCCATTGAATTGCTTGATTAAAATCTCCACTGCTCAACTAGCTGCCAACACCAACTTTCTCCCTCCCCACACCCCCAGATTCCTACAGGGGATTCTCTGCATATATATATAGGATCTAATCAACAATCAACTATATAACTCCCTTTGTTTTATTCTCAGAACAACTTTGCGAATAGGGCTGAGAGGGATTCCTGACTGCAACCTTGTAGAAGCCACTGCCAGTCTGTGTAGACAATACTGAGCTAGATAGACGAAGGGTCTGACTTGGTATGTGGCAACTTCCTATGTTCCTATGTAATGTTCCTATGTTCCTAACATTTTGGAAGACACATTTTAACATTTTTATACCCATTTTTACCAGATTACCATCCATTTTATCACAGTCCGCCTTTATTTAAACATGCCAAGGTTCAAGAAGATTTACATAAAATGCAATAAAATAGTATAGACTATGGCTAAAACTATAAACATTTTTTTAAAAAAACTACAGTAAAACAACAAAATCAGCAAATTCAGTAGCTAACACATAATAATCCAGAGTAGCCTCTGCCCTATCATCAGTTTCCAAAAGTCACCCAGAACAGCAGGCCTTACAAGCCTTTCAAGGGGGTTTAAGGGAGGAGCTGGTCCTGACCTCCATAAGAAGCCGTGCCTGAGCATTGGGGCAGCTGCCCTAGAGGCTCTAATATCGTCTGTGAAGGAGTGGGCAAGCTGATCCTCCAAGTGCTGAAATGAAATTAGTCTCTCACTGACAGAGCAGTTTGGAGAACCGCACCATAAATTCTTTAATTAAGGACCAAACATTTCATATCAAATATTGTGGAGAGCGGTATGCTACAGAGAGAGGCCTGCTGTCTCTGAGAATGAGTTATAAATACTATGTGCTAATTCTGAAGACTTTATTCTTGGAAGGAATGTGAACAGCGTGACAGGACTCTGCAGAAAGGAGCATATTCTTGAAACACTGGAGAGCTCTGCATTGCCAAGATCACTGTAAGATTTTTCTTAAATGCAGATTGCTATATGTGAATAAAAATGCCAGTGTCATCTGTGATTAGCATTCAGTTGTATTCATGTGAGGCCAAGGGAAACATAGCCATCAGTTAATTTTCATATCAAGAGTCCTTTTATTCTACACCCACCACATCTAAACAGTGGTTATCAAAATATATGCAGTCCCCAATACCCTACTGTATACATTTGGCTAGTGCAGTTAGTTGAATCAGCTGAGAAGTGGATCAGCTGAGAGTGGATCATGTTTGGAAAATGAAATGAAAGAAGAAATGTGTGGCAATATTTTGAGAATTGAACAGTTTTTAAAAAGCTTTTAAAAACATTATATATAGATAGATAGATAGATAGATAGATAGATAGATAGATAGATATATCAGTATTAAAAATTGAAAAAGCTTCCTCTTATGGCTACCAAAGGCATCCCAATTTGAGGGGGCAGGGAATGGAAGGTCACTACTCAGATATACTCACTCCACATTCTCACATGTCAATTTGATTGTGAGGTTTGGCACTAAAGGCCAATTTGCAGAACCCCTTCCACATAGTGCCATGTGAGTTACACAGTGCATGATGACCATTGTAACCATTGCACATCAGGTGATTCTCAATGGGGACATCAGTAATAATTAACACATTTTTCTGAAAAGCAGCTTGTCTGTCACTGCTGTGCTTTTCTTCAGTGCATAGAATCAGTCTGCAGTGGCTCATTGAGTGGCTTCCTAACAGATTACCAGATTCTAGGGATGTGTAAACAGGTTCAAGTTTGAACCGGTTCAAATTCAAACTAGTTCAGTTTGAAGGTTCAAATTTGAACCAAACCTGGCATTGCACTGGCAATGCTGGTCTGAGTTCAAACCAAACATGCCTGGTTCATTTTGAACCAGTTTGAAGGCTTGAGCCTCCATTTTAGGTGCTATCCTCCATTTTGTGTCACTTGTGCTGCTTGATTTCATTTGCCGAGCTCATGCTTCCCTGATTGGCCAGATGAGTCTGGCTCTCTGGTAGGCTCTGCAGTTCCTTGGGAACTGGCACCCTATAGGCCAGGGAGGGAGGAGTGGGGCTCCAAAAGGAGGGAGTTTCAAGTTTTATTTAAAGGCAAACCTCTGGCCTTGCAGAATCTCTCTTGCCGTAGTCCTTGGCTTGTTGTGCTGGCTGCTGCTTCTGCTGGTGAGAGACAGAGTTGACCGACAAACTTGTGTGCTGTGTTTGTTCCCTGGCCTTCAGTCCCCCCACCTGCTCTGCCTGTTTTTTCTGCTTCCCCTACTCTCCTCTGCTTTAAACCATTCTCCCCCTGGTTTGAGTGTGTTTATATGTGTGTGTGTGTGTGTGTGTTTGCTTCTGCTGCTGGTTTCCCTCCTTCCCCTGAGTGAGTGACTGTCCCTCTCCTGCTCTGGGCCAGGGTGGGTGGATGGCCCTTTGCCCTGAGAGGCCTCTCTGGCCTATTTCCCTAACCACCAATGTCCCCTCACCTTGTTTGCTTCTGTGGTGGCTGCTGCTTTTAATTCTAGGTGGAGTTGAGATTAGATTAGAGTCCTCAGCAGAGCAGCTGCCAGTTGTTTTGTTTTGGGGTTTTTTTTGGGGGGGGGGTGTCTTGTTTTCTCTGGAGCAGGTGCTTTTCATTTTTAAAAATTTTCTTGCTGGGCTTAGCACACTGCCTGCTCCAGAGTACTTGACCAGCACCTCCCCTCTGTCTTCTTTCCCTCCCTCCCATCCCCCCATTGCCTATTCCTCACAGCCCTTTTCCCCACCACCAGCTTTTTATTTTAAGTTAAGTGGTTATTTTAATTTGTTTGGGTGGGTGGGCAACTGAAAGGCTGCTCATTCTGCCCTCCCCTTGTCCTAGCTGTGCCCGCCTGCTGCTAGCCTGCCACTGGTCAGGAAAACCTTCCCCCCCACAACTAGTGTGTGGGGCAGAAGATCTTCTGGACAACGGAGGGGGGGGTCCTTTTGTTGTGGTGCCCCCTTTGTCCCCTTTAGTTTTCCTTAAATACGTCCTCCTTTCTTGTTTGGTTGTGGGGAGGTATATTTTAGGTTGTCTTGTTTTCACAGGTTGTTTCTTATTTTTTTCAGGTTCCCCCTTAGTTGCATTGCATTGAATTGTTGTGGGTGGGTAGGGTTTTTTTAAATCCCCCCTCAATTTTTCACATTTGTTCTAAAAAAAAATTAAAAGCTCCCTGGGTAACTTTGGAAATGTCTGAGTGCCATGCAGCGAGCACAGCTCACAGCAGGGTGGCAGGCAGAGGTAGGAGGAGCCCCCAAGCTGGTGCAGGAGGCCAGGGTGGGGGGCAGGGAAAATGTCATGGGGTCCCACAGGTTCCCATTGGTGAGTTCTTTGCCCCAGGTGAGACAGTGGTGTGAAGGCACTCTTATCCGGAGGAGCCTGCCGCTGCCGAGCCAGGTCTAGGACCAGTGGCGGGTCCACTGGGTGCACCACCGGGGATGCTGCACCATGTGCAGCCTGGTGTGTGTGTGTGGGGGGGCTCTCCTGCCAGGCAAGCTGCTCCTGTGGTGGGAATGGAGGGCAGGGGATGGCTGGCAGTGCAGCCAGATTTCCCCTCCCTCTTGCGGCCCCTCCAATGCTCCTCTCACCACTCAGTGGGGGCCCCCCTGATGATGCCCATGTTGTGGTGGAATCCAGTTCTGGGTCCTCCCAGTCTGGCTCCAAGGAGGAAGGGACTGCTGCAGAGATGGAGGTGCCCCTCCTCTAATGAAGCCACCCTCCTTCTTCCACACAGTGGGGAAGGGGGGGTGATGGTGGCAGATGACTGCCAGCAGCCCCACTAGGTCCTCTGTCACCCAAAAGGCCCAAGATGGCATCCAGGTTGTCGGAGGCCACCCAGAGCAGCTATCTATGGTGGCATTTTGAGATCCCTCAAGGTGCCCCAACCACTGCTTGCTGTGTCCACTGCAGGGCACTGGTCAGTCAGGGCAAGGTTGCTAAGCATCTGGGGATGACCTCATGTGGCGACACATGCGATGGTGTCACCCGGATCTCAGGAACATAGGAAGCTGCCATATACTGAGTCAGACCATTGGTCTATCTAGCTCAGTATTGTCTTCACAGACTGGCAGTGACTTCTCCAAGGTTATGGGCAGGAATCTCTCTCAGCCCTATCTTGGAGAAGCCAGGGAGGGAACTTGAAACCTTCTGCTTTTCCCAGAGTGACTCCATCCCCTGAGGGATGATCCGCTTGTGATCCACTTGTGGAACTCTCTGCCACAGGATGTGGTGACAGCCAACAACCTGGATGGCTTTAAGAGGGGTTTGGATGACTTCATGGAGGAGAGGTCTATCAATGGCTACTAGTCAGAGGGCTGTGGGCCACCTCCAGCCTCAAAGGCAGGGTGCCTCTGAGTACCAGTTGCGGGGGAGTAAATGGCAGGAGAGAGGGCACGCCCTCAACTCCTGTCTGTGGCTTCCAGCGGCATCTGGTGGGCCACTGTGCGAAACAGGATGCTGGACTAGATGGGCCTTGGGCCTGATCCAGCAGGGCTGTTCTTATGTTCTTATGGGAATATCTTTCAGTGCTCACACTCCTAGTCTCCCTTTCATATGCAACCAGGGTGGACCCTGCTTAGCTAAGGGGTCAAGTCATGATTGCTACCACAAGACCAACTCTCCTTGACTCCATCTCCTTGACTCTGCTGGCAGTGCTACTGCGCCTAGTGTGCCTGCGACTAGTGCTGACAAGGACAGTGTGCCAGCTTCCATCAAGCAGAGCATGCTGCCAGTCAAGCAGTGGATGCAGTCGTTGGGCAAGAAGTGTCCTGATCTCTTCACCCACCTCATAGGGGAAATGATGGCCACTGACGACCAACTATTTCAGTTGGTCAAGAACCCCAGCTTCCACCAGTTACTCCAGATGCTAGCGGCCGACTACATCATCCACTCAAGGACCACATTCAGCTGGAAAGTGGTCCCCTACGCGAGATGCAGGGAGCTCATGTCAGCCATGCTGCATGCAGCACCTGCTGGCACCAGCGTGCATTTCACCACTGATCTCTGAAACACTGAGTGGAATGCACGCTGCTTTCCTGACCCTAACTGCTCACTGGTGGGGCCCGGAAAGAGAAGGGACCTCCTGTGCTGACTCTGGCTCCAGTGGGTCCCACACTGCATTTCGGCACAGGTGTGTCATCTTGCACGTGGAAACCTTGGATGTCAAGCACACCAAGGAGGAGGTGGCAGCCATACTCAGCCACCAAATTGAGGAGTGGATAGGCGGGTTGCCACACCTCGCCTGGGACTTCATTGCAACAGACAATAGCTCCAACATCACGGCAGTGGTAGAGTCAGTGTCGGAGTATGTTAACATCCACTACATGGCACACACTCTCCATGTGGCTGTCAGTGATATCCTTGGCCTCAAGGAGGCAAAGGCATCCAGGGAACAGGGCCGCCCCATGGTAGGTGCTGTTGCCGCCACAGCTACACTTGTGGAGAAGTCCTGCAAGATTGCAGCTCACTTCCACTGGAGTGAGAAGTCCAGGCACCCGCCTTGGGTGTGTGCAATGTATCCAATGCAGACAGGAAGTTCATGTCCGAGATGGTATTGACACTCAAGCCCTTCCTGTTTGCCACAAACAGCTTGTGTGCCAACACCACTCCTTTGAGTCAGGCCCTGCCCATGGATCTTCTTCTGGAGAAGCTGATGTGTGGATCTCACTGACCATGCCAGAGGGGTATGCTCTGGCCGGAAGGCTGAGGACCGGGGTTGTCGACAGGCTGGTAGATGAGTTGAATGACAGGGAGGAGTATGTCCTGTCTTGTTTCTGCGATCCAACCATCAAGGGCAATGTCGTTTGCATGGATGACTTGCCCAGGTGGAGGGACCTCCTGGTCGATAGAGTTAGGGAAGAGGAGGTCATTAGGATAGGCAGAGACCAGGAGGGTGGTGATGGTGTGCCCCTGAGTGTGCATGACCCACACCTAGCAACAGCAGTGCGGGTAGCCCTTCAACTCCCACCCCTTCTTCTTTGCAGTCTAGCGGCGCAGCATCCCAGGCAGCAGCACCAAAGCAACAGGCTGTTCCTCCTGCCAAATCAGCCCAGTGATTTCAGTGGGTGTACCTTGGTGCTTTGCTCAGTTTGTGAGAGGCTCGGCCTACCAGGCCCACCAGTTTTGTGCAATGTATTGCACAGTACTTGGAGGAGCCTGTGGAGGAAGACCCTGAGAATGGACCGCGCACAGTTCTGGGCAACCCACCGCCAAGTCTGGCTGGACCTGGTGGTGGTTGCTGAGCACCTCCTCTCCTCCCCACCAACCAGCGTCCAGAGCAAGCGGGTATTTTCACATGCTGGCGGCATGGTAACACCCGCTCAGTCCTCATTGGACCCTGGCTTGGTTGAGTAGTTGGTCGTCTTCAAGATCAACCTCCCCCTGCTGGGCTACCCTGAGCTAAACGTTGAACTGGGCAAGTGATTGGCCCATGGTTGACCCATGGTGCCAGTCACCTGCCCGGCAACAGCTTCTGCTCATCCCTCCCCTCTCCCTTCTTCAGCTGTGCCATGTTGCAGCGTGCCTGCCAGTGCTGTGACATGACAACTGGACCTACACCCCCCACTGGCATAACCCGATACTGAACTAGCCCCTGGTTCCACCTGACCAGAACAACGGGTGTGTGTGTGTGTGTGTGTGTGTGTGTGTACACCAACGCTAGGTGTTTGTGCCAGTGCATAAACCCCACTGGCTTGGAGCTCTCTGGGGGAAGTTGTGGCACAAACTGCCGTGCCCCCAAATGCACTTTGGGGTGCCCAGGCACATCCCAAAGGGGGTATGGGGCTGCCTCAAATCCCCATTATTCTCTATAGGAGAAATTCAGAAATGGGAAAAATCTTCAAAAATTCATTAGAAATCACAGGAGTATCCTATTGCTTTGGGATTCGGTGGGTGGTAGGGAACCCTGGTTGCCTACCACCCACCCCTGCTTTGTGCCCCTAGGTGTTCAGCATATGGATTAATGGGCCAGTTCAAGTCCTCATTATACGCTATGTAGAACCTTTTAGAACTGGTTCAAATTGGGTTTGAATTCAAACCAAACTGGGGCGGGGGGAAGGGAGTTTGAGTAAAACCAAAACCAAACCTACCCAACCTGGTTTGAAGCTGGTTCAAATTCAAACAGGCCAAGCTGGTTTTTGGTGGATCTGGTACTGTTAATCTGGGGTTTCTGCAAATGAAAGGGGGGGAAAGTGATCTGCTATATCAGAGCTACATCAGGCATACAAGACTAGTGAGTGGACAAAAGCACCTGTGAGGGCCTGTCATATCATCTTCTGTACCTCACAAGGCTTGCTACTCACTGGGCAGCCCTGCAGTAGCAACCCTGGTGCTTCTATTGCCCTCATCTGACATCTCCACAGAAGGACAGTGTGGGGTCCACTCCATGTGGGGAAGAAGACAGAAGGAGAACAGCTTGGGTGGGGCACTGACTGACTGCTGTCTTTGCCCCTGCCCCACCTTTCCTCAGGTGTGTGTAACATCTCCTTGGGCTGCTGCTGGGGCTTTGGCTGCTGCTGCTGCTGCTGCTGCTGCTATATAGGGCAGGCTAGCCCAAGGGCTCTCATCCTTGTGGCTCTCTGCTGTGGGGCGAGCTGCCTGAGGACCAGAAGATCTCTCTCCTTCCGCCCTGAAGAGCCATCTTCTCACAATTAAGAAGTCAGCAGGAGACTACGCAAGCCTGGTTTTGTTTTGTTTTTAATTAAGCCAAGAAGCCGTGGTGGGTTAGTCTGGGGAGATGTGTCTGGGGGAGCAAAAAAGTGGGTCTGGAGCGGGGGCGGCAATATCACAGGTAGCGGGCAGAGGGAGGTATGGCGGTGGGAGTTGGGCAGGCCGTTACAGGGGAAAACGGTCCAGGCAATTGAGGCCTGTTCCTTTTTCCGGCCCCTCTCCCAACTCTCTGACCCTAGGGAGCTCTGGGAACACTCCTTCGAGGATTAGGGTGCTGCTGCTGAATGCCAGGTCAGTTAACGCAAAAACATCTCTCATCCACGATCTGATTGTGGATGAGTGTGCTGACCTGGTATGTGTGACGGAGACCTGGTTGGATGCGTTGGGCGGGGTCGGTCTCTCTCAGCTTTGTCCTCCAGGTTTCCAGATCGTGCAGCAGCCCCACCTCGAGGGTCGGGGAGGAGGCGTTTCAGTCATCTTTCGAGAGACCCTCCCCGTTTCCAGGTGCCCGGTCAGGCAATCTCAGAATTTCGAGTGTTTGTCCTTGAGGGTGGGCCTCCGAGATAGGCTGGGGATTCTGTTGGTGTGCCGACCACCCCGCTGCACTTCAGTCTCCCTACCTGAGCTGGCGGGGGTGGTCTCGGAGGTGGCCTTGGGTTCCTCCAGGCTTATTGTTTTGGGGGATTTCAATGTCCACGCTGAGGCCCCCCTAGTGGGTGCGGCTCAGGATTTCATGGCCTCCATGGCAACCATGGGCCTGTCTCAATTGGTATCGGGCCCTACCCACGTGGCGGGACACACTCTGGATCTGGTTTTTGCCGACCGGGAAATAAATGATCTGGAGGTGGGGGAATTTGAGACCACTCCCTTGTCATGGACAGATCATCACCTGGTGGGGTTTAGTTTGACTGCTCTGTCTGCCCTCTGCAGGGGTGGTGGGCCGATTAAGATGGTCTGCCCCCGGAGGCTTATGGATCTGCTTGGATTCCAGACGGCCCTCGGGGAGTTTCCAGTGTCCAGAGCTGGTGACCCTGTCGACGCCTTGGTTGATCTCTGGAATGGAGAGATGGCCCGGGCTGTTGACACGGTTGCCCCCAAGCGCCCTCTCCGGCTTAGTGGAGCCCGTTCCGCTCCTTGGTTTTCCTCGGAGCTTAGGGCGATGAAGCAACTCGGACGACGGCTGGAGCGACGCTGGAGGAAGAGTCGTCACGAATCCGATCGAACACGGGCTAGAACCCATTTTAGGGACTACGCCGTGGCGGTGGGGGCGGCGAAGAAACATTTTTTCTCTGCCTCCATTGCGTCTGCTCAGTGCAGGCAAACAGAGCTGTTTCGTGTGGTGAAAACATTGCTCCACACATCCCCCCGGACAATGGGGGAGGAGCCATCTACAGCTCTTTGTGATCGGTTTGCCTGTCACTTTGCAGATAAAGTCGCTTGCATCCGTGCTGACCTGGACTCCAGAGTTTTGGCAGTTCCGGCAGACGTGCCTTTGGTACCATCTGGTCCCGTTGTGTTGGATTCTTTTCGGTTGGTGCGGCCTGAGGATGTGGACAAGATCCTGGGCAGTGTGCGGGCGACTTCGTGCGCTCTTGACCCTTGCCCTTCATGGCTAATAAAAGCTGCCAGGGAGGGGACAGGCAGATGGCTGGAGGTGATGGTTAATGCTTCATTAAGGGAGGGCAGGATGCCATCGTGCCTTAAGGAGGCGGTGGTAAGACCTCTATTAAAAAAGCCCTCCCTTGATTCCTCCAGCCTGGACAACTATAGACCTGTGTCTAACCTGCCCTTTTTAGGCAAGGTGATGGAGCGTGTGGTGGCGTCCCAGCTGCAGAGGGTCTTGGATGATACGGATTATCTGGACCCTTTTCAATCTGGCTTCCGCCCCGGGTATGGGACTGAGACTGCCTTGGTCGCTCTAGTGGATGACCTACGCCGGGAACTAGACAGGGGGAGTGCGTCCCTGTTGGTTCTGCTGGACCTCTCGGCGGCGTTCGATACCATCGACCATGGTATCCTTCTGGGCCGCCTCTCGAGTATGGGAATCGGAGGCACTGCGTTGCAGTGGTTCCGGTCCTTTCTTGAGGGGAGGGTCCAGAAGGTGGTGCTGGGGGACTACTGCTCGGCCCCGTGGCCGTTGGCCTGTGGGGTCCCGCAGGGTTCGGTCTTGTCCCCCATGCTGTTTAACATCTACATGAAGCCGCTGGGAGAGGTCATCCGGGGATTTGGACTGAGTTGTCCGCAATATGCGGATGACACTCAGCTCTATCTCTCCTTGTCATCTGATCCTAGGGAGGCGGTGGATGTCCTGAACCGGGGACTGGAGGCCGTGATGGGTTGGATGTGGGCTAACAAACTGAAATTGAATCCGGATAAGACGGAGGTGCTGTTGGTCAGTAGGAGAGCCAATCGGGATGTGGAGATTCTACCAGTTCTGGATGGGGTTGCACTCCCCTTGAAGGAACAAGTACGCAGCTTCGGGGTACTACTGGACCCGGCTCTGCTCTTGGAAGCTCAGGTGGAGGCGGTGGCCAGGGGTGCCTTTGCACGGCTTCGGCTGGTGCGCCAGCTGCGTCCCTTTCTCGAGAAGGCAGATCTGGCCACAGTTACCCACGCCTTAGTCACGTCATGGCTGGATTACTGTAACGCGCTCTACGTGGGGCTGCCCTTGAAGAATATCCGGAAACTGCAGCTAGTGCAAAACACGGCAGCGAGGGTGTTATCCAGAGCTGCCCATTGGGAACATATCACCCCCATTTTGAAAGAGCTGCACTGGCTACCGGTTCGTTTCCGGGTCCAATTCAAGGTGCTGGTTTTGACCTTTAAAGCCCTAAACGGTTTGGGCCCAGGGTATTTGAGGGACCGCCTGCTCCCAAGGGTTGCTGCCCGCTTGACGAGGACATCTGAGGGGGCCCTGCTCCGGGTGCCGACAATGAGAGAGGCCCGGCTGTCGTGTACTCGGGACAGGGCCTTCTCTGTTGCTGCCCCCAGACTCTGGAATGCTCTCCCGGTGGTCATTCGCTCCTCGGACTCCATCATGGCTTTTAGAAAGCTTGTAAAGACTTGACTTTTTACCCAGGCTTTTACATAATCGTTTTTACTGCTGCTTCTGGGTGTTTTTATTTCTTGTATTGTTTTATGCCTGTTTTTATATGTTTTTATACTCTTAGCATGTTGTTTTTATTGTGTTTTTATTGTATGTTTTTAACTTTTGTAAACCGCCTTGGGGCTATATTTTAACGAAAGGCGGTATAAAAATGCAAAAATAAATAAATAAAATAAAAATAAAATGATGTTGTTGTTGTTGTTGTTGTTGTTTACACAGTCAGACAAGTGTTATTGACTGGTTTGTTTTATCCAGACATCGAGTTCTTCCCAAGGACCTGGAATGGTTGGATTTTATTATCAATGTTGTTGCTGTTGCTGTTGTTTACATTTATATCCCGTTCTTCCTCCAAGGAGCCCAGAGCTGTGTACTACATACTGAAGTTTCTCCTCACAACAACCCTGTGAAGTAGGCTAGGCTGAGAGAGAAGTGACTGGCCCAGAGTCACCCAGCAAGTATCATGGCTGAATGGGGATTTGAACTCGGGTCCCCGCAGTCCTAGTCCAGCACTCTAACCACTACACCACAGTGTTAAGCAGCGTTTCACAGCGGAATCTCCGAGTCCATTAAAGCTGCCAGTGAGCCACTGTGCAAGCTGCCACTAGGCACAGATTAATGTTTTGTGTATCCTGGGGTACCTTCTTGATCCATGCTGGGCAAGAGTAAGGCCAAGTAGGTAATGGTGAGGTCCAACAAGCTTAGCTAAAGCTCTGCTTGAACCAAGTATTCACCTTCAAACACTTCCTAGAATCCTCTGCAATGTACAGAGCTTCTGTATCCTTCTCCCCCATAATGGGAACTGAGGCAATCCCCTCAGGAAAATCTTTGCGGGGGGGCCATTCTTGGGAGTGCAGAATGCACTTCTGCCACCTCTGCCTTCTGCCTGGGTAGTTCATTTTGGTTCTGGATGGACCAAAGCCCATCCCCCAGTGGAGCTAGTGAGCAGACATGTCCCACTCCACCCCCACCCCCATCACCTCTCAAAACCAGGCACCACTCTCTGCCTCTTGCAGAGAGTGTTGTCACCGTGTGCTTGGATTCTGGAGGTTGCTTGGTCGGTGGCAACAGGAAATCTACCTCTGGAGGAGGGACCATCTGCTACCACCACTGCTGCTGGCCTCCCAAGCCATGTGTATGGCAGCAATTTGGGCAGTGTGTATGGCAGCAATGTCACCACTGCACACCTGCATTTGGGAGGCTGGACATGTCTGCACAGCCTCCCAAACCTGGGCATGTGGTGGCAATGCAATCTGCTCGTTGCAGAGCTGCCACCATCCTCTTGAATTTGGGACGCTGGAAAAGTCCAAGCAGCCTTCCAAACGTCTGGGTGTGTGGCAGCAACATGCTTTGCAGAAAGCAGTGCCCGCATTTGTGAGGCAGGAATGGAGTGGGGATAGTGAAGGATTGGGGTTACGGCTCCAGCTGTGAGGTGGAGCAGCATTTGATCTGCCAGTCTCGGGCACAAACAAACATCGGGCCAACACTGTATGTAGCAGACGAGTTGATCTGGAAAGGGTATCCTAAAAGTTAAATGTTTGAAAACCAGTGTTTTACTGTATGGCAAAATAACTGAGTCTTGAGAATATGAGTGAATTGCATGTTCAGCCAACTGGCAAAATATACAAAATTGTGCTATTTCATCCTTTCTTCAGCTGTTATGCAAATAACAATGAAGATCGGGGCAAAAGATGGCTATTACAGCGCTGCGGGGATCTGGATAGGGAAGTAATTTCCCCTAATCAGCCAAACCAACAATATATGGAAGAGTGTGAAGGCATTCAATATCTCTGGGAAACCCGTTTATGCTTTCAGTGGGCAATTCTGAAAGTGAGTATTGACCAGTTGCCTTGGCAACAAGGTTTGTGTGGAGCTATAATTTAGAACTGAGGCAGGGGGCTTTTGTTTTTAAAACTTCACTTGTAAATAGCAGGAAAGGGAGCTGCTTTTTGGTAGGCAAGCCTGGATGATGATATCTTCTAAGAAAAAGTCACAGGGTGATGAGGAAAGCTTGAACTATTAAATGAAACTGATTGCAGTGTCTAAGCTACTTGTGGCTGCAGAAAATCAGCACAACTTTAGACTTCCTATCCATATCCCTGGGGCTCTATAATTAATGAGGAACAAAATATTCTATAATGATAGAAATGATTACGGCGGGGGAGGGGGGCGCTTACCATCATTACAGGAATAATTGCAGGCGGGAAACGTGTCAATCAATTTCCCCTTGATCTCCTTGTTAGCAGTGGGCAGCAAGCATCCTCCAAGACTCCAAGCTCACAAGACTGTCACTGTCCTCACTCAGGATCCTTTTAAACATGTGTAGCTCTCATGACTGAATTGCTAAATTTGAAAACATAACTGCAATAGTTGTTAAAGTGTTGGTAATCAAGAAGTCAGTTTTAAAAGCCAAAATTCGTTATATTCAAACACCGAGGATGACTTTATAATAAATTTGTTGCTAGTCAGCTTAGAATTAAAATGTTGTAAAATTAAGGTAAAACAAATTCCATTTGTAGCTTGGCACCTGCCAGGTTAATGAAAATATGTAAATCTCCTTAATTACATACAGCCACAGTTGGTAGATTTTGCCTTCATTTTACAATATTTTTATTCTGGACTTAGATGCCTATTATCTTTCCACATTATATTTTTGATGTGGCCCTTGGCACTGAATTGCTCATATCTGTCTTAGTTATTCTTACAGAATAAACATGTAAAGATCCATGATGTCTGTAGCACTTAGCATGGACTGGTTGTAGCAATGGCCACCCCCATAACCCACCCCATTTTATTATCACAGCAACCCCAGGAGATGGTGACGATCTTAAGATGACCTGATGAATGGCTGAGCAGGAACTTGAATTGAACCTGTAATAATTTTACCAAAAAAAAACCCCAAACCCAACAACCGCAATTTTGAAAAATCCAGAAGGTACGAGTGGTATATAATACCACTGTGCAAGAGTAAAGCAAAAAGAGCACTTGAAAAAAATATTTGTTTGTGTCTCTAAAGAAATGACAGAAAGCATGGGGAGATGCTGTGAGAAGGGAAAGGTTGTTCAGTGGGAAATCTGTGTTGTTCATGTGTCGGGACCATATCACGGTTAGTACAAATAACTATAAAACGTTTATTCTTCCCAAAATTATTATGTTATCCTTCATGGATCCCACAGTGCTGTTACCACAGCCCTGTCTCAACCAGCCCCATGATCCTAAGCTTCACTGCTGCCACCAAGTAGACTCTTGTGTTCTTTTCCCTCTGGCTGGGTCTACTAAAGCAGTCTTCCAAACCTCTTTCTTATTCAGAGTTAGGTAGGCGGAAAGGCTTCTAAGCATCAGGTGAGGAAACAGACAGCAGCTAGACATTTTAAACTTCAAAACAAGAAAACGTTACTTTAAAATAGTTCAATTCAAAACAATAGTTCCTGTACAAAACAGGAACCAAATGAGCACAAGGAAGAAATAAAATATGAGCAAAACGGGCCCAGTCTTTCCTGCACTAATAGTGGGCCCTCACTCAGAGTCCTTACCAAGAGTCCTCTTGCAATCACCCCCAGTCAGCTTCTGCAGCAAGCCTGGCTTGCCCCTTGCTCAGCCCCAGGTCCTGCTCTCCCTTCCCAGTTCTGGGGGTTCAGTCCCCGACTGTTTCTCCAGCTGCTTTAGGAGTGCTTGGGTCACAACTCTCCCAGTGATTCCTCAGCGCTCTTTCCAGCACCAGTTCTGATTCTCTCTCAGACTGTGACAGCAACTCCTTCTCTTGAACTCTCTTCAGGCCTCCAACTTGCACTGCACTCACCTCTGCTGAAGGCAGCCTCCTTATATTCTCTTTTCCCCTCCAAATGTTTTTCAAACCAAACTCAAGTCCCCTCCATTATTTTAAAACATACTCAATCAAATCAAATCCCCTCTTCCTTCCAAAATTGAACTAGTATAATTCTTCTCTCAAAACCAAACTGTGAAACTTTTGTGAAAGTTTACAGGAGCTGTAAACTTTTGTCTCCTGCTCAGCTTTTTATCATAGGGAGTAAGCAAAGCAATTGCAATACAGAAGTCCTATATACAAAAAGAGGAAGTTTAAGCCTCATTCCCTCACATATGCATATTTTTATTTCACAATTTTATTTTATGTGCTTCTTTTACCTCAGAAGTAATAGGCCGCAGTGCTTTTGCCACCCTCTATCCTTGTACCTCATTAGGTGAAGAGGCTGCTGAGTTCCTTGTAAGTGCCAAAGGGCCCAAGATTTTTAACAGTTGTATGGCAGGCAGACATTCAACAGGGAGCTTTCCAGATTAGCCACTCAACAGCAGCAAAATGCTTCCATTCAAGCAAATCGCATTCAAAACATAAATAGCAAAGTGTCCAGCAGGGGGAGCAGTCTTGTGAAAAATAACAACCTGAAAAAACAGCAACTTTTTAACGCTGGATATAAAATGTTATAGCACTATATCGCAGCGATTAAATTGGAAGGCATTCCAATTCAATAGTTCCAAGCCATTGGAAATATGAACAGCACCCTGCTGTCAACATAGGGACTGTGGTGTCACAACACAGGAAGCACAGAAGCACACTTCAGAGATATGTTGTGACCTCGTTGCAGGGTCTAATCTGGAAAGTGCCCAGGTGCAACTTTACATACCATATAAGGCTAGAAGTAGCAACTGTTGTTATTTTGCCTATATTACCACTGCAGGACAGTCAGAACTTCGACGTTTCAATCACCAAATGCTGGAGAAATGCCACCTACTGAGTTTCTGCCTTTCTTCTATTAGACACAGAATGACAGGCAGAAACTCAGTAGCATTTCATTCTCATATGCCAGTTCCAATGGTTGAATGCCTTCCTATCACATGACTAGGCCCTCTGGTCCTTAAAAAAAATTCAGCACCCCTCTCCCTTACGAGATACAAGGTTGCAGAAGAGTGAAAGCTGAACACAAGCTCTGAGGCCTAACAGTTACAAAGAAAAATTAAGGAAGAGGCCCCTGTCAGAAATAATAATAATAATAATAATAGTTGTTGTTGTTGTTGTTGTTATTTACACAGTCGGACAGGTGTTATTGACTGGTTTGTTTTATCCGGACATCGAGTCCTTCCCAAGGACCTGGGATGATGATGGTGATGGTGATGATTTACATTTATATCCCACGCTTCCTCCAAGGAGCCCAGAGCAGTGTACTACATACTTAAGTTTCTCCTCACAACAACCCTGTGAAGTGGGATTAGGCTGAGAGAGAAGTGACTGGCCCAGAGTCATCCAGCTAGTATCATGGCTGAATGGGGATCTGAACCCGGGTCTTCCTGGTCCTAGTCCAGCACTGGTCCTAGTCCACTATACCACACTGGCTCTCTGTCAGAGAAGCAGCCACACCACCACAGCTAAGGATCCAAGGCCTATGTGAAAGGGAATGGGCCAATCTACTTCAGAGACATGAGTTAAACC
Source organism: Hemicordylus capensis (assembly GCF_027244095.1). Classification (NCBI taxonomy): domain Eukaryota; kingdom Metazoa; phylum Chordata; class Lepidosauria; order Squamata; family Cordylidae; genus Hemicordylus; species Hemicordylus capensis. The sequence continues at coordinate 207,390,756 of NC_069659.1, forward strand.
ATTCAATTGTGAATGTTATTTTCAAGCTTTTTCTCCTTCCCTGGGGAAATGCAGGGGCTGGAGATTTCCAGCCCTGACACAAACCCTTCTCAGGGAGAGCACAGGGATACTGATCTGCCAATGTTTGCTCCCCCTTCCGTCTCCACACAGTCACTCCCTTTAAAAGGGAGTAGGGTGGGGGAGAGAAAGAGCATATTAAAGTATTTTCCCCTTATACAGGCATGCCATATAAGAGGGGGGATTTCTGAGTAATAAAACCAGATGTAATACTAACCTAATAGTGGTCTTCACTAGGGGTGTGCATGAACCATTTGATGCCGAACTGGTTCAGTGGCTGATTGCAAGCCAAACCGGGGGGGGGGTGCGATCGAACCAAGCCCAGTTCGGGGGGACTGGTTTGGCATCCAGAGGGCGGCTGGAGGGGGGGGGGCAGTGAGAAAAGTAGTTTAGGTTCTTACCTAAACCTAACCACTGGTGCCACGGCTCGCCCCCCTGGGACAGCCCAGGCACACGGCAATCCCTTTGCAGCAAGCTGCCCATGTGGTGGTGGCACCGTTCCGGCCTCCATGGATGCATAGAGACCATTTGCGTGGCCTCTGCACATCCACGGATGCCATTTGCATGGCCATGCAAATGGCATCTGTGCATGCATGTAGTCCACACAAATGGCCTCCCCACATTCATGGAGGCCAGAACTGTGCCGCCACCACATGGGCAGCACCATGTGCTTTAGCTGTGCCAGGGGATAGGTGGGTCGGTGAGTGGCAGCACCAGCGGCTGGTCTGGTCTGGGCTGGGCTGGGCTGGTAAGAACTTTAAACTACTACTCTTGCCACCACCGTGGATGCCCTTTACAGGATTCTCCCACCCCCTTACTTGTAAAGGGAAATTCTCACCGGGCTCCCTTTTACAAGTATAGCCACTTGAATTGCCAAACCAGTTCAGTCAGATCGACCAGTCCAGCTGGTCGATTTGACCGAACCAGATTGGCGACAGGCAGTTCAGTTTGAATTTGATGCAAATTCAAACTGAACTGCAATTTTTGGTTCATGCACACCCCTAGTCTTCATTCCCCTCATCTCCAGTTGCATATGATCTTCATTGCCAGAAAACAGACATGCTATCATGCAGGAATCTACAAATAGCAGATTTAATGAATTTCCTTTCACAAATGCAAAACAAGTCACAGACAGGATTGATTGAGGCTTCTGACCTGTACTGAACATGGAAGTTGAGCAGTTCTGAGGTCACAATCACCTCAATCAACAGGAATGTTATTGCTCTGCCAGGGAAATGTGAATCTTTAAACAGGTTTTTAAAACAAAACATGTAGGATGAAAAAAAATCACAACACTACCTAATGATGAGCTGCTTAACAGAAGAATACCACCAAACCCAAATCCTCCTCTACAGACATTGTCATAGGGCTGCAGCAGAAGGTGAGGCAAGCAGCGAGGCACCTCCATCGACCTGCGGAGGACAAAGAACCTTCTGCAGGGGCGTATCTAGGGTGGGGCAGGCAGGGCACGTGCCCTGGGCGCCACTTGAAGAGGGGGCGCCATTTCTTAAAATTAAAAAATATATTTAAAAATGGCTGCCAGAAACAAAATGGCCACCACTGATGCTCAAATGGCCTCTGTGAGGCCCTAGGCCTCACCAGGCCTCACAGAGGCCATTTGAGCATGCATTGCAGCCTCCAAAATGGCCACCACGCCGATCTTTTCAGGCCCGGATAGGCCCAAAAATCAGCCCGGGACGGGCTGTGGCGGTGAATTAAGAGGCTAGCAGGGGGAGGGGGAATGGTGAGTTTGTCTTTGAATCAGTGTGAAATCCTTAGTATTAAGGCCCACTGGGAGTTTCAGAAAGAAAGTTAAAATGAGAGAAAGAGAGCAAGAAATACTAGACTATATTCCAAGCAGTGACACAGTTTACTCTGCATATCCTTTAATTATTTTCAGAGTATCTGGGAAAAGTCAAATTCTCCATTTATTTTTATAACTTATGTAATAGTGATGCTACAATGCATAGCAGAGAATTAGACAGGCACTTCTGTTTAGTTTTCCAAGTACACCTCCACATAGTATATGGGTATTTCATGAGCCCCAGCATAATGAAATTTGTCGTTTTCCAGCATATTTTGGTCTGGCTACGTCCACTGCTAAATAATTTTTGAAATATTAAAAGATTAATGAGCTTGACTTGTATTTTTGAGCTGATATTATGGTAAAATTATCTGAAAGATGGGTGTCAGATGTTTGGACAGGGGGCACAATTTCAGTGCTTGCCCTAGGCGCTATTTTCCCTAGATACACTTCTGACCTTCTAGACCCCCCCACCCACCCGCTAAATATAACTGGATAAGATGCAACAGAATGCTCTGAGCCACTCTAAGTCTTTCAGGAAGAGCGGGATATAAATGTAACTAACTAAATAAACAGAAATACTATATGAGATTTAGGAGACATCCCCATTGCTACATCATCAAATGTCTCCCACATTTGCACCCAGAAAATGTCTCCATATCCCTTTTTATGACTGCCGACTGCTTTTCCCCACCTTATTTGTATGAAAGTGACCATCTTTCAAAATTAAAAGATATAACAGTAGATCGAAACAACCTAAAAGAGCACACCAAGCTTCAGATCCATCCATAGTTGGTAGATCTCTCTCTCTCTACACACACATCATTTTTCAACAAAAAAAGTTCACAGAAGTGATTTGCACAGCAAAAATAAAGCAAGCACTAAATTAATGCTAAGAATTATTATTATTTTAAGTATTATAAGCCTGGTTGTAATTTTTCCTTGAGAAGAGAAATTGCACTTTTAAAAATCTAATCATGAAACTGTTACCTTTTTTGGATAATTCACTTTTTGTTGGCATTGATTGGTTTAATTTATTGTTTACATCTGTGTTCTACATCAATGAGAGACAAGTTTGAGGATGTGGCTGTTTCTGCAAGAGGTCATGTGACAATTGCAACATGTTACGCTAGTGCAGGGTTTAATGTAGAACAGAGCTAAACCTCTTCATGCAGCAAGCATGCACTGTGTCCTTATGCTAGTGCAAGCGCATCTGCACTAGCATAACTATTTAACTATTAAGTAATGCAGCTGAGAGGAAAGGAACCTTCAGGTATGCAAATAATGGACTGAAAAATATATTAAGAAATTGGACAAGGTAGGCCTGGTCCACATAGTTATTTTAAAGGATAAGCACAGCCTTATTATCTTGGGGTCTCAGAAATTAGTATTTTACTTGTATTAGTTATTTATGTTTAACAGAAAACAAAAGGGATTGAGAAAATTAAATTTAAATTACTATATACCCATACCAGCATTCCCTCTAACAGGGAATTCCAGATGTTGTTTACTACAACTCCCAGCATCCCCAGCTGCAATAGACTTTGGATAGAAATTATAGGAGTTGTAGTGAACATCTGGAATTCCCTATTAGAGGGAACACTGACCAACACCCACATGTTCAGCAGTTTTAGGATGTCAGGGCAGTAGTAGCTCAGCCAAAGACTTGTCCCAAAACTGGGTGTGTACACAGTGCGAGTGCAGAGAATTTCACTACTTTCCCCTCTCTCCAAAAATAATTTTTGGCTTCCAGAAATATGCCCTTGAGGGCTGTGCAACCTTCAGGGACATATTTCTGGAAGCCAAAAAGTACTTTTGGAGGGAGGGAAAGCAGTGAAGATTGCTCCCTACTTCCCCACCCTGTGCCTTTGTTGTCCTTGCCTGTTTCCTCTGTTTTAAATCTATGTTCTAAGCCCATGATGTTTTCCTTTCAAATGAAACAGATCCTCTTCATCGGGCTATGTATGAGGATCTAAAGACTCTCAAATTTACAAAAAGTTCACTGTAAACTCTTCGGTGAACTGCCTCTTTTTCACATAGGATGACTGTCTTTTCAACAGTTGGGAACACAAATTGACCTTGTTGCACTCCTGTCCTTGGTGAAGCTTAACCTTCTGAAAGGTGCCTTGCTTGCTCTAGTGCTCCACTGACCTCCTGAGGATGCATTCCAGACCTTGTTTTCATACTTCAAAGACACCTATTTGCCACTAAGATGTGGGCCTCTGTATACTAATATTTTGGTGCTGGAGACTGATGGAAAACTTTGACAACTCATTTAGGCTGTTGTATAAAAGTCCCAAATATTGAACAAACTCCACAGAGGACATTCTTTCTGCAAAGCATTTATGTTCTCCTTTTTCTGCTGTGCCTCTGTTTTCATCACCAGCATTCTGCTTCAAATATTTTGGAGGGCAATTCATGCTGGGTTTTGGCTGAAGCAGGATACACCACAATAAAGTTGTCCAAGAAAACTTGAAAGTGATTGATATCAGACAATGAATGGAGACTAAGTTACTAACAGCAAGCTGAAGTCTACGTGGAAAGCAGTGCCATGCAACAATATCTGAGCATAATTTCTGGAACAGCGCTGCTAGAGCTGTGTGTTTCCCCAGCATTGCTGAGAATCCATCACTGACAGATACTATCAGGATATCTTGCAAAATGGTTGAACTTATGCCATGGGAAGATAAGCAGATGATTAAAGTATTCATCACATCCAGGGCAGAGGCATCATTAACTCCCCCTAAATAAAAAAAATATTGTTCTGTTATCTCCATCAAAGAAATTGGTGCATAATTTTTTTTAAAAAAATGGAGTGTTTGCTTGCTTGTGGTCTCACTTTCACCAACTAGAACAGCCAACTTTAGATTCTTCTCCTGGATAATTCTCACTACATTTCCCCACTCAACTCACTTCCTATAACCACCCAGAGACATTTTTGAAAGCAAAATATGTCCGGTGTCCACACCATTCGCGTTTTTGATTATCAATCTTGTTAAAGAATGTCAGTTCTTTGCCTGCACTTAAGTCACCCATAAGTAGGGTTGCCATATTCTGGCTTTCCAAATGTGGGTGCCTAATTTGCATATTGTGTAAATTGGCTTGAAAATAATTTTTAAGCAGAATAGTGACTGTACATTTGGCTCCATAAGTTCACTTCTACAAGGGCTAGAGTTTAGCTTTTTTTAAAAATGAAAGCTGAAATCCGGGCAAATCTGGGTGAGATGCTAAAAATCCAGGTGAAACCCAAAATTTCAGGGGGGCATGGCATCTCTACCCAGAAGACACTTTTGGTAGTCATCTGGTCATTCCGATGCTCCTTGAACTGCTCTGCAAGAACTTACTCTGTTTTCTGCTTCTTTGCCTCTTTCCTCACATGCTTTGGCACAATGTAAACTTGAGACTACCTACGATAGAGTGGTTCTTGTCTTACTGATTTGGGATTTCCATTTGGTTCAATTGTTCCCTTAGTCCATTTTTGTGATTAGGTCCCCCAGGGGCACTCAAGGTCCTAGAAGAAAAGCTGTCCTACTAGGTGCCTGAATGGACCAGCTGCTTCTGGGATTACTTGGGCCACTCAGGCATTTAGATGGACAGCTAAAGGAAAAAATTGACATCTGAAATATCAAGCCTCTGGTTGTGTGCTGCCTCAAGAGGAAGTGAGGCCCCCTGCCCCCACCCAGTTACAGGTAAAGGAGGGTGAGGAGAGGGCGGGGGGCCACCTGATTAAATGTTGGGAGTTCCACCTAGACCCAACTTGACATGACCTGACCCAACTTGGTCATATGTGTTGAGTCAGATTGGAACTTGGGCATTTTGGGACATGCAGAAATAGGCCGGCCTCTCTCTCTCTCTCTCCCTCTCTGGCGTACCCATCGATAATCCCATGCAGCTCTTGTGAGATTTTGCAAGCGAGGGGAGGAGGAGAGGAAGGTGAGTGGACAGTGAGAGAAAGCAGCAGCCAGGCCAGCCACCAGGTGATGAAAGAAAGCAGCAGCCAGGCCAGCTGGCTGGCCACCGGACACCAAGAGGAAGCGGTGGCCCGCCCGACCACCAGGAGGTGAGAAGAAGCGATGATCAGGCCGGCTGACTGCCTGGCGAGGAGAGGAAGCGTCCATCGGGGTAAAACAAACTGGGGCTGGAGGGAGGGGGGAAACAGCTGAAGGGATTGGGGGGAGACAGGGAGAACTAGGGGCACAGATGCTCTGTGCCAGGTCAGCTAGTTACACTTGATTTGTCTTGCAATCAGGGATTAGTGGTGTGCACAGAACCGGCACCTGCTGGTTTGAAGGCTGGGGGTGGGGGATAACTTTAAGGACTGAGGAGCGTGCACTTACCCCCCCACCTCTGCATTTCCCCCACCGGTGATCTCTTTAAATACAGTCTAGCAGGGCTGCAGCGTATCTCCCTGCCACCCCATTGCCTCCTTGGACCAGAAGTGACCAGAAGTGCCCGGTGCGCACGTGGAACTCAGTGAAACTGAAGAGGTAGTGGCTGAAGAGGAGATTCAGAGTCTAGATCACAGAAGGCAATGTCAGAATTCTACCAGCAGTGTTTGGTGGACTGGGAGTGGAGGAATCATCAGCCTGGTCATATCTATGTAGAGAGTAGGAACATAGGAAGCTGCCTTATACTGAATCAGACCATTGGTTCATCTAGTTCAGTATTGTCTACCCAGACTGGCAGCAGCTTCTCCAAGGTTGCAGACAGGAGTCTCTCTCAACCCTACCTTGGAAATGCTGCCAGGAAGGGAGCCTTCTGCATGCAAGCATGCAGGTGCTTTTCCCACAGTGGCACCATCCCCTAAGGGGAATATCTTACTATGCTCACACATGTAGTCTACCATTCAAATGCAAACCATGGTAGACCCTACTTAGCAAAGAGGATCTATTGTATTAATTATCCTGGGTGTGCCTTGGAATGTGTGTCCCGGAGCCCAGGTGATTGGCTGGGCAGCGGATGCACCTGATTGGCTGAGGTGCACCCAGGAAGATTGGTTGCTGCTGCCGCGGCCCAGCCATGGAGGCCCGATGTGGTGGCCCAGCCTTGGAGGCAAGGCCGAGGAGGGGGGAAAGAAAGTGGGGGGGGGAGAAGTGGCAGTGGGGAGGAGAGGTGGCTGGGCCTGGAAGCAGAGACTGGGGCAGAAGTGGGGGGAGATGTAACCACCAGCCCCAAAGAGCGCACAGATGCTCTGTGCGGGGTTGGCTAGTAGTTCATTATTACTGCAAGACCAACATCCTCTTCACAGTGAAACTGTGTGACCAGGAGTCAAGAAGGCTGGACCAGAAAGAGGAGCCTGGATGAAGAACCTAAACTGAATGTTGTCAGTCAGACTAGGAGAGGAGCTGGGGGTCATAGAGTAATTGACTAGGGTGAGTTTTGATGAAATGTATAGAGATGGGAGAGAATAGTTTGCCCAGGAACTGACTATGGGGAGTTGAGTAACAAAGCTAAGTAATTACGTTTGCCTTTTACAGTTCTCATGGTAATTTTTAAAGTAACAGAAACAAGCAAGCTACAAGTACTTGCTTCAGCTTTAGTTTCATTATGTAAATAACTGTGATTTCTTTTGGTTCCATTAAATCTCCCTTCTGGTTGTTGGTCACATATCTATGCTAATAACCAAACTATTGGTTTTGTTTGGGTATTTCCCCCCCTTTTTAGAGTAATGGTTCTATCACTGGTGACGATAAATGGTGACAGTGAATAGGAGCGTAGGCGGAGAAATTCTGGGATTTTTCTTCTTCCAGATGGGTTTTTAACTTAATAGTATTTGACAGGAGGAGTCGTTTTGCTGTCTTTAAGGCAAACCCTCCTCTCCCACTAATACCACATTCTTAAATATTAAAGCCCTAATGTTCCCTGCCACCCAGGGACATTGCCAGCAATGTATTAGTTTCCAATACTTGTACAAGGGCACATCTAGGAAATTCTAGAAAACAAAATAAATGTACCAAAATAATGAGGAGGATACACCTAATAACCTTTTTGCAAGCTGTTGTAGGTGTTCCAATGACTGGATAAAATACCATGTCTTAATGACAGCCATGATATTGCAAAGTCATTTATTCCCTGGCTTACATGCATGTATCTAAAGAAACCATAAAATCATAAGCAGAACTGTAAGTGAAGGTCCAAATGTCATCTTAATCACATTATATTGGTATGATCCACAGAGACAATGCAGAATTTGCTTCAAAAAATTGGTTTATCAAATTTTAATATATGGCTGGAAGAGCCATTTTATCATATTAATTGTGCAGATACTTATTTCAAGAAGTCCCATAAGCATACATAATGATCACTAATGAAATACAAAATCACCTCTGGGAAGCATTTGCATTCCATTGTTGCCTCAATAAAAATTTTCCCTTCACTTGAAGAATCTTTTAAATAATCAACAAAAACACCTCTTTAGTACATCTTATTTTCTCAAGTTGGTATTGTCACACACTGGAGCTTCTAACCAAAGAGGTGGGCAAAATCACTGGTCAAAGAAGCAGGTAGACTTGCCAACTGCCTAGAAAAAAAAACCTGACCTGGCTGTGGCCTGTTCCCCTTGGACCTTGTCAGAATTCATTATGCACATTTTTTAGCAGTTTGTCACAATGTTTTGAGTAAAGGAAAACAGCATGATTCTCACTTTAAGTGTGTGTTTGTGTGCTTGAACTCTATAACCCTATGTGTGTGCAGTAAGGAGCCAGGTTATGGAGGTCAGCCAGAGCACTTCATTTCATTCAGTGCTTCCTGAGAAACTGCAGGGGACCTACCTGTCCTCCTTCCTTAGCCCTTCCACAGGTCTGCCATCCAAGAAGGAAGGTTTCTTATTAAGTACACACACAGATGCAACATTGCTGCCAAAGAAATACAAAACAAAATGCTGTTTCTATTTTTAAACTTTTCTCTAGAGCAGTCGTTTTCACATTTCTTTTCTTGCAACCCAATTGAAAGCAATCACTTATCTGTGCAACCAAAAAGTATCATTTATTCTGATAAAAGTTTTTTTTAATAAAAAATCAGAGTAGGTTTTTCCTAGCATCCCTCCCCCAGGGTTTATTGATTGCATTTCACAGCTCTTGTCTCCACAGCAGTGAGTGGGAAAGCATTCTCATTAGTTGATTGGGTACATTCAAAATTTCTATGTTGTGCATGGGAGTGTAAGCTCAAATTTAGCAGTCTTACTAGAAACAAGCTGTTAGTCCTATATCTCCAAATGATGGTAATGTTACTTTAGCAGTCCCCTGCTAACTGAGCAAAGAGGCACCTTTTAAAAGTAGTGGTTCTCTTTATTTAGCAGGGGGAGAGTAACTGGCCCCATCCATCCCAAGCACAGCATCCCTCCAGTGGCTGTTGCTGGTGTCTATCTTATGTTTCTTTTTTAAATTGTGAGCTCTTTGGGGACAGGGAGTCATTTTATTTGTTTGTTTATATTTATGTAAACTGCTTTGGGAATTTTTGTTGAAAAGCGGTATATAAATATTCATTCTGGTATTTGTATTCGTACTTTTATGTTGGGACAATAGTTTAGCACTTTAATTAGGAAGGGACCCAGTGCCTAATATCCTGTGACCTAGTTGTGACCCATACTTTGTCATGACCCATACTTTGAAAATTGCTGCCCTAGATGATATAATTAGCAGGTGTTATGTCTTACTTGATTACCAGAGACCCATAGCAAGAAACATTCGCTCTTGATTTACAGCTCGAAGTCCTTCTTTGCCTACTTGACAGAGATGGGCAGCTTTCATTAACCACATAACTCAAGACCCCTAACACAGGATTTGGCTGTACATGTATAGGAAAATGTGGCTGTGACTTAGCCCCAGGGTACAGTGAGGTTTGGCAACATGTAACAATACACCAGGACAAGTAAGGTTCATCCTAGCTAAACAATACATGCCTGGGAAGAGCTGGTGTCAGGGGTCATAAAAGAACAGCGGTCAGGAGCAAACAGTGGCTATGTGCAGCCTGACTAATTTAAAATGGTGGCAGCTCTGGCCAAGGCAGGCGCAGACCTAACAGAGGAATATACTTCACCCAGATATTTTATTACTCTATAATCCAAACATGATACAGATTATAAATGGGGGTGGGCTCAGGCCACAGCTTCAAAACCTGTTGTGGGCTGAAGTCCAATGCTTTGGGATGCTGCTGGAGGTCAAAGAAACACATAAATCTTGCTGGGGAGGGCAGGCAGGGAGCAGGGTCCTCCCTCCCTCCCTCCCTCCCTCCCTGCACACGATTGCCCTTCCCTGTCAGCAGTGCTGTTCGCCGCAGCACACAAGCTGAGCCAAGGTGAGCTGCAGAGCTGGGAGCCAGAGGAGGAAGTCCTCCAGCATCCCACAATGCACTATGCTAGGATCATGGTGCACTGGAGGGTTCCCTCGCTGCCAGGTGCTCTTGCCACCCAGCTGTGTGAATGCTCAGGCTGCAGGCAGCCCGAGCATTCACATGATGAGGAGTGGGGTAGAAGGGCGTGCTCAGACACTTCTACCCAAGTTACCCTGGAAATTTATGTTTAAAATTTATTGCATCTTACTGTGAATTTCCCCCCAGAATGGTTGCGCTTTTCTACATGTCCACCACATATGATAGAATGTCCCCACCTGGCTCTTACACGTCTAACAATCTCCCGCGTAATTACCATCCATCATTGCAATCATCATAGAAGTAATATACCAGTGGAAAAACATTTTGTACCAGTTTTCTCTTAAGGTGCTATTTCCTGTAAATTTAATGTTCACTTTTCATTGATATTCCCATTGTTGTATGTCAATTGTCCTGTTTAAATTTTGCATCCACTTAATCATGCTGTCTTTTATCTGTTATGTTTCTGAGTCATATTTCAATAGCAACTTATATATCAGTCCCAGTAAATGATCGGCATTTTTAGCTATTAATACTTCAAATTCTGTTAAGTATCTGAGTTTGCCATCTTGTCTTTGTATTTCTTTCTTCACTATAGTACTGTTTTGTAAATATTGAAACCGTGAGGGCTCTTTGGACCATTCTGAAACAAAAGTCTGGATGGATTTCATTTTTGTTTTTCCTTTAGTTAAACTTTGCAAGTTATATGCCTTCTCTTTCCACTGGGAAAAATTTCTAGAATTTTCTTCTTCGTGGAAAAAGATATTTAAAATAGATGCCAAAGGCAATAGCTCCGGACCTATCCTGTTCTTATATTTGTCCCAAACATGTAGTAAACGACTTCTAATTGTATGGGATTTTATGTCATGATCTTTCCTTTTTATATTAGTCCACAAATACTTATGTAACCCTTCTAAAAGGTCTGATCGCTCCATAGCCATCATCAAACCACATGGCTCTCTAATCCAGTCCAAAATCCATGTCAAACAACTGGCATGATGATATAATTTCAAATTAGGGCCAGCCAGTCCTCCCTGTTTAGAGTGAACAGGGAGGACTGGCTGGCCCTAATTTGAAATTATATCATCATGTTCCTTAACAGACCCCTGTTAATTGTTCCATAACAGACCCCTTCTACCTAGCAGAACTTGGTGGACTCATGGCAAGTTGAGCCATGATCTGAGTCGATAATGGAGTCATGTTCCATTGCTCCCCACTGACATTTGCTTATCACATTTCAGCCACATGAAAATGCTTGTGTGAATCTGCCCTCATGAATAGTAATCTTTGCATTGGTGGAACATGGGTTCCAAAATATGTGGTGATCACTGAAATGACATGAAAGCAGTCATGATTCCTTCACAATGTGGCCAGGATGCAGGTAATCCCATGAACAGCTTTCTCTGACCGAGAGGACAGCATGATAAAGCACTTCATAGCTGGTCTACTGTGGTTTCAACAGCTATTGTTCACTGCATAACTGCATTTCTTTTCTTACACAGTTATACTGAAACAATACAAAAACCTGTCAAACCTGTTCATCATAGATGAAAGTGGAATGAGAGTACTCACCACATGTAATGATTCCTTTCTTAACCACTTTCAGTTCTCTGGAGAAAGAAAAGACACCATCACCTGTCTCCAGTTTTATATCATGCCAGTACACAAGCTGACATTGTGTAAAGACTTGCTTAAATCCTTCTTGTCTCCTGTCACTCTGGTCATTTGCCTCTCCTGTTTTATTTCCACTGTGTTGCTCTCCCCCTGTGTGTCTGAGGGTTCATGAAGCAATTTGCCATTCTTGTGAGAGAGCAGCTTTGAGGAAAAATAAGCCCCAGTAGGAATTTCATTTATTCTTTCAGAGTCTGTGCTGACATCATGGCTGATTTCACAAATGCTGGGCTATGAGGTCATAGGATGGAAACACGAACACAAGAAACTGCCAAAGCTGTTGTGCATGACAACCAAGTGCAGTTAACTCTGGTCAGAGACTTGTCTAGATGGCGGGGGTGGATTGTTGGAAGCATGGAATGTTGAAAAAAAGAGGATTGTGTGGAGAATGCTTAGAGGGTGGAATGTATCATTGGGATTTGGGGACAGTTGTTTTGTAACTGAGTTTTGGAACTGGAGCTGGATTAGATCCTTAGGTCAGGTATGGTTAGGAACCTGTTAGAAGCCATGTTCGTAAAATAAAGGGTGGTACCCTTTAATACCTGGATAAGTATTAAAAAGACTTCCTGGGGACACTTTGCCTGTTTTTCTTTGTTCACAATAAAAAGGGTAAACTATAACATCTGATATGTCCTCCTAAAACCCACATATCTTAAAGGCTTGAACACCTAATATCTCAACATCTGGAGCAAGCAAAGCAAGCAAAGTTGTTGTATATAATAACATAACCAAGTAACCAAAGTGCAGCTGCCAGGGACGTTTGCTGAACATTTTATGTGTGAGCAAACATTATAAGAGAATCTTGGCCATGATTAAGAGCATTGCTGGATTAGATAGCATTGTATTAAAATGCTCGGTGAAGCCTCTGTGATAGCTCCCAGTCCCAGTTAACTGCAGAAAAACAATACCTTAGCATCCTTAAAGGGCTCTAGTGTGAAATCGGTCAAGGGACACACAACTGTTCAAAATATGGCAGCCAGATTGGTCTCTTGGGGCAACCTAGAGAGACCATATTATGCCTGTTTTGAAACAGTCGTACTGGCTGCTGCTATGTTTCCAGGCAAAATACAAAGTGTTGGTTAATACCCTTAAATCCCTGAATGGCTTAGGTCCAGGTTACCTTAGAGAGCACCTTCTTCTGCATGATCCCCAGCGCACTTTAAGTTCATCTGAGGAGGTCCGTCTCCAGTACCACCGGTACATCTGGGGTCGACTCAGAGGTGGGCCTTCTCTGTAGCTGCTCCTGGGCTGTGGAATGCACTCCCTGCTTGGCTTGGCTTTCCAGGGTTTTTAAATTGTTGTAAATGTTTTTAGCATGCTGTAACCTGGTTTGCCAGGGTTTTTAAACTGTTCTGAATTTTTAACTATTAATTCTTTTATGGTGTTTTATAGTCTCTGTTTTTAACTGTTAATTGATTTTAATTGTTTTGTTTTTAATTGTAAACCGCCATGAGCCATTTTTAGAAGGCCGGTATAGAAATTGAATAAAATAAAATAAAATAAAATAAAATAAAATAAAACTGTGAATAAAACTCATGCAATAAATAAGCAACCACAACAGAGCTCTTTTCTGCCTGCTGAATATGATATTAATTTATTTTGCAGTAACCTGTACTGCACTCACTTTCTGAAGCAGGGTGTGCTAGTAAAGCAGTTTTCTTTTAAAACAAAAACAAAATAAAAGTGTGTTTAACAGACTGCTTAATCCACTGTAGATCATGTTATAGAACAGTTACAACTCAAAACACATTCTTATTCTTTGAAAGGCTGTTATGGAGCCTGGGGAGGAGATGGAAGGGAAACAATGAACAACCACCAAGGGGGGCGGGGAATAAACCAAGCTACATCCTGGATTGGGTCACATGACTTTAAAGTAATGATGGGCGAATTCTTGGCTTAATTCAGAATTGGCTTGGTCTTTCTGAGCCTTCACAGCAACCATTTGGGAAAAAGCTCATCTGTTTCTGAGTCTTCTCTTTCGGCTTGTGATATTGGCACAATCATTCTCTCTCTCAGTCTCACCTATCTCACAGCCTTGTGAGGATGGAATGGTGTCGATGGGAGCAAGAGAATGCCCTGAGCTCCTTGAAGAGATGGCAGGACAGAAATGTAATGTATACATACATGCGTACTGATAGTGCTGCATCCAATACTGATAGTATTGCCCCCACAAAACAGTGTTCTTAGCATCAGCCATGACTGACAGTGGGACAGCTAGTGGATGGAATCATGCAGTTTTCCATTAAGTTAGCTTTGCCATTTAAGTTTTTTGTTGTATTCAAATAGTTTTGCTCATATTTTATTCATAAATGATCTAGAAGTTGTGGTAAACAATGAAGTGGCCAAATTTGCTTAGGAACATTAGGAAGGGGATTGAAAATAAAACTGCTAATATAATAATGCCCTTATGCAAACCCATGTCTGGCCACATTTGCAGTACTGAATACAGTTTTGGTCACCCTGTCTTAAGAAGGACATTGTAGAACTGAAGAAGGTGCAGAAGAGGGCAACCAAGATTATTAGGGACCTGGAGCACCTTCCTTATAAGGCAAGGCTACTGCATTTAGGACATTGAGTAGAGAGAATGGATAGAGAGAAATTTTTCTTCCTCTCTCACAACATTAGGAACAGGGTCATCAAATGAAACTGATTGCCAGGAAATTTAGGACCCAAAAAAGGATGTACTTTTTCACACAGCACGTAATTAATTTATGGAATTCTCTGCCATGGCATGTGGTATTGGCCACTAGCTTGGATGGCTTTAAAGGGAGCTTAAAAGTAAGATTTTTTGGCTCATTTTCTGAAGAAACATGTCTTGTTACAAATATAAATACTCAATTCCATCAAATAAAATACATTCTATAAAATCATAATATTTTTTTCCATTTTATATCACTATTCAAATTAATTTTAAGATCATAACCCTTTATTTTTTAGCCACCATATTGGAATTTTATCTACCATATTGGATTTTTTGGATGCCTAAGGCTACTTCTAAAATTAACATCTGACAGCACTTCTGCTGAATCTCAGGTCTGCATCAGGGTTTGAATTATTCTGATGACTTCTAACATTTTATATTGTACCACCATATTTATATCTAGCCACCATATTGGATTTTCAGACACCACAATAGATTCTTTGGGTGCCTCATATCGCTTTCTAAAAGCATAAACATTTGACAACTTTTTTGCCAGATCTCAGGTCTGTATCACTATGAATCTGTTGAATTTTAACATTCAACATTTTGACGCCATGTTTATGTTTCACCACCATCTTGGATTTTTAGCCATCATCTTGGAATTTTGGGGTGCCTAATGTTATTTTCTAAAACTAGAAATGTCTGACAACATTGTGTTAAATCACAGGTCTTTGCCACAATTTGAATGATTTTTATGATTTTAACAGTTTATACTGTGATGCCATATTTGTTTTTCTCCACCATATTGGATTTTGGGGGGTGTCCAATCTTACTTTCTTAAACCATACAAACTAACCACATTTATGCAAAATTTGCTTGTGTGTCAAAGTGCACTGTACAATCTACTGATTGATTGATTGATTGATTGATTGATTAAGCGCCGCCAAGTCTGTTTTGACTCTTAGCGACCACGTAGATAGATTCTCTCCAGGATGATC
The DNA here is from genome assembly GCF_027244095.1 of Hemicordylus capensis. Taxonomy (NCBI): domain Eukaryota; kingdom Metazoa; phylum Chordata; class Lepidosauria; order Squamata; family Cordylidae; genus Hemicordylus; species Hemicordylus capensis. The sequence continues at coordinate 207,406,294 of NC_069659.1, forward strand.
TGTCTTCAACTTGGCCTTTAAGATCTCTCAGTGGTGCCTTCATTGCTGTTGTTATCGAGTCCATCCACCTTGCTGCTGGTCATCCTCTTCTTCTCTTTCCTTCAACTTTTCCCAGCATTATGGACTTCTCAAGGGAGCTGGATCTTCGCATAATGTGTGGCCAGAGTATGATAGTTTGAGCCTGGTCATTTGTGCCTTGAGTAAAAATTCTGGATTGATTTGTTCTAGGATCCATTTGTTTATTTTCCTGGCTGTCAATGGTATCCTCAAAAGTCTTCTCCAGCACCAAAGTTCAAAAGTCTCAATGCTTTTTCTATCTTGCGTCTTCAAAGTCCAACTTTCACATCCATAGAGTGTCACAGGAAAAAACATGATTCGAACGATTCTAATCTTTATAGTGCTAGATATCTCACAGCATCTAAATATCCTTTCCCAGGCTTTCATTGTGACCTACCAAGTGCTAGTCTGTGGCATATTTCTTGACTGCTGGATCCTTTACTGTTGATGGTCAATCAAAGGCAGAAGCTATCCACCACTTCAATGTCTTCATTGTCAGTTCTGAGGCTGGTTGCTGTACCTGTTGTCATTAGTTTAGTCTTCTTTACATTTAGTTGTAGTCCCATTTTTTTCACTTTGCTCCTTGACAATCTATTAGTAGGGAATTATTTACCATCAATCAAGTCTATTATTAGTATTAATAGATCAGTGATAATAGCACACATAGACGAGAGATTAGCTTGACTTGAGCATGGTTGTTGAACTTTAAAAGAGCAGTATAACCTCAGAACTATAATTTTAGCTCTCTGCAAAAGATCAGAATCCTATTTTCTACACCAATATTTCAATTTTCCACATCAGGGCAAGTTCCATGTTTCTGATCAAGCTCATTTTATAACAAAAGGTCTAAGTCAATAACGTCTAGATCAGGCTTCCCAAATTGCAGCCATCCAGATGTTGCTGAACTACAACTCCCAGCATCCCAAGCCACAATTTATTCTGTACCTGTGTACACTGTACACTCATTGTACAAGTACTGAATATACCATGTGGATAGGGCTATTGTTTCATAGAAATCAACAAGAATTTAAGCAAGAGTATAACTGAGAGTAAGGGGCTAACATTAAAGAATATTTTAAAGAATATCTGTGCATGTGTCTACAAAGGCACCTGAGCAACCTGACCATTGATTGCAGTCATGCAGAACTTCATTTTACCTTCTGAGCTGGGGAAAAAAGCCATTTGGGTGAGATGAGGCTCAGTTTATAATACATGCATGCTTTACAAGCTGGACAAATTTCTACCCTGAACCAGATAAGTATGAACTTTGGCAACATCTCTGTTCAAAAACTAAAAGGTTGTTTATACTTGAAATACACAATTGTCTCGTAATGTAGTTAACTAGTTCTAAGTAGAACACATAAAACGTACCTTTTGCTTCTTTCAACATCGAAGTCCCATACAATATCGGACCTCTGAAAAGTATAAGCATGCATATGTATTCAGTACTTGGTTTGGGCCCCTTTTGCAGCAATTACTGCCTCAATGCGGCGTGGCATGGATGCTATCAGCCTGTGGCACTGATGAGGTATTATGGAAGACCAGGATGCTTCATTAGCGGCCTTTAGCTCTTCTGCATTGTTTGGTCTCATGTCTCTCATCCTTCTCTTGGCAATGCCCCATAGATTCTCTATGGGGTCAGGTCAGGCGAGTTTGTTGGCCAATCAAGCACAGTACACTGTATACTTTTCAGAGGTCCGATATTGTTCTATTCTACAATCCTTGTCTTCTTGGTTCCATGTAATATTCTAATTTTCTGGGATTGTGGATTTGGGGTTTTCATGAGCTGTACGCCATGATCATCACAATGATAACAAATTAAGTCTTGACTTATCTCGCTTTGCATGTAATGCGTCTGTCTCATATATCAGTTTCACCTTTTAATTTGCATTACTGAAATTAATGGACTTTTGCACGATATTCTAATTTTCTGAGTTTCACCTGTATACTATAGTTAAGATGCATCTGCCGTGTGTCCAAGATTTAACTTCTAGAAGAGGGCTTAGCTTCAAGAAGAGCAATTCTAGTGCATGTGTACACAATGCTAAAACATTTTTTTTTAAGGTATTCCACAGATTTCTTCAAAAGTCAATTAGGGGAAATGGTTTCCTTGGGCCTGGGTGTGCAACCTTATCTACATCCTTACAGCAATTTTCTGCTTCTTAAAAACATTAAAAAGTGAGTGTGTGAATGAATGAATGAGGTGGTCCTTTTTTTTTTAAAGGTAGACCATCTACCTTATATGTGGAGGAGGGGCAAAACTGATCCCTGAGCTAGTGACTATTGATTCACTGGTGTGCACATCTATTACTTCAATTTGAAGACAGGCTCACTCAATGACTTCCTTTTTATGTTATGTCTGACTTTACCCCTGCTTTGTATGTTAAATCACTTTATATACTACTGAACAGAGGTTTTGAGATTTCTACTCATAATTTGAGGATTCAGGCAAAAAACCGCAAATGGCTAAGCCTAGCATGTGCTACCTGACCTTCAGTCCAATGCATCCATTAGTCTTTCTGTGAGGCACAGTGGCTGTGGCAATTGCAGGTCTTTGCAGCAGGTACAGATATGCATGCAGCCATGATGTGCTTGCCCGTTGGTCCCAGAAGTATGTGGGCAGCAGGGGCTAATGTCCCCACCAGTGACTGGCCAGTAAAGGCTAATTCTCCTCAGGAAAAACAAGCAAAAATATAAATAAAAATATGTCAATTTTAGACAAAGATGACTGACTAAGTGATAAAGGAGACGTCCAATCTTGTCATTGCTGTTTAAGAGGCAGGAGCAGCTGAATGAAGAACCTTTCTTGCTGTGGCTAGATGTGTAGCAGAACTTAACTGTGGGAGTGGAGTGCGAGGGAAAGAAGTCCAGCTGAGCTGAAGTCAGGCTGAGAGGGAGAGAGAGTCTTTTGGGTTTCAGAGGAGAGGCCAAGGGGTCCTGAAGAGTTAGCTTCCAGTTTAACTGTGCTATTAACTTTCATAAATTTATGGGGACTTTTCAGTACAATTGACTGAGATCCCCTTTGTTTTCATTTTTAATTTGATTGGGTCCATTTACCCTACAGACTGTGCAGGCTGCTTTTACCTTTTTAACTGAGTAAACGTAATCACCTCTGTTCCACTGTATGCATATTTACTCAGAAGTAAGTGCCACTGGCTGGCATGTGGAAAATTACTCAGATTAGTCCCACTGAAATTAAAAGGACAAGTTAGGCATTGCCTTTTCATTTAAATAGGACTACCAGGGGTGTACCTTGGGGAGAGAAGGCCCATGTTCACCCCTCTCCCTGGTGGCCTCTCAGAGTGAGGGAGATATAGGGAAGGGTGGAGCTAGAGGGCCCTCAGAACCTCCCCCCGCCCCGGGGTTTTGAACCCATCCAATCAATTATAGCTATGCCCTCAGGGGCTACTTTGAGTACTTTTCCTCATCATGTCAGCCGCTGAGTTCAGTGCAGCTTGCTCCAAAGTGAATGTGCATATGACTACTGCTTATGAGACGGCCGCCATGTAGGCCACAGCCATTTCTGGCTAAATTGTGCTGGGTCTGCAGATGGAAGAGAAGTCTCAAACTCAGATTATTTTTAAAATGCCTCAGAAAAATTAAAATAGATATGTCTCTTAAGGCAAAGGGTTTAGGTGGGAGGAAAATAAAACAGGAGCAGAAATTGCTTCCCCTCTCCTCCACTTTTCTAAAGATGAGTGTTGTTTCCCCCCACCCCCAACTCCCAAAAGCTGTGCTACCATGAAGCATGTTGAGGTGGTCACCTCAAGCAGCAGATTTAGGGGCAGTAGGTTTAGCTTACTCTCCCAGTGTGTTGCCTTTTTTTCTTTCCTCTCTCTCCAACTTGCAGAAGGAGGAGGGAGCACATCAGCTCCCCTAAATGGCTGGTGTGCTTCTCTTTCCTCCTCCTGCTCACAGCAGGAGGAGGAAGGCATGGGGTCTGGCTGTGGTGAATGAGTAGGGAGCAGCAGGGCAAGAGAAATACTCTTGCCTTTCTGTTCTGTCCACAACCTCAATGCTGGCCTGCTCAGGATGGCCACACACCCAGCCATCTTTCTTCCCCATAAGACAAATTTCAGAACACCATCCAATAAACGAGCATTACTTGATGCACAGTTATGAAACATGCATTGTGTTCCAACTGCCTTGAACCACCCCACCGCCTGCCCTACTTTAAAACACTTCCAGGGGCTCTTGTGTTTCCCCACTGTCAAAAAAGTTTGGGGGGGGCTATTGGGGGTGACTCTCTACATCCTCCAGCTGCAGGGCTGCCACTCAAGACATTGTCTCCTTTAAGAAAGAAGGAAGGCCAGCTCCTGGTTAACAAGCTCTGTGAAGTCTTTTTTGAAGAGGCTTTCATGCAAATATTAATCTGTCCAAGTGGTGCTTAATTTATTGAATCTGGAGTGATTGAAGTGCAAGGTGGGCTGCATTAGTTTTTTTTATTCTTGATTAACATTTTTTTCCAGGAGAGAAAATGCTATTTATTTGATTAGAGAGGGAAAAATGTCTCAGCAATTTTTATGCCATCAATACTTTTTTTATACAAGCAGAGAGAGAAAGAGAGTTAATTAAGTAATTGTTTTGAGTGCTAGAAAATTCTCACTAAACACATTAGATTTATTTCATTAGTCAATTTTCTGCAGTTCAATCATTTACAACATTTGTCTCCGTGTTTGGGAAATGCACCTAGAATTCTATTCCATTTCCAGAAAGCATCTGGGAGGGGTTTTTTGGTTTTGTTTTGTTTTTAAAACTTTTAACAAATGCCAACTTCAAGTGCTATAAAATTTTAATTTTTTTCATTACTGACATTCGGCAAGCACAAATAAACTATATCAACCATCATAATGAGCAATGCAAAAACAGTCAGCTGTCATCCTACAATTAAACATCTCAAGGTCCAAGAGCATGCAAGAAGAGATGGCAATTCTATAGGAAGGGTACCAAAGACTGTTGATGACTGTTGACTGTTGCTGTCAGTCAATGACCATTCAGCCATGATCAGTAAACAGATGTTGCTTATATGGACTGTGATGCAATTTGGGTTTACAGGAGCATATGACATGGCCATATACTGAGTCAGATCATAGATCCATCTAGCTCAGTATCGTCTTCACAGACTGGCAGCGGCTTCTCCAAGGTTTCAGGCAGGAGTCTCTCTCAGCCCTATCTTTGAGAGGCCAGGAGGTTTTACAGACAGGGCTTTCCCCTGGAATCCAATCCTGATTGAAGTGTGCCAGTCCACCTTTTCACTGAATTTAATCCGACCTCCCTTCAGGCTGTCAGGGACCAGGACAGACAGGACTTTGATTCTCCCCGAATGGAGGCTGCAAATTCTGGCTCAGCCTGAGTTACGAGTTACGTTGGGGTAAAAAAAATCCTCTATTTCTGGAGCTTCTGCTTTCTCCAAAGGTGTTACTGATGGCTATGCGAAGGAGGTGCTGATGGCTATGCAAATTGTCCATCTAATCCCTTGAATTAAAATGCCTCGAATCTGTTGTGAAGCAGATTTGCTCTTCAGATACCCCAAGGCATAGAGCCATGTGTGAAAAACCTCCAGGGGGAGGGAACTTAGAACCTTCACCTCTTTCCAGACTGGCTCCATCCATCTCCTAAGGGGAATACCTTACAGTGTTCACACATCAGGTCTTAGGCTTAGCAGACTTCAGGGTAAATTTGGACATATATGTGTGAAGAGAGCCAGCATGGTGTTGTGGTTAGTGCTGGACTAGGACCGGGGAGACCCGAGTTCAAATCCCCATTCAGCCATGAAACTAGCTGGGCGACTCTGGGCCAGTCACTTCTCTCTCAGCCTAACCTACTTCACAGGGTTGTTGTGAAAGAGAAACTCAAGTATGTAGTACACCGCTCTGGGCTCCTTGGAGGAAGAGTGGGATATAAATGTTAATAATAATAATAATAATAATAATAATAATAATAATAATAATAATAATAGTTCTAGTTCTTGCAGGTTTGTATGTAGTCCAGAAACTGCAGTTGGTACAGCATACAGCAGCCAGGTTGATCTCCAGGGTTATTTTATTTTATTTTATTTTATTTTATTTATTTATTTCATTTATATTCCGCTCTTCCTCCAAGGAGCCCAGAGCGGTGTACTACATACTTGAGTTTCTCTTTCACAACAACCCTGTGAAGTAGGTTAGGCTGAGAGAGAAGTGACTGGCCCAGAGTCACCCAGCTAGTATTATGGCTGGGTTACCCAAAGTGATCATATTACACCCATTTTAAAAGAACTACACTGGCTGCCAATAAGTTTCTGGGTAAAAAGTTATTGCTTTCTATAAAGACTTGAATTGCTTGGGTCCAAGGTATTTAAGAGAATACCTTCTTCTTCACGAACCCCTCTGCCTGTTATGATAATCAGGGGAGATCCGGTTGTGGTTGCCACTGGCTCAGCTGGTGACAACTCAAACCTGGGCCTTTTCTTAGGTTGCTCCAGGACTTTGGAACATGCTGCCTAGTGAAATTAGAGCCTCCTCTTCTCTTGATGTTTTTAAGAATGGTCTGAAAACATAGTTGTTTAGTCAAGCTTTTAGTTTTTAGTGTTAAAGTTTTAAGTGTTTATCATTCTTGTCTGTCTTTTAAATTGTTTTCAGAGGCATCTTCCACCCAGGACTTCTGGGTGGAAGACTGGTCTTCCACACCTCCCGAGAGCCCCCAAATTCTCCTACAACTGTCCTTTGATCGACCAACTTGGAAGTGCGCATGCATGTGCTATTTGGGGGCAGAGGGGGTGGGTGTGTATCTGGGAGAGACAGTAATACACTCTCAAAGCCAGTCCAAGCAGGCCAAGCCACCTGGGCCTCAGCCTGCCTGCCCCTTGCCCCTGGTATTGAAGGGGCGGCAGGGCCCATGTGAGAGGCGAGGCGGTGCCAGGCTCTGTGAGTGGTGGGCCCTGCCAGTGCAGCATCAGGAGGCTGGGTAGGGGATGGGCTCCCGGGAGGGAGGGAAGAAGTCCTGGCACCTCTGGCTGCTGCACCTCTGCTACCTCCTCTACCAAAAGCAGAAAGCTACAGCAACGGCAGCTTCAGCAGGAGCAGGGTGATTTGACAGGAGGGGGTTTTGCAGGGACTTGCTCCCCACAGTCCACACAGCATCCACTAAGTGGGGCCTCGAGCCAAGCCACACTTCTTTGAGGGGAGGGAGATGGGCAGGCTGGGAGCAGCTGTGCCTTGAAAGGGAAGGGGGGGGGGAGTTCATGAATCCTCCACCCCCACATGGCTCCTCTGTTTTGGGGGCAGTGAGGAAAGCAGTTTCATTTGGCAAAAGTTTCTCAGATACCCAGAATGCAGCAGGGAGTTAGGAGTTGCCCCTGGACCCCCATGTCACCTCATGCTTGTCCCAGCCTCTTTCCCCCCTTTTAATCCCTGGATGTTCTCAGGGCCTCCTCATTCGCACTCCCTCAGTCCCGCCTCTGCGGAGTGACGAACAAAGTGAGGGGAGAGGAAGCGCAGCAATGTGGCGGCTGAAGCAGCAGGCATGCCTACAGCAGTGAGTTAGCCAGCCAGCGCATGCCTCCCTTGCTGGGTGGGTTGCCTTGCCATTGCCAAGTACACACACAGACACAGACACACACACCCAGCCCAGACTGGACCATCATGTGCGGAGAATAACAGGTAAACCTCTTGCAAATTCTTGTTGCTTAAATACTGGATCCTTTAGAGCTATTTCTGCTAATGCATATTGGCATAAATATACTTGTTTTACAGTGTCCATGTGGATCTGGCCATATTGAAACAACCACTCATGTCCTGTTGTATTGCAATTATTATAGAGAAGTAAGATGTAAATTAATAGCCCCGCTTTTGAATAATTTCCCTGGTCATCAAGATGAATTTTATTTAAATTACTTGCTTACCAGTCCAAATTCTGATGTTGTATATACGGTGGCTAAATTTTGCTATATAATATGTCAAATGCGGACTCACATGGTGTAATGAACTTTTATTGCTGTTTTTATCCTTTTTTTTGGTTTATTTATTTATCTGTTTTTATCTTTTTGAACTGGCCTATGACCGAAATAAATAAATTGATTGATAGATACTTGTTTTACATCCTTACGTTCTTGGAGTTCAGTTGCTGTTTGGGCCCTCAAGAACCCCATGTAAAAAATACTCTCTCTCTGTCTCTCTGTCTATCTCTCTATCTCTCTCTGTCTCTGTCTCTCTCTCTCTCTCTCTCTCTCTCTCTCTCTCTCAATGATGCTTATCTTGTGGCAGGCAGGGGAGGGGGTCCAAAAGGCCTTTAGGTCCAGCTCCAAAATTACCTAGGTGCACCTCCGATTGTTTTAATTGTGTTAATTATTGTAATTGTTGTATTTTAGATTGCAAACCACCTACAGACTTATATATGTGGTGGTATTAAAATGTGTTTAAAAAAAAATTAGGACACAGGGCCCTCCAGATCCATTTCAGGGTCAAAAAAGAAAGCATTTTGCTATCATGTACTGTAGTCAGATCGTGAAAACGTCAGGGAATAATGAAATAGAAGTACAGAAGTTGGAGGTATGGTTGAATATCATGATGAGTATTTCATAATTTTAACTTGTATTTCTGGACTATTTGTGTATAATTGCTTATGTTGTGAAGGCCATGGGCTATTCAAATAAATAAAATGACTACCATAGTTGAATATGATTCCATATTCACTCTTGAAGTTGAAGCGAAGTTCAGTAATGGGGCAGAACTTGAAGAGTGATGCACAAGGGTGGTGTAGTTTTCTCACCAGCCTTTTTACAGTGTTGTGTTTGGGAAGAAGGGACATGACACATTTAAGCTCTGTGTGTGTGTGTGTGTGTGTGTGTGTGTGTGTGGTGTGGGAGGTCAACTTCCACAAAACAACAAACACAACTGTATGTGTATGAAGTCTCCCAAGGAGAATTGGGAGGAAGTTCCACGGAATCTGTTACTCCACTAACATTGTATGTACACTGTTACACACACAGTCACAATAAAGGAACAACATTCACCATTAGATATAACCTATTCCATTATCCCTTTCCCTCCCTAAAACCTCAACAAATATTGATGAAAAAAATTAAACTGACCCCTTACTAACTCTTGAAATGGCTGGATGAGAAGGAGCTGGGATGCCTCCCACCCTCCCACCCCTAAAAAACCACCCCAGAAAATAGACAAAAATAAAATTTGCATACGAAGTAGAACCCAAGTTAGAGCAAGGACTCTTATCTTTGATGCTAAGTTTTGTTTTTTCACCATGCTCAGCCTCAGGCTCAAGTAACCCAGGCACTCCAGGGATATTCTGCAACATTTTTTGCAGGTCCATACTTCCCTCATTTAGTTTTCCAAATATTTCTGTTGTTTTCTGTTAACCTAAATTAAAGAGTAATACTGAGGCCATGAGATAATAATATCTAGGTAGGCTGGGGTCAACCTTTAAAATAACCAAGTAGGTGGGGGTCTACCTGGTCCCACCCTAAATTCCACCACTGGTGTAGGAAGTGACCACAGAAAAAGAACAGATGTCATTGACTGATAGGAAATTTAAAAGTTATTCCAAAATCCACCTAACAAATGAATTAGCGATCTCAAAGGTCTAGGTTGTAACTTGGACCACGTGAACAACTTTCTTCAGAGACACGAAACAAAGAAAAGCCATTGTAGTTGACTGTATGTAGTAAAAAATTAAAATCTGTATAATATCCTCAATCATAGAGTAGATGTCAGAATGCAATTAGTGGCTAGGATTATAAACTTTGGCATTGGACCCTTGAGTTGGGAGAATATACCTAGCAGGAAGGAGATATAAGTACTGGGACCTGGGGAGTGAGTTATTGCTGCTGTAAAGCAAGTAATTGTATCATCTCCCTTTTATCTCCAAGGCTTCCATGGGGAATTATGCAAGAAGCAGCTGAAAGAAGAAATTTCTAGCCTACAAGTCAATGCCTAAAACCATCAGGTGAGACTTTTTGCTAGGCAAGTAAGTAGAAATGACAAGGGTGAGGAGAAGGAAGGAGTACTCCTACTAAAGCAATCATTAATATCTCTTACCCTAATCCATTAATTCTCATGTGCAGCAACAGGATGTATTAGATGTGAATGAGGATGTCTGTACTACTAAACATATACCGTATTTTATGGACTATAAGACTCACTTTTTTCATCGAAAAATATCCACCAAAATTCAGGTGCGTCTTATATGTTTTAACAGTTTAATATGTTAAAACTCTGAAAAACTGGATTAAAATTAAGGTGCGTCTTATAGTCTGTAGCGTCTTATAGTCTGTAAAATACGGTAGCTAGGACCAGGGGAACCATTAGGGGAACCAGGAAGCCTAGGGGCCCAGGTCCGTGTATCCACTTTCCCCTTTTATATTTCTGGAATGTCTTAGCCTAGAGTTCTGAAATTTGGTATAGATGTAGGACAGGTTATCAAGACACTGTGTATTGATTTTGAAACAGATCGTTAAATCAGATGATTTTTAAAGATATTTTTAATTTTAAAAAACTTTTAAAAAGTCAAAGTCCATGGCAGAAAATTACAAAAACATCTGAAATTGAAGCACAACCCCACCCACCAACCATCATTACATCCCCACTTGATGGAATCTGCCCTTTGCCTTCATTAAAAAGTGCAGCATCCCCTCTTTTGCCCTAACCTTTACATTTACAGAATGGCTGAGATTAGAGTTCTGAAACTGGGCACACATATAATCCAAGTTGGCAGGACTCTGTATTTTTATTTCAAGGAAATTGGTAAATCCTGTGATTTTTAATTATTTTTTCCCTACTGCAGTAAAGCTGCCAGAAAGAGTTATCTCTATCTATAGAGTAATAAACATCTAATGAAAGTGGAACTAACTGTTACAATCTGTAAGAATTTAATTTAAGTAATTTAAGTGTATCACTCTGGGATTGGTCACAATTTTAGAAAAGACACTTAGGTTCTGAAAAAGAGATTTCCCCAGGTATTTATTCTAATGACTCACGAAAATGGTCAGACTCCTACTGTTCCCCCACAAACAGTTTATTAGGCCTCACCACAAATCAAAGAAAGGAAGCAGCAGAAACAAGGTAATTCAGCCGGCTGAAGGTGCCCAGCTTTCCAGTGAAATCTGAGGACCCTGTACATTCTAATACAATTATTTTTATACCGTTTAATGACAATAGTTGTTCACTGCTTTCTGATTGGATCTCCCCTGCTTACATACTGTATTATACTTGACCAGGCCATCAAGAATGAACATAATCCGTCAGTGTACAAGGTGTTGTGGTTACTTGTTTTCCTGTTTTTCTTCCTCCATGTTGTAACCCTCCTAATGTTTTTAACATCAGCCTATGCTACGTCCCTGCTTAGACAGCTTCTGACTCACAAACATCTGTAAGGTCACTCTTGAGGACAAGAGGCCTTTTATCTTATAACTGTTAATCAGGCCTATGCTAAAGTTTGGTCAATCTAAAAACTTTACATATCAGTTGCTATCGCCAAACCTCCAACACATCTGAATGAAGAAACCATTTTTAAAAAATACGCTATGCTCATGTTGGTTTGTGATCCAAAAGGTCTGCATGAGAACTGTGAGGCAAGGTGGTATGTATTGTGGTTTTATTCCCCACCCCCCCACCGCCTTATGAATGCTCTTACAGGTGAAACTCGGAAAATTAGAATATCGTGCAAAAGTCCATTAATTTCAGTAATGCAAATTAAAAGGTGAAACTGATATATGAGACAGACGCATTACATGCAAAGCGAGATAAGTCAAGCCTTAATTTGTTATAATTGTGATTATCATGGCGTACAGCTCATGAAAACCCCAAATCCACAATCTCAGAAAATTAGAATATTACATGGAACCAAGAAGACAAGGATTGTAGAATAGAACAATATCGGACCTCTGAAAAGTATAAGCATGCATATGTATTCAGGTTTGGGCCCCTTTTGCAGCAATTACTGCCTCAATGCGGCGTGGCATGGATGCTATCAGCCTGTGGCACTGCTGAGGTGTTATGGAAGACCAGGATGCTTCATTAGCGGCCTTCAGCAATTCTGCATTGTTTGGTCTCATGTCTCTCATCCTTCTCTTGGCAATGCCCCATAGATTCTCTATGGGGTCAGGTCAGGCGAGTTTGCTGGCCAATCAAGCACAGTACACTGTATACTTTTCAGAGGTCCGATATTGTTCTATTCTACAATCCTTGTCTTCTTGGTTCCATGTAATATTCTAATTTTCTGGGATTGTGGATTTGGGGTTTTCATGAGCTGTACGCCATGATAATCACAATTATAACAAATTAAGTCTTGACTTATCTCGCTTTGCATGAAATGAGTCTGTCTCATATATCAGTTTCACCTTTTAATTTGCATTACTGAAATTAATGGACTTTTGCACGATATTCTAATTTTCCGAGTTTCACCTGTATGTCCAAGTTTGTTTTATGTTTGAATTGTGGAGCAAGGGAAACATGTTGTATCCCTGTTAGTTTGTGAATCTAAGAGGCTGTGTGAATCCATTGGGGCTTGTGTAGTTTCACCTCATTTTTCTTTTTGCAAATGCACTCTGGCTCAGATCTGTGGGTTTGTGATGAATGTTCAAGAAGATGTATGGATCCTTTGGGGTCTTTCCTCCCAGAATGCACTCTGGCTCAAACCTTTGGATTTGTGGTGAAATGTGTGTTTATATGGAGTAGGGACAGAGCTACCATTGAGCGATAGGGTTCGAAGAACAACGTGTGTCACCAATGGGAAGGGCCATGCGAGATGCCCCATGTACATGATATCACATGTACATGGCCATGGCCTAATCTCTGTAGGGCCCAACAAAGCCCTCCCAAATGCATTCCCAACCAGGGTTTGCTGGCTGGGTGCATTTACTTCATTTCCTCTCCCTGGCTGGAGGAAAAGAAAGCAAAATAAACGCAACAGCCATCAAACACTGGCAGGAAATGAGCTCTGGAGAACTCACTATGGACCCCGGGCATGCCCACATGCATGTGACATCACACACAAAAGGGGTGTGGCCTAGGCTCAGCAGAGCCCAAGCAAGCTTTCTAAAGCTCTTTTCCAGCCATAGTTGCTAGTTGCTGCATGTATTTCACTTCTTCTGCATCCAGCATGGGAGGGGAAGTGAAATAAATGCACCCAGCCAGCAAACCCTGGTGGGGAATGCATTCGGGAGGGCTGGGGTGGGCCGTCTCGAGATCAAGCCATGCCCACATAGTGTGACATCATGCACACAGGGCATCACTGGAGTGGCTGCTGACAGGTTGGGACATGGGCCACCATTCAGCTGGCTCCACCAGTGATATGGAGAGGATGCCTATTTTGTGGGGGTGCACAGGGTAAGCTCATTAGGGCCAGGGTGCAAAATTACTTGGCAACACCCCTGGCTAGGACTGTATCACAGTGGCCATATATTAGTGGTAGAACACATGTATTGATTATCAAAGTTCCCAGTGTCAGTCCTTGGCATCTCTAATTAAGAGGAGCCCAGGCAGCAGGGCTGGAAAAGATCTCCTCTGTCTGAAATCTTAAACTGCTGCTGCGAAATGGAATTGACAATTCTGGTCTGATAGACTCTGTATAAAGCAATTCCATATGTATTAGAATGACTCCTGAGTCCTGTGTAACCCCGGTTCTGAGGCGACCCTCAGAAGTATCCATATGCTTAAGTAAAGTAAAGTAAATTTTGCCGTTAAGTTGGTGTCGACTCCTGGCAACTACAGAGCCATGTGGTTTTCTTGGTAGAATACAGGAGGGGTTTACCATTGCCATATCCCATGCAGTGTGAGATGATGCCTTTCAGCATCTTCCTATATTGCTGCTGCCCGATATATGTCTGGGAAACATACCAGTGGGGATTTGAACTGGCAACCTCTTACTCCCTAGGCAAGTTACTTCCCTGCTGCGCCATTAGGTGGCTCATCCATATGCTTAAACCCCTTCTAAAAACAGACATTTCTTCTTTCTTTGCTGTGACTTACACTCTTAACTGCAGTGATAATTATGTGCAACATAAGAAGCTGCAAGGTGAGCTGTTGAATGCAACCATTGCTAAAAATACCATAATGGCAGAATTTTGAAAAGACAACCTTGGCTGACTCTGCTATGACATTTGTAATAGGAGGAACCCCCTTTCCCTCATCCCCTGAAAAGGAGGCAACGCTACTTATATAAATTAAGTTGCACTTTCTCAAGTTTAAAAATAGCAAGATGTTGCCATCAGGGTCTTTTCCTGGGGTGAATCTTGTTTACCTAACATTTCTCATATGTCAGCTCCTCATTTTCATTCCAATCTAAATGAACCAAATACTTTGGGATTTGGACCTTGGGATTTTAAAAAGGGTCTAATGACCTTGGGTGCCAATTTTCAGACCCTGAGAGGAGCCTGATTTTTAAGGTGCGTCCACACACATTGCACCAGTCCTTTCTAAGAGAATAAGGAGGAGATACAAACTGGTAGAAAGAGTTAGGCAGCTCGACCTAGGATACCCTCCATATCCTAGGATACCCTCCATATTGAAAACAGATACACAGCAGGCATCGAGAGATTGAGACTTCAGATAGTACAAGTAAAGCTTAACCAACTTTATTCAGAGGATTACATTGCAGATAAAGAAAATGCACATTTCTCCATGTTTCTGGTCTTTTTGGCATCAGTTTATGTCCTGCTTTGGAATACAGTATTAATTTTAAAAGGTTTATCTGTATTCCATATCTTCTTAGAATTAGCAAAAACCGAGTTCCAGTACAGATTCTACCAGCTTCAAATGTAGCTAAACTCCTTGGAACTATTAATGCTTATATATATGAGGAATCCAAGCTTGAGACCCTCTGGCTTAATATACAGAGCATGCCTTATGAATGATGGGATATCTAAACACGTTTAATTAAAACATCCCTTAGCAGACCTTGAGACTGCTTTTACAAGCAGCCAAGACCAGGCTAAGGCAGCTAAGCCCAAGCTTGGCTGCCTGTGAGAACTTCCAGTAGCTGTGAAGTTTCCGGTGGTGCCTTGGCAGCAAACCTGCCTAGGGAGCCTGCCGCTTAGCCAAGGTTAAGGGTGCAGGTATGGCCTTACCCCTAGTTAACTGCTTGTGTGTGAACACCAGCTGCTCCCAGCCATCACTGGGGGGATCCCCGCACACTTACGTGGTGCATTTTGGGATTCTGTGGTCTGTCTAGGTGTGCGATTAGTGAGCCCAGCAACTCCTGGAGGATTGTCTGCAGGGAAGGCAAGCTCCTGCTGCCTTCTCCACTGCCTACCCTCAAACCCTCTCACTGGATTGTGAGAAAGGGCTCCTTTTCTTGCAGAAGTCAGGAAAAAAATGAGATTAGTAACAATATCTTATTTCACTCAAATTTCAGTTCCCAGCACTAATTTGAAAGCTGAAGGAATCCTTCCACAAACAAATGCTGGTTGGCAAACAGGCCGGATTTGGACATAATGCAAAACCGGAGTTAAATGGGGCAGAGATTGGAACTCCGTTACATCCGAATTCATTCAACTGTGGTTTCATGGCAAAAGCAACCTGCGGTTTGCCTCACCAAACTCCAATTTGTACTTTCAGTTTGCAGTAAGGTTTGCCACCAAGACCAGAGGTTTTGCCACCCAAGCATTATGTCCGAACGTGGATAGCGTCATAACCATGGTTCCATTAAGTTTTTGAAACCACAATCATAGAGATGGTACAGACCCACCTGGGATCACCCCTGTTCCATGCCTGCAACGCTTCTCACTGACCACCTCTCCGAGCACCAGCCACACTGCTACAGTCTCCAATGTAGCAATGCAGTTGCCCATCAAAAAGGACACCACCACATCCCATCCCAAGCTTGTCAGCCTGCCAAGTGGCAAAGTCACCCCACTCTGTCCCTTGCTCCCCTCTCCAGGCAAGCAAGAGGGAAAGGGAACAGGGTGACAGGAAGGGCACTAAGTGCTTTGCTTCCCAAAAATGAAGTGACTAATATGTATGTTCACAAGCACTCCGGGTGGCAACATAATCAGGGCATCCCATTAGAGTGCAGGAATGGGGGCATATGGCTGGGTGAGGATACCCAGGGTTGGGTTTAATGGGCAGCCCCAACTAGCTCCTCCATACCTCCCACATCCTTGAATGGTTAAGGTCTATTTTTTGTACAATGATGTTGGAGAAGTGGGTCCCAGCCCCTTCCCCTGAGTGGACCGGTGCTGTTCCTAGGCTTACTCATGAGAAGGTCCGGGCAGCAGGATCAGCATTGCCCCAGTGAAAGGAATGATCAACATCTCTGATGATGACAGATACTGATCCCGATCTCATGAGAGTGAAGGCAATGGGGACACCCCCTCACAACTCATGAGAAGAACTGTCTGTGGGGACTGAGGTGTCAAGCAGAATTGCTAATAATGTGTGCTTACTAAGCAACCCCTTCTCCCACATCTAGCTCTCTCATGAGAGTGTCCGGCCGTGGGGGCTCTATACTGAGCCAGGTTACTCTGTGCAGGAAAGCTGCAGGGACGGGTACCCCAGCAACTGCTCTCCTTGTCTTGGCGACTTTTGCCAAGCAGCTGTCAAAGCGTGCTCCCTGCCAGCCAGCCTACCCATGTGGACAATGTGCAGCCTTGCTTGTGCCCTGAAACAGTGACTCCGCTTCCCTGTGGTTTCTGGAAGTCGGGGCTAGCCTCTCCTTCGATTCCCCACAGCATCAGATCTGCACACAGCACAAAGATCAATCCCTGCACCCGGTGTTCCCTCTGTCCACACATGCAGCTAGGCTCTGACACATGAAGCATCACAATCTCCTTTGGGTCAGTGCAAAGCTTCCCATGGGAGGAAGGGGTTGCCGTGCAAAAGTTCTCTCTTTAATCGGAGAGATTGGGGGCCTCATGCAGGTGTGGCGGGGTTCCCTTTGTTGGGTTTGCTCAACTCAGGAGCGCAGTCTGACGTAAGACTGAGGGTTCTTACCCCAATGGTCCTCCCCAGTTGATTGGCCCTCTCATGAGAAGAATAGCTCATCGGCAACAAGCTACCAAGGGAGCAGGAGTGTGATTTGGTCTGCATGGACTGCTTTGCCAGCCCTCACAAGAGCATCCTAGGCCACAGTGGGACAGACACCCTCCCCCAATCCTTTGCTCTCCTTCATATACATATCCCCTCCTAGGAAGACGTCATGTTCCATTCCCTTTCCTGAGTAATAGGGCAATAGTGCCCCTCAATACTCCCTACAACCTCCCCCTGGAATCGTGCTTGTGTGGGACAGTTTTGTTGTAGGGCTCTTGGGAAGTGGGAAGTGCAATCACTGTCAGAATAAGCACTGGCATGGCATGGCATGGCATTAAAAGGGATTTAAATGCCCTTTCCAAACTGAGGGCAGCTGGACCTTTCTGAAAATTCACAATCACGCTCGGCATGTCCCTTTCAAGATCATGGCCAACCACATCTGCTCTGGTGACATGCTGACGCTTTGCCCACAGTCTGGTTACGGAGCATGCTGGGATAGGGAGAGGCCACCCTGCCTTGAAACCGGAGGCTGCCAAGCAGTGGTTGGACAAATGTCTGTTGATGTGATTCACGGTTTCAGTTTGAAACGGTGGGTTCATCCACCTCCAGTTACACATTACTTGCTAATTCGGCCAAACTGCATTTCGGAAGTAATGCTTTCTTATTAGCAAACCGTTGCTATAGCTTCAGGTCAGAGAGATAGATATATTTATATAAGAGCAACAGATATATGGCTAAAATGATATAAATGCCAATCCACACTCCTACACATGCTAACCCTTTTTGGCCTCCTCCATCCTGGAATTTATTTTATTTTTGTTTACAATTTATATCCCGCTCTTCCTCCGAGGAGCCCAGAGAGGTGTACTACATACTTAGGTTTCTCCTCACAACAACCCTGTGAAGTGGGATTAGGCTGAGAGAGAAGTGACTGGCCCAGAGTCACCCAGCTAGTTTCATGGCTGAATGGGGGTTTGAACTCGGGTCTCCCCATTCCTAGTCCAGCACTCTAGCCACTACACCACGTTGGCGCCACGCTGGAATGTCCTGCTTTTGCTCTCTGGGTATGGAGTTCACACCCAGGGCCAGCAACCAGAAACTGGAGGATGCCTGTCCAACCCAGGTAGCTTAATCATGAGTAGCTCAGCTGGCTGGGAGGGCTCCAGCCTCCCTCTTGAAACTGAGTCCTTTTGAGCTGGACATTTTCTAACTTATAGCTCTCCTGTTTCTCTGGAGAAACGGCATGTGCCACAAAGATGTTAAAGAGTCCTTTTCAGGTCAGGAACTGGCAACCAGACCTATAAGGATCAGCGAACAACAACAGAAGTCTCCTAGTGCTCATAATAAAATTCCTCCTATTCAGACTGGAGTGCCCAAATGGATGGAAGTGATGGATGTCACATCCCCTGGTTTATTTTTTTAAAAAATCAAGGGATGGAGGTTAAAAGTTTGAAGCCCAACAAATTTCAAACAAGCTATTAACTGTATGCACAAAATCCAGTACTCTGTTTATGTGAATGTCCATTAATTTAAGTGTAGCAGGTCAGCACAAGACCAGATATGGGCTGTTTTGAAGTTGAAGATCCTAAAAAGAAAGAGAGTGAGCGAGCGAAGATATGCTAATCCTTATACGGCAAAAAGGCCTCAGCATAGACCAGCAAAGTTGAAGCATGCCATTATTGAAGAATGCAGAAAGCCCTTAAGATCACAACACCAATTGGCTAGGTGTCAACTTTATTCTCATGAAGGTATGACTTTAAAAGGAAAGTATTTTGTGGCCAAGGCTACTCTCTTGTCACTCTAGGCAGATTTGTTTTCCATCACAAATGCACCAGGCAAGAAATCCATCGGGGGGGGAGGGCACATAAATGTTATGAGGCCTGGCCTGTTGTTGCCTGAACGTTGAACAGCAGCAGATTCTGCCCAAGTATTTTCTCTTCCCAGTTACTATAGGATGAAGAAAGAGTGGTTAAAGTACAAAGAACCAACCAGAAGCAGATTGCCTGAGACTGCCGTGGATCAGTGCTTTAAGTCTGCACTGCTTACTGGGTTTGAACACATAAGGTTGCACAAGCTATGCTCCTCTGGGCCAGGGGAGGCCAGGGCTTTAAAAAAAAAATGGTGGGGGGAGGCACAGAACAGTAGGAATGTGCATGAACCGGTTCGGAGGCCCTTTTACAGATCTCTGAACTGGTTCGAAGGCCTGGCAGTTCGGCTGGTTTGATGGTGGGGGGTTACCTTTAAGGAGCAGGGAGGGTGCTCTTACCACACCCCCACCCACCCTCCTCCGCATTTCCCCTGCTGGCGCTGTGTTTAAAAATGGTCCTGCAGGGCGGCAGCATATCTCCTTGCCCTCCCAGTGCACGTCAGGCCGGAAGTACCCGGTGTGTGTGTGTGTGTGTGTGTGCATGTCACACACAC
This sequence comes from Hemicordylus capensis, assembly GCF_027244095.1. Classification (NCBI taxonomy): domain Eukaryota; kingdom Metazoa; phylum Chordata; class Lepidosauria; order Squamata; family Cordylidae; genus Hemicordylus; species Hemicordylus capensis. The sequence goes on from NC_069659.1 coordinate 207,425,733, forward strand.
ATGTGCAATGGGCACTTCGAGTCTGACATACACCGAGGCGGCAAGGAAGTATGCTGCCGCGTCACAGGACCATTTTAAAACACAGTGCCAGCAGAGGAAATGCAGAGGAGGGTGGGTGGAAAGAGCACCCTCTGTAAATCCCCTGCCATTGAACCGGTCATTGCCGGTTGCATGCACATCCCTACAGAACAGTGCTTTGCTTCCAAACAATCCCAGTCTAAATCTCAACTTAACATGAGAATGCCGCTTCTGGACTGCACTGGACATCTATCTACTCCGGCATTCTGTTTCTAGCATTAGCCAATCAGATGTTTCTGAGAAGTTCACCAGCAGGGCATGAGGACAACAGCCTCTCTTTCTTTTGTTTGTCTCCCACACAGCTGGTATTCAAAGGTATATTTGCCTCTGAACTTGGAGGTTCCATTTAGATATCTTGGCTAATCTTTACTGATAGACCTGTTCCTTGTGGACTTGTCTATACATTCATTAAAGCCATCTTAGTGAATTAAAATGGTCTCTGGTAGCAGGGCCGGGAAAGGCCAAACTGCTGCCAGGCAAACTGGACAATACTGTTCTGATTCAATACAAGTTAGTTTCATAGGTATATAGAATGGATATTTCATATCACAGTGCTCTACATCATTGCCACACATGATGCAAAGTGGGCTACCTGTTCCTTTAATCAATAATATAATAATAATGATGATGATAACAACAACAACATTTAGCATGTTTATAGTGGTGCTCTTTAATGTCACATATATGATCTTTTTGTTCTCCTTACAACAGCTCAGTAATGTAAGTATTGCTGCGGTGCGTTGGACTTTGGCCTGTAGTGTTCCACAGTACAAGGAGGTACGTTGGTAAGGAGGCATGCTGGGAGAACTCAGCCAGGGATCTGGGGTTGGCTGTCATCAATATGTGGATAATGCACTGTTCTGTTTCTTCTTCCTGTCATCGTGGACTGCTGAGGTCCCGAATCATTGCTTGGGGTCTGTGCTAGGCTGGATGCAGGCGAACAAGTTGAAATTAAATCCAGACAAGACAGAGATGCTCTGTCTGCTCTGTTCTGAATGGAGATGCACCCACCCCCACCCCCAGACCACGTTCTTAATTTGGGAGTGTTCCTGGGCCCAGATTTATACTTCAGCTGATGTGCCAGCTGCACCTATTCCTAGATGAGTCACCCCTGGCAACAGTCACTCATGCACTGGTTACATTGTGATTGGGTTACTATATCATGCTTGACATGGGGCTGTCCTTGAAAATCACTCAGTATCTTCCACTGGTACAGAACACTGTAGCAAGGCTATTAGTGCCTAGTTTAGAAATCATGCTATGGCACTGCTATACCAGCTGCATTGGCTGCTGATATGTTTCCAGGGGGAATTCAGGGTGCTAATTATTACCCTTGAAGCCCTAAATGGCTTAGGGACTACATACATGATGTCAGTGTCATCGACCCTTTAGGGAACCGTGACCACAGTGCCATCAAATTCAGCATACATGCGGGGAGAGAATCACCAAGGATGTCTAACACAGGCTTTTTGAATTTCAGAAGAGGAAACTTCTCCAAAATGAGGAGTATGGTGAAAAGAAAGCTGAGGGGGAAAATCAGGAGAGTCACTTCGTTCCAGAGTGCATGGAGTTTACTCAAAACCACAATACTAGAAGCCCAGTTAGATTGTATACCCAAAAGGAGGAAAGGTACCACTAAGTCCAGGAGGATGCCAGCATGGCTAACGGGTACCGTCGAGGAAGCCATAAAAGGGAAGAAGACTTCCTTCCGAAATTGCAAGGCCTGTCCAAACGAAGAGAATGGAAAGGAACACAAACTCTGGCAAAAGAAATGCAAGGTGACAATAAGGGAGGCAAAAAGAGAGTTTGAGGAACATTTAGCCAAAAGTATTAAGGGGACTAACAAAAACTTCTTTAAGTACATCAGAAGCAGGAAACCTGCCAGGGAGGCAGTTGGACCATTAGACAATGAGGGAGTGAAAGGGATTATTAAGGAGGATATGGAGGTTGCAGAGAAGCTGAATGAGTTCTTTGCATCTGTCTTCACGGCAGAGGATACTGAGGATATACCTGTTCCTGAACCAGGCTTTTTAGGGATGGAGGCTAGAGAGCTGAGTCAGATAGAAGTGACAAGGGATGATGTTCTAAACTGTCTGGAAAAACTGAAAGCTAACAAATCACAAGGGCCGGATGGCATCCATCCAAGAGTCCTCAAAGAACTCAAATGTGAAATTGCCGACCTCCTTGCTAAAATATTTAACTTATTCCTGAAATCGGGCTCTGTACCAGAGGACTGGAGAGTAGCAAATGTAACACCGATTTTCAAAAAGGGATCCAGGGGTGATCCGTGAAATTACAGGCCAGTTAGCCTAACGTCCGTTCCAGGCAAATTGATGGAAAGCATCCTCAAGGATAAAATTGTAAAGCACCTAGAAGTACAGGCCCTGCTGAGAGTGAACCAGCATGGCTTCTGCAAAGGTAAATCTTGCCTCACCAACCTTTTGGACTTCTTTGAGAGTGTCAACAAGTGAGTGTCCTCAAGGTGATCCAGTTGACATTGTCAAAAGCTTTTTGGAAGTCCAGGTAGACTAAGTTCCTCATCAAAGACTCCTTAGGAAACTTAGCGGTCATGGGATAAGGGGACAAGTACATGTGTGGATTGCTAACTGGTTGAAAGACAGGAAACAGAGGGTAGGTATCAATGGAGAGTTTTCACAATGGAGGGAAGTAAGAAGTGGGGTCCCCCAGGCATCTGTACTGGGACCAGTGCTTTTTAATTTATTCATAAATGATCTAGAAGCAGGGGAAGTAGCGATGTGGCCAAATTTGCAGATGCTACCAAACTCTTCTGGGTAGTGAAATCCAAAACGGATAGTGAGCAGCTCCAAAAGGATCTCTCCAAACTGGGGGGAGTGGGTGACAAAATGGCAAATGCCGTTCAATGTTAGCAAGTGTAAAGTGATGCACATTGGGACGAAAAACCCCAACTTCAAGTATATGCTGATGGGATCCGAGCTGTCGGTGACAGACCAGGAGAGGGATCTTGGGGTTGTGGTTACAGCTCATTGAAAGTGTTGACTCAATGTGCGGCAGCTGTGAAAAAGGCCAATTCCATGCTAGGGATCATTAGGAAGGGGATTGAAAATAAAATGGCTAACATTATAATGCCCTTATACAAAACTATGGTGCGACCACACTTGGTGTACTGCGTACAATTCTGGTCACCACATCTTAAAAAGGACATTGTTGAACTGGAGAAGGTGCAGAAGAGGGCAACCAAGATGATCAGGGGCCTAGAGCACCTTTCTTATGAGGCAAGACTACAACACCTGGGGCTTTTTAGTTTAGAAAAAAGACGACTGCGGGGAGACATGATAAAGGTCTATAAAATCATGCATGGTGTGGAGAAAGTGGATAGAGAGAAAGTCTTTTCCCTCACACACAACACTAGAACCAGGGGTCACTCCATGAAATTGATTGCCAGGAGGTCTAGGACCAACAAACGGAAGTAGTGTTTCACACAACACGTGATCCACTTGTGGAACTCTCTGCCACAAGATGTGGTGACAGCCAACAACCTGGATGGCTTTAAGAGGGGTTTGGATGACTTCATGGAGGAGAGGTCTATCAATGGCTACTAGTCGGAGGGCTGTGGGCCACCTCCAGCCTCAAAGGCAGGATGCCTCTGAGTACTAGTTGCAGGGGAGTAATGGCAGGAGAGAGGGCACGCTGTCAACTCCTGTCTGTGGCTCCCAGCGGCATCTGGTGGGCCACTGTGCGAAACAGGATGCTGGACTAGATGGGCCTTGGGCCTGATACAGCAGGGCTGTTCTTATGTTCTTATACCTAAAGGATCACCTCCCTCCCATATGAAACTGCCCACCTTCTGTGCTCATCTGGTGCGGTCCTCTTCGTCCTCTTCTGCCACTCATCCAAGTGAGAATGATGGTGCCAGGTGAAAAGGATTGCTGGTCTTGTGGTAGCAAGCATGAATTGTCCCCTTTGCTAAGCAGGATCCACCCTGGTTTCCATTTGAAAGGGAGACTACATGTGTGAGCACTGTAGGATATTCTCCGTTGGGGATGAAGCCACTCTGAGGAGAGTACCTACATGCCTGCATGCAGAAGGTTCCAAGTTCCATCTCTGGCATCTCCAGATAGGGCTGGAAGTGACTCCTGTCCGCAACCTTGGAGAAGCCGCTGCCAGCCTGTGTAGACAATACTGAGCTATGTGAACCAATGGTCTGACTCTGTATAAGGCAGCTTCCTTCTGTGGTGGCACCCAGCATGTGGAACTCCCTGCTGTGAGAAATTTGGTTGGAGCCCTCGTCGGCAGTGTTCTGTTGCCAGCTGAAAATGTTTTTATTCTGGCAAGCTTTTTAAGTTGTGTGGTTTTATCTCCTATCTGTCCTTGTTTAATTGTTTTTAGTCTGTGTTTTTGGTTATTTGTACCAATGTGTATATTGCTTTATTGTTATCTGTATGTCAACGGTTTTGGGCACCTCAGGACTGGAGAGGAAAAGCTGGATATACATTTCATCAGCCTGAGCATGGCCAGTGCCAGCTAGTGAAGGCAGGAAGATGGCATTCTGGCAACCACAGGCACACCCTCCTCCAGACATTTAGAAAGCCATCTTTATGTCGAGAGTCATGCCCCTCTCAGTCTTCATGACCAAATTCCTACAATCCTTAAAAAAAAAAAAAATCCATTCAAGACTATCTATAACAGAGCCAGGATGGTATAGTGGTTAGAGTGCTGGACTAGGACCGGGGAGACCCGAGTTCAAATCTCCATTCAGCCATGACACTTGCTGGGTGACTCTGGGCCAGTCACTTCTCTCTCAGCCTAACCTAGTTCGCAGGGTGGTTGTGAGGAGAAACTGAAGTATGTAGTACATCACTCTAGGTTCCTTGGAGGAAGAGCGGGATATAACATGTAAATAACAACAACATCGACAACAAGAACAACAGCACTGGAGCAGAACTCAGTGGTAGCAAAAGGCTTTGAAATGGTGAGTGCTGCAATTTGGAGCCCAGCTGCAATTGCCGCCTGTTGAACTTCTTTTCGGCTACACTTCAGTTATTAAAGTTCAGGCTTATGAGGCGCTGCATTTCTCATATGGCTGCCTGCTTCTAATTAAAGAAGATGTGAGCACAACCAGAACCCAGTCGAAGCGACTCACCACGTTATCTTTTAATTCAGCTCCCTAATGCCTTCCCCCTTGCACATGAATAGCAGCTCGTTAATTTTTCACCCAAATGTGATGTGTGCACTTCCTGAATGCATTTAGCTACGCTCCACAGCCTTTGTGACTAATTGCTATCATTAGAAAAGCTTTCTGCACCACAACATACAGCAGCCACCGCCGCTGCTGCTGCTTCCTCTCAATTGCAGGTTGCTTGTAAACCTGGGGGTCCCCCCTCCACCAATAAATATCTTTGTTTTTCATAACGTCTAATAATGGTTTAATCACTCAGTGCATCACGCTCTGAGGAGTTTCCCCATTGGTAGCAAAGTGAGACGTGCCTAAACTCTCTGGAGTTCCTGTATTCCCTATTCCAATCTTGTTGTTATTCACTTACTGGCACAATCCATTCCCTTTCAAAATACCTCCTGTGTCCAGTTTTACTTAGTATCCGCTTCTGGGTTCTCTGTCAGTGCCCATGGTATGTGTTTGCTGTGCTGGAACACATTATTATTATTATTTTTTCACTGCAATGCTTTTCATAATGTTTTTGTCAATGATGCATTTGCCTCATTATCTCCCTCAATTGTCTTTTGTGGTCTGTGTTATGTTCAGTCTTCAAAGCCTTCAGAGTACAGAAAGATATTCCAAACTGAGGGAAACTCCATCCGACCAGTATTTGTGTACGCTGGAGCAACCAGCATGGAACACCCAACTTCTGAGGGGTGGGGACAATGGACAATATCAGACATCGTAAGGTGGTTCCTCAGGAAGTAATGTATTTCTGGTCACTTCATTGGCTGTATGTATGTATGTATGTATGTACATACGTATTCCATTTATATCCCGCTCTTCCTTCGAGGAGCTCAGAAGGAACATGCTTATTTGTTTTCCTCACAACAACCCTGTGAGGTAGGTCTACATACAATTGTCTACATACAATTGGCTCCATTGGCCTGACACGCAATAATTGCCGTTGCAAACAGTTAAATGGGAAAGCTGTATATGAGAAAGGCACATTAGTAATCCCTTCTATGTTGTTACATAAGCAAGGTGGAAGGAAGGGTCTAAAGGAGCAGGGCAGCAGACAGCAGTGTTCCTGCACTATCTGCATTCTTTCATCTGACCTATAGGGGGAGGGCTAGTGAGGGTGATGCCCTTCAAGCCTGTTTGCCCTTCTATTCTGCCTCTTTTTCCCTGGGCATGGCAGAGAGCAGCTGGTCACCAGCTTGTGGAAGAGTGTGATCTAGGCCTTGGTATTGAATTAGGATGTCATCCATCACTTGGGGCCTTATTTGTTTGTTGGTTTGCATTTGAGGAGCTGTGGTGTCCTGGCATGTCTGCTCCCTGCCTCAGAGATCCATTACCTGGCTTTTACTTTCAGAATTCCCCTCCTCTCATTTTCATATTTTTGGCAATAAAAGTCAAAATCTTAGTATATACTAAACAAAACAAAGGAGAGAAAAGGGAAGGGGGAATAATACACATAATATCTAGAAAGGTTAAATACAAATTGAAATACAGTATATGTTAACAGGCTATGGGTGAGGTGGGGATTACTACTACTGTAATCTGTATACCACTCCTCTTCAACCAAACTTCTCAAAGCGATTTACATAGAAAGAGAAATAATGCATAAATAAGATGGTCCCCTGTCCCCAAAGGGCTCACAATCTAAAAAGAAACATAAAGTAGACACCAACAACAGCCACTGGAGGGATGCTGTGCTGGGGTTGGATAAGGCCAGTTGCTCTCCCCCTGCTAAATATAAGGGAACCAGCACTTTAAATTATCAGATAGTTAATGGATAAATCCTTGCTAACTGAGCAAAGAGACACATTTTATTCAATAACATTCATTTTGTATCTTTCCCAAAAGTCTGTAAAAGGCAAGCCATTGCCAAGAAAGCTTCCTGACGACCCGCCCTCAAGTATTCTGTCCATGTAGACTTCGTCATCTCCACCAACTTTCAGGCCCTGTGTAGCCATACAGGTCTGTGTAGCCATTCTTTCAGATAGGGAATGGAGATATCCCTCTATTCCATTGCTACCAAGATCTCTGCAAGTCTGCAGGAGTCAACACATTCCAAACTCACTCTCTCACATGGTTCAGCTTGCTTCTCTAAATAACCTAACAAAATTACCAAAGGATCTAAAACCTGACTGTGCCTAATCATCACAGATGCTGCCAGGGGCAGAGCCACCATTGTGTGAACGGGTTCAAACAACTTGGGCCACCAATGAAAAGGGCCACCGAAGCCAGCCGGGGGATGTGGCTCAGGATCCAGAAGAGCCCTGAATGAACTACCCATGTCCAGGCTCTGGAGAGCCCTGAGTGAGATCTCCCCCTGTCCTTTTGAGGCAGCGTTTGCTGCCTAACATCCTTTATTTCCCCCTTTCAATACATGCTGTCAGGCAGCAAACGCTGCCTGAAATAAGAGGGGGAGAGCTCATTCAGGCTGTCCCGAGCCTGGGCCATGCCTTTGCGCATGATGTCACATTTTAACAAAACTCTTATTTCCAACTATAGTTTTCATTATTGCCTGGGTCAGTAAGACACAGCCACCTTTTGGTTGGCTGTGTCTGTTTCACAGCCACCTTTTGGTTAGCACTATTCTGTCCTGGCTTAGAGTACCATCCCAGGTCAGTGTGGGTAAAAAAAAAACCCAGCTGTTGCCATGAAAATAATATGGTGGCCCATGTATAGTGCTTTGTGTTCCAGCATGGAAGAGCTGGGGTATCTATCTATATTATTATTTCTCCAAGACGGGCCATGCGTGGCGATGTGGTGGGAAGGAGGTGATTGGCTGAGTTTGCAAGCAGAAGCACCTGACTGGGCAGTGGGGATTCCATATGCAGATAGGGAGAAGGAGCCTGTGAGAGCAGAAGCACCATGGTGATTGGGCAGTGGGGATTCCCTATGCAGATAAGGAGGAGGGGCCTGTGATGGTTAAGGTCAGTTGGAATGCAGCTGTTACTGGTCAGAAGATATTCTGGATATAAAAGGATAGCAGGCAGGGGTCTGCAAAAAGCCAGGTCATGAGGGAGGAAAGAGCCCCTTCAGGAGAAGGAGGATGCCATTGTGTAAATGAACAAAATCTGTTAACTCGCAGAGGGAGGAAGAAAAAACATGAAGGGAGGGGGAAGAAAGAGTGGAGAAGAGCTTGTGGAGGAGAGAGAAAGAGAAAAAGAAGGGCATGTGGAGGAGAGAGAAAGGGCAAGGGACGGGCCTGAGCCTGTCAGCAGCCTGACAGGGGAATGAGTGGCCATGGCGGTACTGGCAGCAAGGAAGGGTCCAGGCAACCACTGCTGCTGTTTGGGGCTACTGAGGCCATTGTCAGAGGGAGGCAGGCAGGCAAGGGATGGTCCTGGGCCTGTCAGTGGCCTGAGGGGAACAAGCGGCCATGGTGGTGGCAGCAACGAAGAATGGCCCAGTCAACCACTGCTGCTGCTCCTGAAGGGAGGAGCAGGAGCGGGGCTTGGGTGAGGGTGGGGAGGTCTCTGGGGATAGGGGGCTGCAGTTTGGCCAATAGGCAGCAGCAATGCTGCAGCCACGACCAAGAAGGGTGAGGAGGATGGAAGCAAGGGGAAGGAGGAGGAGGAGCAGGAGTGCAGACCAGGTGAGGGTGGGGAGATCTCTGAGGTGAGGGGAGCAATCAAGTACTAACGCGCAGATGCTCTAGAGTGTGCAAGAGTTCCAGCATTGAAGTGAAGAGAAATAATGGCGGCGGTCAGGATGCAGAGGTAAAGGGCCGGGAGGCAAAGCCCCTCCGGCCAGAAGAGGTGGGTGGACAGCGGGCGAAGCCCCACCGGCCAGGAAGAGGAGGCGGTGGCGGGGAGAAATGATGGTGGCGGTGAGGAGGTGGGCAGACAGCTGGCAAAGCCCTACCAGCCAGGAGGAGAAGGTGGGAGGCGGTGGTGGGATGGCCTGGCCCTGGCCCGCCCAACGGGGAGAGCTGCAGGGGGGAGCAAGTGAGCAAGCGACAGGGGAGAGAGCGAGTGAGCGGTGGGGGGAGGGAGGAAGAATGAGTGAGCGGGGGAGGGAGAGCGAGTGAGCGAGCGGCGGGGGAGAGCGAGCGAGCGGCGGGGGAGAGCGAGCGGTGGGGGGGAGAGCGAGCGAGCGGCGGGGAGAGAGCGAGCAAGCGGTGGGGGAGAGCGAGTGAGTGGCGGGGAAGAGCGAGCAAGAGAGCGAGCGGCAGGGGGATTGCGAACAAGAGAGTGAGCGGCTAGGGGAGAACGAACAAGAGGGCGAGGGGAGAACGAACAAGAGGGCGAGGGGAGAACGAGCAAGAGAGAGAGCGGCGGGGGAGAGCGAACCAGAGAGCGAGTGGCAGGGGGAGAGCGAGCTGCGGGGGATGTCACAGGCTCAGTACACAACTGCACAGATGCTCTGTGCGGCGTCAGCTAGTAATATGTAATACATAAATAGTATTTGAGACAGGTTGTGTTTTCAGTGCTAGCCTTTGGTAGTGACATTTTAAACTGGCAACAGAACAGTGCCAATGAGGGATCAAACCAAATTTATCACAGCAGGGAGTTCCACATACTGGGTGCCACCACAGATTGGAAGCTGCCTTATACTGAATCAGACCATTGGGCTGAGAGAGATTCCTGACTAACCTTGGAGAAGCCCCTACCAGTCTGTGTAGACAATACTGAGCTAGATGGACCGATGATCTGACTCAGTGTATGGCAGCTTTCTATGTTCTTATGAGTGAGCTTTCCCCAGTTTGCAGCTGTTAATAGTGGTCCACATCTCCCTAAGCACTATGAGGGCAGAAGAAGCACACTTGCAGAGCACATGGAAAATAGCCGTGGTGAAGACCTCTTCCTCAGCCTAGGGTGGGTAAAGGGGGAATCAATTTTTGCTTCTCCCCACTCCAGGCAAATGCCCTTCTCATTTCAGGAATATATCCTTGAGGGCTGTATAATCCTCAGGGATATCCCTCTGTGGGATACAGAATGAAGCAGGAAGTGGGGGTTGAATGAGGGGTCTTAAGGAATTTCCAAACACTAGAACAGAAGGATGCTGAAAATTGCAGTATGTGCAAAAGTAGACAAAACCAGTCCAGCAGTTCTAATTTTTAGCTGAAGGAAATCAGCTTTGTCTGTAGGAAGACGATGAAGGACCATACTTGTTCAGATAAATGAAGTATAAATATTTGAAGGGCTTATCAAGTCAGAGCAATTCTTTCAAGCTCATTCGGTAATTGCAGCCATTAAACAACATTCTTTGTCAAGGAGGCATTGTCAGAGTTTAAAATGCTAATGCGTTTGTATTATTCAGGTGCAGTACAGATAGTTTTGCTAGTCAATGTTTCAAGGTTAAATGGCAAAGGCAATTCCTAGTTAAGGGGTGAAGGGCTGACCCCCTTCTATTCATGTTGAGTATCTTGCTAAGAATAGAAACTACTCCCTGGCGGGGGCGTTGCCTATAAAAAATAATTGAGCAAGGCCGTGTGGGTTCTTTCAAATGTCTTGTTTTAGGGCACACACGCTCAGGCGAGGCTGGATGATGCAAGGCTCATGCATCCAAGAGTGTCCAGGTTCTGGCTTAGCAGCAGACTGAAGGGAACTAGCCAGTGGCCCTCTTACCCCAGGACTTCGGGGCTCCACACCCTCTGGGGGACCCCAAATCCTCTTTAGTCTGTCCTGGGTGGTGTGGTTTGTGCCCTCAAGAACCTACTTGTTAACAAATGATGCTTAACTTGCAGGGGGTGGGGGGCAGCAGCTCCAAAGGCCTTTCAGTCCAAGCTCCAAAATTACCTAGGTGCACCTCTGGCACACAGGCTAGCAGGTGAGACAAAACTGGACTTGAAGAAACTAGGGCTCTGCAGAGGTGGTAAACAAAGCAGCAAAGCAGTTTACCAGTCACAGCAAGGTGCAAGGAGGCTGATCAGGAACAAGGTAATAGGAACACAGCCAAAAGCAGGTAGCAGAGAAGAGAGATTGGGAACTGGAAGAGTCTCGCCAAGAGAACTGTTGAACCAGCAACATGGGCACATAGGAAGCAGCCAGATACTGAATCAGACCATCTTGCTCAGAAGCCAGGGAGGGAACTTGGAACCTCCTGCCCTTCCCAGAGCGGATCCATCCCCTGAGGGGAATATGTAACAGTCCTTAGACATCAAGTCTCCCATTCATATGCAACAAGGGTGGACCCTGCTTAGCTAAGGGGCCAAGTCATGCTTGCTGCCAGTGCAGCTCTGAAATGACAGTTTTTATATATATATATATATATATATATATATATATATATATATATATATATATAATTTATCACATTTATATCTTAGTTCAGGAAGCCACACCCTGCCCTCCTAGCCCAGGCCTGCCTTACTCTTGAGGAGCCTTCATAGCAAGCTTACCTCTTCTCCTGAGGACAAACCACAAACTACCAGTCATACATGCCTTTGTCTGCATTGGGCTTCTTCTCTGATAAGATGGCATCTCCTCTCCTGGGGGCTTGGACAGAGGTGAGCCTGGGAATTCAAGAGTCTCCAGAGATCACCCCCTGAGGAAGACTGGAGCCTTGGCCTTGGAGGATGGCATGACGTTTGTGGGAAGGGACAGGTCCGCTGGCACCTCCTCATCAGCTGGGGTGGAGGGCCCTGGTGGTGGAGGTCTCTTAAGTCTGAGGGCTCTGGGAGTACCATGTCCTGCTTTGGGGTTCCATGGGGTTGTGTTATAAGAACATAAGAGCTGCCCTGCTGGATCAGGCCCAAGGCCCATCTAATCCAGCATCCTATTTCACACAGTGGCCCACCAGATGCTGCTTGAAGCCTACAGGCAGGAGTTGAGGGCATGCCCTCTCTCCTGCTGTTACTCCCCTGCAACTGGTATTCAAAGGCATCCTACCTCTGAGGCTGGAGGTGGCCTATAGCCCTCCGACTAGTAGCCATTGATAGACCTCTCCTCCATGAAGTTATCCAAAGCCCTCTTAAAGCCATCCGGGTTGTTGACTGTCACCACATCTTGTGGCAGAGAATTCCACAAGTTGATTATACAGTGTGTGTGTTCTGGGGTTTCCAGAGTGTGGGGTTTCTCAATGCAGCTTCTTTCTCTGGCATATCCTCCTCTTCTCCCTTGGAGCAGACCCTGACTGAGGATGAATTCTGACATCTGTTGGAGAAAAGAGTGGAAGCTACCTCTCACAGAGCATAAGCCCTACCCAAAACAAAATTGAGCTGGTTTCTTGCACACAAGCATTCAATTTTCCACCTTCTTTCACTGGCTTGAAGCAAGCAATCATCTCAGGGCTGTGGAGAATACACAGCTCACTTGGAGTCCCAACAGTCACTTCTGCTGCTTTCCAAGTGGGGTGTGAAATGATTCAAGGGGCAGGGGCAGGTCCTTAAGGCTCTGAAGTGCCCTAGCACTCCTGCCTGCCTTCCCAGTATGCTCCAGTAATTTCCAGAAATGTTCACACCACAGAAAGTTGCATGTATTTACACCAGAGGTGGAAGTGTGTTCACTGTATAAAAATATATTGCAGTGAAGGGAAAAGAATAGTGGGAGGGGGCTCCACGCCTGTTGAGGTGGGGCAATTATAAGCATTTGCACATTCACATTGATCTAGGAAGTCCTAAGAAAGCAGCCAAGGACTTCACATATTTAGCAAAGGGTGGAAATTACAATTCTACTATCCCAAGAGAGGGCAATAAAGAATCTGCTACAAGATGTTTAATTTGCTAGAAGAGCCTCCGGTGATTAAGAAGAGAGAGAAAACCCAATGTATAATCTGCAATAAATCCTGAAGTAAGCAGTCACATATTGTTACAGCAGATCTCAATTGGACTAGAGAGCAGGGAAAGGACTTTAGTTCCTTGCTGAGTTTTAAATATTTGAAGCGTAGGCCCTGCTTGGCCCCCGATAGTTGAGAAGAGACAAGATGAACGGCTGCAAAATTATCAGAATGTATCTTGATTGACTGCATGTGGACATATGAAACTGTCTCATACTGACAGACCATTGGTCCATCTAGCCCTGATTGCTCAACTTTGGCTCTCCTGCAGATGTTGGCCTACAACTCCCATAATCCCTGACCATTGGCCATTGCGGCTGGGGATTATGGAAGTTGAAGTTGGACAACCATGATCTTGCCAGTACTAAGGCTGCTAAGGCTGTTGAGGTTAAGGCCTTGAGGTGCAAGGGACAGAGCACGGGAACCAATGCATGCTACATGACAGGTCAGGGATGGATCCTGGTGGAACCCATTTAAGTAGCTAGCACCCCTCTAAACCAATGAGAGAGTATTTGATCTGGGATTTATTTGTTATCCAGATGAGATGTCACTAAGGCATGTGTCACTATAGTCAGGCCTAAGTTCTTTAGGAACAAACACACCTGATGCACCAACCCAAGTTGGACAAATGCATTCCTGGCCATAGCTACTGTCTGGACATCATCTAGGTTCAAGGTCAGATCCAAGAGCAGTCCCAGATGGTGAGTCTGTGCCTTCAAAGCAAGTGCTATCCCATCCAACACAGGTTGTACTCAGATTCCCAGAACAGCAGTTTCTCTGACCAGGGGCACCTCTGTCTTGTCTGGATTCAGCCTTGATTTGTTTGCCCTCATCCATTCCATTATTATCTTCAGACAACAGTTTCCCTGGACTGTGGTTGAAAAGAGAAATAGAATTGCATATCAGTGCTTTGGATGAAGTCTCCCAGTGGTTTCACATGGACGTTAAAAAGCCTGGGAGACAGAATCAAACATGTGAGACCTCATAGGACAAATGGTGAAGGGAACAAACAGGAGTCCTCCAGTACCACCTTTTGGAATTGTCTCTCCTGGAAAGGCCAGAACCACTGAAAAGTGGTGCTCCCAGTTCCATTTTGGGCAGGCAATCCAGAAAGATACCATAGTTGGTAGTAAGCTGTTGAGAGGGCCAGCACAACAAAGAGTGATGCACCCCCACCCCCAGTTCCCATTGTAATACTTGGGGAAATGTATTCTACAGTTATCTAATGGTGGGAATGCCTACTGCACCAGCATTGTAAGGGAACCCAAGATGCATTGCTAGATAGGAATACATATAGGGTAGAATTGTACTACATATCTAATTGTGCAAGTTTATAATATGTGAAATAACAAATTGGTGCTTGGGTTATTTATGGCTATTCCTTCAACTACCTTGTGCAGTTTCTGGTCTGCACCACCCAGATCTTTCCTGGTAGCAGCAACAAAATGGTGCAGGTCTTGGGAAAAGGTAGAGCAGAACCATAAAGTTGAAAGCAAGCTTGGAGGTCTTCTAGTCTAAGTTCCTGCTCAGAGCAGGACATTGTTTTAATTCAATCAATCAATTAATCAGTCAGTCAGTCAATCAATCAATCTTTGTTACGGTCACAGACCAGCATAATTGTTTTAATTAGTTTATTGGCTTACCACCCTTCATCCTTAAATCCCAGGGCAGTGAACAACAAATTAAACACATCACTGCTTATGCAATGCACAGCATTAAGGCTCTGTAACACTATGCTCTGGGGCTGCTGTGGACTTCAAGCAAGCCCCAATGTCATTCTGAAGGACTGGATGTGGAAGCAGTGTTCCTGCAGGTTCCCCCATTTGTTGTGAATGGGGAAACCTGCAGCACCGCTGCTTCCACATCTGCTGCTTCAGAACAGCGTTGGGGCTTGCTTGAAGTCCACAGCAGCCCCAGAGCATAGTGTTACAGAGCCTTAATGCTGTGCATTGAATAAGCCACGATTTGTTTAATTTGTTGTTCACTGCCCTGGGAGTCAAGGATAAAGGGTGGTATATACTGTGTATGTAAATAAATGAGCGCACACACACACTTTCCTCTGTTACAAGGTATGCATTGCAGTTCCAGTATTCCTAGCCAGATAATCATGGGGTGAATTCGGAAAAAACTAGTCCGGGGCAGCGAAAAGGAGCAAAGACCATTATCAAGAGAGCAAGGATTTTGTTGTACTTGTGCAATTGCTATGGCAGCTAAATTCCTGATTCAATCATTTGGCATGAGGTTCCTCAGATAATCTTCCACCAGCTGTAGGCATAACAATGTTTTTCTACATGCAGCCTGTGAGGCAGGGATATTCACAACAATCACATAATTTTTGAAGTTCATGGAAAGCAAGTTTGTATTTATTTCTTTAAAATGTCAGCTGCAGTAAATTTTGATCTTGGACTCTTCTGCTCTTCTTGTTTACTTGCTTTTGGCAAGCATTCCCTTCCGTTTCCATATGTCTTCATCACATGCATAATGTTCTGCTAGCGGTTTTAATTTCAAAAAGCCAAGAAAATGGTCACATTTGGGATTAAGGCATTTGACATGTACAGGAACAGATCTACCTTCAGAAAAGCAAAGATGCATGATTTCTGGGAGTCTTCATCTAAAAAGGGGTGCCCTTCACTTGACACTTCTTCAGTGAAAATTTCTTGACTGAAGTTTGCTGGGCAACTTTCATGTACAACTGTGTCCCTGGACTTTGAGCTTCAGATCAGGGTCCAAAAGCGATGATGACGTTTTCACTCCACATTTCACCAAATACCTCTTCTGAATCTTTCATATCCCAGCCTTCACTGATTAGGACATTGAGGGTTGGCATCAGGGGTCTTCGCCCTCATGCAGTTGCTGAGGGCCCACTGCTCATCTTCAAACTGCCTGCTCATTTTCATGTGGCAGTGGTGCGACTAGCTCAGCCAAGAGGATGACTCCATCATTGCCCTCTCTCAGTCATCCCATCAGCAAAAGGGAGCATCCCTGCAATGAGGGGAGGTGGGGGGAAGCTCCCACTTGCAGATAAGGAGGAGCACCTGGAGAAGTTCCAGCATTGCCTTCTCCAGGATGTCCTATCTGCAAACAGGAGTTTCTCCCAGAGGCCCCCAGTGATTATGCAGGATTGCCTGGAGGCAACTACCCATTTTCAAATGTGACAGGAGGAGAGGAGGAAGGACTTTTAGCCCTGTTGGTCCTGGAGAAGTGGTGGAGAAGAGAATTAGGAGGGAGCCCAGGCCTCAACAGTGCAAAGATAATCAACACACCTGATGATGCAAAGGTGAGACCCAGCCCTACCATTAATCTTGAAGGGAGAGGGGACCCATAGATGCCACTTTGCAAAGATCTCCCTCAAACTGGTGTCAGCCCAGTTAGATAATAGATAAGCATGCCTAAGACAAGTCACACTCAACTGCTTGTAAATAATCAAATCCAGCTTTTAGAAACTGAAGAATGTTTTTGCATGTACAGCAGAGGACAAATATAATTAAATTTTAATACTGGATGAAGACCCTGCACAGTGATTGCTCTGTCACTTCTTGACTTATCTTGAGAGTGTCTCAATAAAGGCTGGAATTATCTTTCTTTCAGCATGACAAGCAGAAGCTTGGCATGCCCATCAAGTATTACAGAGCTTCTTTAATTGTGGCTTTATTTTTAGATTATGATTTCTAAATTGAGCATGTGTAGCTGATCCAGAGAGAGAAGTGCATAATTTCTCCAGGGTACTGGAAAAAAAAATTGGTGCATATCTGTTTCTTTTGCATATACTGACAATAACCAAATTGAGTCCATTATGCAAACAGTGAATGTACAATGCTTGAAGTAATGGTGTGTGTGTTGCACACCATTAAGTTTTCCAGTCATAACATTATTACCATCATAGGTCTGGAACCCTCGCTTGTGAATATCAATATCAAAGCTGAGAATACATTCTTCACTTATGGAAAAAAGAATTTGCACCGAGCAACTCTTCTGAAAGATAGAAACCGAGAAATATTTCAGATGCATTGCTGTGTAAATAATGCCTCATGCGATGGACACTCACTCCAATTTGCTTCTGTCTTCAGTTGTGCCAACCATTTAAAAGAAAATATGAGCCTCTTTCACTTCTTAGCTTCTGATGTAAGTTATTTCATTTTGTCTTGATGGTTATTGTGCAGTGTGTGGCCCACTTTCAATTTTCTTTCTCTTTCCAGAGAGGCAGTGCTATTAGTCTGTAGCAGCAAAAGCTGTGGGCAGTCGTGCTGAGGGAAGAGCATCCACCGCTCACTAAGCAACCAGGCAGCATCAAGGGAGTGGGAGCTTTGTCCCAGGGTCCACCACGACCGGGCACGGGTCCTGGGCACAAGACAGATTTCCAATGATTTGACTATCCTATCCCTGCCTCTATACTTGTGTGTGTGTGTGTTTAATCTTTTAGAGTTCTCTGAGAGTGTCAACAGGCATGAGGATAAAGGTGATCCAGTTGATATAATAGACTTGGGCTTCCAAAAAGCTTTTGTCAAAGTTCCCCACCAAAGGCTCTTGAGTAAACTTAGTGATCATGGGATAAGGGGATAGGTTCATGTGTGGATTGGTAACTGGTTGAAGAGCAGGAATCAGAGGGTAGGAATAAATGGACAGTTTTCACAGTGGAGGGAAATAGGGTCCCCCAGGGATCGGTAGCAGATCCAGTACTCTTTAACCTGTTTATAAATGATCTAGAAGTTGGGGTAAGTAGTGAAATAAGACAAATTTGCAGATGGCACTAAACTATTTAGGGTAGTGAAATCCACAAAAGATTGTGAGGAGCTCCAAAAAGATCTCTCCAAACTGGGAGAGTGGGCGACAAAATGGAAAATGTAAGCAAATGTAAAGTGATGCATATTGGGGCAAAAAAAACCCAAACAAAAACCACAGCTTGACATATACACTGGTGGAATCTGAGCTGTCAGTGACTGACCAGGAGAGGGATCTTGGGGTCGTGGTGGACAGCTCGTTGAAAGTGTTGACTCAGTGTGCAGCAGCTGTGTAAAGGGCCAATTCCATGCTAGGGATCATTAGGAGGGGGACTGAAAATAAAAATGCTAATATTATCATACCCTTGTACAAATCTATGGTACGGCCACATCTGGAGTACTGCGTACCGTTTTGGTCATCGTATCTTAAGAAGGATATTGTAGAACTGGAAAAGGTACAGAAGAGGGCAACCAAGATGATCAGGGGCCTGGAACACCTTCCTTATGAGCAAGGCTACAGAATCAGGGGCTCTTTACTTTGGAAATGGGGTGACTAAGGGGAGATATGATTGAGGTGTATAAAATTATGTATGGAGTGGAGAGAGTGGACAGAGAGAATTTTTTCTCCCTCTCTCACAACACTACAAACAGGGGTCATCCCATGAAACTAAAGGCTGGGAAATTTAGGACCAATAAGCAGAAGTACTTTTTCACACAGCGCATAATTAATTGATGGAATTCCTTGCCATGGGATGTGATGATGGCCACCAGCTTGGATGGCTTTAAAAGGGACTTAGACAGATTCATGGAGGAGAGATCTATCAATGGCTACTAGTCTGGTGGCTGTGGGTCCTCTCCAGCCTCAGAGGCACGATGCCTCTCAATAACAGTTGCAAGGGAGCAACAGCAGGAGAGAGGGCATGCACATACCTCTTGCCTGTGGGCTCCACAGAGGCATCTGGTAGGCCACTGTGTGAGACAGGATGCTGGACTAGATGGGCCTTGGACCTGATCCAGCAGGGCTGTTCTTATGTGATTTGTTTTATTTTAAAAAATTCCTCTTTTCAGCTCCCTTACTCTAATCACTTGTTCACTCTCTCATCTGCCTGCTTCTTATGGTTGTTCTTTAGGAAAGTCATCCAGGGGCGTATCTAGGGTGGGGCAGGCAGGGCACGTGCCCCGGGCGCCACTTGAAGAGGGGGCGCCATTTCTTAAAATTAAAAAATATATTTAAAAATGGCTGCCAGAAACAAAATGACCACCACGGATGCTCAAATGGCCTCTGCGAGGCCCTAGGCCATGCCAGGCTCACAGAGGCCATTTGAGCATTGTGGTGGCAATTTTTCCCCAGCAGCCTATATATATATATATATATATATATATATATATATATATATGCCACCACATGTGCTCAAATGGTCCCTGCGAGGCCCTAGGCCTCACCAGGCCTCACAGAGGCCATTTGAGCATGCATTGCAGCCTCCAAAATGGCCACCACGCTGATCTTTTCAGGCCCGGATAGGCCCAAAAATCAGCCCGGGACGGGCTGTGGAGGTGAATTAAGAGGCTAGCAGGGGGAGGGGAAACGGTGAGTTTGTCTTTGAATCAGTGTGAAATCCTTAGTATTAAGGCCCACTGGGAGTTTCAGAAAGAAAGTTAAAATGAGAGAAAGAGAGCAAGAAATACTAGACTATATTCCAAGCAGTGACACAGTTTACTCTGCATATCCTTTAATTATTTTCAGAGTATCTGGGAAAAGTCAAATTCTCCATTTATTTTTATAACTTATGTAATAGTGATGCTACAATGCATAGCAGAGAATTAGACAGGCACTTCTGTTTAGTTTTCCAAGTACACCTCCACATAGTATATGGGTATTTCATGAGCCCCAGCATACTGAAATTTGTCGTTTTCCAGCATATTTTGGTCTGGCTACGTCCACTGCTAAATAATTTTTGTAATATTAAAAGATTAGCGAGCTTGACTTGTATTTTTGAGCTGATATTATGGTAAAGTTATCTGAAAGATGGGTGTCAGATGTTTGGACAGGGGGCGCAATTTCAGTGCTTGCCCTAGGCGCTATTTTCCCTAGATACGCCTCTGAAGTCATCTGTGCAATTACACATCTCATCCTCCATCCCCTCAGCAGAAGATTGTCCAGGAAGTCCTGACTTCTGTGACAGTAGAAGGAAGGAAATGAGTGGGGATGCACTGACTCTGGCCCTTCACACCACATAAGGCATGCTAACGCATAGGGGTGAGGGGAAAGGGAACCTCATACCAAGTTAATTTATTGTTGTAACTACTGGTTATATCAGAACATAACATAAAACCTACAAGAAGTCAGTAGCCCTAACCTTCTAGAGCTTTCAAGAAGATCCTGCCTCTGCAAACACATGGGCATGCATAGAACCCATAAAAAAGAATTGCATCGTACCAAGAGATTGTCTTTCTGCTTATTTCCTGGCCAGCAATCACTACTGGTGAGAGCACATCCCCTTTGAACCACCAGGGGGCAGACTTCTCAAAATCATGTGCAAGCATGTTCTCACATGTCTGCTACTGTACAGAATACTACCAAAACAGCATACGGGGAAGAAATTCTGTGCTCTTTTTTTGGTACACAAGGGGGGGGGGAATCCCATTTTAGGTAATGCCTGTGTTTGCATCCCTTTGATTTCACATAGTATTATAGTGTTCCAAGAATACAGGGCTTGTACTGTACGTAGTTCCAGGGAGAACAGAGCTCTCTGCCTGGTGGAATCAGGCTTTTAAGTAGTATCATGATCATGATTTCGCACAAGCCCCACAAAAGTGCACAGTCTGGTACTGATGTATAATATAGCTTTCTGAGATTCTCCACATACTTACTAAAATATATACTAAAGCATTTTTATGAACTATTCATTTTAAAACGAAGATTCATTTTAGTACATCCTGCAAACCTCCCTGGTTTAAAATTAACTAGCTTAACCCACGCAGAGCATCTGTGTGCTAGTACTTGTGTTCTCCCCTCACCCCCTGCCACAGTCCCCCTCACAGAGATCTCTCCACCCTATCCTGAGCCGGACTCCTGCTCCTCCTCCTCCATCCGGTTGCTTCCATCCCCCTCACCCCTCTTGGTCACTCCTCCATCCCTTTACTCCATCCCCCTCACCCCTCTTGGTCATGGCTGCAGTATTGCTGGCACCTATTGGCCAAGCTGCAGCCCACCTATCCCCAGAGACCTCCCCACCCTCACCCAAGCTCTGCTCCTCCCCACAGGAGCAGCAGCAGTGGGTGACCGGGTCCTTCTTCACTGCCGCCATGGCTGCTTGATCCCCTCAGGCTATTGACAGGCTTGGGCTCATCTCTTGCCTGCCTCCTTCCCTCTGCTAATGGCCTCGGTAGCTCCAAACAGCAGAAGTGGTTGAATGGGCCCTTTCTTGCTGCCAATGTGCTGCGGTGGCTGCTCATTCACCTCATTCCACTGACAGGCTCGGGCCCATCCCTCATCCTTCGTTCTATCTCTCTTCCTCTCTCTTCTTTTTTTCTCTTTCTCTCTCTTCCACTCACTCTTACCTTCTGTCTTCCTTCTCCTCCCTTCTTTTCTCTCTATCTCTCCCTCCCTTCCTGAGTTAACAGATCTTGTGCATCTTGTTTCCTCATCTAATCCACACAATGGCAGCCTCCTTCTCTTGAAGGGGCTCTTTCCTCCCTCACGACCCCTCTTTACAGACCCCTGCCCACTATCCTTTTATATATAGAGATTCTCTCTTCTACAGTCAAGAACATCTTCCGACCAGTAACAGTTGCATTCCAACTGACCTTAACCATCACAGGCTCCTCCTCCTTATCTGCATATGGAACCCCCACTGCCCAATCACCATGGTGCTTCTGCTCTCACAGGCTCCTCCTCCCTATCTTCATATGGAATCTCCACTGCCCAACCACCACGGTACTTCTGCTCACGAACTCTCATGAGAGCTGCCACACATGGGATTAGTGACGGGTACATCTAAGAGAAATAAATATATAGATAATGATACTGAAAACTTGGACTGCTGAAAATACTCATTATACTGCCTGAGAATTCAGGTGTAGTCAATCCTTTCTTAGTTGAAGGCAAACTCTTCAACCAATTTTAGAATTGTGCTAAAAACATTTTAGGGCTATGGCATCTAGTACTGCCAGAATAGTTTACGAAATGTATATAGGCTTATAACCTTTAACAACAAAAATGCCAGTATATTAAAGCTGAATTTCCAAAGATGCAATGTTATGCTTGCGAGTTATGCATACTGCACAATAGTTCAATTGGTGACCTTTGGGGGGGGGGCGGGGAGATCACTATGTTTCTGGATATCTAGTTGCATTCTTCTCAAAAGGGTCCATTTGTTATAAGGATGCCTGCTTTTCTGTGCAAATTTGCCATTTTGGTGCTCTTCATTTCTAGTTCTTTATAAATGTGCCCAGCTGCACAGTGAATCTATGATGACAAATTGAGGTGAAGCAAATGAGATGGAGCATCTTCATGATAATGGTCTGATGTGCTGTCATGCATCTTAAGATACAGGGGAGCAACTGACATACACAACTGTCTGATATGAGAGAAGCATCCCTCCATACAGTCTAGTTTATACGGAGGTGGTCTAACTGATTGCAGAAGGAGCTAGAAATGAGATCCTGGAGAGACACTATCAGTTAGAATAATAGACAATACTAGAAAAAGCTGCCAGGTCTCAGGCTTTGAACTGAACTTTCAGGCTTAATGGGATAATGGAATAATGGAACAATCCTTGTTAAAAGTGGGGAAATGTCCCTTGCCCAGCATACACACTGTGCTCATATAATTCTGACATTATCCACAGCATCCTCTTTTTAGTGGGGAGGGTGAGACCTGTAATTCTAGTCAATAAGAACTGTATATCAGGATTCCTAGTACCCTAAGGTAGCTCCATAAGTGATTTTAGCAAGGAAGTAAAGGTCTGTCCATTTGTGACTTTAGGTAATCAGAACCATAGATTAGAATCCCAGCTACAATGTTTGGAAATATCAACTCAAGGATTCATTTCAAAAATAGTTCAACTCTTGTAGAATTTGTAATTCGTTCCAACAACAGTTTATCAGTTCTTCAGCTGACAGCTACAAGAAAAACATTTCCCAGCTTCTTTCACAAGCATGGGGTGGGGGGGACTTGGTTTGGCACCAGTACATGTGAAAAGGATGTAGGCATCTTAGTGGACTACAAGCTGAACATGAGCCAGCAGGCTGATGCAGCAGCTAAAGAAGCAAATGCAGTCTTGGGCTGTATGCGAGGTGTAGTGTCTAGATCAGGGATTCTCAGCGTTGAGTCTCCAGCTGTTATTGGACTTCAACTCCCATAATTCCCAGCTCCAGTGGCCTTTGGTTAGGGATTATGGGAGTTGAAGTCCAATAACATCTGGGGACTAAACGGTGAGAATCCCTGGTCTAGATCACAAGTAGCAATCATTCCACTCTCTTCTGTGCTGGTCAGACCTCACTTGGAATATTGAATCCAGTTATGAGCACCATATTTTAAGAAGGATGTTGTACCCCTGCTAAACTAACTGGGCAAAGAGGCACCTTTTTAACATGGTGATTCTCTTTATTTAGCAGGGGGAGAGCAACTGGCCCTATCCACCTCCAGCACAGTACCTCCTGTGACAGTTGCTGGTGTCTATCTTATGTTTCTTTTTAGATTGTGAGCCCTTTGGGGACAGGGATCCAGCTTATTTATTTATTATTTCTCGATGTAAACCGCTTTGGAACCTTTTGTTGAAAAGTGGTATATAAATATTTGTTGTTGTTGTTAAAATGAAAGAAGTGATACAACTAAGATGATGAGAGGTCTGGAAACCAAGTCCTATGAAGAATGGCTGAAGGAGCTGGTTTTGTTTCACCTGGAGAAGAGAAGAGTAAAGAAGGAAATGAGAGCCATCTTCAAATCTCTGAAGGGCTGTCCCATAGGAGGAGCAGCAGAGTTGTTCTTTGTTGCTCCTGAAGGCAGGACTAGAACCTTTGAGGTCCCATCCAACTCGAAAAGCCCATGATTCTAGAACATGCTACATGTTAAAATGACCCAGTATCTTTGGTCACTAGAAGGGAATCCATCAGGTAACAAGAGAAGCCCAGAGAGCAAAATTTCATTGGGCCCAAATGAGAACACAGACTGTATCTGAGGGCTCCAAACTACTGCAGCTAACATGTCCTGAAACAATTGTAATGGCAATGGAAATTTCAAGAGACAGTAGTTTGGTTTAGACCCATGAGTCGAGTTTAGGGAAATAATGAATCCACCTTTCTGCTTCCTATGCAGATTTTCCCCTGCATCCATTTTTGTAAAAAAACCCAAAACAAAACAAAAACCCTGCCATCATCATCATCATCATCATCATCATCATCATCATCATCATCATTATTATTATTATTATTATTTCATCTCTGGGTGGTTAACAATAGTATAAAGCAAGTTAAAATATATACAAAAACTTAAAACAATTTAACAATTTAAAAATCAAACATGAATTAAAACCTTAAAATTTAAAGAACAGAAAAAACTTGGGCGAAGAGATGGGTTTTCAAATGCTTTCTAAAAATTGTCAAAGATGGGGAGGATCGTATCTCAGCAGGGAGCGCATTCCATATTCTCGGGTCAGCAACCGAGAAAGTCCGCCCCTATGTGGCCACCAGCCGAGCTGGTGGCAACTGGAGACGGACCTCTCTGGACAGTTGGCAATGACTTCTGCAAGAGAAAAAAGTGATGTCAAAGAAGTCAGAATTTTCAGTCCAAGGCTGATGGTGTTTTCGTTCAGTCACAAATTATGGCTGTATATTCTGCCTTGGTGCAAGAGAAGTACATATACCCTGGAGTTGTGGCAGCTATTCTAAGACTCACTACAGTCCAAAGGGGATTACTCAAGAAGGAAGACATGAAAGTGAAATGCAAATGACAAGGGCAATTTCCTGGAGTTCTTCCTGGCTCGAAGAGAACCAAGAAAAAAAGAACCAAGAATCTTGTAGCACATTATTGACTGACAAATGTGTCATAGCATAAGCTTCCATGATGGACTAACAATCACTTCATCAGGTACGTGAAATGTAATCATAAGTAGGCAGAGGTGTGTGTGTGTGTGTGTGTGTATGGTGTGTGTGTCTGTGTGTCTACACATACGCACAATCATGGAGCTCTATAATGAATTATTTAATGAATTCAATTATTTTCTGTGTAGTCAGAAAGGAATTGAGCATTGACTCCACATCCCCTAAGCCAGGCCTGCACAACTCAAATGCCCTGGTGGGCCGAAACTGACCGTGACTTGGTTCATGGGGGCCGAGGTCAATTTTTAGGGTGCTGATTATCAAAGTAACACTAAATATCAATCAATTAATTAAATCAAATTAAAGTGAAATTAATTAAAATGAATTTAATCAAAATTTAAATTTGAAGCTCTGGCAGGGCAAGAGTAATTCAAATTAAAATAAAATGAATTGAATTAAAAATTCTAATAAAATAAATTCAATACAATCTGTACAAAATACATAACAATAAAATGCATTGTTCTTCCTTTCCACCTCTGCCAAATCATCACACTTAACACGGAGCACTTTTAAGGGAAAAAATTAAGGGAAATTTTTCTATTAATTTTTGATAAGAAGGTTACACTTTGATCCTTCACCACACAGGCTTTTATGAGGGGAACAGAGAAGTGAGAGGAGGAAAGAAAGGGGCAGGCTTGGAGGGAGAGAGAGAGAGAGAGAGAGAGGTAGTAGTAGTAGTAGTAGTAGTAGTACTTTATTACAGCCAACGGCCACTCAATACAACAAAACCACACAAAAAACTACACGACACTTCAGAAACATCAAAGGAAACTGCAAGAGAAACAGTACAGTAAGAGAATACATGAAGAATTTTGGAGAGAGAGAGAGAGAGAACGAGAACATGGGGCAGGCTTGGCTTAAGAAAGAGAATGGGGTGAGAGAAAGTTTTAAAAGAAACTGTTGGAAATAGCTACCCCACCGCACATGGCCTGCATTACAGAGAGCTTCTTCATCACCAGGAAATCACTAATCTGCTTCCAAGATAAGAACAGGGGAGGGGACTCAAGAATGCAACTTGGCCCTTTCTGCCTTTGTTGGCCAAACACTTACCGCACACACGGCAAGGGTGGGCTGCTGCAAATGTTCCAGGGTGCTGCTGCTGCTGCAGCTGACCTCGAAGGTGTTGTGGGAATTGAGGCGGATGTCCATGAAGGCCAGAGGGGAGCCCAAGCAAGGGAGAGCCCTGGTTGGGGAAGTCGGGCTCTCCGCTTCCTCAGAAGCCAGCGAAGAAGGGCTCCCCGAGGAAGAGGAGGAAGGTGAAGAAGACATGGCAGGAGCGGTGGCTGCGGCAGCCCCGGTAGCCCCGGTCAAACTGCAGCTCTTCAGCGGCTCCTTGAGAGCTCCCTCCCCCACTGCCCTGGGCCCCCAGCAGGAAAAAGGTGCAGCCCCCGTTGTGGAGCTTCTCTTCCCTGTGCTCCAGAGCTGGCGGCCCAGGCAGATCCTGGGAGCTCGGCAGGTCCTTCTGAGGCGGCGGCGGCAGCAACAGGAAGCTGCCTCTTGCCAAGTATTATTATTATTATTAATAATAAAACATTTTTATACCGCCCAAAACTTATGTAGCACTGGTGGGCCCCTGTGCCCTCTTGGCTCCCATCCCGCTCGCTGTCCTTCTCCAAGGCCGCCTCCATCTCCTCCTGGCCTGAGGGAAGCAAGGCTGCCCCAGCTAATGAGCAAGGCAAGAGGTGTGTGTGTGCACGCCCAGGCAGGGGACATGCGCTGGACTTGCACCCACCTTGCTCTCGCTGGCCTGCTGGGAGACAGATTGGGGAGGGGGCGGGAAAGTGAGCAAGGGAAAAGGAAAGGCTCCTCCACCCCGGGGGGAAGCAGCGCAGGCCACATGGCGGCTAGAGTTGGAATTTTTTTAAAAATATATCAAAAAAATCATGGAGGTTTGCAGCAGGGAGAGGCAGGGAGAATGACCCAGTGGGCCAGGAAAAAAGGCCTCACGGGCTGCATGCGGCCCACAGGCCATATGTTGTGCAGGCCTGCCCTAAGCCATGCAAGGAATATTACACATCTTACATGGGGAGACTTCCCATGACTAAGTGTGAGAGTGTCCACTTTGGGGGCCATTCAAGGTAAAGTTGTGCCCTCAAGTCAGTGGTGACTCCTGGCGACCACGGAGCCCTGTGGTTTTCTTTGGCTAGTATTTTCAGAACCTTAGCAGACTAGTACTTCTCTTTTCTGTCCATCACCAGAGAGGTAGCTGCTTCCTTCATATGTGTTAGAAAAGCTTGTTGGGGTGACTAAAGAGAGGTGGGGATAAACGGAAAGAAATTTCAGCTGCTTGGTTCTGTCGAGTTGCAAGTATATAGGTGGCTACACCAGCATTCTTGGATGAATAGGTTTTCCCATCCTTTTCAGATTAAAAAAAATCCTCAAAAGGTTAGGAAAGTGAGGAGGAAGAGGAGGAATACTTCCTGTATTTATTTTATTTGTATTGAACTTAGAAAGGGATGGATAACACTTTGAATGAAAGAAGACTTGTAACTAGGAAGACATGTGACATGAAAAGATGCATCAGGATGCCTATATAAAAGACTGTGAATAGAGCATGCATTTGTATAGGAATCCCTTAACCCAATCCGAAATATCTTTTCAAATCTGGATCAGAAATTAATTCATCTACTGTATCAGAAAGCTTTCAGCTATAGCAGCTTTAACTACACAATTATGCAACTCACTGCAGTGTCCACCACTGTGCTATGTCATCTGTCAAGGCAGGATTTAAAAAATCTACTCCTTGAGGCAACTGCATGCCCTGTAATAGCAAGACAAATCTGAACTCCCAGTCAGTCAACCAGCTACTATATAAAAGTTATCACATTCTTAATGTCAGCTTCAAACCAAAGTCACACAGGAGACTGTTGACAGGGGGCAGGCATAAAAATGAACATAACTGTTCATCATTTTCAGTACCTGAAGGAATGCTAGGTGTTTTCACAGAAGATGTGATTTTGTACTAAAAAGATGCTCAACAGAACAGTGACCTCTTCCAAAGACATCTGAAATGGGCCACCAGTGATCTTTACATGTTAATTAAAAAGACAGTCCTCACTGTGATCAAATTGCAGCAAGATGTGCATCCCAGGCAGGAGAAGTGGATTGGGGAGTGGGGGTTGGCCTAATTCTCAATGAGTCCCATTGAGTTCTATGGATCAAAATGAATGGGCTGCACTCTGGGACATAATTGATTGAGGACCAAACCAGATCCTTACTTTTCATACACTGGGATCACCTGGAACAGGAAACCTCCACCTATTAGTGTGTGAATTAACCTCCTTCAACATTGCTCATACAAAATGGCCAATGATGTGGTAGTTAAAGGCTATAGTCAAACCACACTATGCATTTCAGTGTGGTCTGATGATAAAACTTCATTGTAAAAATTATAGCCTTTAACTATGCTTGATATTAGATAAACTTGTGTGTTTTTCTAGACTAGTCGCAGGAATACATATCATCTACTCTGGCGTTACACTTCCTAGGCTGCCTTTTGTGGATTAACATTTCCCACAATGCCTTGGTGTACAATTCCTTAAAGGGAAGAGTCCATTACAATACACCATTGACAGTTAACTGATGGAATGTCCTACAGTCGGCTGTACCAGAAGCACAACTATGTTAGAGGCAGAAGCAGGTGGGGGGAGGACGATGGAGGGAGAAGGAGAAAGGATAGCACTAGAGAGATAAATATAATCATAGGAAAAATAATATACAAGATAATTTAAAAAGTAGGCTCAGATTGCAGCTGAGGTTAAAGTGTGTCCTGGATTTGGAAACATAGAAGGCCACTGCTTTGAATATACTTATGCTGTGTTGTTCATATTCCTCTCTTCTTTCAGTCCTACCCAGATCCAAGAGTGGGCAACAGCCATACTAAATTAGTCTGGATTGAAATTAAGGATGTGCAGAACTGGTTCGAGCTCAAATTGGACCAGCCCTCCAAAAAAGGGGGGGGGGAATCAAGAGTTCGAGCCAAACCAGGCCCAATTTAACTGGTTCTTCATGCTTGCAAAGGGGAATCCGGTAACGGGGGGCTGCGGGCAGGAGGTCACCTTATGTGCCGTGGTGGAAGCGTGGCTCCTTGGTAGTGGGGGCTTCCCTAGGCCCTGCTGGTGCTCCCTCACCCATCAACATGGGCTGGTGGGGTCCCAGTCTGGGCCTCTGCACAAGCCACAGCACATAATGAAGATGTGTATCTCATCACAGTTATGCCGTATTATTCAACCCATAGTGTTTCCTCTTTGTTTGTAGAAAGCATACAGTAAGCATACTTTTGTTTGAAAGCATACAAAACTGGTTCTACCCGATTCTAGCACCTGATCCAAGCCGCCGGCTGGTTCTAATGAACCAGCTTGCAGACTGGGTGGTTGAATTCAAGTTCAGTTCAAATTTGAACCAAACATCCTGCACTTGTTCTGTGCACACCCCTAATTGGGGTGGTGGGGGAGAGACATAAATTAGGTAACTTATTAATTTCAATGGGACTTGGTCTGGCTCTTGCACAGTGCACCCAGCAACTATAAGTAGTTACATCAGTCTAAGTTTTGAGATGCAAAATTGCCATAATTATGAATGGAGACACTGGCTCCACAAATTTTGAATAAAGAGTGTAAGTACAGCCTTGGCTAAGGCCCAATTTTATTTTGTCTTTTAAAAATATATTTTTAAACCATGGCTTTATCACATTTACACTTCTTATAATTTGGAAAATGTATTTCTCCTTCCTGACTTGCTGATGCCAGGAAAGGTTACAAAGTCCCCATTTTATGTCTTCTGATGCCTTGAAACGCCATGGCTATGGCTGTGCTTTAAGACCCTGCATTTGAGGAGCTGGAGTCAATTGATTTACCCCACTATCTTTTGTACTGCGCCTCTTGTGTTTGAAGGCAAGAGATGAACTCCTGGGATGCATCCAAAGTAGTGCTCATGCAACCGTGTGAATGAAAGGGATCTTCTCTGCCACTGCGTCCACACTGCAGTCCCGAATCCTTCCCAAAACTTCTCCTCAGGAATGGGGTGGGGCTTGGGAGGGGGTTGTAAGTGAAGCTGTGCTTGTGGGGAGTGACTGAGCCTGGCTTCTGGGGATTCTCCCCTCCCCCTGCATCTCCCCATGCCACTTCCTATCCTCTTCCCAAAGGACCATAAGGAGATGGCACTAGTCTGAACGCAGCTCCCTGACTCCACGTCCATCAGGCAGGATGTTTTTCACTTATGTTCAAATTATTGTATTTTGCTATGGAAAGGACACAAATAGGTTTTAAAGGTAGCATATCTTGCCTTAGCTGCTACTAAAGCTCAAGCAACATTTATTCCGAATTTTCTTTTGTCATCATAATGTTTCCTGGGTTATTCATGTTTTAATGATAAATATTTTATTCATGAAAAGTGCTTTGGAGCCTTCATTTTTCTCTCTAGGAGGAGAAAAGAGATTTTTAAAAATACAGGTATATCTTACTGCCAAAAGGCTGCTGCAAATGTCTAAGTTTGTTCAGATTTTGTTTTAATTTTCTGTTTGATAATCTTATTTCAGCAGCATATGGCTGATAGCAATAAATTGATCAATGAAGTCAGAATAGGCAATCCACAACACTTCCCTACAAGTCAAATTATAGAAATTGACCTTTATTTAACACAATACTCAGTTTCTTTAACTTTTTGTTTTGATACAAAGTGACATTTTTAGTTCAGAAAATCCATGTTGCAACAGTACTAGTCTGTTTCAATCGTACCGCTGAAGTCCAACTCTGGCCTCCTTCTTTAAAAAAATATATAACTGCTGTCCATCAACAGTATTTCAACTAAGAATTTATCAATAGGCTTTTCTACATTTTTTTCCTCTCTTCTCTCTCCTGTATTTTGAACTATTAAAATAGTATCTGCAAAACAGAGATTAAAATTTCCAACCAAAATTTGTCTTTGAACAACTGTGCAAGAAGAATCCCTTTTTTAATTAATGCAAATAAAAAGCAAAACTAAAAATTGAAGGGTAAAAACAGAAGAAAAAATTATATCTATATAATGAAATGTTAGGAACGATCACCACAATGCAGCCCTACTTACGTGAACAATAAAGTTACAGTACCTACAAAACATGACATGCATTAAAAAAAACACAAAGAAAACAAACACACACACACACACTGTTGGAAAACAAAGTCAGAAGTGCAAAAAGAAACATACAATGGAATTTGGTACAGTCAGGAAATAAGAATTGTAACAAAAAACATTAAAAATGCACACTATGCTTGTTGACAGTGGCAAAACTAACAGTCATAGGAACATACTAGAGGTTGTCAAATTCCTAGAACAGAGACTGTGCTTCTAATTAAATAAAAATCCCTATGGCTACTACACACCAAAGCTTAGCAATGTAAGCTTCCAATTACATAGACTATCTACATAACTAATACAATAAAGCAGTCTAGGCCCAGCTATTAACCCTTCTGATTTACTGCTTAAGGCAGGCCCAGGAACCCAAAATTATTATTTTTGAATATACAATGAGCACAAACTGATCAGATATATTATGACATTTAAATATTAGATCCATGCATAAAGGAAGCCAATAACTTTTAAAAGACAAAGAGAGTTTATGAAATACAAACAGTGGCCTGACCCATATATTGGAGTGCTTCTTCCCCCTGAATTTACTCCCAAAACATGTACCTATAGGGGAAACCCATTCACAATTCATGCGATTATTCCAAAGTAAAACCGTTACTAAAGAGCAGAACCACATTTCATGTAAAAATTATTCTCACTCAGCATGTAGAAAGTCTACTCCATTGTGTTTTTTTTTAATATCAGAAGCAGAGGAGGAAGAAGGAAAAACACACACAGATTGCTTGTAAAAAATATTCAAGTAAACACGAACCACCAAATACTTGGGGGGGTGGGGGGAATAGATTCTGTAAACGTATCCTAAAGGGTTTCTTTTCTTTTTTGCAGCATTATAAAGACTTCTTATGAAAAAGGACATTCTGTGTTAGTCCATTTCTATAGAAACAAACTTGAGACTTCTGCCAGCAAGATGAGTGCCTTCTAAGCACATCTCACAGATAATGTTGCTCATGTCGAACTTCTCATTTGTATCTGACGTACAGGCAGCTGTATATGGACCCAAAAGCCCCCCTATCAACAGTTTATTTACAATCTGCTGCAGAGTTTCAGTCATTTCACAGCATATCTCTATAGAGAGCCAGCTGGAATCCACAGGACTTTGTTTTGTTCTTGATCAACAGTTGTCATGATCTGAGTGCAAATAGTTGAAAGAGGGCCGCCTTGGACAATGCCTACAAAAAGGAGAATCACATGCACCAATCAATTAATATGTTTGCTTTCAGAATAAAAGGGAATTTGTGCTAACATCAAGAACTCAAATTATACTACAGCACAAAAAAAGGTTTGTCCCCCCCACCCCCATATTTTTAATTTATTTCACCACTGCTATTTATTTATTTAACCTGGTCAAGGACCGAATAAATACTATGTATGTATGTATTTATTTAACCCCTGCTAACTTGGCAAAGAGGCACCTTTTAACGTGGTGATTCTCTTTATTTAGCAGGGGAAGAGTAACTGGCCCTCTCCACCCCCAGCACAGTACCTCCAGTGACTGTTGCTGGTGTCTATCTTGTGTTTCTTTTTAGACTGTGAGCCCTTTGGGGACAGGGGTCCATCTTATTTATTTATTATTTCTCTGTGTAAACCACCCTGAGCCATTTTTGGAAGGGCAGTATAGAAATTGAATTATTAATAATAATAATAATAACAACAACAGCCAATTACAAAAAGCAACTTTACTGGGAACAGCCTATATTTTGTGACGATATCTATAACAACAGCAACAACACTGACAATAAAATTCAGCCATCCCAGGTCCTTGGGAAGGACTCGATGTCTGGATAAAACAAACCTGTCAATAATACCTGTCTGACTGTGTAAACAAGAAATAATATACTTGTATCCCACCCTTCCTCCAAAAAGGAATACATAGGGTATCCTGCTTTAGCCTCCCAGTATGCACACCACTAGGGCTACTCCTGTTTTTTCTTCACTGCAACATTTTGCGCTGCTATAGACAAGAGCCACTAGTCAACTTCAACAATGTTTCATTGGCAGTGAGAACTGCTGCAGTGAAAGCAGAAACAAAAATAACACCATCTGTACAGGTTGTTTCTCTCTCATGTGCCTAACATCATCGCTTTCGATCCTTGCAAATCAACCTAGTGAAATCTAACTCTCAAACTTGCTTTTGGCTAGTAATTAGAATCAGGAAGGGAAGCCCATAACTGTGGAGCAGCCACTGTGTGTTGCTTTATGCACCCCCCACTGTAGGGGCTTTACTCTTTCAAAATGTGTGTGCTGCCCTTCACAGTATTGCTACTTCCAGGGCAACCAACAGACAAATGAAATAATAAAATCAAAACAACTATTAAAACAACAATCAAGACAAACATAAAATCATAGCAGCATGAAGAAAGATCTAAAAGCTCAGCCAAAAATGAAAAGGGCCCGAGAATATAAAAAAAAATATCGTTGCCTGCTACCAAACAGACATCAAAGTAGCTACCAAGTGATGCTCTGTGGAGAGGGCACAAGACTGAGAATACCTTTTTGCTGGTCACCAGCCACCTCACCTCTCAGAGCTGGAACACCTAAAGAAGGACCTCTGATGATGAACTTCGTGGCTGGCATCCTGACTAAAAAAAGTGTGGGCACTCCCTAACATTAGCACCAATGATGTGCTAGCCCGCATGCTGGTCTCTTTGCTTTCTGAACTTCAAGTGCTCTTGCAAAAGAGCACAAATACTTTTTGCGGCTTGTCTGTGCTCCAGAAGTGCTCTATTATCCTGGAAACACATTAATTGACCCCCAGCAATGTGTTTCCGGTCTGAGTGCTTCTGCAGAGGCTAGCACTGCGGGGACACCGATGTTAAGAACATCGCACTTCACAAATCAGGATGTTAGCCAGCAAGAGGGCAGGTTCACATGGAAGGAGGCATTCCTTCCGATATCTGGAGTCTATTCCACTTAGAGCTTTGAAGCCTCATCACTTTGAATTGTCCTTCGAAACCGACTGCCAGCCAGTGAAATGCTTTCAAAACTGGTGAGCAAAGATCTCACCAACTGGTCCTAGTTAGCAATCTAGCAGTTATATTTTGGACTCAATGATGTTTCTGAAGAGCCTTCAAAAGGAGCCCTTGTACAATCCAGTGTGGTAATCTACCAGAGAGCATAGATCACAGTGTAAAACCAAGGGGACAGCACCGCAAAAAAACCCCAAACAAAAATATCTCAACCCAACCCAGAAGTTCTACTGAGTGCAGGGAGGGTTTAATGGAAATAAGTTGTTCTGGTAAGAACTAATCTGTCTACTTTCCTTTCACTATAATCTTAACTGATTACTATCTTCACAATTTAACCTACTTCAGCTTTAAATGTTCACACGTCCACCATCTTGAATTGGAGTGGATGATATCATCAGAAACTACACTGTTGGAGTGTCCCTACAACTCTACCAAATTTGGTTCATATTGGCCCAGGTATTGCAAAATTGATGGGGGTAGGGGTGGGGGGATACATACACAGACATACACAAAGAATACCGGGTGCTCTCATAAACTTTCTTTCCTTAAGGAGAGTAGGCTAAAAAAACCCACTAGCAGACCCAGTGCATTTTAAGACAGATAGCTTTTCAACAGGGGACTAAAGCAATATATATAATTAATATCTGTTACATACTGCCTTACACAAAACACCTTCAAAATAGCATATATTCATGCCAGTTTAAGGGAAAAAAATCTTATAAAATACAGAAACTATTTAAAAGCATTCTCTAACGGAAGAATGCTATATTACAAACATTAAGGGACATATTAAACAACAGGATATCAGAAAAATATTTTTATAAATCATCCAAAGCTAAGTAGTCTAAGTCTAAACTGAACAAAAATATTCACTGAAACAGAAGCAATACTGGAAGATCACTCTTAAATAGGATGAACCTTCCTGCAAAACTGTTTCTTATATATTAGTACAGGAGGGTGCTTCTATTTATAGAACGTTCTTTCTGAGAACCTGTTTAAGAATAATTTATATCTATTATAATACCTATATACCCATACCTATTGTAATAGGTATAATTTATACCCATTTCTCTGAATACAGTATTTGTCTCTTCGGATAAACACTGTACTTCCTCACAGCATGGGCAGTGGGCCTTGTCAATGCACCCTCATGGACACTGCACTTCGGTACAGTGCCCATGCTTTGCTGAATCACTGAACAGGGCTTGCATGTTTGTGATTTAACATTAAAATGCTACAGTAGATTTTTAAATATGTATTTTAATATTTGATATGTGGTATTTTATTTTGTTATGTTTTTTCTTGATTTATATTCTCTACAGTTTAGCGGGAACTTTTATTTTTTGTTAGTCAACAATCTGAAGCTTTCTCATACTTTACCACAACTCTACCACATATGGTAAAATGAACTTAAATGTGAGTGGCATTTCCAACATTTCTTAGAAAAGGAATCATCTATTTTGTTAATAGTCAAAGGAGTTATATACCACCTAAAAAACATTAAGCTGGGTCTCACGATCAGTGAGAGCCCTGGGTGGCCAGATCGGGAGCCCACATGATTGCCGGCTCCGTGACAGAGCCGGTGGAGGCTGGGGAGCTCAGGGGCCACACGGCCCCCGGAAGCTCCAGTATGCCCTGCGCGAGCGGCAGCTTTTCGCCTCCCCTCCGGGGGTCTGCTCGT
Source organism: Hemicordylus capensis (assembly GCF_027244095.1). Taxonomy (NCBI): domain Eukaryota; kingdom Metazoa; phylum Chordata; class Lepidosauria; order Squamata; family Cordylidae; genus Hemicordylus; species Hemicordylus capensis. The sequence continues at coordinate 207,461,274 of NC_069659.1, forward strand.
GAGTAACTGCGCTGCAGAGCCACGCCTACTCACAATCTTTAAAACCAGGTTTGCGGAGTGCTCGCTCTGCAAACCTGGTTTTAGAGCAGGGGTAGTTAGGCAGGTTACCCGCCTAGGAACCACCGGGCTTGCAGCCGAGCCCGGTGGTTCACACGATGGGGTGAAATCGGGGTAGCTGCCGCTAGCCCGATTTCACCCCATCGTGTGATTAGCCTCATCTTATACCAATTTTCCCTCAGATTGGCACACAAAGTAAATTTCACGTTCTTTTTCCATTGGTATTCCCACTCAGAGATATCAACTGATCTATTAAAGTTCTGCATCCATTTTATCATACGTTCTTTTATCTGCTCGGTCTCTGTATCAAACTTCAGTAATCGCTTATAAATTCTGTCTAGCAAATGATCAGTGTTTTGGATGATTAATTCTTCAATGTCAGTCAAATCTCTAAGTTTCCCACCCTTTAACTGTAACTCTTTCCAAACAACGGAGCTGATCTGAACTTGTTGGAACCAGGATGGTTGTTGAGTTGACTGCCCAAAGGAAACAAATTTGTCCAAAGCTAAATATTGGGCCAAACTTTGTAAAGAGTATACCACTTTTCCTTTTTTGAATGGATGGATCACTGAGATGCATCCAATCAACACATCCGATTACCACTGGCTACCTGTGCCCTACCCTGACCTGACACAGATTCCCTGCCCATGTACACAGCAGGAGGGGACCGCAGCAGAAACTGAACAGGTTGCACTTTCCAGTATGACCATTGCATTGGGGCAATATGATGCTACTACATCCTTTTTTTGTTTTTAAAGAGAAGAAAACTTTTCCTTGACAATATAAATTTAGCACTGAGCCACAACTGGAGAGAAACTCTTGTGCAGACACACCCCTTAAAGATCACAACAGGAAGAGAGGGAGACCTATTTATTATGGTAGATAGACAGACGAAAGCAGAGAGACATTTAATACATAGATATTTCAGCTAACAAAAGAGTGGCAAGAGAAGAGCAGAAAGCAGTCAAGCCACACAACTATGATCCTCTAAGACAACTGTTTGGTTACTGAGCCCTCTGAAAGCTATTTTCAGTGGCATCAGGTGACAAAGTTTACACATTAAACCTAAATATGGTCAGAGGGACCCTGTTATAGCATAATAAACCCTCACGGTTGAGCAGAAGGCTAAGTTTAGTATTCAGGAAGCAATATACAAAGAGACGATGGCCGTAGCAACAAGCTACTATTTACAAATATTATAACAAAGTGCAGACGGTGGCCACTTATGGGTTTTGTTAATAAAACAAGCATGACTGATATTACTATTATTTTTGGCAGATGTATTTAAGAGATCAAAATGACATAAAACACACACACAAATGAATTTTTTAAATTAAATTTGAGACACATTTAGGGAAGGTTCTGGTGGATGGTAAAGGACCCCCAAAATAAGTAAACATGGTTAGGACATTCCTACCACCACCCATTCCAGGGTATTCAGGGTCAGCAAGTTATAGCTGATTGATTACTCACGCCAAAAAGATTACTCACTCCTTCCTCACTCCGAAAAGATGCTATCGATGCTAGTGACTGTTAGCGTTACCATTGCTACAGTGAAGGCTCAAATTCAAAATAAAGGTTTGCTGAAAGAACAATACTTGGAAAAGAAACGGTAATGATAGTCAGGCTTGAGGGAGGACTAGGCCTCAATCAGAGTAACTGCTTGGAGGGTGGGCTTCTCCAAATAAGGAAGAAAGGCTGGGAGAATCAAATCCCTGTGGCCCAATCCAGAGTGAGGGGCAGGGTTTACTGGACAACAGCCTATAGACGAGTAGTGGAGGGGTGTGTTAGAGTTCAGTTCTTCTCTGCAGGCCTGGGAGTGAGGTCTGATCAGCAACTACTGTAAGGAAAGGGAGGACTATCAGCCTTGGGCTGGGAATCAACTGGAATTTCCTTACCTGGTAATAAGTAGCAATAATAGGGACAATTTTAGCTAGATGTGTCAGGGAATTTATTTTTGTTCAAGTGCTTGGATCTGACTGCATGGTTCTTGTAGTCCCTGGGGAAGTCCTTGACTGGAAGCAGCGATTGTGATGCCTCTATAGTTTTCCTTATCATCCAATTATTACTAATTCCTAGTTGTTAAAGAGTGTCACTCTTTATTGGGTTTGACCCTTATCACACACACCTGAAGGCCTAAGCCTTTCTTGTAGGGAGGGGCTTTCCACTTTACTCTCCCAGAATATTCCCTTGGAAGGGTGAATCAGCTCATATTCAAAAGGGGATGGTGGTAGCCTACCTGGGGCTCCTCACAGCTAGAGGAGGGATTTTGTATCTCCCCCATCCCTGCTTTTGATTGTTACCGGGAGGGGGGAAGAAAAAAAAATGACCCTGTAAATTCTGTGAGTTAAAAAATAAATAAAAGGTCATCATAGTTGCCATCAGCAATGTCAATGGAGAACAAGTTGTTCTAGTAAGAATGAGTCAGCCTACTTTCCTTTCACAGTTTCTACATCTGGACTAAATCTGGTGCAAATCGAGGTCCACAATTAGATTTCTTGTGCCTCGAATATTCATGTGTCTGCCAACTTGGACTGGGGTGGATGTCATCATTACAAATTGCACCACTGAGGTGTCCCTGTGTGTCACTACAGCTGTTCCAAATTAGGTTCAAATTGGTTAGACAGTCCTCAAGTTAGTGCACTTGCACCTCAAAAGTTTATGCACCCGCCATCTTGGATTGGGGTGGGTGACATCACCACATACTACACCATTGGGGCATCCCTATGTGTCCATTTAGCTGTAGCAAATTTGGTTCAAACTGATTAAGCTGTTCACAAGTTAGTTCACTTGTGCCTCAAAGGTTTATGGTTCTGCCATCTTAAATAAATAGTGTTCAAATCGGTTAAGCGGTTCACAAGTTAGCCCACTTGAGCCTCAAAACTTTACGTGTCCGCCATCTTGAATTGGTGTGGATGACATCATCACTACAATTCGATCTTGAATTGGTAGATGACATCATCACACACCATGCCATTTCGGCATTCCTATGTGTCCCTGCAGCTGTTGCAAATTTGGTTCAAATCGGTTGTTGATGATGATGATGTATGGTTCAAATAATTTAAGTGGTTCACATGCAAAGTTTACATGTCTGCCAGCTTGGATTGGGGTGGATGACATCATCTCAAACTACACCTCTGAGGTGTCCCTATGCGTCCCTACAGCTGTATCCGATTTGGTTCATATTGGTCCAGGCGTTGCGAAGTTGATGGTGGGACGGACACACTCTCTCTCTCTCTCTCACACACACACACACGGACACCATGCTGGGTGATTTCATAAGCCTACTGGAAAGTAGGCTAAAAATACAAATATAGCAAGATTCTACAAAAAGGATAAAGCAAGCTTCTCAAGCAGAATCTTGCAGTGCTGTCTCATCATCTCATCTAGCATGCCTCTGGTACATAAAGTACACTGAGCTAGAATACAGTGGCTCACATTCTGCGCAGGTTAATGTGGGCAGTTCAGCACTGTGTCTGCAATACTTCTGGCGATGTTGCAGAACAGTGTAGTTCTGCTGCAAATTAAAATTGTGCAGGTGCAGTTGTGTGACAGGGCATCCATTATTTCAAATGAATGTCGCATCATGCAATTGTGCTTGCGCACCTTTATGTCACAGCTGAACTGCCATTCTGTAACACCGCCGGCAGCATTTTAAACATATGCAGCAGCACTGCTGGAGCTGAACTGCCCCCATTTTGCTGTGCGCTTTGCCAGTATTTTGGCTTTCATGATAGCTTTACTATGACGAATGAATGATCTCACTTCTGTAGCAGTTGCATGTACAGTTCTGTCCTAATAGTCCAGGACTGTCTAAAATATCCCATCTATGGTTTATGCTTCCGTATGACCATATGTCAAATTGGACAGAAGCTACAATGAATGGACACCTCAATTTCTACCCTAGCTGAGACTGTTTTATGAAGACTGTTCCATCAGAAACCACAAGCACTGCCTACGTATTTCTGGCACCTCATAGAGGCATTGCAATTTATTATTCTAGGCAGCTGAGCATAAAGGATGCAGCACTGTAACCAACCACGCATTCCCCCAAGTATTTACAGAAAGGTGCAGTGGGGAAATGACTTGATTAGCAAGCCAGAGGTTGCTGGTTCAAATCCCCTCTGGTCTGTTTCCCAGACTATGGGAAACGCCTATATCGGGCAGCAGCGATATTGGAAGATGTGGAAAGGCATCATCTCATACTAGAGAAGGCAATGGTAAACCCCTCCTGTATTCTACCAAAGACAACCACAGGGCTCTGTGGTCGCCAGCAGTCAACACCAACTCAACAGCACACTTTATCTTTACACAAAGAATGGCTTCACATATTTCTGTTAATCACCACTTGCAGTCTGCTTGCAGCTCTTGCTTGCAAATATCAGCAAAACACCTTGTATAAGGAAGTTGCACAGGCTACATTCACACAATAAGCAAGTGGCAACCCTTAAGTGCAACAATGAATGCTTAGGTGGCTGGTGGCACTAGACTGCAATATCCATAACTACACAGTTTCCTAGCCTCTACTGTTGTTGTACTCGGAATTTTACAGACTTACTTTCCACTTTCTTTGAGATAAAATTTATCTAGAGCTGCAGGTGATACTTAGTTTTCTGGCTGTTGTGCTGAACAAAGTGATATGCTGTGGTTTAAAAGAGCCAGTGTGGCATAGTGGTTAGGGCGCTGGACTAGGATCAGGGAGACCTGAGTTCAAATCCACAGTCAGCCAAGTAACTCACTGGGTGACTCTGGGCCAGTCATGCATCTCTCAACCTAAGCTACCTCACAGGGTTGTTGTGAGGATACACATAACCATGTACACTGCTCTGGGCTCCTTGGAGGAAGAGCAGGATATAAATGTAATAAATAAATAAAATAAATGCTTCCAACTTTTAAGGGGAAATATTCCATTGATTAAAAATAATCATTAAAAAATAGAGGGAACACAAGGAGCCAGCTTCCAGTTTGCTTCTGTATTTAATTGCAGTTAAATACAAACCTGTGAAGTACTTGCTATAGTCCTGGTCTATTTTTTGAGCAGTCTCAAATTGTTCTTTGGAATGTTTCTGGGTAACTTTGTCCCTCAGGAAGATGGGGTCCTTTTGCTCTCTGTAACACACAAATACAAAAAGCTTATTAAGCCCTTAATTTTTCAGTGGACATGAGACAGTCCACAAGGAGCTAAATACATTTGTAATCAAGATTAATTTGCATTAAAATGCAGTGATGTGCGGAGATCGCCATCTGGTGTGCAACATGGAAAGTTCACCTTGATGCACAATGCAGCAAGAGCAGCAGGTAAGCCTTTGAACTGCAAGTGACAAGGCAATTTGCCATGATCAGCAGCAAGCTCGTACAGAGCCAATCCTGTCAAACGTGGCAGGAAAACAGTCTTAAGTTAAAAATCAGCTTAGTAATTTGTTTGGCTGTCCAAACCTCTATATACTGCAAGCCTCAAGTGACATCACAAGTGTTATCTTCAGCAATTCCTCCTTACAAGTGTCTAAACAGCATTTGAAATCCTTTTGAGTCCTTAACTTCACATTTCTCCCCCTTCTTTTTGGATCTTGTCCAGTGTTCTCTCTAATTTTTTTCATCTGTGTGCGGAATGAGTTTTCTTCTGGGCGGCAGCATCAAGGCAGTGTGTGCACACATGCATTCAGAATGGGGCCTTCCTGATTCAACCTGAGGGGGATCTAAAATTAACTGAGCAGACATTAAAAAAACTTGTGAGCACACACACATGTGCACGTCTTGGAGGGAACACTGGTCTTGTCCCTTTTCTATTCATCTTTTCTTTCTTTAGATTGCATGCCTGTGGGGATAAGGTTTGCTTTGTACAGAATTATTGTACAAAGTTTAGTCCAGGAGAGGGGAAAAAGTAGCAGCTCTATGGGTGAATTGCAGTAGAGCAACAAGGGTTTCCAACTCCCCATTGTTTGAACAATAGCAACAACAAAATTCACCCCACCCCACCACCAAATTGGGCTGCTGAAAAGGAGGAGGAAACCAAGGGTGGTTTTGGTGAAAGGTTTGTGAGCTCACTTTTTTTTAGTGCTGAAAACAAATTCTTGGGCTGAGAATATGCTCAGAGGCACTCTGTGCCTTAATTCTACTCATACCCAACTCTATAGTGCACCTGGTTTGGGCGGATGGACCTTGCAGTTCTAGTATAAAAGAGAAGTCCATTCTGCAAATCTGGAATTTGCCCATCTTGATCTAGTGTTTGAGGTGCTTTATAAAAATAACTAATATTACCATTAAGCTATATTTACATGGGTACAGTTCAACATATGTAAGCCTTAAGTCTACAAGATTAACCAGGGGAAAAATTGGAGTAAAGGTCATGGTTTATTTGGAGTATGCATTACTTACATGAACCAGTGCACAATTCTCACTTGGGAGGACAGAGGGAACACACCTAAAGACAACAGCCATAATCTCAGTGCCGTAATTCCCCTGCTCACTTGGCAAAGAGGCACCTTTTTAATGTGGCGAATCTTTTTATTTAGCAGGTGGAGAGTAACTGGCCCTATCTACCCCCAGCACAGCTCCAGTGACTGTTGCTGGTGTGTCTGTCTTATGTTTCTTATTAGATTGTGAGCCCTTTGGGGACAGGGATCCATCTTATTTATTTATTATTTCTCGATGTAAACCGCTTTGGAAACTTTTGTTGAAAAGCGGTATATAAATATTTGTTGTTAACAATCATTTGTTGTACCTACTTTGCCCAAAGCATGCATGGCTATGAACATGACCATCCCAGTTGAGTTTGCTAAACAAATGAAGCCTAAAATCGTCAAAGTTACAATGCCAAAATGACATATCAAACAAAGCTGTTTTGTCTTTTGCAGATCCAAAACGAATGAAAGTAGATGTGCCTTCAAGGACCATGATGTTTTTTTAAACACCGTGTTTAAATTTTTTTAAAAAATTGAATGATTACACATAAAAGGGCAAACAATTACTTTACCTATATCATATTGCAACTAATAAAAGTTTATAATGTCAAAGAGCAGGTGAGACCTCTGTAAGAATCAATCATTTACGTCATATTTATTCAATTTATTAATCTAGCAGGGACATCAGTAACAGCATACTATCAATTATTTTTTAAAAAAACTGGGGGGGGGGCTCTTTATGAAAGTGGTACCCCTAAAACCATCACGATCCACACTTACTTGATTTGCTTGGCATTTTTGTAACGCATGAAGATGACAATTGGATAGATATGAATGCTGTGGAGCCGTTCAATGGCATGAGGAGCAATATCCAAGAGACAGTGACAATCCTAGTAATCAAAGAAATTCATTGTTACATGGCTTGTTGAAGACTCAAAGCATTTCACATGCACTAGTGCCATAATCTACACAACCAACCCCAGTGTTCTCTCTCATTTTTTTCATCTGTGCACGGAATGAGTTTTCTTCTGGGCGGCAGTATCAAGGCACTGTGTGCACATGTGCATTCAGAATGGGGCCTTCCCGATTCAACCTGAGCGGGATCTAAAATTAACTGAGTGGATATCAAAAAATGTGCGCACATGTGCATGTGCACACGCCTTGAAGGGAACAATGAACTACCCTGAAAAGCAGGTTGGTATTATTAAATTCCAGATTATTTAAGTCAACGATCAAACAGAAGGTCAGCCTTATTAGACTCATATTGCCCATGAGGTACTTACTGAGAGAATAGCAGCTTGCTTAAGGCCATCAACTGAGTTCACATCTGCAGTTCTACAGCTTGTCATTTCTATTTATTGTGATATATATATTAATTCTCTACAGTGTTTCTCTTTTCTTGTGTTACTTTTAAGCATCTTTTAAATGTCTTCATTCTCTTGATCCAACATGCTGATGTCTCCATGCTCCTTCTCTTGGGAATTCTTGTCCCTCTGAAACCCCCAATTATATGTTCAGCCACCTCCTCACCACTTGACAGTCCGTTCACTCACCCTGAACTAGTAGAACTCTGCTGGTATCTCTATGTAGCTCCTTCTGTTAGTCTACTACAAACTCACAATTCTGGGGTATGTCTAGTCTCTTAGGGCCAAAGCAGATATGATGGGAACAGCCAGATTGATCTACATGTCTGTCCTCATTTATGTCACAAACAGTGGATGGATGGGGTCTTTTTTTACAACAGATGTTACATGCAGGTGGTGGGAGCTGAATTCCCCCCATCTTACCTCCCAATGCTCCATTACTTCAAGCTTTGTTCTTCCCAGTCCAGCTCATTTTGGAGTTGGCCTAAGAGAAAAAGCATTCAAAGCAATGGAGGCTAGAGAGAAAAGATGGTGTAGGGGTTCAGCTCCTTTCAGCTGTGCGCTCCTTTCAATGGAAATAATAGATTCTTCCCTACCAACCAGTTCAGATATAAATGTGACACACATGGCTACCCTGTGCTACCTTCCTGAAGAGTTCAGAGGCACTTTCATATGGTTCCCAGACACTTGCAATACCAGATTTGCTTAGCTTTAGCTGCAGAAGTGCATCATGTCTCAGTTACTTTGTAGAAAACAATCACTGAGGATAAGGCTGCCATAAAAAGAAGTACCTTCTCTGTTATCTCCTTTATTGAGGCAACAGTTGTCACGTCAAAATGTCCACTCCTACGTTTATAATCTATGAATAGACAGTCTTTCACACCCCGTTCAATGGCTTGTTGAGAAGCTTTCATCACCTCTGTTTAAAAAGAACACAAACAACCATTTATTCATTTTTAGCCAGAAAACATTAATTTAGTAGAAAGATCACGTACAGATGCTTCCAACTCAGGTTATCACATGTGTGCATGTATAAACTAATGTTTAAACCACTTCTACGTAATTATTTGGCCAAAGCACAATATCCATGCAACCTGCTGACAGCCTAATATGTAGTCCACAGGAAAGATCTACTCTTGCTGCAGGAGCCTTGCTTGCTTTCACATGCTCACTTTCACTCTCTCTGTCTTGGCACAAGAGAGAACAACAGTGCTGATGCTGCACCCATCTTTTTGAATAATACAGTCTTCCCCATTGAGGGAAGCTAGGGAGAGGGTTACAGCAGCTGCCCAGATCGTGTGACGGAAACTGGTGCTGTAAAGTAGCCATTATAAGAACCCATATTGTTAGATAAGTTTTTCTATGCTGGAGTTATAGATACTGGAAACACTTAACACAGAACGTTAAAAATAATGTAAGGAGGGATTGGGCAGGGATCAGTGTTAGTAATCAGTATCACATATACATTCCATAAGGTGCCTAGGACATCATACCTACCAATATGTCCCTATTTCCCCATTCAACTGAATGGGGAAATAGGGACATGTTGGCTGGTATGGGACATCATCATAACTAATACATACTTATTACTTATTAAGTACCTAAACCATATAAGTAATTCTTGCTGGCTTGTGAGCTGGTCTTGTGGTAGCAAACATGAATTGTCCCATTTGCTAAGCAGGGTCCTCCCTGCTTTGCATTTCAATGGGAGACATGTGTGAGCACTATAAAATGGGGCTGCTCTGGGAAGAGCACTTGCATGCAGAAGGTTCCAAGTTCCCTCTCGGGCATCCCCAAGATAAGGCTGGAAGAGACTCGTCCCTGCAACTTTGGAGAAGTCACTGCCAGTCTGTGTAGACAATACTGAGCTAGATGAACCAATGTTCTGACTCTGTATAAGGCAGCTTCCTATGTTCCTAAGACATGGTACAGAAAGGAAGGGAAGTGGCCAAGATTAAAGAGAAGAGAGGGGTCTTCACCCAGAGGTCTGGTCTATGAATGCAGCAGAAAGGTGCTAATGAGGTGACATAGCTCCGATGTGGTACAGAATGGACTGTACCATTCCAGGCTCCAGGAGAAATGGATATTGCACTTCAAATGTTCCCTACCTTGAAACATTCCCTGCATGTAGAAATCTAGCACAGTAGGAAGCAGGCTGAGCTAGACACTCTCTCTCAAAATGTGCTAATGACTTTAATGTGCCAGTGAATTTTTCCTTTACACAAGGAAACACTCAAAAGTGGCACACCCCACCCTCACTCCCTGCAACTGACGTCTGCAGTCTACTCAGATTTCTGCCACTGCAATTTTGCTACATGTGTAGATAAGGCCTCAAAGAGAGTGTTTTAGGGAGAGATTGGGGTTAACAATTGGTATGAAAATTCCAGAATTAGGGTACAGCAAGAGGGGATCTTCTAGGTTGAAGAGCAAAATAAATACCTGAATCTAGAAAAGCAGGAATGGATAACAGGGAAGAAATTGAAACATTTTAAAATGTTAGCACTTACTGGTGGAAGGGACAACATTTTTCTGCCACATACTGCAGTCTTATGGCTAGAAAAAACAGTATCAAATATGCAACAGAAATGCTATCTTGGGCAAAGACATCTGGAGCATCAACAACATGTAATACAACCGTTGTGTTTCTATTGCTCCATCTGGATGAGTCCAAAGACAAGAACCTTCGTTATCAGAGAACCTTCTACAGTGAGCACACTTACCAAGAGGGCATCTACAAAATTTTCCTGGAGATTCCTTAACTAACATATCCTTCACAGCATCAAGTAAAGGCCCTAGAATAAGCACCGGCCTAGGAGATGTGCAGTCCACTTTCTGGACTCGTTGATAAGCCAAACTTACAGTATCTGGAAAGAAAGGGAGAAATGCTTACATTCAGTGTTAAATTTTTCATAGTGGTATAACTCAAGGTTGCATGTGAGTGTGTGTAACTATCGCTTTGGGCCAAGCTGTTGGGAAACTGAATCTGAAATATCTAACAATACGAAATCTGAGTTTCTTTGCTTGGGCTACAATCCTACAACCTTTTTCTGAGAGCAAATCTCATTTTAACACAGTGAGACTAACTTCCAAGTAAACATTCAAAGGCTTTTGAGGTAAGTCTAGCATTCTGGTCTCAACTGCATTGTCTTACATAGGAACAGCCCTGCTGGATCAGGCCCAAGGCCTATCTAGTCCAGCAACCTGTTTCACACAGTGGCCCACCAGATGCCTCTGAGAAGTCCACAGGCAAGAGCTGAGGGCATGCCTTCTCTCCTGCTGTTGCTCGCCTGCAATTAGTATTCAGAGGCATCTTGCCTCTGAGGCTGGAGGTGGCCCGTAGACACCAGACTAGTAGCCATTGATAATCCTGTCCTCCAGGTCTAACATGTCTTGAAGGACAACTTGTGTTGTTCATTGGATGTTAGAGTCAAGTATTGTTATACATATAGTGAGTGCGGGGACTGTGACATCAGCAAACCAAATAATATGATTTTGTGGTGTGCTAACTAAACACAATCACTTGCCATCCAAGAAAGGAATGGAATCTGTGGAGATGGTATCAAGGGCCAGCAAATCCTTTCCATCTTTGGAACCACTGCGTTTGTGTTTATGTTTCCTCCTGAAAAATGATCTTCGAGCTGCTGCCGATGATGTCTTTGTGGAGCTGTTCTCATCTTTTGCCTCAGACATGCTGTGTCTCCTGTAGAATTCCTGCTCCATCCTACAAGGAAACATATTGGGTAATTGAGCTTGAGTTGAAGTGCTTCTGAGCAGAACAGAACAGACATCTTTAAAGCCATTGATGCTCAAAGCTTGAGTCAGGCTTCACTATGGAGACAAATATAGTTGATTGGTTAAGACATCCTGACTCAAGTACACTGTGCGTTGAAAATAGTACTAGAAGATAATTTCACCAACTTCTACACTGATGCACCTCCCATCACTTATGCTGCCTGTCAGGCCAATAGCCACACCACTTTTTAAATTGTTCTAAAGAAATCTGGGGTTCCTCAGAAGATGATCAGAGGTTCTTCAAGGAGAAGCTCAGTAACAATGGACAACACACCCTGGGAAAGATCTGATCTTCTTACTGCAATGCATAGCTACAGAAGAGCACTGGGTGTATTCTAAGGTACATTCTCAGTTCAATTCAGGGTGACAGAGAAACCCACCAGCCTGACCACTGCCTCCTATGAGCTGGGTTCTTTGCCTCAGAATCCTCTGGAGACTCATAGCAGAAAAGTCATTTATTTTGTTTTAACTGACGTTTTAACCTTTTCTGTTGCCATTTATTTTGCTTTGTTGTAAACTGCCCAGAGATGTAAGTTTTGGGAGGCATAAAAATATGTCAGTTGAATAAAGCAAGTAAGAAAGGAGGAGGTTCTCGGAAGATAAGGTGATGTTCAAAGCGTATCTCGCGGGTAAGATATTTGAAAATATTTGCAACAGGCTACTGATTTTCACCTTCTCTTTTAATCTTGGCATGCCATCTCCTCAATAATTCCTTCCATAATTCCAGTTGTCTAGCAGCCAAACATTTGCCTGGACTGCCTTATCAAGAAAGCTTGGAGCTACTTGCTGTACTCAACAATAACTCATGGGGCTAGCAGTTTTTAAAAATAAAAATAAAATAAAAGAGAAGTAATCCCTGTTGCAATATGAAGATGTATGGTTCTCCAAGCTCATGCATGCCACTTTAATTACACTGATCATATGGCTGGTTAGAACTTTTCCCCTCTTCCCAAATGGCCTGGGTCCCCCTAGACTACTGCTGGTGACAGATTTTACATCTGTGAAGATATTCTTGAGCCCACAGAAGATGTGTAACGAGGACCTGGAAAGAGCTTTAATATCATTTAATAATCTAGTTAAAGAAGACGCTCCCCAAAGAGGGTAATAGTTTATGCTATTGATCAGCTGACTCTGAAGTCTGGGAAGAACCATCTTGAGGTTAATTCCAGAAGGGTAACAGCGTTCCCAATATGTTGTAGCAAACACAACCAACATCTCATAGTACTTTAGGGCCAAACCAGATAGGACTTAATACATATTGTTTGGCCCTGTGAAGCTGTTCTTTTGTTTTTGCTTGTTATTTGCAGACATGGAGGGTGCGATATAGACCGATACTACAGCATGGGGAAGGGAGATTTAACCTGGTCACAGACCTGATCTGGATCAGCCCCCCAACAGCTATTTAACAACTAACACAATTATTGTGACATAAGCTTTCATGGGTCAGGGTCCCCTTGTCAGATACACTGTAGTCACCTAAGTGGGTACTTAATTTAATTTAATTTAATTTAATTTAATTAACACATTTTAATACTGCCCCATACACAAGTCCCTGGGTAGTTCACAATCTAAAAACACAACACAATTAAAACAGTTTAAAATACAGATAAAACTCTGAAATGTAAAAGTTTAAAACTATAAACTAAAAGCCTGACTGAACAGGTATGTCTTCAGGTCCTTCTTAAAAACATCCAGAGAAGGGGAGCACTGGTCCCCCTAAGGCATGCGCACGTGCACACACCCACATGTTTTTGGATATCCGCTCAGTTCAATTTAGATCCTGCCCAGATTGAAGCAGGAAGGCCCCATTCTGAATGCAGGTGCACACACACTGCCTTCATACTGCCCAGAACAAAACTCATTCAGCACAGAGATGAAAAAAATTAGAGGGACCACTGAAGGGGAGGCTCTAATTTCATTAGGAACTGCATTCCAAAATCCTGGGGTAACCCTAGAAAAGGCCCGGGTTCGAGTTACCACCAACTGAGCCAGGGGGCAACCGCAACCGGACCTCCCCAGATGATCTTGGCAGCGGGGTTCATGAAGAAGAAGGTGTTCTCTTCAATACCCTGGACCCAAGACATTCAGGGCTTTATTAGGTAATAACCAGCACTTTGTATTTAGTGCAGATATGTATTGGTAGCCAATGTAGCTCTTTTAAAATGCGTGTGATATTATCTCTTTGGATAACCCAGAGACCAACCTGGCTGTTGCATTCTGTACCAGCTGCAGTTTCTGGACTATGGACAAAGGCAGCTCAACACAGAGCGCATTGCAGTAGTCAAGTCTGGATGCACCACTAGTAGTCAAGCAAATGCACCACTAGTAGTCAAGCAAATGCACCACTGTTTTAAGGTCATTTATTTCCAGAAATTGACGTATATGGTGTATCAGCCAAAGCTGATAGAAAGCCCTCCTGGCCACTGCCTCAACCTGAGAAACCAGGGAGAGGTTGGGGTCCAGAAGTACACCCAGACTGCATACCTGTTCCTTTTGGGGAAGTGTGGCCCCATCCAGAACAGGAAGATCTAAGACAATTCCTAAGTTCCGACCTCCCACAATGAATACCTTTGTCTTGTTTTGATTCAGCCTCAGTTTGTTCTCCCTCATCCAGCCTATTACTGCCTCCAGGCAGGCATTTAGGGAATGTAGGCCATTTCCTGATAAAGTTGACATGGAGAAATAGATTTGGGTGTCATCAGCATATTGATAACACCCTGCACCAAATCCCCTGATGATCTCTCCCAATGGTTTCATGTAGATATTAAAAAGCATTGGAGATACAATACAATATAATAGCTCTCTTTTTGAAGAGCAACAATCTCCAAGCGACACTATCTGGAACTTACCCGAGAGGTAGGAGTGGAACCACTGCAAAGCAGTTCCTCCCACTCTCAACCCCTTCAGGCACTCCAGAAGGATACCATGGTTGATGGTATTGAATGCTGCCGAGAGATCCAAAAGGTTCAACAGACTCACATACCCCCTATTAATTCCTAATTGGAGATCATGCATCAGACTGAACAAGGCCGTCTCAACCCTACAGCCCGCATGAAAGCAAATTTGAAATGTGTCCAGATAATCTGCTTCTTCCAAGACTACCTGGAGCTGAGACACCACAACACTCTCAATCAATTTACCCAAACATAGGAGGTTGGAGAAAAGCCTATAATTGCCTAATTCCAAGGGGTCCAATGCAGTGGACCACTTCAACAGTGGTCTCATAATTGCCTCCTTGAGACATGGAGGCATCCTGCCCTCCCTCAGAGAAGCATTAATGATCTTACAAGATCCCCTCCAATGATCTCTTTGCTAGATCATTTAAGCCATGTTGGGCAAGGATCAAGAGGACAGGTAGTAAGGTGAACTGTCCCAAGCAGCTTGTCCATCTCCTCGGGAGTCACAAACTGAAACTGATCCAATTTAACCATGAAGAGGAGCTGCTGGACTCCTCCACAGTAGACTCTGCAGTAACTGCAGGGTCAAGTTCAGCTCGAATACAAGAGATTTTATCTGCAAAAAACTCTTTTAAAATGTCACTATGGGTAACTGATGGATCCAAATTCTCATTGGCATATACTATCCCTCTCACAATTCTAGACAACTCTGCTGGATGTGAGCTTGCAGAAGCAATGCGGACAGAATTTTCTACAGGTAGGACTTGTATTATGAGCACACAAACACCGATATTTTAAAAAGTGAGACCAAAATGTTGACAATGCAAAAGACTGCAGTAGGTATGCAAAACTAGAATCCCGTGGTTCTACAGTTCCAAAGTAAGATGGGGGAACAACAATGAGAATGTTGGTGAGAAGCCATTGCAAAATGGGACGGAGAAAGAGTATAAAAAAGAAGCAATGAAGAAGAAAGACCTAACAGAATAAGAACCAAAAAACGAAAGGGGGCAGCCATAAATGGGGTACATTTTTCTCACTAGTAGCACCATTACATCAAGTTCTTATCTGAAGCAGTGGTGTCAACTTCTACCCCTTGATCTTGATCGCCTTGATCCTTATGAAAAAGTAAGAATTTAATGGATTAAAGGGGGGAACATGGTGCTTTCTTGTATCCGATCCCAAAGGCTAAAATTAAATATGGATGCCATCCCTGTCTAAAAATTCTACAACATGACGATGGTCTAAATCAAAACCCAAAATCCTTTCCATTTTTAGGAGGTGGGTAACTATCAGCAGCACTAAAAATGACTTGATGGAATAGCTTGTTTAATTGTATGTTATTACAAACATGCCGTCTCTCTTAAGTGACTCTTGTGGGAAACTCAATACTACTCAGGATTAACTGCAAGGCTTTGAAGAGTGAAATGCTTGGCTTTTGCTCTCCTTTCAGACTTCATCATAACTGCCCAATTTTAGCAGTGATATAAATTCCATTTATAAACTCAGATATGTAGTTACATGTATTTGCTGGGAATCTGTCCTCTTTCCAGCTTCTGGGCATTCTCATCCAACTGCCATGCCATCCAACAACCAAAGTTTCCCTGGGGCAGAGTGTCGTCAACATACAGAATGTCGTCTTTCTTAAAGCTCAAGTCTTGTTCTACTTCTGCCAGCCGATCATAAAGTGCCCTGCAAAGAGAGATATTTCATTATTATTCTAACTGTGGCATACGACCAGGACTCCAAGATGAACTGGGAACCTCCTGAGCTGAGAAACAGGGCCCTAGCCTAGGGAGCGTGTATATTAGTGCCTCAGAGCCTTTCTCGGGTGCAGAAGATAATACGGGCACATGACAGCAATTCCTGTAATGTAATTGGCAAGCAGTATGGAGCCTGCAGGTTGGCCAGACCAGGTTGTCTTCTTTTGCCTGGTCAACAGAGAGTACCTTAAAGCTTCTGCTTCAGCCATTAACTTCAGGCATACTGACTTGGAGAGCAGACTGCCTCTAGGTCCCAATTCAGGACTGCAATTATTAGCCACTTATGTAAGATAGGTCAGTACTATCCCCATATTATAGTGGTGGGGGGTGGGGAGAGGAAATGGACAGTATCTCAGTATGTTTTTTTTTTGTTTCACTTATTAAATAATGTATATCCTCCCTTTCCACACTGAGCATATGCTTACTAAAGGTTACTTAAGTTAAGATTAAGTTTACTTAAGGCCACTGAAGGAGTTGATGACTCAGATAACGTTTCAACTAGAGACCTACGATCTCACATTTCACTCTTTCTTTCTTTTTAAAACTTTTTAAGGGTTTAAAAAATGCTCTATGTGACCCCCATGCCACACTTCATTTATCTTTACATCTTAACAAATCCAATAAGCAGATCACTATTATTCTCATCTTACAGACTGCAGAACCATCCAAGACCACTCAATGAGTCCATGACCAAGCTGAGATTTAAAACCTAGATATTTCAGGTCCAAAGCTCTGTCCATAGAAATTCAGGTGCTACATATTTCAGGTGACTAAGGAGAAATGAAGTGGAAGCATAGAATTACCACACACATAGCTTGGCTAGTTGAGTTTGAACTCCTGAAGCCCATTCGGTAGGTTAATGAACTGCATTCCTAAGAGACAGAGACTTGAGTTTCACCACAGTTAGAGAACTACTTCCCTACATACTAAGATCTCAGGCATTGCACCAAGGAAGTTAAATGGCAGTTGAAATGTTTCTGGCCACATCCTGCTCCAAGATATCATAGGACCAAAAATTATAATTTTATTTTTAAAATGTGTACTCTACTTTTCCATCCCAGTTGTGGGATATTCAAAGCAGCTAATAACCACCACATTAATTAACTATAACAACCGGATGGGCCAGATGGCTCAGAGTAAGGCTTGGCCAGTCTCACCCAAAATAAATGTTGTACAAAAGCAGTAGCACAACATGACACCTAGGCATCACATCATGCAATTTTGTGCAATGTTTATGACAGAGCTGACTGCCTTGCTGTGCATCAGCAGTGTCTACAAGGGTGCAGGAATGTGGGCAGTGCTCCAACCACCCATGTTTCCTTGTGTAGTATGTGAACCAGTGCTCTCATATTTCTCACCATCAATTCAAACCGAATTCATTTTGATGGAACCCACTCACACATTCAGTTGGAAATCATCAAGTGCTGAAAGCTGATAAATCATCTCCTGAAGGAAAGTTTAAATACCTGACATAGAACCCATCTCCAGGTAAGTCTTTGATCTTGCAGAACTCTTCTGATCTGTACTGAGCTTTTATTTTGACATTTTCACCTGGCTTGAGCATTTCAAGGTAAGCTTCCTCAGCAGTTTTATTCCGCAAGTCAACAGAGCCATACTGTTAAAAACAACAACAACTCAGAAACAATGAATGCTTGAAACCCCAAGCTTGATATGTACCTTCTATAAATTATCAAGAGGACATGTGGTGAGTAGGACTGACAGTCTGACCATATAAAACTGGAAAAAGGAAATGTCATTGTACAACAAGACCAAGATTTCAGAAGGAGCACAGAGAAGATGGAAATTTGAAGAATTGTTAGGAAAAACAAGGTGGAGATATTATAGAGCAGTGTTTCCCAAATGTCAACTAGCTGAGATCACTAGCCGAGGAACCAAAGTTCAAAGCATACACCACTCTGACATCTCAAAAGGTGAACATGTAAGAGAATAAGAGCCATCTGTCCACAGAGAAGTCCACTGTGTGTTTCTCCCGAAGTCACTGTTCTGTCTATACCTCCCGACAGGAAGGAGACAAGCTTAAAGCAGTGACTCCAGGCAAGGACACTGCTGGAAGCCTCCTTCCTTGGAGAGTGGGTAATTCTGTGGGTAATATCTGGTGCAGTTGCATAGGCCAATCACCTCAACCCATAGGTGGGAAACAGTGGGGGGAGGGCATCTGAGTGGACAAAAGGCTGGCAAGAAGATGTTGAGCAGCCCCTCAGACGTCAAACTAGGTTTCAGGCTCGTGTAAGTGCTCCTCAGTGGGGTGGGGGTGGGGGGCCAGCAGTACAAAAACAGAACACTATCACACATAACTGCGGTTTGACATGGAATTCAAACATAAATACAAGTTCATGAAGTTTTAAATCAGTATTATTGAAAATAAAAAGGAACATATTTGCTTTCTAAAGTACATTTTGCATCCATGGGCAATGGGAATTTACATCGCCACTCATCTTCATTTCACCTCTACCATTTACCTCAAGTAGCACGTCTCCTAGCACCAGTCCATCAGGTCCTTTGGCAGGGCTGTCCTCTTCTATATCAGACACAAATATTCCATACAGGTTTCCACCACAGATTTGGATTCCAAGTTCCACTTGGGACTTCTTAACAACAATAGTTCTAGGTTCAGGTGTCCTCTTACTTGTGTCCACAGAGTTCCTTTCCACAGAGCAAGAAACAAAAGAGACTCACAACGCAGGCCTGCTTCACAAGCAAATAGCCACTGAGGGCCCTGCTCCCACAACCCCTCAGGTGCCAGACATTCCCTAGCCCCTATTATCTAGACAGCTCTTGGGTCTAAAGACAAGGAAACTGGAGGGTGGGGGGTGGGGGAAGGAGAGGAAGGCATTGAATAGAAAACAACACCTCAAAGTGCCTGAATTTTTTTTTTTAAATGCCCAATGTACTTCAGAATGCTCCTCCCCCTGCCCCCAGCTGAGGGCTCATTAGTCCTTGTAACAAATGACATAATCTAAATTAGGTGGAACTAATTTTTTTAGGCTCCCCCCCTCCTTCTCTCTTTCTCTTGTTCAGCTCTTGACCCTACGGAGCAGGGGTAAAGTGTCAAGGATGTTCCAGCTTGCATCCCTCCTCTCCCTTGCTGAATTGCTTGGCACTAGGGAAAGGCAAACCCTGGCATATGCTATTTGTGGAAGTGGAGATTTTGACTTCAAATTCCAAAGAAAATGAACAGACTCAGCACTGCTCTGCAGCCAATTCCCGTTCTGGTGAAGTGAAATGGGGTAGCCACCTACCTCATGGAATTGCGGGGGCTGGTGGTTGGGGTGGTCTGCTTGGATGGGGGTGTCATGGTCCCTTCATCTTGTTCGCTCACAGTGTCAATGACGGAATGACTGTCGGGGGTTGCAGCTCCGCTGCCTTGTGGGGTGGAATGGCTGCTCACAGGTTCTAGCCGGGAGCTCAAATGGAAGGAGATAAGGATAATCAGCAGCAGCAGCAGCATGATGGAATTAAAAGGTGATAAGCGACAGTGTCTCCAAATAACTCCAAATCCGAGGATATCTAAAATGGTTATTGAGATCTCGGGGATAAATGTATTTTAAAACCAAATCCAGTGCACAACCTAATGGAGCCCATTTCTGACGGCGAAGGCAGCTGCAGAGACCATGGAGGCTCTTTTACTCCCTCCCATTCCAAGTAAAGCTTTGTTTAAGCAAAGAAAAAGAGCCAGACTAAAATATGAAAAATTTGCATCCTACCCTGCACCCAAAGTTTACGGTGCTCGTGCTGCTTACATAGCAATCCTCATTGTCACCCTGTCCTCAGCACCTAGGCAAAAAGCAGCCTGTTCCTAGAGTGAGCAAGGCATAAATGCTTTCAGACAGCTAGATGATGAGACCAGGGAGAGAAGGGGGCAGTAGCATGGGCAGCAGCGGCAGCTCCTCCTCAACGTGGGTCAAGGTAAAGTAGTAGATAAGTCAGTTCCTGCAATTCTCTCCAGTCCCCTTAAGACTGTATTGGACACTGGAGGTAGGGAATCCACAGGAGTCCTAAGTAAGACGGTGATAGACTAAGAATGCATGTCACATAAAGCAGGTCTCCACATGATGTATGCATTGTCAGAGATAACCCCATTTCACCTATCCAGAGAAAAGTGTAGCATGATTGTTACTCAGTTCCCATGCACAATAAAGGTTCCACCTGGGTGTATTTACTAGAGAGCAATTTGCCCCCTTTCCACCAACAGCTTGCATCTCCTCCAGGAAAATGTCTATTACATAGTAGTTTCAGAATTCAGACATCGTACAAAAACACGGTTAAGAAAGTTTTACTATAGTTAGGCATGATGTCTGAATTGATTATCCATGGTCTAAAACGGACTAGCAAAGCACAATCAGAAACCATTAAGTGCATTTATCGGTGATGGGTTGTGCTAACCATGGTTTGGTGTGATGTCTGAATTGACAAATCACAATTAAGAGCATTGTTCTATCTCCAGAGGCTGTTAGAGCTTGGAGGTGGGAGTGAACTTATAAAACAGCATGCTGAGAAGACAGAAGAAATGAGACAAGGCTATCTAAAGCCATGGTTTGCCTGTTATAGATTTGCAGGGATGTGCCAGGACCGCAGTTCAAAGTGTGGTTCAAGCACTTTGTAGAAAATGGGATTGGGAACTTTAAGGAGAGCAGGTGCTTATATGCTCTCTATTGCCCCTTCCAGATGGGGCAGTGCGCATCCCCAAAACCCCCTTGCACTGTCAGCATGCACATGGCAACTGTGCATGTGCCATTTGCATGGTCAGCAGCACTATGCTGACCATGCAAATGGTATCTGGGCATGCATGGACATCATGTATGTGCTGACGGCACACAGGCTTTTGGGGATGTGCGCCACCCCAGCAGGAAGCTGGAAGGGGCGGCCGAGAACAGATAAGCACCTGCTCTCCTTTTCCTTAAAGTTCCCAATCCCGTTTTCTACAAAGTGCTTGAACTGCTCTTCAGGCACACCCCTATAAATCTGGATCCATGGTTTGGGTTCTAAACGTATGGTTAGTGTCATGATTGCCAAACTGAGCCAGTGAGAACCATGGGTTCCTGCATACACAAGCACACCATAAACTAGCTTTAATAAAATCTAGCCATTCTTACCTTGATCGTGAGTGATTCCCGAGTTGGAACATGTGTGGGTTGTACTGTGCCAGAATTGTTATGGTGTCACATTGCTGTCCAATGATCAGCCGAGCTTGCTGCTCTGTAGCATTCCGCAGGTTTATCCCATTAAACTGGGGTGTGGAGAATAGACATATATTCAGCAACACATTTTCACTGATGAAATCAATATAGATTTTCCCTTTTACCTTCATATTGCTTCTTGAAACTTGATTTCCCTTGATTTATTGAATCTGTGATGTGAGAAATTTGTCCAGTTCTAGGAAGGGTGGATAACAGTGCTGCTACTGATTCTAAATTATTTAATTACCCTTTGAAGAAATATAGATGCTATCATAAAATTTGACCGCTTGCCTTGACCACTGTGTAAGTGGATGTACTGCCCTACTTAAGTGCAGCAACATTTTCTGAATAACTTTTTAAGACAGTTTACATACTTCAAATAAAGTTGTATTTTAAATAACAAACAGTTTCAAACACACTTGGGGAAGACATTTCAAATGTGTAAATTAGCAAAATTTAAAAACTGAGATTAATTATCTCTAAAACATAAGTCACGTTTTTGAAAAGTTTAAAGAGCAAGTGGCTAACACAAGGCCTGGAGACACTCACTCCAGTTCTAACAGGTGTTCCCCAAACACTTCCTAGGTTGAAAAGCCTGATCCAGGATGCTCCCAATAGCACTGATCATCAGTTCGAGGAGCAGGACTGGTCATCAGAGGAATAGGTTCAGTCCTCCCTCAGAAGAAATAACTGGTGATATTGATGCCAGTGTGGCCAGGATCTATGTGCTCCTTTCCTCCTGTTAGAGCAAGCGGACGTTCAGCAATGAGCCACTTTTGCAGGGCCTGCAGGTGCTTCTTTTCAGCCATCACAGATGCAGCAATGTTTGGAAATTTGATGGCAAGAATGCCGTAAGGAAATAAATCAAAAGAAGCATAACTTCATCAGATTTTCTCACTAATTTCTAATAGGTATTCACATGTAATATGTGAATGTGACAAATGTGTGTTTGTAAACACACATTTGTCAGGGAGTCATGACTGGCTGCAACTTCCTGTTAAGTGTAAACACAGGTTTGCCTCATAGGATATTTGATATGACCAAGTCTTTATTTTTCCCAAAGCTGACTTGTTTCTCACTGTGGCAGTTCCAGAACATTAGTGAAATAGCTCCCCATTGTGGTTTCCATAACAACTTAAACATCTCCACAATGTTGGTTATCTGCAGATACTGATCTGCAGATGGACTAAAAACATTCTATATTGAATCAAGTGCCTGTCCCTGGTTTAGGAACAGCAGCAATGGTCAACTTCTTCTTCTTGGCACCCTCACTACAGCACATATTCCACCTAGCATGACTAGATGAATCCAAAAATTCATCTCCAGCTTAGAGCTGAGGATCATACCCACAGCTGTGTTCTGCTCAATGGTGCAGCTTAAGTATGAGGAAGATTCTCATCCTCCTCAGCTCCAAGCAGGGGCTTACCATTTGGGTACTGGAGTGCCAAGACACTTAGAATACCCAGTGCCAAAATAAGACCCAGCCTTCCTCTCCAGTTTGCTTTGGTGCCAGGCTGTGAGGTGCTACGGTATACTGGCAGCCCAGCACTACAACAGTAATCCCAACCTTCCTTTCCAACTTGGAGAT
Organism: Hemicordylus capensis; assembly: GCF_027244095.1. Taxonomy (NCBI): domain Eukaryota; kingdom Metazoa; phylum Chordata; class Lepidosauria; order Squamata; family Cordylidae; genus Hemicordylus; species Hemicordylus capensis. Next base: position 207,484,331 of record NC_069659.1, read on the forward strand.
TGCTATTTGGATAAAGGTCTCTCAGCAGCGCAGCACTAAAACCATCTCTTCTTCTCCAGCTCCAGACAATACATCCCCCACCCCCCCGAGAGCTGGAGAAGGAAACAGCAGATTTTCCTCAACTTTCACAGAGACGTAATGTCAAGTCAGGGCCAAGGGACAGAACAGGGTCTGGGCATCCACAAGTTTGGGCTTGACTACGAAGGCCAGCCAACATTTGTGGTCGCTGTAACTTGTCAGTATACAAAGCAGTTTTACCTCTAACAACTGGTCACCATATTCAAGGCCAGCCTGATGGGCGATGCTGCCACCAGTCACTTTCGAAACAAAGATGCCACCGTTTTCACAACACACAATGGAGATCCCAAGTGGCTCAGAGCCCTTCTGTACTTTGACATGGCGTGGTTCTTCCATATATGGCCTTTGGGAGGAAATGAGCACAAGGCCACAGAGTTCAAAACGTGCACAAAAAATCCCCCATGGAACTTGACTTATGCAAAGGACATGCATTACTTGTCCCCACCCTTTCCCTCAAAAGGGGAATAAAGACAAATTGTAAACAGTTACTGCAATGCTGTGAGCGGCAGCATTCATTTCATATCACCATGCAAAGTATAGCAGCCGACTCAGGAGTAAACCAGATGAACAATATTTTAAGTGCATTTGGAGCAGAGGACAAAAAGGATATGGAAACCAAACCATGTGAAATATAAGTACATTGATGGTGAAAGGAAACACATCTTTATCCATATTATATATAGGAAATGAACATATATAATATGAAATTTTATTCTAGAAGGAAGGCTTATATTAATTTACAAGAGGTTCAGAGTCTTAGTAACCAATGAGCATAAATACAGCTACATGATAAGGCTGTGAATCAAGAGGTGGAACAAACAATACCAATACTTAATATCTGTATGCAGGAAGACACAACATTAGTCAATGAACATTAAGCAACTTTAAAAAAAATTCAAGCCATTAAAGATGGTGGCTTGCATGGTAACATTGCAATTACCATGCAAATTTTCCAGGGGGCAGGGGGAGGGATTATCCAAACATGTCAATAGCACAAGGAAGGTGCGCAAATACTGCTTGAGAAGGACAACCTTTATAACAAGCCAACCTCAAACTCCTTAGTGAACAGAACCTTGGCCTAGGAGCCACAGGGATTCTCAGAAAAGACCTATTACGGAACAAATATCTGAAAGATGCAGAGGGATGGAGAAAAGAAAAAGAAAGACACTTAGATAGTAACAACAGAGGCTACATAGCTTCATAGAAATAGGAAACCATGCCTTTTAAAGTGTATGTTGGGTCTTGGTGTGGGCTCCCTAACAAACCTCAGGCACCCCAAGTTTGTGTAGATTGCTTGACTGGCAGCGTCTAGTTGGCACACTGCCTGCTCTCATCATCCATATATGGTGCAGGGAACATGGCTTTCTTGACCTTGGATGGTTTCCAGAATAGACAAGCTACCTACCTCCTCTACAGAGAGCAAAACAATATGCAACTCTTCTCCACTATCTCATTTTACAGGCTTTGCTGTTTTTATGTGAGATTCCTGCTAATCTATCTGTCTATCTATCTATCTATCTATCTATCTATCCATCCATCCATCCATCCATTTATTTATTTATTTATTTATTTATTTGTAGATTTTTATACCACCTTCCATTAAAACAATCTCAAGGCAGTTTACAAAAGATTTTGTAAGTACTCACTCCAGGGGGGAGGCAAGCTCAAACTTCACAGAAAATGATTGGCTTTTGACACTGTTTTCTTTCAAGATACTCTATTTGACTCTATTTTTTTCAAGCATAAAGAACAGATCAGAGCCACAAGTTACTGACACAAACTCTCTAGAGCCCTGATCAGGATCTCAATCTCTGTTGCCAGATTTGGCTTTTTTAAAGACAAATTTTGGGTTACGGAATACGTGTACCAAAGATAAATATGGGTGTATTAAGCAAAAGCAGGCTGGTAGCTTACTACTACAGCGTATGCTTTGGCAACTATAGTTTAGCTCTGGACAGCTCCAGAAATGAAAGTCTATGCAGTAGAGTGGAGAAAGAACATTGGATGAAATCCTGGAGAGTGGAAGTTAAGATCAACAGGTAGCCCAGATTGAACTTACTGCATTAGATGGACCATTGCCTTCAGAGAGATCCTGTTTATACAGGATGGACTCCACACAAGCATGTTGGGAGGACTTTGCTGCTGGGAGGATGTTGCTGCTGGACTGACATTGCTCAGACACTCAATGTTAGAAACATCAATACAGCAAAGAGCATCTCTGGGTATGTGCAGAATATACTTCCCTCAGGACTAACTATAAGCATCAGTTTATCGGAGATTATGGAATAAGGGTATCCAATTTGATGTGTCTGACTGGCTTTCCAACCTGACTGGAACCCTGGCACATTAGAAACTGGGTGTTGAGGGCTAAATGGGAATCCTAGAAGGCCAATGGAGAGAATGAAGACTAAGAGAAAGGGATTTGGGAAGGAAATGAAAAAAAGGAGTAGGACAAAAGAAAACGATGGCTAGAAATTAGAACTTGGAAAAATGAGGGGAAAGGGATAGAGCAGAATGTATAATTTATGCACAAATCTGGAGGGGAAACAGAATTTAGATAAAGGGCCTTTTTTGGCTATGATGCTTAAACTCGGAAAGAGCTTCCCAAGGTAGGTCCATCTGGTACATCTTTTAAATGGGCTTTTAAGACTAGTTTATTTTAAAAGTTTATTTTACCTCTTAGAGCTTGTGAAAAGAAGTTTTAAATGATGTTGACTGATATGTGCGTGTTTTTAAAAATGATGCTGTTTCGGTCACTGTTGGTTGGTTGATCTTTATTGTTGGGATTATTTTAATTTGTAGGGATATCTATTTTGATTGCAAGTTGTCTTGAGTATGTCTTATCACAGAAAGATAAGGTATAAACAAACAAAATAGAGAAACACAGGTGCAACTTGGATTGGAAAAAAACTGGAATGTGAAATAGCAAGTTGGGCTATTGAGGGGGAGAGAGGCATCCTGAAAGAACACTCTGCTCTCGATAAGCCCTCTTTGCCCTGCACTCAGTCACCCTTGCTGGGAATAAAAGCATCTTGATAGTATCCATACATTAATGCCTACTGCTGCTTTGGAAGCCAAAAAGAAAGAAACTGCCCAGCTGGCCAACTGCCAATCAGAAGCCGTGTGGCAGAGAACATCATCTATCACTCCTATGCCCTGCAGATTCAGAACTCGACTAAGCAGGGTGCTCACAACTCTGGCTACTTTCCAGGAACTAGTGAAACCAAATGTCTTTCGGTGGCTTCTATGGAGCCTGAAGAAACTGCTGAGAGCCCAAGAGAACCACCAAGGAACGACCACTCCATTGTTTTTAGTGCCAGCATTTATCAGCCACACAAATGACCAACTCCCTTCCTGGAAGCCAGCTCCAGTTTGGTTTTTGAATACAATTTATTTGCACAATGCCAAGATTTTAATTTATTTATACACACACACACACACACACACACACACACACACACAAATAAGAGTGGAGGGGGGAGGAATGGAGGTTGTTTGTAAGTTTATTTCCTAATTGGTTTTTTTCAGGACAGCAGTAAAAAAAGTTCAGGAAGCCCTATCAGAGTCTCCAAAAGTGCCAGTTCACATAAACAAATTTAATTTAATTTAATTTATATCTATGAAAACTGCTTTGGGAACTTTTGTTGAAAAGCAGTATATAAATATCCATCGTAAAAACAGTGCCTCAATGAGAGCACAGGGCGGCCGCAACCCCAATGGCAGCCATATATGCTTTCACCTAATGAATGACCCAGTCCACAGTAAATGGCACCTTCTTCCACCTGACACAGCCCACAGTATGAGGCAATATGGGAGGTTCAGAGTGATTGCTTGGTCAAGTTGGGGCTATTGCTTGAGGAGAATCAAGGCTCTAAAAAAGTGCTTCTGTGCCTTCAAGAAGGTACATGGCAGAGCCATTTTTCAGGTCTGACCATCCTCCCATTACGGCACTACGATAAGAAGCCTCCTGGCTAAAGACGTAAAGGCCTGGGGGGAGGAGGAAAGGAAAATTCCAGGATTTTTTCCCCTGTTAATCCACCCCACTGCTCCAATGATTCCCCCCACCCCAGATTGGAAAAAATAGATTATGACATATTTTATTTTGGAATGATGTAATTTAGGCTCGTTGGCCTTTAAGAGAGCCCTAAAAACATACTTGTTTGGCTTGGCCTTTCAAGGTTTTAAAATTGTTTTTAAGTATTTTAATTGGTTTTAAATGGTTCTGAATTGTTTTAAAATTGTTTTTATATTGTTTTAAGCAGTGTGTTTTAAATGGTGTTTGTTTTTATGTTTTTTAAACTTGTGCACCACCCAGAGCCTTTGGATGGGGTGGTCTAGAAATGTTGCTGTTGTTATGAATTATTATTATTACTAATTAATAAATACAGTGTTTCAAATATATTCATCTAAGGAAGGAAGTCCTGGCCTTTACTCTCCCCCAAACTTCTTGCTTGGTTCAGATTCCTCCATCTTCTGCAGCATGTGCCTTACATACAGGACAGCTTCCCACTGATCCAAGAGTGAGGCCTGCACGCTCCTTCTGTGCATCCCCAAGCCACATCCTACCGTTCCATGGCTCCTAAGAATTGCATCATTGCTGTGACTAGCTTCCCACTGGGAATAATGGAAGGCTTGTCACTACATTGATGACAAAATTGTCAGTAGTGACGGAGCCTCTGCAAGCTCAGTAAAAGAGAGAACATTGTTTGGTGATGCATGGAATGAGCGTACCCGCCCTACTCCAGGATTCGTGTGATGCTGAGCTGTACGTGAACCAGATTCTTCTGTTTTCAACTTTAACGTTTTGCCTCCTTCTCATAAACTGGCAGAGAGAGGGGGAGGGGGGAGAGACGGGGGGAGGGGGAGAGAGAGAGAGAGAGAGAGAGAGAGAGAGAGAGGTATGCTGGATTCCTTGGAGATCAAAAGCTTGTAGTCAATTTGTAAAATAAATTCAATTAGTACTTGTTGTCTGAATAAACTATATTTCTAAATGTAATATACCAAACATGCTAAATGTTATGAGCAAAGCAGTTCATATATAATAAATGTGATGTTCCTAAAGCAACCAAGTGATTTTAGATTTGTAAAGGGCATGGTAGGGGGGAGGTATTACATATTTCATCAGCTATTTTCTTGACATGAATTTTCAACTTTGCATTTCTTTTTCTTCTGCCATCTTCTTTGCCCTGTTAGGCATAGCTGTTTCATTGTATTAGTAATGTCCCAGGTTCCATGTTAAACTAATTAACTTACAAATAAGTGTTATCTTTGGTGTGAGGACACATTTGGGAACTTGAACAAATTGGCTCTAATAATGCACATGTGTGTATGTGAGAGAGAGACTGCATTCTACTCCAAAACCAATTAAAAAAATAGAAACTCAACACTAACTTGGAAAGTAAACTTTGGTATTTCCACATCTGTGACTTCTTCTCTGAATAACAAATGATAATCTGTGAACAGCCAGGGGCAGCTTTTGCGGGGGACATCACTGAAGAACCAATAAATCTGTGTGGCGTGCTTGTTGCTTTAAATATAACATTCACCCCTTCATGTTCCTTTCAAGCTCTGAGTGGGAGATGGACAGGCTTGATCAAATTTAAATTGGGATGCTACTACATTCAGTGAGGTTTGTGGCAGGTGCCTAACATTCTCCGTTCTACTGTCTAAGGAGCTTTTCTATGCCCGGCAAGAGTTTTGCACAGACGTAATCAGGTCCTTTAGGAAACAATACAGCCACTGGAGTTTCACCTAGTATCTTCTCAATGACTGAAGAGTGAATGGGAAGATTATAGTGTGTTTGTTTGGAGGTAAACATTTAAACAAAACACATACAATCCATTTTTACACATATCTTCAGGCTAAAGGAGAGAGTGAGAGAGTGACCAAGCCTGCCTACTGCATACAATACAGCAACCTAATGCTGAAAAGTAGACAGCACCCACTTTTTTCATGGCCAGAAAGCCCACTGCCAGCACAAGAGAGAATGCAGTTACAGGCCAGCCATTGGTTAGCACAGTGGGCTGAAGAAGCTTTTCTTGCTCTAACACTGGCCACAGAAATCAATTACGCGGTCTAAGTAGCACAATGAAAAACAATGGGTGGGTGGTGGTGGGAGAAAACAAGCAGTGTGACTTCATAATACATTCAAAGGCCTACAATGAAGTTACAGCATATTTGACACAACTAATGAGATTTGACCCACCTCCTTTCCTCCTACTACCCAGGAACTTGCACAAGATTGATCACTGGTCAATTGACTGCCTATTCTTTGACTATAATTAAATATTCCATACAGTCAGGGATGCAGCTCCCCTTTATAATGTATCCAGCTGATAGCAATGGCAGAAGTGATGGCTCTCCTTGGTCCCAACCCTGTGGGAGTTAGGGTTACACATGCACATGGCACCCTCAATTCAGGAGCAGGGATTTTCTGCCCTGCAGTTCTCTCCAGAGAGCGTCTCATTTCTCCTTTCCCAATTAGGCTACATGCTCTCGCTTCCCTTACTGACCACGTGCGGTAACTGCAGGCATCTCTGACACAGAATGGTAATTCAGGAAGAAACATGAAGTCAACACACACACAAGCTGTCAACACAGGTTGCAAGTGTCCAGAGTCAGGATCACCAGAGTTCATGATATCTGCTGTGGGAAGGAGGAGTCTCAATGTAACCTGACACTGACTGTGTGCTCTGGAAAGCTTCTGGGAGGATGCAGGCTCTGGAGATTTCTAGAACACTGGTCTTCAGCTTCGGAGTCGGGATCCAACACAGGGTCATGGGCCAACCTAAGGCAGGTCACACCAGGAGGACAAGCTTAATTTCTGTTCTCTATGGTTTTTGTTTGTTTTGAGAAGGGGAAAGGGACACCAGCATAGTGTAGTGGTTAGAGTGTTGGACTAGGACTGGGGAGACCCGAGTTCAGATTCCCTTTCAGCCATGAGACTTGCTGGGTGACTCTGGGCCAGTCACTTCTCTCTCAGCCTAACCTACTTCACAGGGTAGTTGTGAGGAGAAACCTAAGTATGTAGTACACCGCTCTGGGCTCCTTGGAGGAAGAGCAGGATATAAAATGTAAAAAAATAATAAAATAAAATAAAATAAAATAAATAAAAACATTTGATAAAAAGTGAAAAGTAGGTTTCATGTCGAGATTGAGGTTAAAAGTGGGTCCCAGTCTCAAAAGTTTGAAGACTACTGTTCTAGAAGGTAATAGTTTTTGTAATTAACATAGTCTTTTTTACTGCTATCCCAACAAATTAATTATTGACCAATATTTAACCAGTCAATTGACCCATTTCACCCCCCAAACCAACTTTGTAGAGAATATTAGCATAATGACCATAACGTACTTGTCTTTTCGACGTTGTCCTATTGATACTGGACTCACGGAGATCCTGGGCAGTGTAGAAAGAGAATTTTGCGACTGGCTACTAGCAAAGGATGAGGTCTCAAGGTTAAGTGGTGACTGTGGAGGAGTTATCAGGCTTGGACTGCTACATTCGGAATGCGACAATGAACCTGTGTAGAACATAGGAGCAGCCATGGCATTTGTAAGTGGGACAGCTTCAAAGTTCTCTTATGTATTATTTATTTATTTAATGCATTTATATGTAAATTACAGGTATATGTTCCATGTACTCGTTTCCAAATGTTTCATCAGTGAACTTCCAACAAGTTCACTAAAAGAGCAACATGTATTTTTTTTAAAAAAAAACCCCACAGCACCAACTAATTAGGCCTTAAAAAAAAAAGATATGAGGAACAGCAAAGTTAGCACTGTAACATCTCTTAAGGTGGAAATACATGCTAACTGGGACGTCTGAAAAATGTTAAGGGAAGTTAACAGTTGTGAAACTAGTAAAATCTCTCATTGGGTTTCAAACACCCCTAGCGAACAGATGGTAAGTTGCAACATGTATGCACTTTTCTTATGTCTACCGATTCATGCTGTAAAGGTTCAGTTAAAAAGCCAGGCATGCAGTATGAAACAAGGTTGATAGCACAACCAGATGTCAAGGTACAGAGGACTGGTGTTCTGTGGGTGGAGTAGAGTTCAAGGCATTGGTCACTGCTGAATCAAGATGGACAGTTTATAGCTCTGCATCAAATCAAGTCATATAAAAATGTCCTCACAAACATAAGAGGCTTACAAGAAAGGGACAGGGGAGAATAAGCCGGGATGGGGTGGGGATGTTTTTCACTCTTCATCCATGTACCTGTATAAAACTCCTATTTCTGCCCAAAGCAAAGCAGCAGTCAAAAACATGGGAGGGAGGCATTTCCTTGCTCCACCCTCGAATACCACATACAGATGTCTGACTTCTACTAGCTAGAATACAGAACTCTGCATTAATGCAATAATTCCCAATACAGTAATAATAATAAGAAGAAGAAGAAGAAGAAAAAGAAGAAAAATTACCCCTGTCAGAGCCAATGATAGACCGCGGGTATCTTGGTGTCAAAGGGATTTTTATTCGTTCTGTTCTATACTGCAAGTTGCTAGAAGAACCTACTTTAAACGCAAGTGGGGAGAAAGTCAGACGTGATTTTTTAAATTTTAAAGTAGCAAGTAAACTCATTTAGGCCCTGAATCTTACGAACAACATGGAGAGGCTACTGTAACAGAAATAGAGCACAACCTTCCTGAACAAGTTTGATTGCTTAGAAACATCTAATCATATCCTTTTGTGTGAATTCCCACTTGGACAGGGTCAAACACTGGACTACCATGTACACTGTACTCGTGTGGTGGGGTGAGAAAGCAACCCTTGGCAACACCTCCCGCCACCAACTATGTGCAGAACCTGCTGTGATACACAGAGAGCACATACACCCAACCTGAGCACACTGCCCGCCACAAAAAGAAGCAGATGGATTGTGTATGTAGAATGCAATAACCCAATTATGTGGCATGTTCTAAGCAACAGAGGGGGCCACACAAGCCCCCAAGAGTCACTCCTGCAGCCCATGCCAGACTGGCACATGAACCGACTCTTTAGAATTCGCAGTGTGACACCTTTGGGACAATGCTCCTGACAGTTCCAAGTTGGGCAATGATTATTAGATCAGTCTTTGTCTTTTAAAGTCTGCCCCCGAGTGGCCAAAGACAGAACACACCCAAAATCTAGACCACTGACAAGGAGGGAGAAAGGGGAATATTTTCCCACTATTGCACAAACCCTGCCAGTGAAGAAATAGCCTGCATTCTAGTTAATATACTACTTACCGAGTCTTGCACTAGAAGGCAGTGAGTTTGAACCATGTGAAGATCTTGTGCGTGAGTTTTCAGGACACTCACTGGAGTGTTTGTGACTCAGATCCAAACTCAGGCGGCCTTGGTGCTGAGCACTATAACACACAGAAAAGCTAGCTTCCGTTACTAGCTCAAATATCAATCTGTACACTAAGTCATATGGAAGATATCATCCCATACCGATGGACATAGTTGAAACACACACAACTGCAGAAACTACCTTCAGCCTCAGAGGCAAGGCATACTGTGAGCCAGCGTGGTGTAGTGGTAAGAGTGCTGGACTAGGACCGGGGAGACCCGAGTTCCAATCCCCATTCAGCCATGCTACTAGCTGGGTGACTCTGGGCCCGTCACTTCTCTCTCAGCCTAACCTACTTCACAGGGTTGTTGTGAAAGAGAAACTCAAGTATGTAGCACACTGCTCTGGGCTCCGAGGAAGAGCGGGATAGAAATGTAAAAAAATAAAATAAAATAAATAAATACCAGCTGCAGGGAAGCAACAGTAGGAGTGAGAGAGTGCCCTCACTTCTTCCCTGTGGGCTTCTCAGAGGCATCTGGTGGGCCACTGTGTGAAACAGGATGCTGGACTAGATAGGCCTTTGGACTGATCCAGCAGGGCATTTCTTATTAGGCTTGAGCCCGAAATGTTTTGGAGGCCGTTATAAAGGCCTCCGAAATGTTTCAGCTGGGGGGGGGGCGCTTTCAGCGCCGATGGTTCTTTAAGAGCGAGGGAGGGTGCACTCACCCCTCCCGCTGCATTTTCCCCGTCAGCGCTCTGTTATTTTCAAGCCCCGTTGCCCTCATCAGTCGGAAGTGGCCGGAAGTAGTGATCACATGTGCGCCCACTGTGTGCGCACACTCGTATGCTGTGCCCGCACACACATGCAATGGGGCGGCAGGGAGGAACGCTGCCACCCCGAGCGGCTTGAAAATAACGGAGCGTCGGCGGGGGAAATGCAGCGGGAGGGGTGAGTGCACCCTCCCCCACCCTTAAAGTACCGCCGGCGCTGAAGCACTTTCGGGCTTATCCCTAATTCTTATGATTCACCCAATTCTAAATAGAGTTATGTGCACACACACGCATGCGCAAACAATGGTGGAAGGCTGTTCATGCCATACTTATGGGCTTCCAGAAACATCTGACCGGCCCCTGCTGGAAGGGGAGTACTCTAAACCAGAATGAAGTGTCACGCAAAGAGTACAAAACAATATCAATGCATTATTTAACAAAAAGAACTAATGAAAAAATTCAATGTGTATGCAATTAGGAATGATCTCATGATTTATACCGGTAGTCTGGTTTTACGGGTTTTGAATTTTGGGTGGATTTTTTGTAATGTTTTGGTAGGAATATTGTTATGTGGAAGACAATACTTTATCTCTGTTATTAAATATATTATAATTAAGTTGGGAGATAGTTTTGCTGTTAAGAGAAAATTAAGAAGTTGAACATTGAATGGGATTCATATTTAATGGCTGCGGATCAAGCACCTAGTTGCATGCATTAGTGAGTGGCATCATTATTATTTTACACAGTCAGACAGGTGTTATTGACTGGTTTGTTTTATCCAGACATCGAGTCCTTCCCAAGGACCTGGGATGCCAGAATTTTATTGTCAATGTTGTTGCTGTTGTAATAGATATCGTCGCAGAATATAGGCTGTTCCCAGTAAAGCTGCGTTTTGTAATTGGCTGATGGTGATTTCTGTGGCCCCTGTGGTGTTGAGGTGCTCTTCAAGGTCTTTTGGAACTGCACCCAGGGTGCCAATTACCACTGCGATTATTTTGGTCTTTTTCTGCCACAGCTTTTAAATTTCAATTTGTAGATCTTTGTATTTGGTGATTTTTTCCATTTATTTTTCTTCTATTCTGCTATCCCCTGGTATTGTTATGTCGATTATTTTAACTTGTTTTTCTTCTCGACTACAGTGATATCTGGTGTATTGTGTGGCAGATGTTTGTCTGTTTGTAGTCGGAAGTCCCATAATATTTTTACATCTTCATTTTCTTCAACTTTTTCAATTTTATGGTCCCACCAATATTTGGCTACAGGTAGCTTGTATTTTTTGCAGATGTTCCAGTGTATCATCCCTGCTACCTTGTCATGCCTTTGTTTGTAGTCAGTCTGTGCGATCTTTTGACAACAGCTGATTAGGTGGTCCACGGTTTCATCTGCTTCTTTACAAAGGCGGCACTTGCTGTTTGTTGTTGACTTTTCTACTTTTGCTCTTACTGCATTTGTTCTTAGTGCCTGTTCTTGTGCAGCCAGTATTAAACCCTCTGTTTCTTTCTTCAAGTTGCCATTCTTAAGCCATTGCCAGGTCGTTGTTGTTGTTATTATTACTATTATTTCTATACTGCCATTCCAAAAATGGCTCAGGGCTGTTTACACAGAGAAATAATAAATAAATAAATAAGATGGAGCCCTGTCCCCAAAGGGCTCACAATCTTTATTCTTTCTGAAGCATTCTGTGTACATAATGATTTGGGAGATATACCAATTGCTAAAATGCAATTTGATAAAGAGACCTGAAATGTGGAAAACAGTGCTACATGTCTAGTTCTTAACGATTTGGTCACTGGTCAACACAATGCACAGTCTTCATCAGTATTACTGACATGCCAGGGCTGCTGCACTTGTAAAAGGCAGCCCTGGTGGTCTTGTGCAAGAGCACTTTTGTACAACTCCATAAAATCAGGGCTGCCACAGTTGTGCAGCACCACTTCCATTGTTTCCAATGGACTAATGGCAGAATGGATTTTAAGGATTTGCACTAGAGCACTCTTGCACAAGACTGAAGGGGCTGCCTTGCACGAGTGCAGCAGCCCCATCATGTCAGTAATGCCAACAGAAGGCTGCGCATAATGTCGGTCTCTGTCATTATAATGTAATATGTATACTTCAAATGTTTCTCTAGCACTCTTTGTTAAATAAAGCATTTATATTTTTTGTACCCTGGGTCAGGTTATTTGGTTCTTCATCTTAGCCACCGTTGGATACAGGATGCTAAACCTGGTGGATATTTAGTCCAGTCCAGCAAGTTTTTAATGTACATACCTAGGATGCAGATGCTGATGACAAAACTGGCTGGCAACAGATGGACAGTTGGTGGTGCTAACTCTATGGCTCCAAGCAGTGTAAATGGGATTTCGCATAACAGTTGTTACTGCAGGACATGGTGCAATGTTTCTTGGTACAGTACCTAGAAGGTAGAGGAATAATGTATGTGAAGAGCAACTTCTGTTGCTGTAAGGTAATTCAACAATAATGTGCACCCCATGGTCACTTAAACCCCATCCACATATCCGTGGTCGGGTAAAAGACAGCCGACCTCAGCATACACCAAAAAGGGGTGGGGGACATGCTGACCTTGTGCATCCGCAGGTCGGGGGCAGCCGGAAGTGACCATGGAAGTCCTTTCCAGCCCTCATTTTGTGTTTTGGAGCCTCAAAACAACTCATTTTAAAAAAACAAAAAACAACCAAGAGATTTTGGGGGCACAGAGCAACTCAGGAGACAGTGAAGCATGGTAGGGAGCTGCTCCCCGCATTTCCCCCTAAAATCTGGCCAACTTTTGATCATTTCCCCAATGATCGGGACCTAACCCCCACAATCCCATAGCTCCAAGGCCTCGATATTAAGTGGTTTCCGTATCCGCGGTTGCAGTTGGGCACAGAACCCCCACAAATATCAAGGTCCTCCTGTATATTCATTCTCTCCCAAATCCCCAAATTGTGTACATTCTAAAACTGAGCCTTCACACTCAAAAATTCAGGATTTCAAACCAATGCAACATTTCAGCCCACATGCATCACTGCTATACAGATCACTGCTACTAACCTGCTGACAAGCTTCCAGCATATAAAGATGTAGGCACAAACCCATCGCTGTGTCTACTGGATCGTTTTGGTGAATATGCTGGCCACTCCTGTAGCTCAGGAGAAAGATGCTCTTCACTTGCTGGAGTATATTTTTGGACCTGTGGGCAATGTCCAAAGGGTCAGTTCTTTTCGGTATGGCTTCAGTCCTAAAGCAGCTATAGTGATTATCTGCTATGGCAGTGAAAGCCAACATCTGTAAGCTCGGAGACTGCTCTAGTTTCTCTATACAGTAAGCCGGAAGTATATGTTGCTGCACAATATGTTCCTTATGATTACAGACTCCATAGCAGAATTGGCAGTATGTGGCAGCAAAGCTTCCTAGTTATGAGCACATTATATACAAAGATGTACATTTACACACCAACTAAAAATAAATAGCACTGAAGTGTAGAATATCTTTTTCCTGCAGCTTGAAAACCCTCTTTTTAAAACCTTACAAATGGGACTGCAGGCTAATATTCTAGCATTTCAAAGGGCTACTAAAGCCAGATAAAAACTGTTTTAGGAGCAGATAAAGCTTGCAGGCTGTCAATTGACCATCACTGCATTATGGGGCATTGCTTGCTACACTTTGACAATTTCTCTTCCAAGTGATATGTTGTTTCTCTCCCCTGTTCTTTAGTGTTCTGCCTAGCTTTTTGTATCTTTCTTTTTCTGGCTTCAATATGTGTGTGACTCTCCAAGAAAAATGTCTTTCAGCCCCCACATTCACAATTCCAGGTTCACAACTCACAGATACAATAAACTGGTTCATTTTCTATACAGTAGAACTTAACCAATCTTCTGCATGCTACATCACTGGATTCTTATTCCAAGCATTTAAGATACTTTTCGCTATTTTCAACAGTTCAAGCTGCCAATGGTAGCTTCCCTCCTGGGGCACATGAAAACAGGGACAAAGATTTTGACTTGGACTGTGTGGCACAGGAGAAAATATTTACCCAATAATTCCAATTGCACCCCCTCTCTTGAGAGCAGTTTAAAATTAAAGAGATGGAACCACAATGACATCCTTAGTGTCATGTGTAATTTGTCCCAAGTTTAATGTAGTGATCAGCCACCCCTCCCTCTAAAGAGTTAACAGGGAGTGAACCCTTGTCTTGATTGATATGCTGGTGAACTCCAGGGAATCCAATCAGTACACCAGGTGGGTGGGACCTAGAGAGCAGGGAGTTGCAGGGAATTCTGGGAACAAGAATGGGAAGTCTTTGTTAGAAGAGGAGGACATGTGGCCTTCGAGGATGGGTGCAGGAAGATGACTCTGCAGGTCCTGGAAAGACAGGAGGGCAGGAAGCTTGAATTCTCATCCAAAGTTTGGTGAGTTCAAGAAAAGGGAGCCTGGGCTTTGGTTTCTGGAAGTTTAGTCCAGGGAAAAGATTGTATAGTCAGCCTTTGCATTCGAATTACTGTTTCTTTGGTGTGTGCATTGTATATCCCCAATAGTGTTCTAGTATTGATTATCTGCAACGTAATTAAAATAAGAAACACTAGCTTATGCCCATTCTATCTAGGGCATTGCAAAAGACTTTCTTTTTACAAGCTCCTCTGAGTTGGTTTTTAACTCAGAAAAGGGGGGGCGCGAAAGGGGTTTACTCTGGTGCAAGCACGACCTCAGATGTTAAGCAACTACCAGCTTTTCTCATTCCATGTAGACATAGATATGGAAGGTGGTTGTTGTTGTTGTTATTTGCCCAATACCTGGGTAAAGCACCCAATCCACTGGTCCAGTTCCCTGCAAGTTTTTGAGTGCTTGGTGGCAACCTTTTGAACCTACCGATATTACAGAAATGTTTTAGGAGAAGCCTAGTCATGCAGCTCAACAGGGATGATTCAGCATTTCTTTCCCTCACATGAGCTTGCTCTGAGACAAAGGCTTTAATCTGCTACATACACATTAAAAACTATGAGGAGGGTCAAACTAGATGATAAGTTGGGCGACCCATGATTGGGCCTTCTGTTTTGTTGTTGCTGTTGTTAAAAAGTGGGGGGGGGGAGGAGAAGAATCAAATTAAGGAAGTGATGGGGGAAGGTTTAACCTCTTTCCTCATGCTCTATTCACACCTAAATGGCTCTTCAAGGCTGCTGTTTACCCCATGGTGGTACCAGTATGCTTTGCCATAGGACAGTTTATGGGAGAGGAAGAAGACAGGCCTTGGAATTTGGTTTGGAGGAAAAGCTTAATATCTCCATCCCACAGCACCACTTCCCCAATCCAATCCCCTCCACATAGCTGCTTTAAACTAAACAAAAACCAATTATAGATCTTCCAGCAACTCATCCACTTTTGCACCTAACCGAACCCACAACCTTCTATCAAGTATATTAACCCAAAGCCTGCTTTTCTGTGTAAAAGACAGAATTGGGGGTGGGGTGGGGATTTGACAGTGAAATCAAGCTATATATACACCCCTTCCCCAGTTTATATTAATAAATGGGGTCTTGTTATTGGATTCAAGAACTGGGAAATCATTACAGCCACTAGGATTCAGGAAACTCCACCCTGTATCTCTGAGGGTCATTCACTGAATTTCTCCAGATGATCTTGTACTCCTCTACTTTATGCCCTCTAAGCACCTTAGCTCTACAATATATCAATTCCTATATTATGAATATTCATGATAATACACCAAACAGCATCTAAACATACTTTTCCCCTGATCAAAATACACTGCTTTGTCAAGTATCTCCTAGCCTTGCTTCTAGAAAAATCTGGACACTTACATCTTGATCCTGTGCATGTTGACTTTAAAGCAAGCACCACTACATTCAGTGGTAATTACTCCTAAGTGTGCACAGGATTACAGCCTCTAACATTCAAGCAAGTGGCCATATCTTATTGCTTTTGAACTTGAACTGAGAGACACAAAGATAAATCCATTAAATTCATAATTGCTCCCTCAAGTTCTCTCAAAACAGATATATTATGCAACACAGAAGGCATCTGGGCTCCTAGGCAGAATAAAGGTTCTACTGAGTTGTAGGCCAATATGCTTTAATTGTTTCAGCAACCACATACATATGTACATTTTGCCCAATAAAATTATTTATGAAACAGAAAATGTGATAAATAATTGATTTAAATCAATGTTTCTTCATGAGTTGAATCATGGATCAACAGCAATTATTTAAAATTGCATGGATGTACATCAATCTACTCTATCACACACTGCATCTGAACTTTCTCTTCCCTCCATTCCCCAGTTTCAAGAGCAATTTGCCATGTGGCATAGGAAATCACTAGAAATGCAAGCCCAAAGGACCTAGAACTCATGAAACTTGTTGCATGGTTATTTGCGTTCAGGTCCTGATCTGAAGGGAGATTTTGTTGCCATCAAGCCTGAAGTGCCATTTACAGAAAGGCTTCAACCAGCAATTATTATACAGCTGGGTCTATAAGGGCCTTGAGAAATACAGGATCTTTTCCTTCTGTGTGGTGAACAAACTCTCACACGCATTAAGCTAGCAAAGATAACTATACCTTGTGTAGAACTGCCCCACAAATATTCTACTTTTAACCTGCTAGTTCTGGAACAAGCAGATTTATGACACACCTTTTGCAATAGTTAACTCTACTATAATGTTAATTCCCTTTGGTGTAGCTAATGTTCCCTAAACATATACAACACTTTTGAACGTTTTAGCCAGGATCCTTCTTCATGTTCCCATATCTACCTGATGAGATGGATTGGGAATGGGCACAGGGGTTAGTTTATGTCTCAAGGCAGGAGCAGATTTAGGCCTTGGTCGTTTAATCTCAGGCTCTTCTACTCTTTGGAAGCCAATGTCTTCTTCACAGGATTTCCTTGAAAGCAAATGTGTAGAGTCAACACCCTCTTCCCTGTAATAATGTCCAGAGGGTCTGCTTCGCCCCTTGTGAACACCGCAGTCTGGCTTGAGTTCGATGGACCCAAGAGGCTGGACTGTAGCAGGACTAGTAGGCGGTGAGCCAGTCGTGACGGTTGAGTCTGATGTAGAACTTGCCTGCTGTTTGTGTTTAAACTTAATAGAATCACTTCTCTTAGGAGGTGTGGGAGGGGTAGAAATGGCTTCCATTTTGGAAGGCTGAGGTGAATGTCCCAGCATCTGATTGGAAGACAGATAGTCCATTTTGGGAGGTGTCAGAGGTCTTTTGAAAGTGTCAGGGTCAAAGATGGACTTCCTTTGTTTTGGCTTTTTGTACACAGAGAACTTTTCTGTTTCTACTGTTGCAATGTTGACCATGACTTTAGGCCAAGTGCCGCCACTGTTTCTCCCACCATATCCTTTTTCTAATGTGCTCTCAACCATCATGCAGTCTGCAACTGTGGGCTCAAATGGCAGTCGCCGGCTGTCCAGGTTAACAATTCCATAGTTTGGCTCCCCATACACATCTGGACTAAAGGAGCCAAGGCTGTGTTCTGAGTTACTGTGGCATCCATGGACTGTGCTCCGATGAGAGTGTGTGTGTAAAACGCTGTTGGGGAAGGGTTTGAGATCGCAATACAAACCATTCTCTGGTTCACTCTGGTCCTTCTTGACATCCATTATGTCTGGATTAAAAATGTCTGTTTGCGTTGAGCTGTTGTGTTTTAAATTTCTTTTATTCTGAACCTGTACCTCGGATGTATGAACCCTACAGTTTGATAGTTTCTCTGAATCCTTGAGGTTTTCAAATATGTTCTGACCACTCCAGGATGAGCTTGAACTCTGAGGAAAAACCTAGGCAGAGAGACAAAAATGTGCCTTCAGAGGGACATTAAAACAGCAGCTCTGTGATTTAAAGGTATAAATACACATTTGCAAACAAATCACCACTTCTCTTAATTGGCAGCTGCTAGGATGAACTAAATTACATTGCACTTCAAACGTTGTGCCATGACTGTGATAGTCATGTTGTGCTACCCATTATCCATATAGTACAGAATATACACAGCACTGTGTAAATACAAGCACCACATTCCGAACCAAAAGCTAAATCCTACGACTAGAAAAGCTGAATTCTGTAACCTGTATGAATTTATACAGATGTGAATCACCCCACCAATTTGCACAATTTATTCTTCAAATTTAATACAGCAAAGCTTATTCTGCTAGTTATGGGGGAGGGGACACAATAAGTCACTGATGCCCTGCCCTCTAACCACCTTGGAAACTTTATTCAGCAAGTACTTTGGCTTCTGAGATTTCCACAGCATTCTGCATCACAGGTTCATTAGGTTGATGGTAAAGAGAAGGGCAGATGCCTGCTCCTCCATGCTGTGAACTGCAGCACAAACCCAGTAAGTGTATGAAGATGAGAACCATCTTCATACAAGGCAAGCTCTTCAGGTGACAGCAGGTCGAGAGGATGAATCTGAGCCAATCTATTTATTTTGCTTGCGTGCCATGTTGTTGAATATTATTTTCTTGAATGCAAGTGACTGCTGGACTAAAAACTGGAACGTTGCACTTATTCCACAGTTTTATTATGAAATAGTTGTTTCTGAATGTAAAAGGTGTCAACCAGCTTTGAAATAGTCTTGAAAGTGACAGATGAGAATAATGTTAGGGCAAATGTTTATCTAAAGTCCCCCCCCCCTTTTTTTGCCATGACACTTTCAAATGCATCTTTGCAAACATAGGGGCTAGAAATATGTTGACCATTCTACAGGGTTGGCAACCTTTAATAGACAGGCTTCCTCCTTTGGGGTACAGATGACTGCTTGAGCATCAAACACAGCATTGGGTAGGTGGACGATATAAGAGCTGTGTGTGCTGCATGAATAGAGTTCCATTGCCCTCCTACCTCCAACCCTGCCCTTCTTGTGCTGGGCTTCAAGCACAGGCTGACTGGTGCCAATGCCAGCACCAAGCCCACCTATGCACTGAGTCCTCTATGATCAAGGAGGACAGTGGAGCAAAGAAGAGAGCAGAGAAGATGATGTTGCAGCTCTGGCAGGTCGACAGAGCTACAGTGCTGTAACTTTCAAAGTGTCTGAGAGCAGCCACAAATACTAGCTCCAGAAGGAGACAAGGAGCAGGAGAGTAGATAAAAGGGCTGGAGATGTGAGCAAGAGATGCATTTGGGAAGAGCCGAAGGTATAAAAGTAGGGGCGATGCAGAAGTGGTGGAGGAAAGAGGGACCTGAGCCCTCCCCATCTTGTGCCCTCTTGCCTGTCCAATTGGCAGGATGCTAGTATATCTAATAACTATGCAGGAGAGATGTGTAAACAGTTATTTTAGGTGAGAGATGTACCACTCATTCACTTTCACCTCCTCTCCACACTCACCTTCATTAATGAAAGTGTAAGCGACTCCCTGCAGTTTCGCAGCAAAGTTTCACATTCAGTCAATGATTTATTATCTAGTGCAATGCCATTTATCTGCAACAAAAGGATAACGTATCAACAACTCCCTACTTATGCAAAAGCTAATCGCATGCAACCACCTTGGCTGGCCTCCATTCAATAAAGATAAATGTCTGTCTGTCCCAAGAAAACACTCATCACAGTGATCTGGTGCAGATGTTACACTGAACTCCTCTACAAAATGGATAACAAAACTGAGAGCAAGTCTTGGGGGTTTGTGCTCTTCATCCCTCTAAAGTGAATTCCTGCCTCCCTCCACTCTTCACTGGTATTTCTAGTTGCATGTGCACCTGTACTAACCTAGATTTCCTGAGAACCATGATAAGCCATGGTAACAATGACTTGAATTGCATTTGTAACCATAGTTATAAATGAACCTGATTAGTATCAGGCTCAAGGCTGGCTCCCAATTGACCAACCAGCATTTTCAGGGAGCCATATGCTCTCAGAAAAGCAACAAGTATAAAGATCTTGACAAACAGGGTTTCACAACTGGATTTCAAGAAGATGTGGGTTCAGACTGAAAAGCAGATTCCCCCCCCCCCCCATATGCCACATTGGCTATAAAACAAAATACATACGATGTTTCACATTGGCACAAACCATGGTTAAAGAGGCTTTATTAATTGCCTTGCTTTGAAGTCTGAACTGGCAAATCATAGCTTGCTGTTGCACAAAAAATCAGAAAGCATAGTCTGAAGTGAGTTTGTAAGCCATGATTTGTGCTAAGTATGGTTTTAAACTATCACAACTGTCATTGCTCCACCTTCCAAGACTACTGCACCTAGAGACTGGAGGACTGAGCACATGGGAAATGAAAACAGACGGACCGCTCCAAACCATGGTTTGCCTGTATGTTTAGAAGCTCAAATCATGGTTTGGGTCCTGAACTATGGGTAGCACAAAACTACAGTTTGGCATGATGAGTGAATTGAGACTACAGATGTCCTGAAACTACAAAAGAGATTACTTTGAGCTATTAAAAGTGACTTACGGCAATTATCCTGTCTCCCACTGCGAGGGATCCCTCTTTGGCAGCTGGGCTACCAGGCACTACA
Source organism: Hemicordylus capensis (assembly GCF_027244095.1). Taxonomy (NCBI): domain Eukaryota; kingdom Metazoa; phylum Chordata; class Lepidosauria; order Squamata; family Cordylidae; genus Hemicordylus; species Hemicordylus capensis. The sequence continues at coordinate 207,504,930 of NC_069659.1, forward strand.
GTAGCAACAAATACTCCATTTTCTAGACAAATTCCACTATCTGAAATTGAGAAGACGGACGCATTTGTTCACTTTCATACATGCAGTGCAACCTTCTCAAACCAAGCTCACTAAAAAGTTGGGTGAATGTCTCTCTTACATTTTTTCCAAGTGCTCTGAAAGGAGACTTTCTGGAAAAAGTGACTTCCTAAGCCACAGGTTTAGATAATAATAATAATAATAATTAATAATAAAAGATGGCTTTAAAAAGAATTAGACAAATTCATGGAAGTTGGCTCTTACAAGGCCTATAAGTCATGACATCTAAATGAAACCTCAATATACCAGATAATTTGCTTGCTTGTGAATTCTACTAGTTTGTCTGACAGTGGGGTGCTCTCCTCTCCACACACTAAGAGGCAGGCTCCTTTGAATGAGGAGTGGGCCAGATTAGGAAGTACCTTTCCCTTTCTCCCTAAAGCAAAACACTGCGGATGTAGCAATGAAACACTTAAAGCCAGGAGATTGGTTTGGTGCCCAGAGGGGAAAGGGTGGATGCTGAACTGCTGTCAGGCAAGTAAACAAACCAACAGAAGGAGAATCTTCAGGCAAGCAACTTCTCCCTACTTATTGCCCTCCAGTGGTCCAGTCATTGGGGTATAATGTAACAGTGCTTCAAAAACTGCCCGACTCTCTCCTTTTGACTCCATATGCAATGAACATGGAGAGGGACTGCCTGAAAGGCTGAGTTCTGCAAAGGGAAATTTTAAGGGCTCTTCATATATCTAGGCTTTGTGAAACTGTGGTTTTCAGAACCTGAACTCTGCGCCCCAAACCACATATTTTACTTCTTCTGTACTCCCACAGAATCTCAGCATATACAGCCCTAACTATAAGGTTACCACTTTGTAAGCAAAAAACAATTGAGGGTGTACGAGGAGAGAAAGCCCCAATTAACTTTAATAATAAATTAACGTTTGTGAGGATGGCCCAAGAAGTAGACTAAGAAGCAAACTTCTTAAATAGCCCAATTTCTATCCAAATGCAGTGGAGCAAACACTTTGCTCCTAAACCAGCATTTCCCAAACCTTTAATACCCAAGGCACACTTTTTCAGAATTAAAATTGGAGGTATACTTAGACCAGGCAATGTTTACTTTGAGAGAGTATGATGGAGAAGAGTTATCTCCTCTTTGATGAGCCAACCTGCTTCATTTTTGTGCTAGTTAATAGCCCTGTTCAGACCAGGGGGATGGGGGAGAGAATGCTACACCCACGTATAGCATTCCTGAGCATGCTGAAAAGATCTGCCTTTGGCACTAACATGCCACAAGCCTCATCCATGCCATGCTGCTCACAGTAATGGCGTTTTTCTGAGGTGGCAAACACCGTAAGCTTGCTTGTGGCCATTTCCTTGATGAGCAGGCTGAGGCGCCGCAGCCTTGTGCTCACAGAAATGACTGCAATCACACTTACACACTTGCCTCTTCAAACATCAGAACTATGAGCAACCTGGGGAGGATGAAACTGCATGGCATGTCATAGCTAGTGGCAGAACTTCCAGGTAGACTCAAGAATGCTGTACATGGGTATAGTGTTCCTGTCTCCCCACCCCCACCCCGCAAACAGGCTTACTGTTTCATCTGTCACCCCTGTTTGTAAGGAACCACGTCCAGAACAGAAAGTAATGAAGAGATGGAATAAGCAGCCTCCTATGAGGACAGGTCATTCTGCCACAACTGTGGAATTACTTCTCTCCAGAAGAGCCTGATTGGAAGGAGATAAGGCCAGAGCTGTAATCACAGAGAAATGCAGTGGGAACCCTCCTCTTTAGCAGGGTACTATGAGATCACAGGAACGTACACTAGGAAAATGTTGCACAAATGTAATCTTGCACAGCATTCATTCATTTCAATCGGGAAAGAACTGAATATCCCAGTAGACATACTTTTGCCTGGGCACTCATCATCATCCAAGTGTGTTAATATGTTTTCACCAAGTTTAAAAGGCATACATTCAAGTACCTTTGTGGCCAGAAAGATTGATGTGCAGAGGTGTTATCACCTTCCCTCCTAAGGACTTCCTTCTGCGAACAACCATATTAATAATTCCTCCACCATTAAGTACCGCCTTTATTACTTGCTTTCTGTCCTTGTTAGTAAGGTCCACATCATTTATCTTCAGCAGCCAATCATTCACTCTGATAAATTAGAGCAAAAGGCAAGAAAGTCATTTTCAGTTTGTCCTGCACAGGCATATAAGCAATCATTAACCCAAGACAAAATGTAGCCACATAATACCACCATGATGCGACAGATTATTTCATTTTTCTGTTTCAGAAAAACAGCTAAGTCATCTTCACACAGTTTGTCATGTTAAGGATTGCTTTAAGGACTGCAGCATATTTCCTCTTCAACACAAGCGTCAGAGAAAATGTCTTTTGCAAAAAACATTGGTCTGCATTTCACATACAGTATGTAATTTTCCCAAATCAGCATTTGGTCGCAGCACATATAAAGAGCTTCCAAAGCAGCAATATACTCGTTAACAATTTTTGTCTCTGGAACACATTTTTGATATCTGTGAAAAATAATCTGATGACATAACTGAAAAATGATAGAATTTCAGCAAATTCAGAAGTGTTAGGACTCCCCATGTGTATACGCAGAAGTGGGATGCCTTTAAATCCTGTTTGTGGACTACCTGGAAGCATCTGGTTGGTCACGGTGGCAGCGTGTTCTGCATGGGGTGAGAGTCTGTAGTCTGAGGTACCACTCGGGAGGAGACATCAGGCGTAATCAAAGGAGCAGGGGGTCGAAAGCGGGGAGTGAATACATGTCAGTTCTCAGGAGCAAGTGAAGAGCGTAGTCAGGGGAAGCCAAGGATCAGGAACCAGGAGTCAAGGCGAGCTGGGTACAACTGACACGGAGCCTATGCAACAATGTTTCAGCAACTGCTTACTGCAGATGGAGCTCTTATATCGCCCTGCTGGTGAGTATTGCTCACACTGTCAGAGACAATGGCTAGTTAAAGGGCTGAGCTCTATTTCTTAAATCACAGACTCCTATGGAGCTGGGGTGATTCTTCAGTCTCTGGAGAAGAGACAGTCCTTCTTCGAATAGGAGGACGGGGGCAATGGTATATCCTCAGGGCAAGGTGCGGGTAGTAGCTCTTCCAGACCTGGTGCCTCTTCGGTTCTCTCGTCCTCTGAGCTCTCACCACTAGGTCGAGATATTGCTGGGGATATGGATGGTTCCCAGAGGGGAGCCTCTGGCCCGGGTTGTGCAGGTATCTCCTGGGGGCCAGGAGCCTCGTCCTCAGAACTATCACTGTCTGACCCTGGTTGGTGTGGCAATAGGTCCTGGTCCATGTCAGGTGGGAAACAGGATGCTGGATTAAATTGACTTTTGGTTTGACCGACAGGGTTCCCCTTCTGTTCTTCTGCTGGAAGGCTTGCAACTGGGCCAGGCTAGTGCAAAGGCTATAGTAAGAGCATAAGTATTTGCAGATCTGCAGTTTTTGTAACAACATTTGAAGTGAATAAAGCAAAATAGATGTTCACTGAGTGAATTGCTGTATTTCTGTGAGCCAGAAGAGGACAAGACATTCATCCTATCATTCCAGGTTTGATGAAGAGCAGCTCTGACTTACAAGCTGGTTCAGCTCAAAACAGCATTGGCTGTTAGAGAGCATTTCACAATCGCTGACAACAATTTCATCTTGGTGGGCCCTTCTCTTCCTGCACACGCACAATATTTTCTGACTTCTTTTAAATATGCTGGCACTGGTTTTGATTTGTCTAGCTATGTGAAACAGCTGGCCATGTACAAATAAAACAATCTCTTCTGTATCCCTTTAAATGTATCCCTAAATCTTTTCCCTTTAATTACATATGGTTGGCTCAAATGATTCCCACATCTAGCACTTGTTTTGCATTTATTTCTGCTAAAAGCTTTGCAGATGTTACTGGACATATATCCTACATATAACAGTGTGAATCCTTTAGGCTGGATCCCAATTGGAATGCAAGCTGATCCACAGAAAAATCACTGCGAAGGCACTTAAGAGGGTGCTTAAGTCAAATGCATGTTTACTGCTAGTATATAAGCAAAACGAAGAAACCTTAACATTTACTGTCTCATAAGTATATAGAATTCTGATGAAAAACATATTACAGGTGGACCTCGTTAATCGCGTTACCACAATTCGCAGTCGGAGATTAGGCACCTGACCTTAATATCCGCAGATATGAAAGGGTTAAAACCCACATATACGTGGCTTTGGGGTGGCTGGAAATGCCCCCCAAGGTCATTTCCAGCCACCATTTTGAGAAAAGGAGCCATTTTGTGGCTCATTTGTTAAAAGCAATTCTACACACACACACACACACACACACACACACACCATTATTTTTCATGGAAAAATTGTGGATTTGGAACTGGTGGGGGGGGGTATTGATGGACAGCTGGAGACCTGCAGAGCATGGTAGGGCACTTTCATTTCTGGGTTTTTTTGGGGGTTTTTTCATCCTTTTCTCCAGCCTACAGGAACCTAACCCATCCCCGCCCCTTCCTATTGCCACAATGCCTCGTTATCCACAACTCCGTTATCCACTGTTGTAGTGGAGAACGGAACCTCCATGGGTAAAGAGTGCCACCTGTATTTTAAAGGTAAAGCGAGAAAAATACTTAGAGCAAGTGTTTACAATTTTAAACCCAGAATAAGACATTATTTTATTATTATTATTAGTGGTAATAGTAGTCATAGTAATCAAAGCAGCATTGTACTGTTCATTTCAAATGTTCATAGTGCTTCATATACATTGTCTTGTGCCATTGCTTACAATAGTTCTAAGTAGGTTGGTATTATCCCCATTTTACAAAAGGAAGGCTTAGGGAGAGAAAGAGAGAACTGTCTCTTAACAGGTACTTTAAAACAAATCTTTTTGTAGCAATTATTGTCAGAGCAAGATTAGAGAGAGGCTCAGTTGCAGAGTAAACCTGTATAGCAAGATGTGTGGAAACCTACAAAGTATTAATATATGCATGTCTTCTATAAATTCTGTGGCTAAATTTCCCATTTTCAGAACTCTATTCTCCAGAAAATAACTAAGCACATTACTATTCTCAGATTATATTTGTATGCATATGTGCACCTAGATCTAGAAAAGCTTATGTCTGTTATAGGGGTGTGGAAACAGGCTCAAAACAAAACCAGTTCAATGTTGAACTGGTTTCATTCGAAGGTTCGGGGTTGAGCCAACCCCTACCCCACAGATTCCTCCCCCCAGTTTTGGGGTTCGATGACCTTTTAAAAAAATCTTTAACTTACCCTCTCTGGGGAGCTTCTCTAATGTGGCGGGGGGAGGGTCCACGGAGGTTCCCTGTCCCCCCACCAGCCTTGCTTTAAAATTCACATCACAAATTCACACCCTATAAATTTGTCCACCAGCCCCTCTCCAGGAATATAGTCTTTGGAACCTGTTCTCAAGACTGCCAGCCCCTCTGTTTGTCATCACTGCACCGCATTTTCCTCTGCTGAGACCCCAGCTTCCCCCTCTTCATACTGGATAGGTAAGTATAAGGATAACCCCGTTCCTTCCTCTGCTCCTGGGATTTTTCTATTTTTCAACCCCAACCCATACTTCCCATTGTGTGTGTGTGAGCATACACACAAACACACACACACATACACGTGGAAGTGCAGGTACCAATCAGCCAGGCTAGAAGAGTTGAATTCTATTTTTCACCAACAAAGGTGGGAAAGGGGAACAGCCCCTTTCCCTGTGGGGAGGATGGTCAACTCCTCATCAGAATAAAAAGAGAGTCCCCATAGGGACCCTGAACCTGACAGTCAGCTCCAAAGACCATAATCTCATGATTCATGGTCAGATTGGAGGATGGCATAGATGCCTTTGCCAAGAATGATTTATGCCTCCTCCTAAGGATCTCTCTCTCTCTCTCTCTCTCTCTCTCTCTCTCTCTCTCTCTCTCTCTCAGAGTGCAGACCGTAGTCAGAAGGGCTCTCTTAGGCTTAAATCTCTGAGTTGGAATGGATTTTAGATTATTTTTCCCTGCCAAGAGTATCACTCTAGTGTCCCTTTTAATTCAAGTGATTCTAGCCACCCAGACCCCTACATCATGGGTCACAGTCGTGTAGGTCCAACACCACTGTTCCCTCTAACAGGGATCCCCAGATGTTGTTCACTAGAACTCTCAGCATTCCCAGCTTCAATGGCCTTTGTCTGGGGATTATGGGAGTTGTAGTCAACAACACTTGGGAACCCCTGTTAGTGGGAACACTGTCCAATACTTATCCACTTGCCTATCAGAGGCCCACTGGTGACACAGGGACTGTCACTTCTGTCAATCTCACCTCCCAATATGCAACAGTCCCCCTTCAATTACATAGCTCTGCCCTGAAGTTTGCCCCCTAGCCAGAAAGCCAAGCCGCGACCTTCCCACCCAAGAATGAAGCTGGGTCTCACCACTCTTTCCTAGCTTTTTTATCTGAACTTGTTGAAGTTTCTCTGTCTCTCCAACTCACTCCCTTCTCCACATGGGCTCAATTTGCTTTCCCTACTCGAACTTGTTTGGACTTGCTCCTTTCTCTGGTCCTCTGAACCCACCTAAACTGCTCTCCTTCTCCAATTTTGCTCAAATCTATCTGTGTTGGTCCTTCACTTCCACTCTGGTCCTCTCTGAACTACCTTCAATTGGCTTTCTCTCCCTGAACTTGTCCAGGTTTCTTCTTTCCTCTCCCTCTGCTCTTCCTCCAGTCTGCCAAACTGACTCAATCCACTTCCTCTCTCCAAATTCATTTGAGTCGTTTGCCTGCTTCCCTCTGGATTTCCTGATCGTCTCAACTCACTTTCTGTTCCTGAGCTTTTAACAGGTCTGTCTCTTTCTATCCTCCACTCCTCCTATGGATCCTCTCACTGGTCTTATCTTCCTTCTGTGCCTGATCTTGTTTGGACTGAAGTCTGTCTCTCTCTTCCTTAACACCCTCCACACTCTTCCCCCATGCCTCAGTTTAGTACACAAATTTAAATATCCATTATAGCTTATAGCAGAGGTTAATTATTAGCACCCAGACACATGCCCATCTTGCATGTTCTGTGTCACATGGGAATGCCCTGTGTGTTCTAGTATATCCAAGCCTTACTCTGTATTCAAGCCTGTGATTGTGACATTCTTGGGAAAATGCCTGCTTTATAACCGTGGTCTAAAATGTCCCCAAGGAGCAAAACAGCACCCCCTCAACATGTCCTTTCAAAGAAGCCAATGGTCAAACTGCATAGAATGCATACATAGAGGGAGCATCAGGTCCATGTTTGTTAGTGTAACCCCAGCCTCCACACTGAGCAAAACATTTGCCCAGGGGCCTTAATGCATGATCTCTGAATGCACAATCCCTTACCTCCATCTTCCCCCTCCCTCCATTTCTTGTTTGTCTTCACAGGGCTAGACATTCATTAGTAAATACTGACAACTGAATAACAAGTTACCAATTCCTTACCTTAATCGACCATCTGCAATACTTCCTTTATCCACTTTGGTAACAAATATTCCACAGTCTCCAGGAAGATAGGGTTCATTCACACCTTCAGCCACATCGAAACCAAGGGCTTTCAAATCCATATCTTCCTAATGACATGAAATGCTATGTGTTATCTGCAGTGATTCTGTACACATGCACAACGTAAATAGGGAAATTGTTTTACTGTGCCTTTATATCTTGAAGAATAAATCTTCAGAAATTATGGCTGTGCTACATTCAAAGCTTTTGCTTCATTTATTTTCATCCAGCAGACCAACTGTTTAGCCTTTTGCTCCAGTTATCAAAATCCTGATCAAATTATAATAGTATTTATCATCTCCTTGGCTTTTACATACTTGGTATAAATGTAGACATTTCAGACTTCAGCAATTCACATTTAAAACAACCCAATGAGGCTGGTAAATTACTTTTGCATTTCATTCAGTGAAGGACATTAGATTTTTCTGGAATAAACATGCCATTTTGTGAGAGGAGAGCTGGTCTTGTGGTAGCAAGCATGACTTGTCCCCTTAGCTAAGCAGGGTCCACCCTGGTTGCATATGAATGGGAGACTAGAAGTGTGAGTACTATAAGATATTCCCCTCCGGGGATGGAACCGCTCTGGGAAGAGCAGAAGGTTCCAAGTTTCCTCCCTGGCTTCTCCAAGATAGGGCTGAGAGAGATTCCTGCCTGCAACCTTGGAGAAGCCACTGCCAGTCTGTGTAGACAATACTGAGCAAGATGGACCTATGGTCTGACTCAGTATATGGCAGCTTCCTATGTCCTATGACTATGCCATTTATAAACTAGCATCAAGCATAGTGTTAGGGTCACACTTAAGTGCACTGAAAATCAATGGTGGCAGACTTAAGCAAGTCTAATGATATTATTATACACAAATGTGTAATAAGACAGCAAGGACTGTTCTAAGCAAAGCAGCTCCGGAGGAGATGATTTGCTGTGTGTGGGGCAAAGAGGCAGGGTGGGGGGGGGGTGAGATTTACTAATCCTGCTCCTGATTTCATCCTAAGAATTCCCCCTGCTCTTTCTTTTCCCAATTCCTAGGATAAATTAGCTACTAGGAAGGTTAAGGCACCCAGTGGTTTCTCCACCCTTGTGTGTGTCCTTTTTATCCCCCCCCCATTTATTTTATTTTATTGGTAGGGGGTGGGTGGGTCTGGAGATGAGGAAAAGGAGCTCTCTCACATGGCAGGGGTTACATGCTGTGCAAGGCAATTAGACAGGGCCAGTTTTGTGACGCACACAATTCTACTGTTAATTTGCACTTGTTTCTGAATGGAAATTAAGGTGCTGGTTACCACTTTTAATCCCCTAAAAGGTTTAGAACAAGGATATCTAAAGGACAGTCTCCACCCATATAATCCTGCCTGACCTCCTACAAACAGGCCATGGAGCCTCTTGGGAAAGTCCCATCATCAGCTGAAGAAACGGACAAGAGACAGGACCTTTTTGGTAGCAGCACTCAGACTCTGGAATTCCCTGCCCAGGAAGGAACATCTTGTCCTATCTGCATCTGTTTTTCATTGTCAGTTGTAGACGTTTTGATTTGGGCAGGCATTTAGCTGGTGGACTGCTCAAAGTTTTGTTGTTTGCATTTAAGATAGTGGCTCTATTGGCTTTGGTGGGTTTTTTTTGCTGTGCGTTTAGTTTTTATTCTCCTGGCTGCTGAGATTGCTATATTCTCTGAGCTGCTTTATTAGCTTGTTTTGAAATCCTGGATACCATCCAGACTAGTTAGTCATGACTAAGCACCAAAATAATCAATGATACAAGTTGATACAATGATACATCATGACTAACTGATGCTCCATTAATCTCAATGGAACTTGATCATGACCAATTTAGCCTGGATGTTGACTACTGTTTTTAACTATTAAGTTGCCTTGAGTTTTCCTAAGCATTTGAAAGGTGAGAAATAAATGTACTAAACAAATAAAAGCCAACATGTGGCCAGCTTCACAGGCCCTTAGACTTACCCTGTCTTTCTCAAACTCAACAACTTCTGTTTCCCATTCCAGAGAATCCGTATCAATGGCTGAATCATGAGAGTTGTGGGCCATCAATTGCCGAAACCTTGCTTCCTTTTCCAACTGATTCTCCATCTTCTCTCTGTAGAAAGAGGCACACTGAAGTGTTTCAAGACACAGACAGTTTATACTTGTTTGAATCCTTAAGTTCTCTCCCTGCTGCTGCCGTTTTCTCCCCCCTGCTCCACCCGCCACCTCCATTTTCTCCCCCACCCGCCCACTGCCTTTTTTTTGCCTGCCTACCCTTGCTGTCCCCCCCACCCATGCACCAGCTGCCACTGTCGTTTTCTCCCCCCGCCCACAAGCCTGTCCGGTGCTGCTGCTTTCCTCTCCCCCTGCCGGCAGCTCACTCGCAAACTCTTGCGAGAGCTGCCACGCGTGGAAATAGCGACGGGTACACCTTAGAGAAATATACAGGTAGATATTAAAGAGATGCTGAGAGAAAGTTAAGACTCTAGATGCAATCCAGAAGTGTAAGTCAATGGAACTGAAGCACCTTGGGCATGCATAGTATTGCAGCCTCTTTATTTAGAAAAGTGAATAAAAACCCCTTTAGCGCATCCTTGAAAACTTGCCTAACCCAATTCTTCTTGTCGACACAGCTGCTCCGCCCCTTCCCCTCACTGCTGGCTCCACTAGATCTCCCTTACTGTTCTAATCTTAAAGAGAACCAAGTGGGAAAGAGAAGTATGTGAACCCCTTGCATTTCTTCCTAAGCTACTTTAGTAGGGATGCACAGAACCGGTCCACTTGCAAACCAAAGTATAGTGGCGCAAACCAGGCCAATTCAAGAGTTTCGATTGTGAACTGCTTCGTCGAACTGACTGTCCCAGCCAAACCAGTTCACTTTGGCGCAATTTGGTCCAAATTTGGACCAAACCACATCAAACAGTCAGTGCACACCACTATACTTTGGGGACCAGTTTAATACAAAGCTGGGTTAGAAATTAAATACACACATAATACATTTAATAAAAAGCCAACATGCTACCCAATGACAATTGTGTGTGCTACTTTATCCCCACTTCAAATCCTCCTTGGAACTTAAATATTCACCTTGAGGCACTTGATAGTCACTCCAAGTGAACAGCAGTGCATGCCTGCTCTGCAGACAAATATAACTACCCTCATTATTATGTAGCTGAGTGCTTTCCCCATCAAGACAACTTAGCTAAGGGCCTGACTACGTGACTTTGTACTGCAGTGTCTTCCCATGTTCACTGATTAACAGCAATTAAAACACCCAAACCAAAATGCATATGTGTGCATTTAAATGCACAGCCTGTTTTATCCAAAGAGCTCAGGCAAGAAACACTGACATACAATATCGAGATACAAAGTTACACATTGGAGGAATTTCTATAACGCACTTCAGTTCTTTCAATTCACGCACAGCATCGTTCTTTTGCTTCCTCATATCATCCAGATTGCGAAGAGCCTCAGCCAGGTCACTCACTGCTCTGTCCCGTTCCCTCCTCAGGTTGTCACACAGAGTCCTTCAAAAGTAAAGGAGTATACATGAAATGAAATGAAATGCAGCATTATGAAATGACATTAATCCAGGCATCCTCACTGGGTCATGGGAAAAGGTAGTGAACAGATACTGAGGAGAAAAAGAGGTAGCACTTTGGCCAGCAACTAGTTTGACTGGAGGGCCAAGTCCCATGGCTATAGTATTGCTCCCTCCATATATGCCTCTCAACTCTAGTGTGCCACTTGGAAGATCAGAGGGTACTTTTCAGGGTGCCCGGTTTATCCCAGAGGCTGCCAGAACCACACAGCAACCAAGCATCAAGATACCCTTCCCCAAAAGCAAGTCCCTGTTTAATGCAGTTATACATTTTTTCTTATTTTTGAAGCCTGGAACATTAAGGGATATATTATGTGCACAGGTGATGGAAAATGTCTGCTACAGTGCTGGGAAGACCTCCAACTTTCAGAATATTTTCTGGTCTGCTTATATACTTAATTTGTTATTGGCAAGTGAGGTACATTTTACAGGTAGGTACCTCTCATTGAGTTTATTTTGTATGTTTTATTAATTCAACTATAGTTGAATACCTGAAGGCCCCACTGATTTCTACAGGGAAAAATTAAACACATGTTTAGCATTAAAAGCAACAGGACTTTGTACTTAACTATGGCTGGATTGTGCCCATTGTGAGTCTGTCTCTCACTCACACACTGTAGTTAACATGAATTCTCTTGTTTAACGGTAGTTGAAAGCTGATTTTTTTTAAACAACAATTCTTACTGCTTTGTAATTTAAATAAAACATCTGGGTACTGCAACTAGGATCATCTGTCACTTGCCGTATGCTCTCTCTTTCTGCCACGATCTTGTCGCGTTCCTGGAAGGCCCAGTCTCTTCTGCATTTTGCTACTTCTGCTTCCTGGACAGCTTCTTTTAACTCCTGCGACATTGCCTCATATTGCTTCCTGAGCATTTCAATTTCTTTGTTAGCTCTTTCTATATCCAGTGTAGCCGAATCTTGTATCTGAGAAGGTGCAATTATGTACAGTTGATTCAATATAATATGTAGGAGAAGATTGCATTTAAGATTTGTTTTTTTAAAAACTTTTAACAGAAACTGGGTTTTGTTGTTGTTGCTTTTAAAGGATGTAGTTCTGAGGTGCATTCAGCAGGATGCCAACTATAGGGATGAAGGATTTCCCCCATTCTGTCCCACTATTTCTCCAGGGGTTCAACTCTGCCTGCCTTTCAGCAACTTTGATAATTTATAAAGTTAATTTTATAACTTTAAGCAAGAGAGCAAGTCATCCTTGTTATTTTAAATTTTTTAGTTACATTTGACCTGTTTTAATGTATTTATTGAAGGTTTTTTTCACCGCCCTGGGGTCTTACGACGAAGGGCAGTATATAAATAATAAATAAATAAGTTTCAAGTGGGCTAACTTGTGAACTCCTAACCGATTTGGAACAAATTTGGTACAGTTGTAAGGACATTTAGGGACACCTCAAATGCATAGTTTGTGATGATGTCATCCACCCAATTCAAGATGGCGGATGTGTGAATGTTTAAGGCTGAAGTGGGCTAACTTGTGAGCACAGTAATTATCAATTAAGATTATAGTTAAATGAAAGTAGGCAGATTAGTTCTTACCAGAACAACTTGTTTTCCTTTTAAGTAATGAATTTTAAAGAGTCTGGGAGCACTCCTTTGGAATTATTAACAAAAATGGGCCGCACTGAAAGCTCACTGAAGTAAAGAGATAAAGCCTGCATTGACTTAAACAGCATAGCTTAAACAACATTGACTTAAACAGCATACACGTTGAATCAAGTCCTAAGCCTGTTCAAGTCAATGCACTTACATTCAGTTTCAATCCTTGCGAGTTACTGGATAGTCAGTGAAACAAAGCATATATGGGGAAGAGTGGGAGGAGGAACCCCTAGCAAATAGAGTCCAATCCTACAATTTAAAATGTATTTTCAACAACATTCTTGTCCTTGCTTTCAGTTTCCTTTGACCTCTGTGCAAAAAAGCAAATGTTATTGATTGGTTTTCCTATAACAACTGATTGCACAGAGCAGTCTTTGAATAGGTTGGGAGATAGCGCATCATTTGCAAAGCAAGGCTGTACCTGGCGAGCTTGATAGTATTCTCTCAGCAGATGGTCCCTCTGGATGATGGCTTCTGTTCTTTCCTTTCTGGCCACATCTCTCTCTTCCTTCACTGTCTCAATATCCTTGCATGCTTGATCTAGTTCCTTCTGGGCCTCAGCCTTGTCTTTCACTTCATGGCAGTACTTTTCCAAGAGCTCGTTCCTTTCGCAGATTGCACGATCTCGTTCCACTAGAGCAGAGTTCAGCTCCTAAAATGAAATAATCACTGGTAGGCACATTAAGTGTAATAGAAAATATTTCTTTTGATGAATGCACACAGATTTCGAAACGGAAGGAATGGAACAGCGCTGAGCAGATATTAAATGCAATTAATAAATATTTTAATTTTAAGCAGAATATGTAAGCATTCCATTGTACCTATGGGCTGAACTGGAGATCTGGTTGTGGTATCTGCAAGTGTGTGCACCCGTGTGTGTTAATTTCTATAGAATTTTAAAACACAGCATCCACTTTGGCTGGAGAAATTCTAGTTTGGTAAACACTGTTGTACATTTTTCTAAGCTAGGTTTTGGGCATTCCTATATAAGATAAAACAAATCACTGAAACTTGTCAAAACATTTGAAGCAACAAGGCAGACGACTAGGGCGCAAGTAGAGAAAGACTCGACATGAATCCAATAGATTACAACACAAAACACTTTTGAAGATCTATGTCTGGCAAAGAAGCGGTTATTTTCTGCCCACATTGCTTCTGCAAGTACACATCCAGCTGAGTTGTCTAGGGTTGTGTGAGGGCTAGTACGCGCTCCCTCCCTCAACTAAAATAAACTAAAAGTATTTTATTTCAGATTGTTTTCCATATATTGTGTCAAGTCCAGATTGATATATTTTAAATATTCAGTTAGGCTGATTGAAACATGGAAATTTGTATTTTAACAAATCATAAGAAGTTGCATTTTCTCCAGAAAGGTCTTTTGTAGAAATATAGAATTATTACTATTTTCTAAGGTCACTTAAATGACTTTGGCAGAGGCAAAATCCAAACTGGGGACTTCCCGATTAATTTCTCAGTCTCTTAATCACTATGCTGCTATATCAGTTCGCAAGATAAAATTGGGGGAGAGAAGTTCAAAACATTTGAGAAATCTAGTACCAATAAAAAAGAAACCTCATTCAGACCAGTTTTGTCAAGTAATTATAGAGCAACCAAGAACATGCATAAAAAATGGAATAGGAGACATCTTGGTTGTAACAAAAAATAAGAATTTAAAGAGTAGAAGGAGATTCCCTTTGAAGTGTTACAAAGTACTGAAGTTTACTCTGTCATACAAATCCCAGGGCAGGAAGAACCCCACAAAAGCCATTTAAATCTAGGCCCACCTAGATGATGAACTTGTGTCTGGTCTTAACCAGATTACAAGTGGGGGCTTGGTGGTATGTTCCACTAGCATGTCAGGAGGACTAGTACAAATTTGTCCCAAACAAGTTAGTTATCTGATTGCATGGAATGCAGGGTGTTTTTTCTTTCTTTTTTTTGTACTAAGTAGCCTTCCATCATGTTACACGGCACTTGCAATCCACAGCCCAGACATACCACCACAATGAGAACTAGGCTTTATGCCAGGCCTGCTCTACTTAGGCCCCCCAGCTGTTTTTGGACTACATCTCCCATAATCCCCAGCCACAGTGACCAATAGTCAGGAATTATGGGAGTGTAGGCCAACATCTGCAGGAGGGCCGAAGTTGAGCAGGCCTGCCTTCCTTCCTTCCTTCCTTCCTTCCTTCCTTCCTTCCTTCCTTTTTTTCTTGCTGCTGCATTTTTGTTATTCTTAGGTTTTTAGTTTGCATTGTATTATTGTAGTATTTGTTATTTTAGATTCTGAATACAACTATGATATTTTCATAAATGGGGTACAAAAATATCATTAAATGAATTTAAGTAATAGTTTGACAGAGCTCTGCCACAAGTAGGACACATTATGCTTCAAGCACAGTCTTCTGATTACCCATTTGCTCAGGGTAAACAATGCCTTCCTGGCAAGTAGCTGGATACACCCACTAGGAGGTTAGAATTTTCTCTTGGGTGTATTGTCTAGGAGCTTACACAGGCAACAACATTAAGCTCACTCTAAACCTTACCTACCACAGTAAAGTGCCTTGATAATACATTACCTGTCTTAAAGCTTCCATTTCTTCACTAGCCACTCTCTTCTCTGAGGATGTGTTTTTCAATTTGGATTCCGCAAGCTCCAACTCTGTTTGAAGCTTATCCACTTCTTTGATGACTTGGTCCCTCTCGCTCATGATGAGACGGTACTCACTGAATACAGAGTCCCTCTCTTCCTTATACTTCTCTGCATCCTTCACCGCCTTCAGCTGCATCGTTTTAAACCTCGTCACCTCTGACTGTAACCGTTCCATCTCTCTCTGCAGCTCCTTGTTTTGGGCAGTAGCTTTGCTCAGTTCTTGCTGCACTGTCTCAAACCTAAAGAGAGGGAGAAGGTAACAGCAGTCCCTTCAACTGATGCTTTGTTTTGTTTTCAAGCCAAGGCACCACAAGGGCTAAACTAGATTATGATGGAGCAGCTACAATGCTTTAATCACATGTCTATCCCATTCATGTATAAAATAAGGAATGGGAGCGGCGGGGATATCTACATTTTAACATCCAAAGGGGCACACAGTTCATAGGAACACAGGAGTATATGGAACTGCCATATACTGAGTCAGACCCTTGATGCATCTAGCTCAGCATTGTCTACACAGGCTGGCAGCGGCTTCTCCAAGGTTGCAAGCAGGAATCTCTCTCAGCCCTATCTTGGGGATGCCAGAGGGGGAATTTGGAACCTAGATGCTCTTCCCAGAACGGCTCTATGCCTTAAGGGGAAGATCTTACAGTACTCACACATGTAGTCTCCCATTCATATGTGACCAGGGTGGAACCTGCTTAGCTAAGGGGACAAGTCATGCTTGCTACCACAAGACCAGCTCTCTTCCCGTTGAGAGGAACTAAGCCCCTTTACAGTTTCCCCCCACACCCACCAGTCATTTCAGGTGTCCAGCATGGGGGGGAAGAGTGCCTGGAGATGGGCATGGGGATGACCATGAGGATGATTTAGTTTATCCCACCTAGCAAACCTTTTGAAGAAAAATAAAATAAAGTAGAGGATCCTAAAACACCAATAAGTTCCAAAGGTAGCCTATTGGTCTATTGCAGTAAAACCAAACAGGAAGTCTGTGGTAGGACAAGCATCTCTAAAACCATCCTCTACCTTCTCAGAGAGGAAGTGTACTGCTGCTGGAAGTGCACTGCTGCGTCCCGCTGCTTCATCAGCATGTCAGTCTGTTTCTGGAGGCGCCTGTTCTCCTCTTCTGTCTGTTCTAACCGGCTCAGATCAGTATTATGGCTCGCTATCTTCTCATTGTATCGCTTCCTTAGTGCATCATAATCCTTCTTCACGCCCTCTAGCTTGTCCATCGCTGTATCATAGAGCTTATTTAGGATCTCTGATGATCCATTCTGCTTCATAACCTGGAAAATATTTTGAATAAAAATTGCTGGCAGATAGAGTCCTCTGTTCACAACATAAAGTCCTATTAAAATGGGATTTGAGTCATATTAAAAATGGGATCTGTGAGTGGAAGGAAAATAACTACTAGCACTGTTCCACAAATAACCTGTGCAAGAGTTCACACACTGCTATAATAGGTGGGTTCTACAATAAAATCACCTGTTTCTGCTTGTGCAAGTGGTTGCACAAGCTCTTACAGAGGTGGAAGAACATTTTAAATTGAGTTTCGCTTTTCTCCTAGAACTCTCTAGTGCAGTGAAAAATGGCCTTTCTAGAATGGAAGATGCCTCCTGAGTATAGAAGGGTACCTTTAGATCCACCTAATAACCTGTGAGCAGTACAGCAGTTTTGTGTACAGTATTCTGCTCATTTCTAAATGGACCCTCACAAAAATCAGTTCCGCTCTGTCATTCCAAAAAGGAGCCTCTCCAGGTCATTTCATGTTGGTAAGATACAAAGGAGCATGGTATTTTTGCTGTCATCACTGACTAACTTGGCTAATTTGCAGGGAGGTGGTAAACTTGTATCTAGATTATACCACTTCAGGCTTCAGGTAAAGGCTCACATGACTGAATAGTTCTCTCCACAAAATAAACAAATCCCTGCACATAGAAAATGGCAGCATGTCAAGAAGAGGAGTTTTATTGTAGCCTTATTCCCACCATGCCACTTTCCCATATGCAGGGAATCTTTTCCTCCCCATGGGAAAGCAATCTATTATAAAAGGCTCCACCTGCAATCTGAACAGGAACAGTCCAGACACAGGTATCTCTCTCCTCTGCTGTTTATAAGAAGCAGAACTCAGTTTTTTCTGTTTAAGAATCTGTGCCTTATATTGTTACATACCCTCAGATTACAGAAACTGGGTGAGCTATTTCTGAAAAGAAAAAATACAACCAAACACATACCACACACTAGCTAATATTGAATTGTAACTCAATCTAAGCCTACCACAAGGTGGCACACCAATTACAACATCCATTGCAGCCCCATTAAAAATACATGCAATTCCAAAATAAATTCTTTTAAAAATGGCCGGGGGTGGGGGGCGCTGAATATATGCAACATTCTTGCATTAATGGATGAACAGACATTCATATATATTCATGAGGTCAATCGGTAGGCAAGCATCTGTTTCCAGAGACTGCTTATAAAATATTCAAAGGAAAAAGGACTTAGGCAGGTTTGAAAAAAGACAGTGCTCAAAACTCTGGTAAAATACTTTGTGTGGAAAAGAAACCTCAAGACAGTAGGGGGGACATATCCCTCTCTAAAATTCAAGCATTAACCTTTTCACTATATATGTGAATATATCTAGCTGATTGATTACTGGCAATCATGTATGTATGTATACACAGGATCATATATGAAGCTGCTTTATGCAGAGTCAGACCGTTATCAAAATCTAAACACTGCCCACTCTACTTGACAGCAACTTTCCAGGATCAAACCCAACACATAATTAAAGGAATTTTCTGCCACAAGAGATGGCCGCTGGCTAAGATGGCTTTACTAGCTGATGGCCACTCTGGGGAGGAACAACAGGGAATGGCTATTGCGTTCCTGAAGGCATCTCTGTTGGCCACTATGGGAAGCAGGATGCAGGACCAGATGGACCTTTGGTTTGATTCAACAAGACCTTGGGCCTGATCATTATTACACCAGATACATCAGACAGAGGTCTTTCCCATATACCTGGTTGGCCCCAATGTTGGGCACTCTACATGTAAAGATGTTGGGTGCTCTGTACGTAAAGTGCATGCTCTGTTACTGAAACATATCCCCTCTCTACATATCTCTTGGTTTGGGATGGACCAGAGGTTAGCACGCCTCACTCCAAGAAACTGTTCAAGTTTCCTTGCTAAGACTTCATGTCTCTATTTCATATGAGCATATTCATCACCTGATGATTCAGCACTCTGTGGGTGAACAGTCT
Source organism: Hemicordylus capensis (assembly GCF_027244095.1). NCBI lineage: Eukaryota > Metazoa > Chordata > Lepidosauria > Squamata > Cordylidae > Hemicordylus > Hemicordylus capensis. Next base: position 207,523,591 of record NC_069659.1, read on the forward strand.
GCACTGAGAAGCATTATGTCAGCATAAATATTGGGTGATATGAAGGCTCTCTCTGTGTAGATTAAGTTTTATGGTTGATTTATACCAGGAAGTTATCACTTTTTGTGTATGTTAATGATTTATCAGTTTTCTGAGATTCAGAATACAACCAAATTAATTTCTACTCAAACAGAAAACCAAGAAATCACTAATTTGTAGACATGTAAGGATCCTTTCTAATTACGCCCCCCCCCCCAGCCGACCTTTTTGGTGCATCCAAGGCAATCTGGTTCCAACAGCAGTATCTGCAACTTGATCAGCTGGTTCTAATGGAGATATATGGTTTCATTTTTATATAAATACACACTAACACACATTGCTTATAGAAGTGTGGAAAGTTGTGTGGCTTACATCCCCACAGTCTGACATTAGAAACCCAGCCATGGGAGGAGTAAGAGTGAGGTTCTCCTCACCCAGGTGTCTTATTTCTGCTTCTTGCAGGGGTACAGTTTAGGGATAGACTGGCACTCTATGTTTCCAAACCAGATTTGGAATTGTTCCATCTATATTTCTGGCCAACTCAGGGTTCTACATACAGACTATTGTTATGAACAAGAAATGGACCTATATACTAGGTGTGCATGCAAAAGGCACAAAAAAGAAGGCAAAACTGACATATAGTAGAAACATTCCTACAGTTATGAGGTTAAAAAAAAGAAGTAACCACAACTACTGCTTTTTGCACTTTAACCCTGAATACACCAAGATCTTTAAATCTTGCTGAGAATCTTCCCTTCCCTAAATCTAAAGTTATGTCGATGGTATCCTGATCTGCAATTTGGAACAACAACAACAACAAAAACATATTTATGTAGCCCTATGGTATGATTGTGCATAAATAAGCAATTTGTTTCAGCCTTAAAAATACAGCAAATTCACATGAAACAAGAAGTTCTGGTAAGAACTAATCTGTCTACTTTCTTTTCACTATACTCTTAATTGATAATAACCAACTTTCACCTCAAACATTCATGTGTTCACAGTCTTGAATTGGGGTGGATGACATCATCACAAACTATGCTGATGAGATGTCCCTATGTGTCTCTGCAACTGAACTAAATTTGGTCCAAATCAGTTTCCACTTGCACCTCAAACATTTGCATGTCTGCCATCTTGAATTGGATGACAATTCAGGTAACTGTAACAAATTGAGTTCAAACCAGTTAGGCGGTTCACAAGTCAGCCCACTTGCTCCTCAAATGTTCACACGTCCGACATTTTGAACTAGGGTTGAGGTATCCCTATCTGCCTCTACAACAGTAACAAATTTGGTTGAAATCAAATCAAAAGCCATTGTGAAGTTGATAGGGACACACACAGAGACACACACACAAAGCTGGTCGATTTCACAAGCTCACTTTCCTTGAGGAAAGTAGGCTAGAAACTGATGCAACAGGGAAGGAAGATAGGGCAAAAGTTGAAGCCAAGAAATAATATTTATTTATATTTATTTCTCTAAGACGTACCCCTGGCTATATCCCATGTGTGGCAGCTCCTGCGAGAGTTTGCGAGCAGCTGCCAGATAGCCATGAGTATGGGGCGAGAAAATGGTGATGGCGGGGGGGGGGGAGTGTGCTGGCAGGGAAAGTGGACTGGGAGGAGGAGGAAGGGAGCATGGACTGGGGCTGAAGGGGGAGGGAAGGAGCACAGACTGGGGCTGAAGGGAGGGGGGAAATGAAGATGGGGAGGAGATACAGGGAGAACTAGGGGCTCAGATGGTCTGCGCCGGATCAGCTAGTAATATTTATTTTAAATGAGAACTGGAACAAAAAGATTTGTGTGTGCTTAAATTTGTTGGTGAATCTTTAGTGAGAAAATGGAAAATGGGGGTCAAACAATACCTTAGAGCATTTAGGTTTTACATCAATAAGAAGGTGATGGCATAGAAAAGCAAAAGAGAAAGTATAATAAGAAAGGAGTTCTCCCATTCAAAGCCTCAAAGTGAAGAAGAGTAAATAATCTGAGCTAGGCTAAAGGGTACTGCCATGGCAACAGCAAGCCTTGTATGTAAGCAAGGGAGACTTATAAGTCAGTCAGCTGCTACACAGGAAAATCAATGGCCATCTCTGTTGGTGGATGTAATTTGATCCAAACTTTCTGTTCTTCCAAGGAGTTGAACTGCTGTGCTTTTTGAGCATGCTTAAAAGACACCAAGTATCTGTTCACCTACAAAGACTAGCACAAGCTGTTGCATCTCCTGCTTCCCTCTCCTTCAGAAAGGAGATTAATCCAGATGAGAAGTGACTAAAGCTTAGATTAAAAAAACAAAACAAAACATACTCTTGGCACATGCTCCAAGACAATATGATTCATTTTGACATACTGAGGAGAAAAATCATAGGCTCTTTTATCTTTTCCTGCATGTAGTAAGAGCAAACACAAAACAATCCCAAGAAGAAATGAAATTGTGAAGGCTCTAGGTAAGATCATTCATCTTTTTTTGCAAAAAGACGAACAAAATGAGAGAATGTGGCCCTTTAATTCTCTGTCAAATTTCTTATTAAAATACAGTCCTAAAAGGCTACAATCCTTCTACATGACATGCTCCTTTTTTTTAATTTTATGTATAGGAACGCATTTTTTTTTTCAGAGAAGCATTCAATTTCATGAGTCCTACCTGCAGACTGAACCAGTACTAGTACCTTGCTAATCAGCAGTCAATGTAAACAAGCAAAAATAGGGGTAAAATGCTCTCTGCAGCCTGTTCTAGCTAAAAGGTGGGCTGCCACCACATTAGCTGCAACTTCTGAACTGCCTCCAAGGGCAGCTCCACAACAGTTCAAACAAGAGGCAACCAAAGCATGGATGACAGTCTGATATCCAAGAGAAAAGGGTCACAGCCAGAATATCACAGGAATATCATGCTAGCTATAACTATTACAAGTAGTTTACTAGCTATCTGAGTATCAAATGGGAGCATACTTAGACTATGAACCGGAGCCTTCTGGGGGGAATGTGACCCCCTATCTAGTACATGAAAGCCACCATACCCATGTCTGGCACTTCAGCCATGAACATTTCTGTCATGTCTAGATTCAGCTTCAGTGTATACTCTCTCACCTACCCACACGGTCCGAACACTGGTGCAAAGCCACAACTGCTGCTCCTGGATCAGTATCATCAGAACATGGACAGCCCCTCACTCTAAACTGTCTGCCAATCACCCTCATAAGCTGTGTGTGTGTGTGTGTGCGCGCGCGTGCACGCGCGCCTGTGTGTGACAAACACAGGCCTCCATCATCTTGAGATAGGGCCACTTTGCATCTCACCACCCAGAGGAGAGGAAATTAGAATACTCTTTGAACTATGGACAGGTATGAAACCCACAGTCGGCCTGGGCCCCGCTCACCCTCTCCCTCATGGCTTTAAAGCTAAAGGTCTGGCCAGTGTTCACCCTTTTCCATCTGCAAATGGATGTTCTGCAGGAGAAGCCGTAAAGATTAACCCTCTCTCAGCTGACCTGCCTACCAATAGACTAAGGTAAAGCTCAGTGCTAGTCAATTAGTAAATATTTTTTGTGTTTTCTTTTGAACTAGCTGGGCCCGGCACAGAGCATCTGCACTTCTAGTTCTCCCCACTCCTTCCCCACCTCCCTCTCAGTTTTCTCTCTGTTCTCAGCCCCCTCCCCGCCATTTTCATTCCCTGCCTTCTTTCCCCCAAGCCACCGTTGTTTTCTTTCCCTGTCCGCCAGAGCTGTTTTCTCCCCCCTTGCTCGTCCCACGCCATCCCCCTGCTGTTTTCTGCCCCTCCTGCTGCCATTTTCTTTTCCCCCTCGCCCAGAAGCCTGTCTGCTGGTGCCTTCCTCTCCCCCTCCCGGCAGCTCACTTGAGAACTCTTGAAAGAGCTGGCATACATGGGATTAGCGACAAGTACACCTTGGAGAAATATATTTATAGATTCCTGTATTCTTTTCTTTACCTCCAGGTTCCACCTGTTTCTCCCCCAATTCCTTATTCTGTGTGCAACCCTTGTTTCTTAAAGTTCAGATACTTAGAAGAGGCTTCAGTCTGATTTAACAGGTTCCGGAGGGTTACTTGCAAAACTCTTCCCCATGTACTCGTAAGGTCATTTGCTACTCTTGAATTGTTTTCAGAATAAAATCTTGTTCTCTAGTGCTGGGTTGTGTGGACTCTGGCTGTACAGTGCCTGTAAGTCCCAAGTCAGACAGTTCTAGGTTGTTGAAACCGTGTCTAAGCCTGGTCAGTGGCTTTAGATCAGTCTTCAGTTGGTGGCAGCCTACCTTGAAGGAATGGCTTGCTCCTAGATTTAGGATCAGAGCAATCTCCCTACTGAGGGTATATCCCAGGAAAGCATAGAGTCACCTCCGTTTCATCACGTGTGCATGCCCTGAAGAACAGCTCTACCCATGGGGTACAGTAGCAACACGCAACCCACTTGCTGAAACTAATTAGACACATAAGAATGGAACTTCTGCAAGGCAGTGTACATTTTATCACATCTTCTACATCAAGACAGCTTGGTCGATGCAATCGAAGGCTTTTCTGTAGTCAATAAAGCACGTATTGACTTCTTTCTGGTATTCTTTGGCTTTCTCAATTATCCAGCGTGCGTCAGCAATGATGTCTCTTGTTCTCCGGCCTTTTCTGAAACCAGCTTGAACATCTGGCATTTCCCTTTCCAAATAGGGCTCTAATCTGCATTGGATGATCCTGAGCATTATTTTGCTCGCATGTGAAATTAAGGATATTGTACGATGGTTTGAGCAATCTGTTCAGTCTCCTTTCTTTGGTATGGGTATATAGACTAACCTTTTCCAATCTGCTGGCCACTGTGTTATTCTCCAAATTTGCTGGCATAGTTTGGTTGGAGCCTTGACTGATACTTCTGTTGCCTGCCATATTTCTGTAGCTATTCAATCAATTCCTGTAGCCTTCTGACTTCATAATGACCAGAGCGCCGATCTAACTTAAGCTTCCCATACTAGAGGTTCTTGCAAGTAGGGAATATCTCCTAGAGTATCTTGGATGTTGATGTCCCTGCTGTACAGATTTTCAGTATACCCCTTCCATCTCTGTTTGATCTTCTCTGAATCAGTTACTATCTGTCCTTTGGCATCCCTTAACATACCAATTCGAAGTTCGAACCTCCCTCTGAGTTCAGAGATCTTTTGGAAGACTTGCCTTGTTTTTCCGCACATGAGCACTTCGTGATCTGTTCCACAGTAGGCCCACAGCCACATCTTTGCTATTATAACTGAGCTCTTCCACCTCCTTGCACCTATAATGTAATCAATTTGATTTCTATGTACTCCATCTGGTGATGTCCATGTGTATAGGCCCTGCTTTGGTTGTTTGAAGAGTGTGTTAGCAACGAAGAGATCATTGGCTTGGCATAAACTAATAAGTTGTTCTCCTGCTTCATTTCTGTATCCTAGGCCATATAGGCCGACTGTGTTTTCCTCCTTACCTTTTCCAACTTTGTCATTCAAGTCTCCAATCACCTGCATCACATCTTGCTTGCATGTTCTGTCAGTTTCAGACTGGACTTGAGCATAAAACTCATCAACTTCCTCTTCTTCTGCATCAGTTGTTGGGGCATAGACTTGAAGAACTGTCATGTTAAAGGGTTGTCCATAAAATCATTGATATTAATCAGTCACTGACCGCATTGTACCCAAGTACAGTCATTGCTATATCCTTCCTGACTATGAAAGCAACACCGTTCCTTCTTTGGTTTTTGTGTCCTAAGTAGTAAAGGGTATGATTTTCTGACTGAAAGTGTCCCATTGCAGTCCATTTTAATTCACTGATGCCCAATATGTCAATCTGTAGTTGATTAATTTCATCTTTCACTGTGTCAAGCTTTCCCATATTCATGCTTCTTACGTTCTACGTTCCCATTGTAATTCTGTCTTTGAAGTTTTGGATTTTCTTTTTCAGCATGGCAACATCAGTTGCTAGACGTCCAAAAGGCTTTAGTCTAACTGCGTCATCTCTGAGAGATCCTCAGCTCTTCCTCAGTAGCATGTTGAGTACCATCTGACCTGAGGGGCCCATCATCCATCACTACATCGACAATCATTCTATTTTTGACCTCCAAATATCACACCAAAATTGAATTTTCATGACACTACCAGGTTTTTATGACCTCCATGGCAACCATAAATCTGCACTATAGCTGAATATATGAAGCTGCCTTATACTGAGTAAAACCATTGGTCCATTGAGCCCAGTACTGCTTACTTTGACTGGTAGAGGTTCTCCATGTTCTTAGGCAGATGGCCTCCTACCAAAATCCTTTAAAATGTAGATGCCAGGTAATGGACCTGAGACTTTCTATGTGTATAAAGCATAGGTTCCACCACTGATATATCAGCCCTCCATATTCCAAATAAAAACTGTTAGCGACACACAGAGACATCATATCATGGTTGGCCTGTTCCAAATAAACTATTTTTTGTTGACTGGAGTGGGTTCAAACATACAAACTGACCAGTTAGATGAAGTAAACCATGGTTCTACTTGATGTCTGAACTCACTCTATGAAACATTTAATCAACATAGGAACATAGGAAGCTGCCATATACCGAGTCAGACCCTTAGTCTATCTAGCTCAGTATTGTCTTCATAGACTGGCAGCGGCTTCTCCAAGGTTTCAGGCAGGAATCTCTCTCAGCCCTATCTTGGAGAAGCCAGGGAGGTAACTTGGAACCTTCTGCTCTTCCCAGGGTGGTTCCATCCTTAAGGGGAATCTCTTACAGTGCTAACACTTCTAGTCTCCCATTCAAATGCAACCAGGGTGGACCCTGCTTAGCTAAGGGGACAAGTCATGCTTGCTACCACAAGACCAGCTCTCTTCTCCTATCTGCCTTAAAAGGAAACTCTTCTACAAGGGTGAAATAATTGGTAATTTCTTCATTAATTCATATGCATGAAGCAGGCTAACTTTCTTCAGTTTTCTGGCAAGGTATATATGTGCAAGATAGAAAGCCCCTAACACTCCTGCCTGAACAAGCTAGGCTTTAGGTTCATGACACTGTTTCAGCAGAAGTAGATGCAGTATGGCCATACTCCTTAGGCACTGTTTAGGTGTCACTTTGTCCTTGGGCAAGTTAGGAAGTAAGCCTTGAGCCTGTGTGTTCCCTTCCCTTCCTTGCTCCCCTAGTTAGAAGGTAGCTGGCTTACTGGAAGAACCTGATTCTTACTTCCAGGGTCAAATAGGTCTTATCTTCAAATAAACACAGGATCCACCAGTTAACTAGCCACCACTTACCTGAGGGGAGTGGGAAATCAGCAAGGGATTTACCAGTTCAGTAGTAACTTTTTGTCGACAGTGAGGAAGCGTGCAAGCCCAAAGTCCACTCCCCATCACAGCACAGTCAGAATCTTAGACACTGAGTAATATCTGAACAGGCTCTTATACTATAAGGGTTGGCAAGGCTGCATATGATGACACATGACTGTACCAGCATGAATTGAAATTTCATAGAAAGAGGACAGAGTTAGAAATGGCACAGGCAGCTTTCCTAGCCTGAACTGAAAGTACCTGTAAGTTGTATTCAAAATACTTTAATCTTCAAGGATCACAAAACAGAGATCAAATAAGACCAAGTTGCCCAGACAAGTCATAGACAACACCCAAATAGAGTACCTAAGAGTCGCAACTTTGTGGGAGAGAGATTACATGTAGTCGAATCACAAACAGTTTTACTTTCTAGTACAACCAACTTCTTTAAGACTTCTCAGGTCTCTAAATTCATAGAATTGATGGTGATCAGAATAATTTTATTTTTTATAACAGAACCACATGAGAGGAGGGGAGCTGAAGCACTAATTAAGCAACGCACTATACCAGCAGTACAAAGGTAGAAAAGGCTACTCATTTTAATTTATACTACAGCTGCATTTTAAATAGAAGCAAGCTGATCTTCATGGTAGCATTTTTCTGTTCTCTATGGAAATGAAGGGAAAGAAAAGGCCACTGTGCATTAAAAGGAATGGCACGGAAGACAGACATTTCTACAGTGCTCCAACTTCTTGCCAAAAAACTAACAATGAACAGAAGGAAAAAAGAAAAGAAATTAACAGTGCCAGCACAACAGGCAAAGGAAGGCACAGGCTACCTGCTGCTGCTGATTGCGTAGATCTGTTATCTCTTTCTGATCCTCATCGTGAAGTCTCTTCATTTCCTCACACGACTGCTGGAGGTGATTGTGCTCTCGTACCAACTGGCTATTCTTCCGCTTCAAGGTGTCCATGTCCTCCTTCAGCTGTGACTGGTCACTCAGCAGACGACTGTGTAATGTACTGTAAACATTAGAAATGCCCATAGGATGCTCTCATTAAAATGCTCAATTGAAATATCAACAGGCAGGATCCCAACTAAGTCAGGACTAAGCACCACTGGAATCAATGAAGCATGCCGAACTAAAGTGCCCTTGCTTTCAATGGGACTTGGGCTGGATTCTGTCCAAAGTATACCTTCCAGGACCTCCAAAGAGATCTTCCAGGCTCAGAAGGGGTTGTCAATTCTATACCAGGCCTGCTCAGCTTAGGAACCCCAGCTGTTTTTGGACTACAACTCCTATAATCCCTAGCCACAGTGGCTAATAGCCAGGGGTTATGAGAGTTGTAGGCCAACATCTGCAGAAGGGCCAAAGTTCAACAGCCCTGTTCTATACACTATGAAACAGAGATGTTCTAGAATGTATATATGAACAAACACTCTCAAACTGTAACATCTGGACACTCCTCAAGTCAAGGATGTTTTAAAAGTGTCTGGGGATAGTTCTGTGAGAAGCTGCTGGAGCTAGAAACTGGGAATCTCCAGATCTTTGCCCTGTTGCCCCATGTATTGAGCCATGGAGGTTTCAGCTCAGAAAGTTCCCTCGACTGTGATGGCCTTTTAGGTTCCAGGGCAACTCAGTCTGCCCAGGCAGCCATGTGGTTCCCCCTCACCTGCAAGGATCACAAGAGTTCCAAGCAGGCCGAGACTTGGCTGGACAACAGGGTTTGCATTGTGCCTACCTGGGTACAAGAATTAGCTCCTTGTCCCTGAACTCTCACTCCACAGCTGCTTAAGGTCCAGCAGCACTGGCAAGTTCACACAATCAAAATAATCTTGACTTACTCCAAACGTCAGTGGGCATAGCCACTACTACCCAAAGGAGATTCCCATGGTAAGAGCCGCTGAAAAATGTTGAACTGATCACTGGAAAGCTGCTGTATGGGTTCTCCATGCAAATGTCTGTCCAGGAACAGCAGGAACACAGTAGATGGTCGAGATTTTGAATGACTAGTTTTGCTCTCACCCCCAACAAAAAGTAGTCTTGTCTGGCAGAATTTTCTCTTGCCCTCAGTTTATAATAAAGCAGATTAAAATGATAAATACAAATACCACAAATATTTATATACCACTTTTCAACAGAAGTTCCCAAAGGGTGTGTGTGTGAGAGAGAGGGTGTGAGATAGACACCAGCTCTGGGCTCCTTGGAGGAAGAGCGGGATATAAATGTAAAAATAATAATAATAATAATTAATAATAAAAAATAACAACCACGGGAGGGATGCTGTGCTGGGAAAGGATAGGGCCAGTTGCTCTCCCCCTGCTAAATAAAGAGAATCGCCATGTTTAAAAGGTGCCTCTTTGCTCCATAACATACTTAAATATGCTCTGGTAAAAACTTTTTAAAACTAGTAATACCACTTAGAATATATATACTGATTTTTGAGTGTTCAATTTAAACAATTTTTAAAAATAAAAAAATAGTTTTTCTTTAAAAAAAAAACCATGCAGAAAGATCCAACTAAGCTGCAACCATCAATCATGTAGATCAACTGAAAAAAACAAACTTTAAATTATTGACCCAGCCAACCAAAATTATAACCAAAAAGATCTCACAATGGTACATTCACATTTCATATTAAAGAAAACAATGAGTAGGGATGTACATCATCACTGACTTTATCATTCCAAAAAGAAAAAAGGGGGTTATTTTTTAATAAAGCAATACAATTTAAACCATTTTAAACTGACGGAGAGACAGACAAGAGCTACTCTCCTGTCATCATCTTAACCACTCCTTTTTGAATGTTCACACTTCATATACATCTCCCTTATATAGGCCCACTGATGTGGACCAGTATTGTTTTACTGGGGCAGCAGGCTGAGCTTGAGAAGTTAATAGATTTTCAAGGCCACTTAGTATATTCATGGCTGAGGCAAGATTTGACCTGGGGGATTTCCCAGTTCACATTCTTGGCCACTTCCAAGCACTAGCTCTCAGAAGATTATCTCCCTGCCTATCTTCAACATTCACAAACAAAACAAGAATGATGACACAGACTCCGGGACTCTTTGGGTAGAGATGGGTTAGCATTCTAGCTGCTGGCCCAATGAAGACACAAAACAGAGAGGGGTCTGCTAGGCGCTCATACATCTCCTAGCAACTGTGTGCATCTCCTTCAAAATGTTTGCTTCACTTGGAAACTACTGGGGGGAAATCCCAACCAAATCCTGACTGTAATTGTTCCCAGAGTAATGCTTTTAATGGGGAAAGTAGTTCTGCAAGCAAATTGGTGGTGGTGGTGGTGGTGGTGTGTGTGTGAGTGTGTGATCATCCACTTCGTGCCTTTGTTGCCTGCCCAAGATATACAGCAGTCACATTATAGTACACCGTGAAGCACAGCATGGTACTACTATGACTGCTCCTGCAACCTTTCTTTGCCTTCTATTATTTATATAGCACAATCAGTATATATAGTGTTTTACAAACTAATGTAAGACAGCACCTTGCTCCAATGAGCTTAAAATCTCAACTTAGATATGGTTGGGGTAGACAGATGGCAACAAAGGAAGAGAGGGGATTGGCAGGCATAACATGAGAAATGCAACCATCCAATTGAAATTGTTGGCTGCTACTACCTACTACCCCAAGTACATCAGAGAAAGTGGCAGTAATAGAAGCTAGCTTTACATTTTAGCTTGAAATCGGAAAGGTAGCTGGGAAGGGCAGTGTCCACAGCACCCATCCATTGGCCACTGTCTCCCTTGACTCATGAGGATCCAGGTTTGAAAAGAAGCATGAGTACTCTCTCTCTCCTAAGCTACCTATGCAACACACCTGTGCTAAACTCAATGCAGTGCTGAACAGTGTACACTCAGCTAAACCGCGCCTGTTGTAATCTTCCATAGATTCCCCCACTTCCCTTAGGTAGGTCCTTGATCTGTGTTTTGTCTTTTGCACAGACACACAAAATCAGTTAGGCTGAATTTTTTGAGAGTGGCAAATGATTTGTTTTATTAAGGAATTTTATGATATAAGCATGTTTATGCATTTTCATTATATTTTGTATCATTATGTTGGAAATCAAGTGCTTGTGCAGAGAATTCAACAGATAAAATGAAACTACATAAATAAATGCTAGTGGAGTTGTCATACCACTGCTTAGGTCAGTGAACTATTTTTCAAGGCAAGGGCCACTTGAAAGGAAAAACCTTGATGTGAGAGTAATCTCCCACTGTGCTGACCTCTGCATAGTACTGCACTTTTCTCAGTGCTGGGAGGGCTCTTTAATAATAATAATAATAATAATAATAATAATAATAGACTGACTACAAACAAAGGCATGACAAAGTAGCAGGGATGATACACTGGAACATCTGCAAAAAATACAAGCTACCTGTAGCCAAAAATTGGTGGGACCATAAAATTGAAAAAGTTGAAGAAAATGAAGATGTAAAAATATTATGGGACTTCCGACTACAGAGAAATATCTGCCACACAATACACCAGATATAACTGTAGTCGAGAAGAAAGAAAAACAAATCAAAATAATCGACATAGCAATAGCAGGGGATAGCAGAATAGAAGAAAAAGAAATAGAAAAAATCACAAAATACAAAGATCTACAAATTGAAATTGAAAGGCTGTGGCAGAAAAAGACCCAAATAATCCCAGTGGTAATTGGCGCCCTGGGTGCAGTTCCAAAAGACCTTGAAGAGCACTTCTACACCATAGGGGCCACAGAAATCACCATCAGCCAATTACAAAAAGCAGCTTTACTGGGAACAGCCTATATTCTGCGACGATATCTATAACAATTGACAAAAAAATTCGGGCATCACAGGTCTTTGGGAAGGACTGGATGTCTGGATAAAACAAACCAGTCAATAACACCTGTCTGACTGTGTAAACAAGAGATAATAATTCAATTTCTATACCGCCCTTCCAAAAAATGGCTCAAGGCGGTTTACACAGAGAAATAACAAACAAATAAGATGGATCCCTGTCCCCAAAGGGCTCACATTCTAAAAGAATCATAAGATAGACACCAGCAACAGTCACTGGAGGTACTGTGCTGGGGGTGGATAGGGCCAGTTACTCTCCCCCTGCTAAATAAAGAGAATCACCACGGTAAAAGGTGCCTCTTTGCCCACTTAGCAGGGGACTGGACTAGACTTTAAGAGAGATGGAGACCTCCCAAGATCTCTAGGAGAAAAGCCCTGGGAAGAGCTATACTTCCCAGCATTCTGTACACACTTTCCAGGATGGTGCAGAGGCTCAAGAGGGTTCTGCTTCCCTTAAAGGAGCCCGCCGCAGTGGGCAAAGTGCAGCATTGAGTGGTGAGAATGGCCATCTCCGCATGCTGCCAGGGGACTGTGCAGAGTATTCAGCTTTGCCCAAAGCTCCACACAGCCCAATAAACAGTTAGTCAGGGAGCTGCACTTAGGTCCCAGCTCCCAGCACTGCCCCTGGCCCCCTGGGCCTTACACTGAAGAACACTAGCGCAGCTGATTACCTGGGTGCTTGCCTGGAGTGGGTGCACTGGACTTTGCATCTCCAAGTGTGCAGACTTAGGAGTCTATCTTGCATCATCTCAGCACATTGGTTGTAGAGAATTACTATTTAAATCTATTCCATATAACATTTGCTTGAATTTGACTGCTTTGTGCTGGATCAACATAATAATTTAAAGTGATTCCCAATGATTGTGAAACATTAACATTGCCCTGCTAAGTTGTTCTAGAATCCCTAGCAAAAAACAAACAAAGGATGAGAAAGGATGGTTTCCTTGGTGCCTAATTGCTCTTATGATAATCCTCATTAACACTGTTATTAAAATAGAAATAAATAAATAATAAAATAAATGTTAAATAAATATTTACTTTGCTGGCCTCAAAGCTGGTCTAGTGAAACAGGGTTCTGAAAAGAAAGAGACACTCAAAATCTTCGCTTTAAGATTGGGAAGGTCACACATTAGTTGCCTACCTTGCTTCATTTCCTACCAAGCTAAGCTTACACTCTCTATCACAATTTTTAGAAGTCCACTCTCTATCTGCAAAGATTAAAAAACTAATCCTTAATCTGGTAACAAAAGCTTTGAAAGCTATCCTTCACTGCTGTTAAAATCATGGCATTGTAAAAGCACACTGAAGAGGAGGATAAGAAAACTATTAAAGACCTTTGGATAGTAAGATCTAAGGTAAACTATCCACTGCATCATCAGGATGGAGAGAGGAGTAAGGTGCATCTCTGTGTTTTTTGCTGGGCGCATTTACTTACTGATAGAAGTCAGCCTCCTTAGCAGCTTCTTCACATCTTTTTAGTGTCTTGGTGTGCTGGTTCTGCAGAGACTGTAGGTCTGACATTGCCTTCATACACTGTATCTTCAACCTTTCATAATCGTGGTTTGGTTTGGGGCTAGGCCTGCCACAAAGAGACATCAGGTATCAGATAACCACATCACAGATATGTGTTACTTGAAAGTACGAAGGAGGAGCCTCCTTCCCTGTATGAAACAAATGTATTTTTTAAATACAAACGATTGTTTTAATAATCTTGCAGATATAGTGAAACAGAAGGGGGTGGGGGGCACTGCCTTGAGGTCAAGGGGCACTGAGGCAACAGGAGTAAGGCTGGGATAACCTTCTCATGAAAACCAGGATGATGTTGAGTAAGAGTAGTTTGCAAACAGGCTGTTAATATACGAGCCTACTGCAGGCAAAAGACTCTAGATCTCTAAGCCAAAGTAAGGAGATCAGGAGAAGGCCACAAGCCCAGGCATGATTATACCACCTGCCACCCTTTCCCTTGTCAGCCAACACACTAAATCATAGTTAAATCTTAACCAATGCTAACCATTACAGGTCATACACATGGTGACAAAACCCAGGGTTTACTCCCATACTTCACTGCATAGATAATCTACCTGCCCAGGCTATGTACAAACCAGCCTCATGTTTCACTGAAAGGTAGGTTTAGGAGCTCTGGTGTTGATGGATGAGCAAAATCAGACAACCCATCTGCTTCATCACAAGATAACTTTCCTCCTGTAGATACAACACTGCTTGTACTAGTTAGAAAAGTTCACATGAACAGCCACCACTTCAATCAATCAGACGATTATGTGAAAAACAAGTTTGCACAAATGTACCCTGAAGGCATTCTGACAAGTCTCACAGGAAATTCATAGCAGAAACATAGAGCAAAACCAGCCTCCTAGTTGTGCTAACGTACCCACAATTTCACAGAAAACAAGATGATATTTTCCAACTTTGATCTTGTACATTTTCATTGCAAAAGGTCACTAAGATCATGTCCTGCCTCCTCCCCTCCCCCACCCCCACGAGACACTGGGTGAGAAGCCAGGCAAAGAAGTGAATCAAGAAAGCCTTAATTCTACAGATGAACCAAGTTACTTCACCACGATCCCAAAAAGCAACCAGAAAAAGGGTTCTGACAGATTGTCCATGTACTAAAGCACAGTAGACACAAGGGGCGGAACTCCTAGGCCACTGATGAGCAAAATCGCATTTGGAAGTGAAATTGAACTAGATTGGAATACAGCCAATTCCCCTAAATAAACGAAGTCTTCAGAGGAAGCTCCTGAGGGCCAGTCTTTTGAAATTAAAAACTTTCATCTTCATTCAAGTTAGCAGACATAAGCCGCAAGGCTTTGTCTTTCTACTGTCAGTCAGGATGAGTCATGCATGAATCAAATATTTAGAACATCTAGCTCATAGTACCATTAAGAATGGTGATTCAGCCAATGGATAGTTATTGTGGACATTGTACAGATAAGTTCTTACATGACACAAATAAGACTGACTCATAAAATGCAGGCGCCTCAAGAAGTGATTTTCAATAGATGTATTTCCATGTCATTCAAGTAACGTATGAATAAAATAAATGCGGGTACAGGAAATGTATTGTATTGTTAAATTTGTATACTGCCTTTCATTAAAACAATCCCAAGGGGGTTCACATAGAAAAATTAAAACAAGACTAAAAATTACACAATTAAAATATTAAGCTAAAAAGTAAAAACAGATCAACTAAAAAGATTTTTAAAATACATGCATAAAACATACATACAAAATACAAAGAAGCAGCAGAGGAGACAATCACATAAAAGCCTGGGTAAAAAGCCAAGTTTTCACAAGCTTTCTAAAAGTCGTGATGGAGACCGAGGAGCGAATAGCCACCAGGAGAGCATTCCAGAGGCTGGAGGAAGCAACAGAAAAGGCCATGTCCTTTGTGCACGACAGCCAAGCCTCCCTCATTGTCGGCACCCAGAGCAGAGTCCCCTCAGATGACCTTGTCAAGCGGGCAGCAACCCTTGGGAGCAGGTGGTCCCTCAGGTATCCAGGGCCCAAACCATTAAGGGCGTTAAAGGTCAAAACCTGCAACTTGAATTGAACCCAGAAACCAACTGGCAGCTAGTGCAGCTCTTTCAAAATGAGTGTGATTATTATTAATATGCTATTTACACAGTCTACCAGATGTTACTGATTGGATTTGGTACTTTAATTACTGGGCCCTTGATATTATTGTTGTTTACACAGTCAGACAGGTTTTATTAACTGGTTTGTTTTATCCAGACATCGAGTCCTTTCCAAGGACCTGGGATAGCTGAATTTAATTATCAGTATTGTTGCTGTTATTATTATAGATATTGTCGCAGAATATAGGCTGTTCCCAGTAAAGTTGCTTTTTGTAATTGGCTGGTGGTGATTTCTGTAGCCCCTATGGTGTTGAGGTGCTCTTCAAGGTCTTTTGGAATTGCACCCAGGGTGCCAATTACCACTGGGATTATTTTGGTCTTTTTCTGCCACAGACTTTCAATTTGTAGATCTTTGTATTTGGTGATTTTTTCCATTTCTTTTTCTTCTATTCTGCTATCACCTGGTATTGGTGGCGCAGTGGTAAAACTGCCGCCCTGTAACCAGAAGGTTACAAGTTCGATCCTGACCAGGGGCTCAAGGTTGACTCAGCCTTCCATCCTTCCGAGGTAGGTAAAATGAGTACCCAGAAATGTTGGGGGCAATATGCTAAATCATTGTAAACCGCTTAGAGAGCTCCGGCTATAGAGCGGTATATAAATGTGAGTGCTATTGCTATGTCAATTATTTTAACTTGTTTTTCTTTCTTCTCGACTACAGTTATATCTGGTGTATTGTGTGGCAGATGTTTGTCCGTTTGTAGTCGGAAGTCCCATAATATTTTTGCATCTTTGTTTTCTACCACTTTTTCAATTTTATGGTCCCACATATTTTTGGCTACAGGTAGCTTGTATTCTTTGCAGATGTTCCAGTGTATCATCCCTGCTACCTTGTCATGCCTTTGTTTGTAGTCAGTCTGTGCGATCTTTTGACAACAGCTTGCAAGGAAAAAGATCTGGAAGAAAT
Source organism: Hemicordylus capensis (assembly GCF_027244095.1). Taxonomy (NCBI): domain Eukaryota; kingdom Metazoa; phylum Chordata; class Lepidosauria; order Squamata; family Cordylidae; genus Hemicordylus; species Hemicordylus capensis. Next base: position 207,540,280 of record NC_069659.1, read on the forward strand.
TTGAGTAACATTTGGAGTAACAACTTGAACACAGAACCAGCAAGAGAAAAGATCTGGAAGGACTATATATCTACATGTATAAGGACCATGGGCATAATTGACCTTCAGCCACACTTTTTTGGGGTATAGAACACAGGCAATTTCTTTATAATTTGTGTGTTTCTTAATACATGTTTAATTTATCCTCGTTTCATGTAAGTTGTGTGTGAATAGACTCTTATACACGGTATATATACTACCCAGTATATGTTTTTGTTCTCTGGTCCGTGTATTCTTTCATTCTTAAGCCATTGCCAGGTCTTGGTGATGTTTGATTTTCCACTTATATTGGGCAAATATTGACCATGCAGTGGCTTATTTTTCCATTTTTCTGCTCGGTTCTTGACTTGTTCTTTATTGTAGGCCAGCTTTGTTTCATTGGTGTTGAATAGTTTCTCGTTATTGACCATTTGAAGTGCATCTTCTTCACTGTCCTTGATATATTCTTCAAGGCCTCTTTTCTCCTCCTCTACTGTTCGATGGACTTGCAGCATTCCTCTTCCACCTGAGCTGCGAGGGAGATATAGCCTATCGACATCACTGCGGGGGTGCAGAGCATGATTGATGGTCATTATTTTCCTGGTCTAGCGTCTGTAGCTCTGCCTGGGTCCAGTCTATTATTCCTGCGGTGTATCTGATAACAGGTATAGCCCAGGTCTTTATGGCTTGTATGGTGTTCCCGCCATTGAGTTTGGACTTGAGGATTTTTCTAACTCTCCTGATGTATTCACTTCCCATTTTTCTTTTAACTTCAGTGTGTGCAATGTTATCAGCCTGGAGAATGCCCAAGTATTTGTAATGTCCTTTCTCTTCCAGGTTCTTGATCTTGCTTCCATTGGGCAGTTCTATTCCTTCTGTTTTTCTTGTTTTTCCTCTTTTCATTTTTAATGCAGCACACTTGTCTAGTCCAAACTCCATTGCTATACTGCTACTGAATATACGGACAGTGTTTAGCAGTGATTCAATTTCTGACTAAGACTTTCCATACAACTTCAGATCGTCCATGTACAGCAGATGGTTGATTTGACTTGATGTTTTAGATGTTTGGTATCCGAGGCCTGTTTTGTTTAGTATTTGTGAAAGTGGGGTCATGGTGATTACAAACAACAGAGGGGATAGTGAGTCCCCTTGGAAAATACCTCTTCTAATGCTGACCTGTCCAAGTGTCTCGCCATTGATTGTTAACTGTGTACTCCACATGCTCATTGCTTTTTTATAAATATCTGAATGTTTTTGCTGACACCAGTTGTTTCTAAACATTTTAGTATCCATGTGTGAGGCAATGAGTTGAAGGCCATCTTGTAATTAATCCATGCAACACTTAGATTTGTTTTTCTTCTCTTGCAATTTTCTAAAATCATTTTGTCAATCAGCATCTGGTCTTTTGTGCCTCTGGTGTTTGGGCAATTTCCTTTCTGTTCAACTGGAAGCTGCTTATTAGTTAATCAGTGTTGCATTACTTCATCTGCTGTTATTCTAGTTAATAATTTGAATATGGTTGGCAGGCAGGTTATCAGTCTATAATTACTTGGAACTGCACCTTTTGCTGGGTCTTTCATTATGAGATGAGTTTTCCCAGTTATTAGCCATTGTTTAATATCACCTCCTTGCAAAATGTGATTGAACTGTTTTGATAGTTTTTTATGGAGGCTTGTTAGGTGTTTAAGCCAAAAGCAATGCAGTTCATCGTCGCCTGGTGCAGTCCAATTTTTTAATGTTCTTTGCTCTTTCACTTATTAATTCTGGTGTTATTATTAGATCTTGAATTTGTCGGTTACATTTTTCAACTTCTTTCACCCAGCCAGCTTTTTTATTATAATCTATTGGACCGTCCCATAGTTTTCCCCCAAACTGCACTGTTTTCTTCTTTATTTGGTGTTTCTACGTTTCTAGCAGTTTCTCCTTCTATGCTTTGGTAGAAAAGCATAGAGGTGAAAGCAAAGGGGTGGTTGCCTGGTTTTGAGTTTGAAACAGTTCAGCAACACTGGCATCCTCTATTTCCAACACCTCCTCCACCTGCGCCTGAGCAACTTCTTCAGTTCGTGGTAATTCTTCTTCCATATCTTGAGCCTGTGTTGCTCTTTGCTGTTCTTCCAGCTCAACTTCTGTGAATACTTTATTTCTTATTATGAATCTTCTCTGGTCTGCTAGCCTTTGTTCTGTTATTTCTGTATCTGGATGCTTCTCTTTCCAAATTTGGTACATTCTTTTTAAATAACCTCTTCTAGTTGGACTAGACTTGTAATAGCAAATCATTATTTCCTTGTTGGCATTTTCCGTAATTTTTTCCGGTTAAGCGACGTTTCTTCCAGTAACTCTGCAGTCTCCAGCCCTGGTTGCTCAATTGAAGATCCTGAGTCCTGTAGCCTACTTGCCACCATTGTTCAGGGACTCTAGCACCTGGCATGGTCCTTGTTGACCCGGGCAACGACCGATCCGGTATAGATTTATTAAAGTTACGTCTCATCATATTGTTGATGGGAGAGGCACTCTTCGTCTGGCTCCTCTGGTGAGACCTGTCCAGTACGGTTGGACCTCTGGCATAGCTCTCACGTTCCTCAGAGCACACAAGCCCCACAACCATGCCAAGGTTGTGCCTCACTGGGGGATTGTTATTATTATTAATTCGATTTTTATACCGCCCTTCCAAAAATTGCTCAGGGTGGTTTACACAGAGAAATAATAAATAAATAAGATGGATCCCTGTCCCCAAAGAGCTCACAATCTAAAAAGAAACACAAGATATATACCAGCAACAGTCACTGGAGGTACTGTGCTGTGGGTGGATAGGACCAGTTCCTCTCCCCTTGCTAAATAAAGAGAATCACCATGTTAAAGGGTGCCTCTTTGCCAAGTTAGCAGGGTGATGTGATCCCAACTTGCAGCTCCAGATAAAATCCTAGCTAAATGTGTTGTGATTTTCTTTTTAAAAAAATGAAATATTTTTAGTCATGAAAAGGAGATGTAGGAAAACAGAGGTCCAACCAAACCTGCATCAGACACAGAATTAAACTCTCACATGTATTTGCTCTTTTACCTGCAGTCATCAAAAGTTGACCCAGGAGAGGACAGTGCAAGGCGTTTCCGCAACTCATCTCGCTCACGAGTAACCTGGCGAAGCTGAAACAAAATGGTCTCCAATTTTTCATTCATCTGCCTCACATCTGTAACTGCAGGCGGTGGCGATGATGCTTTGCCTGTTGTACCTGTTGCCAAATTAAAAACAAACATGTAGTTAAGGAGATGAGAAACTTTTTAAATCTCAAGCAATTTATTTGCCAACAAAAGGCCACATATCAAAGACCTATCGACTGGGCATATTTTTTAGTAGAGGGATTTATTTCTCAAGGTCTCCAGTTCTTTTAAAATGGGCCAATGCACAACCGCAATGACAGCAGACTAGAGGCCAATGTACACACGTGCGCTATGGCTCCAAACACTCACCCTACCCCTACAACCCCCAATCTTCTGTCAAAACACACAGCATCGTGAGAACTGCAATCTTTGTACAACAAAACAAGTTCTTAGCTCATACAGCTGTGGAGAACAGCCTGAAATGCATGAATGTCATCCAATATCACCAATACAACAGAAGTAGGGTTTCTTGTGATCAGAGATTGGGCCCTGAAGACTCTATTCTCTCAATACAGTTTCTTCTCCACTATTATTCCCCTTATTCCAATTTGCTACCTAATTCTTAGGCCATTTCACATATTATACAGTAGAAAACCTAAGATTGCCACTAAGCATACACCCAACAGAGTTGTGTTGTCCAGACAAGTGTGCATATATATTTGCAAACATGTTTGTCACATTCATTCTTTACCATGTTTTTGTGTATACAAGCATGATGTGTAAAGCAGTCTTAGACCAGTGCCCTACCATTTGTCTCCCTTCTTTACAGTATGAATTCTCAAGAGATTCTGACATTCTTAAAAGTTTAATATTTGATACCTAGTGTCACAGAATAAACTGATATGAACTCACAACAAAAGCAAAAAAGCAAAAACACAACAAAACCCAGAGCCAACGGGAATCAATTTCTGCTTTTTTGTTGGGGTGTTTGTTCTAGAACAAGTGGTGAAACTCGCTTCTTTGCTAAACCCAACCCCAGAAGTCAGCCCACCAGCATCTCTCTGCTCAATTTAATAGTTTTTCAACAGCACAAAAGGTTTCATAGAATTATCAAGTGTGACTTGGCATATGCTTCAAGTAGCCCTCTAGCTTATTGGGGCAGGGGGAATTACAACACCCATCCCTTCCCTTAGCGAGAGCATTCCTTGCTGAATGCTTAAGGCTTTTTAGTTCATCTGGCAGCTCACTTGAATGTAAAGGAAGTGACCTGGGCTTCAAGCTCTGTCTTTTTTCCACCTGATTGAATGCTTCATGCCATAGCATTTTCATTCTTCACTCCAGCCAATCAAATTCCTTCCAAAGCGCTCAGGACTGGAAACCAAGGCTCCGTTTTCTAAATTATCCCCCACCTTTTAGTAATGTGCCTCTCTTCAGACAAACGGGATTTGTCATAACATATTTATTACAACTGCTGCCAAGTGCAGCTTGTTTGTCAGCTTAAATAAGTGCTTCACAACTCATTCCCCCCCTCACACTCAGCCCTTGAGAACCAATCAGTATGTGGGTCACCTTTCTGGCTTGCCTCCAGGTAGCTACTTTCTACTCTATCCACTGAAGTGTGCTTACAGCTCTAATAAGGATATGTCTTGAGAACACTGTGTGTGTGTGTGTGCAATACATTGTATGCAAAACAAAGGCCACCGTAAGATACAAACTTGGGGGATGGGAAAACAAACACAGATGCAGTGAAGGGGTGGAGAAGGCCAAACAGAAGCTGCATGCAGACAGGATAGAAGTGGTGATGCTGGGGAGAGCTGATGCTTGACAAGAGAGCACATGCCTGCATCTGAGTGTTCCTTTCAGTGCAAGGGTTCAGCTAGAGCAGGGATTCTCAAACTTGGGTCCTCAGGTGTTATTGGACTTCAACTCCCATAATCCCCAGCCTCAGAGGCCTTTGGTTGGGGATTATGGGAGCTGAAGTCCAATAACACCTGAGGACCCAAGTTTGAGAATCCCTGAGCTAGAGGGTTATTTCCTGCCTTCCCCATTAAAGGTACCCTCACTTTAAGGGTGATGTGGCAGCATGGCCAGGAATGGCTTTTATCACTTATATCTGATATGCCATTTTGAACTTTGCAAAGAGGTTTTCAATAAATACAAGTAAAAAAATTGCCATAAAACTCAGCCACAAGACAAATGGCTGCCTGACAAGTTCGTTACTAAGGAGCCATTTCTAGCGATGTGCACAAATCGAGTTTCGAGCACAGATTCAAAGCCAAACTGGTTTGTGGGGCCGCTGAACTGATTTGAATGGAGGTCGGCGCCGGGGTGAACTGCTCCTCCACCTCACCACCCCAGCTTCCTGCTGTGGTGGTGCGTCTTCCCAGCAGCCTGCAGATGCCAGCGGCACGGCAATGGCCTCCGCTCATGCGCAGCAGCCATTTGTGTGGTCAGCATGGTTGCTGATCTGCAGTCTCAACTGCAGATCTTCTCTGACCAAATTCACCAGTTCAGACAATACTAAACAGTGCACACAGTTAGAAAGGGGACGTGCCGAGAGTGTACCCTTCGGGTTTTCTTCCACAGATGTCCCAACACTCTCTCAGCAAATCCCTTTATCACACGGGGAGGCACTCTAATTCCAAATGGGCATTCTGCATACTCTCCAAATACTAGCTTATTTGGAGCATGTGCAGAACAGTCATTTGGGTTATCAGCCCCCACCCATGTGATAAAGGGATGTGCCAAGAGTGTAGCAAGATGTCTGAGGAAGACATCAAGTCAGGTGAGTTCTCTTTGTGTTCCCTTTTCTAATAGTGTGGGCCAGTAACATAGCATTAGAACTGGCCCTCCCCCCACCCCCAAAAAACCTATTTCTCAATGGAAGTTTGTGAATGCAGGGAGTAAGACAGAGTATAGCACAACACTTCTGGTAATATTAGTTTGGGTACAATGCATACCCCCGGACATTTCACAAATGAAAATATGAACATAGAGAACTGCCTTATACTGAATCAGACCATCTCACTCAGTAAAACTGTATTTTAATTGTGTTTTACTACTACTACTACTACTACTACTACTAATAATAATAATAATAATAATAACACCAGAATTAATAAGTGAAAGAGCAAAGAAAATTAAAAATTGGACTGCGCCAGGTGACGATGAACTGCATGGGTTTTGGCTTAAACACCTAACAAGCCTTCATAAACAACTATCAAAACAGTTCAGTCACATTTTGCAAGGAGGTGATATTGAACAATGGCTAACAATTGGGAAAACTCATCTCATAATGAAAGACCCAGCAAAAGGTGCAGTTCCAAGTAATTATAGACCGATAACCTGCCTGCCAACCATGTTCAAATTATTAACTGGAATAATAGCAGATGAAGTGATGCAACACTTATTAACTAACAAACAGCTTCCAGTTGAACAGAAAGGAAATTGCCCAAAAACCAGAGGCACAAAAGACCAGCTGCTGATTGACAAAATGATTTTAGAAAATTGCAAGAGAAGAAAAACAAATCTAAGTGTTGCATGGATTGACTACAAGAAAGCCTTCGATTCATTGACTCACACATGGATACTAAAATGTTTAGAAACAACTGGTGTCAGCAAAAACATTCAGATATTTATTTTAAAAAAGCAATGAGCATGTGGAGTACACAGTTAACAATCAATGGCGAGACACTTGGACAGGTTAGCATTAGAAGAGGTATTTTCCAAGGGGACTCACTATCCCCTCTGTTGTTTGTAATCGCCATGAACCCACATTCACAAATACTAAACAAAACAGGCCTCGGATGCCAAACATCTAAAACATCAAGTAAAATCAACCATCTGCTGTACATGGACAATCTGAAGTTGTATGGAAAGTCTTAGTCAGAAATTGAATCACTGCTAAACACTGTCTGTATATTCAGTAGTGATATAGCAATGGAGTTTGGACTAGACAAGTGTGCTGCATTAAAAATGAAAAGAGGAAAAACAAGAAAAACAGAAGGAATAGAACTACCCAATGGAAGCAAGATCAAGAACCTGGAAGAGAAAGAACATTACAAATACTTGGGCATTCTCCAGGCTGATAACATCGCACACGCTGAAGTTAAAAGAAAAATGGGAAGTGAATAGTTAGAAAAATCCTCAAGTCCAAACTCAATGGCAGGAACACCATACAAGCCATAAAGACCTGGGCTATACCTGTTATCAGATACACTGCAGGAATAATAGACTGGACGCAGGCAGAGCTAGAGACGCTAGATCGTAAGACCAGGAAAATCATGACCATCAGTCATGCTCTGCACCCCCGCAGTGATGTCGACAGGCTATACCTCCCTCGCAGCTCAGGTGGAAGAGGAATGCTGCAAGTCCATCAAACAGTAGAGGAGGAGAAAAGAGGCCTTGAAGAATATATAAGGGACAATGAAGAAGATGCACTTCAAATGGTCAATAATGAAAAACTATTCAACACCAATGAAAGAAAGCAGGCCTACAAGAAAGAACAAGTCAAGAACCGAGCAGAAAAATGGAAAAATAAGCCACTGCATGGTCAATATTTGCACAATATAAGTGGAAAATCAAACATCACCAAGACCTGGCAATGGCTTAAGAATGGCAACTTGAAGAAAGAAACAGAGGGTTTAATACTGGCTGCAGAAGAACAGGCACGAAGAACAAATGCAATAAGAGCAAAAGTCGAAAAATCCACAACAAACAGCAAGTGCCGCCTTTGTAAAGAAGCAGATGAAACCGTGGACCACCTAATCAGCTGTTGTCAAAAGATCGCAAAGACTGACTACAAACAAAGGCATGACAAGGTAGCAGGGATGATACACTGGAACATCTGCAAAAAATACAAGCTACCTGTAGCCAAGAATTGGTGGGACCATAAAATTGAAAAAGTTGTAGAAAATGAAGATGCAAAAATATTATGAGACTTCCGACTACAAACAGACAAGCATCTGCCACACAATACACCAGATATCACTGTAGTCGAGAAGAAAGAAAAACAAGTGAAAATAATCGACATAGCAATACCAGGGGATAGCAGAATAGAAGAAAAAGAAATAGAAAAAATCACCAAATACAAAGATCTACAAATTGAAATTGAAAAGCTGTGGCAAAAAAGACCAAAATAATCCCAGTGGTAATTGGCGCCCTGGGTGCAGTTCCAAAAGACCTTGAAGAGCACCTCAACACCATAGGGGCCACAGAAATCACCATCAGCCAGTTACAAAAAGCAGCTTTACTGGGAACAGCCTATATTCTGCGACGATATCTATAACAACTGACAATAAAATTCAGCCATTCCAGGTCCTTGGGAAGGACTCGATGTCTGGATAAAACAAACCAGTCAATAACACCTGTCTGACTGTGTAAACAAGAGGATGATGATGATGATGATGATGATGATGATGATAATAATAATAATAATAATAATAATAATAATAATAATTCATTTTCTATACCATCCTTCCAAAGATGGCTCAGGGCGGTTTAAACAAAGAACTAATAAACAAATAAGATGGAACCCTGTCCCCAAAGGGCTCACATTCTAAAAGAAACATAAGATAGACACCAGCAACAGTCACTGGAAGTACTGTGCTGGGGGTGGATAGGGCCAGTTACTCTCCCCCTGCTCAATAAAGAGAATCACCACGGTAAAAGGTGCCTCTTTGCCCAGTTAGCAGGGGTAGCTAACTGGGCAAAAGTTTTTAACATTCTAAATTTTAATGTGTTAATCTTTTTATTGGTTTTTATTGTCTTGTAAACCGCCCTGAGAACCCGTGTTTTGGGCGGTATAGAAATGTGATAGATAGATAGATAGATAGATAATATTGTCTACAATGACTGGCAGCAGTTCTCCAGGATTCTCCAAGATCTCTCTTGGCCCCATTTGAAGATACCAAGGTAGAACCAGAGGCCTTTTGAATGCAAAGCATACCCTGTAGCCCTGAACATATTACTGTAATTCTTTCCTGTAGGAGCATACCTGTCTTGGCAATACTCTTGCTCACCCAATAACCCATGCTAGCTGGGCAAAGAGGCACCTTTTAAAGTGGTGGCTCTCTTATACAATTGCCAGGGAAGAGCAACTGTCCTTATTCAGCCCAGCAGAGCATCTCTCCAGTGGCTGTTACTGGTGTCGAGTTCTAACCCTATTGAGATAGGCAGCCATTTTCTCATTCTTCCTTCTCTATATACCATTCTGAGCACTTTTTGTTGAAAAGTGGTATATAAATATAAATCTTAACATTAAGAACAGTAACAACAATCACTTCCAACAACTTCCCTCTCTCCAGTACAGCATATTGCTGAAGATTCTTTTTTGCCTACAATATGCTGCACATCAGTAACATGCAATATTTAGGGGAGGGAAGCCTCGGGAACATAACTTTATTGAGAGAATAATAAAATGCAATTAATTTTACTCTGCCATAACCTATTTGAAAGCAAAGAGGGCAAACTTTTGGTGAAAGCTCTACTAGGAAAACACAATACTTCTATAATAGCGATGAACTTCAAGGGCTGCAGTGTGTCAACTGTCAGTCTTAGTGTGCTTGTACACTAGGGATAAGATGCTGATGACCCAACCCTGCATTTCAACACATTCAAATTTAACTTCTAGAGATATCTAGTCAAGGAGTCTGAAAATTAAAGAACTGAAACTCTAACAACTCATGCTGACAAAAGTGTGCAAAACAAGGAGTGCAATTTATAAGGGACATACACAAGAAAACTGGCATAGTTCTGGTTAAACAGGGATGATTGGAGCCTTGGGCATACGTCTCTCCCTACATTTTTTGCATAGAAATATAACAGGCAGTGAGAAGCCCTGCACTATGAAGTATTATAGAAGGAAGCCGAAAGAGTTAAACAAAAGCAAGCGATGCTGAACAGAACACAAAGCGAACAGCACAATACTGAGCTGTAGAGGGAGTTTAGTCTGACAAACAGAGATTATAATAGGTTGTGAAAGTCCTAAGCACCCTGTAACTCCGGCTTGCACAACACAAGGCCCAGGGGCCGGATCCAACCTATGCGGTCTTGTTTGCTAGCCCCAAGGATTGCCCAAAGTTTTGTGGTGCATGAGGTGAGGTGCAAAATTGCCCTGATTTGGGGGGGGGGGTCAGCCCTCTTTCAAAATTAACCTTTGCAAGCTTTGAAAATGCATATGGGGCAGGGAGGATGAAAAGTTATTTGCAGATTTTCTTCTCTCCTCCATGCTGTGGTAACTAATAACTGCTTTCATTTATATTTAATAATTATTGTTCATGTAATCATTGATGCACAACTGAGAGACATTAAAGGCCAAGTTGAAGACAGATCATCCTGGAGAGAATCTATCTATGTGGTTGCTAAGAGTCAACACCAACTTGATAGCACTTAATCAATCAATCAATCAATGTGCTGAACATGTACCTTGACCCCCACACACCAAGTTATGGTTGGTTCCGGTCCACTGGGGTTGTGCACCCCTGCTGTAACTGAAGCACAAAGCCAACAAATCTATGCAGTTAATATGTGTGAGTAACACATTACAGGTAAAATAATTAGCGTAACATTTAGGAAGAGAATTAGGACTGATGTTTGACAGGTCAATTAAAAAACCTCAGTCAAATAGATAAGATCTTGTCAAATAATCAAAGCACTAATTTGTAGGACAGCGACCATGAATGCAAAGACTCACACTACTGATAAGTACAGTACTACTGTCCCTTGCTTGTACAGTACTGTATAAGATCAACTGCCCTATGAGAATCAGGAGAGGAAAGGTGGCAGCCAGAGACACCAACAACTGCCTACTGATGGTTCTGCTGGACTTTCCTCCCCGCCTCAGTGGCCATGCAAAACTGATTGTCCTGTGAGAGAGAAGCAAAAGAGGGAAGCAAAAATACTACCACATCCCTGCCCCTTCTACTGCTCTCCTTCCCCATATTCAGAGGAACCAAATGTATAAGATCGCTCCATGTATGAGATTGGTTTATTTAAAGTGTTAAGGCTTTTAATGGCATGATTGCATTTGATGAATGTTGTTAGCTGCTTTGGGGACACCAATTGAAAAGCAGGATACAAATCAAAGCACACTCAAAGTATATATACATAGTCCACCATGCCTGATCACATGGAAGATGATCTCTTCCCAGGTACAGACAATCTTTTCAAACAAGGACATTTTTATTTACTGAGTTGCTATACAGGAATAATCACCCAGTGTAGTGTGGGGGTTCTAGGAGTGACTGGGTATAACCCCAGGAGGACAGCTTGTGTCATGTGTCTCCCCAAACACCCAACATTCTTCAGCCCCCCAGTCTTGCAGAACCCCCCAGACTTAAATAGCAAGGATGCAGAATAAAATACATGTCTATGAAGGTAACCAGCAGCCACTTTATATCTAACTTTGTTCAGCATTTGGGATGTTTAGGTTGTAAAAGCAAGCACAAATTCAGCCACATATAGAACAATTCCTGCAAATGGCATACCATATAAAATAGGATGTGCAAGAACGGAATTTGAGTTTTGTTTTGAGCGTGAAACAAAAATGAAAACAGCCGAAATGTTTCGTCGAAATAGCAGTCAACCAGGTTGTTTTGACAAAATAAAAATAGAAACGTCTGGAGTGTTTCGGCCATAGGGAACAATGGGGAAACTCGAAACACCCCATTGTTCCCCATGTGTAGCTCCTAGGGATACCTAAGTGGGCTGGGTGGTAGGGCATGATGGGTGCTACCTATCACCCAACCCACAAAAGAGATGGGCAAGCAGGCAATTTTTAAACAAATTTGTAACCTTTCCCCAAAAATCCTATAAGATCAGAAGCCAGTGCCAGAAAACCAATCAGCAAGGGATCTCCAAAACGGTGCTGGAAATGTCAAAACATTTTGAACTGAAATTGGGTTGTTTTGTTCCGAGCTCAAAATAGACCCTTTATTTAAAGGGTGAATTGTTTCAAGCTTGAAACGTTTTGCACATCCCTAACAAAAAAACCTTGTGAGCTTGTCGGCAAGATAATTCAGACTCTCAATTCTTAGAATTCATATCCTAGAGCTCCCAATAGAACAAGTATCCAAGAAGAAGAATCCAATTTGTACATCCAAATAAATATAAAAGAGCCAGTACCAAAATCCTTCACAGACTGCAGCCAAACTCAGTAGGATGCTCTCCATAAAAAGTTAATTCTGATGCGATAAGTAAATGCTGGGTTGTGGCTTGCCTCAACAATTCTATAGGCAAGAGTATTAGACTGTGTGCAATGTGTAAAAAAGAGGTAAGATACAAGTCTAACGATCACCACCACACTTGTTTTGAGCTTTTTTCTGTGAGTGTGGTGGAGTTGTTTTGAAGAAAAATAGATTAGGAGTCAAAAGACTGCAAAACAGCAATATTTTAAATTTAGGGTATACATTTGCATTTGGAATGCATGGAAACTGCACAGGATCTTGTTGGTTCAGTTTCCATACATTCCAAAATGAACATGGCATGCAACCAACAGGATTCATTTTTTTGAGCACCATTTGTTATCCATTTGTCTTGGGTGGGGGGACTATATTGTTTCCTGCGTCGTGGGGCACTGTGGGTAATCAAGATGATGGTCACGTGAGGCAACTATTACCATTGAAACAGGATGTGGCAAAAACCAAGTGAAAAATAGTATCTATCATCACCATCACCATCATATGTGTTTGTGTGCAAGCGCATGTACACACATAACACCCCCACACCCCCACACACCCCCAAACGGGGGAGGGGATTTCTGAAATTAATCATGACCTGCCAAATGAGTCCTGAAACAAACAGTGCAGCATTTAAATGGTCCTGAAATGAATCTGGTCATGTCACAAAAACAAATGGGGTTCAAAAACAATATTTTACATGCACAGACAGCCCTACTTTAAAAGCCCTTCTCTATATAAAGATAACCAAATTGAAATATAAAATATACCACTTTTTTCATTTTAGTGCTGCCTACCAGCTGCCATTTTAATCAGTTCTAATGCTTTCCAAATATGTTCTGACAGGTCTTTTGTTGAAGACAGTTTCACAACTGTGATGCAGATGTTCACTACATCTCATAATGTTCACGCACCCTCATAAGAGTGGCATGCTCTTATAAGTCCTTGTTAAGGCACCATGTTCATAGCACAATCAAAGCAACAACTTCTGTTTATCTTGGACACCATGTTCAGATATAGGGTTTCATTTGGGTTTTGACCTCAGGTTCAAAGTGGCCTTAACGCTGGTCAGATGTAAAGCTGAACAGAAGGAAAGAGATGTCGGGTGGGATGTCTCTGTAAGAGGGGAGGTGCGGGTAGTCAGAGTTTGCTTTGCTTTGTAGTCTTTCACTACCAAAATGTTAGCGGACATTTTCAGCTGCAAGTCAGGATTTAAATTAGTATCCAGATTTAAAGTTTGAATAAAGACAGAATCAGATCCCTGCTAACCAAAGAAAGAGGCACCTTTTAGAGGGGTGAAAAATGTCTCTATCCAACACAGCATCCCTCCATTTGCTGTTGCTCTACCTTGTATTTCTGTTTAGATCATGAAATCTTTTGGGACAGGGAGATCATTTATGACAGGAAATCATTTTAAAAAATATGATTTTTTAAAAGATGTAAAGTGCTTTGAGCACTTGTGTTGAAAAGCAATATATAAATATTCACAATACCATATTTATCTGAATAGAAGATGTTTCTGAATTTAAGTTGACCTCCTTAAAAATGCAGGTTAAAGACAGGTTACCTGAAAGAAAGAGGACTCTAAATTTAAGATGAGCCCCAATTCTTCCTTTCAATCAGATTCTTTCAATCTCGTTGTTCTGTACAGGACAATGACTATAAAGATTTATCGTATCGTATCGTATTTCTAACATTAACGTTAAAGAACTTGGAAAAAGGCTAGACTTGGATATGGTGGCAATTGTTGTAGTAGCAGCAGCAGCAGCAGCAGCATTGATCTAAAGTTCAGATGATGCTGTTTTGCAGAAAATATGCTACAAGCTAATGTGTGGGGATTGTTTCTCTGGTAAGATGGAAAGAGGAAAAAGCTTGAAATTTGAATTGTGCACTGCTAGCTATCAAAATCTAGGGGAGATAAGCTGGTATGCAGACATACATAAATATGACCTGTGCAATCAAACACACACACACACACACACACACACACACACACACACACACACACTTACTTACTTACTTACTTAGAGGGACAATTATGGAAATCAGACCTACACATGTTGGGCTCTATACCTGAAGGTCCCTATCTGACTATTACATTCAATGTGTCAGTGTCAAGCCATGTCATGACTTCAGCCCATAGTAGTACCACACAGTCTAACCTTGAGGAGGGGGAGCAGTCAGGCTAGAAGAGCCAGGCCCAGGCCCAATCTCAAACCCTAATACCAGGCTGAAGTCTGAACCTGCTAGTTGGGAGACCCCAGAACTGGTGCTACTGAGCTGGTTTTGACCACCGCCCGCCTCCCCCCCCCCACCTGCCAACACAAAGACAATTAACTGGTCTCTTCCAAGTCAAGTACTTTGATATCCCCCAAGCCTGCACACCTGTGTTGGCAACAGGCCAGGAGGGATTTGATGGAGTTCAGAAGAAATGCTAGATTCCAGGCCGTAAGACTGCCCTTTTAAATCTCTCTGCTTTCCAGGCAGGGATTTAGAGCCTATGGGAGCTGTGCATGGGTAGTGTGTGTGAGAGAGTGAGGGCAAAATGGTATTTAAGACCTCATTCCACCTCTGGACCTTGTTGGAGTAAGCTGCTCACTGGGAGCTATCCAGGATTCTGTAACCCCAACTGTCTTGCTTTGCAGGTTCCTAATTGTGGGAAATGTGATGTCCAGACTATCCACCTGGGTATTTAATAGTAGTAAAGTTTTTTACTCCTGAAATTCAGGGAAGTTGTAGGTCAGCATCAGAGGATTGGAACAAAGCAACAAGCTCCTGACACTCAAGTCAAACAACATTAAAAGGCCTTAATAAAAATCCAACATCTTTTGGCCTTTTCACACCGTCGATCTACGGAGGGATAGGTTTGCTTTCAGCTCAGTAAGGTGCCACTACTTAGAACCACTTTGGGGCGGGGGACTATGGCCACGTTGAAGAGTTTGTGGGACACACTGCTGGCTCCACTAGAGTTTTCCCATTCAAAAGGTATGGGAAAACTACCACCATATTCGAGCTCTGAAGGCACTTTAGAGGTAAAAAAGCAAGGCTGCTTTTTACCTTCAACTCAACCGCAGGGGGAGGGAAGAATTGGGTTCAAAAATAGCATGCCCCTTGTGCTCTTATCTGAGCCCAATTACCTCCTCCAATAGTTACTTCAGAGATACAGGGAAGGCTTAGGTAAGCCCCCAACCTTTATTATTGTTGGGGGAAGGGACTGAACTCAGAGAAAGCTTCCTTTGAGCTCAATCCATCGCTGCCCCCTAACAATCCATTCCTTGCAGATAAATGGAAGAAAGGGGAGTCAAAGGAGATCTTAGCTTTTTCATCCCCCCCCCCGCCCCATCATTTACTCCTATTCTGTTCTAGTTCTGTCCTAGCACTTTGGAAATCAAACCGTGACTAAAACGGATGTCTAGAGGCATCCTTCACAGACAGATGACTGGTGGATCAGATGTCTAACACAATTTCTATGAAATTCTTTTACATGATTCTTCTTTTACATAATCCCCACAGCACGTTAAGGTCATCTGAGGAGGTCCGTCTCCAGTTACCACCAGTTCGTTTGGTGGTGACTCAGCGGTAGGCCTTCTCTGTGGCTGCTCCTGGGCTGTGGAATGCACTCCCAGCAGAAATTCGTAATTGTAATTCCTTACTGACCTTCAAGAGAGCCCTAAAAACCCATCTGTTTTGCCTGGCCTTTTAGGGTTTTTAATTAGTTTTAATTGTTTTAATGCTAACCTAGTTTTCAGGGTTTTAATTGTTATGATAGTTTAATTGTTTTTAAGATTTTTTTAAATTGGTGTTAATATTTATATCTCTGCTTTAATTGTTATTGGTTTTAATGGTTTCTGTTTTTAATTGTAAACCTCCCTGAGCCATTTCGGAAGGGCAGTAGAAAAATCGAATAAATAAATAAATAATAAATAAATCCTCAACCCCAGGTACACATAAATAAAGTATATCAATGGAAAAATCTTGGACATTTTCTTTGCATATATTACAAACAGGAAAATAATTTTAACAACAAAAACCATTCCACAAACCCATCACATAACTTACCGGTACTGCTAAGGGAACTGCTGCTTTCAGAATCTGATGGCATTATGGACAATACACTGTAAGTTGACCCTGAAATGAGGGAGAGAAAAATTCATTGCTTAATTGATATCATCATCATCATCATCTACTATTATGGTCCACGACCAGCCAGCAATTACAATAATCAAAAGTTACAGACAAAGTAACTTTAAATGCTCTGATATTAAATAATGAATAATACTGAATAATACTAAACTTCCAACCCATCACCAGAGCAACACATGTACCTTATATAACATAAGGGTTAGCCATTTGTTTCCTGATGGTGCAATCCGCAAGCAGTGGTGCAAAATCTGGCCACGCAGTAGGCAATCTTGGCATCAGAGTCAGAAAGGAGAAATTTACATAAAAGTCATCCTGCCTGGATTATGCAACAGAACTGGGCCAATAAGGCAAGAGTGTATATATCACAACACAATAATACATGACCCACTGACTCAATCATGCCTGAGTGGCAGGGGCAGAGCCATTGGAAATATGGTGTACAGCAAAATCTACCCTCCAAAGCAGCCGAAGGTAACACATTTGACTTATACTGAGTGCTTTTTTTTTTTGAGGCTGGGAACCAGGGATAGATTGGGGATTCTGTTGGTGTACCGTCCACCCCGCTGCCCAACTGACTCCCTAACTGAGCTGATGGAGCTGGTTGCGGAGTTGGTGTTGGAGTCTCCTAGACTTTTGGTGCTGGGGGACTTCAATATCCGCTTTGGGGCTGGCTTGTCTGGTGTGGCTCAGGAGTTCATAGTGGCCATGATAGTTAATTTCTAATTTTTCCTCCAAACAATAGGCAGCGGATGACTTAAGGGCTCTTCGCAGACCTGTTTCAGAAAAGGATAATATTACTGTGTTGTTCACATAAAGAAGTACAGGAATTGGAAAAGAGGCCAATTAGGGGGATGGAAATTAGAATGTTGTAAGACCTGCACCAAGGAATATAGATAATAGTTAAATAACAGGGGTGCCAAAATAGAGCCCTGTTTTACACCCCTCTGGACTGGAATTGGGTCTGATAAATAGCCCTGCTGATTGCACCTCACCCTCAAGTAGTTGTTTTGATGAAGCATACGAATAAGAGCAAGCAGTCTACGATCAATAGAGGAAGTCTCAAACTTCGTCCAGAGTCTATCCCTGGAAATAGAATTGAAGGCTGATTTGAAATCAATGAATGCAACAAACAGAGTTCCATGTGGCCTAGAGCTATACTTCTCCACCAGATGTTGTAAGGGTAGACATTGATCTATTATAGATCGGCCAGTCCTTGTTCCTCAGTCAGAATGTTCTCACTGTCTAACCAGGACCAGAATTTCCAACATAAATGTCTGGAATAAAGCTTCCCCACTATACTAAGTAAACTAATCGGCCAATAATTTGCAGGCTCAGATATCACTCCTCTTTTATAGAGCGGGACTATTATCACCAGATCCCAGTCATTGGGAATCTGTACAGCATGATCAATAGCAGTAAAAAGGGCTGCCAGAATTGAGGCCCACCAGTCAACATTGTTTTGAATCATTTCAACAGATACGTAGTCAGTCTGGTGCCTTTCCCTGTCATATAGGCCCCCACTATATGTAATTCACTTTCAAGGACATCTTGCAAGTGAATTGACAGCCGCTGATAGGACAGAAAAGCTATTTCTGGTGATTCTGCTGTTACAATTCTATTACGATTGAGGTGAGCATTCTCTGAAGCATAGAAATCTGATACTGCTTTCTCCAGTCTAACAGACCACATTATTATTTGGTAGCCTGAGTCTACCTCTGGGGACACCAGAAATTTGTCCATTATATGAATGCCTTGTCTTTTTAAGTATAATTCCAGGAATAAGGGCAAATGGGCTAAGATAGAGGCCACATTATTAAGTAAATCACATGAGACCATAACATAATCTATGCAGCTAGCCTCAAGCCCAGACCAACAGGGAGAAATTCAGCAGGGAGATCACTCCATATCGCTCCATTCAGTATGCGAAGACACACAAGTTGCATCAGATGGTGGCCCCACCAGTTAACTTTAGTGTCCTTAGAGGCTCGTGTTAATAAAGGACTTCCTCTGTCATACATAGGAGGGACAGCATTAAAATGTGCATATAGCATCCCATTATTAAGACCAATTCTAGCACTGAAGTTACCGGTCACTACTACCAAGGCATTGGGGAAAGTCTGCAGCAGTTAGTCATAGATCTGCAATTTAGAAACACAAGCAATTTTATGAGTTTCTTCCTCACATCCCCCCAAACCTCTCTTACAAGCAGGGTGGATTTGATTTAAATCAAACTGATTTAAATCATGATTTAAATCACTAGCAGGGTGGATAAAAATCAAAAAAATCCGATTTAAATCAAAAAAATCCGATTTAAATCAAAAAAATCCAATTTTTTTTATTTAAATTGGATTTTTTTGATTTTTATCCACCCTGCTAGTGATTTAAATCATGATTTAAATCAGTTTGATTTAAATCAAATCCACCCTGCTTACAAGCTTGTAAAACAGCTACTCACCCAAAGCAAGTTCTGTGTTTCAACCCTGCTAGACACCTAAACCACATAATTGTGCCAAAATACCGCAGAGCTTTGACACAGGCATGATGCAATGCCTTGCAAACAGCAGTCCTGGAAGGGAGATATCAAAAAATCCCCCATAAAGAATGTACTTGTCTCTGCAAATCGGGAGATATTGAAACAACATCTCATGTGCTCCTTTTTTTGTCAATTTTACTGAGATATACAGCATAAACATATAACACCTTTTATTAGCTGCCATACAGGCGGTACAGATTCTTTTTATCTTGATTATCTTTTAACCGACTTAGACTTGAGATCTTATAATGTGGCTAAGTTCTGTTTAATGGCCAGTAAAATTCACCAGGAGTTTTAATAGCCAGTAAAATTCGCCAGGAGAATCATTGTTAACTGATCTTTGTGCTTAACTACTGTATCATAACCCTGTCGGTTATGTAGGTTTATTTTGTTGGGTTTCTGTTTGTAAACTGTGCTGGTCTTTGACTGTAAAAAAGGTGGTTGTTGCTACTCACCCAGTCAGTACGGTAAGAAACAATCTTCTACAAAGGCAAGGCAGGGAAGCTCTAAAAAAGGAGCACCCCCCCACAAATTACTTAAATCAGCACATGTGAGCAGCAGTATTCCCTGTAAGGGGGGATTCCAGATGATGTTGACTACAGCTCCCAGAATCCCTAGCTGCAGTAGGCTTTGGCTGAGAATGCTGGGAGTTGCAGTCAACAACATCTTGGATTTTCTGTAAGAGGGAACACTGGTGGGCAGGTAATTTCTGTGGACTTAACAGCATGACTGCCCTTTACAGTAGCTTAAGATTCTCTTGAGTTTCCGTATAATTGAGACAAGATTAGAGGCCAGTTCATCTATCCATAACTCCCCCCATCCACCTAGCAGCATGTGGGCCATACGCAGCAGGATACAGCAGAAAGCCTTTGGATCCCACATCCTCCCTTGGCACATGTAGAATGGCTGGTGTGCTTAACCTCCTGAGCGTTTACATCCATTTGCACGTATGTTTAAAAATGCATTAAAAAGTGGTTCAGTAAGTGGTTTGGATACTTTGAACCAGTTTAGACAATATCGTCAAACCCCTAATTGATTTAAACTAAGAAAATAACTTAATGTTCCTGTTTTTATGCCCCCTCTCTCTATACTCAGGATGAACATCAGCAGGTGGTATGCTGAGGCAAATGCTAGGGCCCACCACTGCCGATGCCTGCACACCACTGGGTCCCTATATCCTTCCCAACTATGTTATGTCAGGGCCCAGGGCATTGTGGGGAAAGCGCCATTTTAATTTCCCCACAATGCTCTGACATAGTGGTGCTCCGTCAACACTATATAGGGTCTGGGATGCTGGAAACCGCTTATAAGGTATGACATTGCTCAGAAGTGTGCACCTCCACCCTGTGCAAACCCCAGTTCTCATGAAGCCACTGTGGCTGTTTTTATTTCCCTTCATCAGATTGCACTTCCTGACTGCTGATTGTTCTGCTGCCTGGCTGTATGCTCCTTACTCCTCCCCGCCCCCAGGTTGCAGGTGTTTTTACTGTCCAAGGGCAGAGAGAGGGGACCATCCTTTCCCATGGTTTGACCTGATGTTTAAATTGAGCTACAGGCTGCAGAATGGATGCCAACCATCAAAATGTGTATTCTCTCTCATCAACACTGCCAAATTACAGACACAGCCACCAGGCAACTAAGCACTGGAATACATTTTAGTACAAACAGCTGGTGTCACAAAATGGGGAGAAAAAAATACCTATGTGGGAGATCAACTGGCAGCAGGGTGATGAGGGTTTGGAAACCCAGGGAAGAGATTAACACATGAATCCAAAAGTAATTAAGTGAAAGGGCTTCTTTCCTTCTGTCTTGTTAACCTCAAACTGTTGTACAGAGAAAAACGTCAAACAGCATTGGTCACTGTAATTATCCAGAACAAAAACAGAGGCAACTGCTTTGTCCAATGCAAGACTACTTAAATGGGAAAGTATGACGGATTCTTTAGCAGAAAGGCCAAATGAGGCAATGGCTGCAGCCAACTACAAGCATGCCAACCAACGGCATAGTGGGCAAGAATTACGTAGTGTTACACAGAAAGCCTCAGGATTTCATAGTTATCTGTGACAGTTACTAAGCGCCCTTGCTGACTAAGCTAACCCAGGAAGGCAAAGAAAAAATAACCTCCGTGAGATGAGAAAGCAAAGGTAGTTTCATTTCCGAGTCCCTTCCACTCGAGCCCTGCCTTGGCGAGCGCTACCAACAGAGGACTCCAATTCACCTAGGGCCTTGATTTCCTGCCAGCTCTAGTGAGACTGAACCAGGCTCTGAGGCAAGTAGCCAATCGCAGGCTTGCTTCAGCAAACAGTGACAGCTGAATTCAAATCTACAAGCACTATCACAAAGCTATGGCACTATGTTAAATTGTGAACTAGATGACAAACAACACCCCTTGGTTTCACTTTCTTGGGTTTGAATTTAGAGTGTTGTCGACATAGTAATGTAGTCATGGACCTGAAGAATACATCCAATTGGGTAAAATACATCCAAAACAATGGCTAGTTTCTTATTCATTACCATTTTTCCATCTCCCAGACTCTAAGCACTTCTCACATCAATGGTAGTCAGCCTCTTAGGTACAGAGGAAGAAAGTCTCATACTGCAATTTTGAAACAAATTAATGAGAATTTGTTCAACAATAACACTATTAATGCTTTGCAGCCTCTGCATAAAAATAGTTTTTATTCTCTTAAACAGTTTCTTTAAACAAGATGTTAAAACTCAATCATTCCTGCAATGTTTAGGCAGGTGCTTAATCTGCTGCATGCAAGATACCAAATTCAAATGTAAGCAATTGGATGCAATAAGTCACTATGTGTTATATAGATGTGTCTGTGTGCCTAGCACTTTTGAGGTTAAGCTCCAAAAAGATTCAGTTATTTTTACACACACTCTTTTCACTGTGGCTTCTGAGGAACAGCTTTGGTAAGCAATTCTTCCTAGATGCCTGCTGGGAATTTCTGCTGTTAATTAAGCTCTCATTTTCCTTCTCCCTTATCTTTCAAGACCATTCGATTTCTCACCAGTAAACACCTTCCTTCCGCTAAATCTTCCAAAGGCCTTACAGGAGATTTGGGGGTGGGGGTAGAATTACCCTTTTTTAAAATCCACCTCTTGGTGCACTGAACTGAACTGACATTGGCAAGACTCCCACTTGTTTGGAAGCAAAGAAAGTTTGATTAAAACAGGAAATGATCCTGTTTATAAGGCCCCCATTGCCTTTCACATCACCAGAAAAATTGCCCAAGGAACTAAAAATTCACATGGATATGCCATGTTGTCTCTTCTCTCTTAAAAGCATGTGCTGCCAGATTTGTCAGAAGGAGTAAAATTCTCAGCAAGTCTCAGTTTCTCTCTCTAAGTGCTGAAAGTGTGCATTACTGATGCTTATTTACAACCAAAAAATGCAGCTTCACATGTGCTAATTTTACATTGGTGTTTCACTGTTACTTTCCTGTAGGAATACTTCTTAACATGTTGTTTCATGTTTCCAAGTTTTCCAAGTAGCAGGAAATTTCAAACCTGAATTTTATGGGATGAGTTTCCTTTTAAGAGAGAATTGAAGACCTCTGGCATTTTTACACATCCACTTGCAAATGCACAAGTACACAGACTATGCTAGTCCTACTCAAATGTAATATCTGACAACAATTCCTTGACTACAGAAAGTCCAATAACAAGTTGGTTGGAATCTACCAAGATATCATGGAAACAAGTCCAGAGTCACATGAATATACTAACAGATATCCCATCTCACAAGCAGGCTAGAATAAAAGAACTGTACAAGAGCCAAATTACACACGACATCATCATCACTGTAAGCACACCGGGACTATTTTCTTTTGTAAATATCACCTGCACAGGAGCCTGAAACAATTTGCACTCTGTGCTCTCAGTCTAGATCAAGTCCCTCATGGGTTCTGTTTTACAAGCGGGGCGGAATCTTCCACTAGCATCAACAGCTTTTTTCTTTGTTTTAAAAAACCACCGGGGTGTGTGTGTGATGCAATCCAGATCAAGATCACAAAGGGGTCGAGTGTTACAGCCTCCTACCTCTCTGCCATGATTCTGATCTGGAACAGACCCCCGTGCACATACTATTTACAAAGAAAAGGACACTGGCATACATGTACAATGATGCAATTGCATGTCTCATGAAACTTGTCCTGACTCATTTTAAAATTATTTTGGCTTGGGCTAATCAGACATTTGCTACTCTGTCCTTTGAATTAGGCTCAAAATAAAAGAATGATTTTAAGTTGCGGGGGAAGTATTTTAATGAGCAAAATTTCACCCCCAAATGTGATTTTCAGTATGGTATTTATTTATTATTCTTGTACCTCAGTCGCTGTTGAGGTGTGAGTAAATTCCCCTCATGATTGCCACCAAAAGCCTTGTCCAGAAACTCTAGTTCCATAGACTTTACTGAACACTGCTTCCACCATTAATAGGGGTAAGAAGTTGTTCAATTGTATTATCTTCCCATCCAATGGAAGCCAAACTCTGAAGCTTTTTGTTGGATGATAATGTTCGTATAGCAGTCACTGTCCGTATAATAACTGATTCTGGTTTTGGGAAAGGAAGCTGTCCCCACAACTTTGAAAGCATAAAAGTGTGTCTGTTTCACTGGTATCTGACACCCACCTATCACACTCTGGAATCTAGTACTACAGTAAGAATCCCCATATTGATTATGGAGTAAATGGGCACAGTGGGTGAACTGGGTTAAAAGACTGATTTAGAAAACTAATTGGTTTATGTAAACTGCTTTGAGCTTAGGAAAAGAGGAACACAAATGTGCTTAATAATCATTATTGCATTATTTATACTGGGAACATATGACGGCTTTCCTAGACTACCCTAGAAGGGCTGAGAAACCTCCCCGCCCCCCCCCCCGCCCTCCAAGACTCACTCATAGTTTTTAAGGGGACATTTTGCTTTTGGGCAACTCTGCCCAGTCTAATGACAGTGGTTCTCAAACACGTCTTCATTTGAGACAGCAAGATGACACGACAAAATAGTATACCACTCTTAAGTTGCTTGGAGAACAGAGAAGAATCTGAAATCCTAGAAGTCAAAGGATGGCATTTTGTCCTCCACTCCAAAACATGCTGCCCTCCAGGTGGGCTGAGTGAAATGGGTAAGAGGCAAGTGAGTCACCTCCATCCATCTGAGATGAGGGATCCAATGGATGAGGCACCTCCATCCATTTTCCCTGCTCATTCTTGCTCCTGTTGCAGCCATCCTCCACTGTGGCTGTTGCCTGGCTTCCTGCATTTTTGCTTCTCTCCCTCCCCACCTCCTTCATGATATTAAAAGTTGCTGGTGGCTTCATGAGGCCAGAGTGATGGCAGCTGAAAAATCATTGTTTGGAACAACACAAGACGTCCTCATTGTAAGGCACAGTCATTTTGTTTCTTCTTATGACATATTTAAAAGACTGAAACATTTCAAGCTTATGATTGGTCATTGCCATAGAAAGCAACCCATTCCAAAAGTCCTCAGTACAGACAGCTCAGCATTGCAATGTGGATGAACTTAAGCTGCAGTGGCACTAGCTGGGGACTTAATGACAAAAGATCATAGGCAGGATTGTGCGTATCTTGAGATTCCAAAAAACCTGCAGAATCTAAGTGGAGTATAGAACTGAGCCTTCCTCCAAAATGTCAGCTTCCTCTCTCTTTTCAAAACCAGATCTGTAGCCCTTACAGCTGTGAGGAGAGTCCAGGGAAATGCATGGCAAGATAATCTACAGGGAAGCAGAGCAGAAGTTCCATGGACAGTGCTCCAGTGCTGTTTTAGACAAAAAGCTCTTTGCACTTTTCCATGAGTAGGGAAGGCAGAACTGTATAAAATAATACATGCCTATTCACTTGATTTACATAATGTATACATACCACAATGGAACTTTCCTTGGTACAGAATTCACTTTGTTTCTCCCCCTTCCCTTCCTCAAAACAGCATGCAGAACCTTGATCTGCAAGTCAGTTTCAAGTTTTGCTTTATGCTTAAGTCAGCATACACTGTAGGCCAAAAAAATCCAGAGGATTTATGGTGCCTGGGGCAAATGTGATGTTGGAGCCTCTCTAAAAGAATCCATGCATGTGTGTACGAAGTTGGGGGGGGGCAATATATGAGAATTCTCACATGGATGGTCCACATGTGAGAATTCTCACATGTAGCTCCTCCTTGCCCAGTTTATCATGGTAGGATCAGAGTCTACCATTCTCTCTCTCTCTCTCTTTTAAATGGAAACTTTAACAGGATACCAAGAATTCTGTTGAACAATGTAGCAGGGCTGGAGCAGAGATGAGTGGTATGCATAGGAGCTGAGGAGGGAAGGTCTGTTTGGTGGGAGCCCAGGACAGATTGTTGCTGCCCCTCTCCATGGCTCCTCCCCCTCCCGACTCCAGGCAGCCCAGAATAAATCCAAAGATGTTCTGAACGGTGATGGGACTTTTTCTATGTCCTCCATGAGAAGATTCAAAAGTTATTGTGTAGTACACACCTATGCTATGCAAGACCCTAGTAGAAATCCTGAGCTCTTTAGTAGCATATGTTCATGCTCTTCCAGAACTAGGCCCCCTATCCTTGATTATAAGCACTTCAAAAGCTGATAGTTAATCATGTCAAGATTCTGACTGGCTGTTTACTTAGAAAAAATGAATGGCAATTTTGTTTTGTCATCTTGACAATAAGGCAAAAGGAGATATGGCCCTTTGACAATGACAAACATCAGGGAGCACATATTATTTTAAAGGTTTATAGACTGCTTTTCAACAAGAAGTTCACAAAGCAGTCTACATAGCAAAAGGAATGAAAACATGGTTCAGTAACCCAATAGGTCTCTTTTGTGGCTGAAAAACAAACACAACACAAAGGAGACACCAGCAACAACAGACTGGTGGACACCATGCTGGGTTGAATAGAGACCGTTGTGATGCCACTGCTAAATAAGAAAAGCCACTGCTTTTCTTAGTGGCTGAGGAATGGGAAGTTCCCCATTCCCCAGTTAGGAAGAGTTGGATATTTAAAAAAATGGGCAAATAAGGAGGATAATCATATGACTTATTTTCATATGAATATGCCCAATGGAGCAAGAACTGGTCTCTATACTATGCATATTGTAAAATTTCCTTTAAAGCTTCCTGATATTCTTAATATCAAAGACACCTTGTTCCACCAGCTCCTATGGATGGAGGACAAACCACCACAATCTTAGGAACATAAAAAACTGCCATATACTGACAGACCAGTGGTCTATCTAGCTCAGTATTGTCTTCACAGACTGGCAGTGGCTTCTCCAAAGTTGCAGGCAGGAATCTCTCTCAGCCTTATCTTGGAGAAGCCAGGGAGGGAACTTGAAACCTTATGCTCTTCCCAGAGTGGCTTCATCCCCTGAGGGGAATATCTTGCAGTGCTCACACATCAAGTCTCCCATTCAGATGCAACCAGGGCAGACCCTGCTTAGCTATGGGGACAAGTCATGCTTGCTTCCACAAGACCAGCTCTCCTCTCCCTGGCTGAATTCTCTGTAAAGATTAAATTAAAGACCCTAGGACGTGGGGGCAGGGGAAGGATTGACTCCAGTGGCCTGGCTCTCACCCTTAAACACTGATCAGATCTTCTGCATACAGCCTATGTGAAAGTCAGAGAGAGACCCCAGGCTAGGGATGTGAAAACATGTTTGACGTTGAACCGATTTGGTTCGACTGTTTGGAGTCAAACCAAACCATCCCATCCAGTCCGACCCCAGGCTGTTCAGTCCGACCCCAGACCAACTGACTGTTCGGGGGGTTCGCGGACTTTAAAAAAAAATTATTATTTTTACTTACCCCCTTTGGAGGAGTTGTTGGAGGAGGTGGGCGGGGGGGGGTCTGCAGAGGTTCCCTCTCCCCCTGCTGGCATCCCTTCATACCTATAGCAGCCGTTTGGCCACCTCTTCAGCCCCTTCGGGCCTTCCCCCTCTGGCGTGGTGGCCATTTGGGAGGCCACTGTGCCTGCTCAATACAGAGGCCAATTGTGCAAGTGTGGCGGCCTCCAAAATGGCCCACACGCTGGAATGGGAAGGCCCGAATGGGCCGAAGAGCCGGCCAAACGGTTAGTATAGGCATGAAGGGAGGCCACAGAGGGTGAGGGAACCTCCGCAGACACATACACACCCCACCTCAAACAACTTCCCCAAAGGGGTTAAGTAAAATAATAATTTTATTTTTTTTAAAAAAGTTCACGAACCCACCCCCCTGGACCAAACCAAACCTGGGTTGAGGGGGTGCCAGATCGAACAGGCCCAGTCTGATTTGGGTCCAGTCCGGACTCGAACCGGACCAGCCGGTTCCATGCACACCTCTACCGCAGGCAGAAGGCCCAATCAACACAGGAAAGTGAGCATTAAGGTCAGCAGGTGTGATCTTATCCCCACCATGTTCATTACTGCTGATATTAGGGATATCTGTATAGCAGACATTATACCAAACCAGGGTTTCAAATCAAAACCGTGGGATGTACAACAGGTATAATATGGTTCAGAGTTTGTCTGCTTTCATTTTCCCATTCTCTTAGCCTTATAAGTTCCTAAACCCCCTCCCATCTTCATGGTGCAGTGGCCCCCAGAGTTGGAGCAACATAGGTTGCAATTCAGACACCATACAAAATCAGATAAGCTGTCTTAATCGTGGTCTGGGCATGAAATCAAGCTATGTGAAAAGAGCTCCCCATGACATAAAAAGGCATCTATTTCCTTTCCTCTTTTTTTTTTTTTTTAAAGAACTGGAGAGTTAATTCTCTTGCATGCTCAATGCAAAATTTGCTCCTAATCTTTATAACATAAAGAATTTTGCGCTCAATTTATCTGAACACTAGATGTTGCTTGCCAGCCATGCACTTGCAGGAGTTATTTTCTTCAAAGCTTAAAAAGGGAGACCACATATTATACAAGCTTTCAAAAGCCATTATGTTTGTTTGGTGGATAATGCTTGATAAGCCAGAGGGGAGAGAGAGAGAAAGAGAGGTTTTTTTGGTTTTTAAAAAAATGTTGCTTTTAAAATGAGCTTTAGGGTTCCAATGATCTTTTTAGCAAATTATGTTATTAATCTAAGTTATAAAACCTGTTACATAAAATAAGCTGGTTATAACCATTCTGCAAGAGAAGAGATTTCTCCTTCCAGATGGCTTCCCTTCACAGTTTCAGACTTCACAGTTTCAAACAGTAAAGTTCACACATGTATGTTCACTTAATGACAACACCCAACACTGACAACACCACGTGCAAGACAGTCCCCTCAGATTAGACACCACATAACAGAGCTTTCATATAATCTAACATCATCTAATTATAATCATTTTCATTAGGAAACAGCTCACACTACAGCTACAATTGATCAAGGGGGGTTAACTCTGCATTAGTGGTTCAGTAGAAAGATGTTTGTCCACCACGTATGAAGCCTGGGTCAATGCTCAGTGTTTAAAAAACAACAACTAAACACACATCTTTTAAAAGAGACTTTTTAACATTTCACTTGTTGCTTATATCTGGTAGGTTCTTTAGTTTTTATAATACTTAGTTTTTAGTTTTTTTAAGAATGTAATTTGAAATTTTAAAAGCTGATTCCATTTGTGGTTTTAGCTTGGATTTTTAACTTTTTAAAAATTAATTTTATTAGTCTGATTTTATGTTGTAACGGTTTTATAAATTTTGTGAGCCGCCCTGAGCAGTAATGTACTGGAGGAACGGGGTATAAATATTTTTAAAATAAAATAAAATAAAAAGTACCTTTGAAAGCTTGTGCAGCACTGTGGCTGAGAACATAAGATCAACCTCACTGGATCAGGCCCAAGGCCTATCTATTCCAGCATACTGTTTCCCCATAGTGGCCTACCAAATGCCTCTGAGAAGCCCAGAGGCAAGAGGTTATGGCATGCCCTCTCTCTTGCTGTTGCTCCCCTGCAACTGGTATTTAGAGCATCTTGTCTCTGAGACTGGTGGCTTATAGCCACCAAATTAGTTGCCATTGATAGACCTGTGCTCCATGAATTTGTCCATGACCCATTTAAAGTCATCCAAGCTAGTGGCCATCACCACATTCCTAAATTTCCCAGCCATTAGTTTCATGGGATGACCTCTGGTTCTAGTGTTGTGAGAGAGGGAGTAAAATTTCTCTCCGTTCACTCTCTCTACCATGCATAATTTTATACACCTCCATCATGTCTTCCTGCAGCCACCTCTTCCAAACTAAAAAGCTCCAAATGCTGTAGCCTTGCCTCATAAGGAAGGTGCTCCAAGCCCCTGATCAGAGCCCACATGGCAATGGCAGCAAACAGGTGGTGGGACTCCGAGCAGAGGCTGGAGCCGATTCCCCTGATCTTGCCCTCCACCTTCGCCTTTCCCCTGATGCATTTCTGGGCTGGTGCTAGGCATTGCAGGGTGAAGATTGGAATGGGCAGCTGCATGGAAGGGGCTGGACGACGGCGGCGGCGCTTCAGCATTGTGGCAGAAGTGAATTCCCCCTCTGCAGAGACAAGCGGTGGGCAACATGATGGCGGGGCAGCGAGGCCCTGGGGGTTGAGATTGGGAAGCAGGTGTGGCTATGCTGGGCTCTGCAAGGGGAACATCATGTTGCAGCAGAAAGATGAACCTTCTTGCCTTGTCTCTTCCTCCACCTCCCATGATTGAAACTGAAACCTTGTTTTGGGAAGAGTCGCTGATACAGGTCCTGGGAAGCTCGGAGCGTGGGGGTGGGGGTGTTTGGATGACATTAAGCAGCAGTGCCATAAAATAAAGATAAAATTGCCACCCCAAAACAAGCAGACTGGGAGGCTCACTCATGTAAGATTGCTGGCTGTCGTTGTGGTCCATGGGTTGCAAAACAGGCATGATTGGTTGTCCTCTGATATCCCTTCGCCTCCCCCCGCCCTGCCTTTCCCTTTGCTCTGAATATTCTCTCTGCTGCCCTATATCTCTTTGCACCGAGCAGTTGGCGGGGGGGTGGGAATGGCTCAGGCTTGGGCTTTGTCTCCCCCCTCTCCTTAATACTTCAACAGGTTTGTGCAAAAAGATACTAGTCTTGGGGAAGGGCGGGTTGGAGAGGCGGATTACCCCCGGCATTCTGGTGCTTTCTGATGACCATGTTTACTAAACAACCCACTCAAGTTTCCAAGCCCCTTCTCATTCCTAACCTGCTTTAATCTATATGTCAAGTATGGGTGTGGAAGTGTGTATCTGTGCTTGTGTGTGTGTGTGCTCTACACACATTAAGCTGGAGGGGAGAATATGAATGAGGACATCATTGCCGCTTGGGCTCTTGCACGGCAAGATTGGGGGAATCGGCTCCAGCCTCTGTTCCAAGTCCCGTCACCTGTTTGCTGAGGACATCATTGCCACGTGGACTTCGGTGCAAAGGTGGAGAGAGGGGAGAGCGGAGCAGCGAAGGTGGAGAGTGGAAATATTACAGGCAACAGGGAAAGGCAGCGGCGGGGTGGGGGAGCAATAGCTGTGGAGGCGGAGCAAGTGGTGGTGGTAGGGCCTCGGTCAAGACAGAGGGCTTTATCCTGGTTTTCCAGTCACTCTCGACCAGACTGGCACAGTGCCTTCTCTTCCCTTCCAACTGTGTGTTCTCTCTCTCTCCTTTCCCCGTCTCCCTTTTGCCTCCTATGCTCCCACAGCACCTTCTCTTCTCTTCCAATTGTGTGTTCCTTCTCTCCCTCACTCTCCTTTCCCCATCTCCCTTTTGCCTCCTTTCTCCATCTCCTTTTACCTTTTCCTTCCTATACTCTGTGATAGCCATTAATTTCTCAACCTGTCTTGCATAGTTTCATATTTTTTGGTGCTGCAAAGGCTGCCAAATACTGTTGTTCGCACTGTGCTTCTGTTACCAAAGAGTTTAGGTTCCCAGACAGCAGAATGATCCTACACCCTTTATTCCCAGTTTGTGTTCATTACCTCCATGCATGCATAGACTCTCACCAGTGATCTCTTTAAATTCCCTTTAACCTGTGTATAAAATTAAATATCCTCTTGGAATTTTAATTATGTATGAATGTGATACCTTTGTTTGTTACTAGGGTTTGTTACAGTGTGTCAAGGTAATGTTGATGCTCTACCATTATACATGTAATAATAATAATAATAATAATAATTATTATTATTATTATTATTATTATACACACACACAAAATAATTACATTCCTATAGAATAGTGTGAACAGCATTCTTCATTTCAGATGTAGTTCTGTGAAAGTATCTAATAGTTTAAATCCAATGTTATTTTAATACTATACTGCAAATGTATGACTGGGAGACTATTTTAAGAAATATTTATTAAGGAAATTGGTTCAGATACGGTTGTATTATTTTGTTCTGCTGCTGTTTACACCTTGTAACTGTAATCTCCTGTCTTCTGTTAATCTGCTACACTATATTACACGTGCCCTTAATGTTCTTCTGCAGCAGAGACATGCGGCCAGGAGAAGGAGAGGAAGGCAGCAAGGGGCCCATTTTGAAATCTTGTCTCCGGGCCCACTCCAACCTTGGTACGCCCCGGTGCAATGAGTTGACACTGTCAATGAGCTGTCCACCACGACCCCAAGATCTCTCTCCTGGTCCGTCACTGAAAGCTCAGACCCCTCCACCGTGAGGACAGATGCAAAGATTTCATTCAGCTTCTTGGCAATCTCCTTTTCCTTCTTAATAATCCCTTCTACACCCTCTTCATCTAGGGTTCCATCCGCCTCTCTGGCAGGTCTTCTGCTTCTGATATTTTGCTATTCCCCTTGACATTTCTAGCTATATGCTCCTCAAACTCTCTTTTTGCATTCCTTATTGTCTCCTTGCATTTCTTTTGCCAGAGTTCATGTTCCCTTCTGTTCTTTTCATTTGGGCAGGACTTCCATTTTCTGAAGGAAGTCTTATTTCCTTTTATAGCATCCCTGACTACTTGTTAGCCACACTGGCATCCTCCTGAACTTGGTGGTACCTTACTTGGTATACATTCCAACTGTGCTAACCATTCCCTTTTAACAGTCCCCTCATTTTTGAGAAGTTTCCTCTTCTGGCAATGTTCCATACTTGTTCTCCTTGCTCCACATTTGTTCTTCAAAATGGGGTGTGGATTTCCCCCGCCCAGTGAGCTACATAATAAAGCTTTGGTCTATAAACCTGCACACTAAGATACCTAAATTCTAAACTGAATTGACGTGGCATTCCTGAGATTATATGTAGCTACTCTTGTCCTCATTGGATTTATTTGTTTAAAAAGACACTCTTACCAATTTGTCCAGGGCGGCTCAGGAGTTCATAGCGGCCATGACGACTATTGGCCTATCCCAAGTGGTCTCAGTGCCGACGCACATTGCTGGTCACACGCTTGATTTGGTCTTTCACTTTGATCAGGGTGGTGCTCCATGGGTGGGGAATCCTGTGATTTGCCCATTGTCATGGACGGACCACCATCTGGTTAAGGTTGGACTCACAATCACTTCCCACCTTCACAGGGGCGAGGGACCTATTAGGATGATCCATCCGAGAAGGTTATTGGATCCAATAGGATTTTGCGAAGCCTTGGAGGGATTTAGTGTTGGCTCTGCTGTGATCCTGTTGATGCCCTGGTGGAGAATTGGAACAGCAAACTCACTGGGGCAGTAGACATGACTGCTTCTAAGCGTCCTCTCCGACCTGCTTCAAAATTGGCCCCTTGGTATACGGAAGAACTACGGGGGCTGAAGCGGTGAGGTAGACGACTGGAGCGCAAGTGGAGAAAGACTCTGCTTGAATCCGACAGATTGCAACATAGAGTTCATTTGAAGACCTATGCTCAGGCGATATGTGTAGCAAAGAAGCGATTCTTTTCTGCCCGTATTGCATCCGCAAGTTCACGTCCGGCGGAGTTGTTCAAGGTTGTGAGAGGGCTAGTGAGTGCCCCTCCTCCCTTGAATCAGAATCTGGAACCATCGATTACCTGCTGTGATATATTTAATGAATTTTTTGTGGGGGAAATCTCTCGTATTCGGGCAGATTCCGTCTCCACAATTACCTCAGTGTCGGATGTGGAGGTGTCCATGGACTCCTCTTGCGTGATTAGGTTGGATCAGTTCCAGTTTGTGACTCCTGAGGATGTTGTCAAGCTGATTGGAATGGTGCAGCCTACCACCTGTTCTCTTGACCCTTGTCCGACATGGCTTATATTATCTGGCAGGGGGGTTGTTGTAGAGGGCCTGGTAGAGATTATAAGTGCGTCTCTGAGGGAAGGTAAGATGCCTCCTTGTCTTAAGGAGGCGATTATGAGACCACTTCTGAAGAAGCCTACCCTGGATCCCTCGGACTTGAACAACTACAGGCCTGTCTCCAACCTTCCATGGCTGGGCAAGGTAACTGAGAGGGTGGTGGCCTCCCAGCTCCAGACAGTCTTGGATGAAACTGATTATCTTGACCCATTTCAAACTGGCTTTTGGGCTGGCTATGGGGTGGAGACTGCCTTGGTCGGTCTGATGGATGATCTCCAATTGGGAATGGACAGAGGAAGTGTGACTCTGTTGGTCCTTTTGGACCTCTCGGTGGCTTTTGATACTATCGACCATAGTATCTTTCTGAAGCATCTGAGGGGGTTGGGAGTTGGAGGCACTGCTCTGCAGTGGTTCCACTCCTACCTCTCGGGCAGGTTCCAGATGGTGTCCCTTGGAGAATGCTGTTCTTCAAAATCTGAACTTTTGTATGGTGTTCCCCAGGGCTCCATATTGTCTCCAATGTTGTTTAATATCTACATGAAACCACTGGGAGAGATCATCAGGAGATCTGGTGCAGAGTGCTACCAGTATGCTGATGACACCCAAATCTATTTCTCAATATCAGCATCATCAGGAGAGGGCATAACCTCCCTAAATGCCTGCCTGGAATCGAATATGGGCTGGATGAGGGATAACAAACTGAGACTGAATCCAGCTAAGACGGAGGTACTCATTGTGCGGGGTCGGAACGCGAGAGATGATTTTGATCTGCCTGTTCTGGATGGGGTCACACTTCCCCAGAAGGAACAGGTACGCAGTCTAGGGGTGCTTCTGTATCTGAGCCTCTCCCTGGTCTCCCAGGTTGAGGCGGTGGCCAGAAGTGCCTTCTATCAGCTTCGGCTGATATGCCAGCTGCGTCCGTTTCTTGAGGTGAATGACCTCAAAACAGTGGTACATCTGCTGGTAACCTCCAGACTGGATTACTGTAATGCGCTCTATGTGGGACTGCCCTTGTACATAGTCCGGAAACTACAGCTGGTGCAGAATGCGGCAGCCAGGCTGGTCTCTTGATCATCTCGGAGAGACCATATAACTCCTGTATTGAAGGAGCTACACTGGCTGCCGATATGTTTCCGGGCAAAATACAAGGTGGTGATTATAACCTATAAAGCCCTAAACAGTTTGGGCCCTGGGTACTTAAGGGAACGCCTTCTTCAGCATGAACCCTACCACCCACTGAGATCTGCTGGAGAGGTTCGTCTGCAACTGCCACCGGATCGTCTGGTGGCCGCTCAGGGACGGGCCTTCTCCGCTGCTTCCCCGAGGCTTTGGAATGCACTTCCTGCTGAAATAAGAGCCTCCCCATCTCTGACAGCTTTTAAAAAGTCTTTAAAAACACATCTCTTCACCCAGGCTTTAAATTAATGTTCTTTTAATTAATGTTGTTTTAATTGGTTTTAATGCTGTTTTAAAATATTATTTTAAAATTTTAAATTGTTGTAATGTGTGTGTTCCCCACCCCCCATTTTTGTCTTAACGAATGTTTTATTTTGTTTTTATTTTGTTGTAAACCGCCCAGAGACGTAAGTTTTGGGTGGTATAAAAATGTTTTAATAAATAAAAAAATAAAATAAAAATACTGGGAGATAGAAGTGGGTACCGGTCCATGAGGCATTACTAATAAAAATCACCACCCCAAAAAACAATTTGGGGCAGCCAGGGGCCACTGCCAGGAGCTCTCCAAAGACCATTTCCAGGCAGCTCTCACTGCTGGATAATGTTCATTTCAAGGAAGCCAAATGAATGTTATCTAGCAGAGAGGGCTGCCTGTCTAAAAATGAGCTCCAGAGAGCTCGCCTGGGCTCTGTGGATCCTGGGCCATGTCCCCTCTGTGAATGACATCACTGGGGATAGGGGTGGGGGCGACCCCTTTACTAACTGCTAGTCCAGAAAACTGTGCACGAAGAATGTACTGGTCCATGACTCCAAAATCGTTGAGAAACACTGGTCTAGAGACTATGGTCAGTGGTTCACATTCTCCACAGCCTTATGAGGGTGGAGCTCATGCTCCACCCTCATAAGACTCCAGAGAATGTGGGCCAGAGATGTTGTTGAGTTGTAAACTTACAGGCAGCCTCTGTTCTGAAACTTTATTTATTAGAAATTATCGAGTACTCATTAAACACCATAGAAAAAAATAAATAACGATGAAAGATTTTGCAGTTCAATCATTATGCTGTAGAGAGCACTCTGAATACAATGGGTGAGATTAAGCCTTGTTTTGTAGTTACTCAGTTCCAGGTAAGATGATTGGCTGTGAATTTATTCATCGGCAATGGTGTGCAGGGGTGTAACGAGGGCGGGGCAGGCAGGGCATGTGCCCTGGACACCATTGCAGGGGGCACAAAGTGCCTGCCATGCCCCGCCCCCACCCCATCTGCGGTCAGAGAGAAGTCCCGCCGCCCCGCTCTCAGCGAGCACTTGCCGTTCATTTCAGGCAGGGCTTGCTGCCTGAAAGCATCTATTCCTCCTTTCTCTCCCAGAGGGTTCTCTCCCTCTCCCTCTGGGAGAGAAAGGAAGAATAGATGCTTTCAGGCAGCAAGCCCTGCCTGAAATGATGCCAAAGAGCTTGCTCAGGTTCTTCAGAGCTTGAGGCCATACCCCCTTTGACATCACAGGCAAAGGGGGCATGGCCTCGAGTTCCGAAGAGCCTGAGCAAGCTCTTCGGAGTCATTTCAGGCAGTGCCTCGCCTCAATGCTTCATTTTATTACTTTTTCTAGGTACTACATTTATTCACCCATCTTTCAGGTTTTCCTCCTTTTTCAGCCAAAAAAACACACACACCAAAACCCAACCATGTTGCCCTGGCAATTGGGGATGCATGTGTCTTGGTGACATGGTGGTCGCTGATCAGTTGGGCTCTTGCCATGCAGCCTTTTTATTGCAAACTTGCAGATTTTTTCAGTGTGCAGTACCAGAGAAGAAGAAAGGTAGACTTGTACTGAAAGCAGTGAGGGGTTCTCAAAATCAGTCCCTACTTCACTGCAAATGGTACTACCAGGTAAAAAGGTAAAGTGTGCCATCGAGTCGATGTCAACTCCTGGTAACCCACAGAGCCTTGTGCTTGCTTTGGTAGAATACAGGAAGGGTTTACCATTGCCATCTCCCACACAGTATAAGATAATGCCTTTCAGTATCTCCCTATATCACTGATGCCCGATATAGGCGTTTCCCATAGTCTCGGAAACATACCAGAAAGGATTCGAACCGGCAGTCTCTGGCTTGCTAATCAAGTCATTTCTCTGCTGCGCCACTAGGTAAGTGTGCCTAAAACTGCATTATCCAAATCTGCTTTTCCTCTTCTAGGAAGACTTGGTCAGAAGAGTACATGATGTAACTTTTTTCCTTTGAAAACGGCTAAACTGTGTTTGAGGAACCTGAGGCTTCTTTAGAAACTTTCTGAGGTTCCTGTAAGTAATGCAATTGGGTAGATTTATTTTATCTGTATTTATTTATTGAATTTATATACGGGCGGGCGGGCAGCGGCGGCGGGCCCAGGCGGGCGGCCGACATGTACACAGAGATGTGCTGCATCTCTGTGTACATGTCGGTAATACACAAGGACTCTATCTATATGCATCCTATTGAGCAGAGTAACTGACACTTTTGCTTGCATTTTAATAATAGAGTAAGAAATTAGAGTTTAGATCTTTGTCTTTTGATTTTAACAGGAAAGTATTTGAGGAGTTGTAATGTTCACTTTTTCTTTTCTGTGGATTTACTAGAGAATAGTAAATCACGTGACAAACTTGCTGCTGCCAGCAATTACAGGCTTTCCCTCTGGCATGTTTTGCAGTTGGAAATACCCAACTCCCATCATATAATGAAAAGGTTGGATGCAGCAGCTCATTAACAGCCTGATCTTAGAGAATGAATGTTTGCTTTTACCAGTAGAGAGTAGTGAATAGCAGTGTCTTCATTTTAAACTGCAGAATCTATTTTTTTGTTCTGCTTTGAGTTATAAAGTATCATATGAGTAGAGAAATGAAAGATGACATTCCTAGTTTGATGAAATGTAAACGTTAACAGTAGATAAGCAAATCCCATTTTTAGAAGGTATACTGATGTTTTGATACTAATTAGATTGGTTTGAGTTATGTTGAAAATCAAACTCTTCCTTGGAAGAGGTGATACTTTGGAACTCTTATGAACCTCTTATGGCCACTTCACAAACACAGTTTTTCTTCAAGTTTAAAAAACAACATGATACATGTCTCCATGTAAAAACGTAGATGATATATTCACCAGAGAGCCAGGAATGGCTACAGCAGTCTGCTGAACATACACTCAGTCGGAAATCCACGTTCGCTGCCATATAATCTGTGGAATGAGTCTTACAACTTAAAACAAACATGAATGATATATGGTTTAAATCAAACAGCAACTGTTCACCTGAAAGGCCCCACCCCAGTCACAGCCAAGCGACAGGCAGAGTGAGAGATATATGTTGGTACTTCAACTGTTTGCTAAAGCTTTCCAAGTGTGTGTGTGTGTGTGTGTGTGTGTGTGCGCGCGCGCATGCATGCATACTTGTTAATGTGAGCACATCCCCGCTAGGCAACTTACAGAAATCATTAAAACACAGCAACTCAACAACAAGTAGTAGTCATGGTAAGAACTAATCTGCCTACTTTCCTTTCATTATAATCTTAATTGATAATCACCATCTTCACAAGTTAGCCCACTTCCACTATCTTGAATTGGGGTGGATGACATCACAAACTACAACGTTGAGATGTACTTATGTGTCCCTACAACTGTAACAAATTTAGTTCAAATCTGTCGAGGCATTGCAAAGTTGAAAGGGAGACACACACACATACACACACACACGCAGAAAACTGGGTGATTTCATAAGCTTACTTTTCTTAAGGAAAGTAGGCTAAAAACTCCTCTTAGGAAACCTGTTCTGAATATATGGTTTTCTTTTTTAAGTTAAGTAGACGCTAAACAATTCTGAGAGCAGAACATTTGAAGTCTATCTTTGTTTTGTAATCAAATATAGTAGAACTTGAGTAAACATGTTAGTGTCTTAGATACAGAATTCTTACCGGGACTAGGAAAAACACCCTTTTTGCATACTATGTTGCAATGCCACGTGTTGAAGGTATTGTATTACGCAATTCTGAATGTCACCTGCATCTTCAGATACTCGGTATTCAAATGTGAGAGTTCCTGAAATATCACCTTTTATGGCTGTTATCCCTATTTGCCATGTTATGTTATTGTTGCTTGAATATAGGTATCAGTTGTTAATATCAACTAGAATTGCAGTCTTGTGAATACATGCACGAGTAGGTCCTTTCTGGTTCTCCTAAGAGAGATCCTTCTTTTAACAGAGTAATCAGGAAATGAAAACGGGACCTTTTGCATGTGCTCTAGTATGAGCTGTGAGCAATCCTTATTAGTTCTGTTCACATGATGATGTGTCAATAAAAACAACAAGTTGTGCTAGTAAGAACTAATCTGCCTACAACTGGACTAAGTTTGGTCCAAATTGGTTAGGTAGTTCACAAGTTAGCCCACTTGCTCCTCAAATGTTCATGCGTCCGCCATCTTGAACTGAGGTAGATGACATCATCACAAACTACGTCACAAACTATGTCCCAACAATTGTACCAAATGTGGTCCAAATCGGTTCCCACTTGCACCTCAAACATTCACATGTCCACCATCTTGAATCAGGGTGGGCGACATCATCCCAAACTACGCCGTTGAAGTGTCCCTGTGTGTCACTTACTACAACTGTACAAAATTTGGTTCAAATTGGTTAGAAGGTCCACAGGTAAGCCCACTTACACCTCAAACATTCACGTCAGCCATCTTGAATTGGGGTGGATGACATCATTACAAACTACACTGTTGAGGTGTCCCTAGAACTGTACCCAAATTGGTTCATATTGGTCCAGGCATTGCAAAGTTGATGAGGGGCGGGGGTTAAACATACATACACACATGGAATGCCAGGTGATCTCATAAGCCTACTGGAAAGTAGGCTAAAAAGAGAGGCAATCACACTGGATGGGGGTCCTGAGACTTCCCCAAGGTCAAGCCACCAGGGGCATATCTAGGGTACGGCAGGCAGGGCACGTGCCCCGGGTGCCACTTGAAGGGGGGGTACCATTTTTAAATTTATTTTTTTTTAAAAAAATGGCCGCTGAAAACAAAATGGCCACCACACATGCTCAAATGGGCTCTGTGAGGGCTTAGGCCATGCCAGGCCTCACAGAGGCCATTTGAGCATGCGCGGTGGCCATTTTGTTTTGAGCAGCCATTTTGGGGGGGAAATATTTTTTTAAATGGACACTGCACACGCTCAAATGGTCCCTGTGGGCCCTAGAGGCCAGCGGGGGGAGGGGGACCTTTGCAGACCCCCCCCATGGACTTTCGGAAGCCCCCCAAAGGGGCTACAGGTTAAAAAAATTAAAAATGTAATATAATATAAGGCGGTCTTGGAGGAAACGTGACTACTAGACCCACTTCAAACTCGTTTTTGGACGGGCTATGGGGTGGAGACTGCCTTGGTCAGCCTGATGGATGATCTCCAACTGGCACTGACAGAGGAAATGTGACTCTGTGGTTCCTTTTGGATCTCTTGGTGGATTTCAATACTATTGACCATAGTATCCTTCTGGAACGTCTGAGAGAGTTAGGAGTGGGAGGTGCTATTTTCCCTGGATACAGCTCTGCAGGCCACAATATTTGTCTGAAAAGGAGAGGCAATATTTTTGGTCAAGAGAGGCAGACTAAACTCACTTCCAAAAAGTCAATTAGGACTAAGAGAGATGGAGGCTGTGCACATAAGCTCCTAATGTCTTTTAGGTATTAACTGCTTCTGGCCAGGAGAGAGTACACCACAAGCACTGTCTCCACAAGTGGAGTGAAACACTTTGGCATTTGCACACATCTCCCCATTTTCTGACTAAGACCAGAGGGGGAAAGAGTGTATGTGTACACATGCATGTACTATACTGTATGTGGCACAACACAGCTTTGCATTCTCCAATTGAAAGAAAGTGTTAGGGCTAGGCTGGGGCCTGGGTTAATCCAGACACGAAAAGTATGCTCTGCAGCCCAGGGTAAACAGCTGGAATGGAAGCTGAAATGCTATAGAGAGGCTAGGGCAGAAGGCTACAATCCAATCCAGAGGCTTGATAATCTCCACTCACCACAGAGGCTTATGTTGTAGTCTGCAGTTGCTTTCCTGATGCCTTCCTGATGAAGGCACAGTTCCTTTCAGTGTCTTCCTGATGAACACAAGACACAAGGGCAGGCCAACATATTACCTCAGCAAATGTGTGCTCTCAGACTTGTGTTTGCTGAATATGGCTGCAAGGACTGGAAGCCACGTTAGGCAATTTAGGAACTGGCAGGCAAGAAGAAATACTTAAACCACCGCATAACCACTGAATTGTGTTTACAAATACCTCCCAGTGCTATTTGCCTCCTGTTGGGGCATGGGGATGAGCTAAAAACAACTGAAGGAATTTGAAGAATAGAACCCATCACTGATTTTTCTCCTGCAAAATATCTCCCCCCACCTCTGAATTTAAGTTATGACGTTAAGAACCCCTTGACTGCTTTGTATTGCATAGTTTGAATCTCAGATTGCCTGAGCCTGTGACCTAGCCTAGTGAACTCCCAATTCAAGACCCAGAGTCAATGAGCAGAGTGCAAAAGAGGAGCTATGGGTCAAAGGAGAGGGGAGAAAAGAGAAAAATATCTGGTCAGACAAAATACAGTAGCCGGTAGAGTCACTAAACATATACTTAAGAGGCTGTAGTAGTTATTTTAATATGCAGACACTACTTCAATAGTCAGGCAAGCTAAGCTTGCAATTCTATTGCCCGCACAAAAGGAACATCTTAAATAATCAAAGTTCATCTGTTCACTCTATATTTATTTTTATTTATTTATTTATTTATACTTATTTTTACATTTATATCCCGCTCTTCCTCCAAGGAGCCCAGAGCGGTGTACTACATACTTGAGTTTCTTTTTCACAACAACCCTGTGAAGTAGGTTAGGCTGAGAGAGAAGTGACTGGCCCAAAGTCACCCAGCTAGTATCATGGCTGAATGGGGATTTGAACTCAGGTCTCCCTGGTCCTAGTCCAGCACTCTAACCAATACACCACGCTGGCTCTCATCACATTTGTGACTCACACTTCTTCAATAGAGATCAAGACCCCCAAACTCAAAGGGCATATAGCATTACCCTGTATTATCCTGACAACAATCCTGGGAGGCAAGCTAGGCTGGGAGAAGAAGCAGCTGCTCACTAACGTCACCTGGTAAGCTTTATGTCTGAGCTGGGATTTGAATTCAGGTCCTTTCGC
Source organism: Hemicordylus capensis (assembly GCF_027244095.1). Classification (NCBI taxonomy): domain Eukaryota; kingdom Metazoa; phylum Chordata; class Lepidosauria; order Squamata; family Cordylidae; genus Hemicordylus; species Hemicordylus capensis. Next base: position 207,581,859 of record NC_069659.1, read on the forward strand.
TGCACTATAGTGCTCTTTATATTTGAATTCTATCTATAAAACATTTCAAAACCCTCTGCTTAACCAGTTTGATAGAATTCATCTACCAAAATAAACAGAACCACTAACGTGTACAGTACATAAGTGCCTTATTCTTTGAAATACTGTATTCATATTGCTTCGAGGCGAGCTTTTCCATCTTACAAAATTTAAAGTGAAATGCAGACCATGATTCATACCAAAAACTATCAACATTTTAAATTTTTTTAGTAACTCATAATATCAGCATCCATTAAAACACACCACTAGAAAATCAAAATTAGAATGTTCTCATTAACAATTACTAAAGAAACATTATAGAATGTATAATATAGCAAGTTTTCATGCTGTCTGACTATTATTCAAGTACTGCAAATCAAAGCCATATTTTAGTCTGCTGGATTTCTAATTACTAGCCCATCATAAACAGCCACAATGTATTGAAGCCCAAGTCACTGGGATGCCAGCTGATAGGTTCTTTTTAAAAAAAAAAAAAAAATCTTTTAAGCCTAGCAACCTGCTGACAATGCACTTTGGACAGCCAAGTACACAACAAAAGCCTTTTGTTCCACATTAGCAGGGGACACAGTAGTTGAACCAGTTGGCCTACTGCTCTATGCTGACCTCTATTACAACCACAAAAAATGTTTTATAAGACTTGCAGTGACCTTAGCAGAAAATTAGTAAATTGGTGTAGAACTGCAGAAGTCACAGATCACTCAAACACTATAGTAGTGTAAGACATGTACTATTTGGGGCAGGGGTACTTTTAGAGAAATATTTTCAGAGCAATCATTTCTGAAAACATTCTACCTTCAGGATATGCTTTCCACATTGACTCATCTGCCAGGATCCCTGCATGTGCAGTGAATTGTGGGGCATACTCGAGGGTACACACTAATTTCATGGCGGTCTGTTGGGCCTCATGTCGTGCTGCTTGATCTGAGAGCAGCAAGCCCAATACTCGCCTACAGCTGTGCACTGTGGAGGAAGATTGGGAGTAGTGGGCAAGCTACTCTTCAGCGATGCTCATCTACCATTACCACCTTTTCTCAGGAACCCCAGGTCTCCCTGGAACACAAATGTGAGAACAATTGTTTTAGAGAAGGTCTGCTCAACTTCAGCCCTCCTGCAGATGTTGGCCTACAACTCCCATAATCCCTGGCTATTGGCCACTGTTGCTGGGGATTATAGACATTATAGTTCAAGAACAGCTGAGGAACCACAGTTGAGCAGGCCTGTTTTAGAGCATCAAACACACTTTCATATTGCAAGTTTCACAGTACATTGCATATACTATCCAGAGTCTAGGAGGGATCTGAAGGTAAACCCCTGAAATACAGACCAGTATACATTCACTGATTTGGGCAAATCAATGAATTCTAGGAATAATACCTGCTGATTAATACGAATGGTAAAAGGAGAAAATGTTCTATGTTTTTATTTAGTATTAAATTATTCAGTGGTGCAGTAAGAGTCATTCCATCACATTTAATAAATGGCAAATATTGCAAATGAATACATCAGAGATAAATAAAAATTGTTTATTCACATGTTCATTGCAATCGTCTAGTGAACTGTCTATACAGCTAATTATATTTATCTACACAAAGAAAGTGTGTGGGGGGGATATTGCACAACAAACTTGATTAATCCTTTATAGATAAAATTTGTTCTATACCAGGAGTTCCCAACCTGTGTTACTCCAGATGTTAATGAACTGTAACTCCCATCATCCCCAGCTACAATTTACTATGACTGGGGATCATGGACATTGTAGTTCAGCAACATCTGGAGTACCACAGGTTGGGAACTCCTATTCTATAATGAAATGAAGAAGGGCTTTCACCTAATTAAAAAAAGCTCTTATCAATCATTATCAGTTTTGTCAACTGAATAATTGTATACATGAATGAAACAAGCCATATATACTGCTTTGGACTCTTCAGAGGGATAATGGGATATAAATGTAAAAAGTAGTAAAATTAGTTATAATGGGAAGAAAAGTACTGTTTTTAAAATGATGCATGCACATGTCTTAGAACTGAGCATAAGAATTAGGGGTATGCACAAATCAATTTTTGTTATTTTATTTGAGCTTTGAATTGAATAGCAAAAACTTGGATTTGCCAAAAACAGGCAGCTTTGCCAGCTGCCTCAACTAATCAACCTCAAATCACTTTTATCAATCCAAGTGATCTGAAAGCCATTTTGAGGCCCATTTTTCTGGGGGAAATGGACCTAAAAATGGTGCCATTTCCCCCAGGAAGAACTGGCTACCAATTGGGATCGGCAGGTAGACCAACCCACCTCAGAGTACTGGTCTACTCACGTAGACCAGTTCTCCAAGACAGGCTGATGCACTAAGTCCAGAGCAGAGGCTGGTCTACGCACCAACCCCAATTGGTAGACCTCCCGGGGAAAATGGCGCCATTTTGAGGAATGTTTTCCAGCAAGACAGGCCTCAAAATGGAGCTCTGATCATCCAAGTCAATTCGGGATATATCCCGAGCCCAAATCAGGCCCTCTATTTTGAGGGTGATTCAGTTCAGGGTCGAATTTGTGAATTACCGATTTAACCCGAATTGATTAGAGGTCAAAGCAAATTGCACATCCTTAGTAAGAACAAAGGGGGAAATGCCTCTTTTAAACACCTCTACCTACCATCCATGGTTTTTGTACTTGAAGTAATTCAGTTTAAACACAAATAATTCTTCCAATTATTTGAGGACATCTCCCCCGCCCCTCCTGGCTCTAACTCATCTTAACATCATAGGACAATCATCTGCACTGGACAGTATGGAGCTGTTCCACAATAACTTAGCTCGAGGACACCTACCATTACTCCTTAATCCCATGTCACAACTTCTAAAGGTGCAAGACTTAAATCAGTCCTACTTACAGAGCTGTTCTCAGGAGGGGGGGGGGGAGAGTGTACCAAGCCACTGGAGAGAATGAGCAAGGGATAATAATGGATGAGAGTTACAGTATGGAGGAGTGTCTCATGGTTCTATCGAAGCAGAGAGGAAGAGGCAAAAATCATATCAGGTGTCAGAATATGCAAAAAATTTAAATCCATTTTACCATATAATCTGCCAAACACTTCTAAAATACTTATGCTTTAAGGTTGTTGGGTTTTTGTTTTTGTTTTAAGTGCATTTCTTACAATAAATGTTAATTCCACAACGGCCAACTGAAAATCCCTTAGAAGTTTCCACAACTTTATATTTTAAACACGTTCACAAAGTGGGGGAAGGGGAGTTGGAAAGGACAAAGATTTGCAGTGTGGTCACACAGTCAAGTTTATTTCAATGCATGATTGCTGCTGAACGAGGGCACAGAACAAAACACCTTACCTACCACAGATATATTGACTTAAAACACTGGGTTACGATTCCCTTGCTAAGACAATTTTATGTGCAAATAAAGGATGTGGGAGGAATAAACAAGAGACATAATGAGAACATGAACCCTCTTTGCCGGCAAGGACAGCAGCTGAAAGCAGTTTTTAAGAAGCAATGGAGAAAAAACAAAGGTTGCAATAGATAAGCAAGCAATTCCAACTAAGGGGAGATATGATCACCAAGGGCAGGTCTGCATAGGGCTTTTCGAAGGATTGGATGGCCTCATTTTAGCACATCCAATCCCCACAAGCTGCTAATAGTTTAACATGAGTTGGTCCCTCACACATCTGCAGAGTCTAATATGGACTGCTCTGGAATAACTTAAGGTGCAATGTTGACGGATGGCTCCCCTTCAACATCTTATACCTTTCAGGGTAACTGTTCTCATTCTTATGGCTTAGAACTAAAGTGTTGCCAGGATCAGGCAATGTATCTACGCAGACACTCGAGTCCTGCCATCAAGTTCCCTCTTGTGCCTAAAATATTTCAGAAAGTTATTGATATCAGAAATAATGGACAATTCAGCCCAGTTAAGCAAGTATCAGTTCCAATGATTCCAATGAGAGAGCAGAATTTTACAGACTACTGTCTTAAGTTTTTCTTTTTAAAACAAGGCTATAAGTGCACATCACGTTTATTAAATTCTCTTTCTAGTATGAGAAAAGAGATGCAGAAGGCCTTCTAGGTCCTTTTATGGAGAAAGGGATGGAAGGAGGAGGCATTTGTGTCATTATGGCCCTATCCACTCCCAACACAGTACCTCCAGTGACTGTTGCTGGTGTCTATCTTATGTTTCTTTTTAGATTGTGAGCCCTTCGGGGACAGGGATCCATCTTATTTATTTATTATTTCTGTGTGTAAACTGCCCTGAGCTGTTTTTGGAAGGGCGGTATAGAATCAAATAAATAAATAAATAAATAAAGCAAGCAAGCAAGCAATTTAATAAATGGTTGTTTGTTTAATTGGCAAGTTTTGTAGAGGTTCATTAGAATGGTTCAAATCCTTTACTGTCAACCCTCTGAATTTTATTTTTTATTTTATTTTATTTTGGGGGGGGGGGAGATTTAAGCTGCCTGAAATCTAAAACATTGTTTTTAAGAGACACGTTTATGGATTCTGAATCAAGACAGAACAAAATTAATAAGCCAAATGCATACTTCTTCCCTTCCTGCTGCACTGTTGAAATTTAGATGTCAAGAGTTGAAGATATTATTTTTGGTATTCTGTTTTATGTTTTGTTATGGCCAATAGGCATAACAAATATACTGAAAGACAGATTACAAGCTTCTTGGAGCAGGTACCTGTCTTTTCTTTGCTTCTGTTACTCTGTGAATCAGTTCAGATAATATTATTCCCCTATGTATGTGCAGGGGGAGAAACAGACTGTGCTTTCCCTCCTCACCCATCTGATGCGTTTGTCTTGCTTCCAAGCCCACAGGAAATCCACGTGCAGGCATGTCAGATACCTAAAGCACAGATTGCATGAGCCAAGTCCTAGATTTTATCTGGCATATCAATTGTGCTGTTCAGATCTACACATGTTGGATTTCATGTGCATACAACTTAATGAAATAATATGCCCACATGTGGATATCCAGTGGATTTGAAAGCAAAACAGGTATTGGCAGGTAAAGAAGGTACACTCTCTCACACTCCCACCATACATGGGGGAAGATTATTGTCCAGACTGGACCTGTAAAGTGCTATGTAAATAATAAAAACAATCACCATAGTAACCAGCCACTATAGACTAAATGTAAGCAAGCAGAAAAATCAAAGATAAGGATTTTGGAATTCTGTATTTAACTTAAAAATCTTTATCTGTGGAAGATGTATAGCTTTTTTCACTATCCCACCAATAAGTACTTTGAGCTGGGGGTAGGGAGGAGAGAAGAGCAACATCTGCACCAATTATTTTTAAAGTCTTTGGAAAAGAGGGTTCAGTTACTTGAAGCAAACTTGAACAAGAGTTCAGCCAGACGCTATATTCTGTGTGAATTTCTGACAGTGGGCGAGTTGCTCAGATCTAGAAAAGAGAGATGTGCAAATTGATTTGAATTGGGCTGATTCGATTTATTCAAACTAAAATGGAATCACTCTTAGAATACAGAGCACAATTCGAGTTTGAATCAAATCAACATGGATTCGAGCTTCAATCACTTTGAGTGTTTCGAGCGCCATTCCAATGGGCTTCCCCCGTCGCCCACTGGTTTGTTTTCTGGCACTGGCTTCCGATTGGCTTGATATCTCCTTGCTTCTTGTTATCATACAAATCGAGCGTTGACATGGGCAACTCTGGCCCCATTGGCTGGGTGAAGGGAGGGAAAGGAAAGGAAAAAAAGAGGGAATTTCAAAATGTTTTCAAAGGGCCTGGGGAGGGGAAGCAGGGAGTCCTTAGTATGCCCTTGAAGATGATACAACAGGAGAGAAAAAGAAGGAAGATATGATTTTGTGGGTTTCTTTTCTCAGCACTGAGTATAATATGCTGTGCTACTGCTGCTACATTAATGCTCTAGGCTGGATTACTGCATGTGGGGCTGAATTTGTACGTAGACCAGAAACTGAACCTTCTTAGTTCAGAACACAGAGGCCAGGTTGGTCTCTGGGTCATCCAGGAGAGACCATATTACTCCTGCATTGAAGGAATAGCACTGGCTGCCAATATATTTTTGGGCAAAATACAAGGTGCTGGTCATTACCTATAAAGCTCTAAACAACTTAGGCCCTGGGTATTTAAGAGAATGTCTTCTTTGCCATGAGCCCCACTACCTGCTACGATCTTTTGGAGAGCTTTGCCTGCGGCTGCCGCCAACTCATCTGGCAGCTGCTTAAAAACAGTCCTTCTCCGTTGCAGCCCCAGGACTTTGGAATGCACTCCCTGTTGAAATAAGAGCTTCCCCATCTCTGGCAACATTTTAAAAGGCTCTGAAAACACATTTATTCACGCAGGCTTTTAATTAGATTTATAGTTTTAAATAATTTTAATACTAATTATTTTTAATCTTTTAAATGATTTTAATTGTTAATTAATTTAATGTTTTAAATTATTTTAATTGTAAACCACCCAGAGATGCAAGTTTGGGGCGGTATAGAAATATGTTTCTTAAATAAATAAATGAATAAATCTGGTTTTGCTAGATCTCAGATTGACAGATACAGATCTTGGGTGTCTACTTGCCTTGAGTTGTGGTTTGGTCAGTTTGTGAGATGGTGTTGTGATGGGAAATAGACGGTGGCAGCTCAACTCTGTGTCTGTGTGATATTTCTTGGTAATTGCTCCATGTCTGCTCTTGAGACGAATTTGTGCTTCACTCACTGCTCTGCAATCTGCATTGCAAGGTATACTCAGTCAAAATGTGGCTGAAGATGAAGTTCTAGTTGAGCTTATGGCTATGCTTCCTGGCTACTAAAAGTACTGCTGTGGCAGCAGTTACAATGCTGAAGTAAGGAGTCATAATTGTCTGTGAGAGAGCTACTTGCGCTAGTGATGTTATTGCAGAGCAGGCACTGTGGCTGGCAGTGGTTCTGGATCAGTGATTCTCCCCCCACCCCATTTTAAAATTTTATTGATTTTAACAATACCTTAACAATCAAGTTACACTTAAGTAAATATTGACTTCCCACTTACCAGTCTGCACAGTTCTTGTTAACTATACATATAAGCCATTGCTATAATAATAAAAAACATATATATTCAATCTTACAATTCAATTTTACCCTACCCAACCTGCTGTAATTACTAAATTTCAAACCCTGCTGAAAGGTCCATGTTAGAAAATAGTTCTTTAATTAAAGCAAGAAAGGTTCCCAATCTTCTTTGAAACATTCCAAGTTTTCATCCCTTATAAGTGTTGTAAGTATTGCCATCTCCGCATATTCCAAAATTTTTATCAACCAGTCTTCTTTTGAAGGCATTTTATTGTCTTTCCGTTTCTGCGCATATACTATTCTAGCCGCTGTGGTTGCATACATTAAAAAAGTTAAGTTTCTTCTAGAGAACTCTCCTTGAGTTATTCCCAGCAAGGAGGATTCTGGCCTCTTAGGAAACGTCATTTTAAAATTTTTCTTCAACTCATTATATATATCCCTTCCCAAAAGGCCTTTGCCTTCCCGCATGACCACCACATATGAAAGAAAGTTCCTTCACATTGTCCACATTTCCAACATTTATTTGAAACATTTTTATACATTAATGGTAATTTTTTCGGTGTCAGATACCATCTGTACATCATCTTATAACAATTTTCTTTTAAAGTATAACAGGCAGTGAACTTTAAATCAGTTTTCCATAATTTTCCCCAAGCTGCCATCTCTATATTATGACCCACATCTTGAGCCCATTTTATCATAGTCATTTTAACCACTTCGTCTCTTGTCTCCTCCAAAAACAACAACCTATACATCTTAGAGACTAATTTTTCATCATTTTCACACAGCTCCTTCTCAAATCTCGACATCTGATCCTCAAATCCAGCTTTAAGGTCCTTCTTGTAAATTTCATTTAGCTGATGGTACTGAAACCAGTTGCTAACCAAATTTTGGACTTCAGCTAGATTTTTAAATTTACAGCCCTTATCTTGAAAACATAACAAATCTCTACAGGTACCCCATTCAGACTGCATATTTATCTCTTTATGTGCCAAAGCTTCAATCGGGGATACCCATAATGGAGTTTTAGGTTCCAGCCATGTTTTATATTTTACCCACACTCGCATTAGACTCCTTCTTACATAGTGATTAAGAAAATCTTTATGCACTTTAGTTTTATCATACCACAAATAAGAATGCCATCCAAACCTTCTATCAAATCCTTTCAAATCAAGTATTCTGGGATTTCCTAATGTTATCCATTCCTTTAACCACATCAAACAAACACCATCAAAATACAACCTTAAATCTGGCAGGGTAAGACCACCTCTTTCTTTAGCATCTATTAAATTTTTAAATTTAATTCTTGGTCTTTTCCCTTGCCAAACCAATTTTGTTATGCCCTTTTGCCATTGCTTAAAACAAGTTAACGTATTAATTATAGGAATAGTCTGAAAAAGAAACAACATTTTAGGTAAAACATTCATCTTGACAACTGAAATTCTTCCCATTAAAGATAAGTTCATTCTAGTCCATCTTTGCAAATCAATTTTTACTGTATTCCATATTTTAATATAATTATTGAAAACAACAAAGAATTTTTATTTGTCAGCCAGGCACCCAAATATTTAATTTTCTTCTCCACTTTCAATTCGCTTATTTCATAGAGTCTATCCTTACATTTCTGGTCCATATTCTTTGTCAACACCTTCGTTTTAGTCTTATTTATATAAAACCCCGCCAATTGGCCAAATTGTTCTATTTTTTCCAAGAGCTTTCCAATCTTCTCTAATGGATTTTCAAGAAAAAACACCACATCATCTGCAAAGGTTCTAAGTTTATACTCCTGCTTCCCTACTTTCAAGCCTTGTATTTGATCATCTTCTCTAATATTTCTACAAAGAACTTCCAAAACTAATATAAAAAGTAATGGGGAAAGTGGGCAATCTTGTCTGGTTCCTTTTTGTATTTTGCAATTATTTGATAGTTCCCCATTTATAATAATTTTAGCATATTGTTCCGAATATATTGTCTTAACCGCTCTAGTGAAATTCTTGCCAACTCCCATTGCATCCAGTAGCCTCCATAAACTGCCAGGAAACATTATCAAATGCTTTCTCTGCATCCAGAAAGATCATAGCTATTTGTTTATCATTGTGTTTTTCATAATACTCCAATGTATTCAGGACTGTTCTCACATTGTCTCTTAATTGCCTTTTTGACAAAAAGCCTGCTTGATCTTCATGAATAAAAGCTCTTAGTACAACCTTCATTCCCCTTGCCAAAATGGCAGCAAAAAGTCTGTAATCATTATTTAACAGTGAGATTGGCCTGTAATTCTTAACTTGCGTCTTGATTCGGTTTTGGAATTACTGCAATGTTGGCAAACTTCCAAGACTCCAGCATATTTCCTCTTTGCAAAATATCATTCATCATCCATTGCAAAGGCTGTAGTAATTGATCTTTAAAGGATTTGTAGTATGAAACTGGTAGGCTGTCAGGCCCTGGTGCTTTATTGGATTTGCTTGAGTTTATTACTTCCATTACTGATATTGGTCCATTCATAATTTCTATATGATCCTTCGGAAGTTGTGGGATATTTTGTGTCTTCAGAAATTTATCAATTTTTATATCTTCTACTTTGTTTCCTTTGTATAATTCAGAGTAGTATCTAAAGAATTACCTTTTTATTTCCCTTTCATCATAGGAAAGCCCATTTTTTGTTAATATCTTGGATATGTGCTTATTCTTTTTCTCATTTCTAATTTTCCAAGCCAATAACTTGCCTGGTTTGTTTGCAAATTCGAATGACTTTTGCTTTGCATATTTTAAATTCCATTCAATTTCATTTAATAGCAACATAGAGAGCTGCTGCTGAAGCATTTTAATAGCTTGAATAGTCTTCTGCTTGTCCTTAGTCCATAGCAGTTCTTTCTTTTTTAGAAATCTCCATCAGTAGTCCCTCTTTTTTCAATCCCCTTTGTCTCTTAAGATATGCGTTCTGTTGTATTAAAAAAAAGCCTCTCATAACTGCTTTTCCTGCGGCCCAAACTGTTTTATTGTCCATTCCTTGGTTTAAACTTTTTTGGCCATTTCTGGACTGTGTGTTTGGCAAATTGTGGTGTTCTGTGTTGGGAGGTACTATGCACTTCTGTTCTACAGTGTTTTTCAAGGCAGGGTTGCACAATTTATATACCTTGCTTGTTTTGGACATAGGGAACAATGGCCGTAGGGAACCATTGGTCCCCATGGGTAGCACCTAGGGACACCAAAGTGGGCTCACAAAAGAAATTGGCAAGTGAGTAATTTTTTTTAAAAAAAGTCTAATTTCCCCCCAAAAAACCCATAGGATACTATGGGGATTTGGGGGAAAGGTTAAAAAAGTATTCTAATCACCCACTTGACCATTTCTTGTGTGGGATGGGTGGTAGGTAGCACCCATCATGCCGTACCCAACCCACTTTGATGTCCTTAGGACTTACCCATGGGGTGTAATGGGATAAGAATGTGCAAACAGGTTCAACATTGAACTAGTTCAGTTTGACTGTTGAGGGTTGAACTGAACCACCCTGTTGGTCTGAACCCAGAATGAGCCCCCCCCCGGGGGGGGTTGCGAGGTCCCCCTACCAATTTTTTTTAAATTTACTCCCTCCAGGGGAAGTCCGAGGTGGCGGGGAGGTCCACGGAGGTTCCCCCCCCTCCACTGGCTTCCCTTAGTCCAGGCCACGCAGGGGCCCATTGTGCAGGCGTGGTGGCCTTCAAAATGGCTGCCACACCAGGGGAAAAGGCTGAAAGTTGATTCATCAAACAGCCGCCAATGGCCACTGTTTTAATGAATCTATTTGAGTATTTTGCAATTTGATTCAAGCTTGAATTAAATAGGCATGTCTGATTTGTGCACATATCTACTAGAAAACTAACATAACCTCTGCTGCTTAAAAATTGGTTATAAAAACATTTAACACAGGCTCTATCAGAATGGACTTGTTCCATAAGATTTGTAGGGGACAGGGGTTTTGCATACTAATTTCTTTTCAACAGTATGACCAATCTGCACAATACTAGAAACTGATATTGCTATAACATTTATCTGTGTACAAACCACTATCTGATTAAGCAAACCACTAGTTCATCAAACAACTTAATAATTTGTGGAAACAAAATAAGACCTTCCAAAAAAATTGTCTTGCAACATTTTTACAAAAAGGCGTGACAACAAAACTCATGACATTGCATCCACCACCAGCTCAAAGACCTTCAATGCACCGTCTATAGCCTAGTCCCATGGCACATAAATAACCTTGAAGCATCATTAGTGCTTCTTCACACATGCCCTATTTCCTGAGATGTCTACAAATCTTCAAAACAAGACCAGCCATTTAAAACCTCCAGCTGCATTCAAAGTTAATTCTCTGTAATGATGCTCGTGCCAAAATGTACATTTGACACTGGCTCTAGTCAGATATTATTAAAGCCACAGACACTGTACCCAGGGACAGCATACACGGGACTGCACTGACAAGCCCCACCCCCTGTCAACATGCTCATAAACCAAAAGAACATTTGTCTGCTGATACTAACTCTGTACTCCGGGGGAAATCCTTCCTCAGACTAAGAACACTGGGCGCCAAGTGATCTCAATCACAGGATAATTTGTCCAAGTACAGAGTATGTCTTTGCAAATATTCTATCTGTAGAGGGGGTTCTGCTTAAGAGCATGTGAGCAAGGGATGAGGCATGTTGACAGTAAAATGGGTGCTGCACTGGGGTACATCATGAATGATTTGAATAATGGCTGAACAGGGCTGTGGTGAACAAGGCTTCAACTAATAAGCCTCTTAACTTCATAAAGAAGGGAAATATTCTACTACACTGTTTCCCAACAGTACTGGCTTCTTTCAAGAACTGAATAGGAAAAGGTTTGAGAATTACATCACCACAAGAGAGCTGCAGCAGCCCAAGAATTTGGATTACTGTTACAAGCTCCCCACCTTATTTTCTATGGTTGCATCCTATCCCTCAAGTTCCACTCAAATTGCATGTGCTGCGATGGAGAGGTTATAGTACTGGAAACCTTGGTTCAAGTTCCTGAAGCCTGCTGAATGACCCTGGGGGCTTGCTGTTTCCTCTCAGACTGAACTACTTAACAGGAGTGTTGATCCTTAAACGCTAACTATAACCCTACAGGGCTTTTAGACTCACTAAAATTCTCAAGACCAAGCACAGTAACTCAAGAGATTTTTTAAAAGCAAAGCAGTGCCAGAATATGTAGCCATTTCCTCCTTTCACTCAACAAATAATACTTAACACATTTGGTCAATATTGATGATTAGGTATTATTTAACCTCTCAAACACAAAGTAGCCTGAACCACTGTGAAACACCAAACACGTCAAGTCTGAAACTGTCCAAAACCAAATAAACTTAACGTGAGAATCTTGAAACCAATACAAAGGACTAGTGTGTCCCAGTGGCTAAGATATTAGCTCTGAACCAGAATGCCCTGGTTCAAATTTCACCTTGTTTATAGGCTCAAGGTTGTCTTAGGGCCATTTCACATATTTCACAATAGCCAACTCACGTTTGCCACCCAGATGAGACTGGACAGGTTGCCACTGTCAACACTAGCTCCTAGGAGCTCTGTGAATACATTCTTTTGTATGTGGGGAACAGATGTTATCATGCTTATGGACTTGTCCCTCAAAGCACCTGATAACCACACAAGTGGCATATCAATCAATCAATCATCTTTATTACGGTCCAAGACCAGCATAAGATAAAACAGTCGAGCATGATTCAAAATAAAAAAAACAAAATTATGGAACCATACAACTATATCACTTTAAAATTGCTATTCTAATAGTATAAAGCTATATCGTAGTACTATAAAGCTGCTATCCTTAAAAAAGAGGGTAGCTATGAGATTATTAAACATTTGTATTTAGAAAATTAAACATATTTCACATTTTATATGTAAAATGCAAGAAGTGGTAGCTAAAACAGGGTATATAAAATAAGGCATAGGAACACTAAAACAAGTCAGTGGTTTAAAACTATGCAGAGCTGATGCAAGGGAATGCATAGTCATGACCCAGTGGATCCTACACACAGAACTTGGCAGCGTTAAACGTGAAGGCCGAGTCTTCATCTGAGAGCAACAACCGGGTGTAGACATGGTTAGGGTAACCAGGGTACTTGCAAAGTAGTGGAAATATACGCTTGGCCCTAATGTCTCTGTAAAAGGGGCAAAAGAGGAGTGTATGTGCTGTGGTTTCTACCTCCCCAGTGTCACAGGGACAAAGTCTCTCTGCAATTGGGATCTTTCTGTATTTGCTTTCCAATACAGCTGAGGGAAGGGCATGACAACGGGCAAGGGTATAAACCTTTCTATGACTTGAGATTTCTAGCTGTGACAGGTACACAGCGGGGAAGGCAGAGTATCTGAGCCTTTCCAAGGACAGGGAGATTTTTTTTTTAGTAAAAGTACTATGACAAACCCTGAAAACTCCAGGAAGGGGGGAAAAGGTGTTGCAGTTCCATCGAGGAGATTCATCCTTGGGAAGTCTCAGCCAAGGAGATAAGTTCTTTCTTCAAATAGAAGTAAGTTATTTTGCTACCCATGAGATATTATCAGGAGCCGAGACTAGAACAGGAGATCCTGGATCTTTGAACTGATGCCTGTGTAGCAAGTCACTGGGGCTGCTTGGACTGCAACTTCTTCTGAGGCTCCATGGTGAACCTAGGCAGCCCATTGGTTCCTTATGGACAACAACACTTTTTATTTCTGATCAAGTGTTTGCTGTGGCAACAAGCAGCCTCAACTCTGCCAGCCAGGTTACAATGCCTTTGTCATGAACTGGAGCCTGACGCCTCACCCATCAGATCCAAGTGAAGAAGGAGATGAGGATCAAGAATGGGTCACAGATTCTCTCGTGATGCCAGCGCTTCCTTGTTGGTATTGCAAGAGGCAGCCTTGCAGGAACAGCCGCTGCCACCACCCAAAGAAGACACCCCTCTGCCTATCTCCGAGGACTCCCTGGAACCACCACCAGTGATAGAGGAATCACCACCTTGCCGGAGGAGCTTATGTTTAAGAAATGGGTCACAGCCCCTTTAAGTACTGTTGTATCTGGAAGCAGAGGGAGGAGCCCGAGACTGGGATACTGGTGCAAACCTATTTAAGGATCAAGTCTGGAAGAAGCAGTTACTGAAGCAACATTGTTGCCTAGCTCTCAGCCTGACCCTTGCGTGTAACCTTGCTCCCTCATAGAACTGATCTCCCAGCTTGACCTTGGCTTATATGACCTGCTATCTTGCTCTTGTGCAAACCTGATCTTATGGCTTTTGACCTCAGACTGTTCCTGGGCCTAGTTATCTTGGTGTCATATAGACTTGACCACCTGGATTCTGACCTCAGCTTGGCGACTCTGATTAGCATCTCACCACCTCTATGCAGTGAGACTAGCACTGCATAGCCCAACAGGAACACAACAGCCTTCTTCTTGGCCAAGCCCAGAAACAAGCTAAGGGAGAGTGAGGTGATCTGGCAGAAAACATTTTTAATTTCTTGAATGTGGAAGGAGAGAAGAGTTTGGACATAGATGGACACACAAACCCAACTTCTCGCTCTGTCATCCTTGACATTGAGAGAGTAACATGCCATGCACAGTCAAATCACCACTTGCTGATACAGTGCACTTTACCCATTCTCCTTTCCTCTCTCCCCGAGCCTTGGTCAGTGCATGGAGGAAGGCAGTCACCAGTGAACCAGTAGTAAGTGGTAGACTCAATTGTATCCAGATTTGGTTCATTTAAACAGGCAGAAATGCATTGGTGCATTTCAAATGCCACCTTGAATCTATATGAAAAAAACGTGGGAGACGTATTTTTTAAAATAGTTTGTTACTCTGAAACAAATTTGTGGGCGGGGGGGATGGGGGGAGGATACAAATGCCTATTTCAAAATTTGCACTTCAGTCTTGAAAAGGTATGCTAGAATTCAGAACACATTGATTTGGGCTTTTGTCTTTCCAAGTTGTTAATTTTTAATTTGGCGATGCTGTAGCAACTGCAATGCATCAGTTCTATGACTCAGCAGAACAAAGAGTTAAGACTCAGTGTCCGTATTTTGGGCAAAGGTCTTGCTTAGTCATCCAATATAATTTCGTGTTGGTTTTTGCAGCTGCCTCTACTAAGGTGTCAGACACAATGCCCTAAATTTAGTAACTGCTCTGTTTTTTTCACTCTGCCAAAGCAGTTAATTAAGGCTGCAATCCTATGCTCACTTAGTAGCAAGAAAGACCCATAGAGCAAAGTGGAACTTGGAAAGTAAAGTAAAGGTTGTGCCGTCGAGTCGGTGTCGACTCCTGATGACCACAGAGCCATGTGGTTTTCTTGGAAGAATAAATGAGTGATTTACCATTGCCATCTCCAGTGCAGTGTGAGATGATGCCTTTCAGCAACTTCCTATAGCGCTGCTGCCCAGTATAGTAGTTTTCCATATTCTGGGAAATACACCAGCGGGGATTCGAACCAACAGTTTCCTGCTCTCTAGGCAAGTTGCTCTGAGTAAAATGTGCACAACAGTAGATGTGAATACTTCAGGTGGGAATTTGTTTATTATTGTTCAGTTAGGAATCATGACAATGGAAATTCATTATCCCAAGACTTATGAAATGTCTAGCACGCAGGTCATAACAGCTGTTAGGCAACACAATTTTAACTAAATTTGCTCACTTTCAAATTTTGCTACCCAGGCTTCCTTCCTTCCTTCTGATCTCTCCCCCTCTACTGGGGCAGGAACCTGACTTTTTATTTATGTTTGTGTGGTGGGGGCGGGGAGGTGGTAGAAGAGGCTGAAGCTGTTCCCCAGTGATAATGCAGACTGTGATAATGCAGTCTGAATAAGTAACTGGTATTTGAAACCTTTTCCACCCAAACACAGGCCTTGGACAAGGCGACCACAAATGCTGGCTTAGCTTACTAGACAGCTGTTATTTGTTGTGGACACCAATCCCTTCCCAGTGAGTGGGGGGAGAAACAGGGCCTTTTCTCATTTGCATCAGAGTTTGGAGAAAATGAACAGAAGCCAGCAGCCCACTGGCAGAGCAAAGCAGCACTGCGGGGAGGCTTGCACCAGGGCTGATAAAAATTGGTTTAAAAAAAGAACCCAGGTCAAAGATATCATCATGAATATTAATCATAACTAATTATATTCAACTAGTATTTTGAAGCCCGTTATAATAACGGGCGCTAGCCTTTTCCTCTCCCCTTTACTGTTTTTTTTTTTTTTTTAATTCTGACGACGACGCTGCCGCCGAAGTCCCACCCTCCCTCCCTCCCAACTTCCGAAACCACCTTACCCCTCCCGTGACAGTTGAGAAAAGAAAGACCTAAATTGAAGAGGGAGAGAGGAGCTCGCAAGCAGCGCTCCTCCCTCTGCAAAGGCTCTGCCCGAACTGGCGCTTGGGGCGGAAAGTGAGGGTTGCATCACTTCCGGCTTCCATGCGACTTCCCCCGCATACAGAGTGGCAGAATGCAGCCACTCTGTATGTGGGGGAAAGTCGCATGGTAGCCGGAAGTGAGGGTTGCCGCGGCGCGTCCTCCATGGCAGAGCCGCTCTCAGTGGCTGCTGGGAGGCGGCGGCGGCTCCTGGGGGAGCCGCCGGGCGGAGAGGCGCCGAAGTGGAGGCCGGCTTCTTCTTCAACTTCATTATTGGCACTGGGCAGCAGTAATTTATTTTCAAAACTGTGAGTCAAAGCTGGCGGCATTGCAGAGGGACAAGGGGCAGCAGGGAAGTATCCTGCTGCCCCAATTATTACATTAAATACGTGCGCTGGACGGGGGCAAGTGGCGGGGGGGTAAGTAAACCCTCCCCGCCCTTAAAGGAACCCACCCCACAGTGCCGGACCGCAGCTCTGCGGTTCCGTGCACACCCCTAGTTTCGGAAGTTGGGAGGGAGGGAGGGTGGGACTTCGGCGGCGGCAGCATTTTTCTTCGGCAGCCACCCACCGCGGCCCGTGTCTCCGGCCGGGCCGGCCACCCAGGGCTCTGGCAGGCCCGCCACCCACCGCCGCCGCGGCTCCAGCAGGCCCACCGCCGCCGCCCGCGGCTCCGGCCGGGCCCTCCGCTGCCCGGGGCCTCTCCCTTGTTGCCGCGGCGTGTCCTCTGGCCAAGGCGGCGGCGGCCAGTGTCCCCCGGCGCCGCTCACCTGGCTTCTTCGGGGCGGCCACTTCTGGCCGCCCAAGATGGCCACCGGGTGCCGGTGGCGTGTCTCCCTTGCTCTGTTCTGCGCATGTGCTCCGCGCATGCGCAGAACAGGCCAGGGAGGCACGGACACACGCTTGGTGTCCGTCCACGGACGGACACCAAGCGTTTTATTATAGAGGATGGGGATGAGAGATAACAGACCTGATCAGACCTATTCTGCAGGTCCTCCACCCTGCAAAGACAAAGAAGGTCGATGAATGAATAGAGGATTTGGGGGATGGAGTAGATCTGAGCAAGGTGTTGGTGTCTGGATATAAATGAACGGGATGGAGAGGAGAGGGGAGGGGAGGGGAGGGGGATAGAAAGTGAAACCAAAAGTGAACAGAACATATTCATGTAGTCCTTAGGAAACCTTTTCCGAGTGAATCCTCCATTGTAAAAGGAAAACACCTATCATGGCAGAAGGCCTTAAGAGAGACCCCATTTGGGAATATTTTAATCAAGTTCCTGTACCTCTGGGTAAGAAAGGCATGTGTGAGAAATGCAAACAGTGCAACAACAAAATGCAAGGCCTGGTTTCCTGAATGAAACAGCATTGTGAGAAGTGTGTATCTACCTTCTAAAATGAAACCTACATAAATTTCTAAATATATATTAAGGGTATATTAAACACAAATGTACTTTTATAGAAAATGATGATTAAATAGAATCTTCCTGACTAGTAATTTAAATTGTGATTAAAATCATGAAAATTGAATCTTCCTGTGAAGCAATTTAAATCATTTTGATTTAAATCAAATCAACCCTGGCTTGGACATGGTAGATGCAAGGATTCTCATCAGTTTGCTGAGAATGTGCTGCTAGTCCTCTTGCTCATCCAACAAGGGATATTTGCCTCTTGTGAGATAGCACACACATTCTGAGAGGCTTGACTGGCTTTGAGCTACTCCAAATCATACATTCCTGTTACTAGTAGACTATGTCCTACAACAGGGGTAGCCAGACCTAAGGCCTTCAGGAGCTACTTTTTTTATTTTATTTTACCAGAGCCTTAGAAACATGAAATAGCAGCTTACATGGGAAGCTGCTTTATACTGTGTTAGACCATTAGTCAATTTAGCTCATTACTGTCTATACTGAATGGCAACAGCTCTTCAAGGTTTGAAGCAGGATTCTCTTCCAGGGAGAGAAATGCCAGGGAGTGGACCAGAAGCCTTCTGCATGCAAATGCTCTTCTGCTGACCTACGGACCCATCTCAAGGGGAATATCTTACAGCACTCACATGTACTCTCCCATTCAAATGCACACCAAGGCAGAATGATTAGCAAAGGGGAAAATGTGAGCTCGCTTGCTACCACAAAACCAGCACCTCTCCTGAGATGGAGTCAGGCACCAAGTGGAGGCTTGAGGAGAGCCAGTCACAAAATAGCAGTTTCTACAAAAGTCTGCATATGTGGCATAAGGGATTTTAATATCAAAGCCCCTGAATTTCCAGTTAATTTTGCCACAGGACAGGAGCGCAATGCAACTGCTTTGTATGAGAAGAAACGGGAGCAAAATTAATGGGAAAGGAAGTAAAAGCAACCCTGAGCACCTGAGGAAAGAGATTAAGAGCAGTGTGGCCATGCCCCCACTCAACCAATCAGATTTCCAGCCAATCCGATTGCCAGAAGGGAAGTCCAAACACCAAGAGAGCTACTTCAAATAAGCCCAAGCGATACCAGGAGCTCCTGAACCACCTAATGCCCACCTCTGCCCTACAATGTAGTAGTAGCAAGTTTGTTACAGTCACAGACCAGCAAACGAGATCATATGACATCATAATAATTAACAAAAAGGGGGTGGAGAGAGAGAGTGTGTATATACAGTGCTAATCCCAATAATTAACAGAACCACTGGACCAAATATATCCTAATCTCAAGAAAGAGACTTTGGCTGCACAACTCAAATCCCTGGTGAGCCAAAACCAACCATGTGGTGTTGGGGGCCAAGGTCAATTCCTGAAGTATTAGGAATACAGGAAGCTGCCATATACTGAGTCAGACCATTGGTCTATCTCGCTCAGTATTGTCTTCACAGACTGGCAGAGGCTTCTCCAAGGTTGCAGGCAGGAATCTCTCTCAGCCCTGTCTTGGAGATGCTGCCAGGGAAGGAACTTGGATCCTTCTGCTCTACCCAGAGCGGCTCCATCCCCCGAGGGGAATATCTAACGGTGCTCACACCTCTAGTCTCTCATTCATGTGCAACCAGGGCAGACCCTGCTTAGCTGAAGGGACAAGTCATACTTGCAAGACCAACTCTCCTCGACATAAAATTATTAAAATTTAAAATATTAATGAAAGCAATTATTCATTATTTGTGGTAATGGGTCTTTCCCCCTCATCAAGGGACACACAATTCATTATATTTGTACCCCACCTCAAATTTCCATATCTGGGCAGTTTACAGCAACAAAAACAAATTAAAACAGAAATTAACACTTTAAAACAATTTAAAACCACAAGTCTAGTTTAAAGCTTGGGTGAATAAATGTGTCTTTAAAGAGTTTTTAAAAGTTGTCCGAGATCAGAGAGCTGAAATAGCAGCAGGAGAGTGGCCAGAAAATAGGTCCTGTTCCTGCTCTGTCACTGGGGCCCCTGGCGTGCTTGCCAGCCCCAAACAAATATCAAGTACTCTGCTCTCCCTACATACTTGTGGCTTTCAGGCTGCAATCCTAGGCAGGCTTACTTAGGAGTAAGCCTCACTGGATGAGAACACTGTGGGGATCTTCCCAAGGAAACATGCATAGGATGGTACTATAAGGTGGTTTCAGCGAGGATAGCCCCCTTGGAGACGAGGGAACTGGCTCAGAGTGTGGCCCACTGCCTTTTTGGAATGCTACTGCTGCAGGATATTCCTGCCTGCGGGCCAGCAATCAAGTCCCTGTGCCTTATGTTGTGCAGGCCAGTTTTAACCAAAAGACTATGACAGCCACAAGTAACTGCACAAAACTTAGACACTTTTTCAGAAAGCTGGGAATTCTGATCAGTCAGAAGAAAGCAAGCATAGCATTTGTCTGACCTACCTGGAGTTTTTTTTTGTAAGATGGGTGTGATAAAATCAGACCTAATATTATCATAAAGGTGACAAAATAAAAGAACATGTTCCATAGTCCCCACAACCCCCTCGTCACAGGCCTGATACAGTACCCTCCAAAATCTCCCTCCCAGCAGAGCAAATGGCAGCACGTTAAATCTGTCTCTCCAGCATTTTGGGATTGTCAAGGCAGTCAAGTAGCAGGGCAAATAGATTTCCAATGCCCTCAAAAATGGGATATTTAGAAACCAAACTTAAGTGTTGCTGCAATTCTATGTCCCATATCTGTCATTTAATTGCTGCTTTGGCCTTATGATAACCAAGGGCTATTAGAGCACCTAGTGTGAAACTTTAACAAAGTTGCATATTCAGCTATCTTTTCCAGGTAGACTGGAAAGAATCTGCTAGGGTCAGTGGGGCCAAGCACACAGGAAAAAAGTTAAGATAAGCTTTAACCAAAAATTAATTACAAGAAATAAGGCTCAAGCCTCAAGGAAAATTAAACCCATTTCCAGATGCAATGATGCATTAGTAATGCAACATGGAACTGTGAATATTGTTCTCAAAATTTAGTCTGTATCACTTCAAGGAGCCTATAGTTACCAGATAAGCATATATGGGATCCATACAGTAACTGGGCAACGACCTTGGCCACAAAAACCTGAACAGCTGAGGGGTTATAATGGCATCCTGTTATATGGAGGGGAGCAGAGGACAGATTAAAACTGAAACACTCCTCTTGGCATTCTCAGAGACCTATTTAATTTGTGCACCCCTGGAGCCCGAGGAATGAAAGAATACTCCTAAGTACTTATAGCCTGCAACCTGTTCAATAGGGTCCCCATTAATCTGCCATCTGTGTTTGATTGGCCTTCTGGCAAAGATCATGACTTTAGTCTTGTTGTAATTGACCGTTAGGAGTTCATTATTACAGTAGGAAGCAAGTACCCTTAGTAGTTATTTTAACCTAATAATAGTATGAGAAATAAGAACTTCACCATCGGCACCCTAAAATAGGGATGTGCACGGAACTGTTCAGTGTTCCATTCTGGGAACGCCGAACTGGTTCCATGGACCATTGTTCAAGACGGTTCAGAGGGTGGGGGTTCCTTTAAGGGGCAGGGGAGGTGCTGCCTACCTGCAAGCCCCTGCTCTGCCGCTTCCGCCCTCCGCCCCACTGCTGGCACTCTTGTAATAAGCGGACGCACAGGGCTGCAGCGTGCTTCCCTGC
Organism: Hemicordylus capensis; assembly: GCF_027244095.1. Classification (NCBI taxonomy): domain Eukaryota; kingdom Metazoa; phylum Chordata; class Lepidosauria; order Squamata; family Cordylidae; genus Hemicordylus; species Hemicordylus capensis. Next base: position 207,603,384 of record NC_069659.1, read on the forward strand.
AGCCCCAGTCAGCGGCGCCCCAGAAACGACTGACGCATGCATGCCGCTGACCAGGGCTGCAAGGAGGCACGCAGCTCCACATGCCCGCTTTTTACGAGAGCGCCTGCAGGGGGAAATGGCAGGGCGGAGACTGGCAAGTAGGCAGACCCACCCCCCACCCTCCCGGGAGTGCATGGAACTGGTTCCATGCACATCCCTACCCTACAATGTGCCTTAGTTAATGGCATTCAAATAGCAATAAAAACTGTTTAATATATAATGAGTTAGGGATACATTCTTAGCAACTAACTAGAGCCCATCCACACAGCAGGGCCAGATTCTGATGGCGGAAAGAAGTTCCCAAACCAATGGATCCACACACTCCACAAAAGCACCACCATTCTCATTTTGAACAGGGCACCCTATATGATGAAATTCTCAGTTTGCACATGTTATCTCTTTCAAATTAAGGGGGCTGACTGAGGGTACCTTAGAATTCCTGGTGCTGACACTTGAAGCCAGTTATTCAGTGCCATTACAAACACATGTACACATGCATGCATATGTTTCTACGTATCACAAAAATACTATGCAAATAATTGTGATAATTTAATACAAGCCTATGTAGTCTGATTTCTACCATATTTTCCATGCATCATGAAGATAAAGCCAGACATTGTAGGCCAGTGGTTACCAAACTGGGAGCCTCCAGATGTTGCTGAACAACGGCTCCCATCATCCCCAGCCACAATAAGTTGTAGCTGGGGCTGATGGGAGCTGTAGTTCAGCAACATCTGGAGGCTCCCAGATTGGGAACCACTGTCTTAGGCAACAGCAAAATCCATGCAGTACAATCCGAAAGATCTGTAACTCAGAAATACTACCAGTTTCAAGGGGACCTTCTCCCAAGCCTGCAGTATGACTGCAGTCAGTGTCACAAATAAAAGATGTAACAAATCCAGTTCCAAGATAACAGAATTAGCAATACTTCAGATTGCTGATTAAAAACACACACACACTTTAAAAAAATATTAAACACCAATTACTCACAAAGAAGAGCAGATGCCTGAACATTTTGGCTCCCATCTCCATAGGAGAAGCACAGCAAACTGTTTATCACTTTAAATTCCAGCAAGCACATCTAAAGTGATGATTGGCTGTCACCAAGCAAGCCTGTAATTTAATTGTGTTTGCCCTAAATTCCTTTATTAACTATACTCTAAATTAGGAAAAGCTTGCTGAGTAAAAGTGCCTGAGGCTACATCGAATGGAAACAAATGTGGCACAGTCCAAGTATATATATTCCCTTTATCCTATACAAAAATAGGAATTCCTCTTGATTTCATATTTCACAGAAAGCATTTTCTCTTCTTCTTCAGACATTGCAGTGAAACAAGACAGAGGCTGGTCCATACATAAAAAGAATGAAGTGAAGCCAACTAGGTTGCCCACAGCAAGAGGGTTTTAGGCAGTTCTACAAACTAGTGGACCCTGGCGCAGAGCAGCTGCGCCTCTAGTTGGGCCCAGCCGTCCCCGCCCCATGCCACCGCCATCTCATCCCAGGGGACCAGGGCCAGGCTGTCCCACTGCCTCCCTCCGCCTCGCTGTCTTCTTCATCAGAGCGGTGGGGCTTTGCCTGCCACCCATCATCTGTTGTCCTCTCATCCTCCTCCTCAGGGTGGCGCCATCGCCTCCCTCCACCTTGCTGTCCTCCTCCCGCCGCCTAACCGTCCCACTGCCTCCCTCCGCCTCGCTGTCCTCATCGGAGCGGCGGGGCTTTGCCTGCCACCCATCGTCTGTTGTCCTCTCATCCTCCTCCTCAGGGTGGTGCCATCGCCTCCCTCCACCTTGCTGTCCTCCTCCCGCTGCCCAACCGGCTCCTGGTGTGTGCTCCACCCTCCCGCCCTTGCACGTGTTGCCCCCTCTGGGCCCGCCATTGGTCGCAGCTGCAGTGGGGGCGGAGCTTGCCACATCCCCACGCATCCCCTCTACAGGAATCAATTATATAGAAGATTTGAACTGGCTTAAATAACATAATTCAACTTTCAAGGAACCAATGGAGTATTTATTTATTTTTACAGTTATATCCCGCTCTTCCTCCAAGGAGCCCAGAGCAGTGTGCTACATACTTGAGTTTCTTTTTCACAACAACCCTGTGAAGTAGGTTAGGCTGAGAGAGAAGTGATTGGCCCAGAGTCACCCAGCTAGTATCATGGCTAAATGGGCATTCAAACTCAGGTCTCCCCAGTCCTAGTCCAGCACTCTAACCACTGCACCACACTGGCTCACACACAAAGACAACCAGATATCCTCACAAAACTAAAAACCTCAGAGTTCTTTGGGAGAAAGCTCTGTCATTTAAAATGTATAATGTAGATGTTTCCTTTTACTTAGAGTTTTCAGATCAAAGAAATCCAAAGGTTCTCCCTGAATCAAAACAAAGGCTTCACCTATGGTAACAAGCACAACCATTTGGATTATAACTTCTGGAAGGGTAGCCATGTCAATTCGCTCAAGCAAAAGACCAAACACACACGGTTCTTGTGGCACTCCAAAGATTAATGAAGTTCTTGTGACAAATTTCTGTGGACTAGAGCCTACTTCATTAGATATATGAAGTGTTTTTCTCAGCTGGCAGATTATAATTTTCTCTCTCTATGTACATGTAAATATAAACAGTGAGACCAAAAAGCCATGAAATATAAGAGGTGCAATTTGATGGCGCAGCAGGGAAATGCTTGACTAACAAACAGAAGGTTGCCGGTTCAAATCCCCGCCGGTACTACATCGGGCAGCAGTGATATAGGAAGATGCTGAAGGGCATCATCTCATACTGCGTGTGGAGGCAGCAAAGGCAAACCCCTCCTGTATTCTACCAAAAGAAAACCACAGGGCTCTGTGGGTGCCAGGAGTTGAAATCGACTTGACAGCACACTTTAGATCTTTAGTCTGCAATAGTTATGTTAACTTAAGTGTATATAAGACAAGACAACGCTGACATCCAGATTCACATTGCATTTGCTGAAAAACACTGCACGCACAGGAACGGAGGAAAGGCAATTTGCTGATCTCCCCTTCCCTCTGCAGCTCACAGTACCTCCTGCAAATATTTCCCTGAGGATTCCAGGGCCCTCAAGGACATATTTTTGGGAGGCACGATGGGCTGCAGAGGGAAGGGGTGATAAGCAAAAATAGTACTTCCTCCATTGTGTACATGTAGAGTTTTTCAGCACATGCAGTGTTAATCTGGATGTCAGTCACTGAATATTCAAAACAGCTCAACTAGGGACAATGGAACATCTAACAGAAACACAAACCCTGCAACAAATCTAGATGCCAACTTTGTTCACTTAGCCAACACTATTACATGATCTAGTAACATCAGTTGTATTATTAAGAACTCATCCTATAATGTGATATATAGTGGCATCTTTTATATGTAGCAGAAGAAGAGCAACGGTACCCATCATGGGGTCCCCACCAGTGAATGCTGCTGATGTCTCCCTTATGTTTCTTTTTAAAAAGTGAGCCCTTTGCAACAAAGAACCATCTTTCCATTCCTTTTACTATGTAACACACAGGGGCATAACAAAGTTGGAGTGCGCCCAGAGACAAAATTTTAAAATGGGCCCCTCACTGATACACACGCACACACACTTCACAATATATAGTGCACTCACACTCACATCCCCATTATGAATATGGTGAATATTTATATAGTTATATTTATAATTATATCGTTATATAGCGATATAACTTATATTCCTGCAGGACAGTTAGAGTTAGGCGTTTAGGAGACGTTGTGAGATCTCAGAGCAGCTGCTGTATCCAAAGCCGCAAAATGAGGTGTGGGTGTGTTTGGAGGGAGGGATTGTAACCCAGCGATCTCATCTCTTGAACCTTCTGGACTTTTCAAACACATGCGAAGGAAGGATCATTCAGAATAATGAAGGAAGCTCGGTGGGTGTTGAGGAGTCATGTGACTTGCCTCTGGGGGGCCCCTGGTGGCGTGGGGGCCCCCAGGCAACCGCCTCCCCTTGCCTAATAGTAGTTACGCCCCTGGTAACACACTTTGAGAACTGCTTTTTTAAAGGCAATAAATGAATGAATGAATGAATGAATATCGCCATAACATGCCAGTGCTCTGTGTCTATATACGACCAAGAGATCAGTCTCTACCCAAAAGAACAAGTGGACACAAACCCAACATCAAAAAGAGTAATATTGAGACAAAAGTGAAAAACATTTCAGCCTCCTAGCACACTCTGCTGCTGGCATCAACAAGAACCATTTCAAAGGGACATTCCAGTATGAAATTGATGAACACATTGACAGATTTAATTCTGTTCATTGGTCATTGAGACCCAAGGCTCAAGTGGCTGCTGGTCTATTTACAAGTACAGTTCAGAGTGCTAGTGCTTACCTTTAAAACGCTACACAGACTGGGACCCAGATATCTCTAAAGGACCATCTGTTCCCACATGAACCTGCCCCAATGCTAGGTCTGAGATGCTTATCTGGGTTTTTGCACCTTCAGGTGTTAGGCATATGATGACCAGAGGAAAAAATCCTCTCAGCTGGAGTGACCTATTTGTTCCACACTCTGCCCAGGGAGGTTCACCTGACATTGAAACTAATGTCTTCCCAGGAGCAGAATACCTTTTTATTTACCCAAGCATTTTAATTGCATTGTTAAATTAATCTATCATGCTAATTTGCTCTAGTTTAATTGCATTTTTATATTGTTCTTAAATATTGATTGTAAGTTGTGCTAGAAGCAGTCAAACTGAAAGGCAGGAAATTAAATATTTTAAATAAGATAAAGCTGTTCTTTCCCACCTCCATTGTGAAATTAGCAAGGCAGAGCGAGGAAGATTATCATCAGCTACTCCTGCTCACCATAGTGCTCATATTCTATACATTCGAGCTTGGCACCCAAGTGCCACAGACTGTACTCCTTGCATTTCACAGCTTTTAGAGCCCACTATTTACCATGTTTTTCTCTGCCCCCATGTGTGTGGCTGTTGTATGTGTCTGCCAACAGAAGACAACACTTCATGCATCTGATAAAGTGGAATCTAGTCAACGAACACATGTGCCACAGTAAATCTGTTTGCTTGGATGATGATATTCACAGTCATCTCAGGGACAGGCAGATAAAAATGGGAAAGGTCTATGGGCAATGTAGTCTCAAATGTGTGCTTTAAAATTCTTGGAAGGAAACTCAGAAACTGAAAGTGGCTTTCCCACTTACTGTTCATACTGGAAGTTAACTCTAATTAACTTAAAGGGAATAATCTATCTCACAGCTTGCTCAATTGATTGCAAAGAGGGTTAGCCCACACACTACTTAACCACTTCAAGATGTCCAGAGGCCCTCAGATATTCAAAGAGGCACCATGTGAAGTACTGTATTTATCCGAATCCAAGACTAGGCTTTTTTCAAGTTCTTTGATGTTAGAAATCAGGGGGTCATCTTACATTCAAAATCCTATTCCTTTCGGGTAAATACAGTATAACCTGTATTTAAGCTATATTTTTAAGAGGGTAATCTTACATTCAGAGTAGTCTTCTATTCAGATAAATACAGTAGTGGTTCCACTGAGAGGTGAATATGAAGCCCTAAGGTGTTCATATCTTGGCTACCTCATGAACAGGCTGTCCAGGCTCTTTCAGACACTCCCCAATGTTCTGAGACCATCAAAGCTCATGCCCCCGACTCCCATCACTTTCCTTTGGTAGGTGTGGTCATCATGCTAAAAGCCAGGGGTGCGGGGACATTTATATATATTAAATATTAGATTTAACCTAACAAATCCCTTCAAACATCCATGGTGGCCAGTAACGTTTGCTTCAAGTACTTGTCGCATGAGTTCAACTTTCATTTTATATTCAGGGCCCTCAACAAGGTGAAGTGGATGGTCTTGACCAATTCTCAACCTAGCCTACCGCACAGGATTGTTGCACTGTCCAAGAACACATTCTAAGTCAGCTTACTTACTACTGCACCCAGAGGTGCACCTAGGTAATTTTGGAGCCGAGACCTAGAGGCCTTTGGAGCCCCCACAAATTAAGCATCATGCTTGGCTGGGCAACTATACCACCTGTGACAGACTAAAGAGGATTTGGGGGCCCCTAAGGGCTGTGGAGGCCCTGGACTTCAGCCCGGAAGTCCAGGGGTAAGAGCGCCTCTGACTGCACCCTGAACTGTGCAGAGAATTCTGAAGCATACTATGGAGTTCATGGGGAGTTTGTTGTTCATTCCAAACTAAGCATATGCCCAAGAGAACGAAACAAGTGCCATCTAAGGAGCAAACCTAGACACAACAGCAGCAGCTATTTCATGGCTATTTGTTTGAGTGTGTACAATCTGAAGCTGGGGAGTCCAGTTTTTAAGAGCAAAAGGACTGCACAACAGTATTCTCCCTAATTTGTTTCATCTGTGTGCAGAACAAGTTTTGTTCTGGGGGGCAGTATCAAGGCAGTATGTTTGCACATACATTCAGAATGGGGCCTTCTCTATTCAACCTGAGTGGGATCTAAAATCAACTGAGCAGACATCAAAGAGCTTATGAGCATGAGCATGTGTGCACGCCTTAGAGGGAACACTGCTGCACAAGTGTGTGGAGCAGGGATGCTATATTTATTTATTTGTTTGATTGATTTCTAGACCGCCATTACAAAATAGCTTACATCTCCACAGTATGCCTTCCAGACGTTAACCACACTCCAACATCAGGTGAGCTCAGCAGGGAGAAAAATACTTTTGGCTAGAGGCTATGGAGAGGTAAGGAAGGTTCAGCTCCCCTCACCCACACACCCCATTTGCTCTAAAAATCAACCTTTCCCCCACCCCCACCCGCTGCTTTGTGTGTGACGGGGGCAAACCACTGTTCCCTCTAAGGCGTGCGTGTTTGTGCGTGCTCACACATTTTTTATGTCCGCTCAGTTAATTTTAGATCCCACTCAGTTTGAATCAGGAAGGCCCCATTCTGAATCCACATGCACACACGCTGCTTTGATATTGCTGCCCAGAACAAAACTGATCCTGCACACAGATTCAAAAAATTAGAGAGAACACTGGGGCAGACCCCAGTTTAAACAACCAGGTCTGCTGCTGCCACATCTAGTTTAGTTTTCTGGAGGAGGAAGAACGCAGCACAAGTAAAAATGCCTTCCAATGTTTTGCTATGTTCAATAATGAAAACAGAAAACTGCTGTCCGATGTGATCAGTCCAAAGTGCTCCTCAGTTTCCCAGACTCAGGAAGGACCCAAAAATGCAACTGAACAGCACTGCATGTATTGATAGGGCAAGAAGTGAGAAAACCCTCCAAATATCATATGCCCAGATTTAGAGTTATTTTGTTTTGTTCCCTTACAGAATGGCATCTACCATCCAACCCAGTAGATTGGACGGTATCAGTAGATCAGAAAGACACTACGGAATTGCCAGTTCTCAATGAACTTATTCAATACATGCAGAAAGAGAGGATTTACTTTCAGTATAGGAACACCAGGAGAAAGTTATTTGATTCTAGACTTTGGTGTCAGATGATAACCATGCTTCAATTTTTACTATTACATTTTAAGTATTATTGTATGTATTCTATTTAGCTGTACTATCAACTTTCACTTTTTGTTCTTTACGCTCTTCTGTGGCTGTAATAAAGATGACTGATTGACTGAATGCACTATGAACATCCTAAATAGAACTAAACTGGGCCAGGACTGTCATAATACAGTACTGCCCAATCTCCTAACCATGGCTAGGTGCTCAGGAGCACCTTGCTAGCTCTGCCTCTCCTCCTAGTTTCTCGCTCCCTTCTCTTTCTGAAACAAGCCACGGTTAGTTTTAAGTGCACATAGATTCTACTACTAACTTGAGCCTGCGTCCATGGTTAGAACTGGCTTTGCAGACTCTGATTATAAATGGTTAGCACCAAAAAAGAAAGAGGGAGGAATTCATAAGTGCAAGGGGCGGCAATAGGAGGATAATTTGTGGGTGCAAGCCTGAGGTAAGGAGCCAGAAAAGCCATGTTCCATTCCTGATCTGCACCAGCCCACGAGCAGCATCACAACTGTGCCTTTCTAAGTCAACCTGTCAAGAAACATGTTGAAAAAAGTCTCTGGCAGAGGGTATGCATTGGGGGGTGGGGGTGGACACCTTAGAAACTGAGTTCACCTATCTTCTTTTCATTCTGACCAACTAATAACTAAAGCCAAACATCTCTTACTCCTCTCACTTCCCAAAACAGGAACAATCACAGCATACAGGAAGCCTTGGTTGCCATTCTAACCACATGCAGAGTAAACTCCTGTCATATTCTGTCAAACCATTCCCGCTCAGCCAGCCTGTAACAGCAACAACTCCAGTGCCACAATTAGCCCCAAAAGATTTTAACTGCTTAACTTCATCTACTACAATGAAACTGTTGATGGAGAACAAGAGCAAAAAAGTTTGCTATTCCTTTTCCCAAGTACCAGTTGTGTCATGCTCTTCTTGATTTGGCAAGAGTAAACAGAATGTGCTGGTCACAGAATCAGCTTTAGTATTCTCAATGACTCAGCAAGAAGAGGTACCATTTTGTGCTGGAGGAGGAAAAGGTAAACTTTGCAAATACAAAATTTAGGGCCAAAAAACTGTGGAGTAAGAATGAAAAACCAAAGCATATCATAAAAGAAACAGTATAAGTATACCTTACTTCAATAATTCCCAAACTGTGTTCTGTGAAAGTACTGCTAGGGTAACATTTTTAAAAAGAAAGAAAAAGACTGAAGTAATAATTTGTCCAGAATATTCACCCAAAGAAGAGGTTGCCCACTGCATCTCTGCATGGTCACTGCTCTGGTCTAGACTCCTACTTTGGTGGAAGAAGGTAGATCTGTTATGCCTCTGCATTGGGTGTAATTGGATTCAATCACTCTGATACAAGAAACACATTGCAGAATTTACCTGCCCACAAATGGAACTGCCAATTTGCATGGTACACATTTGAAAAAAAAAAAAACTTTTGTGGGTGCAAGTACACCCCTAAATTTTAATTCAGAAAAAACTGCTTAGACAAAGAAATGTAGGAAACACAAGTTTGATCCAGCTGACTCCATCATCATCTTATTTAAAACAGACACTTCTGTTGTTAAAGCTCAACCACATTTTCAATTAGGTAGAATATAAAACAAAACTGATATCTCATTTCAAAATGCTACAATTCCACTAGACTCCACAAGATAATGCCTTTGTGAGGCACTGGATCTATGAAGACCTCCATGGAACAGTGACTAAGACTGAGCTGTGAACCAGTAAGTCCACTGACTCAAATCTCACTTCTATCACAAATTCAGTAGGCAGCCTTAGGCAAGCCACCATTTCTCAATCTCAGACCCCCATCTACAATACAGACATATTATGAAAGCATGAAATGGAGGAAAGGCATCTATGTTACAGAGCTCTCTGGGATCTGGGCACTGAGACAAATCCCTCCCCCTGCCCCAATGTGTCTCAGTGCCCAGATCCTAGAGATCTCTGTAACATATATGCCTTTCTTCCATTTCATGCTTTCATAATATTTGTCATACATAATGGGAAACCATGGTTTTCTGTTATGAAAATAAGGCTTGGGGAACCATGGTCTTGTGCACTCCCCTTTCTCTTTCTCCTTTGTGCACAAGAGGAATACAAGGAAAGCCTCCAGTCTGCCATAAGCCACACTTGCATGTTAAGTTCAAACTCAGGGAATGTGGAAGCGTGGTTTACTTCAAACAGAAACCTTCACTGTCCTCTTTTTGTGCACAAAAGAGGAGGAGAGGGGGAGCATACAAGTCCACTGTTTCCAATACTTATTTTCACAGCAGGAAACCATGGTTTCCCATCACATCTGTCCATTGCCACCCATTCACAGCAGTGACCCACAAGCTTTTTGGCTTGGTTATTAGTGATTGCCACAAAACTTGGGAAAGTAGAGAAGTGAAGATAATTTACGGAAGGCTTGCCCTTGTGCTGGGCTTTTGCAGGAAGCTCAAGCAGTGCCCTGCTGTCACAGTCACCTTCCTCAGAAGTTCAATGGGATGGGGAAGGACCCATCCCTCCCTTCCCCTTCCAGTTCCCCTATGTGTGAAAGGAAGGATGGTTTCTCTCCTGCAGGCTGAGTTTCTGTAAATCCACTTTCCTGCATGGCCATCAGTAAATTAAAACCTCATACAAGTTTAAATATGTTTGTATTGCTGTCTCTCACACATAGACACTATCAGCAGAAGAGAGGCGATAAAACTATTTAAGTGGCATATGTGAGGTCCATCTGTATGGCAACCAGGGACACAGGAACTCCTGCTTCTATGGAAGTGCCACTCTGTCTGGCCACCTGTGACAGCCATGCTGCAAACTGTCTATCCATGCAATTAATGCATTGTTCCTTAATCTGGCTGAATATTCAGATACATGAGCTTTCAATTCAAAAAGTCAAACTATGAGAAATATTTCCATAGGAAGCAAGTCTTTGAAATAGCATTAAGAGGAAAGAAAAGGTGCATTTTGCAGTAACTGTTCCTGCAAGAGATCTATGGAATCTGAGCCATTCTGACAGTTAATGTGGCTATGTCTCATGAAGGCTTCTGCCTTACTGAAAATGTTATATATACTCTGAATCCCTTACAGATATTTCTCCAGTAAAATGCAATAACTTACCTAGTTAATATGCAATATGTTCTCCACTGCATGAAAATTATGATGCAAGTTTTTAGTTTGATTGGGCTTCTCACTGAAGCAGCACTCCATTTCTGCATTGTTACCCAATTGTCCCCCACCCCCAACCTGGCCACCACCACACATCATTCCCTTGACCCCTCTCCCAGGCTACCAGCCAAGGCCGCTTTGCTTCTCCTCGTGGAACACACCCTACATCCCCACTCACCAGCCGTCTCGCCAGGCTGCGCGCCAGCCACTCCGTTGTTCAAGTAGAGGATGGAGAGCAGGTGAGGCTGCGTCTTCTCCAGGGCCACACGCAGGTCCTGGAAATGATCCCGATCCTTGGCCAAGAGCAGCTTGATGAGCAGATCGGCCTTGCACACACGGGCAGAGACTCTCTCCCGTCCTCCTGCATCCCCTCCTTCTACTCCTCCCGCCGTCATTCCGGCTTCCTGCAGCTCTTGCAAGTCGCGAGGGCTCAGGGTCCCCGCAGCCTCCAGCAGGTCGATCACCTTGTCCACCTCCGTCATAGCCTGGGCCAGGCTCTGGTGACACTGGGCCAGCAGCTCTTTGTGCTTGGGCTCCATGGCAGCCGACAACACTTGAGCCTCCGAAAGTAACTCAACTCCTTGCCTCCGCAGAGGAAGAACAGCCAGGCGCGCAAAAGAGACAGAGTTGCGAAGAGAAGATGCTTTGTGTATTTCCCTTCTCCCCGCCTTCCTCTGCCTGCCTTCCTCCTTCCTTCCCGCACAACAGGCCCCGCCCACCCCCTGCAATCAAAGGCAGCTAAACAACTTTTCTTCCCAGCTCGCCTCCTCCTCCTCCTCACAGACAATGGGGGGCGGGGGGACCTAACACTTTTCTGTCGCTTAAAAAAAACAAAAAACCCACCACCACCACGCACGGAAAGAGGTGCTACATTTCTCTTTCCTTCCTATCAGCACTCCAGGATGCAAGAATTACAGAGAAAAGAGAGGGAGGCAGGGAGACTGCCTTCCTTCTACACACCGAGAGGGCAAAGTTGTGCAGAAAAGAACTGTTGCTCTTGTGCCGATTGTGCCCGGCCCTCCCACTGATCCCCAAACTCCAAATCAAACAGGTAGCTCTCAAGACTACTTCTCCAATGCCAAATAATATAGGAGGCGGGGGGGGGCGCTGATGAGATTTCCGCTTTTCCTAACCGTTGATATATCTCCCTTTCCGCTCCCGCCCCCCCCCCACCCCAAATGTCTCCTCTCTTCTTCTCCTTTCCCGTCCCTCTTCTTCCCGGCCCAAACCAAAAGAATCCGCAACGGCTACTTTCGGTGGCAAGCTCGGAATTGGCTCCCTTTTGGGCAAAGGACTGCCCCCCGCTTCATCTCACTCCGGAAAGTAAAGCTCAGAGCAACTTCTCTCCCACCTAGACTTGTTTTGAGGGATTTCGGGGCGGGGGGCGTTTACACAAAAGAGCGGGGTGAGGGTGGAAGAGGGGGAGGCTTCACCTCCTCCAAGCGTCTCCTTTCAGGAGCCCCAGCAGCCATATTTGCTGCACTGGGCTTTTGCTGCTCCTGCCGCGGCAATTTTCCCGGGGTGCAGGAGATGCATTTCCCTGAGCGCCCGTGTGCTCCTTTGCTCAACTCGGAGGGGGGGGGGAGAAAAACAATCCACGCAGCCTTGCCCCCACCCTCTGGCTTGCCTGCTCCCAGCAATGGAAAAGGCGGGGGGAGCGGGAGAAAAAGTGAGGAAGAAAAGGAGTGCGAAAGCAGCAGGCAACAAGCTTCTAGCAGGAGGAGATGGTGATGATGGCCGGCGGCGGCGGCGGCGACGCTGCTGTTTGTTCCATGCTGTAGGTTCCTCTTGCCTCTGCTGCTCCTTTCCCTGGCTAAGTTTCGCCTTCCCTGCTCCCCGCCGCAGCTTCCTCCGCCATAGCTCGTCCTGGCTGTCAATCAAAGGAGGCTTTGCTTTAGCAAATGTATGAGGCGAGGCAGTCGGGAGGTGGAGCTCCCTCTTTCTCCAAGCCGCTCCTAGTCTCTCTCTCTCTGTGCAAGAGAGTTGCAGGAAGAGAAGAAGACCGTCCCACTCTTCATTGCCCTCCTCCAACTGCACCTTTTTAATAGGTACAACCAGAACTGCCCAAAACGGCGGCTTTGTCAGGCAGGCAGGTTATCATTTAACAAAGGCTGGTCGGGCTCGCTTGCTCTCCTCAGGCTTGGACCCAGCACGAGTCCTCAAGAATAGTCCACCAAATTAACTGCTACTACATGCTAGAGAACCTGTGCTGAGAGAGCAGTGGAAGCCAGAGGGAGATGAAATACTAGTAATACTTCGCATTTGGAGCGTGCTTTCCGGTGTTCAGAATATCAATTCCCCTATTTTGACTCGTTGCCAATAGTTACAACTCTATCACATAGGTCAGTATTATTATCCCTCTAGTGCAGATGAGGGAAGGCTTGAGGCTGGAAGAGAGTTGCATGCCTAAGACCACCTAAGAGGTTCATGGCAGAAATAACATTCAGAATGGGCTTCCTGCTTCACAACCCATTTTTGGTCACTCTAATATAGGGTGTGTACTCCTTCTGTCGCAAACCTTCAGCTTCAGTACCCCGTAAAGACGTTTGGTGCCCTGAGCCATTTTGGAAAGGCGGTATAGAAATCAAATAAATAAAGTGTGCATGTATGTACACACACATTTAAATGTTACAATTATCAGATAGACTTACTGATAAGCCTAGTTACTAGGCATGTGCAAACCAGTTCGATATAGAACAGGTTTGGTTCGAAGCCTCGACATCGAGCCAAACATGCCCTGACCTGTTTGAGGGGTTTGAAGTTTGTTTTAAAATATATATTTTTTAAAACTTATCCCCGGGGGGGGGGTGTCTCCAAGGCCACGGGGTGTATGAGTCCCCGGAGGTTCACCCTCCCCCTGCCGGCCTCCATTATGCTTTAAAGTTGGGGCCCCTGGGTAAGGCCACACAGAGGCCCATTGCAGATGCACGGCAGCCTCCAAAACGGCCATCGCAATGGTGAAAAGGCCCAGAAAGGGCAGACCACAACTGGGCAATTTAAGGCATAACGGAGGCCAGTGGGGGAGGGGAACCTCTGGGGACACCTCCATGGCCTTGGAGAAAGTCCCCCACCGGGGGTAAGTAGATTTCTAAAAAAAATATTCACAACCCCCCCCCCCGAGCTGAACCGAAGTGGGGGGGTGGGGTTCAAGGGGGGCAAAACCAAACTGGCACAGTCCAGAGGGGTATGCTGAGCTTCAGCATGTAGCTAGCCAATCAGGAGCAAAGGGGGAGAGTCTTCACACAGCCTTCCCTTTTGCAATAGATGAATTGCTGATGTGTCAGCTTCAAGCTGGTGATCATCAATTGCAGAACAATTCACAGAGCTGCTGTGTGGAGAGCTAGGAGGGCTCTGAGCATCCCCTGAGAGACCATCTAGTACCGCCTTTTGGAACTCCTGCTGTAGTGGATACCAGTTCATTACACCTATGTAGTTGCAGATTAGATATGTGACTGCCTCCCCCCATCCCCACAAAAATGAGAGAGAGAGTTCTCCATCTGGGTTTTCACCTCTCTTATGTTTAGTATAGTAGTGTAATCCTGTCCTGACAACACAACACTTTCTCTACCCCTACCTCATTTCTCTACCCCTACAGCATAGGCTGCCACTGGCAGACACAGGAAACACACTCTGGCAGTAAGACACAGCAAAGAGGTAGTACATGTTACAGAAGACAAGGGGAAACTAGACACACAGCTGCTGTTTGCTGCTGCAGCCACTTGTGTATCATCAGAACTAGTCTGGACCTGATCCTTTAAATTTTGTATGTGTGTGGATGCAAAAAAAAAAAGTGTGAATGACAAAATGATATATATTCATTCCTTCAGGTTGACTAATCAATGTGTATTGACAATTGGGATAAGCAAGATATATAACACAAAAAGGGAGATGCTTAGCCAAGAAAGAGTTTGTAAGATTATATATTTTAAAAAATGACTAACTGGATCAGTCTACAAGTTTTGTGTAGTCCAGCAACTAGAGACTTTAGGAAACTCACAAGTAGACCATAGCCATTCCTTATTATTTGGCCCCATCAACTGGTCTCTGACGGTTTCATGGCCAAGTAACCAGTTCAATCCTCCTTGAATTTGCTTAATCTCCTTTACAAATAATTTAAGAAACTGATCATATGAATATAAAGTTCCTTGCAGATTAACATAACATATATATGTATGAGAGGAATATTTCAATTTATTCTTTTAGCCAAAAAAGTAACAAAAAGGTTGCAATGCTACACTCACTTACTTGGGAGTAAGTCTCATTGAACCCAATCAGACTTAATTCCTCCCAACAAATCTTGCATAAAATCAGGGTGCAATCTTGATTTTTTAATTTATTTAAGACATTTTAAAAGTTCTGTCTTTAAAAACACACAAATTGACATACAGTAATAAAAATAGTTAAAACACTGTTCTGGGCTCCTTGGAGAAAAGCAGGATATAAATGTGAAAATAAATAAATCCAATTAGCCACAGCAGGTTATAACAGCAGTTAAGACAGGACAAAAGGCAATTTTTTCTAAAAGGCCTAGGCAAATAAAAGGTCTTTGCTTAGCACTCTAAGGACGATAGCCCCATTCAAACATGGGTAATCTGAAAATGCACCAGAAGTCCCATCTGCCACATCAAATCACTCATTCCCCCCATCCCCACCATGGGTCAGTCACACTTCCAGCAAAGGCTATAAACACGATGGTGGGCAATTCCATGATTGGTAGGCTCAAGCCTATTCATCACGGAACTGACCACCATATAGCCTTTGCTGCTTCAGACAAACGCTGTAAGTGTGGCTGACCCACTGGAGAAGGAAGTGACTAACACGCTGAATGGGACTCACGGCACATTTTTTAAGGCTGTAAACAAGTACAGCTTTGTTAGTTATAATGTCTGAATAGGACTAATGTAGGTGCCTAGCAAGCCTCCCTGGGGAGATAATTGCACAAGTGGGACACCAGAATCGCGAAGGACCTCTCCCCAGTTTCCACTTGCTTCATGTCCAAAGTCAGGGGCAGCTGGAATGCCTCTGAAAGATGACCTTGGTGCATAGGTAAGAACATGTGAAAGCAGGTATTCCTTCAGTTACCTGGGTTCCAAGGTTACATGGAGTAAACCCTGCTGAATTAAGTGGAGCTTTCCTCTCAGTAAAGGTGTTTAGGATCAGACCTCTCTTTATATTTTGCTCTCTGCGCATACTGTTAGGAGGAATTTGAATAAATCAGAATGTTAGAAATACGTGCCCAGTTCTTTTAGGTTGGATTCACTTTCAGTACAGGGTAAGGACTTCCACAACAAGGGCAGCTTCACACCTAGATACACAGTGCCAAGTGTCTTCTGCTTTTGATTCTCTGTCATGCAGACCAGCACAGGTACCAAAAGCCAATTTCTGATAGCACAGAAATATCCAGTCCTAAGCATGCTTAAAGCCACCTAATGGCACAGTGGGGGAATGACTTGCCTAGCGAGCAAGAAGTTGCTGGTTCAAGTCCCTGCTGGTATGTTTCCCAGAATATGGAAACACCTTTATCGGGCAGCAGCAATATAGGAAGATGCTGAAAGGCATCATCTCACACTGTGTGGAAGGAGACAATAGTAAATCCCTCCTGTATTCTACCAAAGAAAACTACATTGCTCTGTGGTTGCCAGGAGTCGACACCAACTCAAGCATGCTTAATCAAGAGTGGATCCTGCTTAGGTTGGCTGCACTTACCTAGGTGGGCTTAAGGATGTTCTACAATGGATTGTGATCAACACGGTAATTTACTTAAGAACATAGTCCTGTTGAATCACATCAAGGCTACATCTAGTCCAACAATCTTCCCAGCAGTAGCTGGGCAGATACTTCCAGGAAACCCACATGCAGAACATAAAAGCAAAAATCCTCACCTGCTATTTCTCCATATTCCAAGGTATACTGCTTTTGAAAATGGAGGTTCCAGTTAGCAATCATGGCAGATAGCCCTTGCTAGGACTATTCCATTCAGTGTCATCTAAACCAGTGGCCAGTTCTTTTTTTCTCTTTGAACTTGGGGACTTCCCCAATAAATGTGGATTAATAAAGTCTTCCATTTGGTTTCAGTTTCTGAATTCTATTACTGGAAGAGCACTTATATTTGAAATTTCCTTTCAAGATTCGAGTTTGGTTTTGTAATTGTAAATGATTAAGAGATTGGGTGACTAATGGATGAACTAGACACAATGGCAGCTGTCCTAAGTGTTTAAACATGGAACTGCACCATTCATATTGAAAGAATGTGGCTCTGAGTCCAATATCAAATACAGCACATTGGTGAGAATCACCAAGTCTTTCTCCACACCTTCTACTTATCTTCCTGTAGTCACTTCCAGCATCATTTTTATTTATTTAATATCCTGCTCTGTTCCAACAGCTCAAGCAACTTACATCTTTTTTCCCTAAATGTTAATATTTCTGTCCCCAAGGTGCTCACAATCAAAAAGCCAAATTAAAGCAATGACATTGTCAACATAAAAACAGTTTGAAAGAAGAAGAACGAGCTTAGCCCCAAGTGTGATGTTGGTAGTGTCTCTAACTCTTCCCAGGAGATAAATAAATGTTAGTTCACAAGTCCTGGCATGTTCTTTCTACTCCACTAGCTCCACCAACTATCAGTGGTAACTGTTGGGGAAAGTGTTGCAGAATAGAGTGGGCTTGGCTGAGTGTGGGGCAGAGCTCAGTTCTAAATGTGATGGAGTCCCTGAGCCTCTGTCTAAGAGTGACATCAATGTGAGCTCTATCAGAGTTTGGCTGAGGATGGAGAAAAGCACTCCTGGACCCTTTTTGCTATTAAAATCAAATGTCCTCACCCTTTATACATCACTGGGGTTGCTATATCAAATTGGGAGCAGGGAATGAAGGTGAAGCAAGTCTTTATCCTCCTAGTTGCTCAGACAAGTAAGCCAGCTCAACTTCAGGTCAGGGAAAACTACATGATCCTCTCCAGCCTGTTATTCCCCTCTGCCTACTATTTCCCTTCCATAGCATGTACAACATTGTTCCTTACATTGTGATGTAATAACAACGTGCATTTCCCTGCTTCACATCATTGGCTGATGCTGGCAAGAAGGGGAAATGCCCAGCACAATCATACCAAAGCCATGGGGGTAAGTTGTACTACATGTATTGGAGAGCTTATTAAACAGGAATGTCACACAGGTAAGTTTTGCTTTTATGCTTGGCAACATGTTAGAATCTGACCTCAGAATGTTGATTACCCTACCAGTCTAAGTTGAGTGTCCATAGTTGCTAGGTAGCCTCCAAGTCAACATAGAAGTAGTTGGGGAGTATGCAGCTCTTTCTTCAGCTTCTCATTTCCCTGGATTTCCAGATTGCAACCCAGAGGTTCCCCCTTTACCTTTAACTGTGCTGAATTTGGAGGGAAAAGGCAGCCCTGATGTAGGGCCCACATGCTTGCCCTATGACCTATCATCCATTCTCCAGCTCAATCTTGCTAAAATTAGGAAGATTCCAGGCAACTACAAAGCAGGCAGAGGAGGGGAACCTTTGGAACCCAGTTAGGATTTGGTGGTTGGTGAGAAATGGACAGGACAAGTCAGAGCTGCCTCACTCTTGATTCGGTAGCAAATCTAAAAGGAAGACGGGGACTTGTAGGATTGGCAGCTTGCAGCCTAGAAAGTCCCCTTTGTGCCTTTCTTTATTTCCCATCCCAACTGGCTATGATTTGAGGTAAATGGAAATGGATAAAGTGAAAGTAACTTTCCTGCCACTGTGGGAAAGCTGGGTGGGGTGGGGGCAGGATCAAGGCAGATACTTTATCCAAGGATATAAACAACCTAACTCCAGGCCTGGATTCTCAAATATACAAACACATGCCCTGTCACTTAGCTGCATCCCCATCCCACAAATGACATTTGAATGACTTCTACCACATATTACACAATCTCACCCTGTTCCTCTCGCATGAGCTGACAGATTGACTGAAGTATGACTGGAAGCAGTTCCCTTTTTTAGCTCTTCTTGTGGAAAATAACTTGGGGGAAAGGAAAGGGTTTTGAGGCTGTATTTTTGAAACTGCTTTAGATAGATATGATAGCGCACACAATGGCACTGTCTGGTCATGTATAGATTTATCCAACACTCAAATACAACTTCTCTCAAGTCACACCACACACATTATATTATATCCTCTCCTCTTTGTCCCTCCCACCCCCTATAATCCACTCCCACCAGCTGCCACTTTCCCTCTAGCACCGCACACAGCCTATGCACTAATTGCTGCCAGGATGCTGATTATTCTAAAAGCCCAACTAATTTGGGGTGGGGGGAAGATGGAGGCACAGGGTCACTTAGGTAATTCTGGAGCCTGGACCTAAAAGACCCACCCCACCCCCCACCCCCCCCGCTGCAAGTTAAGGATCATCCCCCTACACACACACACACACACACAGCATGACACAAAACATATTTTTAACATGTGGGTTCTTAGGGCACAAGCAGCAACTGAACTCACAATAATTTAAGACTATAAAACAGGTACATTTATGCAAACATACATTAGCAGAATCATTTCAACACACAGTTTACACATGTGGACAAATGTGTTGGTACCCCTCCACGAAAAAAAAGAACCCACAATTGTCTCTGAAATAACTAGAAACTGACAGACATAATTGGCACCCATCACTGTTTATTCCGCATTTAACAAAAATCAGACTTTGCTTAAGAGTTTTGATGCAACAATATTTCAAATAATAACACAAATGAAAATGGCATGGACAAAAATGATGGGACCCTTAACCTAATATTTTGTTGCACAACCTTTAGAGGCATTCACTACAAACAAGTGATTCCTGTAGCTCTCAATGAGACTTCTGCACCTGTCAACAGGTAGTTTGGTCCACTCTTCCTGAGTAAACTGCTCCAGCTGTGTCAGGTTCAAAGGGTGCCTTCTCCAGACAGCATGTTTCAGTTCTTTCCATAGATGTGTGATAGGATTTAAATTAGGGCTCATAGAAGGCCACTTCAGAATAGTCCAATGTTTTGTTCTTAGCCATTCTTGGGTGCTTTTAGCTGTGTGTTTGGGGTCATTATCTTGTTGGAGGATCCATGACCTGCGACTGAGACAGAGCTTTCTGACACTGGGCAGTACGTTTCACTCTAGAATGTCTTGATAGTCTTGAGATTCCATTGTTTCCTGCACAGACTCAAGGCACCCCATGCTAGACGCAGCAAAGCAGCCCTAAAATTCCATTGTTTCCTGCACAGACTCAAGGCACCCCATGCTAGACGCAGCAAAGCAGCCCTAAAACATAACTGAGCCTCCTCCATGTTTCACAGTAGGTATGGTGTTCTTTTCTTTGAAAGCTTCATTTTTTTCATCTGTGGACATAGAGCTGATGTGAATTGCCACAAAGCTCCAGTTTTGTCTCATCTGTCCAAAGGACATTCTCCCAGAAGCATTGTGGCTTGTCAATATGCATTTTAGCAAATTCCAGTCTGGCTTTTTTACGTTTTTCTTTCATCAGTGGAGTCCTCCTGGGTCTTCTTCCACTGAGCCCACTGTCACTCAAAAAGCGACGGATGGTGCAATCGGACACTGATGTACCTTGTTTCAGCTTGTATCTCTTTGGAAGTTGTCCTTGGCTTTTTGTCTACCATTTTCACTATCCTTCTGCCCATTCTGGGGTCAATTTTCCTCTTGCAGCCGCGTCCAGGAAGGTTGGCTACAGTCCCATGGACCTTGAACTTCTTAATCATATTTGCAACTGTTGTCACAGGAACATCAAACTGCTTGGAGATGGTCTTATTGCCTTTGTCTTTAACATGCTTGTCTATAATTTCCTTTCTGATCTCCTCAGACAACTTTCTCCTTTGCTTTCTCTGGTCCATGTTCATGGTGGGACACATAATGATACCAAACAGCAGAGTGACTACTTTTCTTCATTTAAATAGGCTGAATGACTGATTGCATGATTGGAGACATGTGTGATACTAATTAAAGAAAACAGCTAATTTGAAAAATCATTCTAATCCAATTATTTTTCTAGGGGTACCAACAAATGCATCCAGGCTACTTTAGAATATCTTTGTAGAATAAGCACTACTTTGTCTCTTTTGACACTTGCTTTGCGTTACTCAATGACATATCAAAGGCATGCAGGTATACATGGGACAATTGCTTTTCATTTAATCACTTTTCAGGAGGCATAAAACACTTTTTCAATGAGCTGCAAGAGTACCAACAAATTTGTCCACATGTATAACTTATTCTCGTCCCACAGTTTTCTTTCTCCACTCCCACCTCTGTCTGTAAAGCACCCAGCACAGGTCATAATCACACTCTGCCACCCAGCACAGTGTGGATCAGCGACAACCACTCCACCAGGACAAACTAAAGAAGATTTGGGAGTCCCCAGGGGGTATGGAGGCCCTGGACTTTGGCCCCAAAGTTTGGCCACTGGATGGAGGGGGTTCCGCCATCCCTGAGAGGGAGAGGATTAGGCTAGAATTCTGAGATCTTTTCTGTGGGGAGAATTCCTACCCCCTTGTTTGCAACAGCATTCTGTCATGTGAATCCCCACCTGCAAGCTGAAGTGGTACACTCCAGACACAGGTTTACCACCTCAGTGAGAATTAGGCTATGCTTAACCTTCTGCTCCTCACTCCAACTCCTCAATTTCACTTATTAATCTCAGCTTCTCTCATTCACCCCAGGAAATTGAATTAGCTTTTCTATAGACAACCTCTACATTATCCAAATGAAGATTTTCTGAATTCACACCCCTCCCCACTCTTACCCTTTTATATATGATGAATGGGTTCAGTTTGAATGTGTTCCAGGGACTATAGCACTGAACTTCGATACTCGGAGACCTGGGATCAGTTCTCACCCCGACATCTGTAGCTGTACAATGGGAATACTAACTGGCCTACCTCATGAAATCGTTGCAAGATAAGGAATGTAACACACTTTGCATGCTAAAAAGTATTTAAGCAGGAGTAACCACCATCCCATTTTGCAACTGCAATTAATCATATATATAAACAAACCTAAATTGAACAGTGGGGTGGGAAAAGATACAGCTACCATTTAATAGTTGTTTATCTGCTTTAACTGGGAGAATAAAGAATGATTCAGGTATGTTAAGAGATTGCCAAATATACTTTAAGTTATTTTGAATATTCATCTCAAGTGCTCATCATTTAATACCTTATCTCGGCAACTCTTTGTAAGCAGAAAAAGAGACAAAGATTGTTCTGGAAAGTTAGAGATTAACTGATTCATTACAATCATGCACCTGAGGAAGTTAGCTGTTGATTATGAGAGCACAAGCCACAACAAAAAAGTTAGCTAGAAGACCCCCCCCCCAAAAGTGCATAGCTTAGATGCTATCAGAAGCATATAAAGGAAGGGAAGGGCTATTTATCTCCTCCAATGCTGAGATGGGAATTATGAACATATATGAAAACTGCATTATACCAAGTCACACCACTGGTACATCTAGACCCATATTGTCTTCTCTGACTGGCAATGGTTTTCCAAAGCCTTTTCATTACTAGGGATCCCCCTTAGCTTGTAAAGGGGAATCCTTACCAGATTCTCCTTTACAAGCATTCCAAACCAGGCCCAGTTCAGTTCAAACGCGGACCGGCCACCCTTGGGGGGGGCAGGCAATCTGGTTCAAGCTTGAATTGGCCAAAGAGGACAGGTTAGAATGAAACCAGGTTTGATTTGAACCAGTTCTGCACACCTCTAGTAGAGCATATTAGTTATGGTGTCCATGACACCATAGCCCAAACCTCCAGTTGACCTCTTCTAGCATTTTATGTACATGTCAAACAGCATGAGGGGGGAAATAGAACACCCTGGTACCTCATAAGCTAAATGCCATTAGACAGCACCGTGGTCAGGAGGAACTGGAACCATCATAATTGCTACCAAGTGCTGTTCTGGCAGGTAACCCAGAAAGATACCATAGCCAATGGTATTTAAAAAAACACCAAGAGAATAAACAGGGTCATACTCCTACTGTTTTTCTCCTAACACAAGTCCACCAAGGCAACTAATGCTCCCATCCCATAGCCAAGCCTGAAACAAGGCTAAATGGATGAAATAAGCAGTTTCATCAAGGAGCCTGGCTTACACTCACCTTCTTCAACAAAAAGCTCAATAATCCTCTGTCCTAACTAGCGGACTCCCAACCAGGAATGTATACATTAACATTTGTGATATACTGTCAGGTACTCAACATGCTACTGAGGAAAAGCTGAGGATCTCTCAGAGTACCGATGGTGCTTATGATGTGGTTAGACTAAAGCCTTTTGGATGTATAGCAGTTGATGTTGCTGTGCGGGAAAAGAAAATCCAAAACTGCAAAGACAGAATTACAATGGGAACGTGGAATGTAAGAAGCATGAATATGGGAAAGCTCGACACAGTGAAAGATCAAATTAATCGACTATAGATTGACATCTTGGGCATCAGTAAATTAAAATGGATTGGAATGGGACACTTTCAGTCAGAAAATCATACCATTTACTACTCAAAACACGAAAACCAAAGAAGGAAAGGTGTTGCTTTCATAGTCAGGAAGGATATAGCAATGACAGCACTTGGGTACAATGCAGTCAGTGACTGACTAATATCAATTAGATTCCATGGACAACCCTTTAACATGACAATTCTTGAAGTCTATTCCCCAACAACTAATGCAGAAGAAGAGGAAGTTGGTGAGTTTTATGCTCAAATTCAGTCTGAAATTGACAGCACATGTAAGCAAGATGTACTGGCAGGTGATTGGAGACTGGAATGTCAAAGTTGGAAAAGGTAAGGAGGAAAACACAGTCGGACTGTATGGCCTAGGAAATATAAACTAAGTTGGAGAATTACTTATTAGTCAATGATCTCTTCATTGCTAACACATTCTTCAAACAACCAAAGTGGGGCCTATACACATGGAGATCACCAGACGGAGTACACAGAAATCAAACTGATTACATTATAGGTGCAAGGAGGTGGAAGAGCTCAGTTATAACAGCAAAGACATGGCCAGGGGCCGACTGGAACTGATAACAAACTGCTCATGTGCAAGTTCCAAGTCAAGCTAAAGCGGAAAATCAAAGCTATCCAGCTTCCACGATATGATCTTGAGAATGTACCCACCATTTTCAAGGAGAACATCAGGAACCACTTTGAAGTTCTGAACCTCATTGATAGGGAACCAGGGGAACTGTGGAATGAAATCAAAGAAGTTATTAAGGATGACCGTGAAAAGAGACTGCCAATAACCAAGAAACAGAAGAAAGCAAAATGGATGTCAGAACAGACGGTGGATAGAAGACACAAGGATCAATACTACAACAACTTCTGTAAAGACCTTGAGGATGGAAATAGACACGGAAAAACAAGGCAAGTCTTCCAAAAGATCTCTGAACTCAGAGGGAGGTTCCAACCTCAAATTGGTATGTTAAGGGGTACCAAAGGACAGATAGTAACTGATTCAGAGAAGAGCAAACAGAGATGGAAGGAGTATACTGAAAATCTGTACAGCAGGGACGTCAACATCCAAGACACTCATCCAACATTCTAGGAGATATTCTTTAATTGCAAGAACCTCTAGTAAGGGAAGATGACGTTAGATCAGAACTCTGGTCATTACCAAGTTGGAAGGCTACATGAATTGATGGAATAGCTACAGAAATATGGCAGGCAACAGAAGAAAAATCAGTCAAGGCTCTAACCAAACTGTGCCAGCAAATTTGGAGAATGACACAGTAGCCAACAGATTGGAAAAGGTTAGTCTACATACCCATACCAAAGAAAGGAGACTGAACAGATTGCTCAAACCATCGCACAATATCCTTAATTTCACATGCAAGCAAAATAATGCTCAGGATCATCCAATGCAGATTAGAGTCCTATTTGGAAGGGAAATGCCAGATGTTCAAGCTGGTTTCAGAAAAGGCCGAGGAACAAGAGACATCATTGCTGATGCACGCTGGATAATTGAGAAAGCCAAAGAATACCAGAAAGAAGTCAATATGTGCTTTATTGACTACAGAAAAGCCTTCAGTTGTGTTAACCATGTCAAGTTGTGGAATATCCTTAGGGAAATGGGTGTCCCAGAACATCTCATTGTTCTCATGAGAAACCTATACACAGGACAGGAAGCCACAGTCCAGACGGAACATGGTGAAACAGACTGGTTCCAGATCAGCAAAGGAATAAGACAAGACTGTATACTTTCTCCCTCTTTATTCAACTTATATGCTAAACATATACTGAGAGAAGCTGGATTGGAAGAAGATAAGCGTGGTTTTAAAGTTGGAGGAAGAAACATCAATAATTTGCGCTATGCTCATGACACCACTCTGATAACTGAGAATGCGGGGGATCTGCAAATTCTAGTAATGAAAGTAAAGGAGCACAGTGAAAAAAATGGACTACAATTAAATGTAAGGAAGACTAAAGTAATGACAACGGGTACAGCAACCAGCCTCCGAACTGACAATGAAGACAATGAGGTGGTGGATAGCTTCTGCTTTTTTGGATCGACCATCAACAGTAAAGGATCCAGCTGTCAAGAAATATGCTGCAGACTAGCACTTGGTAGGGTAGCAATGAAGGCCTTGAAAAGGATATTTAGATGCTGTGATGTGTCTACACCTACAAAGATTAGAATTGTTTGGACCATGGTTTTTCCTGTAACACTCTATGGATGCGAATGCTGGACTTTGAAGAAGCAAAATAGAAAAAGTACTGACGCTTTTGAACTTTGGTGCTAGAGAAGACTTTCGAAGATACCATGGACAGCCAGGAAAACAAACAAATGGATCATAGAACAAATCAATCCAGAATTTTCACTCAAGGCACAAATGACCAGGCGCAAACTATCATACTGAGGACACATTATGCAAAGACCCAGGTCCCTTGAGAAGTCTATAATGCTGGGGAAAGTTGAAGGCAAGAGAAGTAGACAAGCAGCAGCAAGGTGGATGGACTCAATTACGATAGCAATGAATGCACCACTGAGAGACCTTAAAGACCCAGCTGAAGACAGATCATCCTGGAGAGAATCTATGTGGTCGCTAAGAGTCGACAGCGACTTGACGGCACTTAATCAATCAATCATTATGGTACCTGCAGTTCTATGCACCCCCATGGTGAGAGCTGACGGGCACGACAGATAAGGCATCCCTCCTTCTGAGCTTCCTCTCTCTCGCAAGGCCAGCAATGGGCTGGGGTGTATCCGAAGAGGTCTGACGAGAGGAGCTGCCAGAACTGATCCTCAGAAGGAATGTCTCGGGGCCCTTGCTTCACCTGCAGACAGTATGGCCACTTTTGCTGTGACTGTCCGCATATGGAATGTGGCCTTTGTACCAGCATAACCCTCAGTTTGTTCTCCACCTCTGGAGAAGAGCAACCCTTGACTGTGGGAGTAAAAACTGAACAAGAAAGGTTAGAGGCCCTACTGGATATGGGCAGTTCGTTATCTGTGATACATGCTAAGATGATTCTGTTACCAGCTGAGCTTATTCTGCCTGCTCCCAGAAGCCTCCCTTGTTGCAACTGCATCTCCAGGCTTGGAGACTGCACTTTTGCTATGCTCATGAACTACACCGCAATATGAGCTCCCAGTCTATGTTATACATGGGGACGTTGCTTAGTTGGCAGTGGACTGGTCACCCCTAGATTTGACTACAAGCCCCAGAAATTGGAAAGGGGATTAGCTTCACGCTCTATATAAGGGGTGCCCAACTAAGCACTCCCAGGACTAGCTACTTCAATTGCCTGGCATCTAAGATCATTTCAGCCTTGGAATGAAATCTAAACTCCCCTCTTCCTCTCACACAGAGAGACAATACCTGGCCATCAAGCCAGGGAGAAAAGACAGATAAGACAAGTTTCTTATCTGCAGCCTCCATTACAATAGAGATGAGTTTGTGATGTAACTTTGAAAGTGTGCCTATCGGAACTGTTGATAGAATTATTGGGAGAGTCAGGAGCACAGGATATTCTTTAAACACATCTGCACACTCCGCTTGTCCTCACAATCAGCCTTGAATGCCATGGGTTCCTGCATTCCAAAAAAAAGGTTGTTTGGGCTCCCCTGTTCAGCAGAGCAGGACAAAAGACAAGTGCCCTAAAGGGATATTTTGGGATATAAGTATCCTAATTCCATGACCCAGGATGCTTCCTCGTATTTTATTACACCTGGGACTCCTACTGCGAAACATCTCAGTGTTCCCTTGTGCCTCTCACTCTGGACCCCAGCAGACTACAACAAGAAACTTCACCTTGGTGTTCCCCTCTTCAGGACAGGTGATATAGCCTCTTGCCCGGCTCCTTCAGGGCTGAATCTATCCCTTTCTCTTTTTTCTGAAATCTTGCCCCTCGATCTCCAGCACACCTGGGAATTTACACATAATTTGGAACTTTACGCTAAATGTGCCTTAACAATAATCTGTTTCTTAGCATATTTGTAGTGCCTTTAAACTAGGCACAAATAGTAATTTAGTCTGACTTTAGTTTTAATAAACTCATTTTTAATATAATCAAAACCTCTCTCTCAAGCCGATTTTCTTGCATTCATATGCCTGCACAAATTAAGGCTGATTGGAACTGTCTCTGCTTTTGAGCTAAATTCCCCATATTCACCCGAACTAAGGGGTGCAGGCCAATCACTCTCGAGGCAGTTTCATTAACAATTTCCCCCAGTGTCAAATCCATGCAGGAGGCCAGAGTAACTTGTACATCAGCATGCACACAACTGTCCCGTAGTCCATTTATTAGTGCTATGACTGACAGGGAAGTACCATCTTGAATTATTAGTGATGACACACTTATCATATCCCCTGCTGCTGGCATGGGACACACCAGGTTCTGAGGATTAGTGCATGCTTTAAGGGCCCTGCCGGCGGAGGGCAAAATATTGAAGATGCAGGAGACAAAAGGATCGTTGCGTAGGGAAGTAAACATCAAGGAACAATTGCCAAGAGATACTGTCTTCATCCAAGCCCATATGGAGGATGGGAGCTGTCATGGAAGGAAATGTGAAAGATACCACTTGGCTACCTGAGATGGGAGGTAAAGAAAGGGATGCTGTGGAGATTGAACCACCCTAACCAAGGGATTAGAACTCGGAGATGCTCAATTTCTGTCTTCATTAGACCTGACAAAAGGGTATTGGCAAGTCCCTTTATGACCTCAAGATCAAGAGAAAACAGCCTTTGCGGCACCCCAGGGCTTATTTCAATTTACCACCATGCATTTTGGCCTCCACAGGGTGGCGGCCACTTTTCAGCACCTGGTGGATTGTGTCCTGAGCCAATGTCGAGAGTATTCCCTAGAATACTTGGACTACTTTATAATATTCAGCCCTACATGGGAAAAACCATCTGGAATGCCTATGGGCTGTTCTAGGAGCCCTTCAAAAGGCAGGCCTAAAGTTATACCCAAAAAGAGCTTTCTGGGGTCAGCCAAAATATCTAGGGGACCTAGTAGGGAGTGGACAGGTGAAACCCCTATAGGCCAAAGTTGAGGTCATAAAATTGTTTCTTCAGCCACAGTCTAAAATATAGTTAAGGAGATTTCTGGGGCTAGTAGAGTACTATGGATGGTTCATCCCCCATTTTGCCTCCGTGGTCTCCCCTCCAATGGAACTTATAAGGAAACAGAAACCTGGCCAGCTATAAAGGAATCCTGTTTGTGTAAATGCTGTTAGTCTTGGGGGACTTTAATGTCCACGCTGA
This sequence comes from Hemicordylus capensis, assembly GCF_027244095.1. Classification (NCBI taxonomy): domain Eukaryota; kingdom Metazoa; phylum Chordata; class Lepidosauria; order Squamata; family Cordylidae; genus Hemicordylus; species Hemicordylus capensis. Next base: position 207,631,820 of record NC_069659.1, read on the forward strand.
GGCTGCTTTGTCTTGTGCAGCTCGGGATTTCATGTCCTCCATGATGACCATGGGTTTGTCTCAGTTGATTTCTGGTCCCACACATGTAGCAGGCCATACACCGCCCAGAGCCTTCGGATGGGGCAGTTTATAAATGTAATAAATAAATAATAAATAAGAATACGCTTGACTTGGTCTTTGGGTCAATGGTGGTCAGTGGTGCTCTGTGGATAGCCCAGGAGGCCTCAGTACTGTTATAATGGATGGATCACTATCTGGTGAAGATTGAACTGAGGGTGGACCCACTACACGTATGCAGGGGCAGGGGACCAGTTAGAATGGTCCACCCTTGGAGGCTTATGAATCCTAATGGATTCCTGATGGCTCTGGGAGAGTTTCCTGCTGAGAGAGTGGACGATCCTGTTGATGCCCTGGTCTCCCTTTGGTATAATGAGATGTGTCAGGCGATTGATACGGTTGTGCCTAGGCATCCTCTCCCGATCTGATGAGCCCAAGAGACTCCCTGGTATACAGGTGAGTTGTGGACAATGAAGCAGGCTGGTAGATGACTTGAGTGTCGTCAGCATAAAACTCAGAATGAATGTGACCAAACACAGCTTAGAGCCCATATTAGGCCGGTGATTGTGGCGAAGAAATCCTACTTTTCCACCAACATCGCGTCAGCTCAGTGTCATCCAGCGGAGCTTTTTCGAGTGGTTCAGGGCCTCCTAGGTGAGGACCCCAAAGACCATCAAACAGAACCCTCGGCAGCCCGTTGTGACCAATTTGTGTTACATTTTGCAGATAAAAACACTCATCTGTTCTGACTTGGATGCTAATGTTTTTGTGGCACTGAAGCTGGATGTTGCCTGTGCACCGTCTGGTCTTGTTATATTGGATGGTTTTCAGACTGTGTTGCCTGAAGAAGTGGACAGGCTGCTTGGAAGGTTGAGGCCTACCACGTGCCTCGACTCTTGCCCTTCACAGTTGGTGAAGGCTTCTAGGAAGGGACTGGGTCCATGGGTGGTGGAGGTAGTGAATGCCTCTCTAGAGCAGGGGGGTGGCCCCCTTGCCTGAAGGAGGCAGCCATTAGGCCCTTCCTTAAAAAGACCTCATTGGACCCAGATGACTTAAATAACTTTTGACCAGTTTCAAACCTCCCCTTCTTGGGCAAGGTGTTGGAGAGCGTTGTGGCGTCTCAGCTCTAGGCAGTCCTGGATGAATCTGATTACTTAGATCCTTTCCAGTCTGGCTTCCGACCTGGATATGGCATGGAAACTGCCTTTGTCACCCGGGTGGATGACCTATGCTGGGAGATAGACAGAGGGAGTATGACTCTGTTGATCCTCATGGACCTCTCAACGGCTTTCAGTACCATCGACCATGGTACCCTTCTGGGACATCTCTCCGGGTTGGGGGCACAGTTATACGGTGGCTCTGCTCCTACCTGGAGGATCAGGTAGGAGCCTGATAGGGTGCCACAGGGATCAGCCTATAGGGTGCCACAGGGATCTATTCTGTCCCCCATGCTGTTTTATTATATTTATTTATTTATTTAACATATTTTTATGCCGCCCCAAACTCACATCTCTGGGTGGTTTACAACAAGATAAAAACAAAAGTAAAACATTAGTTAAAAACAAAACCAAGAAATTTAAAACACAACAAATTAAAAATTTTAAAACATTGACATGAAACCTCTGGGAGAGGTCATCCATGAGTGTGGGCTGTGGTGCCATCGATATGCTAATGACACCCAGCTCTACCTATCTTTTAAGTCAGCAGAGACCAGGAAGGCAGTAGATACTCTGAACCGGGCTTGGAGGCTATTCTGGACTGGATGGGGGCAAACAAGCTGAAACTTAATCCAGGTAAGACGGAAGTGGTCTGGGTTGGTAGAACTGATCATCCAAGTAATGAGGTAAATCTGGTCTTGGATGGGGTCACACTCCCTCTGAAAGATAAAGTCCGCAGCTTGGGGGTGCTTCTGGACCTGACATTGAAAGGCGCAGGTCGCGGTGGTGTGCAGAAGCACCTTTTACCAACTACAGCTGGTTTGCCACCCTACTGTGACCCTACTTGGAGAAGTTGGACCTGACCTCAGTCACTTATGCATTGGTAACATCCAGATTGCACTACTGCAATGCGCTCTGCGTGGGACTGCCCTTGAAGACTGTTCAGAAGCTTCAGCTGGTCCAGAATGCTGCTGCAAGGATGCTCGTGGGCACAAGCCGCTTCATGAGTATCACACTCATCCTGCGGCAGCTTCATTGGTTATCGGTCCACTTCTGAACTAGATTCAAGGTGCTTATCTTGACATTTAAAGCTCTATGAGGCTTGGGGCTGGGGTACCTGTCGGACCACATTTGCCCATAAGAACCTACCAGGGCCCTCTGTTCATCATCTCAGGCCCTGCTCATGGCCCCGCCACTAACAGAGATCTGATTGGTGGTGACTAGAGTCAGGTCCTTTTCGGTTGTGGCCCTTTAGCTTTGGAACACCCTCCCTGAAGACTCTTCGCCATGCTCCCTCCCTCAGTGTTTTTTTAAAAAAACAACTAAAAACACATCTTTTAAAAGAGGCTTTTTAATGCTCCATCTTTGGTAGGTTCTTTAGTTTTTATAATTCCCAATTTTTAGTTTTTAAAATAACTTTTAATTTGAAACTTAATATTGATTGTGGTTTTTAACCTGACTTTTAACTTGTTTACTTAATTTGGTTAATTTTATTACTTTTATTGTATTTTATATCTATTTTATTGTTGTGAGCCACCCCAAGCAGTAGTGTACTGGAGGGGCGGGGTATAAATATTTTAAATAAAATAAATAATAAATAAATAAAATAATGTTTTTGAGCAATAGAAAGAAGCCTTGTTCTCTGAACCTGTTCCAAGGAGTCCAGATTTCTCATTACCTTTCATGCTCCCAACTGACATCTCTGGAACAGGAATAGGAGTAGTCCTATTGTAGAACTTACAGGACCAAGAACTTTCCATAGTCTACATCAGTCACAAGTTGTGACCACCAGAACTTTGATATTCTACACTAGAAAAGGAAGCCCTAACCATGAAATGGGCTATAACTGCCCTACAGTATTATTTGATGGATAACCCTTTTTTCTTATAACTGACTGCACTAGCTACATGAAATCAACGATCAGAATATTAGGGTCTTAAGATGGTATATCTCTTTTAGATTTGAAGTTCTGTATCAACACTTATAAACACCAACTACCTCTCCCGGTTGCACAAACAGAATGTGAGCCATCTTCATCAACCTGGCGGCGGGTGGCGGGGCAGTCAGGGCACCATGGTACCTGTGGTCTGTAGCATAACCTGCTGACAGGCATGAAAGATGCGGTGTCCCTCCTTAGGAACTTCCTCTCTCCCCCAGCCAACTGGTGCCTGACATGGCCGAAGAGGCCCAACAAGAGATGCCACCAGAAATTGCACCAGTGTCAAAGTACCTGGGGAGAGAAGAAGCAGCAGGAAGTGAGATTCAAGTGGGGATGGGGCTTAAAAAGGAATTTAAGTCCTGCCCTCTCTGTGTGAGGGATTGTTTAAAGTTGAGGCAGCCAATGATGAGGGTTGCTCTCGAGAACAGGGTGTTGGATTGCCCTGGAGAGGGAACTGACCAGCAGCGGCAGGACAGGAGGAGGACCAGGGTGAAAAGTCCACCCCCTCCCCTACCACTCCGAGGCACCTCCAAGCCTGATGGGGCAGAAGCTGGGGACCGGAAGAGGTGTGGTAACTCCTCCTCAAGTCACAACATTTGATGTATACCTTATAAAAACAAACTGCCAAATGTAACAACATTAAAACAAACAAACAAACAAACAAAAACCCTACAGCTGTAGTAGAGTTCCCTACAATAATAACTGGCTGGACTCAGAATGAGTTGTTTGACCCCCCCCCCCCGATGTCATTTTAGGGAGTCAGTTATACAAAACATCAGCTTCGTATCTTTCTTTTCTGATTGTGCCTAAGCATCACTGAGTATTAACTCTGGCAGGGCTAAACGCCATGCCCTCTGAAATGCTTGAGGATAGTTTTAACAAAATTTCATATGCTGACCAAAGATGCCTGTGTGGATCCGGAGCAACTGAATCGGTTGGCCATGTCCAATGTACTGGGTTTTTTTATAGAGATAGTCATAATATTTTTATTGATCCTTATTTTAAAAACCTGCCAGGTTGTTCTGATGAATTTTATGTTTTTCTCCTTCTTTCAGATCAGAAATCTGATATAACATATAATGTCGCAAAAGTTTGTGCAGTGGCCAGCAATAGATAATGTCTAATACAATTCATTTCGGTTGATAACTTCGGATGAATTCTTATTAAACCTCTAGCTTTAAATTGTAGGAATTTAATCTAGTTTACTAATCTTTGTTATGTTACAAACTGCATCATATTATAAACTAACTGTAATTGTCCTTGATTTTATTACTGAGCTAAGACCATAATAAAGATTGATTGATTGACTAGACTGTTTATGTTTAAATGGGGGCGGGGGGAGAAAATAAAAAAGACTGTTAAGGTATGCAAGCCCAAGACAAAGATGACAGCATGGGACTGTCAACCACTTAAAATATACTTTTAGTTGATTAATTGATTAATAGGCAATTCGTGTCTAGATTAAATAATTGTGCATATCACACTGAAATATATGCTTTTTGAGATATGAAATATAATGGAAGGTAACATATAATGTAACAAATAGAATGTACTGCCCACTGAAAGAAGGAAAGACCATCTTTAATATATATCTCCTAGGGAAATAACACATCAGAAGCAAAAGAATTGCCATTACTTGCAGCCCAACAGATGAAGGTTAGCCATCCAATTAAAAATAGCCCCCACAATCAAACAAACTATTTAGTTAATTTCCTATCAAAACTTGCCTCCCATTAAAAAGGTAGACTTTTATGTATCCTTTCTGGCTTCCAGTGGTTTACTAGACACAAGCCAGCAGCTCCCCGCCACCCCTGCAGTAAAAGGAAGCAAAAGTCATTTGTACTTATGTACGATCCAAAAGAGCTACGGTTCAAATAATCAAGGCAACAAAACGAAAGGGCAGCGGCATCATACCAACAAGGCAGACACAGGGGTGCAACAAGTTTGGAGTGGGCCCTGGGATCAAAATGGACAGAAAGTGGAACTGAGACAAAATTGTCCCTTGGCCCCTGCCCCCTACTTGTTTGCCGTTTTTACCTCCAGAGAGATGAGAGAGGAAGAGTGAAGAGCAAGCAGTTGCTCAGCTGGTGGCCCTCTCTCCCTCGGGAGCCCAGGAACATTTGTTCCCCACCCCCCAGCTTGTTCAATTATAGCTATGCCACTGTGTAGCAAACCAAAATGTGCAAATCCAATACACTGGAGAAAATGCAATTGATCTTATTTAGGGATTCATACATAAAAGCTTCGAGATCCCAACACATTTCAAGGCAATGCCTCTTTATCATAGCAAAAAAAGATATTTATAGGTTCCAAGTTTGAGCTCAGTCTTTTTGAAATAGATCTTCTTACATTTTTCCTTCTGATGAAGCAGCATTGTATCAAAAGATGTTGGAATTTCTTGCCTTTTTGTGGATAAACTACTACATGGGTGTAGTCAACAATTACATTTTGTTTGATAAACACCATGTTCATTGACAAATAAAATAAACAATACTAGCTAAACCCGCACAGAGCATCTGTGCCGTAGTTCACTTCCTTTTTGGGGTTGGTTGGGAAAATTTCTTTGGCTGGTCCTCCCTCAGCTCTCTTGCTCGCTCTGCCCCCCCACCGCCTCTCTCTCTCGCTCTTTCTCTCCCCACCGCGCCTCTCTCGCTCGCTCTTTCTCTCCCCACCGCGCCTCTCTCGCTCGCGCTGTCACTCCCCCCGCGCCTCTCTCGCTCGCGCTGTCGCTCCCCCGCGCTTCTCTCACTCGCGCTGTCGCTCCCCCGCGCCTCTCTTGCTCGCGCTGTCGCTCCCCCCGCGCCTCTCTCGCTCGCGCTCTCTCTCCCCCGCGCCTCTCTCGCTCGTGCTCTCTCCCCCCCCCCCGTGCCTCTCTCGCTCGCACTCTCGTGCCTCCGCTGCCCAGACAATCCACTGTGTTGCCGGGACGCATCCCCACAGAGGCACATCTACGAGAATTAATATAATAGACAGAGCTGCAGAAGCAGTTCTATAGCTAAGGTCAATGGTTGACATCCAGACTAAGTTACTCAATAGTACTTTCAGGAATTACTCTAAAGAAGTATTAAGTTTCAGCAGGACTTCCTCCCATAGATTTAGTCAGAATGTCAGGCAGTGTCTTTTTAGCATTCTATCATTATAACGTTTGAACATTCTATTCATCCTAAGATCAAGATCATTTGTTTAGTCAGTAGGACATTTGACATGAAGTATCTACCTTGTGATGGGTATAATATGAATTTCAGAAAATTGTTTTAAAGAATGAATTACTCCTACTAGTTTTAAAGTTTTCTTTGAACTACAGCCTTCACACTTTTTGTGGGATGGGGAGTGCCCACTACAAACATACCTTATTTCTTCTTTTTACAGTTTAGATTATGTCCAAAGGTAATGCCAGAGTTATGTGATTTCAAAGCCTTGTTAGATGCATAGGACTAATACAACCCTCTGCATTTGGGCTTATAGTTGAGAAGTGAGTCTCTGGTGGTTGCCCTGGGATATAAGTTGACAGTAAGCACTTTGGGGCAGGAACCTATTTCTCTGTGTGTTCTTCAGTATTTATTGCTATATAAAACCAGTTCTCCAAGTTCTGAAACTATGGATATGCAAATAAATTGGCGGTGTGTGGGGTGGGGGAGGAGATGCATTCTTCTTTCAGAGCCACTTTGGCTCATATCAGCAAAACAATTGTGATAGTCAGCTATTAAAGACAAGAAAAATAATTCGAACTAGCTGACCAGGTGCAGAGCATCTGCACCCCTAGTCCTCCCTGTGTCCCCAACCCACAACCAATCCAGCTCCCTGCCCCGTCTTCGTTTTGTCTCCATCCCTTCAGCTGTTCTCCCTCTGCACATCCCTTTGGCCAGTTCACTCTGCCCACCCCCTTCAGCCCTAGTTTCGCTGCCCATGCCGCCACCTGCTCGGCCACCCTCCTCGCAAGGAGGTGGGCAGTTGGAGCCAGCCCGCAGTGGCACCTCCTCCTTGACCTCCCTCCCTCTTTGGCAGGCTGGCTCAGAGAGAGGCTCTGCCCTGCCCTACCAGGAAATATCGCGAGAGCTGCCACTCATGGGATTAGCCATGGGTATGCCTTAGAAAATTATATAGAGAGATTTGAATATATAACATTGTAAGAACTTTGGCAGCCCAAAAAAATGCAAGCCCTTGGGGTCAATCAGAAGTCAGACCCAGTCTGTCTGCGTTTATATATTTAAATTTCTACCCTATTCTGTCTGTTGGGCTTAAAGCAAATTACAACATGTTGAAAACAAAATTCATTCATTCATTCATTCAATTTCTATACCGCCCTTCCAAAAATGGCTCAGAGTGGTTTACACAGAGAAATAATAAATAAATAAGATGGATCCCTGTCCCCAAAAGACTCACAATCTAAAATGAAACATAAGACAGACACACCAGCAACAGTCACTGGAGGTACTGTGCTGGGGGTGGATAGGGCCAGTTACTCTCCCCCTGCTAAATAAAAAGAATCACCACATTAAAAGGTGCCTCTTTGCCAAGTTAGCGGGTGGGGGGGGGTGGAGATACAAAGAGAAATCTTCACCTTTGCAAAGTCCCAGCTAACAGCACCCACCCCAATATCAGCCAACTGGCTGGACAATCATGCTATTTTATTGCTCAACTGCATGTTGGCAGTAAACCTCAGAGACATCCTAACATACTTATATTGTTATTGACCCCCAAATATGCCCACTTTGCCCAGTTCCACCTTGCCCCAAATGGCCAGGTGATGCATGATGCAATATGTTGTATCCATGTTTTCTGCATAGTGTTTCAGCTTGGCATGCTCCATATTATGATATAGATGAGGAAGACACAGAACATATTATTAAGCAGAAGACTAGGTCTTCTCTGTTCTACAGAGAGTAGTCTTGCTTCCCAGCACAGTAGGTCATTTCCAGCCAGAAGTCACTCAAGTCAAAAGTCATAGCTAGGATGACAATCAAGTTCTGGATTACAATACACTAGGAATGTTTTCCCCCTTGAGTGGTTAAGTTGCCCCGAAGGGAAAGAGTTCAGCATGAACCTGCATGGCTGAATTAAAGTCAGCCAGTGGCATAATATGGCTGATGTAGCTCTGCTTTAGGGAAGCGTTGTCTCTACCAGTGACAGCCACTGTGAAGCCGGAGGGTGGAAAAGTTCTTTGTGAGGAATAAGGGTGGGGAGGGGGTGCTATATATAACATGAAACTGTAGGGGTATGAGATGGGTAAGCAAAGATTTAGACAGAAATATCACTTCAAGAATAGATTATGCAAGCAGGGAATTGGGAGGCAAGACCATAAAGGATCACTGGAGAATTATGAAGACAACAAAAGAATTTGCATTGATGCACAGAAAATGTGTACGTGATGAATTTGTATAGGGCAAACAGCAGCTATAGGTCTCCAGACAGAACCAAATTATTTTAAGATCGGCAGTGTAACTGGTTTAAAACAGAATTTTGGTTAAGCCTCAGTGCATTTACGAGAGCAAAGCATCAACATTGCTCTGCTGAATTACTGAAAAGCAGTGGCAGCTAATTGGTGTTCAGTAATAAGATTAAGTGTAAAGAAACGAGCCCCCCTCCATGTGACAAAATTCAGTCCAGTGATTTTGTGCCTTTAAGAAACACATCCTCTTTGTTATTGTCTTGCATTCAGTACTGTTTTTGGAGTTTGCAGAACATCTAGTACCTCCACTTGAAGTTTCATTTGGCTTATAATTTCCATATGCTGCTCTGAGAGCCAGATTTCCATACCAAACAAATCTTCCCTGTGGGAAGAATGTTTGAAGACTGTGTGTGATGTGTGCACATCAGTGCTTTAAATCTGCTTGAAGCTAGACCGGTTGCTAATGCTGTTCCCTACCATGATCCCCCCTCCCATTTAGCAGCCCCAAGTAAGCAGCAGAATTAGAACAAAATGGAGAGACATGGCTGATGAAGGATCATTTCCAAACAATGTATTTCATTTTCTAGAAGGTATTCACATGTCCTTAGGACTCAATCTCCAGAAACACTTATCTGTGCTACAGTTCAGGGGGTAGGGTAGTGGGAGGTGTTGCTGATTCAGGCAGGTCCTGGAGGGAAGGTCCTTTGATCAATTCATAAATGCATGCATACATATCACATTACTTGAATCCAAATGTGTGAACCAACTCTATTGAAAAAAAAATTGCATTTGAGATAAAATGTCTAGGGTGCTGGATCTGTGTTGGCTTATTCAGACATGCATATCATCACTTGATTGTCTCAATTAGTGACAAACATTTGTGTGTGTGCCAGCCCTTAGATGCACAGAAAAGGATTAGGACTTTTCCACATCATCCAACAAGTGGCTCAGTAGCATTTTGTCAGGCAGTAGTCCAATTCAGAAGAGTCTGAGCAGGAACTGGCTGACCCACAGTCCCCTGATATGGTCCTATTGCAGGATGCTGAGGAAGAAGCTCCATGGATAGAGAGCAGAAGTAGAACAGAAGTAGAAGTGTGCATGGTTCGGTTCGGGCCCAAGTGTAAAGTCCTCTGGACCGGTTCGGAAGTCCGGCGGTCCAGAGGTTTGGAAGGGCAGGGAAGTGTTTCTTTAAGGGGGTGGTGGTAGTACTTACCCTCCCCCCCCCCGCCGCTCTTCCCCCTCCGGCGCTGGTGCTGTTAAAAATCTTCTTGGGGTGGCAGAGTTCCTCCCTGCCGCCCCTGCCCCCATCGTTGTCCTTTAAGCCTTAAACTGAGAACAGCTAGCGGTGTGCATGCGCCCTGCGCGGTGCGAGTGCTCATCTTTGCCGCTGGTGTGCACGCGCTAGCAGCAGAGACAAGCATGCGCCGCGCAGGGTGCCTGCGCGTCGCTAGCTGTTCTCAGTTTAAGGCTTAAAGGACAACGACGGGGGCAGGGGCAGCAGGGAGGAACTCTGCCGCCCCAAGAAGATTTTTAACAGCACCAGCGCCGGAGGGGGAAGAGCGGCGGTGGGGGGGGAGTACTACCACCACCACTCTTAAAGAAACACTCCCCCAAGTGCCGGACCATGCTTCTGTGGTTCCATGCACATCCCTAAACAGAAGGAGGCTGCTGGGAGCCATTGCCTTCTTCATATGGGGAGCAGCTGGGACCAAGCAGCAGACCAGTGAGCTACATGGAGCATTGGTATGATTGCAGAAAGGAGCAGCGTTCTGTGCAGAGAAGGAGCAGCCATTTGGCTGCAAAGTGTGATGGGGGAGGCATCTGAGTCTGTAGCCCCGAAGGCAGGCAGGGCCTTAATTGGCTTCACCTGGCATTCGGTGAAGCCAACTAATCTGCCTACATTCCTTTCACTATCCGTACAACTGGACTAAATTTGGTTCAAATCGGTTAGGTAGTTCACAAGTTGGTCCACTTGAGCCTCAAACTTTCATGAATTTTTTTAAAGATTGTGAGCCCTTTGGGACAGGGAACCAGTTTTTCATTTATCTGCTATGTAAAACCACTTTAACTTTTTGTTAAGAACCACACACTGATTTTACATATTAGTCTATATTCCAAATATTGAGAGGGTGGTGGCCTCCCAACTCCAGACAGTCTTTGGAGGAAACTGATTATCTTGACCCATTTCAAACTGGTTTTCAGGCTGGCTATGGTGTGGAGACTGCCTTGGTCGGCCTGATGGATGATCTCCAATTGGGAATGGACAGAGGAAGTGTGACTCTGTTGGTCCTTTTGGACCTCACAGCAGCTTTTGATACTATCGACCATAGTATCCTTCTGGAGCGTCTGAGGGGGTTGGGAGTTGGAGGCACTGCTTTGCGGTGGTTCCGCTCCTACCTCTCAGGCAGGTTCCAGATGGCGTCCCTTGGAGACTGCTGTTCTTCAAAATTTGAACTTTTGTATGGTGTGCCCCAGGGCTCCATATTGTCTCTGCTGTTATTTAACATCTACATGAAACAGCTGGGAGAGATCATCAGGAGATTTGGTGCAGGGTGCTATCATTATGCTGATGACACCCAAATCTATTTCTTCATGTCAGCATCATCGGGAGAGGGCATAACCTCCCTAAATGCCTGCCTGGAGGTGGTGATGGGCTGGATGAGGGATAACAAACTGAGACTGAATCCCAGTAAGATGGAGGTACTCATTGTGCGGGGTCAGAACCCAAGAGACAATTTTGATCTGCCTGTTCTAGATGGGGTCACACTTCCCCAGAAGTAACAGGTATGCAGTCTAGGGGTGCTTCTGGATCCAAGCCTCTCCCTGGTCTCCCAGGTTGAAGCAGTGGCCAGAAGTGCCTTCTATCAGCTTCAGCTGATACGCCAGCTGTGCCTGTTTCTTGAGACAGGTGACCTCAAAATAGTGGTACATCTGCTGGTAACCTCCAGACTGGATTACTGCAATGCGCAGTGGGGCTGCCCTTGTATATAGTCCGGAAACTACAGTTGATGCAGAATGCGGCAGCCAGGTTGGTCTCTGGATCATCTCAGAGAGACCATATAATTCCTGTATTGAAGGAGCTACACTGGCTACCGATATGTTTCCGGGCAAAATACAAAGTGTTGGTTATAACCTATAAAGCCCTAAACAGCTTGGGCCCTGGGTATTTAAAGAGAATGGCTTCTTCATCATGAACCCCACCACCCACTGAGATCAGCTGGAGAGGTTCGTCTGCATTTGCCACCAGCTCCTCTGGTGGCCACTCAGGGATGGGCCACCAGAGAAAGGGATAAACACAGGTTCCCTCTCCCCTAGCTACTGAAAGATCCTGAAAGGCACAATCTCATTCTGCATGCGAGATGGCAATGGTAAACCCCTCCTGTATTCTACCAAAAGACAATCACAGGGCTCTGTGGGTGCCAGGAGTTGAAATCGACTTGACGGCACACTTTTCTTTTACTTTATTAAAGAGAACTCCACAGCAGTATAATGGGAAGATATGCAGACTTAGTACAAAACTCAGCTCAGTATTTGCATTCTAAGTGGTGGATGAATAGTACTTACTAACTAGAGCCAGGGAAACAGGCACGATAGGGGCAGGAATAGTTTAAACTGACCACTTTGTGGCTAGCTAATGCTCAAACCCGGGGGATAGCTTTGTTACAGGTGGTGTTGAAATATTTATTTGCTATCTCCCGGCTCTTCTGCAGCACTATTCTTTAAAAGACAACTATGAAACTCACTCCCGCTTCTCTAAGGATTGGGTATTGGGGCAGAAAATCAGGAGTCTGCTTAACTTCATAACCTCTTGTACCCACACATATGATTGTATTAAGTATGAAGCTAATAGCATAGCAATTAGGAAAGTGATCTAAAATGCAGGTAGCCCACCATGTAGCTCTTAGGCATGTCTGCCAACTCCCACACTTTCAGGGTCACCCCTACTTTAAAACAGAGATAATAATACTGGCCTACCTGACAGGGCTGTTGTAAGTTCTGCTGAGCACTTTGAAGGCTTACTCTTCATATAGTGGGGTGTGTGTGTGGGTGTGTTTAACTGTTTATCTGAAGCATTTTCACCCACTCTTCAACAAACAAGCCTCCTAAGCCAGTCTACATAAAAATCAATCCATGGCAAATCACTATAACAACTGCTGGTAGTGTGTGTGTGTTGCTTCATAGGCTTCTCCTCCTTTACACAAGGCAATTGGTGGTCCTGTAGACTCTGTGGGTGGTCTGGTGAGGGAGTCCCAGCTTGAAAAGCAACAGGAGGTGGTGGTAGCAACTTGGGACTTTTCCTTATTATTATACATGAATTGATCCAGCCCCCATGATCACATGGGGAGATCATGGCTGATTTACCAGTACAATTTTAGCATTTTAAAATGGATTTTTATGGCATGTGTAGACAGGGTTAATGAAATTATTGTGCCTGGCAAAACTGAAGGCTGGGGGAAGAGAAGTGTAGTGCCACTGATGAATATATTAGAGGAAAAGGGAAATATGGTGCTTGGGGCTAGATGAGTAGGTATAGAGGAGGGTTAGACAAACACCTTCTCTCTTTTCTGGTCTTTCCTCCATCCCTGGGATTGAGGTGAGACTCTGCCAACATCTCAGTTACATTAGCTTCCTTACATCTGATAACAGATAATGCCAAGTTGATCTACAGCAAACTACTACTGGTGGGCCACTGTGTGAAACAGGATGCTGGACTAGATGGGCCTTGGGCCTGATCCAGCAAGGTTTTTCTTATGTACTAATAGAAGACTTAGCCTTAAACGGGACAGCTGATTTGGTGTGTAGAACTGAGACCTTGCTGGGGAATGGAAAGTAGGGGTGTGTACAGAACCATTTGGGGCAGTTCAGTTCGAATTTGGTCTGTGAACTGGTTTGTTAGAACCGGCCAGCAGTTCAGTTTGTGCACTCAGACCAGTTTGCCCCGGTTTGGGATGCTTGTAAAGGGGAATCTGGTAAGGATTCCCATTTATTTATTCATTCAATTTCTATACCGCCCTTCCAAAATGGCTCAGGGCGGTTTCAAGCAAAGGGGGAACCCTAGTAACTAAAATAGGGGTGAAAAGGGTGGGCAGGTGGTCACCTTTAAATGTGGTGGCAGTGGATCCCCTAGGCCCTGCTGGTGCTCCCCGCATCAGCGCGGACAGTTGTTTTGTCGTTGTGTTTTTTTAAACGTCACAGGAGTGGACTATTACATTTCATTTCCACTAGAAAAACTATTTAATATACAGTCTTCAAAGGCAGTCAGAACCAAGCAAAAACAGGTTTGCCACACAAACCTTTTGGAGTTCTTTGAGAGTGTCAACAAGTGTGTGGATCAAGGTGATCTAGTTAACATAGTATACCTGGACTTCCAAAAAGCTTTCGACAAAGTTCCTCAACAAAGACTCCTGAGGAAACCTAGCAGTCATGGGATAAGGGGACAGGTACATGTGTGGATTGCTAACTGGTTGAAAGAGGGTAGGGATAAATGGAGAGTTTTCACAATGGAAGTAAGTAAGAAGGGGGGTCCTCCAGGGATCTGTACTGGGATTGGTGATTTTTAATTTATTCATAAATGATATAGAAGTAGGGGTAAGCAGTGAGGTGGCCAAATTTGCAGATGTTACCAAACTTTTTTGGGTAGTGAAATCTAAAAAGGATTGTGAGAGCTCCAAAAGGATCTCTCCAAACTGGGTGGGTGGGCGACAAAGTGGCAAATGCAGTTCAGTGTTGGCAAGTGTAAAGTGATGCACATTGGGACAAAAAACCCCAACTTCAAGTATATGCTGATGGGATCTGAGCTGTCGGTGACCGACCAGGAGAGGGATCTTGGGGTCGTGGTGGACAACTTGTTGAAAGTGTCGACTCAATGTGCAGCAGCTGTGAAAAAGGCCAATTCCATGCTGGGGATCATTAGGAAGGGGATTGAAAATAAAATGACTAATATTATAATGCCCTTATACAAAACGATGGTGTGGCCACACCTGGAATACTGTGTTCAATTCTGGTCACCACATCTAAAAAAGGACATTGTAGAACTGGAAAAGGTGCAGAAGAGGGTAACCAAGATGATCAGGCGCCTAGAACACCTTCCTTATGAGGCAAGGCTACAACACCTTGGGCTTTTTAGTTTAGAAAAAAGATGACTGTGGGGAGACATGATAGAGGTCTGTAAAATCATGCATGGTGTGGATAAAGTGGATAGAGAGAAATTCTTCTCCATCTCACATCACTAGAACCAGAGGTCATTCCATAAAACTGATTGCCAGGAAATCTAGGACCAATAAATGGAAGTACTTTTTCACACAACACAATCTGCTTGCGGAATTCTCTACCACAAGATGTAGTGACAGCCAACAACCTGGGTGGCTTTAAGAGGGGTTTGGATAACTTCATGGAAGAGAGGTCTATCATCGGCTACTAGTTGGAGGACTATAGACCACCTCCAGCATGAAAGGCATGATGCCTCTGAGTACCAGTTGCAGGGGAGTAACAGCAGGAGAGAGGGCATGCCCTCAACTCTTGCCTGTGGCTTCCAGCATCATCTGGTGGGCCACTGTGTGAAACAGGATGCTGGACTAGATGGGCCTTGGGTGTGATCCAGTATGGCTGTTCTTATGTTCTTTAAGATAGAATCATAAGAAATGATCTATACATTTAATTCTCTTAGGTGTACCTGTCACTAATCCCATGTGTGGCAGCTCTCATGAGAGAGCTGCTGATTATTGATGGGGACCAAGGGGTGTGGGGGGAAAGAAACAGCGGCCTGGTGAATGGCTGGCCATGGGGGTGGGGGGAGAAGACAGACAGCTGGCAGACAGGTGAGTGGCCCCAGCAGGCGGGTGGTCGCAGCAGCAAACAGAAGGTGGGCCTGGCAGGCAACCTCGACCAGCAGGCGGGCTTGGCAGACAGGCGGCTGCGAATGGCAGGAAAGATGGGGCAGGGAAGAGGAAGAAGGCGGCTGCAGGTGGGGAAGGCGGTGGGCAAGAATGCAGTGAGCGCAGGCAAGCAAAAAAACAGCAGGGGTGGGGGACACTAGGGGCACAGATGTTCTGCATCAGATCTAGTTCTAGTTCTAATGGTTTCCTTAACTAGATATTGCTATGTGGAATTGCACAAATGCATACAATGTGACCCACTCTGCATGGAAACACTGCGCAGTGCCGACATTACAATTAGTTCAAACTTTTTTCTTTGTTAGCAGGGCAGAGGAGCAGGCAGTAGAGGAATATCATAGGGGTAGCCCCAGGTAAGGGCAGGAAAAAACCCACACTCCAGCATCTGCTGTGGTATTCTCCTACCTAAAGTAGAATCTGTTCCTAAAAATAGAACAGCAGACGCAAACCTACCAATGTTGTAATGACACATGGAT
Source organism: Hemicordylus capensis (assembly GCF_027244095.1). Lineage (NCBI taxonomy): Eukaryota > Metazoa > Chordata > Lepidosauria > Squamata > Cordylidae > Hemicordylus > Hemicordylus capensis. The sequence goes on from NC_069659.1 coordinate 207,647,731, forward strand.
GTAGGAACGGTCCAAATGGCTGTTCTTTGAATGTTTTCAAGCAGGGTGTTGATGCCCAGAGCTATGCTGATGGTAGTCCTGCATAGGGAACAGACTGCAACTCCTGCAGGTGGAAAATGGCCCTTAGATATACAAGGGAAATGCACATCTGGACCCAAATCCTGATGGTGGATCTGGACACATTATAGCCCTGGAAATATGCTATAGAAGACACTAACAGGCTGTCAAAGTGTCCCATAACAGGTAGACCCCCAAGACATGCTGGACATTGAGCTTGTGCCACTATTTTTATCCTTAAAATACAAAGAATTTGGGCAAAGGTCAAGTAGAACTATCTTCTAAGTCATCATCCTGGCAGACATGAAGGCCACCAGAAACATGACTTTCTGCTCAGGGAACTTACCTGGAATGAAGCAGATGGGTTCAAAAATGTGTGTGTGGGGGTGTCCAATAAGAGCTCTAAACATGAGAAGTAGGCTCCAGTTAGGTAACCTATAAATGGTAGAAAGAGAAAGACATTCCCTGCAGGAATAGTATCACATGAGGATACTGAGAGAGAAGCACCTCAGTCCCTAAGGATGCTATCCAGAACCATGATCTACCTTTTGAGGGTTGGGCACAAGCAGACTGAGTTGGCAACAATGCACTTTTTAAATATTATCTTTTGAACCCCATCCACATCATATCTTGCTAATGGAAGATCAGCAAGAGGCCAAGAAAGTCTGGACCCACTCCTCTCACTAATAACAATCCCTCAACTGCCAAAATGCAATTGAAGGCACTTGAGTGCCTTTGTTGTGATGGTGTCTGTGTGATGTTCCACACAGTAGGTGGAAGGATATATAGACTGAGTACAAACACATACACACACTCCGCTGATTGTGCAGATAGGCCCTTAGGAAACAGCACCAAGATGCAAACTGAGCAGTGAGGAGGATGTGGTCCTGGTTTGCTGAATTGTTAGTCCCCTAACACAGACATTGTATTTTCAGCTTCCATTAAGATGTATTATAACAATATTCTCTCTTAAACATTTCCTAGGAAATGAAGGTGAAATATACTCAAACATACAGCATGGAAGGCTTCCCATACAACTGGGTCAGATTGAGGTTAAGTTATTAAGCCAATTGGTTTAGAAAAGACTTCAGTGTCAAATGGCCTGCTTTCAACTGTGTTTGCACTCTTGTTGAGACCACGTTCCCTGGTTCCGCAGCATGCCTCCCCGCTGATCAGAACTGCGTCTTGGGTTATCTGGATTTGTTCCAGCTCCTTCAACGGAGGTGCCTGGACAATCATAGCAACAACCACCAATTGAGTGATTTCCACACATGGGGAGGTACCTTGATTTGACGAGTGGATTGGGACATAATTTTGGATTGTAGTGGAAGGAGAAACCACTGAAGAGTCTGTGAATACCATCTTGCCCATGGAACACAGTTGATGAATAGTATCATGGTGACCAGCAAATGTGTTCGTGAAATCACAATGATGGTTTGAGAATTGCAGACATTATGAATTAGCAAATTGATCTTTTTCTTTTGTTCTAACGGAAGAAGAACCTGTGATGTTCTGGTATCCAGAATAAGTCCAAGCTGTTGGAGATGCTGCGAGGAAACTAGTGAACTCCTTTTGAAATTGACCAAGAAACCATGTGATCAAAGAATGTGAAGAGCTAATGTAAGAACCAGCGTGGTGTAGTGGTTAGAGTGCTGGACTAGGACTGGGGAGACCCGAGTTCAAATCCCCATTCAGCCATGAGACTTGCTGGGTGACTCTGGGCCAGTCACTTCTCTCTCAGCCTAACCTACTTCACAGGGTTGTTGCAAGGAGAAACTTCAATACCGCTCTGGGCTCCTTGGAGGAAGAGCAGGATATAAAAAGTAAGCAAAACTCAGCTCTGTTTATAAGGATCTGATTAAAATGTCACTTAGCTATGGGTGAATATGGATTTCCTGGACACTTATATTAGTGTCACCATTATTTTTGTGAATACCCAGGGTGCAGATACTGAGTGCCCCCGGTTGTATGTAAATGACGATGTGATGGAATATTTAGTATGTGCAGGTAAGCCTCTGAGAAGTCCATAGAAACTAGAAAATCTTGAGGTTGGATAGTCTCTTTCGAGCAGCCTGACAGATTCCATTAGAAACTTGCGCTTGTGAATGTACCAACTGATAGACAGTACTTTAGATCCAGCACGGCTCTCCAAGAGGCATCTCTTTGTGGCACTAGAAATAAAATAGAACTAATGCTGCAACATAAGTCTGCTGACACTGCTTCCTTGATGACCTTTATTTTTAACAGGTGAAGAATTGCTTGTGTCATAAGATTCTGCTTTAGAGGATTCTTGGAGAGTGGAGAAAGCCTGAAGTGGTTTTGAGGAACAATCAGCAGATCCAATGGGTACCCCATGGAAATGGTGTTTGGACTCACCTGCTGGCACAAGCATTTTCCCAGGCCTGGGCAAAGTCTTGTAACCTCCCTCCTCCTACTGGCTGATCGAAGTCATCATCATTTTGGGGGCTGTTTGGAGGTGACTCGGCAGGCATTTGGCCCATGGTAAGCCTGACATTAGTAAGGTCTGGACTTGCCCTGCCAAGAATGGGACTAGGAGACTAGTCTCTGGAACACTTGTTCTTTCAAAAACTGCTGCTACTACTTATATACCGTTTTTCAACAAAAGGTTTGCAAAGCGGTTTACATAGATACATAAACAAACAAACAAGATGTCCCCAAAGGCTCACAATCTAAAAAGAAACACAAGGTAGACACCAACAACAGCCACTGGAGGGATGCTGTGCTGGGGTTGGATAAGGCCAGTTGCTCTTCCCCTGCTAAACGTAAGAGAATCACTTTGAAAGGTGTCTCTTAGCTCAGTTAGCAGGGGTGAGCTAAAGCTCTGGTTAGGCTGCCTGTAGGAGTGAAAGGAATTATTGTTACTGAACTTTAAATACCTTTTCCCTTCTTACTAACAGAAGGCATTGCTTTCTTCTTATCTCTAGACTCAACCAACAGGTGTTGAAGAGCTTCACCAAACAGCTTGCTTCCCTTAAATGGAGTTTCTGCCAAATTAAGTTTCAACTTCTCGTCAACATTCCAATGCTTGAACTATAAAGATCTTCGTTCAGCAACACTGGAAGCCACGATTGCAGAGAATTGAGTCTTGATTCTTGCAATGAATCAAGACTAGCATCAGCCATGAAGGCAACAGACTTTGCTAGCTTGTTAAGATGTTGGCACAACCTAACTGGATCTTTTGGAACGTCTTTGAGAAGCCATAAAATGGGAGCCATGGCAAATATTGATGTTGCTGCTTATGCTCAAATAGCCAGAACTGTGGCCTTGTGAGACCTGTGAAGGAGGAAGTCATTCTTATCTTCTTGTGTCTAAGTTTTCATCACCATTATTTGCCACTACAGCTCCAGATACTAAGGAAGTGACAAAGGCATCTACAAGAGGAATAGACATGTTAGACATGACTTCTAGTGGCAAGGAGTAAAATTTCTTTGCAAAACTTGACACCTTTAGTGGAAGTGGGATTTTGCCATTCAGCGTCCACTGTAACCAATAACAGTTTTGGAAAAAGGGATTGTAGAAACATTATTTGAAGCACACAGAAAAACATCTTGTACTAATCCTTGTGCTGCCTCAGTAGATTGAACAGTGGAATCAGAAATTTGCAGCACTCTATGTGCCTTGGCCAGTAATGGTTCAAAATCCTCCTGGTGGAAAGGTCTAACTGAAGCAGTTTGTGAAGCCAGGCCATCCTTCCCAGATAAAGAAAAGAGCCTCCCCACTTTTAAAATGACTCCCTTCCTGCCCTAACACTTAAGGTAAGATGAGAGGAACAACAGAAAAAGAGTAAGTAGAATATATTTGAACAGAAGAATAGTGGAGCTTTTTCACAAGCCTGTTCCTTTGGAGTGGCCAGGAACAGAAATGGAGAAAGCGAGGTTACTGTTGTGAGGGGAAGAGATTCTAGTTTGCATAGTCTTGTCTGATTGGAGCAAGTTGGAATGACAACACATCTTGAGGATGCCTACCATACACTGCAGGAGAATGCATGCTCCCCCTTTGATAAACAGTGCAGATTTAGAAAAGAGTTGCATACATATGAATCAACAAGAACCTAAAAGGATTAAAGAAAAAAGGGGATGGAATTCTTTTCACACCCATACAGTTTTCCGTATCATAATACCTGCTATAAAAGTAGTGAAATGTTCCAAGTACCTTCCTTTATTTAAATACTTGATTAAATCAAGACCCATTCACTTAGAGGTTCAACATTATATATTATGGAATGTTTGTAGTTTTCTTGTTCACAGGAAGTGTCTGCACTGTGGGGGACAGTCTCAAGGAATGTTTACTCCTGCATTGGATGGTAAGGGGATCCAACAACCAGGCTCAATTTTTTGGGGGGGGGGGATTGCAGAAGTCAAGGGAGGCAAGTTATAAAATGTTCAGTGAAAACAGTCAGTGAGGGTGGGGAGGAAAGATAACTTTTTGGTGCAGCACATACACACCATGCCACCAGCTGGCTACGGGCCTGCCAACAATGCCCTGCCTGGCTCCATATCATCTCCCACTCATTTCCATAGGGACTTGCCCAAGAAGAGTTTTGCTCATTTTTTAGGCAAAAAAATATTTGCTGTCTGAATGTTTGCCTATTATCTGATCTAATAAGATCATTCCTTCCTAAATCCTTTCACACGTTGATAAATGAGATCAGTCTTATTCCACAGACCTTACTGCTAGCCACTGAGTTCATTGTGATAGATACTAATCTTTTTGTGCTCCATGCCGATTTCAACTCTCCTCTCAACTCACCATTGTTAGCAGCCATTGTGGATGTCCCAACAACTACTACTCTGTACAGGGTGTGACGATAATAGTTTTTTGTTTTTTGTTTAAATCACTCTGTGATGGAATGTACATGGACCACAGTTGTGTGAATTATGTATTAGCTCATAGGTCACCATATTTTTGTCAAGATGTTGGATTGTCACTACACAGAAGGAAAGCCTGCTGCCCAGGCCTGATCTGCACAGAGGACTCCCCACATCCTACATCGATCCAGATATTTTCATAGCTGGACAATGCAAAATCCTTCCTTATGAGGTGATGTGTGTAAAGTAAATCCTTCCTTATGAGGTGATGTGTGTAAAGTTTGAAATTTGTCTTAAATTAATCATTGGGAGGGGGGAATCCCTCCCTTATTATACAGCAAGAGTTTCTAGCACACATCCCAGTAAAGGTGTAATGCACATTCCCTCCCATAATGACACAGAGTTCTAAAATCCATTTTGTAGCTTTTCAATCTGAGCAGTAAACGAAAATTTACTGTGCATTAAATATATAAACAGTAACTGCCTGCACCAGTGGCAGATCAGTTGCTCACATCATGATCTCTCACTCAGCCAGCCTCTTAACCCTACTTAGAGAGGCATGCAGCAACTATATATCAGTTTAAATATACCATCTGCTTGCTGTTCAGTACTGTCCAGCTGCTACGTGGTAAGGGGAATATGAAAGTCAGGGTTATCAAAAATTAAGGGCCTTCTTGGGGGATTTGCTTCCTTGTCAGCTTTATGCAGCAGCTTGAAAAGTCCAGTGCCAATGTTCATTGGGATACCCATAATGATGCACTCAGAGACACCTAGAGGAGAACCAAGAAAGAATCATTTTAATGTCTCACACATTTTCTTTCACTCACATTTTCCAGGCCTTAAAAACACTACAGTGGCATCCTACTATAATTTTAGAGATTGTCCTAAAGTAGTTATCTGCAAATCAAGTCCACTGTGGCAAGCACATGGGAAAATATTAAGGGTTTTTGGATGCTTCATAATTACACAACACTATCCTCATACAGATTCAAAACCCAAGCAAGAAGATCTGAAAGTGTCATCAAAACATCCCTATTGGTACATATGAATACACAAAGCTGATCTATACTATTATTATATGCAAGATAATATATAAATATATATTACATGCAATATACACATATATAGAGATACAAGTTTTGGGCAGTATAAAAATATGTTTAATAAATAAAATATATTATCTTCTCCACGTGGCATGGTCGTCTTAGGCAGGGGTCTTCCCTGCACCTGATACCAAAGAGCCTTTTAACTGGAGAATCCAGGGATTTAAACACTGGACTTTCTGTGAGCAACACACAGATTCAACCTCTTTGCTGTGGCCCCTTTCTGTTGAAGCTAAGCTTAAAACTATTCTATCTCTATAAACCAAAAGCAGTGTAATATGCCCCCTATTACGAAAACCGAAACACTAGAAGCCAGCTATAAAACCAATCAGTTTTCAAGTCCAAAAGCAAAGGCAAAAAAATATTGCACTGCTTCTGAAGTCAGAAGAGAGAACTTTGTACTCTGGGAAGGTCATTCTACCCTTTGTGGCACCAGCAAAAAAGGTCCGATCTTGGACTTTTGCTGTTTTTGCATCTGTTTCATACACCTATGTTTCATGTATAGAGCTGAGCCTGGTAGCAAGTATTCATCTTTATTCTGTTTGCAAGCTTACCCAGAGTACTTACCACACACTGAATCTCTCTGCCCAAAGTATGCAGCATCAAAGAGATGGTCTGCTGTCTTTTCAAAGGATGCAAGCATCAACACACTCTCCTTCATTTTTGCCAACCCAAACCTAGTAATGCCCAGAACTTCACCCTAGTTCAGAAAGGGAAGACAGTGGGAAAGCAGAAAGCGATTAACCATAGCGTGGATTTGCCATATGAAGTGACAGAATGAGTGGCTTATTGGTCAGACCTAACATGCGAACTTCCCAACTGCATAATGGGGTGCACAGGCACACGTGCAGTCTGAGCACGCTTCTCAACTCTGGGAGGAACAGTAGAGAGTCTGGGAAACTGCCAGGGCCTGGTGTTTGTGTCCACTGCAACGGTGGTTCTTTCATATAAGGTGACTTACAGTTCCATGCCACTCAGCAGTTGGTCAGCTGACTTATGTGAGCCAGTCAGCTGACCTACACATGCACCACATGGGTCATCTTAGGGTGTCACAAGGGGGCAGGTCTGAATAAGAACGAATTGCCAGGGAGGAGTTCCCATTCTGCTGGGCTGAAATTTTCTATCACGCTTGGAGGGTGAAGCTGGTCCAGTATCTGGGTCCCCAGCTACAGAGCTGCCTTAGGAGATGGTGAGGCTTGTAACCAAAGCATTTTCTTCATTTACATTTATCTGAGAGGGAAGGAGGCAAAGCACATGTGGTGGTGGTGGCGGCGGCCCGTGAACACGCCTCCAGGGGGTGGGGGGCAGTAGGAGGCACCTTTAAGAGTAAATTAATTCGGTGCTCACCTCCACCACCGTGGCACCTGAACGCTGTTCAGAGCTGCAATGTGCTGCCCAGCAGCCCCTACGGTGGGGAAGCGCCTCTGCCACTCACCTGGCCGCTGACGGGGGCTCTTCTCCATGGAAGCCAGGTGAGTGGCAGAGGTTCTTCCTCGCCGTAGGGGCTGCTGGGCAGCACGATGCAGCTCCGAACAGTGTATAGGTGCCGTGGCAGCGGAGGTGAGCACCAAATTAATTTACTCTTAAAGGTGCCCCCCCTGCTGCCCCCCAGAGGGGCGTTCACGGGCCGCCACTAGATGGTGGTGGCAGTAGTAGTAGTAAACTAATATGATAATGAAAAAGTAAACAACAAACCTTGTATGTCATTAGGTCAGACAGCAACATTACATGTCTCCGGTCAATGCTCATACCATGGTTTACCATCGTGTACTGGATCTCATTGATAATGGTGGTTCGAGCTGCCTCAATTCCCAGGGTTTTCTCAACCTAAAAGATTAGTGGTACACTAGTTAATAAAATGGCAAGAAGTTCACTCTGCTTGCACACGGCACTCTGAGTTCTCCAGCAAGTATTGAGCTTAGATTGCACCTGAACTTGTTCCCACCTGCAAGAAGTGCCTGACATCCTGATTAAATTACTCAACAGTACTGCACAGCACCCTTGACAGGATGACTAAATTTCAACTGAACTTCCTCTAGTGAATTTAGTCAGGATGCCAACCAGTGGACTAACATGCACTGTTTTTCAGCAGCAGCTTTATACAGTGCTTTTTGACTGTTTAAAGTGTTTCATGTACATTATATGTTATAATTCTTACTGCAGCTCAGTGAGATCAGTTGAGCATTATTATCCCCATCTTGTAAAATGAGTCTGAGGCCACAGAAACAGTTTTCTTAAGGCCATCTAGTGAGTTCATGGCAAAGGCAAGAGCTGAACCCAAGACTTCCACAATTTACATGCATCTCCTATAATGCAGGGAAAAGTTGAAGGAAAGAGAAGAAGAGGACGACCAGCAGCAAGGTGGATGGACTCGATTACAGCAGCAATGAATGCACCACTGAGAGACCTTAAAGGACAAGCTGAAGACAGATCATCCTGGAGAGAATCTATGTGGTCACTAAGAGTCGACACCGACTTGATGGCACTTAATCAATCAATCAATACTACACAAGCTCATCTTATACCACCCTCTTAACTGTTACCTCATAAGTGTTGTTCGAAGTAGTCCTTGTGCCTTTGACACCATGTGTGGCCATGACAGCTCGCAGGTTGTCACCTTCTACTAGCAGTTTGAACTTCTCCTTTCCACTCTGCTCATCAATATGAATAACAGCACGAGACACTTCTGGGATACCTTGCACAACCACCTTTATGTTTAAAAGTGGGGGGAAACACACACATGCTAAAAATGTAGAAATTACAATAAGTGCTTCTTTCGGTAGAGAAAGAGGATTTCCCACTATATACCAAAATATTCCTCCTTGGCCCCTCTTACTTCTTCCTACAGACAGAGGCCAACATCCTCCACATATTTGCTTAGGAGACCCACTGATGTTGAGAAGACTTCATTCCAAGCAAGTGCATGAGGGAAAGCAGCCAAAATATCCAAGGAAAGGAAGTCCAAGTAATTACAGGGCCATGCACTCTGCAAGATTAAAATTTGACTCGCAGGTAGGATGGCTTATATGATACCAGGATATTATTATAACCAAAATAACCAAAGCGAAAGTTGTAGTGATGGCCACTAGCTTGGATGGCTTTAAAAGGGGCTTAGACAATTCATCGTGGACAGGTCTATCAGTGGCTACTAGTCTGGTGGCTATAGGCCACCTACAGCCTCAGAGGCAAGATGCCTCTGAATACCATCTGCAGGGAAGTAATGGTAGGAGAGAGGGCGTGTCCTCACCTCAGGCCTGTGCGCTTCTCAGAGGCTTCTGGTGGGCCACTGTGTGAAACAGGATCCTGGACTAGACAGGCCTTGGGCCTGATCCAGCAGGGCTGTTTTTGTGTATTTTTGCAAGCTGAAGAGCTGGCATAGATCATGTCTTATTGAATTTAATTAATTCAACTTATTTTTGTTGCATAGCTATGTGGAAGCTCGATTTTTTTCTTTCTTTCATGGAAAGCGGTATAAATAATTTAGCTTTCATAGAGAACTGGGTACTTTTGAAATGCTAAACTGCTTTCCAATATAAATTGTGATCAATCATAACCAACTTCCTTCAAAACTACTACTTGCTCAGTTTCTGCAATACACCCTCCTTCTCCTTGGACCCTTCTGCTTGTTCCCCCCACACGCCCACCTTTACTTGGTCTACCCCTTTCCCCAAGGTCCTGTTTCACAGTCTGCTGTATTCCCTTCCTTCAGCAACTTGACACTGGGCTCCCTGTCCCCAAGCTTCCTTCCGCTCCCCAACCACACTTTGTGACGTCATCACTGCTCAGCCAATGGATGCCAGAAGGTTCACTGTTGCAACAAAGTTCCTCAGTGCATCACAATTAAGAATTGTCACAAAGAGTTGTTCACCTAGAGCAAAATTCACAAGCACATCTGGGGTTTCTCCTCAGGATAAATATTTGAAATGTGGAAAGTCAAAGAGTTTTGATAAGACTAATGTTCTTTCTCCAGAGGATTCATATATCCCTCATTATTAGTACAGAATGGATTGTAGCATAAATACTGCAAGCCCAACAAGAGGGCAACATCTGGATCTACAGAACACAATTCAATTCTACAAATATATATAAATCAATTAGGCACAAGAATCCCAACATGTCTGAAATCACAGAGTTGTTCTTCAAGAGCAAACACTTAAATCAGATAAACAGGTTAACAAATGAAATTACTATTATTAGATTAGATATAGTTCTCAGGTATTCAGCTTCTCATGCTAATAAACTGAATATCTTTACCGCCAAGTAATAATCATGGAAGGAGGAGAGTTCTTACTTTTGGTAGTTCTTCTTTAAGGTACTGCAAGACATAGTACATTGAACTCTTGCTATTCTCACGGGGAGTAACGCACACAACAGCCTCACCATGAACAGCCACATCCCCAGGCTTCACTCTCAGCTTTGAGACGCAAATAGAATACCGCACCGTCTCTGCATTAACCTGCGGCAGGAAGTATCACTTGGTTATTTTTAATTCCTTTGACACCGGGATTATGACAGTTATGCAGGCATATAATTCTGTCCTACAAGATATCCAAGCGACTAGTTTGGCCAAATGCTTGCAGTGGACCACTTGATGGCCATCACAAGATGCTCATATTTGATTCATCCAGGGAATGTTTGCCATTGTTCAAGAGCCCCCAAGCCTGATACATGCAACAGCTGAATTAAATGGCAGCTTGGGCCCCTCATGGACCAAGGAGTGAGGGGAGTGCTGGGCATTACAAGAAGGGGCGAGTGAGTCATGCACCCTCCTCTTATGTGTCTGATGCAATCTCCGATATAGTGACTCCCACATATTGGACACCAGCCCCAGTCAGATGTACAAGATGGAGCCATTCTACAGGTGGTGCAGAATGAGGTGGCAGAACTCTGGACTTTACCACACTTCAGAATGCAGCTGGCAGTGTATCATATTTTTGAATGCTCCCCCAAGTAATAGGCTCCTTGCATGTGGTAAATTGGCAGAGATTTGCACTAAACATTTCCCCTTAAGCTAGAGATTTTTCTGAATCCCACCTGGTATCCTCGGTTACCAGTTAAAGAGGAACAATCAATTCTACCGCCATTTACCATGTCAGGACTCTACTTCCTGAAACATCGGAAGCACATTCTGTGCAGATCCAGCCTTACACAGCATGACAGCAGGAAGTCTGGATTCTAACTTGATCTTGCTAACACCAGCGATAGTATGTGGTACAGTACATTTGCAAGGATGTAGGAGCCCTAGATTCAAATCCCTGCTTTGCCATGTAGAGTGGGCCACTCATGGTCTCACAACCTAACCTACCTTACCAATTTGTCCTGAGGATAAAAGGGGGTAGTAGTGCTGAAACTAGCAGTGACCTGAATTTCTTGGAGAAAGGGTAGAATAAAATATAATCACCATAAATATGACACACACACACACCCCTCATGTGCAGCATCAAGTGGCACAATCCAGAATTCTACCACTTCATTCAACCTAAGCAGGATGGCTCTTAGGCTTACATCTAGTTTGAGCCAGAGGGATGTTGCTGAAAATATGGCAAGCTAGATGGAGGCTGCATTGTACTTTGCAGCTGCTCACGTCTCCCAGTTGCTTGGTTCAACTATACGAGAAAAGTATAACAGCAGCAGTAATATACCAAAGGGATGGGGAGAGGAGCTCGGGCCATCTGCGCTCAGGGATTGCAACAGCTGCAGCAGACATGAACTGGGCTTCCCAAGGGAAAAGAGACTGATGTTTGTTACATTTGAATTTGAATGAGTATCAGCTTTTCAAAAAGCCAAGATATCACTGTAAATTACTCCAATGGCTGCCACTTACAAGCATGTCAGAATGTAGTACAACCCAATATTTGTAGAGCATCTCCTGCAAGTCAATACCCTAGAACAGGGGTAGGCAACATGTGACTCACCAGATGTTGCTGAACTACAACTCCCATCATCCCTAGCTGTATTAAATTGTGTCTGGGGCTGATTGAAGTTCAGAAAATATGGAGAGCTGCATGTCACCTACGTCTCCTCTAGAAGCTATGCTACAATAGTCAGGATAACAATGTAGTACAAACTACTGCTGGACTCTGTCACTTTGGACTGCCAGTGCACATCTGATTGCTTCAACCTATGACAAACAAGTTACGTTAGAGTTTAGAGAGTCCCCCACACTCCAGGGGGGGAAAAAAACCCGCTGAGGGGCAACTGGTGAAGAACAGAACTATGCCTCATTGGAAACAACTTTTGCAGCATGAGGCTATGGTCTTCATTTAAACAAAGATGGCAGTAATCATGCTTGCCTGAGGAAGGGATTTTAGAACTGCTCCCATGACACCTCCGAAAAGTGTGTTTAGTGTCTACAAAAACCGTTTAACAAAAAGAACAGTGCCATGTTCATCCAAAAGTACGAAAAAGAAGCAGGTCAAATAAGACGAATCTCCCTCTCTTAGAAATTTATCTCCTACTGAGCAAAACTCCAGAGCAGCAAGTTCTGCCTGCAGCTTGTATGGCAGCTGGAAAGTAAGTGGAGGTGTCTCATTTTAATGGTCCAACCCTAACTGCTACATTGAACACTTCCGAGTGATGTCAGAGCACCTCAAGGAGCTAAAGGTGCTTCCCAAACAGCAATCTGTGCAGGTGCAGCTCCCATATGTTTTTTTGATTGATTGATTGTTCAATTTATATACCACCTTACATTCAAACAATCCCAAGGCAGTTTACAGCAACATTTAAAAACAAGATTGTAAAAAAAAAAAAGAAGACGACACAATTAAAATATTAAGTGAAAAATATGTGTTATTGCACAGAGGACCAAAAAGATTATTAAAATAGTGCAAGTAAAGTCATGGTAATTTTAATTTAAACAACCACCATCTCTAAAGGCACACCTTTAAGCAAAACCAATTTCTCAAGCAGAGTAAATGGAAGGTGGGCATACTCACTTCCAGTCTAAGCAATCTAATCCGTTCCAATGAAAGCTTGACAAGAATAAAACAGTCATCAGGAAGGAAAACTTCTTCAATGTACTCTGAAATCTGTAAGTCAAGAAATCATATAAATTCAACATTGAATTCGGGATCAACAATACAGCAGTGTTGGTACTAACATTCCAGATGCTGACCCAGAAAAGACCTTTTTGGAGAAGACCCCCAGCCCTGATAAAATCTCCTTAGATCCTTGAGCAGCCAGAGCTGGTCATTCCTCTTATAGTCATCACCCCCCAGAGATGCCCAGGAGCTCATGGGAACCAGTGGCCCCATCAAGGTGGCTGCTCTGTCCCCAGATCTCTTTCTATTGCCCCTGGGGCAACAAGAGCAGAGGTGATGATAGGTCAGGGCCAAACTCCAACCCTAGAGACAAAGAGCTCACCTGGCTGCTCAGGGTCTCCCTCCTAATGGGCCTACTCAGAAGGGGGGGGGGGGCTCAGATACCTGTTCTGGATCAGGGTCAGGGTCAGTCCAAGCTCTAGGAAGGGGAAGGGCTCCAGATGCCTACTTAACTCCTACATTTGCGTCCAGCCTTTGCTGGTTCAACAATTCCTTCTTCAAGCTTTGCCTGACGAGATTCTGGTACAGACAAGCAATAATGTAGAACAGAATCTGGAAAATGGCAAATCATACAGGACAGCCTACCTCTCCCAGTAGTGTTTTCTCTATTCTTCCTTTAACCAAACGGGCAAAATCTGGATCATCATCTGTGTCGAGGTGTGCTGTGATAATTGGTGTGCTATACATAAATAGAAGCACAGTTATGAAATGCTTACTGGATAAGCATCTTTACATGCAAACACATTATAAAACCAGCAACAGATGCTGCCTACACTCTTTACAGTACAATCTAATATGCATGATAGTTAGGTATTCATCATTATCTGCTCTAGCATTAACTAGCAGGCTACTGAAAACCATCACTTGCCAGTAAGGAACATCTAAAACCAACCATGGAGCTTTAAAAAGTACTCTCGGTCTTGACTGAAGCTGGAAGAACATGACAGAATGAGGAATACGGCTCATGAGGAACAGAATTCAAGAAATTCATTTGCAATTTCTTTGGAAGAGTTTATAAGCTTATCTCCCCCTTTCAGAGAGAAAATAATGAATGGCACCCCAACTGCCGACTTCAACGGAAGTACAGAGCATGTCAGGGCAGAATGGGCACCATGAGGAGCTAGTCAATATATCCATGAGATCCCTGCGCAGGGGCAGAACCCTATTCCTTATGAATGCAACGGATCACGAACCAGATTATGTCTTACAACAATGTAAATAGTTTGCTCCAATGTAATGCTGCTTATGTATTCTTCCAAAAGCAGACAGACATGAGAGCCAGAGCAGTTTAGTGAAAATGCTATCATGCAGCATCAGGCAAAGGTCTCAACAGCAACAGTTTTGCACAAGAACTTTCCCCAACACGGGAACAACAATCACGACCTGACATTACTCTTCTTTCACACAAGCTTTGGGCTTTACCAATCAACTCTGAGTCTATTTTAACCACCTTTTCTTTTCTCTTGCCGCCTTAAGGCTGAAATAATAAATAGCAAGTAGTGACTTGACAAGTTCACATACAAGTCCACACACTTGGTTTGCACTTTTATCATCAGGCTGGTTTAGCATCCAGACCTTTAGCAGAGTGATGCTTTCTCACTGAAGCTCGGTCTGTGAATGGAGCACTCATGGAAGGTGTCCCTGCATTAGCATCATGCTCCTTCCTGTTAACAGAAGCAGGTTCTGCTGATGGAGAATGACTCTATTAAAGTCCAGATGCTGCTTGATATCTCTACCTATTCAGAACCTTATTTCACTGGACAGAGAGTAGCAATCTCTGGAAGCACTACAAGAAAGAAGAATCAACTGCAATTCGGGATAACGAGCCTATACACACAAAAAGAGCAGACAACATACAAGCAAAAATAAAGTGCCTGAATTTGCTGCTTAGAGAAAAATGCAAAAGTTTGGGTCATCAGTAAGAGCTACTGGATAAATGGAAATTTAGAACTTTTCATAACCTGATAAATACATACAAGAGAACAGGCTAATGTCAACAGTTTCTGTATATTAGAATGGTCAGGCTCTAATGCTATCACTTGTATGCCGGCAGAGAGGCACTCTTTCCACTCATTGCAAGCCAATTTAATTTTCAGTGATGATGCAGATAACAAAACCTGGTTCGAGTACCTGATGGCTTTGGAGGCATTGATGATCTCTTTGATCCTTGGCACTCCCAATGTGATGTTCATGGAGGCAACACCAGCAAAGTGAAAGGTTTTCAGAGTCATCTGTGTGCCAGGTTCACCAATGCTCTGAGCACACAGAGCTCCCACTGCAGAGCCAGGCTCCATCTGCGCTCTAGGTTGTAAAACCAATAAAAGATTTGTATTCATTCATTGCACCTCTCTCCACTTGGAGTATTTCTGGTCAAGCTGTTACAGAATGCAGATCTCCAAGGACCAAGGCTTACGTTCTCTCCACTAAATTACAAAACAAAGGTTCAGTGCGGCATAATAGAATCAGTAGCAGCTTAAAAGGCTGTAATAAAATCAAACAGCACAGCCAAGGCTGTCTACTTATAAAAAAAGAAGAGAAAACCAGAAGTTTGCACCAAGAAAAAATAACATCCAAGGCCTGTATAAATTAATGCTGCATTAACACCGGAAAATAAATGAAATTAATTATTTTACATGGCTTGGTCTGCAATTTTTATTCTTTTGAACAATTTCTTAAGTTCTGCTAGTCCTGAGAAGGGACAAGAAGCCATATGGGGCATTGCTTGACCACTGGAATTTTTCCTGTCACACTTTTTGTTTCTGACATTTTACCAGACATTGGCAACATCTTTTCAACCATATTTTCTATTGGGATCAAACCCGTTTTTTTAAGAGAGAGAGAGAGAGACAGAGAATTGAGATGACCAGGAAGTAGAACGTAGCATATTTTGTGCTTTGTCCTGTGCACCCGCAATACTACAAATACACCAAGTCCCGAGTTAAGTACCTGAAACTATTCCCTACCAGCCAGTTACTCATTAGTGAGCTAGGAGATAACTGAGTGATTCTATTGTACGGGTAATTTCATTCACACCTGAGGCTTGGTTAAATGGATTTGTATTGTTTTTTGTTCTTTTTTAAATAAAGGGATATGTAGATTATCAGAATTGTAACCCAGAATATTACCAATATTTGTCTTTTGAAAGACTAAATGTATTCTTGGGTGAGTTTTCTTCCTTCCTTTCTTTTTGTGCGGGTGGGGATGGCCAAGATGCTTGGTAACTGAGTGGCTTCTCTTGTTTGGATTGTTGCTGGGATCAGGATGACGTGGGCAGAGGGTTTTTAAAAAAACCATCAGAAGCTGTACGATCTTTATAGAGGTACAAACTTTAGTTCTCAGCACACACAGAACTCCCATTCATCCCAATGGCACCCTGAGCTGCATGCACACGCACCCATACAAATACCAGGGGGGGGGAAACAAGCCTCTATTAAGCTTTTGAGAATTGTTTGTGTTATGAGTGCTCTGTGTGTGTGTACACACACAGACACAGACACGATTAGATCATTCTCTGCACATATCTGATGCACTGTGGAAACTACTATGGCTAATGCAATATACCAGGGGCAGGCAACCTTTGGCCCTCCAGCTGTTGGACTACAACTCCCATCAACTGCAGCCACAATCAGATTAATTGTGGCTGGGGATGATGGGAGTTGTAGTTTAACAGCTGGAGGGCCAAAGGTTGCCTGCCTCTGCAATATCCTGTATAATGCAATATGTTATGGCTAATGTGCATACTGTATAAGTAGAAAGAAAATACACCAGTATACTAAATGTAGCCCAGTAGACAAAAACATGACTACATAGTAATGCTGTGCATATAAGAGAAGATGGCATATAAGTGGCACACATGAATGGTTATGCATAAAAAGGAGACGGCATCAAGTATTGCATTTGTGAGCCCCCTACATGCTACTTTCCCATTAAAATGGAGTAGAGAGTCTTTTATATAATTATCTTGTTCGGAAATGCATTCAGAGGTTACCAGACACAGTGGAACATTTCACCCTATAATAAAACTATATCAGCTCTTAGACAGCAATATAGCAAGCACTAAAGGGTGTCCAGGCTATAAACCACGACACACACAGATGTCTCTTATTATATTAATTTGGGTTAATTTGGTCGACAAGATTCAGCTGGTGCCTCTGCCAAGGGCACTGGAGCAGCCCCAGGGCAAATATCTAAATGTACACTATTCTCATCAGCATGGTCTTTATCTTGTGCTCAGGCCAAATGATCTTAGCTAAGGAGGTCAACATCAAACAATTGTTTTAAATCCCCTGTTTTAACCATCCTCATATAGCAGGGCAAAGCTAGGGCTCCTTGATGCATCCAGTCAGAACAGCAATATGCTTAGCAAGGGACCTTATGCAACGAAGCAAGTAGCAGATCAGAGGACAGCTGTCATCCTCAGTTAAATCCTTGTGAAATAATCCTACGGCATATTATGGACCTGTCTCCACATAAAGCGAATCAACTTGCACAGCAGTAACTGCCTCAAGACTAATACTGGCCTCTTCCTGCATTTTAAAAAGCCTCAATGTTCCAAAAATCAGTATGAGAATCAAGACTACTGTAGCTCAGAAATAAAGGTAACTCAATCAATGCTGAGACCAAGAGAATTTAGACAGAAATGAATCAACCGGCAAATGTCCACTGCACATTGGGCTTGAGATGGGAAATTGCTTCCCTCAGTTATCATTTTCCTTCTTGATTTTTCATACAAATATAAATCCATTCAAAATTCAGTGCTTAAATATTACCATCAGTAGTCTTGGCCACCTTAAGTGACACAGTGGGAAATGCTTGACTAACAAGCAGAAGGTTGCCAGTTCGAATCCCTGCTGGTATGTTTCCCAGACTAAGATAAAGACCATGCTAATGAGAATAGTATACATTTAGATATTTGCCCTGGGGCTGCTCCAGTGCCCTTGGCAGGGGCACCAGCTGAATCTTGTCAACCAAATTAACCCAAATTAATATAATAAAAGGCACTTCTTTGTGTGTCATGTGGTGCCCTATATTGGGCAGCAGCGATATAGGAAGATGCTGAAAGGCATCATCTCATACCGCACGGGAGGAGGCAATGGTAAACCCCTCCTGTATTCTACCAAAGAAAACCACAGGGCTCTGTGGGCACCAGCAGTTGACATCGACTTGACGGCACACTTTACCTTTACCTAGTCTTGGCAGAGAATGGAAATGCTAAAAATGAACATTAAGATTTATCTACAAGTAAACAATATGGTTTATGAAGATGCAAGTTGAGATTTTGAACGTGATCTTATTGTGTAGCAAAGATTACATGAATAAATCTTAACTCTAATTTAGCTACAATTATTAGAGATGACTGAGCAGTTTTTATTTAATACATTTCTATCTTGCCTTTCCTCTAGGGATTTAAAGTGGGAGTATGCATGCATAGGTCCATTGACCAGAGCCAGACTGCTAATAATCATTGCACTGTGTAGCTTCAGAGTATACCCTGTTGGCGCTGTTTTACATATATTTGTATATCACTCTGGTGCACATATTTGTTTGTTTCTTCGTGATGTTACTTTTATGCTGCCATTATGGATTAAGAGAGGGTGTATAAATTTAAACCACAAAAAGAAAACAGTGGCTGACATACTAACCAAGCACCTGGACTGCTAGAAGCTGCAGGTGCATGATGGAAGGGGTCTATGACAACTCGCCGTGGCCAGCTCGCCGCCGGTCAATTGGGACGCGGCCAACTCACCGCAGGGAACAACACAACTCCCCCCCGCAAGCCCATTCTGTCACTTTGGCTTTCAGTCCAGAGAGGACAAGCGAGAGGAAGCTAAGTTTCCACCTACCACCCACCAAAGCATGTCTTTCACGTTCTGCAGTGGAATGAAGCATCTCTCTGCATTCCTACCTGTGGGGTTGTGCCCCATGAGAAGAGAAATGTCAGATGCGAAGCCTGCACCAGAGCTTTAGAGCAGGCGAGCTGCCATTTTCCTCTTCATATTGCCCCTTTGCAGGTCTCCCCAAAGCAGCAGCAGACCTTGCTGCTGAGTTCTCTTATTAAAGCAAACTACCTCACGTGTATCCCAGAGATATTAACAGAGCACTTGGGGGATCGGGTGTGTAGTTGAATTTTGAATTGTGTAGCAAAACTCTTAGGTGGAGATTTCCTGGCCAAGGTGTGTGTGTGTGCACATGTTGTATTGTTGTTTTTTAATTCTCTGCAAGAAAGTACAACTCACTGCACCCTATAGACCAGCATAAAACTGCTTACATGGCAGAGCAGATATAAAGATGCCACACCAATCATTCACTCTGCAGGATTGTACAGACTGTTAGGTTTTTATCTATTAATTTATTTTTGCATGAACAAGAGACTGGGCTATAGTCTGGGCTGTATTATCTGCATGTTGAAAACTGGCATATCTCCTAGCATCTTCCCTATATCACTTAATTATTATTATTTCTTGTTTACACAGTGAGACAGGTGTTATTGACTGGTTTGTTTTATCCAGACATCGAGTCCTTCCCAAGGACCTGGGATGGCTGAATTTTATCATCAATACTGTTGGTTATTATAGATATTGTCGCAAAATATAGGCTGTTCCCAGTAAAGCTGCTTTTTGTAATTGGCTGATGGTGATTTCTGTGGCCCCTGTGGTGTTGAGGTGCTCCTCAAGGTCTTTTGGAACTGCACCCAGGGCGCCAATGACCACTGGGATTATTTTGGTCTTTTTCTGCCACAGCCTTTCAATTTCAATTTGTAGATCTTTGTATTTGGTGATTTTTTCTATTTCTTTTTCTTCTATTCTGCTATCCCCTGGTATTGCTATGTCGATTATTTTGACTTGTTTTTCTTTCTTCTCGACTACATTTATATCTGGTGTATTGTGTGGCAGATGTTTGTCTGTTTGTAGTCGGAAGTCCCATAATATTTTTACATCTTCATTTTCTTCAACTTTTTCAATTTTATGGTCCCACCAATTCTTGGCTACAGGTAGCTTGTCTTTTTTGCAGATGTTCCAGTGTATCATCCCTGCTACCTTGTCATGCCTTTGTTTGTAGTCAGTCTGTGCGATCTTCTTACAACAGCTGATCAGGTGGTCCACGGTTTCATCTGCTTCTTTACAAAGGCAGCACTTGCTGTTTGTTGTGGATTTTTCTACTTTTGCTCTTATTGCATTTGTTCTTAGTGCCTGTTCTTGTGCAGCCAGTATTAAACCCTCTGTTTCTTTCTTCAAGTTGCCATTCTTAAGCCATTGCCAGGTCTTGGTGATGTCTGATTTCCACTTATATTGTGCAAATATTGACCATGCAGGGGCTTATTTCTCCATTTTTCTGCTCGGTTCTTGACTTGTTCTTTCTTGTAGGCCTGCTTTCTTTCATTGGTGTTGAATAGTTTCTCGTTATTGACCATTTTAAGTGCATCTTCTTCACTGTCCTTGATATACAGGTGAAACTCAGAAAATTAGAATATCGTGCAAAAGTCCATTAATTTCAGTAATGCAAATTAAAAGGTGAAACTGATATATGAGACAGATGCATTCCATGCAAAGCGAGATAAGTCAAGCCTTAATTTGTTATAATTGTGATGATCATGGCGTACAGCTCATGAAAACCGCAAATCCACTATCTCAGAAAATTAGAATATTACATGGTACCAAGAAGACAAGGATTGAAGAATAGAACAATATCGGACCTCTGAAAAGTATAAGCATGCATATGTATTCAGTACTTGGTTTGGGCCCCTTTTGCAGCAATTACTGCCTCAATGCGGCGTGGCATGGATGCTATCAGCCTGTGGCACTGATGAGGTGTTATGGAAGACCAGGATGCTTCATTAGCGGCCTTCAGCAATTCTGCATTGTTTGGTCTCATGTCTCTCATCCTTCTCTTGGCAATGCCCCATAGATTCTCTATGGGGTCAGGTCAGGCAAGTTTGTTGGCCAATCAAGCACAGTACACTGTATACTTTTCAGAAGTCCGATATTGTTCTATTCTTCAATCCTTGTCTTATTGATCCCATGTAATATTCTAATTTTCTGAGATTGTGGATTTGGGGTTTTCATGAGCTGTATGCCATGATCATCACAATTATAACAAATTAAGGCTTGACTTATCTCGCTTTGCATGGAATGCATCTGTCTCATATATCAGTTTCACCTTTTAATTTGCATTACTGAAATTAATGGACTTTTGCATGATATTCTAATTTTCCGAGTTTCACCTGTATTCTTCAAGGCCTCTTTTCTCCTCCTCTACTGTTTGATGGACTTGCAGCATTCCTCTTCCACCCGAGCTGCGAGGGAGGTAGAGCCTATCTACATAACTGCGGGGGTGCAGAGCATGATTGATGGTCATTTCCTGGTCTTACGATCTAGCGTCTCTAGCTCTGCCTGGGTCCAGTCTATTATTCCTGCATCGTATCTGATAACAGGTATAGCCCAGGTGTTTATGGCTTGTATGGTGTTCCCGCCATTGAGTTTGGACTTGAGGATTTTTCTAACTCTCCTGATGTATTCACTTCCCATTTTTCTTTTAACTTCAGTGTGTGCAATGTTATCAGCCTGGAGAATGCCCAAGTATTTGTAACGTTCTTTCTCTTCCAGGTTCTTGATGTTGCTTCCATTGGGCAGTTCTATTCCTTCTGTTTTTGTTATTTTTCCTCTGTTCATTATTAATGCAGCACACTTGTCTAGTCCAAACTCCATTGCTATATCGCTACTGAATATACGGACAGTGTTTAGCAGTGATTCAATTTCTGACTGGGACTTTCCATACAACTTCAGATCGTCCATGTACAGCAGATGGTTTATTTTACTTGATGTTTTAGATGTTTGGTATCCGAGGCCTGTTTTGTTTAGTATTTGTGAAAGTGGGGTCATGGCGATTACAAACCACAGAGGGGATAGCGAGTCCCCTTGGAAAATGCCTCTTCTAATGCTAACGTGTCCAAGTGCCTTGCCATTGATTGCTAACTGTGTACTCCACCTGCTCATTGCTTTTTAAATAAATATCTGAATGTTTTTGCTGACACCAGTTGTTTCTAAACATCTTAGTATCCATGTGTGAGGCAATGAATCAAAGGCTTTCTTGTAGTCAATCCATGCAACACTTAGATTTGTTTTTCTTCTCTTGCAATTTTCTAAAATCATTTTGTCAATCAACAGCTGGTCTTTTGTGCCTCTGGTGTTGGGGCAATTTCCTTTCTGTTCAACTGGAAGCTGTTTGTTAGTTAATAAGTGTTGCGTCACTTCATCTGCTATTATTCCAGTTAATAATCTGAACATGGTTGACAGGTAGGTTATCGGTCTATAATTACTTGGAACTGCACCTTTTGCTGGGTCTTTCATGATGAGATGAGTTTTCCCAGTTGTTAGCCATTGTTCAAAATCACCGCCTTTCATAATGTGATTGAACTGTTTTGATAGTTGTTTATGAAGGCTTGTTAGGTTGTTTAAGCCAAAAGCCATGCAGTTCATTGTCGCCTGGCGCAGTCCAATTTTTAATTTTCTTTGCTCTTTCACTTATTAATTCTGATGTTATTATTAGATCTTGCATTTGTTGGTTACATTTTTTGACCTCTTTCATCCAGCCTGCTTTTTTATTATAATCTATTGGATTGTCCCATAATTTCCCACAGAATTGCACTGTTTCTTCTTTATTTGGTGTTTCTACGTTTCTTGCAGTTTCTCCTTCTATGCTTTGGTAGAAACGTCTGTGATTCGACTGGAATTGGAGATTCTGCCTGTGTTGTGTAATTCTGGCTTCATATCTGCTAATCTTCTTTGACACTGCTGTTATTTGCTGTTTGATTATTTCCAGGACTTCTCTAATTTTCCTTGAATCTAGGTGGTGTTTTTGGATCAGATACTGTTTGGTGTTTTCATTCATTTGGTCTCTTTCATTCTATTATTATTATTATTATTTCAAATTCTATACCGCCCTTCCAAAAATGGCTCAGGGCAGTTTACACAGAGAAATAACAAATAAATAGGATGGATCCCTGTCCCCAAAGGGCTCACAATATAGAAAGAAACCGTAAGATAGACACCAGCAACAGTCATTGGAGGTACTGTGCTGGGGGTGGATAGGGCCAGTTACTCTCCCCCTGCTTAATAAAGAGAATCACCATGTTAAAAGGTGCTTCTTTGAGCCTTATCGCATCTGGGCCGCATTATCCGCATGTTGAAAAGTGGCATATCTTCTAGCATCCTCCCCATATAGAACACAGCCTCTTGCTGGACACTGTGAGTTTTCAAAATAACCATGCAATTGTCAAAACATGCATGTATTGGGTGTGGTGTTAGACTGTCTAAGAATCTCTCTGCATTCCTACATGTCGGGTTGTGCCTCATGAGAACTGAAATGTCTGGTACAGATCAATTTCCCCACTCTGTTTCTGGGCCCAGCCCTGTAGAACTGCCAGAGCTTGGATAAGAGTATACATGCCCAGGCTTCTAGATGTCTGCAAGTCCACAATATAATTGTTACTGACTCCAGAGCAGTATTATGACCAGAACGCCATATTGGATCAAAATAGGCCCTTTTTCATATTTGTCACCAATCTGAACTATTTGTCACTGAGCTGGACTGTCCTAGACCCGTTTCTGCTTGTGTATACCTGGTACAATCTGGAGAGGTGACAAAAATTCAATAGTAAAAAATAAAAAAGACATTTTATTAAGTTATTTGATAATTATTTGCTATGGCATGCATGTATTCTATGCAGCTTCTATGCTGGGGGAGGGGAGAGTTGCATTGTTCCCTGTGGTGAGTTGTCCCTGTGGCGAGTTGGCCGCATTCAATTGACCAGCGGTGAATTGGCCACGGCGAGTTGTCCCATTCCCTGACAGAAGCCCTTGCACAACTCCCCAACGCTCTGCATTAGCACAGTTGCCCAAGAGCGTTTAGACTGGAGAGCACTCCCCACGCTCCAGAAGGGCCCTACAATACTGGAAAAACATTACTGACTCTCAGTGATATGTTTTGGAGCTTGAAGATCCCTTCTGGATCGCAGAGAGCATTCTAGAATCTAAAGGCTCATGTGCAACTGCACTCACACAGGGGAGGCTGTGTGAGGGATCCTTTCGTGCCCCTGCAGCCCCTAGAACAGGACTGCTCAACTTCAGCCCTCCTGCAGATGTTGGCTTACGGCTCCCACAATCCCTTGTGATTGGCCACTGTGGCAGGTGATTATGGGAACTGTAGTCCAAAAACAGCTGGAGGTTCCAAGTTGAGCAGGCCTGCCCTAGAAGCAGAAGCACAAGCACCGTTTTAGTCAGGATGTCAGCCAGTAATAAATATGTGATTTATTTTATTTTAATTTTTTTATTTAAACATTAAAAAAAATAAATGATTACATGGTCATGTCTCAAGCTTACAGATATAGCAATTATATACAACTTGATACAATAATCATCCATAGGTCCCCCGCAACCCTTCTTCCAGCTCTGCTCTATAACAAAAGTTACAAACCAGTACAAGTAATAAGTCAATCTTCCACGTTAGAAAAAGCCAAGCCTAGGATGTGGATGCAAACCTTGTACTATGTTAAAGTTTTAAAAAGTTTCCCAAGCTGTTACAAATGTTTCTAATGAGCTGTTCCACAGATAAGCTGTCACTTTAGCCATCGAAGCATATTCCCATAATTTTAATAGCCAATCATCTAAGGTTGGAATTATCTGTAATCACCAATTAGCAGCATAAAGAATCCTAGCAGCAGTAATCATGTACAAGGATAGCTCCGTATATTTAGTAGGTATACTGGATTTCATCATGTTTAACAGAAAGAGTTTGGGTGAATAAGGAGAATTTATCTTTAGAATTTGCTGCATCTTATAGTGGATCCCCCACCGCCCCAGGATTGTTGTGCTTTTGTGCAGGTCCACCACATGTGGTAAAATGTCCCGGGATGCTGCTTACATTTCCAACAATTTCCTGGATATTTACTGTCCATCTTACTGATTGTCATGCGAGTTATATACCAGCGGAAATACACCTTGTACCAGTTTTCTCTTAAAAGACTATTTGCTGTAAATTTGATATTCACTTTCCACTGGTATTCCCAATTTTGCATATCAATTGTTTTATTTAAGTTTCGCATCCATTTAATCATACAAGGCCTGGTGTGTCTTCAGCCAGCAGCAAGGCACCTGGTCCTGCTCCCAAGCAGGGGAAGTTACCTGAACGGTGAGTGCAGTTGGTGGGCAAGCTGTCGGGTAACCCAGAATCTCATCTCATCATCCAAGCCATTGAGGAGATGATCGCTTTGGACAACCAGCCATTCCAGGTGGTGGAGAACACTGGCTTCCCCCAGCTGCTGGCCACCGATTACAACATCCCCTCATACACCACATTCAGCAGGTGGGTGGTGCCCTTCCTGTACCAGGCATGCAGGGAGTTTATGTCAGGACTGCTGCGTGCAGCAGTGCCTGATACCTGCGTGCACTTCACTACTGATCTGTGGACCAGTCCCTTTTGGAGGCACGCTGCTGTACCTCATGGCACATTGGTGAGGGCAGCAGAGCCAAGGGACATCTGCTTTTGGTGTGGCCAACCTCTCCCATGCAACAAGGCGCAGATGAGCTGTCAGTGGTCATGGATCGCCAGGTGGGAGGGATGGTTGTCTGGGCAGCCAAACCTTAGATGAGGGTTCATGGTCACTAACAATGCTGCCAACATAACTAAGGCAGCCGAACAGGGTCAGTTTCGGTCCATGGCGTACACTCTGAACCTGTTTGTGCAGGATGCACTTGGACTTTCTGGGGCTTTAGCCAAATGAGACATCCCCGCTGTAGGCCTTGGGCTCCATCCTGCTGCTGCCCAACTACTCTTGTGGAAAGCTGTCGCAAAGTATCAGCTTTCTTCCACCAGAGCAAAAAGGGTAGGCGGATGCTCAAGGATGCTCAGCTTGAGCTGAGCCTACCTGAATATTTGATCCCTCAGGATGTTCTGACCCAGTGGAACTCCACCTTTCTCTTGCTCTGGCACCTCCAGGAGAAAGAGGTACCCATTGATGCCCTGGCAAGGAGGTGCAGCTTGGAAGTGTGCGACCTATTCATCCAGGACTGGGCACTCTTTTCCATAGTTGTCTTGGCACTCAAGCCATTCTTTTTTTTGCCATGAACAGCTTGTGTGCTGAGACAGCAATGCTGAGCCAGACTTTGCTCGCTGCTCTTCTCGAGAAGATGATGGGTGAGGTCCAGACCACACCGACCACTGGGAAAGCAGTCCCCTTGGCAGGTCAACTGAGGACTGGAGTGGTGGATTGGCTCAGCACACCCTTGGGTGCATCAGCAGCACATGTTTTGGCCTTTCTATGTGACCCTAGGATGAAGGGCAAAGCGGTCACCTTTTACCAGCTGCCCAGGTGGAGGGACCTTCTGGTTGCAGAGGTTAGGCAAGCAGAGGAGAGGAGGCTGGGGTACAACGAGGAGGATGCTGGTGCACCTACCACTAGTGCACAGTTAACCCCTAGAAGCAGCATCACCACCACTTCCCAGTCCAGCAGCATGGTGTCTCTGGTAGGGCCAGGTGTGCTGGTGGTTCCGCCTCCAAGTTCCACCCAGTGGTTTGTGGAGGGATTCCTTGGTGCCTTGCCAGGGGTATGGGAGGAACCTATTGAGCCCGGCAGCAGTGCTGAGCAGAGTGTGAGGCAGTACTTGCAGAAGCCGGTGGCAGGCCAGGAGATGGAGCGAGGCAGTTTTGGGTAGCACATTGCCAAGTTTGGCCAACTTGGCAATGGTTGCCAGACGGTTCCTCTTGTGCCCACCAACCAGCGTCCAGATTGAGAGGGTGTTCTCCATGGCTGGAGGTGTGGTGACACCCCATTGCACACATATGGATGCTGACATGGTAGAGTCGCTGGTCTTCCTGAAGGCCTGCTGGGCTATCCAGAGCTGGCCATGGAGTGTAAGTGACTCATGGTCACCCCCTCCCACTGCAACACCACTGGCAGCTCCCCCCTCCCCCCCAACTAACCACAAACCCAGATGTGTCATAATCTACCTGTTAGTGCTGCTGACAAATGCACGCATGCCACCACCACGGCCGAAGATGGACTGGTGCCCTGACCCATATTTCAGGCTGTCAGCTGGGGCCCAGCACCAACATGAGACCATGGTGATATACAGACACAGTCAGGCAGGGATGCACAATGGAGAAAAGAAAAAAAGACTTCTCATGGTAAGAGTATAAGCTTTGTTTCTGACCATTGGTCCATCAGGCCATTACTGCTCTGTCCTCCTGTCTCTATGGCAGGCAGGATGGAAGCAAGGAAGGTTTGATTTTGTGGTTTTCAATATGCTTGCTGTGCTATTGCTTGTTCTTAACTATCTGGTTTTGCTGGATCTTTGATTGATAAAGGCAGAACCTGCCTTTGAGTGCCTGCCTGCCATCCTTGAGTTGTGGTTTGGTCTGTGAGATGGTGCTGTGGTGAGAAATAGACAGAGACAGCTCTCAGTGTAATATTTCTTGAAGATTGCTGTGATGAGCTCCATGTCTGCCCTTAAGACTAACTTGTACTTCACTCACTGCTCTGGTCTGCTCTGAAACCTGCATTGCAAGGTATAGTCAGTCAAAATGTGGCTAAAGACTTAGTTCGAGCTGACCTTATGGCTATGCTTGCTGGCTGCTAAGGGTGCTTCTGTGGCAGCTCTTACAATGCTAGGAGTCATAATTGTGTGTGAGAGCACAACTGGTGCCAATGATGATACTGCAGCACAGACACTATGGCTGGCAGTGGACTCTGAGTTGATTATTCTTTTTTTGGCCATTTCTGGACTGTGTGTTTGGCAAAATGAGGTGTTCTGTGTTGAGAGGGACTGTGTGCTTCTGTTCTGCAGTGTTTTTCAAGGAAGGGTTGCACAATTCATACTCTCCACTTATTTTGACAACAGGGAACGATGGGGAACTCGAAACACCCAATTGTTCCCCATGTGTAGGTCCTAGGGACACCAGAGTGGGTTGGGTAGTATGGCATGATGGGTTCTACCTACCACCCAACCCACAAAATAAATGGGCAAGTGGGTGATTTTTAGAAAATGTTTAACCTTTCCCCTAAAAAAACTCATAGGACCCTACTATGGGGGTTTGGGGAAAGTTTAAAAATTTGTTTATAATTTATAAATTTATTCTTTATATAAACAAGAGTTGGCTGAATCAGTTCTAAACTCTTCCCCTGCAAGTGTATGCATACTTGGGGGGGGGGGGGGATGGAGAAAAAAGGTTCATACCTCATATACTTCTCTCTACAGGTCTCCAGAAATTTCTCAAGCTGTGTTGGAGTAATCCGGTCTAACTGATATAACACACGAGGCTGAAACACAGAACAAGAACTGTTAGATATTGCTTTGATAGTCTTGACAACCATTGGTGTAGAGTAAACTATGTTCATGCCCAATTTGATGCTGCAATTTGTTGTGCTGGGAGTCTAACCATTCCTCCAAGTTTTTAGTCATTATAAACATGATTATATCAAAGAATTTAAAACCATGTGGAAAGCAGCTATTTATTTATTTAATATACTGCCCTTCCTAAAGTGATTCAGGGTGGTTTACATCAAAATAAAAAAAACACATCATAAAACAAAATAAACTTAAACAAATTTAAACCAAATACAAATAAAAAACTAGATAGATAAGACAGGTTAAAAAGATGGGTCTTTAAGGTTCTTCTGAAGGCCTCCAAGGAAGATAATCCACTTATATCCACAGGGAGTGTGTTCCACAACCCAGGGGCAACAACTTAGAAGGCCCAATCCCAGGTTGCTGCCAGATGAACTGGTAGCACTGGCGCTCTCTCAGGTAACCCTGACCTAAGTCATTCAGGGCTTTAAAAGTAGTAACCAACACTTTGTAATTTGCCCGGAAACATATCGGCAGCCACTGCAACCATTTAAGGACTGGCATAATGTGGTCTCTCCAGGATACCCCAGAAACTAATCTGGCTGCTGCAATTTGAACTAACTGAAGTTACCAAACTAGCCCTACATAGAGCACACTGCAGTAATCCAACCTGGAGGTTACCAGATGGTGTATCACTGTTTTCAGATCCTTCTCCTCAAGGAATGGGCAGAGTTGTTGAATCAATCGCAGCTGGTAAAAAGAGTTCCTGGCCACAGCCTCACCCTGAGGCACCAGGGTGAGACCCGGGTCCAGGAGCACTAACAAGCAATGAACCTGTTCTTTCTGGAAGAGTGTATCCTCGTCCAGAACAGGAAGTTCTATCCCGTCTGTAATTGTAATCTGCAATTACAACCTCCAACAATGAGAACCTCCATCTTGCTTGAATTCAGCTTCAGTTTATTATCCACAGTTTATTATCCACAGTAGAGTTTATTATCCACCAGGAGCCCCTGGTGGCGCAGTGGTAAAACTGCCGCCCTGTAACCAGAAGGTTACAAGTTCGATCCTGACCAGGGGCTCAAGGTTGACTCAGCCTTCCATCCTTCCAAGGTCGGTAAAATGAGTACCCAGAATGTTGGGGGCAATATGCTAAATCATTGTAAACCGCTTAGAGAGCTCCGGCTATAGAGCGGTATATAAATGTAAGTGCTATTGCTATTGCTATTTAAGAGAACGCTTTCTTCGGTATGAACCCTGCCACCTATTAAGATCTTCAGGGGAGGTTCATCTGAGGGTGCCACCAGCTCATCTGGTGGCGATTCAAAGGCACACCTTCTCTGTGATTGCCCTGGGACTCTGGAATGCACTTCCTGCTGAGATTGGAGCTCCTCCATCCCTGTTAGGAAACAGCTGAAGACAAATCTCTTCAGACAAGCTTTTTAGTTAGTTGCTGTTTTTATGGCTATTTTAATCTGGTTTTTGTTTTAACTGTTAGATTCTTATTCTGTTTTATTCTTGGTTTCTTTTATGGTTTGTCTTTTGCCTAGAGACTTCGGTAGTGGGCGGTATACTAATTAATTAATTAATTAATTAAATCCCTCATCTAGTCCATTACTGCCTGAGGGCAGGCATTTAAGGGGCTAATGCAATTTTCTGATGTTGATGACAAGGAAAAATAGATTGAGGTGTCATCAGCTTATTGATAACACCCAACACCAAATCTCCTGATGATTTCACCCATTGGTTTCATGTAGATGTTAAAAAGCATTGGTGACAGAATGGAGCCCTGGGGATGCCATACAGTAGCTCCCGTTTTGAAAAGCAACTTTCAAGCACCACTATCCGAAATCAACCCGAGACATAGGAGCGGAACCACTGTAAAATAGTGCCTCCTATCTCCAAATCCCTCAAGTGATCCAGAAGGATACCGTGGTCAATGGTACTGAAAGCCACTGAGACATCCAAAAGAACCAGCAGAGTCATACTCCCTCTGTCAATTCCCTGGCGAAGGTCATCTATCAGGCCAACCAAGGCCATCTCAACCCCACAGCCCACCCTAAAGCCAGTTTGAAATCGGTCTAGATATTCAGTTTCCTCCAAGCTTGCTTGGAGCTGGTCAGCCACCATCCTCATAATCATCTTACCCAACCATGGGAGGTCGGAGACTGGCCTATAATTATCCATCACTAGGGGATCCAGAGCGGGCTTCTTAAGAAGGGGTCTAACCACTGCCTCCTTCAAACAAGGTGGCATCCTACCCTTCCTCAGTGAGACTAATGATACCAACTAGGCCAGCTCTAATAACCTCCCTGCAAGATGTCAGCCATGTTTGGCAAGGATCCAAAGAACAGGTGGCAGCCTGTACCTCTCCAAGCAGCTTGTCCACATCCTCAGGAGTCACAAACTGAAACTGATCCAATCTAATCTTGCAGGAGGGATTGCTGGACAGCTCCCTAACTGGCCCTGCAGAAATATTGGAGCCCAAATGAGAGAGATTTTATCTGCAAATAACTCGTTGAATGTGTCACCACTAGACATCCAGAAACAGATTTGAAACAGATCAGGCTTGAGTTAAACCCCAAATCCAATCCAATCCAATCCAATCCAATCTTTATTACGGTCATAGACCAGAGTACAAAAACACAAAAAAGTTAACCCCAAACAATCTGGTCCAGCTCTGCTGGACGAGAACTTGCAGAAAAAGATACATGCAGAATATAATCGCTTCCTTGCTGCACTTTTCTATTGTAGGTTTAGAAAATGCCAGTATCCAGCACAACCTATTTTTACTATACACCCTCCCTTTGCTTTTCCTACCTAGTCTATTACATTCTCTCAATTTCTTCCCTTCCAGTCCTAGACAAAATCTTCAAATTCTTTGAAAACCTAGATCTCAATGTAAAACTAAGGTAAGAGGACACATACACATTTATAGTTTTCATAAATTGTCTGTGGTCACAGAAGGGTTCCTTGGCCAGTTTGGGTCCCTTTTTTGGTGTTGTGTAATGCAGAAGAGTTATAGTGAAACTGTTACATACATTTTTTGGAGATATATTAGGGGATAGCATTCAATTTTTTATTTTTTAAGTGTGCATACATAACTACTAGGAATCTTCAGATCTCAGCACTAAATGTTAAACTCTAAAGGGCAGAGGGGAAGTTACTGACCAAAACTTCCCTGCAACTGGTATTGAGAAGAATACTGCCTCTAAACCTGAAGGGAGCATACAGCCATAAGAACATAGGACGCTGCCTTATACCGAGTCAAACCATTGGTCCATATAACTCATTATTGTCTATACAATCATGTAGTTGTAGTAGTAGTAGTAGCAGCAGCAGCACAGACTGGCAGTGGTTTCTTCAAGATTGCAGGCAGGACTCTCTCGCAGCCATATTTTAGAGATGCCAGGGAGGGAACTTGGAACCTTCTCCAGGCAAGCATGCAGATGCTATTACCAGAGCAGCCCCATTCCTTAAAGGGAATAACTTACAGTGTTCACACAGGTAGTCTCCCATTCATATGCAAACCAAGGCAGACCCTGCTTAGCAAAGGGGACAATTCATGTTTGCTACTACAAGACCTCCTCTCATCAAAACTAGGCTTCCATGAATTTGTTTAACCCCCTTGTTAGCGGCTATCACCATATGTTTATAGGTACACACATGGGCATAAAATGACAGTGTACTGCTCAACTTCCATCCCAATACCCCAATAGTAAAAGTGTTGAATATGCTCGAATTGCAACTGTTCTATAAATAACTTCAAGCAGGTCCGCTGTGACATTCAAGATGCTATTAAATGTTACTTTGAAAACATGGAAATTGTAGTAATTAAGCTTTCAAACCACCCTGCAGAGTAAACAAACATGCTAAACAGCAGATGGAGAAAAGCCTTCAGCAACACTGAAGAGTTGTGGTTGCACGTCTGGCACTGATCCTTGATGTGAGAATATGGTGTGTTACAAATACTCAAAGAATCCCTCTTTACATTTGTGATATGTTATTACTGCAGACCTTGTGAAACAGATTACCTCTGTTGTGCCATTGTCATTAATGCCATACTTGTCCCTGGTTTTCTTGATCTTTTCAGACATACTTGTGATGAACTTCTTAATTTCCTGCAACAAATACATACATTTGTTATGCCTCATGTTCTGCAGCCTAATCTTATAAGCACTATTAGCTTACCCATCTGGCAGTATCTTACACTACCAAAAAGGTAGTACGGAACAAAAAGGTTCTCTCAAAGAGTGCATTTCCTGATACAGTAGTCCACTTTGAGGGGGTCAAAGGGCTGAAATGCAGTCTTGAAATAACCCCCTGCCAAGAAGAAATAAAGCTGGCTACTCCTTACTGGCTTCTTGGGGACCTTTTTGTCTTTCTCTCTCCCTTACAAAAAATGGGAAGGTGGGAAGAGGGAGCATCCTGGAATACTTCCCATTTCATCAGTTCTCTCTAACTTTCAAAGACCTGAGAACCTAGAGGAAGCAGGCATACACAATTCAGAGGAAGCAGAGGAAAAATTTGCTTATATTGTCAATATGGGCCATGAATTCCTTTTTAAAGAAGGCCAGTTCTATCTCAGCATTATATTATTAATGTTCAGTTAATTTCCAACGTCCAGTTTTGCTCAGCTATACAAAATAATCAAGCATCAATAAGAATAATATATAGTGCTTTCCCCAAAACTCACTATTATACACACTAACAAGAATACATACACACTCTAACAAGAATAATGTGTATATTATCTATTTTTCAGTGTGAAAAGCTCTTCATATACATTATCTTGATATAATCCTTTACATCTACCCTGTAAAGTAAGTATTAAGAAGGAAGGAAGATAGAAGTGACTGCAGTTGAGCTGTTGCTGAGAGTGCTTTTTGCTCAGCTTGCATACAGGTAAGTATTACCCCTATATAGTAGTTTATTTGAGAAGGGGTGGCTTGCCTAAGCCACCTAGTGAGTTCATGGCAGAGGGAAGATTCAAACTGGGATGGTCTGAATTCACAGTCTCTTAGCCACTACACTTGATCTTTTCATGGTAGACACCCCATCAGCTCTCTCAGTGATCCTATCAACCTACTTTAAAATAATATTTTGTTCTTTTCATAGTAGATTATAGGGCATTTGTAGGCTTCATGCTGGTGCAGGGGAAAACTAAATTTCTGAATTCTGGCAGAGGAGATTCACTGCATGTGGAGTAGCACATTAAGCTACCGTGGCTCATTAGTCAATCAGTACACACATCAGTGACTTGAAGGAAAACTTTCTATGGGACAAAATATTGACAGTTGACCTTGCTATAGTTGCCAAGTTTTGTGAGAGAAGAAATTATGTTGGCAGTTCTCCAGCTGATTACAAAATGACCGTCAGAACTGCCAAATCTCAGGGATAACTAACATCTGATAGTACTTGCTAGTAAAATAATTTTAATTCTCTCTAAAAACTTCATCTCAGTTCACAGAGAGTAAATTTTAAATCCCCCCCATCTGCGACTTACCCCAAAACAAGCTAAAACATGGGGCCCACTTTTCATTTTTAAACCACAAAAGTATTTTCCCCTTCTTCTCTCTGACTCCCCCTTTTCTTTCTCTCGCTCTATATTCCTTCCTCTTCTTCCTCAATCAGTTTCCTTCTCTGAAAAAAGAATTCCCCCTGCCCTGTATCAGATGCTGTTGCTCAGCGTCTCTTAACACGTGGAAATTTTGTGAGGGCTCTAGTAGTTGCAGTGAGTGTCACTGTGGATACTAGCCAATTATTTCTTGAGGTTATTTTAATAATTATGTTTGTATATTGCTTTTAGTACAGTTTATGTAGAAAAGCACAATAGAAATTAGAAGATCAAGTTCAAATTAGTTCCCAACAGACTGCATTTAAACATAAAACAAAATAAGCAAATCACTGTATGATATTCAAGCACTTCTAACTCCACTTATGGATGGTCCAAAAGCTAGTAGCTTACTAACAGTTGAAGATTTTAAAGCAAGATTCATATACACTCTCTTGTTATGTATTTAGCCTTCAATGAGAATACTGCAGAATTTTTATCTGAATTACTACAAAGTCCATTTTATCACCTGTACTGGCTTAAAAATAGCCAACATTCACCTGCTCACCAATAGCAAGAAGGAATTGCCTCCAGGCAACCAGACAGGGATATTTTACTACCCCCTCCCCTTTTAAGCTTATTTTAGGTATGCCTCCTTTCATACATCTCATCATAGTCTCCAAGATCAACCAAGAACTATTTGTGTTCTATGTCTGGAAAGAATTTTGTAAAGCATAAGAAAGGGAAGTCATCTCGTGGCTGTGGAACACCCAGATCCATCCAATTCTAAGAACCTTCCAAATCTTTACTTGGGCTGGATTTCGAGGGACAAAGTTAGGCCTTGAAACATTTTATTGTCTGATATTATCTGGATGTGTGTTGCCTTCAAAGCAGTACAGGTGGACTCATTATCCACTGCAGTTCGGTTCCCACAGATTACGACAGGTAACTAGATAATGAGTAATTGAGTCTATGGGAATGCGGGGGTTAGATTCCCAGACTAAAAAAACCCACCGAAACCCCACACCAAAACAGGCCAAATAAAGTGCCCTAGCATACTCCGTGGGTTTCCTGGCATCCAGGGATGACCCCAAATGCCCCCCCAAATTGTGGTCACTTCTGGCCTTCTGGGAACCGTGGATATGTGGATATGTGGGTTTTAACCATTTCGTATCCATGGATATTGAAATCAGGTGTCAATTAGACACGCTTGAATACGTGAAACTGCAGATATAGAATCAATGTATAATGAGGTTCTCCTGTATGTTCCTTGGAGCTAAGTGTGAGGTAGACTGAAACAGAAAATGTGTAGTAGTAATTAAATTGATTCTGTTGCACAAACACTTGCATGGAATGTAGTCTGAAGGGGAACTGGATGCATTCAATAATCATATTCAGAACTTCTGAAGACAGGAGATTAGCCTTCTTTTTGCCAATAGGAAATGAAGTGTCTACATTTCTTAAATTACCATCTCCCAAAATTATTAAAAGCAGACCAACATCTCAAACTACTAGACGTTAAAATAAGAGCAATCCAAAACACACCATCCAAAAGATAACATATTAGAGGGGTCGAAAAGATCTCAAGCAGTTAGTTTTTGGGTTTGACTTAGATGAGAAACACACAGTTCTTTACCTCTGTTAAACTTTCACACAAGAAGCTGCCAGCACTAGAAAAAGCAGTTGTGTTTGTTAGAAGAGAAAGGAGCATTGGTTACTTACCGTGAAGGCTCCTTCCTGCTACTGGATATGGAGTATACTTCCCTGCTGCTCCAGAGGAAGGACTATGCAAATTAACTTAGAAAGCTTAAATAGCCTTGGGAAGGATAACCCCACCAGCCAAATCAAGATAACAGAGAATATCAGCTGAGAGAACAATGTTAAGGAATAGCAAATAGAGAAAAAAGACAGTCCCCACAGTAGATCCAGCCAGCCCAAGCAGGTGGGTTAAGATGTCCTCATATCCAGCACCAGGAAGAAGCCTTCATGGTAAGTAACCAATGCCCCTATCTCTGCTGCTGAAAGAAAGAGGACATCTCATAGGACATGTCAGCTGATGAGCCCGGATGGGAAGCTTCCAGGACGACAGATGAGAACGTACCTGCTGTAGCACTCTTCTACCGAATGTGGCTTCAGCGGAACACCCATCTTGTAATAGTAGAGGGGCATGACCATGTTGCTGCTTTACAGAACTCTGATAGGAGTGTCTGTAAAAAGGCTGCCATTGCTGCTGCTGACCTGGTTGAATTAGCCGAGAAATGCAGGGGCATTGGTAGCTTCAATGTACTGTTTGTCAGTGAAATGCAGTCTTTGATCCACTTGGCTATGGTAGATTTTGAGACTTTTTGGCCCATGGAAGTGGGGAGATACAACACAGATAAGGCACCTGAAATCCTGCATGGCTCAGTATGCTGGATGTAGACCTTTAAGCATCATAGAACATCTAGCTTGGGCCATGCCCACTCCAACAGATGTGAAGGTTTAGGGCAAAAAGAAGGCAAGATAATGTCCTGGGACTTGTGAAATACAGATGGCACCTTAGGGACAAAGAATCAGTCTAACTGAATCCGGGGAAATGATGCATAGGTGCTTATTTACCTATTGAGCCTGAAGCTCAGACACCCTTCTGGCAGAGTTAACAGCTACTAGGAATGCCAGTTTACAGAATAGAAGGCAGAGCAGGATCAAGTGTATGGGCTCGAATGGGGGGCTTTGAAGTGCCCAAAGTATGGTGTGTAGATTCCATGTCAGGAAACTGTACGGTAGGCAGTGAAAGCAGCATAGCTCCCCTGAGGAAATGTTTGAGGTGAGATTGTATAAGGCATTGTTGTTGGGTGTTAAGAGGCCAAAAGTCCTGAGAGTGCCACTGCTTGTCTTTTTTAGTATGTTTGCTTTCAGACCCTTTTCTAAACCCTCCTGTAAGAAATCAAGGGGGCCTCTGAGATCACGTTTCCCTACACTTGAGGTATCTAGTGCACCAATGCAAGAAGGCCCGCCAAGTGAACTGATATATGCAATTAATGGAGGCTTTTCTGGAGGATAAGATTGTGTCCAAGACCTTGTTGGAGTAGCCATACTGTTTCAAGAGGTTTCTTTCTGTCTCCAGGCAGCCAGATTGTGGTTGAACCAGGCTGGATAGTGGTGAATGATGGGGCCTTGCTATGGGAGGTTTGTTCGGACTGACAGGAACCACAAGCACGTTATGGCAAGATGGAGGATCTCTGGAAACCAGTGTCTCCATGGCCAGTCTGGAGCCACTCGGGTGACCTCTGCCTGATACAGTTGGACCTTGTGAAGGAATCTGCTGATCAGAGGCACAGGAGGAAAGGTATACAACAACTTCTGAGGCCATAGTGTTGACAGAACATCTACCGCTTCTGCTCCCTGACACAGGAAGCAGGCAAAGAATCTTGGAAGCTTAGCATTGTTCGGTGCTGTTAAAAGGTCAATCTGTGGGCATCCAAAGTGCGCTGTGAGTAGACTGAATACCTGATGGTTGAAGCTCCATTATGCTGGGTGAATTTCTGACCGGCTCAGCCAATCTGCTTTGGTGTTTAGAATTCTGCACACATGATGTGCCCATTGGAGGAGAAGTGTTATTTCTTGGTGTAGTGAGAATGACCTGGTCCCTCCTTGGTGACTGATATGGGCTTTCGCCGTGATGTTGTCCGTGCGGACTAGGACATGTTTGTCTCCCAACAGGTGTTGAAAAGCCATCAATTCAAGGCAGATGGCCCTCAGCTCCAACTAATTGATGCTGTGGTCCTTTTCCTGTGAAGACAATTTCCCCTGGCCTGAATTCTGAGAGGCAGTGGGCTCCCCATTCCCAGAGGCTGGCATTGGTTGTTTTGGGTTGATGATTCAATTCAAAACCCACCAGAGAACCCAATACGCCAAAAACAAATGTTATTAAAGATCCAAAAGGCACCGGCCATTATGGCTGACACCACTATGGACTCAGTATGCTTTGCAGCCAGGTCCACCATTTCTACTGTAGTGGCCAGGCAAACCATATGGTTGAAATAATTGGCAGGTAGATGACACCTCTTGCTCCGCCTTGACGGCTGTCCCTTTCATAGGTTCCAAGCTGTTTGGCGATGAGGCATTAAATGACCTAGTTTTCGAAACCAAGGATATGAAAAAAGCCCTTCCTACAACACACAGGGTCTTCTGTAGGCAGAATAAATAGCCCTTTTAGTCCTTTCATCCCTTCAGGGCCCCTTTCAGACCCAGGGAAAGGGACATCAGAATACAACGTCCCTTTTGGAACAGGTTTAGACCCAATGACAAGCCTGCCAGACAATGACATCAGCTCTTCACAGGACTAAAACAGATGGACAGTAATCCTTACTCCTGGCCACTCCTGGTGGGTGGTCGTTTAACAAAATACTTTCATGCTTGGGAACCCTCCACCAGCTACAAGTGGGTCCCTTTAGACCATTCAGCGTGGGTACATAATAGAGCCATCCTTTTTCAGCACAGTAAACAGAATGGAATAAACCCCTTTGCCCTGCTGTTGAAGAGGCACAGGTTCTACCACCATACAGCATCTGGAAAATATAGGGGTGGTAGAGCCTGTGCCTCTTCAACAGCAGGGCAAAGGGGTTTATTCCGTTCTGTTCACTGTGATGAAAAAGGATGGCTCTCTCAGAACACTCCTGGATCTCAAGTTGCTCAACGAATTCGTCAGACACAAAAAATTCAAGACGGAGACCCTGAGATCAATTGTGGAATCCCTCCACCACCTAGATCACCTCACCTCCATAGACCTGACAAAGGCCTATCTCCACATTCCAATTCATCTATAGCCGGCCATTCTTCCACTTCAAATATACGGACAGGCACTACCAATACAAGCCTTTCAGTCTATCCTCAGCACCCAGAATGTTCACGAAGGTGCTCATAGAACATCTCAGGGTCCAAGGCATCAGAATCTTTCCCTTTAACTTTACTTTTTTAAAAAAATCTGCAAGTCTGGCTTTCCGAGGACGAGGATGATGGGTCTTTCCTGTGCCATTTATGTCTTGCCCTCTTTGATGGCTTGGATTGTTGGAAAGACCTATCGAGCAGGTTTTTAAAAACCAGGTCTGCCATGCTGGGAGTACTGTATTAAAATCACCCCAAGGTGGGGGGCGTGCCCAGTAAGGCCCACCGGTTGGGGAGGGGTGTTCATTGGGGCTGGTCTGTTATGCCCTTAGAAATCCTATTGGGACTCACAGTCCAAAGGTGTCCATGGTCCCGGCCCCGCACTGTCCAGTCGGCCCACTCCACTTTCGCACCTTTTCTGGGCTTGGTTGTTTTGGCCTCTGTAGCCTAACTCAGATGGCTGGGCCTAACGTTACCCTTCCTTCTTGCCACCGTGGCCCGCATTTCCCTCATGGTGAGCGTCCAAGATTCCAGATGGGGCTGACAACTCCGGGACCAGCCATGAAGGCCTGGTATGAGCTGGGAGTGAGGGTGCTATCAGGAGAGGGATTTCTGATCCTGCGGCACTCATGTTGGGAAGCACACCACTTCCTTCTGTCCCGGACTGGCTGGGGAGGGTTTTGCGTTTCCTACCTCCCTGGGCGTGACAGAACTTGCAGCCTGGTGGTGGGAGGCCTGATGGCCCTTCCCTCAAAATCCTAAATATCCATGGTAGCTAGGAAGGCAGGTGATGATGGCCTCATAGCACTCGGCACGCTGTTGGGGGACCTCAGTGGAGGAAAACTTGCAGGCTTTTGATTGCTTCTAGGAATGAAGACATTCCGGATCAGAGGACCAATTTGCATCCTAACTGCTGGCTCCAGGGAAGAGGTAAGGAGGAGGAGCAGGATAGAAAGGAATGCAGAGAAGAAAAAAAGGGCTCACTCTTTTTTTGGTAATCGGGAGGAGAGAATCCTGGAAAAATAAAGGAATTGAAAAGGAACTAAAAGCAGTAGCTATGAAGAGAAGGCTTTTGGGAGAGAGGGGAAAAACGCTCTCTCTGGAGCATATACAGGACTATCAGAACAGGGTGGGGTTAACCCAGGGCTATTTAAGCTTTCTAAATTAATTTGCCTAGTCCTTCCTCTGGAGCAATAGGGAAGTATAACACATGAGATGTCCTATTTCAGCAGCAGGGAAATGCCAAATGCAAAGCAGAATGTCTGCAGAATTAAGTTGGTGGCTGCCGATTATCTTAGCCCAAGTCACAAATTCACTGGAGTGGTGCTCAATTGGTGAAGGAAGAAGCAGCACTAGCCTATTCTCTCTACCACACCTAAATCATATAGATGGCAGAGCTTGGATCCCCACAGGGGATGCCTTGCATCTCAGTACCAATCCTAAACTGTACCATTGGACAGAGGACGGTCAGATGAATCCAGCTGACTTATTTGCCCCATGATGCTTTCGATAAAGTCTTCCAGCATGCACTAAGGAAGCTCTAAGCTCATGGTTGACAACCTCTGATGTTGTACCTAGAGAGTGCTGCTGTATTCTAGCCTCCCAACCAAGAATGGGTAAAGTAGTGAGGCCAGAGTCTGTAGGTGCTCTCCTAGACCAGCCGAGAAGGGGAGTGGTGGAAGGTCAAAGCAACCACATTACCTAGATGATGGTGCCTTTGCATCTTGCTCCCTACTTGTAGCCAGCAGTGGGGGACAAGCCTCATGGCCAGCAGCTGATTCTATGTCTCCACACGAATGAAGAAAACAAATATTATTCCCTAACTAGGGAAGGGAGCTGTGTTCCCTGTAGCAGGGATTCCCAGATGTTGTTGACTACAGCTCCTAACATCCTCAACTGCAAGGGCCTTTGGCTGGGGATTATGGGATTTGTAGTCAACAGCAGCTGGGAATCCTTGTTACAGGGATCAATGGAAGGGAGGGTGGAAAGGAGGAGGGATATTAAACACAGCCTTTTTTTGTTTGCTGAAGAGATAGGGCTGGTCTGGGAAGCTGGAGTCCTGTTTTTTGAGCAAGAGAGAAGCTATCTCAGATGCAGAGACTGTATTCTGGAAAGGGAGAGGGAAAGAGAGTTGGGCCTTGGGATGGCATGTCCAGCTCACATAAAATGTTATCTGCGTAGTGGAGAGGAAGGGCTTGCACTTTTCTTCCACTGCACAAATTGAATGTTGGCACCAATGAAGGTAGGGATTAGAGTCCTACAAAGTAGTTCCAGTTCCAGTAGTAGTACTACCACAGCCATTAAAATGGTCTACGTAGTGCATTCATACACATGCTACAATTACCTCATTATACTTTTCATAACCTGTTTCTGTTAACGCCTTTAAAAAAATACACGAAAAATGGATTAAAAACCCCAAACATCAACTAAGCACAATATCCTTAGAACTTAGTTTCCTTTTTGAAGCAGACGTCTACTATCACACATCAGCTGTACATTCAATGCAAAAACACCAAAGCAAGAGTGTCCTGAACCTTATCAGTTCCAAATTGTCAAAAAATTCTCAGCAAGTGTCCTCAAATTTTCCCCTATATGTTTTAACTCTAGACTCAAAACTCTGCCTGTTGAATTACTGATATGGTTCAATTAAAGTAGAAATCAGGAGGATTACAGACTATGTGCCTTTTAAAAAACAACAACTAATAATCATGTGAAAATACAGAAACAAATTCATCACCTGTAGAAAGCTGTCTTGGCAACAAAGGAATTCATTCTTCTTCATGATGGATTCAGCAGTTAACACCAATTCATTTTTACTAAGAGCTGGCTCACTTCGGCTAGGATACACTGCCTTAAGCAACAAAGTAATATACAAGTATTTTAGGTTACAAGTACATTTTATATTTAGAATTCAGATTTCCTTCAGACAGTTCAGTATTCTTTCAAAGTCAATGAAGGTCACACTTGTTTTACAAATTCTATTCAAAACAATAAGCCAATTGTTATATAGACATTCAAAGTTCTCTCTTGTCCTTAACAATCTTGCAATATTGCTGAGATCATTTCTACAGAAGAGATATCTCCAGATATTGCAAGAATGACTGGAAGAACTGGCCTTTAAAATCCAAGTGCAGAATTTTCTTCAAGCTTTAAAGATTATTCAAATTTCTAACAAATTTTGACA
This sequence comes from Hemicordylus capensis, assembly GCF_027244095.1. NCBI lineage: Eukaryota > Metazoa > Chordata > Lepidosauria > Squamata > Cordylidae > Hemicordylus > Hemicordylus capensis. The sequence continues at coordinate 207,689,702 of NC_069659.1, forward strand.
CTCATACTTACTCTGATGTTGTCCAGGACACGCTTGAACTCCAGAGGTTCATCTTTCCCTTCCATGGCCGCAGGATCCAAACCATCCCCACCATAAATGAACTGTATAATGTCACCAGTAGAACTCCTGACAGTCAAATCATACTGTGAGCAAAGATCTTCAAGTGATTTCACTAATCGTCTCTGAGTAAAAAGAAGAAAATAACCACTGTAGGACACATCTGTGAAGAACTGACTGGTTAAGAATCATTTATGTATTTATATGTTGCTTGGTCTGTGAGGTTTAGTGAGTTCAGGATGGCAGCTGTTGTCAGGTACTTGGATTGACTGGAGGAGTTCAACAGATGTGTGCTGTAGAGTCAGTTGGAAGTTAACTATCAAGGAAGAAGATGGGAGAAAGGGGCTCAGACTGAAGGATAGTAAGCTCTAACTGGCTGTTCTTTGAGCTATATATTTCTTGGAAAGGATCAGCTTTGTTTTGCTTATTGTGAAACACTAAATCCTCTTTATCCTTAAAATATATGGACTTGCTCTACTGGAACAACAACATCTTATGCCCATAGCATTCCTCCACTATCAAGGGCAATAGTTATTATGGAAGAAGACTGTTGTACATCAATGGTCACAGCAGATACAGAAACCATCACAATATCCATTAATATAGTTTACAAAAGCATATAGAACATAGATGATGGCCAATTCATGTATTAACTGACAGACATGGAATCTTCAAGTGATTTCATTAATACCTACAACAGGAGAGATATACAAGAAAATGTTTTGAGTTGTGCAACTGCAATGTGGAACTCAACAGAGGTCTGGAAATAATGTAATGCATTTGGTCTGCAGAATAATAAAATAAAATGGGAAACACTCCAGTCTAGTCCATTGAACTATAATTGCAAAGGTTCCCCTCTATTCAAGTCTCTCAAGTCAACATTCCAAACTCCTGAGTGATACTGCAGATTGAAAGCCATCAGGGAACAATCATGACATGCTGCTTGGATAAATCTAGTGTTACGAGTATCCAAAACAAGGTCTCATGAAATTTTTGAATTACTCCTTTGAAAAGTGTGTCACATTCAATATTTACAATAGTGACCACCTCTAGAAGGAATTAAGAAGAAGCAGTCAGCTTCCAAAATGGGATGGCTGAGGGAAAAACTTCAGCTGAAACACATATTGTTCTTGGACCCTTTCTCACATGATTTGCAGGTGAAGATACCAGAGTCCTCTTGTCCAACAGACTCTCAGGCAAGCTCATAAACAGCCACTTGCCTGGTTGGCTGTGACAAGAAAGAACTGAATCCAGGCAGAATAAGATGGAAGGAGAATGTGCATTATCTTTTCTTCTGGCCACACATGTTTAACAAAGGTGAAGATGGTCAAGCGGGTATAAATACATGTTTATCTATCTGTAAGGCTGCCCTCTTGACTAAAAGTACTATTAAGATAAAAGGGAAAGATCCACAGACTGTTCCTTCAGCATAACATGGGTCAAGAGACATAGGGTTCTTTCATTTTATTTATTTACTCTCAGAATTGAAAACAGGTAGACTAAGGCCAGTGGCTAGGAAGAGAATGTTACAATTATTTTCTTGACTGAAACCAACAGGGCAAGTGAACTTTTAAACTAATTTAATGAACAATAATGGATCATGACTGTTTGTTACACTAAGGTTGTCCTTTCCCATAGGCAAATGTACCCAGTTACCTGCATGTATCCCGTTTCAGCTGTTTTTACAGCTGTATCAACTAGACCTTCACGACCAGCCATTGTGTGGAAGAAAAACTCCGTCGGTGTCAAGCCAGAATAGAAACTATTGGCAACAAAACCTTTAGCTGCCGGAAGCTACAAGAGAAAAAGACTTCTGAAATACATGGCACTAGATTATGTACCCTGCATTTGACCTAAACACATTTAGTTGCATATATGGCTGGATATTTTTGTCCCAGTGGCTTTGTCTTATGAATGTTTCTAGAACAGGGCTGCTCAGCTTGTAGTCCTAAAGCAGCTGGGGGCCCAAAGTTGAGCAGGCCTGTTCAAGAAGCACTTCATAACTTTAGCATGCAAAACAATCGTCTATAGAAGGCAAGATGTCTGAGCACATATCCTAAAAGTAGCAGCAATGACAGGAGCAACGGCCGGTTTTTGTACAAAATGAAGTGTCTCATAGTAAAACAACTTGCATTATCAAGAAGATTTCCTGCTGAAGAACAGTTAGGCAGCAACAATCCAATGCAACTGCTATTCTTTTACAGATCCTGTGGCCTCAGGTTCATCCATCTGTTCTTCTGCATTCCTACAACATTTATGTGCTGCATCTTTTCCTTTCACCCTTATCCCACAACAGCTGTCTCTACTTGGGAGGATCCAGAGTATCCCAATACCTTGTACAGTACCAGAAGCCACAGTCCTCTAGGGATGTGCACGAACCGCGGTTTCGGGAGTGGGGCCAGGAGCATTAAGAAAGAAGAGACTAGGTCCTTACCTGCTCCCCACTGCCCCATGCAGCTTCCTGCTGGGGCAGTGTGCATCCCAAGAAGCCCTGCGCAGCGTCAGCACGCACATGGCATCCACACCATGCTGATGCCGTACAGATGGTGTCCACGCTGTGCTGACACCACACAGGGCTTCTTGGGATGTGTGCTGCCCAGCAGGAAGCTGCATGGGGCAACAGAGAGCAGGTAAGGATCTGGCCTCCTCTCTCTTAAAGCTCCCAGGCCCCACTCCCAAAATGTGCTTGAACCGTGGTTTGTGTACATCCCTACAATCCTCTACATTTCCAAGGAAAGAAAGACTATACAATTGGTTGGATTGGGCAAAATGTAAAGAGGATACATTGCATTTGCTGCCTGTCAGCTATTGGTGGGGAAGGATGCAAAGAGAAGAGAGAAAAAATTGAACAGGTTGCCCCGCAGAACTACTATGAAGGCTCCCAAATTCTGCACAACTTGGCTCACCTTAGTAAGCTCATAGCAGAGGCAAGATTTGAACTTCTCAGTCTTAGTCAAGTGCACTTAGACAGTGCACCAGACATTCCATCTTATTTTGGATTCAACTATGTGTCCCTGTTTCATAAAATATGCCTAATTCCAATTTCAATGCAATGTTATTCACCTTGGAATGCTTCTCAAAATGAGGCAGGGACCGGTTTTCAAAGCCATCAGGCACACGTGACCCACTGATTGCCTGCTGTCCTACACAGGCAATCATCTGGGATATATTAATAAAGGAGCCTACAGGAAGAGAGAAGAGCAAAAAGGTAAGCAACAACTTTTCATGTCTCAAAAACAGCATGTTAAGATCACACACACACACACTCTCTCTCTCTCTCTCTCTCTCACTTGTGCTTGCAAACTCTCAAAATATAAACTGTCAATTCATGAATGAAACTGGACTTGCAGTGTTTATGCATTTGTGCTTTTAGACCCCATTATTACCAAGTCCAAAAAATGTGGTAAGATCACCACAATGGCATAACCACTAGGGATGTGCAAATCGATTCGAGTACAAATCGATTTGCACCCGAATCTAGCTGATTTGGGTGATTTGGAAACAGAACACATCACCCCTGTGGTCCACTGGCTAGATTCAGGTTAAATCACACCAGATTCTATTCGATTCAAGATTCAGATTCCTCCTATTAATTCCCCCAGAAAAAAAAGCTAAACTCTAGCCTTTGCAGAAATGGAGTTATGGAACAAAATGTGTGGTCACTATTTTTCAAGTGCTTGGATTCTTTGGTGTATAATAACTTTCCCTCAATGAATCCCTATGAGGATTCATTACACACCTTCATTTCTTCTCTTCATTTTGACTATCTTTGGACAGTGCTGACTATTAACTGCCATGTGTCAACTATACCCCCCTCCCATCCACAAGGCAGTGGGGTACTACTCAGTTTATGTTCTAGGATTTTTTTAAAGTGTGTTTAAACCAGGGCTGCTCAACTTCGGCCCTGCTGAAGATGTTGGCCTACAACTCCCATAATCCCTGGCTATTGGCCACTGTGGTTGGGGATTATGGGAGTCCAAAAACAGCTCGGAGGCCTAAGTTGAGCCAGCCTGGTTTAGACTCTTTGGTGTCTAATAACCTTTCCTCATAATTAATCCCTATGAGGATTCATTACACACCAAGGATTCTAAATACCGCAAAAAATCCTAAAATATAAACTGAGTACAACACAGGAACAACATAGGAAGCTGCCATATACCAACTGAGTCAGACTATTTATCTATCTAGCTCAGTATTGTCTTCACAGACTGGCAGCGACTTCTCCAAGGTTGCAGGCAGGAATCTCTCAGCCCTATCTTGAAGAAGCCAGGGAAGGAACTTGGAACCTTCTGCTCTTCCCAGAGCAGCTCCATCCCCTGAGGGGAATATCTTACAGTGCTCACACATCAAGTCTCCCTTTCATATGCAACCAGGGCAGACCCTGCTTAGCTAAGGGGACTAGTCATGCTTGTTACCACAAGACCAGCTCTCCTCAGTGGCTTGTGGGGTAGTTGGCACGTGGGATGCCACTAATTCCCCACCCGCAAAGCAGTGGGTTCAAAATGAACAGAAGAAATGAAGGCAGAGGAAAAAGTATTAGACACCAAAGAATCTAAACATTTCAATATTACTAAAAAATAAACCCAGTACCCCACTCCCACTGCCTTACAGGTGAGGGTGTGTGTGTGTGTAGTTGGCACATGGCAGTTGACAATTGGCACTGTCTAATGACAGTCAACATGAACAGAAAAAATGAAGGTGTGCAATAAATCCTCATAGGGATTCATTATGAGAAAATGTTATTATACACCAAAGAATCCAAACACTTGAAAAATAGTGACCACACATTTTGCTCCATAACTCCAGTTCTACAAGGGCTAGAGCTTAGCTGTGTCTTCTTTTTTAAATGAAAGCTGGGGATTCATTTTAGGGTTAGGATAGGGCAAATTCAAATTCCCATTATTTCCTATGGCGGGAATATACAAAATGAGTAAAAACTAAACAAAATCATTAAAATCAACCAAGTGCCCCACTGCCTTGAAATTTGGGTGGTAGGTGCCTACCATGAGGTGCCTACCCACCACCCAAATTTGGTGCCCCAGGACCTTTATAAGTGGTCCAAATCAATCCAAATCCAAATCAAATCTGGGGTGATTTGGGGGGACAGATTCGGGCACCAAACTAATCAGAGGTGATTCGATTCAGGCACAAATCAAATTTAAATAATCAATTCGTGCACATCCTTAATTACCACATCATTAAAATCTACCAGTAAATGATAAATATTTCATCTGAATCTGCCCTCATATGGCAAGAGCTGGCTCTTAACAAGTCAGTTTATCTAAAGCTTAAGACACAAGCTGCAATACTGTACAGGTAAAAATAGCCAAAATGCCCATTCCATTTTTAACACAGAGGTCCACTGGATCAGAGCTTGATACTTAGGGCTGTATGGACAGCAAATATCAGTACTCAAAACAACATAAAAAGACAGGGTTGTTTGTTCTCTAAATTATGTAGAAGGCAGAGCAGTTACACACACCGCTGGCACAAGGAATATATATGGCCTAGGCCTGACAAACATGATGTAGAGTGTGTAAAAAAAACAAAACCAAACACAACCCAAAAATTGACCTGTGCCATGTTCCATGCCGCTAGCATCTTTTTTTAACCTGGGCTCTCGGCTGCTATACTGTTCAGTGTTAGCATGCCACATGGCCTTTATCAAAACAACTAATTCCTGGCATGCTAACACTGCAGGAACAAGTGAGGTGAATTGATTTAAACACCATGCTGATTATGCAGGACACTTCACATGCAAGTTTAAAAGAACCAAATACACATTAAAAAACATACAGCAGGCATTGCATTTAATTTTGTCATTGCTGCTCCAAGGGTTTTGGGGTTTTTTTGGTGGTCCCCCCGCAACTATACACTTAACAGCACTGTTTTGGTCAGTTATATTGTATTTGTCAAAGACAGAAGAATCATTTGATGACAATAATTTGTTTTCTAAGGTGCTAATCATCTTACCTTTTGAACCACAAAGAGCCATGATGAGGGGGCTGTTACTCTTATCCAGTTCTCTGAGACAGGCACTGCCAGCATGGTCTCTAATCACAGACAGCTCTTTCAGGATCAGAGCCTAGGTGGAGATTTACAATTAAAACCTAATCACTTTATGTATCTGGATAAAAGCTTTAATTCAAAGCTAACAAATTCTAATTGCCAAGGAAATGTTGTTGAAATGGTAAATATTCCTGGGATAAATCTATAAATGCTCTTTTAAACATGATCAATATCATAATAATTGGGGACTTGAATGTGCCCCATATCTACTGCTGTTTCCTGAGTCCTGAGGCACCATAAGTGCCCAAGCTGGGGTAAGCGTGTACATCAGACAGCATGCATTGTGATGTAAGGTCTATTCACAAATGTTGCCAGTTAAAATAACAATTGTATCACAATGCATAATGCTTGCTGTGTGGGTTTTCTCTATCATGGACCCCACTGGTATTTCAGGAGACAACCCCAGTATGGCAATAGCCCGTGGGACATCCTAAGTCCCTTACTGGCCTACAAAGGAAGGGGAATCACTTCATCATCTGGTTGTCTTCCTGATTTTTAAATTAGGTTGATCTCTACTTTTGGTTGTCTTCCTGACACAGCCTTGAGCCTGCTCAGACAGATGTTCCTTCAGGTAGTGGCAACTGCCATTACCCAAAGGCTCCCCCCTCCTCGCGTCCCTCCCCTGCCAAAGTCAACGGGTTTGTATGCAACTCCCAAGTATTTCAACAACGCTTGAGCAGATGACAATTCTAGTTGATTCCACCCTCTAAATAAGGGATTGGTGCTTTGTTTCCCTCTCAATGGGTTCCTGTCTTTGAAGGATCCCAAACATACCTCAAGAGGCAATCAATCAATGTGAAATTAATACTAAAATTCCAAATAGCAAAGGGGGTCAGAAGAGAAGGACAAGAAAAGTTTTATGTGCTTTGTTTGAGTTGGTCACTATGGTCTCCTGTAAATAGAGCAGAAGAGGGGACACACACTACAGTCCCATAGGAAGAATGAAAGAACCCCTAAAAAAACCCATTGTATCTGATAAACAAAATTCCAGCCAGTGACACAGACATGCCTCTAATTAGCTCAGTACAACAGCAGGGTAATAACCTATAAATAATAGGTATTACTACTACTAGGGATGTGCATGAAACCAGGCGAGGGAAGTTTGAAGGCGGCGGAGGGTTGACTTTAAGGGCAAGGGAGGGTGCACTTCTCTCCCTCTGCTGGCGCTCTGTTTGTAAAGGGTCCATCGGGGCAGTAGCATACCTCCCTGCTGCCCCATTGCCTCATCAGATCCTACATCAGAGGAAGTACACGACATGCCTATGCACGTCGGCACGTGTGCACACACGTCATGCTTGCACTGACACACACGGGCACTTCCGCTGATGAAGGGAGATGAGGCAACTGGGCAGCAACGAGGTGGCAAATAGAGCGCCAGTGGGGGGAAAGCGGAGGGAGAGGTAAGGAGGCCTCCCTCCCCCTTAAAGTCAAACCCCTGCCTTCGAACAGGCAGAACCACCAATCGTTCGAACTGGTTCAGAGGACCATAAAGGTTTCGTGCACATCCCTAACTACTATTCCACATTTTATCATCTGAAAACTTTCTCAATTTCCCTTGTATTTGTAGAGCTACTGTCTAAATATCAAATCTAAAATGTTGTTTGCAAGTCTGTATTAGAGGGCCTGTTTGGAGGATACTCTCTCCCTGGTGAGAGATTAGCACCGCCTCATGCTGTCTCCTTGGTCACACTGGAAAAAAGTGAATAATTCTCAGGCTAAGGGGAATTCCACATTCAAACAATAATGTGTTCCACCCACCTGGCATCATTTACCTCTCTGTGGGGAGCAGAGCATGTGAGGGCAGGAAAAAGGAGGATACCTATGCCCAAGATCAGCCCCCGATCCTTACCAGGACATTATCTTGGGAAGTGGTAAGGAAGACTATAATCTGAACAGCCCCCAAAGGGAAGAGAGAAGAATTCGAAGTGGCCAGATCCCAAATAAACAACTTGCTGAATCAGAAATTTAACGAATATGCTTTGTAGGCTTCATCTATCAAATACAAAGCAACCAACAAACAGTATACAACTCAGAGGTTCTGAACAACACAGACTCATTACTCAGAATTATTAACCATTCTTTATTAACAGATATACAACTCACCTCTAGTGTCTCTTCTGCTGTACAACCAGGCTGCTGCTGCAGCCTGCCAGTATTCAAAGCTTCAATATATTCATCACATTTCTTATAACCAGCATTTAGAAGTTCATATTTTGCCTTCAGCAGCCCCTGTCCTGGGGTTACATCACCAATTCCAATTGAAAATCCCCGGTTAGCTAAACGTTTGCAAAGAAAGATCAAATGTACACATCAGCTCAGATGTTACACAGAGAACTTTACTGAAAAATCCTTTCACAACCAGGGTTTACATTTTTATCCATGCAAAACACCAATGAGCAAAAATAGTCCATATTTACATTTTTAGTAGCTGTCCTGCTGGCAACAAGGCTCACCAAGCAACCAACTATTAACCCTTTGTTTTGTGCAGTCTCATATAGCAAAATCAGTCCCTTGAGGGTTTCAGCTGTTTACTCCCAAGACCCAAAGTTGCCCACTGAAGCCAGGCTAAGCCCTCCTCTCTAGCGGTGCGCATGGGAAGCGTTTTGCAATTCGGTCCAATTTGGACTAAACCACAGGCCCGTGAACTGGTTCGGCCGAACTGACCAGCTGGCCCAGTACGTTCGACTGGGTCTGATAGTTTGAACCCAGCTTGAACTGGTTCAATGGTTTGAGAGGCTATGCTTGTAAAGGGGAATCCAGTGAGGGACGCCCTGGCCCAAACCCAGCACACATGCTGTGCTCCCTGAACCAGCTTACCTGCAAAGGGCATTTGCATGGTCACACAACATGTACATGCACGGAGACCAGGTCAGTTCTGGACTCACACCGCCACCTGCGGGCGGGGTGCTGGGGGGAGCGTTGCGGGCGGGCTGCTGAGGGGAGTGTTGCACACACACACTGGGTCTGGGCCAGGGAGGCCTTCGAGGAGCGGCGGTACTATTACCACAGCCACCACTGGACTGATAAGCCCCTTACATTTACTGTTAAAAGGTACCCTCTTGCCACCCCCGCTTCCTGGCCACCCTGTAGAAACCTTTGCTTGTAAAGGGGAATCCTCACCAGATTCCCCTTTACAAGCATAGCCCCTCAAATCATCGAACTGTGGTGAACTAGTCTGTCACGGACTGGGCTCTGTTTGACTGCGGACCGGCCAACCTTCCTGAAGGCCAGTCCGGGTCGCGATTGAGTTGCTTGAACTGGCCCAGTTCATGGTGGACCAGTTCGCTGCAAACCATTTGTGCACACCCCTACTCCTATCCAACTGCACTGCCCTCTCAGAGATCTCTACTTAACATTGCAAAATGACCTGTCTGGTGGTGTGTTCCTCAGCTGTGTAAAGCCAGCACTAAAAAACTCCTTCAGCATAAACCTAGCAGAAAGGGTTGAACACTTGGAAATGCTTGTTAGAAAGTACTTACAGAGGTAGACAGGAGCAAGCCTTGCAAGTCGTGACATAGCATCAGCTGCTTCCACTTGCCCCCAGTCTCTCAGCAAAATGTAGAAGATATTGTTCTTGGACCCAGACCCTAAAGTTCCTTTGTCCATGCTGCCACACATCAGCTCACTATTATGGATTGAAACATCTGAAACAGCAATTAAAAGGGTAACTGAAGCATCCCGACAATGCTGCTTTATCAACCCCTCATTTGTCTATAGAAGGTTTAGTTTTCACTGAGGCAGTAAATCTCTGTCTTGGCTGTACCACTTCAAACAGCAGACAAGGGCTCTCTTGATGGACTGCTCCTCCATACAAAATAATCCCCTCTACACCGAAAGAAATGTTTTTTTTAAACCTAGCATATCTAGGACAACAGGCTAGAACTCCTCATTCTGACATGCTAGTGTTCTATCTGGGAAGATTTTTTTTTTTTTGTAAGCCCATCATGTGAACACTCACCTGAAGTCCAAAGCAATATAGCTCAGACACAAGTTTACCGTCTCAGCGAGAACTACACAAAACTGTAAAAATATGCAAAGAATATGGTGAAACGGCTGACTCCTCCATACTGTCCATCTATCAGAAATACACAAGTGCTTTGAAAATAATAGAAAATAAGAAGCCAGGAACCTATGAAGATGCTTTTAATTAATTGATTGATTGATTTCTATACCGCCCTTCCAAAAATGGCTCAGGGCGGTTTACACAGAGAAATAACAAACAAGTAAGATGGAACCCTGTCCCCAAAGGGTTCACATTCTAAAAAGAAACATCAGACAGACACCAGCAACAGTCACTGGAAATACTGTGCTGGGGGTGGATAGGGCCAATTACTCTTCCCCTGCTAAATAAAGAGAATCACCATGTTAAAAAGGTGCCTCTTTTCCCAGTTAGAAGGGAAAAGTAGTCTGATCTAGTAGTAGTAGTAGTCTGATCTTTTCAGAATTGACTCATTTTGGCCCTAAATTACAACATGATACCCACTTTTAAATTTGATTACTTCATGCCCACTTTTCTTCTTCATTTCTCCCCTCTCAGAAAACATTCTGAACCAATATAATGGTGCTGGTGCAACTTGCACAATCCCCTTTAATTCAGAGTGGGACCCTGTTGGTCTTGATTTTTCAGCTGGAAAACCAATGCTCTAATACACCGGGTTGGGGGGTTAACTGGTAAACCCCAGAACTGAAACTTAAATCTTAAGATGGAAAAAGGTTTCAAAATATTGATATTTTTGTTCACTTCTAACCACAGGTTGAACAGCCACTTCCACTTACAGGAATCATTACTGCACAAGTCTTCTGACTTGCCACAATACTGCTTTCCTTTGGTTCGCAGGTTGGCCTTGACAGAACAACTGTCACTAGGCTTAAGTATGAGACTGAAGACTTGCTTTCCTGTCCACAAGGTTACAGGCTGAAAGAGAACAAGAAGGGAGGATTAGGAAAATATGCCCAATGGCTTCAGGTACAGAACTGGAACATTCCATACTGGGTTTTATTCTTGGAACTCCAAATAATCTCCCACTTCACTTTAGCTACCTGAGCACTAGTAGAAGCAAAGCTACAGTGGGATATAGAATGGTGCACAAGCTTTAACCCATCAACTAAAGCTTTAATCACGAACTAAGAATCTGCGCCATCCCCCCTCCATACAGGCTATCCAGATGTGTTATCTTCCTCCTACATACACCAGAAGGAAGAAAAAAATTATATCTTTTTCATTGGCGTTCATATCTAAATCTAGCAGACATTTTACACTTAGAGTGAATCCAATATAGCTCTCCTACAAGCAATGAACACACAGAAAACCAAAACAACATTGCTCAGTTGAAATGAATACCAATGTATATTTCCATCTTTCACAAGAACTGATTTAATTTACAGCAAACAAACTTTTGGCTTTAAAAGTTATTGTATGTACTAGTTTACTTACTGTATTATGGTAGACTAGCTGAACCCACACAGAGGATCTGCACTAATGCACTCAGCCTTTGGCTCCCCCCACTGCTTGCCCATTCCTACCCCAGGTATCCCTCCCACTGCTCGTTCACTTGTTCCCCCCCCCCCATTCACTAGACACCCATTCTTCCCTCCCCCTGCTTGCCTGTTCCTCCCCCCACCACTTGCAAGTCACCTGTTTCTCCTCCCCCACTCTCTCGCTGGTTGCCCGTTCCTCCCCCCCACCCACCAGTCACCCGTTTGTCCCTCCCTCCGCTCGCCCTGGAGAGGGCTGCGTCATGTCCTTGCCTCTCTGCTTAGGCAGCCCCACTGCAGTCCGACCTGTCATTTGGCCAGCAGTGGCTGGCCAAGTGGCGGGCCCAGAGAGGGAGGCTGTGCCACCCTCTCCACTGCCTGATTGGCTGGTCTTGTAGGAGCAGCAACTGGGCTGTCTGGGCACTCGGAACCCTCCCCCCCTTTGCGACCGCATACTCTCCCCCCTGCCCGTCATTTTATTTCTCCGGCCAGCCATCTGGCCTACCGCTTCCTCTCTCACCCACCCACTGCCCTCCTGTTTACCTTTTTTTGCGGCCACCTGCTGCTTTCTTCTCACTGCCAGGCCACTGCTTTCTCTCCCTCCCTGCCCACTTTCTCTCCCCGCCGGCTGCCCGGTGGCATTATCTTTACCACCGCCACTGTCACTTTCCTCTCCCCCTCCCTGCTCGCAAACTCTCACGAGAGCTGCCACGCATGGGAGTAGCCACGAGTACGTCTTAGCGAATTATATATATCTAGAAGATTCCATGCTCCAGATCAGAAAAATGTAGCATTTTCTTCAAACAATGAGTGGAAGTTCACTTTTGTTAATTTTATATCTCTCACAATGGCTCACATCAGATTAAATTACTCCTAAGTAGTCCCACTGAAATTAATGGAATATGATTAACTTGCCACATTAATTTCACTGGCAGTACTCATGAGTAATTTAGTCTGTGAGCCAATAACTTCAATAAGGCATCTACATTAAGGTTCAACTAAACATTTAACTAACTTTGAATTAACTAAACAAAATGCATTAATGGATGCTAGACCTATGTGGTACATATCTTTACTGGCTGAAATACTGAGGAAAATTGCTCAGAGTAGTCCCCCTGAATTTAAAACCACATTAAGAGTTTGTTAACTCATCCTTTTAAATTCAATGGGACTACTTTGAGTAATCTTCTTTAGAATGTCAACCACTGTTTTCTTGTCACTGCCTCATTCGCCTTCAAGTGTTTCCTCCAATTGATTCCCAGCCTGAAAACAAACTAGCAGCTTTACCTTCCATCCAAAAGCTTGGGGAACAAGCCACATAGCATGGATAGCACAAGACTATGTATATCCCACAATTCTATATAAGCACACAATACAAACCAAGTGGAGTTCTCTTCCTTGTAAAAATGCATACACTACCCAAATTTCTACATTTGGGAATCCTGTCCAAATCCCACTTACTAGCTATAAGTTATGTAAAGATTATACTGGCTCAGTTGTGCCAGTATAGTTAAGATGGAGAGTGTTTTTAACATTCTGCCATTATAAACCCTGAACATTCTATTGTTTATGAAGTCAAAGGTATCCACCCAATCCCTGTGAAATCATGCACACTTTCCCTTGGTCTTTTGGGCTGGGGAAGGATGCATCCAGGCAGACATTTAACAGGTGCAGTTTCCCTAAGCACTTCCTAGAGTTGGCCCTGATCAATTTCTGCCTGATGCATCTCTAATCAAGGCAAAGTGTAGGTGCATGGAACCTCATTTCTAAAGTCATCATCATATAGCCGACTGTATAAAGATGGACACCTTAACTTGCAATTTCCATTCTTTTTAGAGCACAAGTGAAAACGTAAAGCATCAACTCATCTTAAACCAAAGGTTTTTGGATTAGGTTTCTTCTGATCAAAGTACTATGGCTTTGGATTTTTGTCAGTGCAAAGAAGAAAAGGCTTAAAGACAGCCATGCTAAACTGTCCTCTAATTAGGGTGTTTGCTACCCATCCCATATGCCTTTCTTACCCTGACTCAAAGCTTGGCTTTTGGTGGCATTACACAACAGCACCAATGAAATCTACTACACCCCATGCCTGCAAAAAAGGATACTATCCACGAAAGGACAAGTTAATAGTGACAAAACTCACACTCTCTCCATAATGCCATACCTTAATAAGGTATGGCATTACCCCATACCTTAAGAATTGCTGGAGATGGAAGACTAACTTTAATTTTTTCATCCTTGCCAACCAGGATAGAAGCAATAATCTGACAAGCTTTAGCTCGGTCAAAAAAAGTGTCTTTCAGTGTGAGGAGGTAGGCACCTAGAATGGAATTTAAAAAAAACCAAAAAACTTCAGTGCAATAGAACAGAATTGAAAAGGCATTAATATACATTATAGCAGCCATAAATTTATTTATTTATGTATTAAATGAAACAGACCACAGAGACCCATCTTAGCCATACACTGGTCCCTTGGCCATAAGTACTGGAGTAACCAAGGTACCATATTCTGCACAGCAAGAGAAGTATATTCATGTGGCATTCATGCTAATGACACTATGTTAATCAAAGCTCTTTCATCAGGTTAATCTGAGCTCTCAGGAGGTACAGCTTCTGTCAAACAAGTTCTAGGAATGCCCAGTTCATGTATGCTCTAACATATATTGTTAGTAATATTTGAGAATCCCTTTGAAAAATCTAACTGCAAGAATTCAAACCAACGAGACACTCCCCTCCCTCCCTCTCGCCTCTCTCTCACACACGCGCATACACACACACTCTTCCAAAACAGACCTGTAAGGAAATCCTGGATTGCAGCAATAAGAGGTTCTCCATTTCTTGGTGTTACCAAATTTGCTTTGGTCTGGGATGGCATAGGAGTGGAGAGAAGAAGAAAAAATCAGCTCTTTCACACATTAATTAATGTGTAATCTACAACATGGCCCATGTTTTATTTATAGCTAACCATTTTTCACAGGGCCATGAAAATACAATTACATTCTTTTCAAGACATGTTAAGACTCAATTTGTACATCATTTGGCTTCCAAACGGCAATCACTATATATCTATAGGTCACCAGTTGGAAGCCAGTTCTGTTAGACCCTCCCTGTTCACTGCCTCCTCCTCCGTCCTCCATCCTTTGTGGTGAAGATCATGCACCACAGCTGTCCCTTGCCCCAGTCCGATACCTGATCACAAGCTATGTTCTCCATTTAGGGATGGGGATTTTTTGGGGTGGGGTGGGGTGGGTTGGAGGCAGTATGATACTGCAGAGGTAGAGGAGAGATCAATAAGGAGGGCAGCGTCTAATACAGCTGTGGAATCTCCAGTGAAGTTTGACCATGACAGCAGGGAGCCTCCCCAAAGTTCTGACTGTTGGAGGTTCCCTGCTGTTATGGTAGAATTGCATCCAACAGCTCTGTTGGACCCCAAGTGATGCACAGACCTGGGTGGGGAGGCAGTAGCAAAACAAAGAACGAACCTTGTACTGCAATGTCCAGTTCTTGCAAGTTATGACCAGCAATCCAAACTAAGCAGCAACCAGTCACCCCACCTTATTCCACTAAGAAGGCGGAACAGTACTTTGCTTACCCCCATCAGAACAAGTGCTTCTGCTTTGGCTTCTTCAGTTTGAGGAAGATGAAGATTCATCTCATCACCATCAAAGTCAGCATTGTATGGTGTACAGACACATTCATTAAATCTGAAAGTCCGATGGGGTTTTACTCTCGCCTGAAAAGACACAATCAGCTCAAGGAGAGAAACCGAACAAAAAATCTGAGGTATTCAGAATATGCCACCAGTATTCATGGAATATTTGTGTTCTTTGCTTTTAAATGGCTTCTGTTTTATTTAAAAAAGGGAGAGAAGTGCTCTGTTGGTCCAAATGGCAATTTCATTTCATTGTTTCCAGGCATTGCTAGAGGTTTGATGACACTCAAGTTATAGCCATTTAAAGTTCTGCAGACCCAGGAGCCAGAACTTTACCCAACAGGAAGATAAGGAGAGAATAAGAAGCCATTATGAAACCTGGGCTCATATCTGTGGCAATGTATTTGTTAAAGAAACAAAACCAGCCAGCTGCTAGTATATGCAGTATCTTCACAATTTACAGCATAGGCTGCATCTATCTACACATACAGCAGAATGCAATGGTTCAGAATGGACTGAACCACTTCAGAACAGAGGATCACAGATTTGAATGTTCTCCCTATGTTCAAAACTTCCTGCAAGTAAAAAACAAATACAGCAGTCTGGACTAGAAATTTACTCCCAATGTACTTGCTTTCTAGATATAGGGGAACTATTTTTAACAAGTAGAAGCTCTGAACATTTGATTCCTCCCATCCTGCAATTTGAAGTGATACAGTTCATTCTACTACCTCATTTTTCTGTATATACAGACCCTGTTTTACTCATGAGTCTGCCAGGAAGCCAAAATCCTACCTTTTATCTTACTAACATACCACACTGTTAAACCTAGATCATTTGACTATGGAGACTTGTTTCAGCCATTTGTGTTCATAACACACAACTGAAGATGCAGAACTTATGGAATAGTTACCCAAATTGCACAGGGAAGAATGGTGCATGTCCTTCTTGGACAATTGCAAAGACGAAGATATAAATCACATTGCAAGCTTATCAGTGGCATAAACAACTATTAGTTTTCAATTCCTGATTCTTCCACACAAGAATAACCCCTGGCACAGAATTCAGGAATACCAGTGCAAAGGTTCCCAACGTTAGGTGCCCAGATATTGTTGGACTACAGCTCCCACCCACCCCAGGGAGTTGTAGTCCAACAACATCTGGGGACTCAACACTGGGAACCCCAACACCAGTGGGCCCTAAGGAACTACAGCAAGTGTTAGGATGCTTACGATATGAGCCATGATGCTTAGTTTGTGTAAAGAGGGTTGCCGGTTGAACAGGACTATATCTCCATCATGGAGGTGCCTTTCTATAATATCACCATACTTCAGCTCCTGAGCCATCTTCTCACGGTTTCCATATTTCAAGTACCTAGGCAAAGGATGGGGGAGAAAATGTAATAGAAAGGAAAGTCTCAGGAGTGCTGTTCCCTCTAACAGGGATTTCCAGATGTTCACTACAACTCCCAGCATCCCCAGCTACACTGGCCTTTGGCTGGGGATTATGGGAGTTGTAGACAACAACATCTGGGAATCCCTGTTAGAGGGAACACTGTTTGGGAGCAATGGTTGCTTTCCACTTTTTAATGAAGAGCCTACTTATTTGAAGCTGCACTGACACTTCTATAGGACTAACAAACCCTACTGGCAATTCTTTTAATAAAACGATAGCTGGACACTTTTACATACCATTTTAACTTTATTTTATTAAAGTTACAGATCTGTGCCTCAGTCCAAACATTGAGAACCTGCTCTTGCAAATGGATACTGTGCTTGCAGTTCCCCACCCTGATCAAGCTTCTGGGGCTGTGCAAACAAAGAAGTATGAGGGGTGCCACTCATTTAACCCTCTCCAGAGTCATGTTTTTTTTTACACATGAGTAGGATGTTCTACTCCCAAGTAGCCCCATTGGATATAAAGGATGCCCTCCAACTTATTCAGGCCACAGAACCCACTCCAGAGGAGTGCAGCGGTGCCCCCCACATCCCAAGCATGGCGCCTGTGTGACTGCACAACTCACTGAAAATGTGAGTTCTCAGCTAAGAAAAATGAACACTTCAAACCCCACACTAATAAGGATCCATACTTCAACAGCTCAGTTTTCAGACACACTGTGACTGATCTAAAGGCAATCATCATACGTCTGGAAGCTGGTCAAGTGCCTTCTGCAGTCCAGTCTCCTGCTTAGTTTCTTGTCAGATGTCCTTGAGCACACACTTCTTGGGTACACACAAGACCATGATCTGCTGTGCATCCAAGCCAAACACAGATGACAGTGCTTCCCTTTGTGGATGTGGTTGCATCTCTGGGGGTATGTCTGGCTTGTTGTGTCTCATAATGGCTACATAACCCTCGCTCAGGAGATCCTCTGCCAGCTGTACACTGGGGAAAACGTTTTCTCCACCACAATTTTTTTGAGAGCAGGTTCAGACAAATACAGCTGCACACGTGATAACAACAGGGCTGTGGCAAGAAGGCATGTGCCCTGATGTCACTGGTGGATGTGTCAATCCGATCTTGGCAGATCTTTCAATCACATGAAAGGGATGCTAATCTGAATCACCCCTCTACAGGTGCTCCAACAGTTTTGGAGTGCAGGTGGAGGGGCGATTCACCTGAAGCTGCCTCAAGTGTTGTTCCATGGCCACATACATTGTTGCACAACTTGCAGCCCTACTTGTCTTTGTTGCAGTCCTCCTCCAGCTTGCTTCCCAAGATCAACATGGCCTGTTAGTGGGTAGGATGGTTCTGCATTGCAGCACCACCATATTTTCAAACTGTACTTCTTTGGCTTGCTTGACATTTGTTGCAAGAAGAAACAGAACCTCAGGAACATTAAAGCTGCTCATCAACTGTTAGGTCAGACACAGGAATGCAGCACTGCTATAACTGCTGCACAAACAAGGTCCAGATACCACTAATGGTGCCAGCTTGGTAATCACTCTTATCTACCATCATGTGGCTTTGTCATTGAACCTAAAATTACTTGTGATGACCTCAAGTCAAACCATCTCAGCTGCATCGTGGCACAGAAGTAGGAAGGCCAAAATGCACTGCCTATAATCCCTGCAGCTCTTCATAATTGGCATGAAACACACCAGCCAGGACTAGCGGGCCAAGATACACTTTCAGTTCTATTAGGTCAAGGTGCCTCCACTGAAACATAGGAAGCTGCTGCCTAGAGCCAGCGTGGTGTAGTGGTTAGAGTGCTGGACTAGGACCGAGGAGACCCGAGTTCAAATCCCCATTCAGCCATGATACTAGCTGGGTGACTCTGGGCCAGTCACATCTCTCTCAGGCTAACCTACTTCACAGGATTGTTGTGAGGAGCAACTTGAGTATGTAGTACACCGCTCTGGGCTCCTTGGAGGAAGAGCGGGATATAAGTGTAAAATAAAATAATAATGAGAGCCAGCATGGTGTAGTGGTTAGAGTGCTGGACTAGGACCAGGGAGACCAGAGTTAAAATCCCCATTCAGCCATGATACTAGCTGGGTGACTCTGGGCCAGTCACTTCCCTATCAGCCTAACCTACTTCACAAGGTTGTTGTGAGGAGAAACTTAATATAACTTATATGTAGTATACTGCTCTGGGCTCCTTGGAGAAAGAGCGGGATATAAAATGTAAAAAAAATAAATAAACGTAAGAGTCTGACAGTTGGTCCATCTACTCTGACTAGCAGTGGCTCCCTTTCAGACACTCAAGGTCTCAAATTGCAAGGGAGTTGTTTCATTCACTGCCTCCTCCTCCTGGACTCAACTCCTCTTATAGTCTGGCCTCTCACTGGAGGACCTAGAACCCACCTCAGCACTGATGTGTGCATTGTGTGTGTGTGTGTGGGGGGGGGTGTCATCTTCCTGAACGGGAGTACAAAATTCTGCAGTCCCTCTGACACTTTCATCTTTCAAGGTCAATTGAACTTTCAAAGGGAAGCAAAACTGAAATTTCCAAAGAGAAACAGGGTGTTCTCTCCCATTCTGTATGGATTAAAATGGGCATGGGATAGAAACCACCCCACTATAGGAATTCCATTCATTTCTGGGGTGGTTTTTCTCCCAATTGATTTATAATGAGAATAGGGTAGAAACTACCCCACCACAGAAAGCCCATTCATTATGGGGTAGTTTTCTTCCCTGTGTCATATTTTTATTGATAACAAATATCATAGCTGGTGAGGAGCCATCCTTGTGAATACACTGTGTACCAGAGTCCAGGTAAGGGTTTGACAACAAGAGCATAGCTGGGAGTGCAGTGGTTTGCTTGTTTAACTCACCTTTACCCAGCTGGGGGTGGAGATCTACCCCAAAATCCAGATAAGGGTTAAAGAAATCTTAGTCAATTAAGTGTATATTTTAAAATCAATTAATCTAGAACATATTTGCATATGATTAAAGCTTCAGTTTTGAAAAAAACACGCATTTGTTTTTTGATCTTAGACAGCTACACTTATAAGCTGCAGTAGGTACTATCTTTGAAGAGCTATTACTTTATTTGTAAGAGAAAGGGAAGTGCGAGGGAAAATGCCTCTTTAACTGGTACTTGCAAGCTGCAGTTGTTTCATTTTAAGTGCTTGCATTAAAAATAAGCAATAGTATTACCTACTATTTGTTAATCTATTCATTTAAAGGTCACAGTCCTAGTAATTGGGCTTATCAGCTGTTCAATATGGAGAGCAGTCTCCTCTCCACCATGACCACCCCACACTCCTGCCAAAGACCTAATCAACACAGTGACTGTTTTAGAAGAGGTATCCATGGTCACAGCCCCAGCAGCTAGATCAGAACCCTAGCTTATAAAGTGCTGCATATTTGATGAACCACTGCTCTTCAAGGCAAAATACACCAAAAATGAATTCAGTACAAGAAACAAGTTCTATACTTCTGCATGAAGAGACACAAACAAGACCAGCTGAGGCTAGTGTTAGTGAAGTGGAACTGATAGCAAGAAAGGTTCCAGCCAGCCTCTGATACAGTTCCATTCTTATCTTTGAATGCAAGGTCAAGTGACTGAGAACACAGAAAAAGGCCACTTCAGATACAAAGCCGCACCTTTTCATTGGTGTGTGCCGCTGCTGAATAAAATTGGCTCCGGGATGAACCTCTGGACCATTCCGAACAAGTTTCCTCATAAAATCAATGTTAGCTTTGTTGACCTGAAACAGGAATGCCCCCGAGTTAGAACAGCAGCAGCAACGAAAAACTCCTGCTACCACACTTTTTGTGAAGGGGTTGGCCCAACTTTTTTTTTGCTGCCCTGGGTGAATTCAAGTTGTGTCCTCCCTCCCCTGTGTTGGGCAACGCTGCACATTAAGTGATCAAGAATTAACCGGGATACCCAGGTGGCCCAATGGAGACTGGGAGACTCTCAATAACTTTCTCGGGATACAAGAGATATTACCTTGCCCGCAAGTTGTTAAGCTGCCCCTCGGACCTTTCTCCAGAAATGCAGGCAGCAGCCCTTCTTCCCCAAGCCTCTATGCACAACAAGATTAGGAACATGTCTCACCTTTGCATCCCCTCCCCACAGCCCACCACATGTAGGAAGTAAGGCACAGGCCAGATGAGAGAGTGTTTAGCATCTCCCTTGCCTGGCAATCCAGACCAAGCTTGAGCTCTGTTTCTGATGATACCACGTGAAGAGGTTCCAGGAGTTAGTAAGGGATGGGATCACTCCACAAAAGGAAACATTTATTTTCTCTAAGTACCTTCTCAGGAAATGTTAGTATTTTGGCAACATGAACAGGAACAGCAACTTCATCAATTCGTAAGTTTGGATCAGGTGAAATAACTGTCCTGCCAGAGAAATCCACTCGCTTTCCAGACAAATTTCCTCTAAACCGACCTTTGAAAAAGAGCAAGTTGAAGTTAGTCAAGTAAAAATTAGCCGATTTTCCAAAATGCCTGTGAAGGAAATAGACTCGAAATCCATTATCATCATTATTTATTGTACCATGAATATACATGGTGCTTTACAGAAAAATGAATAAGGCAGGTTCCTGCCTCAGGGACTTTACATTCTAAACAGAAGGAGGAAGATGGGAGGTGAAGGGAAGAACATGCATTCAGTTCAGTTTCAGTAGAGGATGAGGATTGAGGCGATAAAGCCAAGGGCTTCATGAAAAAGGTGTCTTCTGAGTTTCAGGCATAAGGAGCTGCAAGACAACTGAGAGGGGTAGAAGAAAGGTCATGGGTGGGGAGATATATCTATAAAAGGGCAGAGAGATGCAGGGGGAGCCTATTGCCT
Source organism: Hemicordylus capensis (assembly GCF_027244095.1). Taxonomy (NCBI): domain Eukaryota; kingdom Metazoa; phylum Chordata; class Lepidosauria; order Squamata; family Cordylidae; genus Hemicordylus; species Hemicordylus capensis. Next base: position 207,711,202 of record NC_069659.1, read on the forward strand.
AATACCAGGATGAAGACAGCCAGAGACAGAGAGTCTGTCTGGCATCATAAGCAAAAGAAGCTAGCAAGCCCAGGTGAGTAATTAGTATAATTTCTTGATTCACAAGGACGACAGTATATGATCCTAGAGGAGCTGTTTATTCCCCACTTTCAACAACTGATATCGGGATTAGGCATACAATTAAGTCTGGTGGTCTTATTACTTCCCACACAAAGCTGATTCAGGAGTTTTGTCCAAGAAGCTGGATAATAATCCAAGAAATAAATATATAAATGAAAATCCAGAGAGCTCCAAACACAAACCAATTCAAGCAAAATTAAACACTCACTCTGTGCCCAAATCTAAAAACCGATCGCTCCAATGTACATTTGTTACAGCTCTGCAAGGGAGGGGCCAGTGGCAGACCACCTGTCATGTACAGAAGGTCTCAGGTTCAATACCCAGAGGCCTTTCATAGTTCTCAGGTAACAGGGCTATGAAAGGCCTCTGCCCAAGACCCTAGAATGCCACTGCCAGTCAGAATAGCCAATATTGGGCTAGATGGACCAATAGTCTGACTAAGGCAGCTACACATGTTCAAGCTAAGGCAGACAGAGATTATGTTGAGATGCCTACCCTGCTTGCCCTTCAGTCTTTGAACAAAGCCTCTTGTCCACTTCTTGGGTGCCATGTTCAGAGGAATGCCAGAGAGTTCACTGTTAATGTATAAGGCACACTGCAATTGCAGGAAATCCCAGTCCTCCATTATCATCTGGGTTTTGGCTCCCGATATTCTATGCTGACCACAAAAATAAGCAAATTCAAAATAATACATTTTAGCACAGGCAAGAGTCACATTTTCTGAGACCATTCAGCAAGAACAAGATGCAAGTGCTCATACAGGACTTTGGTCAAGACATCTCACAAATATCTAAAACAAAACAACAAGAAGTTCTGATAAGAACTAATCTCCCTACTTTACTTTCACTATAATCTTAATTGATAATTACCAACTTCTGCCTCAAACGTCTGCCCATCTACCATCTTGAATTGGGGTGGATGACATTGTCACAAACTAAGTTGTTGAGGTATCCCTATGTGTCCCAACAGCTGTAGGAAATTTGATTCAAATCAGGCCATTCATACCTTAACCTACTTGCGCCTCAAATGTTCATGCATCCATCATCTTGAATTGGGGTGGATGACATCACAAACTGCACTGCTGATGTGTCCCTACAACTGTACTCAATTTGGTTCATCTCGGTCAAGGCATTGTGAAGTTAGTAGTGGGGGACTGACACAGACAGACAGACAGACCGAGAGAATGCCAGGGGATCTCAGAAGCTTACTTTCCTTAAGGAAAGTAGGCAAAAAAGCATAACAGCATTCTTATTCAGGATGCCAAGTGAAAAGTACTCTACCCTGAAGAAACAGAGCATGATCTAGATTGCCTATAAACATATGTAAATAAAGCTCACCTTTTTGATCACGTCATTGAGGAAAATTATTTCTGTCAGCTTCATTGTCAAGTCGTCCTCATTGGTGCCAGATTTTAAGTCACTCACCACAGAGGGTCTGATGCACAGCGGGGGAACCAAGAGTCGTGTCAAGATCAAGTCAGAAGGCTTGCCTGATTCAGGGTTCATCAAAAGCAGAGGAATATCTTCTGCAGGAATTCTCTTTAAAAGATTCAACACCACTAACGGATTCAAGTTCTCCTACAAAATTCAACAGAACGTGAATGTAAACACCAGAGGACAGGAAATCCCATTTTGGACGTTCATTTAATATATGCTTCTACCCACTCGTTTATCTGACAGCTTAAGGAAAAGAGGAAAAGCAAAATGTTATGCCAGCATTTCAGGGACGCAAATACTTGGGATCACAACACCCTTAGTCAGACATTATAGAATGACTGTAGGCGTACGTGTATACACATGCTTATGCCAAAAGCAGGGTAGGTGCTTTCAGGATGTTATTAGACCTTCAGTGTCTTTGCAACAGAGAAACAGCACTGGGTAGCCCCACTCAGCACTTAAATTGCTTTCCCCTCACCCACACCCTCTACATTTCTACAGTGCTGCTTCCCATGCCGTTTCCCCCTCCTCTTTTTGTAGCATCCTCCGTTCCTGTGCCACTTCATCTCCAGCCTGAAGTAATGAGGCTGGGTGGCAGGAACAGTGGCGAGGCAGCATGCTGCTTGCTTTGCCCTGGCTCCCAAGCCCCTGCCTCCATCGGGGCTGGGAGCCTCCTTGGAATGAGGACATGCAAGCACCTTGTGCCACCATCAGGATGCACATACACCTTCATTCCCAGGAAGCTCCTGGCCCCAATGGAGGCAGAGGGGCTTTTTGAACCAGGGAGAGGTGAGCGGTGCCTCCACCTCCACAGCAGCCCCCAACAGAAACAGAGGGGTTTGGGAACTGGGGGTGAGGTGAGTGGTGTCCCCACACCAGCACACCGCTTGTCCACTGGTCCTGCCGCCCGCCCAGTTGACCATGGAGGGTTGGAGAGTCCACATAGCCCCGTGGCAATCCCTCTGCCTGGGGAGGCTGCCCAGATGATGGCGGAGTGGTGGCAGAGTTGCCAATGTAAAGGGGGTTGGAGCTGCCGGGGAGGGGGGCAAAAACGAGCCCACCCACCCCATTAAATATTTAAATTAAAAGATAAGTTTTATATTAATAGTCTTAATCATTTCAATTAATTATCTTATTAATTTTAATTAATTTTAAACTTTAAAGTTGACCTTGACCCGTGCACGCCAAGGCACAGTTGGTTTTTGGCCCAAGGCACAGTTGGTTTTGAGTTGTGCACCCCTGCTATAAACTATCAGTTTGTAGGTATTTATTAAGACGTGCATAGGCATTCAAAGTGCTCAGGTCAGCTTTCCCGGGAGGCAAGCTGAGGTACTAGCCTCAGGTTGAGTAGTGCAGGGACCCTGCCACCGCCATGGGCAGCACCCCATCTACCTGAGGCTGGTCTCTTGCTGCTGCTCCTTCCTTGTGCTTTTGATTTGTCAGCCCTGCCCCCTGGGCTGAAACCCACTGATACTGCCCCTCTTCCCTCTAGCTGGTCTCCCCCTCCTGGATCACACTCCGCCTGTCCGCTGCAGCTGCATCCAGTTTCACCTGGTCAGATGTATGGCACTGCCAGCAGCAGTGACCAGCTCACTCACTCACTCATCCATTGCTCACTGCCGCTATCTCCTCAGCACCACACTTCCCTGTGCTTCTGTTTTATTTCCTGTTGCGGGAAGGGAGCTCCTTAGAGAGCTCCAAGGAAAGAACTGTTCTGTGGGATGCTTGAATGGAGGTGACTAAGCAGCTAAATGCAGTGCTGGGGAAACAAGCGGCAATGAATGATGGACAGCGGGGTGACTGAATGAGATGGTCCTTTGTCCTGGCAGCCAGGACAGGTGGACCCTGGGTGCCTGAAGTTGCTATAGTAACGGCAGTGAGAATGCAAGGGAGAGGGAAGTGAGAGGAAGAGGGAAGGTGGCATTGGGCTCTGGCCCAGCGGGCAGGATAGCACTTTCCACCTTGCCTCAGGCACCTAAATGCACGGAGCCATTACAGTCCCAGACCACTTGATGGAAATGCAGACAGCTGCCAGAAGATGCACAAGCTTGAAGCCTAGCTTTCTTCAGCAGGAAGTATACTTTTTCATGGACTCCTATGTTCCTTCCCTTGCAAAACTATTTGGCTTTTTAACAACACCCATCATTCCCCACCACCCATTGAGATCATCAGGAGAGGTCCGTCTGCAGTTGCCAGCTTGTCTGGTGGCTACTCGGGGATGGGCCTTCTCTGCTGCTGCCCCAGAGCTTTGGAATGCGCCCCCTGCTGAAATAAGAGCCTCCCCATCTCTGACAACTTTTTAAAGGTCTTTAAAGATGCACCTCTTCACCCAGGCTTTTAATTAAATATTGTTTTAATAGCTTTAACATCGTTTTAAGATGTTGCTTGAAAATTTAACTTGTTGTAATGTTTTAACTTTTACTATATCATTTATTTTGTTTTAACTACTGTTTTAACTTTTTGTTAGTTTGTTGTAAACCGCCCAGAGACGTGAGTTTTGGGTAGTATAGAAGCATGTTAAAATAAATAAATACATACATACATACATATTCCATACATATGGCAAAGAGTTGCTATCGAGCCCTTTGGATGACAGAAATTATAAGGTGTCTCCTTCCAATGATTCATACTGCCCTCTAATGTCAACTCTGATCATTTTAAACCAAGTTCTCCATGATCACATGCAGACATCTTTCCCATTCCACTTCCAAAGTTCTCTTAACTAGAGATGTGTTTAACCTAGGCTCTCACATATGAGCCATACACTTGGCAGCTGTACTATAATTTTCCTGACTCCTGATAATGGCTAATAAACAATCATTAGACTGGGCAGGTGGACGATGCTACTTCATAAGCCTCACAGTCACAGCTGTACCATTTAAAATAGGACTGATATTGCAGTGAAATTCAATGCATTTCACCTATAAAATCCTGGTTTAATGTGTCTCATATGAACACGAGATGCTGCTTTATATCAAATCAAATCATTGATCCATCTAAACTAGTATTTGTCTACACTGACTGACAGTGACTCTCCAGGGTTTCAGACAGGGGCTTTTCCCAGCCCAGCCTGGAGATGTCCGAACCTGGGATCTTCTGCATGCAAAGCATGACCTCCACAACTGAAATATTTCTAAAGGAAAATAAGATTGAACAAATACAAAACTTGACAGCTTTCTCATTCACCTGGGCTTTTCCTAGCAAGGATTCAATTTCTTTGTTATGTTCTATGGCAGTGTCAAAGGACTGTATGAAGTTAGACACAACAAGATCCACAATCTTCTTAGTGGTCTTATATTTCTCATGGATTATCTTCAGTAAACCACACTTCTTCACAGTACCTACAATAAGATAAATTTGTATGCAAGTTTACATTGGTCTACGCTCCAGTTTTGCTCATTATGGGCAAAATTATTAAAAAGGTGGCCAGGAGTGGAGAATAGTACAGGACGTATAACAAAAAAATACACTGACAGGAGAAGCCAAACATTCAGATCAAAATTGTTTTGTCATAACAATGTACTTCATAAAACAGAAAGTAAGCAAATACAACCACTTCAATGTCAGGCAAGCAAGTTAAAAGTTCAGGGTGATCACGTGTTTGTTCTTTTGTGTTGTGAAAATTGAATAAAAAGTATAAGGCAAAAAAAAAAGTTCAGGGTGATCACATGGCAAGCCTCCATAACAAAAACAGTAAGACATCATACAGGGAAACGTCAAGAGCTGTATAAACATAGGAAACTGCCATATGCGGAGTCCGGCCAGTGCAGTATTGTCTATACTGACTGGAGGCAGCTCTCCCAAGATTTCAGAAAGGTACTTTCTGAGCCCTTGCTAAGATGTCAGAGATTGAACCTCGGGTCTTCTGCATGCAAAACAGATGCCCTACCACTGTAAGAGGGGACATCTTACAGCAGAGAGAGCTCACGTGTAGTCACCCATCCAAATGCAAACCCAAGCAAACCCTGCTTAACCAAGGGGACGATTATCACCCACTACCACAAGATCGGCTTAATTTCACAGCGGCCTTGCCTTCAAGTCTACCAACCTCAGTACTCTCTACTCCAACTGGGACTGTATCTCCAATGCCACTTGCCAACACCTTTCTGAACTCTCCTCAGATCCCCCTTCTTTTAAACTGATGACTGAACACAGAAACTTCTGCATACAAAGGCATGTTCTCTACTGCTGAGCAATGGCCCTTTTTAATTACTGTCCAGTGCACTACTGTGAAAAAAATAGCTGCTTCCTATAATTATAAAAGAGAGCCAGCGTGGTGTAGTGGTTAGAGTGCTGGACTAGGACCGGGGAGAACCGAGTTAAAATCCCCATTCAGCCATAAAATTAGCTGGGTGACTCTGGGCCAGTCACTTCCCTCTTAGCCTAACCTACTTCACAGGGTTGTTGTGAGGAGAAACCTAAGTATGTAGTACACCGCTCTGGGCTCTTTGGAGGAAGAGCAGGATATAAAATGTATAAATAAATAAATTATGAGGGCAGACATTTTTTTCTCCAGCAAATGCCTCGGGGAAAGAATGGAACGTCATGACATTGCTTTCTTCCTCGGAGCACTGTGGGGTGAGGAGAAAGGTGGCATTTGAAAGCATCACCGCTGCAGCTATCCAGAAAGCAACATTTCCAGTTGCACTATATTGTTGGAGGCGGATATCAAAGTAACTGTGATGCCCTTGTGCGACAACCAGAGCACAGCTGCCACTTCCTGTATAACCCCCTTATTGTTATTAGCAAGCTGAGAATATGATTCAACTCTGCTATACACTCCTACGGCCCTTTTAAATTCAGAGTGCTTTATAATTCATAGCTCCCAAAGCATCCTCACAACCACTCTATGGTTTGGTCTCCGGGTGTGATCTGAGGACACATGATGCAGCCACTCTGCTGAAGCGAAGCATTCTAGGTCTGCTCTGTGCCTAGAGGAGGAGATCACCTGGGAAACCTGAGTATGGCACCTTGAGCTCCACAATGGGCGAAAAGTGATTTACAAATTATGATAATTTCCTTTTTTAAAATAAGGAAGTGCAACTGAATATTAATACCTTGTCTAAAATAATCTAGTACATTCATTACGTTAATCCAACTTGCTCATCTCCAAATCCACCACTCTATTTGGCTGAACTTGCAACCCAAACAGATCAACAGGGCTACTCAGCCCTTGTCTAGATGTAAAACTGACAAAAATGGAAACCTAAGACCTTTTTCTCCTTTACAGATTTCACATTGAGTATTTTCTATAAAACACTAATTTAGAACATGGTAAAATCTATTTGAACTAAATCTGGCCTTATTCCAAGACGTAAACAATCAAGAAACCAGTAAGTGGACCTTATTCATCAAACTAAACAAAAAACAGTTGCTGGCACTAATGAGTTATAGTTAAAAGCCTTAACAGGCTTTCAATGCAGAACCTCCAGACCAGCAGTAGTACCGTATTTTACGGACTTTAAGACGCTACGGACTATAAGATGCACCTTAATTTTAATCCAGTTTTTCAGAGTTTTAACATATTAAACTGTTAAAACGTATAAGATGCACCTGAATTTGGGCGGATATTTTTTGAGGAAAAAAGTGAGTCTTATAGTCCATAAAATATGTAACATTTCACTTTATTGAAATGGAACAAGTTGCTATATAGAGCTCAGTTGGCTTGTTCGAACAACACAAAATTGAAATGGTAAATAAAGGGGAAATTTTTAACTCCGCAGTTTTAAAAGGTTTTTCTACCACGGGCTTTTCACAGATTGTGCTATACACACAAAGTTCAGAACGTTTTCAGGCTTATGGTGCATCTATTCAAAAATTAGTTCAGATTATGCTCTACTATATCAATACTGATCTTCTGATCCAAAATCGTGCAGATCTTACTGACTTAAATGCATATATTCCAACAACAATATTGTACTGAATGCACTTCTACGTTTTGATTTATTCAATTTCAATCAACTATCCTGGACAATCATGCCATACAGTTAGATGAGTACTTGTTCACACTGAAATTGGTGCAAATTACAGTTTGCACCTATGCAGTTAGTTTCATCGAGTTCAATGGATTTCAGCACACTTAACACTGAATGGGATTAGGCTGTTATTTTCATATAGTGCCTTTAAATAATTGTACAAAGCTTCTCTTTTTGTAGTTGCGGGAGTCATACTCAGTCCAATTCTATGCTTGTTCACTGTTCATTACTCAAAATGAGCAAGAATAAACTCAAGAACCCAAGGGCGGTACAAACAAGCTGGGGCAGTGAGGGCTCAAGAACCCGAGGGCAGGTTCCTGCACTCACCATTAAAAGCCCCACAATATGGGCAAGTGTTTTTTTTCCTGCACTTTTCAGAGACTTTTTTTTTCAAGCCTCGTTTCTGGAGGTAGGTCAAGCCAGGTCTCTTCAGATAATCCAGAAATTGTTTACGTTCTTCAAAGGTCAGCATGATACGGCAACAAGTCTTGCAAATCATCTTAAACAGAAACAGAAAATATGTCAAATTAGTGTGATGAGGTTTGATGCATATTTAAAGAACATTTAGTATTATATGGTTGTTTGGGTTTGGAACGTTATCTGGGCAAGAAGAGGTTAATACCTGCTGGCAGAAGCCTGCTGGAGAGGGGGAGAAGAGGATACCATCTTCCCCAGGGTGTGAGACTGGGGTGCCTGCCTGGCTACCTCTTCTCTTTTGCCCTCCCTGGTTGCCATCTGCCTACCCGCAGGACTGCTTGTGGAGAGGCTTTGCAGGACTGGGGCTTTAAGGGTGACCGGGCAGTTCTTCCTGGTTCCACCTGCTGAGTTTGCTGCTCAGCCTATATAGGAAGACTGCCAGTGGCGGCGGGGTCGCCACCAAAGGGGCGACACCAAAGGGGGTCGCCCCTTTGGGGGAGCCACTTCAGGGGAGAAACGAGGGTGAGGGCTGGACACTTTGTCCAACCATTTGTATAGAGGGAGGCATTCAATAGTGGGGCTTCTGTTTAATCAGTTTTAAGTTGTGCTGAGGTTGGGTTGAAGTTGCAATGTGTGTGGGTTTGTCTGCAGATGGGGAGGCAGGGAGTGCCTTCGTTGAATGTGGGACAGCTATTCCGGTGGTGGTGGGGAATATGAAGAAAAGTTGGCAGGTCAGCAGGCTATTCCAGGGGAAGGATGGTCAGAAATCTAATAGCTGTTCCTCTTTCCGGCTGTTCTGCCAGCTCTTTGACCTCGGGGAGCACTGCCAACATCCCACATAACCTTACCTTGCTCCTCTGCAATGCCAGGTTGGTCCAAAATAAATCTGAACTCATCCATGATTTGATCATGGATGAAGGGGCCGACCTGATGTGTATTACTGAGACTTGGTTGGGGGAGGCTAGTGGCCCAGTTTGGTCCCAGTTTCTTCCTCCAGGATATTCTGTAGAGGAGCAGGTGAGGGGACGTGGGCGGGGAGGTGGAGTGGCTATGGTCTATAAGGATAACATCTCCCTTACCAGGGTATCAGACCATATTGAATGTGTGTACTTGAGTTTGGGGACCAGGGATAGATTGAGACTTCTGTTGGTGTACCGATCGCCCCGCTGCCCAACGGAATCCCTTACTGAGCTCACAGACTTGGTCGCGGAACTTGCATTGCATTCTCACAGACTTTTGGTGCTGGGGGACTTCAATGTTCATTTTGGGACCAATTTGTCTGGGGCAGCTCAGGAGTTCATAGTGGCCATGACGACTATGGGCCTATCCCAAGCGGTCTCTGGATCGACGCATATTGCAGGTCACACACTTGATTTGGTCTTTAATTCTGATCAGGGTGGTGTTCGTGGGTGGGGACTCCTATGATCTCCCCGTTGTCATGGACGGACCACCATCTGGTTAAGGTTGAACTTACAACCGCTTTCCACTTTTGCAGGGGCAAGGGGCCTATTAGGATGGTCCGCCTGAAGAGGTTACTGGATCCGGTAGGATTCCAAGAAGCCTTGGAGGAATTTAATGTTGGCTCTGCTGGTGATCCTGTTCATGCCCTGGTTGAGAACTGGAACAACTTGCTCACCAGGGCAGTAGACACGATTGCTCCTAAGCGTCCCCTCCAACTTGCTTCAAAATTGGCCCCTTGGCTTATGGAAGATCTACAGGGGCTGAAGTGGCAAGGTAGGCGACTGGAGCACAAGTGGAGAAAAACTCGACTCGAATCCGACAGATTGCGACATGGAGCACATTAAAAGATCTATGCTCAGGCGATATGTGCGGCAAAGAAGCGGTTATTTTCTGCCTGTATTGCCTCTGCAAGTTCACGTCCGGCGGAGCTGTTCAGGGTTGTGAGGGGACTAGTATCTGCCCCCTTTCCCTTGAACCAGAATTTGGAAGCATCAGTTACCTGCTGTGGTGTGTTTAATGAATTTTTCACAGACAAAATCTCTCTGATTTGGGCCGACTTAGATGGAGACTCCACAATTAATTTGATGTCTGAACTGGAGGTGTCCGACAACTTCTCTTATACGATTCGACTGGATCAATTTCAGTTTGTGACTCTTGATGATGTGAACAAGCTGCTTGGAGCAGTGAGGCCTACCACTTGTCCTCTTGACCCTTGTCCAACATGGCTTGTTTGAACTAGCAGGGAGACTGTTGTAGGCGGCCTGGTAGAAATCATAAATGCTTCTCTGAGGGAGGGCAGGATGCCTCCTTGTCTTGAGGCAATTATTAGACCTCTTCTAAAGAAGCCTGCGTTAGATCCCTCAGAGTTAAGCAATTATAGGCCTGTTTCCAATCTCCCATGGCTGGGCAAGGTAACTGAGAGGGTGGTGACTTCTCAGCTCCAGGTGGTCCTGGAGGAAACTGATTATCTGGACCCATTTCAAACTGGCTTTTGAGCGGGCTATGGGGTGGAGACTGCCTTGGTCGGCCTGATGGATGATCTCCAATTGGCAATGGACAGAGGAAGTGTGACTCTGTTGGTCCTCTTGGATCTCTCTCTTACCTGAGAGAAACTTCCATTCTATGCAGTGAGTCTAATTTCTGAGTCAATTCACAGAGCCTTGGGCTCAATAGGAGTACATCGATGCTAAGCATTATTATTTGTAAGATTATTTTATGCAAAGTATACTGTTCTGTGCTTAAAATATTTTACAAAACCAATCTAGACTGGTGTTTTATGAGTACAAAATTAATGAAGTGTTCCTCAAACACTCATATGTATGTGGCAACAGACTTAGTTTGGTTTGCACCATTTCCTTATGTGGATTGCTAACTGGTTGAAGGACAGGAAACAGAGGGTAGGAATAAAGCGACAGTTTTCACAATGGAGGGAAGTAGGAAGTGGGGACCCCTGGAAATCAGTACTGTTTTTTAATTGATTCATAAATGATCTAGTTGGGGTAAGAGCAAAGTGGCCAGATTTGCAGATGACAAACTATTTAGGGTAGTAAAATCCAAAACAAATTGTGAGGAGCTCCAAAAGGATCTCTCCAAACTGGGTGAGTGGGCAACAAAATGGCAAATGCAGTTAAATGTTGGCAAGTGTAACGTGATGCACATTTGGACAAAAAACCCAACCAACTTCACATATGCACTGATGGGGTCTGAACTGTCTGTGACTGACCAGGAGAGAGATCTTGGGGTCGTGGTGGATAGTTTATTGAAAGTGTCGACTAAGTGCGCGGCAGCTATGAAAAACGCCAATTCCATGCTAGGGATTGTTAGGAAGGGGACTGAAAATAAAAATGCTAATATTATAATGCCCTTATACAACTCTATGGTGCAGCCACATTTGGTGTACTGCATACAGTTCTGGTCACTGTATCTTAAGGAGAACATTGTAGAATTGGAAAAGGTTCAGAAGAGGCCAACCAAGATGATCAGGGGCCTGGAGCACCTTCCTTATGAGGATCTGGGGCTTTTTAGTTTGAAAAAGAGGCGACTACGGGGAGACATGATGGACGTGTATAAAATTATGCATGGAGTAGAGAGAGAAGTTTTTTTTTCTCCCTCTCACAACACTAGAACCGGGGTCATCACATGAAAGCCTAGGAAATTTAGGACCAACAAAAGGAAGTACCTTTCCACACAGCACATAATTAATCTATGGAATTCTCTGCCATGGGATGTGGTGATGGCTATTAACTTGGATAGGTTTAAAAGGGGCTTGGACAAACTCATGGAAGACAAGTCTATCAATGGCTACTAGTCTGGTGGCTGTGGGCCACCTTCAGCCTCAGCGGCAAGAAGCCTCTGAATATCACTTGCAGGGGAGCAACAGCAAGAGAGAGAGCATGCCCTCACCTCTTGCCTGTGGGGTTCTCAGAGGCATCTGTTGGGCTACTGTGTGAAACAGGATGGTGGACTAGATAGACCTTGGGCCTGATCCAGCATGGTCTTTCTTATGGACACATGTCATGTGAAAGACTCTTTTCCCTCACCTCGTTTTTTCTGTCTTCAACATTAAATGCAATTTTACCTGCAAAATGCCTATCACAGCTTTGAAGTATCCCACATGGAAACAAGGCAACTCCAGGTCGATATAGCCATAATGTCCCAAACACTCTGCCAGGTTTTTTCCACAAGTTTCACATGGACGGTCCTTTTCACTTGTACCCTTGGGAACAAAGATTCAAAAGTAATAAAAATAAAAAGATGAGAAATCACGACAATTTGTCAAGCTGCTACTAGACTAAGCTGAAAGCCCAAGTTAGCTGGAAGTACAGAAAAGATTTCAGGCATGGGCAATTTATGACACTATTCCCCTTTGTATTGTTTGTGGGATTCAATAGAACATGGATAATCCCAGAGTTTAGTGTAACCAGTCATGGAAGCAAAATATTAATAGTAAAGTACTAAGAGCTGAGTAGTACGCAGGGAAATGAAAAAAACAATGCAAATCTATCTATATATTACATTATATCAGTGGCGGTGCATGCAGCGAAAAAGAGATTTTGGTCTGTACGCATTGCGATTACAGGTTCGCACTCAATGGAGCCATCCCGGATTGTGAGGAGTTTCTGCTCCTTTGGTTTGGTTTCTGCTCCTTCTACCTCAAATCCATCCCCGGTCATTCTGCTGTGATGCTTTTGATGGGTTCTTTGCGAATAAGATCTCCTGTATTCGGGCTGACTTGGACTCCACTACTTCTGCAAGTTCTATGGAGGAGATGCCCAGTAATCCCTCTTGCAGTATTAGATTGGATCAGTTTCAATATGGGACTCCTGAGGAAGTGGACAAGCTGCTTGGGGCGGTGAGGCCTACCACCTGTTCTCTGGATCCTTGCCAAACTTGGCTGCTCTTATCTAGTAGAGAGATTGTTGGAGGTGGTCTAGTTAATATCATAAATACATCGCTGAGGGAGGGTAGGGTGCCACTTTGTCTGAAGGAGGCAATGGTTAGGCCACTTCTAAAGAAGCCTTCCCTGAACCCCTTAGCGATGGATAGTTACAGGCCAATCTCCAATCTCCCTTGATTGAGCAAGGTAGGGTGGTGGCCGACCAGCTCCAGGCAGTCTTGGAGGAAACTGATTATCTAGACCCATTTCACACTGACTTTAGGGCTGGCTATGGGGTTGAGACAGCCTTGGTCGGTCTGATGGATGACCTTTACCGTGGAATAGACAGAGGGAGTGTGACTCTGCTGGTTCTTCTGGATCTCTCGGCAGTGTTTGATACCATCAACCATGGTATCCTTCTGGATCACCCAGGGGAGTTGGGAATATGGGGCACTGTTTTTCAGTGGTTCTGCTCCTACCTCTCGAGTAGATTCCAGATGGTGGAGCTTGGTGACAGTTGCTCCTCAAAAAGGGAGCTGTTATATCAAGTCCCCCAGGGCTCCATTTTTTTCACCAAAGCTTTTTAATATCTACATGAAACCGCTGGGTGAGGTCATCAGGAGATTTGGTGCTGGGTGTTATCAGTATGCCGATGACACCCAAATCTACTCCTTTTCATCTTCAGGAAATGGCACTCATTCTCTAAATGCCTGCCTACAGGCAGTAATGGGCTGAATGAGGGATAACAAATTGGAGCTGAATCCAAGCTAGATGGAGGTGCTCATTGTGGGGCTTCAAATCTGAGGGGTGAGTTAGATCTTCCTGTGCTGGATGGGGTTGCACTCCCGCAGAAGGATCAGGTGCGCAGCTTGGGAGTACTCCTGGACCCAGGCCTCTCCCTGGAATCTCAGGTGGAGACCATGGCCAGGAGTGCTTTCTATAAGCTTCAGCTGATTCGACAGCTGCGCTCATTCCTTGAAGAAGATTACCTCAAAACAGTTGTGCATCAGCCGGTAACCTCCCAGCTTGAATATCGCAATGTGCTCTATGTGGGGCTGCCTTTGTATGTAGTACGGAAACTTCAGTTAGTTCAGAATACAGCAGCCAGATTGGTCTCTGAGGCAAACCGGAGAGACCATATTATGCCTGTTCTGAAACAGTTACACTTGGTGCCGATAAGTTTCCGGGCAAAATACAAAGAGCTGGTTATTACTTTTCAAGCTCTGAACGCCTTAGGTCTGAGTTATCTTAAAGAGTGCCTTCTTCTGCATGATCCCCACTGCATGTTAAGGTCATCTAAGGAGGCCTGTCTCCAGTTACCACAGGTTCGTCTGGTGGCGACCCAGAGACGGGCCTTCTCTGTAGCTGCTCCTGGGCTGTGGAATGCACTCGTGGCTGAAATCCGAAATTCGAGATTATTATTATTATCTATATATATATGTATTTCTCCTGGGTGTGCCCAGGAGAAATGCGTCCCGGCAGCCCAGCTGATTGGCTGGACTGCGGGGGCGCCTGATTGGTCCTGGCGGCACACCCAGGAGAACCAGCGGGCCAGGAGTGTGGGCGGCCATGGTGGCCGCGGAGCCGAGGCGGCAGCGGCGGGCCCGGGTGGAGCTGAGCCAGCGGCTGGCGGGCCCGGCTGCGGAGGCCCGGCCGCGGAGGCAAGGCAGCGGGCCAGGCGGCGGCAGGCCCGCTTGAGGCACAGATGCTCTGTGCCCGGGCCCACTAGTTAATTCAATTTCTATACCGCCCTTCCAAAATGGCTCAGGGCAGTTTACACAGAAATAATGAATAAATAAGATGGATCCCTGTCCCCAAAGGGCTCAAATTCTTAAAAAAACCACACACACATAAGATAGACACCAGCAACAGTCACTGGAGGTACTGTGCTGGGGGTGGATAGGGCCAGTTACTCTCCCCCTGCTCAATAAAGAGAATCATTATTACTGTCCTTCAGCAGAGCCCTTAAGAACTATCTCTTTGGCCTGGCCTTCCAGGGTTTTAAATGATTGAAAACCGGTTTTAACTTTGTTTTAAATAGTTGCCCGGAATCTCCAGGGTGTTTTAGCTGTTGAATTGTTTAATTGGTATTATTTTGTTTTTATAGTTCTGATTTTAACTGTTAATTTGTTTTAATTGTTTTTACCTTGTTGTAAACCGCTCTGAGCCATTTTGGAAGGACGGTATATAAAAATTAAATTAAATTAAATTAAATTAAAATAAAATAAATAAATAATAACCCCCAGTGAGGCACTACTTTGGCGTGGTTGTGGGGCTTGCGTGCTCTGAGGAAGGTGAGAGCCATGCCAGAGGTCCAACCATACTGGACAGGTCTCACCAGAGAAGCCAGACGAAGAGTACCTCTCCCATCAACAATATGGTGAGACATAACTTTAATAAATCTATACCGGATCGGTCGTCGCCCAGGTCAACAAGGACCGCGACAGGTGCTATAGTCCCTGGACATCTGGTGGCAAGTGGGCAACAGGACTCAGGATCTTCAGTTGAGCAACCAGGGCTGGAGACTGCAAGGTTACTGGAAGAAACATCGCTTAACTGAAAAAAATATACGAAAAATGCCAACAAGGAAATAATGATCTGCTGTTACAAGTCTAATCCAACTAGAAGAGGTTATTTAGGCTAGAAGACCAGAGAAGATTCATAATAAGAAATAAAGTATTCACAGCAGTTGAGCTGGAAGAACTGCAAAGAGCAACACAGGCTCAAGATATGGAAGAATTACCACCAACTGAAGCAGTTGCTCAGGCACAGGTGGAGGAGGTGTTGGAAATAGAGGATGCCACTGTTGCTGAACTGTTTCAAAATCAAAACCAGGCAACCTCCCCTTTGCCTTCACCTCAAAAATCCAAATGCCGTTTAACAGAAAAGCAACAAGAACTAAAGCAAAAAATAACTGAGCACATGAACCAAACAACCACCAGGGTTCGACTTCCGGCTCTCAAAACAGTTGCCAAAAAACAACTTGCTCAGGCATTAAAAGATGTCAATGCTGCACCTGCAGAAATAACAACCAATAATTTGCAAGAAACAAACCAACTAATGTACCGTGCAGCAACAACAACAACACAAGAGCTCGGATATAAGATCAGTGCACCTGTCAAAAAAGAAAGCAGTACATCACCTAAATGGAAGATTAGAAAATAAAATCTCCAGGTTTAGATCAGATGCTAGTAAATTGAAAGATATGAAGGACAAGAAGCTGAAGAATGAAAACACCAAACAGTAGCTGATCCAAAAATACCACCTAGATTCAAGGACAATTAGAGAAGACCTGGAAATAATAAAGCAGCAAATAACAGCAGTGTCAAAGAAGATTAGCAGATACAAAGCCAGAATTACACAACACAGGCAGAATCTCCAATTCCAGTCGAATCAGAGACATTTCCACCAAAGCATAGAAGGAAAAACTGTACAAAATGTAGAAACACCGAATAGAAGAAACAGTGCAATTCTGGGGGAAATTATGGGACAATCCAATAGATTATAATAAAAAAGCTAGCTGGGTGAAAGAGGTCGAAAAATGTAACCAACAAATGCAAGATCTAATAATAACACCAGAATTAATCAGTGAAAGAGCAAAGAACATTAAAAATTGGACTGTACCAGGCGACGACGAACTGCATGGCTTTTGGCTTAAACAGCTAACAAGCCTCTATAAACAACTATCAAAACAGTTCCATCACATTTTGCAAGGAGGTGATATTGAACAATGGCTAACAACTGGGAAAACTCATCTCATCATGAAAGACCCAGCAAAAGGTGCAGTTCCAAGTAATTATAGACCGATAACCTGCCTGCCAACCATGTTCAAATTGACCTCTCCTCTGAACCTCCTCAAACCATGTTCAAAGCAGATGAAGTGATGCAACACTTATTAACTAACAAACAGCTTCCAGTTGAACAGAAAGGAAATTGCCCAAACACCAGAGGCACAAAAGATCAGCTGCTGATTGACAAAATGATTTTAGAAAATTGCAAGAGAAGAAAAACAAATCTAAGTGTTGCATGGATTGACTACAAGAAAGCCTTCAACTCACTGCCTCACACATGGATATTAAAATGTTTAGAAACTGGTGTCAGCAAAAACATTCAGATATTTATAAAAAAGCAATGAGCATGTGGAGTACACAGTTAACAATCAATGGCGAGACACTTGGACAGGTCAGCATTAGAAGAGGTATTTTCCAAGGGGACTCACTATCCCCTCTGTTGTTTGTAATCGCCATGACCCCACTTTCACAAATACTAAACAGAACAGGCCTCAGATACCAAACATCTAAAACATCAAGTAAAATAAACTATCTGCTGTACATGGACGATCTGAAGTTGTCTGGAAAGTCTCAATCAGAAATCTAATCACTGCTAAACACTGTCCGTATATTCAGTAGCAATATAGCAATGGAGTCTGAACTAGACAAGTGTGATGCATTAATAATGAACAGAGGGAAAATAACACAAACAGAAGGAATAGAACTGCCCGATGGAAGCAACATCAAGAACCTGGACAAGAAAAAACATTACAAATACTTGGGCATTCTCTAGGCTGATAACATTGCACACACTGAAGTTAAAAGAAAAATTGGAAGTGAATACATCAGGAGAGTTAGAAAAATCCTAAAGTCCAAATTCAATGGCAGGAACACAATACAAGCCATAAAGACCTGGGCTATACCTATTCTCAGATACACTGCAGGAATAATAGACTGGACCCAGGCAGAGCTAGAGACGCTAGATCGTAAGACCAGGAAAATCATGACCATCAATCATGCTCTGCACCCCCGCAGTGATGTAGATAGACTATACCTCCCTCGCAGCTCAGGTGGAAGAGGAATGCTGCAAGTCCATCAAACAGTAGAGGAGGAGAAAAGAGGCCTTGAAGAATATATCAAGGACAGTGAAGAAGATGCACTTCAAATGGTCAATAAGGAGAAACTATTCAACACCAATGAAAGAAAGCAGGCCTACAAGAAAGAACAAGTCAAGAACCGAGCAGAAAAATGGAAAAAGAAGCCACTGCATGGTCAATATTTGCACAATATAAGTGGAAAATCAGACATCACCAAGACCTGGCAATGGCTTAAGAATGGCAGCTTGAAGAAAGAAACTGAGGGCTTAATACTGGCTGCACAAGAACAGGCACTAAGAACAAATGCAATAAGAACAAAAGTCAAAAAGTCAACAACAAACAGCAAGTGCCGCCTTTGTAAAGAAGCAGATGAAACAGTGGACCACCTAATCAGCTGTTGTAAAAAGATGGCACAGACTGACTACAAACAAAGGCATGACAAGGTAGCAGGGATGATACACTGGAACATCTGCAAAAAAGACAAGCTACCTGTAGCCAAAAATTGGTGGGACCATAAAATTGAAAAAGTTGAAGAGAATGAAGATGTAAAAATATTATGGGACTTCCGACTACAAACAGACAAACATCTGCCACACAATATACCAGATATAACTGTAGTCGAGAAGAAAGAAAAACAAGTTAAAATAATCGACATAGCAATACCAGGGGACAGCAGAATAGAAGAAAAAGAAATAGAAAAAAACACAAAATACTTAAGCATACTTGCTTTGGCTTATTCTTCTTGCCATCCCCTCCCTCCGTCTTTCCCTCCATTTGCTTTTGGCTCATTTATTAATACGTCAGAATGAGCACCCAGTCTCTCCCTGCTCTCTCTCAGCTTTTCGGCTCATTCACTAAAAGTCAAGACTGGGCTTACGCTCCCCCTCCCTCCTCCGCTCATGCTGTGACCCTTGACTAGGAGCTTGCTACAATTTGTTTTTCATTTTGGGCCAGGAACAGAGAGATAAGACAGACCATTGTCAAGGAGACAGGGTTTGCCAGCAGCCTTAAGCAGAGAATGAGCTTGGTTTTAGGACTGCTTGCATTTTAGGAAGTGAAAATTAATTTCAGTTGCTAAGAGTTAATTACAAACTGCTCTGTACTTGAAACATTAACCTACGCTATAATGAAACATTGATTGACTGATTGATTGATTGAATGCTTAATTGCTGAGATGTAACCATAGCCTTAATAAAGCTTTCAAAACTTTAATCGTGTGTGACATGTCTTTCTCCCCCTTCCCTCCTGATTGCCCATGACCTCAGAACTGAACCAGGAATAGCCTCTGCTGGCTCAAGTTGGGAGGGGCACCGCAGCCTGCTCACAACACTTTCTAACTGCCCTGCCACAGTTCCATGCACATCTCTAATACAGATCGGCTTAACTGGTGCAATGGTACAGAACATTCATGAGCTTTCTAACTCTTTGGGGAACAAAACTATCAGGCTTTTTGCTGAATTAAAGGTCATACAGAAATAGCCCTGCAGGGCATACTGAGCACTGGAAAGTCCCAGATGGTAGAGAAGCCATATAACAAGTTTTATAGAGGCAAGATGGCTCAAGGAGGGAAATAGAGTTGGCAAATAGGATTGAAGCAGGAATCCAAGGAAAGGGAAGCTGAAGAAGGTCAACTTGACAGCTCAGGAGTAAAGTACCTGAGAGAATTTCACATATAGACTTAGACCTGCCAATTCTTTAGCTGTAGCTCCAGTTCACTATAGGAATGGAATGTTTATTTCGGTCATTGATCAGACAAAAATACAACATAATAGATATGTAGTAACCTCCAGCAATCATGATTCTGCCAGTACTTTCTTGCAAAAACACCATTCACAATATTCATTCATTCATTCATTCATTCGATTTCTATACCACTCTTCCAAAAAATGGCTCAGGGAAGTTTATAACAATATATAGTACAGTTGACACTCATCATTTTACCAATTGCTTCCTTACATAGCTTGCAATGTGGCAAAATTTTGCCACCTTGGTGAAAACATTAATATCACTGTCAGACAAAAGGAGACACACATAAAAGGTCGATGGCCCACCTGGGAATCTAGACAAAATAGGTGACAAAAGTGCTAGCCAAATATCTCTATAAAATAAACAGTGTAGGAACATATGATCAATTGTTACAACCGCTCCTGACTGTCATGGGCATAACCTTTGAGCAAAAGGAATACCAAGATAGTGTCCCTCTAAGAGAGCTGAGGGCAGCACATTCAAGTGTGCCAAGGCAAATGCCCTCCTCGATTTGGCACGAACAAGCTCATGAAAATATTTAGTTGGTCTATGAGGGTGAGTTGCACTACCTAAGAAAGGTAAATGTCTGACTCAGACCCTGTCTTCCTGAATCACTATGTCCCAAATCCGCTGCCTAATTATCTCCTTGGTTTTTATTATCCCTAATAAGACCAACATGGGGATACTTAGCCCATAACTTTTTAATTTCCTCTCAACTCCCTCTTTCCATGTTGATGCAAAGTTGTCCTTCTTAGCCTGCTTGACCAAGATTTAATTTCAAATCATAAGAGATCTTTGCATCCCAGACATGTGCTTCAATTGGTACTAACCCCATTTCCAGCCTTAACACTGAGTTGGGCATCCCTCTTGGCATCCCAAGGATTGTTCTAATAAATTTGATTTGTACCAACTCTAGGGGGCAGAAATCCTTAAAATTGCTCAGCTGGGTTCCATATAGTAGTTGGGCTAAAAATTTCCCTTTGAAGACTTGAATTGCAGCAGGGACATAACACCTCCCTTCCCGAAAAAGAATCTGAGCACCATCGCACTCTTTTGTGCCTCTTGTGTAACATGGAGATGTGCTCTCCAATAACCATTAAATTCGAAAACCACGCCTAAATACTTATAGAGCTTGACTTGTTCTATATCTTGGCCATCAATTTGCCACTTATGCTGCACAAATTTCTTCTGGAACACCATAATTTTAGTCTTCAGATAGTTAATTTCTAGTTCTTCCTCTTGGCAGTATGTAGCAAATTTTTGAAGGGCACTGTGCAAACCTGTCTCTATAAAGAACAGAATTGCTGTGTCATCTGCATACAGCAGCGCTGGAACCGGTTGCTGGCCTAATTTTGGAGAATGGAAATCTGACTCTAATAGAATGTATCAATGAGTTCATATAAAAAATGAGGAGGAAAGAGGCCAACTCTGTCTCACTCCACACTGAGCAAGTATCCTCTGTGCTAAATTGCCCCAGGTACTATATCTCACCATATACCAGTTGTTATCATGTAGCATATGTATAAGGGCCAAGAAGCGACAGTCTATGGAAGAGACCTCCAATTTCTTCCATAGTCTGTCCCTAGCTATTGAATCAAACATCACTTTAAAATCCACGAATGCTACCAACAGAGCACCCTTTGGCTGGGCACAGTATTTGTCGATCAGATGTTACATAATCAAGCACTGATCTACCATAGAGAGCCCTTCTCTGAACCCTGCCTGTTCTTCAGTAATTACCCCCTCATTGTCCATGCACTCTCTAAGCTTACCACACAAATGTCTTGCATAGAGTTTTCCAACAGCACTTAGCAGACTTTATTGGATGGCAATTTGCAGGATTTGTTTTCACGCCCTTTTTAAAGAGAAGAAGAATAAGTGCCAAGCTCCATTCCTCTGGGGCTTTCCCAGTACAGTCAATGGTTGTAAAAAGTGCTGCTAGAAACGGATCCCACCAAACAGCATTGGTTTTTTATCAGTTCCACAGAGGTATGGCCATAACCAAGAGCCTTCCCACTTTTCAACTGGGCTGTCAGTCCCTTCATTTCTGAGATTGTAACCACTATATATTTCAGCTTCTGTGATTTTCAGATTTTACCCAGTTCCCCCCTCAAAAGGTAGATATCAGTTGAAATGGTCAAATAAAATTATTGATTGATTGATTGATCACATTTATATACCACCCAAACTTTCGTCTTTGTAGACAAAAATTATAGAACCAGGGACCATTATCCTCCAACTATAGCATAGGCCACATGCAAGAAAATGATTTGCAAATTCAGTTTACACTTGCAAATTCAGTTTGCAAAAACAGTTTGCAATTATAAACTGCCCAGAGATGTGAGTTTTGGGCAGTATGGAAATTTGTTAAATAAATAAATAAATAAAATAGAAGTGAAAAACTGATTCGCAAATGGTCTTACCATTCGATGATCCAGTACACCATAGAGTAGAGGAGAGTGATTGTTATCTTGACTGTATAGGTTTTTACTAACCACCTGGATGTGAGCCTGCTGACGCATCTCTTCTGGAGACTTCATCCCAAAGCAGATGTGGCTTCTAGAATAGAAAGCATAAAGAACATCACAAAACTAAGAATACTCTTGATTATAGGTTTGAAGTCACACCTGTTGCAAAATATGGTGATCCACCTATTCAGGTGAGACACATCAAGAAGCCAGTGTGCCAAACCTCTGTATTTACACTGTGGCCTTCTAGGCACAATTCAGGATGCTGGCCTTCACTCATAAAGTCCAAAGTGCTCTGGACCCAACAAATCACCTTCTTCCCTATATCTGATTGCAAAGCTCAGCCAAATGTCTCCTCTTATGACTAGTGTATAATCTGATAACTTATTTGGGCTGGCCTTCAAAGTCTAGGCATAAACCAGAAAGCAGTTTGTTAAATAACATTTTTACTTTTCTTAGTGCTTTACTACCTTTTCCCACCTTAGTAATAAACAAGCCCTCTGCTCAGTAAAGCAGCTCACATTATGACATCACTTTAGCTTAGTATTGCCCTCTATAATCTATCTGTGTGTATGTGCGTGTGTGTGGTGGGTGGGTTAAAGGAGGCTTTACCCCCAGGGAAAGATGGAATCACTCGAAAGGCATAGCACCGAGAAATTGGTAGAGCAGGAAATCCCAGAACACACTCAAAGTTATACAGTGATAAAGCAACATAGCTGAAACGATTTTCTGATCTTTTAACCACATATTATTACATCACAGAAGTTTCTATATCAGTAACTAATAAGCAATATTTTCCCATTAGATAGCATTCCAAAAAATTATTAATTGTTACAGATATAGGCATTTCTGAAGCGCAAGCATAGACAGAAGAGTGTTATTACCAACTCCTTCAATATTCATTCACATTCTTTCACATATGCTGCTCTGTGATATATTGATCTATCTCACGGGCACCATGTAGCGAAAGTTGAAGTCTTTTATTTCAGTAGAAGCGGAGACCACCAACAGTCTGAGATTTTTTTCTGATTTGTCTTTTGTTTTAAGAATTTCGTATTGTAAACCTTATTGAGCATATTAGCACAAGGTGGGAGGTGTGTACAACACAACGAAAAATGAGAATGCTTTTTGAACCGCTTTAGTCTGGCTGGATCGCACATCGAAAGAGATTTCTCATGCCTGCTCTTAATATGTGGCGCCCCAAATCGTCTCCCAGCCAGGTCATGTAATGGCAGGACCTGACTGAGCGCCCCGCAGAGGTCCCCAACCTTGGGTCCTTGGCTGGGGATGATGGGAGTTGTAGTCCAGCAGCTTCTGAGACCCTAGGTTGGGGATCCCTCCGCAAGGATTTCCGCGAGGCAGGCAACCCCCTCACCAAGCCCCTTCCCTTTCGGAGCCCCTCTGCTCCCTCCCTTACATCTTTTTCGCCACATCCGTCTCGCGGAACTGCTCCTTCACCATGGTGACGGCGTCGGTTAACCCCCCGCCCCACGGAGGAGCGGGGGGAGCAGAGAAAGCCAACGGCTACAGCTCCCCACGTGTCCCCAGACTCTCAAGCTCAGCCAACGCTTTGCGGTCCGAGCCGCTCTCGCAAAGCCAACACAGCCGGCGCCAGACACATACGTGATGACGACGGAATAAGCACAAAGCAGGTCGCTCAGAGACCGAAGCCTGAACAACTGCTGCTTGCAGCGCCACCTGCAGACTCGGGGGCGCAAGGAAACGAAGGAAGAGCTGGTGGTCATAGAGGAAACGGAAGAAAGCACACAAGTTGAACTTCCGGTATGGAATAGAACGAGGCCATTGTAGTATCCCTTCTCCCTATCCATCAACCAGTGGCACACTGTAGGGTTTCCCGACAGGCGAGTGTGTTATTCTCCCCTACCACATCAGATTTCAATACTTCCTCCTCCTCTTTCTTTCCGCTACTTCAGCGGAAGCAGATGGTAAGAAGTGAGAATGCTTTCTTAGCCAAAAGGCCGAGAAGCCTTCCAATGGCGGAAGGGTAGTGTTGCTCTAGGCCTTAGTATCTCTATGACGGAAGTTCTGGAAAGAGTTGAAGGGTCACGAAGGACGGCCGTGAGATGGTGTTCCTCTTGGTGCTGCGGCTGGTTGTAACTGAGGCTTCAGTTCGGGACTGTATTTATTCTTTGAAATAAATCCGAAACTAAACATGCCTAGTATATATCACTAAGAATTTGGTCTCTTTTTGAAAAGTACTATTTGTGAAGCTAAAAGGAGAGAGAGAGGGAGAGATGAGCGCTCCCTCATCTTGTAACCTCCACCCTGCTCTATTTAGATTATTGCTCCGAATTGAGCCTGCTTGCCCGATTTTCCAATCCTCACCGTCCCTCAGCCTCACGTGATTACCCCGTGGGTTGTATTTGAACTTGCAAATAAAGGGCATGTGGAAGTGCAGTTTGGAAATTGATCCTTCGCAATTTTCTTCAGGGGCAGTCGCGAGGCCATCTATTTCCCTCTTGCGGACATAAGGAAGTCTCTATGGTATCTGTCTTGAAGGCCTCTCTGGCTTCCACATCTCTATCTCTTTTGCGCGCGGATCCCGCCCTCTTGCCTTTTAGCCCGCCTCTTTTGCTTCTGCGCGCCGGTATATGATTGGCTGCTGAAGAGCCTTTCCTTCTTTTAGCCTTTCTCTGCTTGGGGAGCAGCGGCCAAGATGGTGAGTTGCTTTTGCTTTCCTCGAGTAACTTTTCAGATGTCTTCAATCTGTCCTCGTCTGGTGCCATCCTTTGTCCTAAGTGCTTGAGGACTGCTGGCATCCCTTTAAGCAGTCTCGCTGATTGTTTTAGATCGATTATTGGGAAGCAGGGAAACACTTAAGGAATGCTGTTCTCGTTTTGAAGGTAGTTCCCCCAGCCGCCCCGTATATCCCTTTGGCCTAGTCTACACATGCACCGAAAGTGGTGGCGGGCTAGACTGAAATGTTCTGTTTCTTCGCCCTGTCCTAAAATACATATTTTCTTCCAGAGTTTCAAGAGCAGTCAGTAGCTACTCATTTTGTTTTCTCCTGGCAAAGTGTAGGGTTTAAGTTAGTAGTTGAAAATGTGTACCCCTTGCTGATTTAGCAAGCAAATACAAATGGAGCATTTAGGATTTTTGTTTTAATTGTAGAATGACACGGTAACCATCAGAACAAGGAAGTTCATGACAAACAGGCTACTTCAGCGGAAGCAGATGGTAAGAAAGTGCTGCAATGCTTTTGTTTAGCTTGCAGTGTTAATCTAAGTTGTGATTATTGGGTTTGTGTATGTTTATAAAGTTTTCCATGATGAAATTTTTTAATGAAGTGTTTTTTTGGTTGTGTTAATTAACAGTATGATTTTTTAAAAGTTACATAGCATGAGTATGTTCTATTTGCTCCTGTTTTAATAGTTTGAGGTATCAATGAGGTGTATTATATCATCATATAATATATCTCATCTGAGGTATAATTTATATGTATAGGTGGGGCTGTTTCTAAAGCTAACATTTTGACATAATATTGCAAGGCTGGGAGTATATTCTATATAGCTGTAGAAAGCTGAAAGGGCAGATTTATTTTGCTGGTGTTCCGTGTGTATGAAAGAGAGTTACTCAAATTCATCTCAATCGGATAAATGTTTAAAAGCATAAATATCCTGTATTGGTGTTTGTTGGTGGTGTTCAGTCTAAATAAACTGTTGTATTAACAATTTGTAAAAAGCATACTTGAGCAAATTTTTTGGCCCATTGAACTTACCACCAAACCAGAGCTTCTACTCGTAGCTACAAGTATGATCTTAAAATCAAGATCTGAAATGTCCTCTAAAGCACAAGGATAGAATAGATGGTAGACTAAAGAAATGTTGTCTTGCAAACCATAGCAATAAAACCTTTTTATTTTACTACTATTGCAATAATAGCTGTTTTTCCTGAGTTGTCAAAAAGTTCACACTTCATCCCACTATGATGCAGGCCTCTCTCTTGCTTGCTGCCATCACTACTGCGTGCAGGAGCAACCTGAGCACAATTGTGTGTGTTTGGGTTTTGATTCATGTTAAATTCTCTCAGGTGGATACATTTTAAGCTCTAATATATGTTGGGCATGGTGTAAACTAATCAATGGGGAGTAAATTGTATGACATTTCATTCCTTGTAAAGTGTTTGCTGCTTTTGTAACTTTTGTAAATATTGTATCTGTAGGTGATTGATGTTCTTCATCCTGGAAAGGCCACAGTCCCCAAAACCGAAATCCGTGAAAAACTGGCCAAAATGTACAAGACGACACCAGATGTCATTTTTGTCTTTGGCTTCAGGACTCACTTTGGTGGTGGGAAGACAACAGGGTTTGGCATGATTTATGATTCCCTGGACTATGCAAAGAAGAATGAACCAAAGCATAGACTGGCCAGGGTAGGTGTCTTGATTTGTTTACCTGGTACAGAGAATAGCGTGGGCATACTACTACCTGTTTGATTGACCAAGGTTTTTTAACTGTTTGAGAAAACAAAGCAGCTCTGCTCTTGTTGCTCTGTATTTGATTTATAGCTTAAGCTATTCAGATACAAGCTGTATTTATATAAAACCCCTTTTGAGAACTTTGAAAAGCAGTATATAAATATTTGTAGTAGTATTGGCTCATCATGGTTGAGTAGATCTGGTTCTTAATAGCTACATTTCTACCCCACCTTCCTCTGCAGAGTTCAGGGCAGGGTACAAGTTTCCTCTCTTCCCTCCCTATGTGTCATTCTCCTAACAAGTCTGTTCTGTAGATTGGGCTGTGAGGGAGAGTGACTGACCCAAAGTCACTTAGTGGCAGTTATTCCCTGTACCAGGGGTAAGTAGCCTTGGCTCTGCAGCTGT
This sequence comes from Hemicordylus capensis, assembly GCF_027244095.1. Classification (NCBI taxonomy): domain Eukaryota; kingdom Metazoa; phylum Chordata; class Lepidosauria; order Squamata; family Cordylidae; genus Hemicordylus; species Hemicordylus capensis. The sequence goes on from NC_069659.1 coordinate 207,737,910, forward strand.
TGAACTACAACTCCCATCATTCTCCGCCATAATACATTGGGAGTCATAATTCAACAATAGCTGAAGTGCCAAAGCTGTCTATCCCTGATCTATGCAATGCTAGTTCTTAGTTGAGTATCTTTATAAAATGGAATAATCTCATGTACCCCATAATCTTGTGAGTTCCTGTGAGGAAAAGTGGAAATACACATGTAAGGCATTAAAAAGGCAGATATTGCCAGTGCGGGTGCTTTTTGTAGTGTATTGCATGCATACAGTTATTGGATAAATACATCACAACCATTATCAAGGATTAATTGCTGGTATGTGTTTGTAAATGTTTCCGTATGATTGGTAAGTCAAAGGATTTAGTACTCTGTGCTTGTCTTTTACTAGCATGGCTTGTATGAAAAGAAAAAGACTTCTAGAAAACAGCGCAAAGAGCGTAAGAACAGGATGAAGAAAGTCAGGGGAACGGCCAAAGCAAACGTTGGGGCTGGCAAGAAGGTAAGATCGGTCCACCAAAGCTTAGCTGTGCACATCACTGTTAACTTGTCAGTGGTTAGTTGGCAAAATAACTTTTCTTTTTCTTTCTTCCTCCACCTTTTACTTCTGGATCACAGAAGGTAACTCTGGGATGCTGTGTAGTTCTTAGCTCCCTCAAGTAGTTCTGTTTTGTGCACCTTGTTACTATTTCTAGATAACAAAGTGAAAAGAGACCTCTGTTCACCTCAAAAGTCTTCCTCCTCTAAAGATGGAATAGTGTTGGAGTATGTCTTTCTTGCCATGCAGCAGTAGTTCTCTCCTTACCCTGCCACACCTTTCAAATAGAACAGACTAATGACAACTAAAGAGGCTTGAAAAAAGTAGTTCTCTCCAGTGAGGTGGTTAACCGGGGCGGCAGCGGGGAAGACAACTTAAAAATACTCTGTGTTGGCAATACTTCGAGCATTCGAGTTGAATGCAAGTTTTGCTTAACAAATAACAGCGTAGAAAGCAGACTGTGCTTTAACTTAGCATGGTTGAAATGGGCTTTCAAGCATTTTTGGTTACTTTAGAAGGATGGGTCGTGGGGTTAAACCCTTTTCACATGTAAATATAAGGAATGCTTTGAATCAAGTAGTAATTTTTGCTTTCACCTTTCTTTCCTACTTTCTTGGAATTCTTGTTGATCAGAAATGAAGTGTCTAGCAGGTACAGAGAATAAGCATGGGTGTGATTGCATGAATTATGCATCACTTGCTTGACTTCTCATGCTCTGTTTATTTGTCTGTGTGCTTTTGCTTTGAAACAGAGTTCCCCTGCCTTTGTGTACATTTAGTTTCAAGGATAAAATATTGTGCCAAAAAATTGGGCAGGCTTGACTTGGTTGGAAAAGTATTGTGCCATTTCTTTACATAGAACTCTTTTTAAGTTGTGGGTTGGACTGCATTGAGGACATAAGCATGGCCTTAAGTCTCCAAAACATGTGTGGCATATTATGCAGTAATATGCAGCAGCCACCTTGAAAGTTCCCTGCTTATGGCTAACCATATACTGAGGAAAACCTATAAAGCTGTCCCACTAGATATCTGTGCCCTTATATGGAGTGGGAAGAGTTTGTTCTCTCAAAAGATGAGCTGGCAAACCTATAGGTAAAACACATTCCCTGCTTTTGTATTTAACTTCTCAGAAATACATCCAAATGGTATGCACTCCTTATATGCAATCACCTGTAGTTGCCTGAAAGCAATTGCTTGTGCCCCCCCCCAACCCCCCCCCCCAGCTTTTAAGCTCTGTAATTAGACAAAGGGCACTTCTTTTATCTCGATGGATGGCTGGTTCAGGTGGGAGATTGTGCTGGTGCATTTGGAGTTGTCTACATGAATACAGTTTACTCTTATTGTGAAGGTACAGGTATATAATAAACTTGTAGTCTTCAACATCTTTTTGAAACAAAATGAGAATTAGTAGCATCTGCTTTGAAATAATTAATACAGAGTACCTTTACTATCCCATGCTTCGTGAGATAGTGATGGCAGAAAGTGAAACCTTGGATTCTGCTCATCTGCCATAAAGGCTGATAACTGAGTTGGCACTGCGACTGGTCGTGTTTCCCTTCTGTCCTGTATTCTGGTGGTGGTAAACCACCTTGGCAAGCGTGCCACAAGTCAAATATGAGACACGCACACTGCTCCTATGCCTTAGCTTGATTTTTGCTTATAATCTATGAGAGCTAGTCTTGCAGTAATGAGCCTAAATTGTCCCCCTTGCTAAGCAAAGTTCACGATGGTTTGCATTTGGATGGGTGACTACATGTGAATATCTGCTGTAAGATGTTCCTCTTAGGGCATGGGACCATAGCTCAGTGGTAGAGCATCTGCTTGCATGCAGAAGGTCTCAAGTTCAATCCTTGGCATCTGTAGGTAGGGCTGGGAAGGATAGCTGCCTGGAATCTTGGAAAAGCATCTGCCAGTCAGCGTTGACAATACTGAGCTAAATGGACCTGTGGTCTGACTCTGTGTAAGGCACCTCCTTATGTTTGCCTCTAGCATACAGAGCTAGGAAGCAATGCAGAACTAGGGCACTAGGCAGAAATGTTCTTTATTGGCATTGCCATAAAGAAGTCCACAAACCCTCTTGGTGCTGCCTAGGCATGCCACAAATTTCTGCTGCGGTTTCTAAACTCTGTATCAAATACCTGAAATGTTTAAATCCTATAACTGACTTAGTGCAACACTTAGCCGTTGTTTAAAGTGTGCTCATCCATCAAATGTCTCGGTTGTCAGATGTTAGCCCCAATAGGGGCTAAACAGTGCCTGCTTTTACCTAGTTTACAAGAACTTTTCTAATATCAATAACTTGCAAGCAACACATTCTTAATCTTGGCAACTTGCTGCTCAAAGCATTCACAGCCATTGTGGTCTTCTAAGCCATCTGTGACAGTTTTCTATTTAGCTTCAAGACCCTCCTGCATCTTGACTCTTTCCCATCAAATCCAGTGATGCTCATCACTGCACTGTGGTCTGTCATGGCCCACACCTAACAGACGGAGCTTAACATAACTACTATTGGAAGTCTGGTAATAAGATCAGAAACCTGATTTTTTTAGCCATCTAAGGAGCTGACCAAGATTGATGCTGTGGATTTGCAAGGTGCTGCCTTTAACTCTACTAGACGCCACTGGTTTCCAGTCATAAGGCTAGCTGGCCTAAAACAATTTTTGTTTTTTTAAAAGGAAATGTTACAGATGTACTGACAGACTTTTCTTTTCTTGCAGTGAGCCAGCTAGTGGATTTAACAGGTACAACAATCTCAAATTGTTCATTGCTTGGCAGGCTATTTACTGCAGTCTGCCTCCTAGCTAACACTTCTCTCATAATCTGATGTTGGTGCTTGTCCCAGTGACTGCCATCAAGAATTGTTTCAGGGAGTTCCTTTGGCTTGTTTTGAAACACGATTCTGCTGTCACTGTCTTTTGGTTGCTGGTAACATTTAGCTTGTTGACTTTGTGCCATTTGTGTAATATGGAGCTCAGCAGCCCCTAATCCAGCCCTTGGAAGGAAGGAATGGGGGCAGAGCATGCAAAGCTGAAGTGCACCCCCCCTCCCAAAGTCCTCGGTAGAGGCTTACTTCACATAGGTCGGTTTGGCCGGTTTGAGTTTGGCACACAACAGAAGGGTTAATGTCTCTATGCTAGTCTCTTAGATATGCTTAAAATATTGGGGTGGGGTGTTTTTTTTGGCTTTATAGGTGGGAAACTAACTTGACTGCACATGTGAGACTGACACTTTTTTCTTTGCTTTACAGAAAAACTAACTTATCCTGGCCTGAAATCTATGAAGATTACACTGACTTATCAGCAGTTCTTCAAATAAATTCTATACAAAAAAACAACTTGAATTACTCAGTTTTGTGCATTTACAAAAGAAGCTTTCATTTTCCAGAACTTCTCTCCCTCACCCCCCGGCTCTGCTTTCTCCCTGGTTCCTGTCTTCTTCAACTTGGTATATCCACCACCATGAATGGTTTCCTCGAGTGCCTGCATCTAGGACACTGCTACTTTTCTATTGTGCTGTTTGGCTATTCTGTCTCCCCGATTAGCCTTCCTGGCACTCTTCTCCTTCTCCCACAATAGTGTAAAGCTGTCTGCAACTTAAGCACTATGAAGATTCTTCAGTGTGCCCTCTCCAATTAGCTTTGATTCCCTGCCTGTACTCACCCTTTTCCGGAAGCCTCATTCTCCAGCTTCCCCGTTCTCAAGTTTGTTTTTCAGTCTGTTGCTACTTGACATTCTTCTTTCAATCTCCTTGCCTTTAGGCTACTTATCCCATAGCTTCCATATGTCCCAGGAGCCTGCCTAGTCCATGGTTGTTGCCTGTGCAGGTTTAATCCCAGTTGAGCAACGTTACCTTCTGTCAGTTTGGCAGCAGACATTGATAGGATCTTGATAGATCTGACCTAGGAGGATGGATTAAGGGACACCCTGCCTCCTAGGGAACACTGTTGCTTTACAACAATGTAAAGCAACCAATGTAAAGCAGTCTGTCTATGTGGTCACTAAGTGTCGACACCAACTTGATGGCACTTGAATCAATCAAAAGCAACCTTGTTGCTTTACAGAACAAGCCAGAAGAAGAGCAAGGCAGAATTATAACAGTTGGTCTGCTTTCACTTATGTCTACTGGGGACCAGAGCAGGCTTCTCAGCCATCTTTTCCCCAGCTTATCTATAAACCACCATAAAGCAGTGCCTCTAACCCCCTCATATGCTCCAGAAGGATACTATGGTTGATATTATCAAAAGCCGCTGAGAGGTCCAAAAGGACCAACAGTCACATTCCCTCTGTCAATACCTAATTGGAGATCATTCATCAGGCTGACCAAGGCAGTCTCCACCCCACAGCCAATCTGAAATGGGTCTAGATAATTGGTTTCCTCCAAGACGAGCTGGGAGGCGATCACCTCGACTACCTTGCCTGGCCATTGGCACGATGCACTGCTATACTGGCACTGGTATAGGCATTATGTGTAGCTGCAGGCTTCTCAGCCATGACTTTCCCCTAGCTTACCTAGTTTAAGAGGACTAACTATGCTGGATATTGGCATGATGCACTCTGCCTCAATGTGGAGCCAACATCCAATATGTAGGTGCACAATTGAGTTCCAGATTCTAGTGAGTTGGTGTTTTCTATAGACTAGCACCCTATACAGACATGATGTATGTATGTCCAGCTGTCTGTACGCATGTACATGTTTGTGGGAATGACCACATGTGTTCATTTTTAAAAGTAAACTTAGGTACAGATAGGAAGTGTACTGCTTTATTTACTTATTCAGTTTTTATACCACCCTTCCAAAATGGCTCAGGGTGTTTTACAATTAAAACAAAACCATTAAAATCAATTAACATTTAAACTATAAAACAGCATACTACAACAACTAAACAATTAAAACAAAACAGTTAAACAATCAGAACCCTGAAAAACCAGGATACAACATTAAAACCATTTATAACACTTTAAAAACCCTAGAAGGCCAGGCCAAACAGATAGGTTTTAAGGGCTCTCCTGAAGGGCAATAAAGAATTCAAATTACGGATTTCTGTAGGGAGTGCATTCCACAGTCCTGAAGCAGCTACAGAGAAGGCCTGCCTCTGGGTAGCCACCAGACTCACCAGAGGTAACTGGAGATGGACGTTTTCAGATGACCTTAACTCTGATCTATGTGTATTTAGCATAACGTGAATAACTATACAGATCTCTGCATGCACACACTGTATACAGATTGTACATTGAACATAATGTGAATAGGGCTAAAGTCTGTAGATGATCAAGGTGTAGTTAACTCTTGAGATTCTGTGGGCTATATAATAAGGAACTGGGACACCTGCAGCTGCAGGAGAGCAATGGAAGGGTTCAAAGTCTCAATCTTTGTTTACATGGGGCAACAGGTAGACTCATTTGGTCTGCACAGTACCCAGCATTAACAGTATGTGTGCCCTAGAAAATAGCCCTGAATATTCTCCAATGTGCTGGGTTTCTTAGGGCAACTTTCAGGGATTCTTTGGCATATGTGGTTTTTGGGTTTTTATTAAAAAAACACCTCTGACTTGCACATAGTGCATAATATGTTCTTAATACTGAAACAGAGCTGTAACTTCATCAGCATTACTGAAGCAGTCTTTATCAGCTTGTACTCTCCTGTTCTTTTGAAATTGCTTTTCAGTTGATGGTTCTGATCTGGTAATGATGCCTCTGGGATCTAATTAACAGAAAAATGGCAATTAGGTCTTCACACCAAAGCTTCACAATTTGCTACCTCTGAAGTTTCTCTCTCACTTGTGCTAACAAATTAACTTTTGCATTGGCATAGCATCTCTGCTAAGGAAAAAATGCCATTGAGAGAGAGAGGCTAAATTGCTACTTTTTTGAAGAAATGGCTTTTATTTGACCTGTCTAGTACAATTTTTTTCCTGTTTAATTTAGTTAAACCCAGCAAATCTTTTGTGGGCATCCTTGTCTAAATGAGTGTCTTGCTCTCAAATCAGTCAAGTGTTGGATGAAGTTTTACTTTTATTTCCTATCCAATATTGTCCTTGGTTAAGTATTTTGCTATTAGCTAAACTTAGGCTCAAACTTTTCCAGTTTTCCTATTGTCATGCGGCCCTGTCAAGAGAAATCAAGCAGGTGAAGTTTCCCATTGTTGCATCTACACATAGGGGCGGGTCTCACGATCACAGAGACCCGCCTGGGGATGGTGAGCGGGGAGAGCGGGCTTAGCCTGCTCTCCCCACACATGAGCAGACAGTCTGTTCTGGGCAGCCGAAGCAGCTCCGTTAACTCAGCTGGGGGGAGTGGGGGCCAATTGACTGCTGGCTCTGTAAACACGACTGCCGGTTCCGTTAACGGAGCTGGGGGGAGCGGGGGCCAATTGGCCCCCGGAAGCTCCAGCAGGCCCTGCGTGAGCATGCAGGGCATGCTGGAGAGACCCCCGGAGCCGGGAGGCGGCTTTTTACCTCTCCTCCAGGGGTCTACTTTTAGTAGCTGTGGTGTGGAGCCACACCTCAGCAACTCATGATTGCTAAAACGCTTGCTCCGCAAACCCGGTTTAAGCTCCGGGCTACAGAAGCGGGTGACCCGCTTAGGAACCACCGGGCTCGCAGCTGAGCCCGGTGGTTCTCACAGGCTGCAAAAGTCAGGCTAGGCTCCCTTAGCCTGACTTTTGCAGACCGTGTGAATAGCCTCATAGATTGACATGGCTTTGTAGCTTTAAATGTGAGCAAGGAAAGAACTTGTTTTTACTTAGGATTCTTAGTGTAACTCCGAATACTGTAGTGTGTGACAGTATGTTGAGATGCAAGCACAATATACAGCTTTTGTATTTTTGGAGCAAATCTAGACACAAAATAACTGCGAAGGCAATAGGTGCATGAGGTAAACCAAGCAGTACAAGGACAGCAGACAACATCCAGACCAAGGCCCACTGTAATTTATGGTACTTAAATTTTTCACAGATGACTTGCCATGATTAAGTGGGTGCTTCCCACTGAAAAGTATTCACTACAATGATCTCAAGTGTAGGCAGTACCTGCTGAAAAATCATGGTAGAGATGTAACTAGGAGTTCCAGTGTTTTTTTCAGGGGTGGGTTCAGTGTCATAATTCTTCGTACTTATCATCTAACATTGTTCACATAAGAACAGCCCTGCTAGATCAGGCACAAGGCCCATCCAGTCCAGCATCCTGTCTCACACAGTGGCCCACCAGATGACTCTGGGGAGTCCACAGGCAAGAGGTATGTGCATGCCCTCTCTCCTGCTGTTGCTCCCCTGCAACTGCTATTGAGAGGCGTCGTGCCTCTGAGGCTGGAGATGGCTCGCAGCCACCAGACTAGTAGCCATTGATAGACTTGTCCATGAATTTGTCTAAGCCCCTTTTGAAAGCCATCCAAGCTGGCAGCTTTTTTTTTTTTTTGCCAAGAATGGTGCTTAATATTTCACCCCAAGGAAACTAGCATCACAACTGTGGAACCTTGAATGGCACAATCATAATCAGTGGACCTGAAGAACTACACGATTTGCTGCTTCGACAGAACAAAGGGCATCTGTAATATAGGGTACAATTGTATCATTTCTATATGTTTCCTGTGGACATTTTTAACTAGAGGATGCCCATGCCTTTTAAGAGTTACAGAGGGAGGGAAGCTTTTGTCACACCCACCTCAAAGGCCACACACCCCACTTAGATAGATGCAATAATTTTTTTGGGGGGGGTCTTTGTGAAAAGCCAAGGATAATCATACAGAGCTTGAACCTCATGTGCTTACTCACTTAGAAGAGCACTCTGGATTGTCAGCCACAAAGGCTAGAGGATACTCCATGTAACAGAAGACGGGAAGAATGGTAATAAAATCAACTGTAGTCTGATATTCCATTTCATAACAAACTGTTGGGAGAGCAAGAGCAGCACATTTTACTTTATAAAGCAAAGGACTTCCTGTCTCTTCTGAGACCCTGGAGGGAAAAGTAGTACTGGGCTGCATCCCTGCCATACTATAACACTGCTGCAGTGTGTGCTGTTAATGGTATGTACAGATCATTATTATAGTTCTGCGCCTCTCCTATTTAACAGCACCGATGTCATTCTCCCAGCTTCTAAATCAAAGGTGTTCTTCAGAGTTGCCAAGGTGGTGTGTTTTGTGTGTGCATGTTTAAAGCACAGCCTAAATACCAGCCTTCCATAACCTGGATTTTTTAACGTGCTGCGTTTTGCAAGCTTCACGCGGTGATGATACTATGGGTAGCTCCTTTTCCTGTGGAAGGTGAAGCAATTATGTGGAAGATGTTGATGAATGGAGGGCTCTTAATGCTCTGCCTACTGTGTGCTGAAGACGCCTTTGTATCTCCTGCTGACCTTGCTACAGCTGTCATCGGCAAAAGCTACAGTCTTAGCAGTAGCTGTCTGCTCCTGGCTGCTTTGTGTAGGCCAGGCCTCAATATCCTCACATGAGGCTGCTTTTCATGTTTAAACACTTTTAATAGACTGCCTTCAAAGATCAACATCTTCTTTTAGACTATTATCTTTACAGGAAGCCCAATCAGAAACGAGGCTCAACATTCCTTGGCTGACTTTCTGGTGTAATTTCACCACATCATCAGGGTTTGCTTCATACCAGTTTGCAAACCTTAACTTCATTTCACTTTAAGCAGGAAATATGAAGCATAGCGCAGGCCGAAGCTCCATCTAGCTCAGTTCTGTTTCCTACAGTGGTTAGCCGGATGTTTCCAGTAAGCCCACAAGCAGAGCATAAAGGCAATAGCACCTCCCCATCTGTACCCGGAGCCATCTAATGGCGCAGCAGGGAAATAACTTGATTAGCAAGCCAGAAGTTGCCGGTTCGAATCCCCGCTGGTATGTTTCCCAGACTATGGGAAACACCTATATGGGGCAGCAGCGATATCGGAAGATGCTGAAAGGCATCATCTCATACTGTGTGGGAGGAGGCAATGGTAAACTCCTCCGGTATTCTACCTAAGAAAACCACAGGGTTCTGTGGTCAACAGGAGTCAACACTGACCCGATGGCACACTTTACCTTTATCTGTACCCACGATCTGGTATTTAAAGATATAGTAAGCTAGCATGACATGTGACATGTCTTGGTGCAAAGATGTACTTGTAACATGATGTGGGGACCACCACCCCCTCCCCCTGGTTCACTAGCAGCAACTATACCTCAAAGTCTCCTTTTCAGTCTTATGTACTTAGGGCTAAGAGAGAAACTGATACAGAATAGGGTATTCCATTTAGCAGAAAATCATTCCCTAACCACAGCACATGCAATAAGGATGTGTGCCTGCTGCATGTCTGCACTTTCTTTTCCTCTCCCAACATGGGGGTGGGGTAGGCTGTTAGTCCAAACTGCTTCTCTACCCCAAAGAGTTCACATTCTAAAAAAACCTAAGGGAAATGCCAGCAACAGCCACTGAAAGGATGCTGTGTTGGGGTTGAACAGGGCCTGTTGCTCTCCCCTGCTAAATATGAGACACACGCCATTTTAAAAAGTGCCTGTTTGTACAGTTAGCAGGCATTAGTTCAGACCTCAGGGCTATGTTGGTGCTTTAAGTTGAACTGTTTTGTGTTCTGCTAATGGATGCAACTCATGAGCTAAACATAGTTTTCTATTGATTTCAGTCCATCAAAGTACTTCCAGCCACATTTGTTTTCTAAACATGTTTTCCTGTAATGTATGCCCTTCAGACATTCTCCAACATGATAATGTTTTGCATACCCCAAGGTCGCTGTTGCAATCCCTGCCATCTTATATAAAGCCTTAGTTCAATGTCTTTCATGCATGAGAAGAGGAAATTAAACCTGCTTCTGGACTGCACCATTTCAGATTACAGGTGAGCACTTTGTGTGTCTGAATGAATGAAAGCTATACACCTCCCCCGCCCCCCATACAGAGAAATTGACTGACAGAGCTAGATGAAATCAAATTTTAGTTATATATATTTTAGTATCTATTTCATAAGGTTCCAAAAAATCCATCCACATTGCAAACTACATGGAAGCATGGTCATCCCTTCTCCCTGACATACCACTTTACTGTGTGCTTTTGCCCCTTTTAGAATGGAGAAGTATTCAGTCATGGGAGTTCCTACCTATACTACCCAGCTATTGGTTTTACCACCTCATCTGCTGTTTGTGAGAACTCTATGTGAAGGTACACGTATGCTATTTAGGGATGTGCACGAATCGATCCCCCCCCCCCATTTGAACCTGAATTGAAACACCCCTGATTTGTTTTGAGTCCGAATCTGACCCTCCCAAATCACCCAAGCTTTGATTTGTACCTGAATTTTTTGAATCCAAATCGATTCGGATAAAAAATAAAGGCTCCTGGGACCAAAAGAGTGTGTGTGTGGGGGGGGGTTGGTAGTGCCCAAATGGGTGGAAACTACCATTCAGATTCCCCCCCCCCAAAAAAAAAATTGGAGAAAGGGGTGGTTTTTAAAGAATTTTTGAAGTTTACGTGTCTTTAAGATTTTTCCCTTAGGGAATAATGGGGATTCCAGTAACCTTATAGCTCCACATGGGGGGAACTGGGGTGGCCCAGAATGGGGTGTGGTGGATGGTAGTGCTCAATGGGTGCAAGGAAGCTACCACCCAGATTTCAAAGAAATTGGGCAAAGTGCTGATTTTTAAAGAATTTTTGAAGTTGGCATGTCTTTGGGGCAGATTTGGAGCAGAAAGTGGGGTTTGGGGGCAGAAGAGTGGGTCAGGTGGTAGTGCCCCAATGGGTGTCTGCTACCATCCAGATTTCAAAGGAATTGGGCAAAGGGGTGATTTTTAAAGAATTTGTGAAGTTTGCATGCCTTTATGCTTTTCCCCATAGGGAATAATGGGGATTTCAGCAGCTCCATAACTCTGCTTGTGGGGGGAGCCCTCCAGGGGGTGCACATAGGGTGCCAACAACCCCCCATACCCATAAGGCCATGGGGTACTGGGTTTTGTTGTTTCTGAGGTGTTCTGAGTGTAGATTCTCTGGTCGACGTGTGACGTATGCAGAGCGCGCGTGCGGTGGTGGGTGCACATGTGCGCCGGAATGGGTGCATGCGTGTTCCTTACTTCGGCTCTGGCAGGCTAACAACGGGGGCAGGGGTGGCAGGGAGGAACGCTGCTGCCCCAGAAACTTTGTCAAAAAAACACAGCGCCGGAGGGGGAAGAGCGGCGGGGGGGGGAGTACTACCCCCCGCCCTTAAAGCTACAACCCCCCCATGCCAGACCGGACTGGTTCAGTGCTTTGCACATCCCTAGTCTTGGCTGCTAGCGGTCTGTTAGCAGTCTTGGCTGCTTGTAATAACAGCCTCATTATCTACTATGCTTCATTGTCTCTCTAAACTTATAGATTACGCGCTTAAATGGGACTGAACTCCCATCTCTTCTTGACTGGGAATTGTTTGTAGCAGGATAGGTATAGACTTCTCTCTCCCCCTGATGAGAGTGGGGGAAACTACATTTTCCAAGCATGTAAAGTAATGTTTTAGTGTTTTGGAGATGGAGTTCCAGTGCATTGACCTTTTGCACCAACTCTCTTAATGACTACTAGGGGCACTGGGGGTAGAGGTAGTTAGTGAGGGTCTCCTTACCTGTCCCTGCTTGCCTCTACTCTATGACCCCTGCCTTGACTCCTCAGGTATTTCCTGTAGTGAGTCAGTCCTCTTCCTTTCCTCCTAGATAGAAGTTGGAAACATCTCTCTCTCCCTACCTATTCATTATGTAGCTGATAGATAGGACAGGTCTATCTCAAATGTATATCACCAATAAACTAGTTAATTTAGACTCTACAGTGATCTCCATGCGTGTTCTTTAAATAACTGCAACAACTAAACTCAGCACTCTACTCTGTCACTGGAGTGGGTAGCTTCTTTTGGCACTTTGCTAAATAATCACAAGCCCCAACAGTGTTAAAGGCCCAGCAGCCCAAACGTGCAGCTGAGTGAATGAATTGCAATGACAGCATGGATCCAGATGTGAGCAATGCCAGTCTCTCCAAGCTAAATGGGATGAATTACGATCAATGGGTCACAAAGATGAAGGGGCTTTCAATGGTGAAAGGGCTTAATGGAATCCTCATACAAAAGTGGCGTGGGCCCCCAGGCAGAGTGGGATGCATGGAATGAAAGAGCATTTGGGTTGATTATCCTAAACGTAAGTGATGATTCATTGATGCATTTCCATGTTACTACAGTTGCCTGGGAATGCATGGGAGAAACTTTAAAAGCTCTTTGGGAGAGTATCTGCAAATGCAGCAATTCTTTTAATTCAAAGGACTTGCAGAATGCAGCTGTGGGAAGAAGGGGATCTCTCAGTGCATATCAGTAAGATGCTAGAAAACCAGAGACTGCTTAAGCAACAAGGATCTCCTTTGAAGGATCAAACGTTAATTGGAATGATTCTGCAATATTTGCCAGAAAATTAGAATTCTCTCAAGATGGCTTTGGAGGCTTCTGAAAATGAACTCAGACTGGAAAATGTGGTTGCATGCCTGCAAGATTTTAATATTAAACAGCGAATGGCAGATTCTGGAATGGATAGTGACAGTACTACAGCCTTTTGTAGCAAACAAAAACATTGCTTTAATTGTGATGAAACAGGCCATTTACAAGCCAATTGGTCAGAGCTCAAAGGTGCAAAAGGTGGAACGAATTTCAAAGGTGGGAAGCCTGGTTGCCAGAGCTACAGAGGTGACTCACAGCCTGAGAATGCATTTTCCCAGTACACAAAAGGACAGGCAGCATGGTCACTCTGAGGAGCAGAACAAAGAGAGAGACAGTAGTCATAGGACAAAAAGTTACAATGTGAGAATGATCACAAATGAAAGAAATGATTTTATTATTGATTCAGGCACTACCAATAATATCCTGAATTCTCCTAAACTGTTTGCTTATCTATCTATCTATCTATCTATCTATCTATCTATCTATCTATCTATCATATTTTTATACCACCCAAAACTTACGTCTCTGGATGGTTTACAACAAAATAAAAACAGAAAGTAAAACATTAGTTAAAACAAAAACAAAAAGTGTAAAACATTACAATTAAAAAATTTTAAAATAATATTTTAAAACAGCATTAAAACCATTTAAAACAATATTAATTAAAATTAATTCTCCTGGGTGTGCCTTGGCATGTGCGTCCCAGCACCCAGCTGATTGTCTGGGCGGCAGAGGCGCCTGATTGGCTGAGGTGCACACAGGAGAATTGGCTGGCCAGGTGACCGCGGAGGCAAGGCGGGCCTGGCCGCGATGGTTGCGGCGAGCCCAGCTGCAGAGGCGAGGCGGCGGTGGGCCGCAGAAGCAACGCAAGGCGGCGGCCGGCCCGGCCCGGCCCGGCCCCAGCAGTGGCACCTCCGCCATGGTGGCACTTGGCCCGGCAGCCTGGGCCTGGCCGGAGATTGGGGCAGGTGTGGGGGGGAGAGAGGTAGCCAGCCCCAAAGAGCGCAGAGATGCTCTGTGTGGGGGTCGGCTAGTATTAATTAAAAGCCTGCATGAAGAGATGTGTCTTTAAAGACTTTTAAAAAGCTGTCAGAGATGGGGAGGCTCTTATTTCACCAGGGAGCACATTCTAAAGCCTTGGGGAAGCAGCAGAGAAGGCCCGTCTCTGAGTGGCCACCAGACGAGCCGGTGGCAAATGCAGACAGACCTCTCCAGATGATCTCAGTGGGAGGTGGGGTTCATGACAAAGAAGACATTCTCTTAAATACCCAGGGCCCAAGCTGTTTAGGGCTCTATAGTTTATAACCAACACCTTGTATTGAGTCAGTCCTCTTCCTTTCTTCTAAGAGATAGGTGATAGATAGGATAGGTCTTTCCTGTCTCAAATGTACTTCACCAATAAATCTATTTAGTTTAGATTGTACAACAATCTCTATGCAGGTTCTTTAAATAACTGCAACAACTAAACTCAGCACTCTACCCTGTCATTGGAGTGGGTGGTGTCTTTTGGCACTTTACTAAATAATCACAAACCCCAACAGGGTGCACCCTGACCCTGAAAGTTCTCATTTCAGTCAACTTGTAAATAGTAAATCACAGGTTGAACATCATCAATATGGGCTCAGCCCCAGAGCATGACTCCAGGGGCCAAGGTTCATTTCTATAATATATGAAGTGTGATGGAAATGCATTTACCTTGATAACTCCTGCTAAAGAAACCCGTCTCCTTGGCCCCACCAACACCTCTTCCACATATTGTTACTCTTATTCTACAAGGATACAGAAATCATAGTAGCATTTTGTGTGTACCACATGCTTGAGTAGTTGAAAGTTTAATGGCAGCCTATGCCAGAGTCCATTTCCTTGTGAAGAGAGAGTGTGCTGGAGGTTTTGTAGGTCACAGTTATCCATGGCTAAGATCATTTATTTCAAAGGGTGTAAGAGCACCTAATTCTGTGTTAGGTTGTAATCATGTTGTGTTTGTAATATCTGCTTATATACAAGTCAAGCAAAGGGATGGCAGGCAGACACCCTAACCAATGCTACTAATATTTAAAATAGCATCAGTTCTCTAAAAGCAACAGTATATCCTTGCATCCTCTCAAGGTTACTGCTTGCTTGCCCATGGCAAAATAGAGGCATTTTTCCTTTTCTAGTTACAATTGTGTCACCTTAAGTGGCGCAGCGGGGAAATGCTTGACTAACAAGGGAAGGTTGCCGGTTCGAATCCCCACTGGTATGTTTCCCAGAAACACCTATATCGGGCAGCAGCAATATAAGAAGATGCTGAAAGGTATCATCTCATACTGCATGGGAGATGGCAATGGTGAACCCCTCCTGTCTTTGACCAAAGAAAACCACAGGGCTCTGTGGGCGCCAGGAGTCAACATTTACTTGACGGCACACTTTAATTACAATTGTACTACCAAACAGGTTCCTTCCAGACCCCATACGGGCATGTGTGAGATGCGTCTGGTGCCAAACAGCCACTAAGGCTATACAAAGGCATAGAGAACATGAGCCCTATTTGTATGTGTGTATGTATGTATAGAAAGTGCACCAGGAAGCCATGCCACCTCATGCACACCTTCCTGCTCTCTACAGGCAACTGCTGAACTTGAGCAGAGCGGAAGGGTGTGGCTTGCTACGTGATTCAGAAGAAGAGCATCCACAAAATTGAAAGCAAAATCCGTATACTAGTAAAGGGGATTTAGATAACTGCCTTTGACAGTTATTGGTATCAGTGCAATGTCCCTGAGACACTACTTGTGGAGAGATCCTCCCTGTGATGAAAGTACTGGGGTGGGGTGCCACACTCAGTAGCAGCTGGCGAGGCCTTGGGGGTGCGTAGGCAGTGAGATATGACTTTAAAACCAAGTGGACTTACCTGCTGCCAGCACCCAACATCCTTTAGCAGCTGGTGGCAGCTGACCCAGCATCCTGTGGGGAGGGTGCCCCACCCTTGCCCTGATTTGGCCACTGCGGGGAGGGTGCCCCACTCCCACCATTCAGTTGGCCTCCATGGCCATTTGAGCGGCCAGCACAGCAAGTTTTTGCTATGCTGACCACTCAAATGACCGCCATGCATGCACTGAGTGGTGGGGGTGGGGCTCTCTCCCTATGGGATGTTGGGTCAGCTGCCATCAGCTCCCAAAGGATGGCAGGCATTGGTGGCAGGTAAGTGTGGTTTGTTTTAAAGTAATATCCCAGAGCCTTCAGGGGCAGATGAAGCTCTTTGCCACCTGCAGGTGGCCAAAGATCTGCCACCCCAGCGGCAAGGGAGGAAGGAGGGGGGAGTTCAAATCAAATTTTTTAGTGTTTAAAACTGCCGCAGTGCAGGACCGCGGCAGCGAGAGCTCCCTCACACCCGCCAGCCCACCTTCCAAATTATGATGGCGGCAGGTCGGGGCAAGACAAATTTGTGGGTGTGTGGCGCTGAGAGGGTGGCGATACTCCCCCCAAACCAAGCCTGCCTACCTCCCAGATGACTGCAATCGCCCGGTTTCAGGCCTTTCTGCACACGCGTGTGTGTGCATGCAGAAAAGCCCAAAGTCGGGTGATTGCAGTCCTTTGGGAGGTGGGCGGGCTTGGGTTAGGAGGCGTATCGCCACTCTCTCGGAGCTGCCCACCTGCAAATTTGTCTTGCCCCGACCCACCGCCGTCATAATTTGTGAGGCAGGCTGGCGGGTGCGAGGGAGCTCTCGCCGCCGCACTCCTGCACAGCGGCAGTTTTAAACATTAAGAAAATATTTTTTGCAATCAAAAAAATTTGCTGCTGGGGGAATTTTGCCGCCATAGGCAGTCGCCTCTACTGCCTCTCCATTAATCCACCAGTGCCTTCATTGCTCCCCCCAGAATAGGCCTTGCTGCCACTATTGGCCACAGTGTTTCATAACACAGGGCAGATCTCTTCATTTGTACAGCATTTGTCTGTGCAGACAAATGCTGTAAGCAGGATGTGGGATTTTCACATAGGTTATGGTGATGGGGCGAGGTTTTCAAGAAATTCTTAGGGACCCTGCACACAAATACAGCCTTCCCAGGTTGCATAACGTCTGAACGGGCCTATAAAGTCCCATATTGGCTTGCTTTGTGCTGGAAAGCTGCTTTGTCTTAGGAGGTAAACTCCATAGCCTGAACACCTTTAACTGTTAGTCCCATTTTCTAATAACCGAGAAAGATGACTTGAGACTGTATGTGTTAATCTTCTTAGCTACTAGGGGAATGCATTTTGGGGGACACTTTGTATGTCCCTCTGGGAAGAGTTCACAGATCCCTCATATTAAGATATGTCTAGTACTTGGGGTGAGATGTCTTCAGCTACACGTGTACCAAAATTCAAGGTTCTCTCTCATGGGAACACACCATAATGATTCAGTTTGGTAGAGCTTTGGTGAGATTGACAACAGGAACGAAAACAGCTTCTCAAGGAGTGTAAAGCAAGCATTTATCCAGCAGGGGACTCCGTAGCCCCACAGCAAAGAATTGTTACTGCAAAAACACTCAATCATGAGGATATAAGTGTGTTTGAGGAGAGGGCTAAGCGAGGAGGATGTGCAGAAGGATAGCAGAATCTAACAATCCACAATGAAATATTGCCAATTGAAAGCCAGCTTCCTTTTTATTTTATTTTATAATTTGCTATTAAAGAGTTTCATTTGTTCATGCCCTCCCTGCAAAAGATTGATGGGAATTTTGTTTACATTTTGAAGAGCATCGCCGAGAGTACTTCACATATGAAGTACATTGAACCCCTTTGGGGAAATGGTAGTCCTATTGAAATGGTGGCGCAGTCCCTAAAGGAAAACATACTTCATTTGTAATGAACGTTATGTCTGCAGAAACGAATGGCACAACTTCCTATTCAGTTTATGTGAAATAAAGCAGCCATATGTTGCTGCTTTCAGCGTTGGGTGTTTAATTTAAATGTTGTTTAATGAATATTCAAGCCCATTTGCTCCAAAGTTGTGTTCTCATATGTAGCTTTCTCCCTCCTAACCCACTTCTATGTCCTTACCAAAAGGATTAAGCCATTAGAACCATGACGTTAAAAAAATGAGGCATCTGTTTTCTAGCTGTAACTTGGTATGTTAAAATGCTAGAGCAGATGAGAGAGTAAATACAAGCGTACAGTGAGAGGCTCATGTGATCTCTCGCTTTTTGTTTTGTAATTAAGACTGAGAAGAGCTTTTGACATGCACACCATCATTTAAGGAAGAGAAATAGTGGCAGTATTATGGCAGTCTGAATTTGCTTTTGTGAAAATAGTAGATTTACTCATTTATTTTGGTGATGGCAAGTTCTGTCTCTGGCCACTGAAAAGGAGGCCACCTGTGGCTTATTATGGTTTTACAAAAACTAAAAACAACAACAACCAGGGACAGGGATTTCCCACCACCACTACCACCCTGCCTTAAAAAAGTAATAAAAGGCGGAAGGAAATCAGAATGAAAATAAGGTACACACACACACACACACACACACACACACACAAATCATTCATATATCTATCTATCTATCTATCTATCTACAGGTGAAACTCGGAAAATTAGAATATCGTGCAAAATTCCATTATATTCAGTAATGCAAATTAAAAGGTGAAACTGATATATGAGACAGACGCATTACATGCAAAGCGAGATAAGTCAAGCCTTAAATTGTTATAATTGTGATGATCATGGCGTACAGCTCATGAAAACCCCAAATCCACAATCTCAGAAAATTAGAATATTACATGGAACCAAGAAGACAAGGATTGAAGAAAAGAACAGTATCGGACCTCTGAAAAGTATATAGTATACTGTGCTTGATTGGCCAGCAAACCCGCCTGACCTGACCCCATAGAGAATCTATGGGGCATTGCCAAGAGAAGGATGAGAGACATGAGACCAAACAATGCAGAATTGCTGAAGGCCGCTAATGAAGCATCCTGGTCTTCCATATTACCTCATCAGTGCCACAGGCTGATAGCATCCATGCCACACCGCATTGAGGCAGTAATTGCTGCAAAAGGGGCCCAAACCAAGTACTGAAGACATATGCATGCTTATACTTTTCAGAGGTCCCATATTGTTCTATTCTTCAATCCTTGTCTTCTTGGTTCCATGTAATATTCTAATTTTCTGAGATTGTGGATTTGCGGTTTTCATGAGCTGTACGCCATGATCATCACAATTATAACAATTTAAGGCTTGACTTATCTCGCTTTGCATGTAATGCGTCTGTCTCATATATCAGTTTCACCTTTTAATTTGCATTACTGAATATAATGGAATTTTGCACGATATTCTAATTTTCCGAGTTTCACCTGTATATGGTACACACACACACAAAAAAAAAAAAATATATATATATACACATATATACATATATATATATATATATATATACACATATATACATATATATATATATATATATATGCACACACACACACACATACACGCACGCACACGCACACAACACATTCAGTATAATTGTTTTGTTTTATATGTCCTGTTTTTCTTCATATAGTACAGGGCTGGCCAACTTGAGTCTCCCCAGCTGTTGTTCAACTACAGTTCCCATCTCTCCCCCACCCCACAATAAATAGTGGCTGGGGATTATGGGAGTTGCAGTCCGGCAACAGCTGGAGAGCCTCGGCTTGACTGGCCGTGGTATAGTACATTGGGCTTATTTTGTCTCTGGGTTGGCTCCTTTCCCTCCTGCTCTGTTTCTTCTTTCATTATCCTGATAGCACCTGCTATCAGATAACATCTGCTTCTGTTCGGAATGATTTCTCTTCAGCACTGCTTTGGAGTTCAAGCTTACCTGAGGTCACAAGAGGTTTCCTTCTTTGGCTCCAGCTTCTACTGCCCCTATAAATAGAAGCAGGAAGAGGCTGCTGCCAGGCTGGTCAATAACCCCAGCTCCTTCACTCAACCCTGTTGGTTGGTTGGTTTCAACCCTGTTGGTTATTGCTGCTGTTGGCTTTGCTCAATTCTTATTCTCCCTAAAGATGTACCTATCTTGGATTTCATCTGGAGTATCTGCCTGATTCCTTCAGGCTTGTTCACACAACGTATTGGCATGCAATCAAGACACAGAAAGGGGAATGGAATTGCACTTGCTGTTCTCCCCACCCCAGCTTACATGCATTGATCAACTCTGTGTGCGTAGAATAGACTCTTCATGCAATTAATGGCCCCTGTATTCTGCTTCTTTTATGTGTATTTCAGCTGAGTGGGTTGGAAATATGATTTGTTAAGAGTGGGCATCATATCAACTGTTTTAAATGGTGATGAGGCATTTAATGAAAAAGCCTTTGTTAAACCCCACCATGTTGGATGATTATCACTCGGTCTAATTTACCATTCACGGGCAAGGTGCTCAGGCATGTGGTGATGACCTAAATCTATGGTTTTTTTGAATAAAACTGGACAAACTATTAAATAGATCCTTTTAATTTGGCTCCCACTTCAATTTTGGGACTGGAATGACCTTCACTCTGGTGCATGGGCTACAATGGAAATTAGATAGGGGCAGTGCATCAGCAGCTTTTGATACCATTATCTGGGATATTCTTCTGGACCACCGGGCCAGGATAGCATTAGCAATACTGTTATGTAGTGGCTTCAGGCCTTCCTGGAAGGAAGGTGGTCCATTTCAGAAGGTGGTCCTAAGGATGTCTGCTTGCTGACTTGGCCTTTGGCTTACGGTGCCCCATAAGATTCCACTGTCCCCTATACTATTTACATCTGCATGAAACCATTTGGGGAGATTATCTAGAAAAATTCCACATGCTCAGTCTGCGAATGATATTCACGTTGATCTTTCCTCTCCATCTCATTTTGGGGAGGCTGCAGAAGTTCAGAACCAGTGCCTGAAATCAGTAAAGGACTTGATTTGGGCCAATAAATTGAAGTTTAAACCAGACAAGATGGAAGCATTCTTCATCAGTAGGACTGCTGATCAGGAAATAGGGGTTCTGCCTGTTTTGGGATAGGGCTGCACTCCCCTTGAGGTACTCAGGCCCACAGACTAGGATTTCAGACCTTTGCCCTAGGGTTTCAGGCCATTCCTGGCCTGAATTCAAAATGTTGGTCATAACCTTCAATGCCCTAAATGGTTTGGTAGCAGGATACTTTAAGGGCCATCTTATCCCATATGGTCCTGTCTGTCCAGTGAGTTGATGCTGGAGACCTTCACATCTCGCCTCCATCCAAAGTATGGATGGGTGGAATGCTTGAAAGGATATTCTCTGTAATGGTGCCAAGATTATGAAACTACCCACCATGCAATATTATTTTGGCCCCATCACTCTTGGTATTTTGCGGGTTGCTGAAGACATTCTTGTTCCAGCAGACACTGGCTGACATCCTGACTAAATGGCACTAACAAAACGTGTGTATAAGGAAGAACTATGGAAATGTGTGCCAGCAACATGCTTCTGATAATACAGAATGCTTCCAGATAGTAGTGGCTGGTGGGCACTGGAGTAGAGAGGGCAGGGGAGAACCTGGTCACTGCGGCAGAAGCCCCCACCCCACCCCACCGGCCTGGGCTGCCCTTTCCTCCATGCCAGTGTGTTTGGGTATTTACCCAAGCCTGCCAGCATTTAGGAAAACAAAGAGAGAGAAAAGCAGAAAGCAGGGGCAAAAGTAGAAAACAAAAATGTTTTGTGGGGTGGGGAAAGAAGGCCGAAAGGGGAAAAAAGTCAGGGCAAAATTCAGGGAGAAAGGAAGGACAAAAGGCAGAAAGAGGGACAGAAGGGAGAAAGCAGGGATCGCATCCAACCTCCCACCAAACGAACAAGCTATTAAAAGATCAGACTTACCAGCAGTCTGGGAATCCTCCAGGGCAGGGAGCTTCCTCCAGCCCCACCTCCCCTGCCTTCAACTTCCTCTTTTGGTCTCACTGGCTGGAACAGCTGCTACTCAAGCCATTCCAGCCAACCTGATTCCTAGGAAGCTCCTCCTGGCACTGCCCCCTGGAAGAAGGGGAAAATATATTTAAAAATATACTCCCTGAAGCAACAAGGAACTGCATTTTCACCTATTATTTTAGTTGTTCCATTGTCCAAACAATTCTAATCTTTGTACATGTAGATACGTCACGGCATCTAAATATCTTTTCCAAGGCCTTCATTGCTACCCTACCAAGTGCTATTTCTTGACTGCTGGATCCTTTACTGTTGACAGTCGATCCTAAAAGGCAGAAGCTATCCACCACTTCAATGTCTTCATTGTGAATTCTGAGGCTGGTTGCTGTTCCTGTTGTCATTAATTTAGTCTTCTTTACATTTAGTTGTAGTCCCATTTTTTCAATGTGCTCCTTGACTTTCATTACTAGAGCTTGCAGATCATCCGCATTCTCAGCTATCAGATTGGTGTCATCAGCGTAGTGCAGGTTATTGATGTTTCTTCCTCCAACTTTAAAACTATGCTCATTTTCTTCCAATCCAGCTTCTCTAGGTTCTAATACAGAGGAGAAAACCCCGAATTTTGTGTGAAGTGCTCTCTGAAATATTGCATGGACTTTGGAGTAAATCAGGCCGATATGTTAACGCAAACCCACTGTCCCAAAGTAAAGTCACCGTTAAGTCGCTGTCTGAAAAAGCTCCTGATTCTACTTTAACCTACCACTTCGGCTGCTGATCCACCTAAGTCACCCAAGCCTTGACTCGTCCCCAATAACCTTCCCTTAGGCCATTTTCACAAGTAATAGTTAATTCAGTTTTTCTGTTTCCTACATTTGTAACTTAATGTAAGAGCTACTTTGACTAGAATAATGTGATTTAAAAAAAAATAACTCGCTAAATGCCCAGATCAGCATGGAGCTTCTTCAGAGACTTTACAACCATGAGAACCCGGAACTTTCACAATGATTTAAAAAATCCAAAGATCAGACCATGAGACCAGGATGACAAAACTGATTTAAAATTATCAACAAGCTGCATTCTTTTTGAGGGAGGCAACAGATGCATTCCATATTATGGCATTAATTGTAGCAATGCAGATTTTCAGGGTCCCTGAGCATAGATTATAAAGCTAAAATTGTGCCAAAAAATATTTTTGAAGGGTATTTATTTGGCTCTTCTGCTTCCTTTTAAGAAATAAGAGTGCTTTTGTCCTCACCTTTCATAGCCTCAGATACAACAAACACAGTTTTGCTCAGGAAGAAAACAAACACTTGATATGATAATCTAGCACTTTGGAGACATGTGACATACGTATGAAGGCAAGCAGACCGTTTCATGGCAAGCTTAAGGATCCTGCAACTGATGTCACACTTTCTGTGCTTTCTTATTCAATTTCTTCCCGGTTTGTCGCATTAATGCTAAAATGAGCTTTTACATACTTCTTGTGGTGAATTATTTCAGCTTCTTCCTTAACTCTGTGCACACGAGATGAAAAGGACTGTGGGGAACAGTTGTACATCACCGTAGTAGCCCTCAGGATAAAGATGATGCTTATGACAACCTGTCGGAACACTGCGCTCCTGTTTATATGTGGATAAAAGAGAGAGGATGCAAATGAGAAAGAAAGAGGAAAACAAAACCTGCCTGGTGCTTTGGCATCGTTATGGGTTTTTCCACCTAGCAGCTAGATAATGAATCCGCCCCCGCCAGACCACCAGTGACTTCCATAGAAATGGCATATGGTCCCCAGCTATGGACAACCAGAAATACTTCCATGCTGATCTCACTTTTAAAATAGCGACAATAATACAATTCCAGACAGCTTAAACAAAGTCACAGTTAACAAAGCTTGTTTTAGCCTTATTGACACATTATGTTCAATGCATGCAAAATCTGTTTACAGTGTACGCACATACAAATCTGTAGGTATCTACAGCTATTCAGACATTGTGTTGAATACAGGTACACTTCTTATATGTACCTGTATTTGAGAGGGTCTGTACCCAGGGTCACTTTTCAAATGAACGCATGCACAGTCGTTCACACAAAATCATGTACATGTGTGTAGATAACTGAATGCACATACAATGTAATGTCTGAATAGGGCTTTTGTTGGTTATGGAAGGGGTTTTTAGGCTCTGTGAATTCACTGAGGCACTTCACATGATCAAAGTGGAGTGCCTCAAGATGGTGTGTGGGGAGAGCGGGCTTAGCTCACTCTCCCCACACACGAGCAAAGCGCTCACCCAGGGTGGCTGGATCAGCCACCCACAAGACTACTGGCTCTGTCATGGAGCCAGTTGGGGTTGCGGGAACTGGGGGGGCCCCCAGCCCCCACAAGTCCCAGGATTCTGGGGAGAAACCTGAAGCCGGGAGGCTTGTGGGAGCCTCCTGGTTGGGGGTCTCCTCGCAAGCTGCCACGGTGCGGCATCTCACGACCAGGAAAACTATGTTAATGGAGCGCTTGCACCGTTAACCTGGTTTAAGGGGAGGGGAAATTAGGCGGGCTAGCCGCCCATGATCCTAGTGGTTCTGACGCTCACTAGAAACCGGGCTGGTCTCCCTTAGCCCGGTTTCTAGTGATCGTCAGAATAGCTTCACTGTCTCTCAACCTAAGTACTGTACCTGGGCAGGGTCACCAGTTTTCATGCTCTGCTTCTGAGTGCATTGCAGTCCCTCATCAAAGAACAGGCAGTGTAGAAATAGTGCCTCCTCTTTTGTGAACTTGAATCTACTGGCTGGGAAGGGCTTCAGCCTGCTGTTTCATGTAGCTCTGTTGGGTGCTTATGTGCAAGTCACTCATTCGTGGATCTTTGGTTTGAACTGTAAAAGTAAATGAGGTGACACGTGGGTGGACCTTTTCAGTTGTGGCTCCAGCTCTTTGGAAATTCCTGCCTCCTGATCTCTGGCTTGCCTTCCCTTGGTTTATGTTTTGGTTTTTCAGCTGCTCATGTTTTCCTAATTTATTATGTTTTAACTGAAGCTGTATTATTGCTTTAGATTTTGGTTGATTGCATTTTTATTGTATTTTATTATGTGTGTTTTCAGTTTTGCAAGCTGCCTTGAATTGACTTGGTGCAAATTTAGCAGGATTGAAGTATTTAAAATAAGTAAAGTCCTGGTAGAGATTATAAATGAGAGGCCTGGTAGAGATTATAACTACTTCTCTGAGGGAGGGCAGGATGCCTCCTTGTCTTAAGGAGGCAATCATTAGACTGCTTCTGAAGAAGCGTGCCTTGGATCCCTCAGAGTTATTACAGGCCTGTCTCGAACTGCCATGGTTGGGCAAGGTGATTGAGAATGTGGTGGCCTCCCAGCTCCAGGGAGCCTTGGAGGAAACTGATAACCTAGACCTATTTCAAAATGGCTTTCGGGCAGGCTATGGGGTGGAGACTGCCTTGGTCAGCCTGATGGATGATCTCCAATTGGGAATTGACAGAGGGACTGTGACTCTGTTGGTCCTTTTGGATCTCTTGGCAGCTTTCAATACTATTGACTGTAGTATCCTTATGGAATGTCTGAGGGGATTAGAGGCACTGCTTTATGGTGGTACTAATAACCTAGACCTATTTAAATGGCTTTCGGGCGGGCTATGGGGTGGAGACCACCTTGGTCGGCCTGATGGATGCTCTCTAATTGGGAATTGACAGAGGGACTGTGACTCTGTTGGTCCCTTTGGATCTCTTGGCAGCTTTCAATATTATTGACCGTAGTTTCCTTATGGAATGTCTGAGGGGATTGTGGGTGGGAAGCACTGCTTTGCAGTGGTTGCACTCCTACCTCACAGGCAGGTTCCAGATGGTTTCTCCTGGAGACTGTTGTTCTTCAAAATCAGAACTTTCCTATAGTCTCCTTCAGGGCTCCATATTGTCTCCGATGCTGTTTAACATCTACATGAAACCGCTGGGAGAGATCATCAGGAGATTTGGTTCCAGATGTCATCAATATGCTGATGACAACCAAATCTATTTCTCCATGTCAACTTCATCAGGAGAAGGCATAACCTCCTTAAATGCCTGCCTGGAGGCAGTAATGGGCTGGATGATGGATTACAAACTGAGGCTGAATCCAGATAAGACGGAGTTATTTATTGGGCAGAGTCAGAACTCGGGAGATGATTTGAACTGTTGGTTCTGGATGGGGTCATGCTTCCTCGGAAGAAACAGGTACGCAGTCTAGGGGTACTTCTGGATCTGAACCTCTCCATGGTGTCCCAGGTTAAGGTGGTGGCCAGAGTTGCTTTTTATCAGCTTTGGCTGATATGCCCGCTGCGTCCATTTCTTGAGATGAATGACCTCAAAATGGTGGCACATATGCTATCTAGCAATGTGCTCTATGTGGGGCTGCCTTTGTATGTAGTTCAGAAACTGCTGTTGGTTCAGAATGCGGCAGCTAGGTTGGTCTCTGGGTCATCTAGGAGAGACCATATGACTCCTGTGTTGAAGGAACTACACTGGCTGTCGATAAGTTTCTGGGCAAAATACAAAGTGCTGGTTATTACCTATAAAGCCCTAAATAGGTTAGGCCCTGGGTATTTAAGAGAACGTCTTCTTCACCATGAGCCCCACTGCCTGTTAAGATGGAGAGATTTGTCTGTGGTTGCCAACAACTTGTCTGCAGTGCTGGCGCGTCCATTAAGGCGAACTAGGCAGTTGCCTAGGGCGCCCAAATGGAGGGGGCACTGGCCAGCCTGCCGCCCCCCGCCGCCGCTCGGTGCCGCTCCTTTTCTTTCACGCGCCACACAGCCTGCTGGCGCCCGCCCACTTCTCATTACACGTGGCCCGCCCTCCGGAGGCCAAGGCAGGCGCTGCTGCTGTGCTGCTCGTGCCTCGTGTCTCACACGCAGGCGCAGCAGCAGACCGCAGTTTCCCTCCTTGGCGCCTGGCCCGGAGTCGCTAGCGGAGGTGCTGGGCTGCTGGCGGAGCTGCGGGCTGGTCGGACAACGACGAGGTAAGAAGGCGGCAGCGCCAGGCCAGGAGGCGGCGGGGGCCTCATCAAGGCCACCTGGGGCCAGGGGCGGCGGGCGAGGGGGAAGGCGCGGCAGCAGGGGCCTGGCCGCGGGCGGGCGCGCAGGCCGTGGCGCGGCCCAGGGACTCCGTGGGGAGAGGCTTTGGGGCATTCTTAAATATGGTTATTTTCCAAGGGAATTATGGCTGACAGGAAAAAACCATCTGGAGCTCAGTTCCGCAAATGAAAGGCAGAAAGAGCCAAGGAAGACGCCAAGCAAGAGGTGTTCTTCCGGAAATACCTTTGTAAAACAAGTACAGAACAAAAAGATGACAGTACCATTGGTGAAACTACCATTGAGGAAACTCCTAGTACAAGTGGTATTGGTCTTACTACAAGTGGTATTACTTCTGAGGACAAAGTCTCACAGTCCGGAGATATTCCAGTGGAACACACAGAGGAAACCGAGGATTTTGAGGAAACTGAGAGTACTGCAATTACTACAAAACACGTTGGTATTGTGCCTAGCTTGGATTACAGTGACCCTGCTAACTGGCCTAACTATTGCAGTGAAAATTTGCGACAGCTTATTGTTCAGCATGGCCCACGGCAGATTGTATCATATAAATTTCCAAAAGACTCCCAAAAAAGAAAATTCTCTCCTGTCTATTACAAGAGGAAACTGGCAAATGGTGAAGAAATGTGCTGTCATTGGCTGATATATTCTACCTCAAAAGATAGGCTGTTCAGCAAAAGAGATGGTGGAGCAACAGCTTTACAAGACCCAGGTTCAAAAGACTGGAAGAACATTGGAGCAATTCTGTCGGCACATGAGAGGAGTACTCTCCATCTATACAGTTACCAGGCGTGGAGAGAACTTGAATTGCGCTTACAGAAAGGAAAAACAATTGATAATATCAACCAACAGAAAATAAGGGAAGAAGAGCAATATTGGTGACAAATCTTGGAACGCTTGATTGCTGCGGTCAGATTTCTTGGCATGCAAAACATGGCATTTCGTGGTACAACTGAAAAGTTGTACAGTGCGAACAATGGAAATTTCTTGAAGCTTGTTGAATTTTTGGCTCTTTTTGACCCTGTCATGGCTGAACATGTGCGCAGAGTTAAAGATGAAGAAACTATGGTTCACTACTTAGGAAAAGAGATCCAAAATGAGCTTCTAGAGCTTCTAGCAACTTCCATAAAACAGAACATTTTAGCACGTATAAACTCCGCCAAATACTACTCAGTTATTTTGGACTGTACACCTGAAGTTACTCATACTGAACAAATGACTATGATTGTACGTTTTGTCGATGTAATCATGCCATCAGATACTGAAGCATCTGAGCCTGAGGTTACAATAAAAGAACGTTTCTTGGGATTTGTTCCTCTAAAGAAGACTACTGGTGCCTTTATGGCAGAAACTCTTCTTTGGCTGCTTGAGCAAATGGGATTACCACTTGAGAATCTGCGTGGTCAAGGTTATGATAATGGGAGTAACATGAGAGGTAAAGAACATGGAGTACAAAAGAGAGTTCTTGATATAAATCCACGTGCCTTTTTCGTGCCCTGCAGTGTGCACTCTCTCAATTTGGTTGTCAATGCTGCTGCTAAGAGTGGCCGGGAAGCAACAGGCTTCTTCATGTTGGCTCAACAGATCTATAATTATTTCTCTGCATCAACGCAGCATTGGCAAATACTAACTAGCCATGTACCTACCATTACTGTTAAGCCTTTGAGTCAAACAAGATGGGAGAGTCGGATTGATGCTTTGAAACCACTGAGATATCATCTTGGTAGTATATATGATGCTTTAATGGAGATCTATAATGAACCACACCCACATAAAACAACAAGTGAATCTCTTGTTGTAGCTAAGGGTCTTGCTGAAGGCATTAGTAAGTTCAAGTTTGTGGTATCCCTTGTTGTATGGTACAACATGCTTTTTGAAATAAATCTGACAAGCAAACTACTACAAAATAAGGAAACTGATTTAAGTTCAGCTACAAGTCAATTACAAGTAACCAAGAATTATCTTGTGGGCTGTAGGTGTGATGATGGTTTTGAACAAGTTTTGATAGATGCTAGTGTGATTGCAAAGGAGTTAGAAATATTACCAAACTTTGAGACAGAACAATTTAGACAAAGGAGAAAGAAAAAACAGTTTGGGTATGAGGCCCCAGATGAGGCTCCACAAGATCCAAAGCAAAAATTCAAAGTGGATTTCTATTATGCTATTTTAGATATGGCCATTCAATCTGTTGAAGAGAGATTCCAACAACTACAACACTATAATTCCGTATTTGGCTTCCTGTATGATATATACAGCATCAACAAAAAATGTACTGAAGATGTACGAAAGGCCTGCAAGACTTTGGAGCAGTCATTGACACACAATGAAAACAAAGGTATTGATGCTGAAGATCTGTGCTGTGAACTTCAAGCAGTTGCTCGAAGGCTTCCAGAGTCTATGCCACCACAAAAAGTACTTCTCTTCATACTACAACACAAAATCCAGAATAGTGTGCCTAATGTTTTTGTTTCTCTTAGGATCCTTCTCACACTTCCAGTGTCAGTGGCAAGTGGTGAACGCAGTTTTTCAAAACTCAAACTTATAAAAACACACATACGCTCAACTATGCTCCAAAAGAGACTAGTTGGTTTGGCAACTATATCAATCGAACATGCTGAAGCATCAGCACTTGACCTGAAGGAACTATTAACAAAATTTGCAAAGGAAAAGGCACGTAAAATAAGATTTTGATTTGCTTGAAATTGAAACATTAAAGAGACTTAAATTTCAGCATCACATTTAACATTTTTCAAAGTGATTTCTCTGCTAAAACTGTGTTCTGTTTGAGAAAATAAATCAGAAATTGTTTTATGACTTGTTTTCACAATTTTTAAAAAACAAATTAACAATTTCAAATTCTGTGCTTTTCATTCTTCCTATAATACATCTGTGTTTGAAATATGATTGGCCGGGGTGGGGGGGGCGCCAGAAGGTGATCTCGCCTAGGGCGCAAAAAACCCTAGCACCGGCCATGCTTGTCTGTGGTTGCCAACAACCCGTGAATGGGCCTTCTCAGTTGCAGCCCCTGGACTTTGGAATGTGCTCCCTGTTGAAATAAGAGCCTCCCCATCTCTGGCAACTTTTAAAAAGGCACTGAAAACACATTCATTCACCCAGGCTTTTAATTAGAGTTGTAGTTTTAATATTTTTAATATTGGGTTTTTAATGTTTTCAATGATTTTAATGGTTAATTGATTTGATGTTTTGAATGATTTTAATTATAAACCGCCCAGAGATGCCAAGTTTTGGGCAGTATAGAAATATTTTAAATAAATAAATAAAAGGTAGCAAAAGAACATTCCAAGGGGAGCAAGGCAAGGAGAAGCAATCAGCTGGATGGTGGAAATCCACCTTCGGAGTACTTCCTATCAGTGGCAATTCAATAGCTGGGAAGGTTTTTTACTGCTGCAACTTGCTCATGTACACAGGACTTGGGACAGCTTCCTTGTTAAATTTGGCACTACTTAGGGCAAGTGTCATTCTGCATGCCCTCCCTGTGGATCTGGTTCCATAAATGTGGTATAGTGAATTGAATATTGGAGTTGGGCTGTGCAGATCTGAGTTCAAACTTCTTCTCAGCCATCAAGTTCACCTTGGGCAAGTCTCTGTCTCTTAAACTAATTTGCCTTGTTGCAAATTAGAGAGGAGAGCTGGTCTTGTGGTAGCAAGCATGACGTCCACTTAGCTAAGCAGAGTCTGCCCTAAGCAGTCTAAGCAGAGACGACATGTGAGCACTGTAAGATACTTCCATTAGGGGATGGAACCTCTCTGGGAAGAGCATCTAGGTTCCCAGTTCCCTCCCTGGCTGCATCTCCAAGATAGGGCTGAGAGATTCTTGCCTGCAACCTTGGAGAAGCTGCTGCCAGTCTGGGTAGACAATGCTGAGCTAGATGGACCTATGGTCTGACTCCGTATATGGCAGCTTCTTACAGTATATCTCTATCTCTATCTATCTATCTATCTATCTATCTATCTATCTATCTATCTATCTATCTATCTATCTCCTCATTTATGCCCTGAACTTCTTGAAGAATGGGTGAGATATAAATCTATGGATAAATAGGGTTTGGTACCCAGAACATGCCACCTGAGTGAACCACCTCACCTGTGTCTGGTGGGCCCTTCTAGGCTTTTACACAGACTGGGAGAAAACAGAGATGTTTACCCTCTGGGCAGTTTACTATAATGATTATGATAAATGTAACATTTAAAGAGAGATTCCAGCAGTGTGACTTTGGCTTCCCCCATCTTCACAAGCTATTCGACAAACAGGCATTTTATCAAGTAGATAAAATGCTGCTTCTGATTTGCCTGCCTTCCAGGGCCATAATCATAGGTTGCATGTGAGGGCCTATCCCTTAGGGATACTCTAACTTGTCCCTACAATCAGGTTCTGTACCAGAGGACTGGAAAGCAGCCAATGTGACTTCGATTTTCAAAAAGGGATCCGGGGGGATTCGGGAAATTACAGGCTGGGCAGCTTAACTTCTGTGCTGGGTAAATTGATGGAAAGCATACTTAAGGACAAAATTGTTAAGCACATAGAAGAAAAGGCCTTGTTGAAGGAGAACCAGTATGGCTTCTGCAAGGGAAAGTCTTGCCTCACTAACCTTTTGGAGTTC
Source organism: Hemicordylus capensis (assembly GCF_027244095.1). Lineage (NCBI taxonomy): Eukaryota > Metazoa > Chordata > Lepidosauria > Squamata > Cordylidae > Hemicordylus > Hemicordylus capensis. The sequence goes on from NC_069659.1 coordinate 207,769,415, forward strand.
TTTGAGAGTGTCAACAGGCATGTGGAAAACAGTCATCTGGTTGTCACAGTATACTTGGATTTCCAAAAAGCTTTTGATAAAGTTCCCCACCAAAAGCTCTTGAGTAAACTTAGCAGTCATGGAATAAGGGGACAGGTTCATGTGTGGAAACAGAAAGTAGGAATGAATTGACAGTTTTCACAATAGAGGTAGGTAGGAAGTGGGGTCCCTTGGGGATCGGTACTGCGACCAGTGCTCTTTAACTAGATAACTAATGATCTAGAAGTTGGGGTGACCAGCGAAGTGGCCAAATTTGCAGATGACACTCAACTATTTAGGGTAGTGAAATCCACAATGGATTGTGAGGAACTCCAAAAAGTTCTCTCCAAACTGGGGGAGTGGGTGACAAAATGGCAAATGCAGTTCAATGTAAGCAAGTGTAAAGTGATGTACATTGGGGCAAAAAACACCAACTTCACATATACGCTGATGGGATCTGAGCTGTCGGTGACTGACCAGGAGAGAGCTTGGGGTTGTGGTGGACAGCTTATTGAATGTGTCATCTCAGTGTGTGGCAGTTGTGAAAAAGGGTAATTCCATGCTAGGAATCATTAGGAAGGGGATTTAAAATAAAAATGCTAATATTATCATGTTCTTATACAAATCTATGGTGCGGCCACATCTGGAGTACTGCATACAGTTTTGGTTACCGTATCCTAAGAAGGATATTGTAGAACTAGAACAGGTGCAGAAGAGGGCAACCAAGGTGATCAGGGGCCTAGAGCACCTTCCTTATGAGGCAAGGCTATAGCATCTGGGGCTCTTTACTTTGGAAAAGAGGTGACTAAGGGGAGATATGATTGAGGTATATAAAATTATGCATGGAGTGGAGAAAGTGGACAGATAATTTTTTCTCCCTCTCTCACAACACTAGAACCAGGGGTCATTGCATGAAACTAAAGGTTGGGAAATTTAGGATCGACAAAAGGAAGTCCTTTTTCACACAGCACATAATTAATCTATGGAATTATCTGCCACAGGATGTGGTGATGGCTATTAACTTGGATAGGTTTAAAAGTGGCCTGGACAAACTCATGGAGGACAGGTCTATCAACGCGGCTAATAATTTTTTTTAGATTGTGAACTCTTTGGGGACAGGGATCCATCTTATTTATTTGTTATTACTCTGCATAAATCGCCCTGAGTCATTTTTGAGAAGGGTGGTATAGAAATTGAATGAATGAATGAATAAATAAAAGTCAGGTGGCTGTGGGCCATCTCCAGCCTCAGAGGCACGATGCCTCTCAATACCAGTTGCAGGGGAGCCACATACCTCATGCCTGTGGGCTCCGCAGAGGCATCTGGTGGGCCACTGTGTGAAACAGGATGCTGGACTAGATGATGGGCCTTGTGCTTGATCCAGCAGGGCTGTTCTTATGTCAGCCACTATTATTATATGTAGACATAAAATAATAGTAGCTAATAACAGAATGATTATTATAGCAGATTATTTATTTTCTGCACTAAGCTCCATTCTGCACCTCCCAACATACCCTTGTGGCTCCCTCACCACAAAAGTTCTGGATGTGGGCTTACTCATTCCCTCCAACATTTTACAGATGCAAGTGGGGGATGTGCTTATATAACACTCCTGTTAACATATCAGTAGTTAACTGAGGAACTAGCAATGGCACAGATGTATCCGGATTATGCGACCAAGCCAGGCAATGATGGTTCTAGCTCCACTTGATGCACCCCACTGGGGCAAGGAGAGAAAAATAAACGCTATGCTCCAGTGAGGTGAGGAATGACAATGGCAGTGGAGGGCCACGTGGCAGAAGCCCTGCACTTGCTGCCCCCATGCTCCTCCCTACACCCATGGCTGAAGTAACCACCTCATCCTGCCTCATTGAAGGTCTGCCTTGGCTTTGGCTCTGAGCATGCTCCTAAACTGGACTCACTGTGCTATAGATGTTACATCTGTTTTCACCCAAGTAGAAAGGGCAAAGAGATTCTCAACACAAAGAGGAAATCTGATGCTTTCCAGTCCAAATGTTCCTGACATCCACTGTGTCACTGCCTCACAGTAGAGGATGCTCAAAAGAAGTCATAGCCGGTGAACCAAGAGCAATCGGCAGTCTTTCCTGATTTATTACTTCGTTCATTAATCCATATATAAAATGCAATTTAGGATAAGGCTCAGAAATCCTTGCTGTGACACATTCTCGCATATTTGATAAATGATTCCTCTGGCAGAGACTTGAAGGGCATCTGCAGTAAATTGTGCTGAGATCTATTTTTCAAAACAGTCTTGAAAAATCCTATCAAATTAGAGGATATCCCTTAGATAAGGGTAAGTGATGAGATTTCTATCACTTGGCTGTGTGTCTCATAAGTCAGAAAAATGGAAGAAAGTGAATAACCCTCCCAATAAAAATGTTGGCTTTCTTTTCTCATCAGGGATGGACTGAGAGGCTGTCAACCAGCCAAGCAGGAAGCAGAAACAGTCCAGAGTGCTTACATGACCTCATATAAATGTCAGGGCCACCCCCGCCCCCAGGTCTGTTTGTGTATCCTGCTGCTGCAATGCTTCATCTTTCTTGCGCTGCAGACTTCTTGTTTGCTTGTTCTTCGTGCATCACAGTTTACTGCTAGCAAGTGGGAGGCTGCTTTACAAAGCTTCTGAATTAACACTCGACTCATTCTGCACTCCAGTGCAGGTGCACTGCATACGCCAACTACAAGAATGAGTGCATGTGGGGTGTGTGTGAAGAAATAGAGAAGCATTGCTGGGTCTGTGTCACTGAGAGGGCTGGTTCTCAGCACAACACACAGCGGCTACTTAAAAGGCTTTTGAATGGAAACTCAAATCCTTCTACATTCCAGTGTAGTTATACTGCATATTGGTGGTAAAGCCGCACATACAGATGAGAAGTTTGTGAGTTAACCTTTCACCACCTAGATTGTCCCCATCATGTGAAGCATCTCAGACAATCCGTACGGTGAGGGGTTCTCACATGTTAGTGCCACATAGTGGCAGCCTTGTTCCGAGTCAGTATTACTTACTTTCACTAGTAACATCACTCCAAGAGCTCAGGCAGTTCTTATTGCCTGAGAACCTTTCCCATGGAAATGCCAGAGTGAATGCAAAGCAAGTCTGCTGCCACAGAATTATGGCCTCCCCATGGAGAGCAGTGTGAAGCAGGCACAGCACAGACGCCTTTTTAAGAGGTTTCCCACACAGCAGCTGTAAAGGAAGATATGGACCTGAATAACTGTCTTGACTGACAAGTGTCTCAATAACACAGAGCACATATGTGCAGGAAAGAGGATGGTGGGCCTAACAGTACCTCAGAGGGAATTTTAAGACTCCCCTTCCGTACAACCCCATCTGGTTGCCCAAGACTTCACTGGGAGGAACAATCCGAGGAACATCCTCTTGAGAAGCCACAGCAAAAGCTGAGGGCATGCCCTCTTTCCTTTTCATTTACATAGGCATCTCTCCAGCCACCTGGAGTGGGGAAGTAACTTGCCTAGGAAGCATGAGGTTGCCGGTTTGAATCCCCACCGGTATGTTTCCCAGACTATGGGAAATGCCTATATCGGGTAGCAGTGATATAGGAAGGTGCTGAAAGGCATCATCTCAGGAGATGGCCATGGTAAACCCCTCCTGTATTCTACCAAAGAAAAACCACAGGGCTCTGTGGTTGCCAGGAGCCGACACTGACTCGATAGCGCAGCTTTAGGCAGCTCTCCAAGCTGTACTCACTTGCTCCACCTTCATCCTCACAGATAGGCACTGTCTTGCAAGTAGGCCTTTATTCCCAAGCAGGCTCTAATTGCAGCTCCTGACTGGGATATTGATTCAGGATGAAATACAGATCAAATCTGATATAATGCTATTGTACTAGCCATAGGCTGTGACAGAATAAAATCAAGATGTGCCTGGAAAACTTTATGATCAGTAACACATAGCGGCTATTCTCATGCGCAGGCAAAACCAGAAGGAAACCCCAGCTGTTAGCCTGGGTTAAGGGTGCAAATGTGCCATTAGCCCAGGCTAACTGATCATGTGTTGGTGCCATGTGGCTCCATGTGGCACCCACACACCAGCTCCTGGCAGTCTCCTGGCAGTGTTGACAAACATTTCATAAAGCATTGCATACTTGCGTGGTGTGTTATAGGAGTTCTGGGGGGCTTCTGGCCCCCCAAAGCTCCCTACTGTTGGCAGAAGCTGGCAATTGTCTGGGCAGGCAATCTGCCCAGCAGGAAACCCACAAGCAGGAGATGAAAACATATTTCCTCTCACAATACTGCTCCTCTGCAACTGGTATTCAAAGACATACTACAGCTGCACCTGGGGACAGCATATTGCCACTAAGACTAGCTGCTACTAATCAACTTTGTTGATTAGTCTAAGTTTGTCTAACCCACTTTTGAGGACATCTAAATTAGCAGTTATCACCACATTTTGTGGTAGCAAATTCCTTAGAATCTCCTCCAATTAGCTTCATAGGATAACCTCTGCTTCTAGTGTTGCGAGGGAGGGACAAGGACTTATCTCCATCCCGTTTATAAGAACAGCCTTGCCAGATCAGGCCCAAGATCTATTTAGTCCAGCATCCTGTTTCACACAGTGGTCCACTAGCTGCCTCTTGAGAAGCCCACAGCAAAAGGTGAGGGCGTGCCCTCTTTCTTGCTGTTGCTCCCATACAACTGATATTTAAAGGCATCTTGCCTGAGATTGGAGATGGCCTATAGCTAGAGGCGCTATTAGGACCGGGCCTCAGGGATCTGGTCCAGTCTTCCACCATGGGGGGGCCTCCGAAAGCTCCCCACAGGGCCTCCATAACGGCAGTGGCATGCCTGCCTGCCCATCAGCAACTGGCAGCAGGCCGGCCACCATGTGTGCCTGTAGTCATCTGCAGCAATGTGTACCTCCAAATGTACTCCCCCCATGTGGTGCTGCTCAATGATGAGTGAGGGGGCAGCGGCAGCCTCTAAGTGCCGCCGGCTGTGGTATGGCCAGACTGCTCTGGCTGGCAGCAGTGCAGTGTTAGTTACAGTGTGTGTGTGGTGGGGAGGGGACCTCCGGTGGGGATGGGGCCACGCCACCACTAGCGGCTGTGCTGCACCGCCAAAACCCATGGCACCGCCAGCTCCAGTGGCCATGTGCTTTGCTGCCTTGGGTGGGGCTGCCTCAGCAAAAAGTAAATAAAAGGGAGGAATGCCCCCTCGGCTGACCTGCTTGGCCACCTGCCACAATGAATGAGACTTGGGCAAGGAGTAGGGTTGGCATATTCTGGCTTTCCAGTGCCTAATTTGCATATTATGTAAATTGGCGTGAATAACTTTTGAGCAGAATAGTGACTGCACGTTTTGCTCCATAATTCCGCTTCTACAAGGGTTAGAGCTTAGCTTTAAAAGGAAGGAAGGAAGGAAGGAAGGAAGGAAGGAAGGAAGGAAGGAAGGAAGGAAGGAAGGAAGGAAGGAAGGAAGGAAAGAAAGAAAGAAAGAAAGAAAGAAAGAAAGAAAGAAAGAAAGAAAGAAAGATGAAATCCAGGCCAATTGGGGTGACCTAAGCAATCTGGGTGAGATCCTTAAAATCCGGGTGAAACCCAAAATTTGGGGGGGGGGGCTCCAAAGCCCTTCAGGTCAGGGCTCCAAAATTACCTAGGTGTGCCAGTGCCTATAGCCACCAAACCAGCTGCCATTGATAGACCTGTCCTCCATGAATTTATCTAAGCCCCTTTTAAAGCCATCCAAGCTAGTGGCCATCAACACATCCTGTGGCAGATAATTCCATAAATGAATGTTGTGCTGTGTGAAAAAGTACTTCCTTTTGCTGGTCCTAAACTTCCTGACATTCAGTTTCATGGTATGACCCCTGGTTCTAGTATTGTGGGCGGGGGGATTCTCTTTGTTCACTCTCTTTACTCCATTCAAAATATTATACACCTCTATCATATCTCCCTGTAGTTGCCTCTTAGCTAAAAGCCCACAGGTACTGTAGCCTTGCCTCATAAGGAAGGTGCTCCAGGTCCCTGATCATATTGGTTGCCCTCTTCTTTTCCAGTTCTACAATGCAGAACAGTATGCAGTATTCCAAATGTGGCTGCACCATAGATTGGTATAAGGGCATTATAACATTCATTCATTCAATCATTCAGTTTTTATACCGCCCTTCCAAAAAAGGCTCAGGGCAGTTTACATAAAAATAAAACAAAACAATTAAAAACAAAACTATAAAAAAACAGCATAAAACTACTTACCAATTAAAACATTTAAACAGTTAAAAACCCTGGAGAACCAGGCTGAACATCTACAGCAGTTAAAAACAATTTACAATATTAAAAGTCCAGGAAGGCCAGGCCAAACAGATAGGTTTTAGGGGCTCTCCTGAAGGCCAGCAATGAATTCAGGTTACTGTTAGGGGCACCCCAACATATTAGACCCAGAGGTACCAACTCAGAAGTATATGGAATTCAGGCCTATGTCTGATTTCATTTTATATTAAGAAATGAATTAATGCCTGGGCTCAGGGTGAATTGACACCCCAGATCTCAACTGGTCTGTGAGGGAAGAGGCAATCCAGCATTGTATTGTGAAATGGGTACTCAAGGAAGCACAAAAGCCAGGTCAGAACAATCCAAATGCTAAAATGTGACTCACTATCAGATAATGTCTGTGGAAGAGGCCAGATGCTGATCTCCCCTTTCCTGTTGCAAGAAGTCTATGTTAATCTTTGTCAATGATTGACTCAATTGCTCTCTACAGAAATTCAACATAGGTAAATGCACACAAATAAAACACCTATAGACTTTAATTCTTACTTCACTTTAACACCTTTTGGGATCAGGCTAGCAAATCTGGGACAAGAGAAGATGCCCATTTGTAGCTCAGAGATGCAGATTTGCTTTGGGCAATGTCCCCCCCTTTCTAAGCTCACAGTTTACAGAAGATGGGATTCAGATCTCTCTGGACTGGCCAATATCCTGAATAATTAAAAGATATTATCCAGAAGGTAACAGCATTGTCACCCTTTTGGGGACCCAGGAAAAGATGAGGAGATTTGAATAGACTATGAGAGATCAAAGGAAAAATACAACTATAAAGAACAGGCTTACTGGACAGAGAGCTAGCAGTCTTGTGCCTACACACAATCTTGGGCCTACAAGCAAGATCTGCTCATGAGCAATCCAAGGGTTTGCTGCCCAAGCCGTGGGGCTAGAGGCAGGAACTCTTTCCATGGGACAGGAACTGTCTGTGACTTCCACTGCGCAGTGAGAAGTCAAGACTTCCCCAGCCATGGTGCTCTGACTCTCAGCCGTGCTCTGACCAAACTGCATGCTTGATATAAAGCTCCTGTCTCCAGCCAAAAGCTTCTCTCCTTCAGCGGAAAGCTCCACCGTTCTCAAGCCTCTGATCTGGGTAAGATGCTGCCTCCACAAGCCTTGGATCCCTCCATCCTTTCCCTTCCTTCTCCTCCCCCCACCCCCTCTACTAATTTCTGATTTCCCCAACCCATGCTAGTCCTCAACCTTCCTTACCCCCCCCTTTTTCCATCTATATCGGAATTATATTAGGCTTTAGGAAGTTTTCACACACACACACACACACACACGTTAGTTAGGAACTAACTCTCACGCTGCGCACCTACTTCTTCTGGGGGAGTGTAACTTCATCCAAATATTAGCATTTTTATTTTCAATCTCCTTCCTAATGATCCCTTGCATGTAATTTGCCTTTTCACAGCTACCGCGAAATGAGTCAACACTTTCAGTGAGCTGCCCACCATGACCCCTAGATCTCTCTTTTGGTCAGCCACTGACAGCTCAGACCCCTTAAATGTGTATGTGGAGTTGGTTTTGGGGTTTTTTGCCCCAATATGCAAAATTTCACACTTCCTAACATTGAACCGGATTTGCCATTTTGTCAGTTTGAACCACATTTTCCACTCACTCAGTTTGCAGAGATCCTTTTGGAACTCCTCACAATCTGTTTTGGATTTCAGTACTCTAGATAGTTTAGTATCCACTTCGCTGCTTACCCCAACTTCTAGATTATTTATGAACAAGTTAAAGAGCACTGGTCCTAGTACCGATCCCTGGGGTGCCCCACTTCTTACTGCCCTTCATTTAGAGAACTGTCCATTTATTCCTATCCTCCATTTCCTGTCATTTACCAATCCACACATGAACATGTCCCCTTATGCCATGACTGCTAGCTTTACTCAAGAACCTTTCATGGGAAACTCTGGCAAAATCTTTTTTGAGGTCCAAGTATGCTACATCAAGTGGATCACCTTTATCCACATGCCTGTTGACACTTTCAAAGAACTTGAAAAGGTTAGTGAGGCAAGACTTGCCCTTGCAGAAGCCATGCTGATTCTCCTTCAGCATGACCTGTTCTTCTATATGTTTAACAATTTTGTCCCAAAGTATGCTTTCCATCAATTTACCAGCACAGAAGTTAAGCTAATCGTCCTGTAGTTTCCCTGATCCCCCTGGATCCCTTTTTGAAAATCAGAGTTACTTTAGCAACTTTCCAGTCCTGTGTATAGAGCCTGATTGTAGGGACAAGTTAAATATTCTTGCTAGGAGATCAGCAATTTCACATTTGAATTCCTTCAGAACTCTTGGGTGGATTATTATTATTATTACTACTACTACTACTACTACTACTACTACTACTACTATTATTGCCATCTGGCCCTGGTTATTTGTTTGTTTTAGTTTTTCAAATCAATTTAGAACATTCTTTCTCATCACCTCAGATTGGCCCATTCTTCAGCCACCAAGCCTGAGAAGTTCAGTCCTGGAGCGGATGTATGGTCAGTATCCTCTGCCATGAAGACAGGAGCAAATAACTCATTCAGCTTATCTGCACTCTCCTTATCCTCCTTAATTATCCTTTTAATGCTCTTATCATCTATGGGTTCAACTGCCTCCCTGGTTTTCCCTTTGACACTTCTAGCTATATGCTCCTCAAACTCTCTTTTTGCATCCCTTAATGAGGCTATTCACATGATGGGGCAAAATCGGGCTAGCGGACGCTAGCCCGATTTCGCCCCATCGTGTGAACCACCAGGCTCAGCCGCGAGCCCGGTGGTTCCTAGGCGGGTAACCCGCCTAACTACCCCAGCCCTAAAACCAGGTTTGCGGAGTGAGCGCTCCACAAATCTGGTTTTAAAGATCATTAGTAGCTGTGGCGTGGCTCCGCTGTGCGGTTACTCATGAGTAGACCCCTGGAGGGGAGGCGATAAGCTGCCTCCTTGCTCCGGGGGTCTCCCCAGTATGCCCTGTGCACTCGCGCAAGGCATCATGGAGCTTCCGGGGGCCATGTGGCCCCCGAGCTCCCCAGCCCCTGCCGGCTCCGTCATGGAGCCAGCAATCGTGTGGGTGGCTGATCCGGCTGCCCAGGGCTCCCGCTCTGATCGTGAGACCCAGCTCATTGTCTCCTTGCATTTCGTTTGCCAGAGTTTATGTTCCTTTCTGTTCTCTTCTCTTCAAGGGAAGGGTAGGACTTCCCTCCTTGCCTTTTATAGCTTCTCTTACTAGCCATGCTGGCATCCTCCTGAACTTGATGGTGCCTTTCCTTCTCCTTGGTATTCATTCTAGCTGAGCTTCTATTATTATGGTTTTAAATAAGTTCCATGCTTTCCAGAGTGATTTCACCCTCCTGACTTTCCTTTTCAGCTTTTTACCATTCCCCTCATTTGTGAGAAGTTTCCTCTTCTGAAGTCTAACACAGGGTTTCTTAACCTTGGGCCCCCAGATATTGTTGGACTACAAATCCCATCATCCTCAGCCACAAAGGTCATGTCTGGGGCTGATGGGAGTTGTGGTCCAACATCTGGGGGCTCAAGTTTAACAAACCCTGGTCTAACACATCTGTGTTGGACTTCCTTGGCAATGCTCCACTTGCATATAAGCTGAATTGGATCACACTATGGTCACTGTTCCTCAATGCAGGTGATGATCTTATCTCTGGGCAAAGTGGGCAGTGCTCACCTTAAATTTCTCAGTCAGCCATTTTGTCTCTGCCTCCATTTTGTGTGCCAACTGCCTCCCTCTGTTGTTTCCTGCTGATATTGCCTACAGCCTCCTGCCAATTTAAAAGTTGTGAGGGTGGGTGACAATAGCACAGAACAATGAAAAGCCCCAGATCTTTTAAAATATTAATATTAGTAAGGCAGGAGCCAATGAGCATGCTCACTTTTCTTTTTGTTTAGTGAGTGGTCCCAGGACTGCCCTATAAGCCAATCAGAGGTAGACTGGGCTGACTGACTCCTAAGGCAGCCAATCAGAGTGCCCAGAGGGCAGAGAAGTATTTCTTTTAGCTACTCAGAAGAATCCAATCACCATTTTGGTTAGAGATCAGGTAGGCTGACCACCTTAAGTGGCACAGTAGGGAAATGCTTGACTAACAAGCAAAAGGTTGGCGGTTCGAATCCCCACTGGTATATTTCCCAGACAATGGGAAACACCTATATCGGGCAGCAGCAATATAGGAAGATACTGAAAGGCATAATCTCATATTGCACAGGAGGAGGCAATGGCAAACCCCTCCTGTATTCTACCAAAGAAAATCACAGGGCTCTGTGGGCAAAAGAAGCTGAAATCAACTTGATGGCACACTTTATCTTTACCAGGTAGGCTGGCTGGCTGGTGGTAATTCTGATCTTTTTCTGGCTTTTTTGTGTTTGTTTGGAGGGAATGCAACCTCTGCTTTCTCTCTCTTGTTCTCTGCTCTGATCAGTATGCAAAGCATTATGGCACATTCCAAACTGACATGCCATAAAACATTTGAAGAAACAGCAAACTGTAAGACTGGACTAATTAGATTAGAAACTGGCATAAGAAGCCAGAAAGTTTTTTTAGGGCATATGCATGGTTTTCTGAGTCCAAACTGCTTTTCAAATGATTGCAGAAGTGGCTTTTCCATGTGAGTGTGGTGTGTGTAGAGAAGGAATGGATTCTGTTGCTATGCAGAGAGCTAACCAAGTTTTTCTCTGTATTGTGGCCAGTAACTGTAACATTAATATGTCCACTGGTGGTTATGATTCCTTGGGCAAAGATGAAGGAAGTGATGTCTATTTAAAAACCAAACAAAAAACCAAACATTTGTTTCTTGATAGGATGGACACCCAGGCTAGGTAGTGGGCACACAAGGCAGACAGAGAGTGGCACTCAGCTGCAGAGGCATATCTAGGGAAAAATTCACCTAGGGCAAGCACTGAAATTGTGCCCCCTGTCCAAACATCTGACACCCATCTTTCAGATAACTTTACCATAATATCAGCTAAAAAAAAAAAAAAAGTCAAGCTGGTTAATCTTTTAATATTTCAAAAACGATTTGGCAGTGGATGTAGCCAGACCAAAAAATGCTGGAAAACTACAAATTTCAGTGTGCCTGGCTGGGCTCATGCAATACCCAAATACTATGTGGAGGTGTACTTGGAAAACTAAACAGAAGTGCCTGTCTAATTCTCTACTATGCATTGTAGCATCACTATTACATAAGTTGTAAAAATAAATGGAGAATTTGACTTTTCCCAGATACTCTGAAATAATTAAAGGATATGCAGAGTAAACTGTGTCACTGCTTGGAATATATTCTAGTATTTCAGAAAGACAGTTAAAAGGAGAGAAAGAGAGCACGAAACTCCCAGTGGGCCTTAATACTAAGGATTTCACACTGATTCAAAGACAAACTCACCATTAATAGCCATATTATTGAGACATCACATTTAACTCACTTATCACAAGAAGCAAAGTAAGAGCAAATGAATACAATCCTAATTCATAAGCTTCAGTTCAAGCCCTGATTCTCTGTACATAGTGCCAATCTGAATATGTGTACAGTGACTTATATTATATTAACAAGTTAATTTTAGCCCGTTGAATAACGGGCGCTAGGAAAGGAAGGGGCCCATATTCGCCCTCCCGCCCGGCTCCGTCGCCACCAGGCCTCGGCCGGCTTCCCCCGCCGCTTCTCCCCCATGCCCGGCTTCAGGCCCCAAATTCTCCCTCCAGGCTCCGGCGCGGCGGCGGAGCCTTGGCCAGCTTCCCCCGCCGCCTTTTTCCCCCTCATTCAGCGGCCGGGTGGACTCTGGGGGCGCCGCTGCCGGCCTCCGCGGCTGGGCCGGGCCATTCGCGGTCGGCTCTGTGCCACCGGCTGCTGCCGGCCTCCGTGCTGCCGCCGGCCTCTGCTCCGTCTTTTTTGGCCGAGGCGGCGGCTCTGCCGCCGCCTTGGCCAGTTTCCCCCGCCACCGCACACCCGGCCTTTTCGGGGTGGCTGCTTCTGGCCGCCCAAGATGGCCGCCGGTCGTGTCTCCCTTGCACTGTTCTGGGCATGCGCTTCGCGCATGCCCAGTACAGGCCAGGGAGGCACGAACACACGCCTTGGTGTCCACAGACGGACACCAAGGCTTTTATTACAGAGGATTAAAAAAAATTTTTTTTAACCTGTAGCCCCTGGGGGGGCTTCCTAAAGGCTGTGGGGAGGGGGTTCTGCAAAGGTTTTCACTCCCCCCGCTGGCCTCTAGGGCCTCGCAGGGACCATTTGAGCATGCGTGGTGGCCATTTTTAAAAAAAATTTTAATTGGCCACTGAAAACAAAATGTCCACCATGCATGCTCAAATGGCCTCTGTGAGGCCTGACATGGCCTAGGGCCTCACAGAGGCCATTTGAGCATGCACGGTGGCCATTTTGTTTTTGGTTGCCATTTTTTTAAAAAAAAAAATTTTAAAAAATGGCGCCCCTCTTCAAGTGGCACTCGGGGCACATGCCCTGCCTGCCCTACCCTAGATATGCCCATGCTCAGCTGTGCAGCAGGCATGGAGTAGGGAGAAGGTCCCCATGCATATTTGCTTCCCATGGTGTCCTCTAAGTTACAGGCATTGGTTCATAGCCGCAACAAGCATAATTGAAAAACCAGTGATTTTTCTATTATTTATTTATGCATTTTTAAATAGGTAGGCAGAGGTGCCCTTGTAACTTTAGAATGCATTTGTTCTCCACTCTTGTAGATGGTATCTGCTTTACCTGTGGCTTCTATAGATTTACTTACTTTTACACGTGTAGCTTGTTACCAATCCACACATGAACCTGTCCCCTTATGCCATGACTGCAACAACAGCCCTCTCCCTCTGCTGACTATTTCTTGCCTGTCAGCTGCTAATACTCTGACTTCTTTATCTGACAAGACTAATTCACAAATTACAAGTCTTTCCCTCCAGTTATCATCGAGGCAAGTGGTGCATTCTAGTGACAAGACTAGCTAGAAGTCATCAGAGACCACTAATCAGGTCCCCATTGTCTACCATCAAGTGCCAGACTATATAAAAACATAATAGATGGATGTTGTGAAAGTATACTTACAGCAATACCTTGTGTCTTATGAAGCTCTTTCTCTGTATCATTCATATATATATATATATATATATATATATATATATATATATATGTATGTATATATATATATATGAACTACGAACCCTTGGTTGAAAATGTAGCCATAATGTATTCAGTTGGCTGGTCTTGCTTCACAGAACTAATTGTGGAGTGCCTTGCATAGTTACAATTGAATTAAAATATCCTGAGCCTGGCTGGTTTCAGGAAGCATTAATTATACCTCAGTAAGAGGAAATGAAAACCCATCAATTTAGAGTTCAGCTCTTTAGTCCCAGACAAATAACATTAAAGTGACGTTAAGAGTTCACTCTATATATCTCTGACTAAAGAGTAAACATTATTGGTAAATTGTTCTCTCTTACTTTAAGAACAATAAACTCAAGGCCTGCAAAACAAAATGCAGTGAACTTCCATAAACACACACACTAAATTTGCCTTCAGTACAAGCGTGATTTGATTGAGGCCAATTTTTAAAAATATATTTTCCCATTTTTAAAAAAAAATTATTAAAGTCTGAACAATACATAGTATGATATTACAGATCACATAATGCATTTTTTAAAAAAAACAAAAAACCTCTTACACTTTAGGTTCCTAGAGACCAGTTCTCATTTATTATCAATGATGTTACCACCAATCCAAAACATTAATCCAAACAAATCTGAGCACTGTATGAATAACACATATCTTTCCATATCTGAATGTAACAAAGCAGGTAATACTTCACAATAATTTCTTTGATTGATAAAAAGTATACAGTCTTGCCACGTCCCAAAGAAAGAATATGGTTTTTATCTATTCTGAGATGCAAAAAATGGGTTAATTTCTCTGCTGTAGCAATAAACCAAAGCCTGTTGGTTTATTGAACTTTCATAGTGAACATCCATAACCACACACACTAAATTTATCTTAATACAAGAGTGCTTGGATTCAGAGGCCAATTATTGAAAGAGACAGAAAGTGGCTTTTTACTAAGCTATCTAGTTAAAATCATCGTCTAATGGATTTCTATGTGTCTGGATGCTTCCACACTAGCCACTTTCTCCCCCCGCCCATTTCCCAGAATGACTTAGGACAGGAGGGGCTATCAGGAAGTGTCCACAGAAGTAGGGTTTCTGGGTAGGCAGGGAGGCTGAGGTCTGCTTATGTATTGTACTTGAGTGCAGTTTGGAACATAGCAACATAGGAAGCTGCCATATCCTGAGTCAGACCATAGGTCCACCTAGCTCAGTATTGTCTACACAGACTGGCAGCGGCTTCTCCAAGCTGGCAGGCAGGAATCTCTCTCAGCCCTGTCTTGGAGAAGCCAGGGGGGGAACTTGGAGCCTAGATCCTCTTCCCAGAGCTGCTCCATCCCCTGAGGGGAATATCTTACAATGCTCACACTTCTAGTCTCTCTTTCATATGCAACCAGGGCAGACCCTGCTTAGCTGACAAGTCATGCTTGCTACCACCAGACCAGCTCTCATCTCCAGTTTGATAAGATGCAAATATAGCAATCAGTATAAAGGGTGCACATGTGTAAAAATTGCCACTTTTCCAGGCCCCACTTTACACATGTTTTACAGCAGTGGCATAGGGAGGGCATAGGCAGCCTGTGTTCTCGCAGGCAGTGGACTCTCCTCCGCAGTGGTGGCTGCAGGAGCACACTCCCTACGCTGCTCCTCTTGTTGGTGGCGGCAGCAGCTCCCCCTCCACCTCAGTGGGGGTGGTGGCATCTCACCCCCCCCCATGATGGCATGCTCCATGTGTCATGACACTGGGGATAGGCAGTGCACGGGGATAGAAGGGGAACCCTGTGGCGCTGCTGGAGCCTTCAGCACTCCTGCTGCTTCCTTCAGGGTGCTCTATCAATCTCAGCCTCTCTGTGCCACACGCATGCGCAGCTGCCACAGGAGTGGCTAGCCAGTGAAGTGAGGGAGCCGAGTGCAAGGCAGCCCTATTGAGCCCCAAGGCGGCCCCAGAAGTGTGCGGGAGTGCTGCTCAAACCTGTGTGCTCAGTTATAGCTCCACCCTGTTTCAGAGCTACAACTACAAATATTTACTGTATATGCCGCTTTTCCACAAAAGTTCTCAAAGCAGTTTACATAGAAAAATAAATAGCAAATAAGAGGGTGCCCTGTCCCAGAAAGGACTTGCAATCTAAAAAGAAATATAAGGTACGCACCAGCAAGAGGTACGGGAAGGATGCTGTGATGGGGTTGGATAGGGATGAGAAGAGAATCGCCACTTTAAACGGCGCTTCTTTGCTCAGTTTGCAGGGATTGAAGGGGGGAAAGGGTATTTCTATTTCCACATGTATGCACCCTTACAACTGATGCTGTGTATGTATTTTGTACTCAAAATATTTTTGAGGGCAGCCCCTTCCCCCTTCTCTCTTCAAAATTCCAGTCTCTTAAATCTTATTCTATACTAAAACAAAACAAAACAAAAGTCAGAGCTCTGTGACCAGTATTTGTCTATATGTATAGTGCCTCTCTTGAAGCTAAGGAGCCCTTTACATGTGTCCTAGAAACACACAGGGTGTGACCAAGATGCATAACCAAAGGGGATGGTGGTTCTGCAAGAATATTTGTTGCTGTTGGCATTGGAGAGTAGGGGATTAAAGAAGCCTTTGTCTGGGGAATAGATGAGGAACTTCTAAGGCCAATGGACCCAGCCCCCAGGCTACCAGTCGCTTCTTCAAATTAAACCAATGAGAGTCTGCCACCTCAATTTGAAGAAAGTAGCATGGTATAGCCAGGTTAAAGGGCAGCAGGACCCTTTGCCTTGAATAGCCTGGAGATTTTCCGAACAGTAATTTACTCCTGCTTCACTACACATAGAGTAAGAGGGAGTTCATACAAGGGAGAGATTTACAGTAACTTCAAGATGGTAACAGCAAAGTGTCATTCGTTCCTACAGCTTACGGCTTTCTTCATGACAAGAGAGCTGCAAAGCCCCAAGTACATGGGATTCACGCCTCAAAACTGCAACTTCCAATATTATTTGTTTATTTATTTATCACATTTTTATACCACATGATATGTACATCTCTAGGCGGTGTACAAAATTTAAAAAATTTAAAAATCAGATTAAAACACATGACAATAAAACAAGAGAATAAAATAGTTATTAAAACACGTTTTTAAAATTATTAAAAATTAATTCTAATTAAGAGCCTGAGAAAACAGGAGAGTCTTGAGGTTCTTCCCGAAAACAGAGAAGGAGATGCTCTTATTTTAGTAGGGAACATATTCCAATGCCCTGGGGCAGCCACAGAGGAAGCCGGATGTAATGAAATTACACCTACTTATGTAACTTCAAAAAGACACTAATAAAATATTTTAGATCAATATAAAAACCTTGAAACACCAAACCTTACTTACCTAATAATCTTGGGTAAGATAATCTTACCCAATATCAATCCATACACTGAGAGGTGATTTCCAGATTGCTACAAAAGTAAAGTTGCAAAACAGAATCTTGAAATCTGCTGTTGATTATCAGCAAGAAAGTACAAAGCTGTAGGATCCTTTCTTGAGAGTGATTTGTAGAGTAGCTAAAGAAGTATAATTGAAGACCAAAATCCTAGATATAGATATCAAACATGATTTTTTGAAAATGCAGTGAAACTTGAGTGTGAAGTTTTTTGCTGCAGTTCTCTGTAAGTACAATTTCAGCTTAATCTTTTAAAAAATCATTAAAAATCAATGGATTAGCTGTTCAAAGGTCAATAATTAACTTGAAAACAAATACACAGAGTCCTGCCTTCCTCCACTATCTGTCTGCCAATTCTCAGAGCTCTCTGCCCAGCCATTACTGCATTCTGAATTTTTTCTCTTTTTCTCATAGGTGGCTGTGTTTTTTGTTTTTTGTTTTGTGCTACTTCAAAATGATTTCTGAATTGTTTTATTCCTTTTGCAATTGCAGGGGTGTGCAACAGCACTGATGATGATGATTTTTAAAAAGATTCTTGAGAAGTATGCATGTGCATAACCTGGTGCCTTGGTTTCCTGATCCTTCCCAGTGAGAGTCCCAAAGCTGAAGCAACACTTAATGACAGCAGATGGAATATGGAACACATTGGATTGTGCTCTCGTGTAGATGTACTTGTGTAAGAGCACCAGGAGAAAATATATTTAAAAAAAAGAAAAATTCAAAAGAACAACCACTAGAAACCATGCATGAGCACACACTCACCAGAAATGGGTGGGATAGATGAGGAGAAGCCTGGTAGATGAACAAGCCAAGGTTTGAAAAATTGTAACAAACACTAATCAAACTCAATAAAAAGCAACAGTGTGAATGGCCCAGATTTATGCCAATTGATGCTTATATGTGCTTTATATACTTTCGTGCTAACTTGTCGTAGCGTACACCGTTTCCTTCTGCAGTAAAGCCCCACAGTCTGGGAAACCTCCTTTTGCAGGCCCACTGCTTGTTGATTCAAGACCAGGTGCTTTGTGACTTGAATAACCAATCCTAAACATATTTACTTGAAGAGAAGTTCCCATTATTTCACCTAACTCCTTTTCAGCTATGGGTCCTTTGGATCAGAGGAAAAGACCAGTTTAAGGCACAGTTCCTTCAGAATAATAATACCTTTTCTTGATCCTGCAGCCTGGTACATGCACAGGGCCTGAATCAACAAGGCATAAGCGTTGGCTGATCTGAACCTGTTGCAAGTCCCAACAGACGGGAGTCGGTGATCTTTCTAGGGTGGATGGGAAAACTGCACAGAGAAGAACAGGTAAAGTATATTCATTTTTTGCAGTTACAATGAAGGTCTCCAGCAATTTGCTTGATAGCTTCTTTTAAGATCACCAGAGCCAATGAGCCATTCTAATCTAGCTAATTTAAACACTCAGCTTTTAAAATTAGAAATGAACCAATCTTGGTTTTCTCTAGAACTCCAGTAAACAGTAGCATAATCACTCTGATTTTCCTTCTTCTACAAAGTGGCCACCTAATGGCGCAGCGGGGAAGTAACTTGCCTAGAGAGCAAGAGGTTGCCAGTTTGAATCCCCGCTGGTCTGTTTCCCAGACTAACACCTATATCAGGCAGCAGCTATAGAGGAAGATGCTGAAAGGCATCATCACACACTGTGTGGGAGCTGGCAATGGCAAACCTCTCTTGTATTCTACCAAAAAAAGCCCACAGGGCTCTATGGGCACCAGGAGGTTTTACAGACAGGGCTCCCCACTACCAATCCACTCCTGACTGGAGTGTGCCAGTCCACATATTCACTGTATTTAACCCGTCCTCCCTGCAGGCTATCAGAGACCAGGACAGACAGGGCTTTGTTTTCCCCCAAAGGGAGGCAGCGAATTCTGGCTTAGCCCGAGGTATGTCCAACTTAAAATAATCCTCTATTTCCAGCAGCTTTAAAAAAACACCTTGATGTTTCTGCTAAGCTCTGACGCTTGTCTTTGTTATGCGTAGGGGAGCAGCCGAGGGCTATGTGAATGCTCCACCTAATCTCCCGGATTAAACTGTCTCGACTCTGCTGTGAAACAGATATGCTCCTCAGATACCCCACAGCATAAAGCCTTGTCTGTAAAACCTCCAAGAGTCAACACTGACTCGACGGCACAACTTTACCTTTACAAAGTGGGAAAGCAGTTAGTTGTTCAAATCAAAGTGACCACCCCCCTATCCAACCACCACTTTCCCTTCAGATCTTCCTAATCTAGCAGCTGCTTCAAAAATCCTCCCTGACAAACTGATTAGTAACAACTGAAATTTTTTTCTAGAGACGCCAAGGGAGATCTTGGCACAAAGCCCAGCTAGAATCCAGATTATGGAATGCCTACTGCAGTGTAAAAACAACCCCCCCAAAGCCCTCAAGTTCACATCTTCAGAGAGGCTGGCACAACCTGTAACTTGCCAAATGGAATGTAGGCTGCCAGCCCTATGTGATAAACTCACTGGTTTTGCTCCTGTCTGTTCACCTGGAACTGCATGAATACAGAATTGTCAAGCACCCGAGAAGCCCCAATACCTGGATCTGTGTTGGCTTGTAGGGAATTAGCCAGGATATGCAAACATTGAGTAACAAAGAATTGTCAACAGCACAATGGGAGAGGGAACTGCAGCCAGAAATTTTTTTTTTTTGCAGAGTAAACAGTATACTGGGTATGCTCAAAAGCAAATGGCTTCTGAACTCTTCCATATAATCATGAAATCTAGAAGCTTATTGGCCAACATCTAGACTAACCCTCTGCTGACATGCCAATAATTTCTGATGGGAAAAGGGAGCTGTTATCTGTTGTTGTGATCTCCCCTTCCCAGCAGCCTGCACTTCCAAAAAATATGTCTCTGGCAGTCTCCCAGCCCTTGGGGATACCATTTTTGGAAGTGCAGGTGGCTGCAGAGGGAAGGGAAAGACTGCTGAAAATAGCATACACACACGTATGATGGGAAACCCTGGTGTGTTCATGCAGAATTAGTTTTGATGTTGGCTTCTTTTTCTTCTTTTTAAGAAGTGGGATTCTCTGAATGTCAGATACTGCGACACATTCTGTGTTTGCACAGTAATTCTGCCACTGAGACTGCAATCCTATGCACACTTACTTGGGAGTAAGTGGCACTGAAAGCAGTTAGCCATTAGCCCCTGCTAACTGGGCAAAGGGGCATCTTTCAAGTGCTGTTTCTTTTATGTTTATGCCACCTAATGGCGCAGTGGAGAAGCAATTTGCCTATGGGGCAAGAGGCTGTCAGTTTGATTCCCTGCTCGTATATTTCCCAGACTATGGGAAACACCTATATTGGGCAGCAGCGATATAGGAAGGTGTTGAGAGGCATCATCTCATATTGTGTGTGAGGAGGCAATGGTAAACCCCACTTGTATTCTACCAAGAAAACCACATGGCTCTGTGGTTGCCAGGAGTCGACTCCGACTCAATGGCACAATCTTTCCTTTCCTTTTACGTTTAGCAGGAGGAGAACAACTGTCCCTATTCATTCCAGCATAATGTCTTTCCCAGTTGGCTGCTGCTCATATCTCCTTTTTATCTTCTATTTTTTTGTTCAGATTGTGAGTACCTTTAGGACAAGCAACTATTCCCCCCCCCGCCATTTCTCTGTTATGTAAACTGCTTTGTCAAGTTTGTTTGAAAGCATAGTCTAAATTAAGTGGATTAAACCAAAACTTCTGCATAGACATGAATAGGACTGGGCTGCGTGTGGAATATTCACAGCCATACTTATTTGTGTGAATCTGTAGTTATGCGAAGGTGCATACCACCTGAAGAACTTGTAGAAGCAAGGGGTGTGCACAAAACCAGTTTGTCCAGTTTGGTTTGGCCTGGACTCGAACTAGACTGGGCATGTTTGGTTTTGGCACCAAAAAATAAAATCCTGGCTATGCTCCAGTTTGAGCCAGTTTGGGGTTCTAATTTATTTATTTATTTATTTATTTAAAAAATAATAATTAAGGCTTACCTGGTCTCCGGGGGTTATTGCTGTGTGTGTGTGTGGGGGGGGTCTTAGAAGGTTTCCCCTCTTCCTGCCGCCTTCCCCCTGGTCTTCTTTGGGCTGCTAAGACCCATTTTCAGGCCTTTCTGGCCTTCTTCCAGCTTGCAGCAGCCATTTTGAAGGCACGACCCCCTGGAGGCCAGGTCCTTTAAATTTTTTTAAAAAACTTAGAACCCTCGAACCGGTTCCGAGCTGGCTTGGGGGAATTTGGCTTGAAGTCGAGCCGAAATGGGCCGAGTTTGGCTTAAGGGTGAGCCCTCACGCTGACCCGGTTCGATGGCAAACTGGCTTGACCTTGAGCCAGTTCGCACATCCCTAGTAGCAGCTCTACAAGTTTTCAGGCAGGAGTCTTCCAGGTCCTACCTGGAGATGCCAGGGAATAAACCTGGGACCTTCTTCTACATGCAAAGCAGATGCTCTGCTACTGAGCTATGGCTCCAACCCTGATAACTCTGTACTTATTCACTAGGATGAGCAGCTGTCCATTACATGTGACACATAATCATTTGGGATTGGTACTGTTATCAGTAACGTATTACTAAGTGGTACAGATTCACCAATTGCCTCTTATTCTAGGGCAATACCAGACCTTTAGCAGAGCAGCACTCCATTGGCATTCGCTCCTTCTGTAAACAGAAGGAGAGTTGGGGTCCTTGCATGAGTTGAACTATTCATCTATTCACCGATGGAGTTTCCAGCCATTGAGCACTGCTTCACTAAAGGTCTGGATGCCACCTTTGATTTCAGTGGAGGCGAACTATGCTCAGACTGATAAAAAAAAGTTTTGATAAAGAACTCAGGAAGACTTGAGTTCAAATCCCCATTCAACCATGAAACTCACTGGGTGGCTCTGGGCCTGTCATGTATCTCTCAGCCTAAACTACCTCACAGGGTTGTTGTGAGAATAAACATAACCTTGTACACCACTCTGAGCTCCTTGGAGGAAAAGTGGGATATAAATGTAAAAAATTAAATAAAAAAAACAAATAACTAACTAAATAATTCCTTTTGACTATTGTACCTTTAAAATCCAGATTGACTATGAGGTTTCTTTTTTTACCAAAAACAAACCAACTCCTTCTCTTTTGTCTCTTGGTATGCAATGCTGAAGCATCATGCTTAATGCATATAACTTCAAAGTTACACACAAGCTGGGGGAAATGATTGGAATGCTGGCATATTAAGCTGTCTACCACTGCAGATGTCTAACTGGGTGATTCTTTTACCTGCAGAAGTTCTTATATTGGAATCCATGCCCAAATCAGGCTGAACAGATTGCCAAGCTGTCAGCAAAAGATCCCAACCAGACGTTCTCAATTGGTCATAGAGGGGCTAGTTAAACGAGAAATTGATTGAATTCAGACCATTTTTATTCTCATCAGCATAAGCGTCAGAGTCCACGAAGGTTGTCTCTTATGGGGAAATGACATGGAAATTCCAGAAGCAGAACACCAGACCATCCTGAGAACTCTAAACACATCACATACAAGTATTGTTGCCTGGATGAAAGTCCTGGCCAGAAGTTATCTGTGGTAGCCTGGAATGGACACTGATATAGAAAAGGTCATGTGTAAATGCAGCACCTGTCAAGCTCCTCACCATAGCGCACCTAAGGTTCCTGTGTTCTCTTGGGGAGTAAGTAGGAAGCTTGCTCATGCATCCACATTGACTGTGCTAGGAAATTTCAGGGTAAAAACATTCTAATAAACATCTAGTGCTGTCACAATGGTTGTCTGTTTTGCAGCTCGTGGAGCGCTAGCCATGACCATTTCAGACAACAGCAAAGCATTCATCTCTGGAGATTCCAAGATTTTACCAGCTGTATGCTCACTATTACTATCACCATTGCACCTTACAGACCTCAGGCTAATGGCCATACTGAGCATACAGACTATAGACTACTACAAAAGATACACTGGAAATGAGTGTTTCTGGGAACTGAGCCACAAGATTGGCAAGATTTCTATTTGTGCAATGTGTTACTCATTGCTTTACAACTGAGTCCAGTTGAACCAAGCTACTTTTGGGACATTGCCACAGGACATATCTAGATCATCATGCTCACTCTGTTCTTGCAAGAGATCTGAAGTTCAAGGAAGAGTGAATGTTGGACTCTGTTGTGACTTTCAAAACTAAAGATTGAATATTTTCTCTATAAGAATTTGTGTTGGTTCATAGCCAGTCCACAGTGAGTTCCAGCTGTAATTGTGGAGGTCATGGGATCGATTTCATATAAAGTGCAAACTGCAGATGGAAAACTTTGAAGATGTCATGTGGATGTGCTTATATAAATAACCCCTTATCTGAAGCTTCTTCAATTGCCAGCCCACCAACATAAGATATTAGCTCATTTGAAAAATGCCACCTTGTTCTCACCAGCATATGCTAATCTCTTTCATTCCAAGAGCAATGTCAATGGTGTGATTTGCTTTGTGGAAAGCTCAAGGCATGCTCTGAGGCCAGTTCTAAGACAATACTGTTGGAAGACTACAGTGATAGTCACTCCACATGGATGACTGACTACTGTGTCTAGGGGGAGGCATTTCTGTGCTGCTGTTTTAATAGTCAGGCTTAGAAGGTCTCAGGCAGATAGTGTGAACTGGGGAGAGAGTTTCACTTTTGTAGTGAAACATTTTAGCCTCTCCACCAGTGTTGCCAATACGCAGCCATTTACTGACATCTAGACTAATACTGCGCGCGCATACACACACACACACACAGAGCAATGGGAGAGAGGCAATTTTCATCCAGCATCCCTTCCTTCTGCAGCCCTCTGTTCCTTATGAAAATATGTCCCTGATGGTCCTGCAAACCTCGGGGACATATTTTGAGGAGGTACAGTACATTGCATGCATGAACTTTTTTTTGCACATATAGCACTAGTCTGGATGTTAACTGTTAACACTATGCTGATGAATCCATGACACATTACATTGACACAAAGGTCTCAGTGGTTGTGTATCTTCAAAATTCCTATCTATCTATCTATCCAGTCATCCATCCATCCATCCATTTATATTCCACCGTATATAAAATCTCAGGCAGTTCACAATCTAAAACAGCTAAAAAACCCAAATCATATAAAACAGATTAAAATTACTGTAAATAAAACTTTAAAACATCATAAACTAAAAGCCTGATGAAACAGGCGTGTTTTCAAAAGTCATTTGAAAACAACCAGAGATGGGGAGATTCTAATTTCATTTAGGAGTGTGTTCCAGAGTCTCAGGGCAACTCTAGAGAAGGCCGGGTTTTTGGTTCACCACCAAGTGAGCAAGATATGCCAGCAAAAGCAACATTCACCAAATTCTGTGCCTCTTGGGTCCATTGGAGTAAAAGATTGTGCCCTAAGCAATCAAAGAACAGTTGAGAGCCGCTGTGATCACTTGCCTGGCTGCAATGAAGCAATCAGAGGCATCAGAGATACTTTCAATATAGATACCGCTAGAGTGATCAAACATGTATGCTTGAATTGCAAGTTCTTCTTTTTCTTTTCTTTGCAGTGTTTTTGTTCCCCTTATTTCTGAGATTCAAATAATATGTAAGTGTTGTCAGTGCTACACATTTGGAATCCCCACCTCACCAACATTTAATATATATTTGTAAATTGGTCTCAGCATAGCCTGCCATCTTATTCTGGAGGTTCAGATGTTGATAGAGTAATTTCGGATCTCTTCCACAGCATCAATAGACATTCACATAAATTCATGTGGCAGTTTAGAGCCAATTAAAATTTATAAGCCACAAGGAGTGAGTGAAATTCTGAGGATTAATTTACTCACTGGAGTATTAATCTGTGTAATGTAGTAGGTTATCCTCCAGTAATCTTGGCTATACAGAGATAGGGAGATACATTTCCTTGCATGTTTTACTGTAAATGCAGTAATTAGTCCCACTGGGCTAGCAAGCTTGAACGGCTGCAGCGGGTGCTACTGGCACAGCCTCAGTGTGAACTCGGGTGGGGGAGCGGGGAGAGAACCAAATCAGCAACTTGAAATCAAGTCATAGTTGTCTGGAAGAAGCCAGTATGCACCCTGTTCCCTGCGGTGAGTGTGAGATTAGGCAAGAGGGATAACTAAAAAAATAAATAAATGCTATGATTATAACAAGGTGCAGCCTCCCTTCTGCAGCGTTGGCCCTGCTGCTGTTCCCCGCTACCCCAGGGCAAAGAGGGATGTGAAACACCCCTGCCAGGCAGATCTCAGGAAAGGGGACTCATTGCTGCACAGCTCCAGGTTTCTTACTCCACGTCCTCTGTGAATGGAATGCTGAACTAATCGATAATGCTAAAGCTTTGGAAGAAGGTACTTGCCAACCTCTCACAGTAATGATGGGAGAGGCCAGCTCAAACCGTGGCCCTTCCGACTCTCCTGCTGCTCTCTGAAGGCCTCCTCTTTCGCTGCCCTCTTTCATGCCTAGAACTCCCTCCCAGAGCATCTGCCTGCTGCCATTTCTCTCTTCAGATTTCTCTTCAAAGCTTAGCGCTTCCCTGAAATCTCTGACTTAATCCCCCAATGTTCACCCTCAAGCATCAGTAACTCCATTTGCTCACATCCATCTCATTACCCTTGCCTCTTCCCACTGTCAAACAGTCACCTGTAAGCTCCTTGGGGGCAGGGAACTGTTATTCCCCCTTTGCTGTAAAACCATATATATTCATGGCACGGTATAAAGCTCATCATCAGGCACACTCAGCAGTGAAAAAGAGGAGGCAGGTATAGGGCACTGGCAACTCACCATGGAGTCCTAGCTAAATGTTTTATCCATGATAATCAGTGAGCTTAGAGTTCTAAAGAAACATTATTCCAGGGCCAAACTCAATGTTACTTTGCAGATGCATCTTAATAGTCCCAATATTTGAAAATGATAGCGGCCACAGAAGGTTACAATCAGAAGCAAAAGAGCAGTGGAGGGAAGGGATGCTTAATACTGCTTTTCCCAGACATTTTCCCACTCAAAGCCATCCCCCAAGGCACTGGTATCTTTTTTGGTGGAAGATCACCAGGGGACTTTCCAGATGGCCCCTTGAAATTGCTTCACTATGTATAGGCTTGCTGTCTGTTGGTATGATCTGGGTTTTGACACCATCTGCATAGGGTGCCCTTCGCACAGCCACAGCCTGTTTCGGATCTTATCTTGACGCTTCAGGCTTAACACATTGTATGTGTGTCATGAAATAGTAGCTGTTTTTTTAAGTTTTGAGAACAGTTTGCAGGCTTGCTGGGATTACTCAGAAGTAAATGATTTAGTTCAATGGGCTTCCTCTTAAGTAAGAGTGCATAGGATTGCAACTGTAGAAGTATGGCTTGATTTTAGAGGGGTGTGTGTCAATCACCAATTATTTTTTTGGAAGGGTCTGCTGAGGACAGGGGAAAGGAGAGGAGGAAAAGTCTCAGTTACCCGCCCCCCTCCTCTTCTCCCTCAGGGAAGTACCTTGTGTGCAGATCCAGGAGCAGGGGTTGCTTCCTCTCCTCCTTTCTCTCTCTCTCTCCCTCCCCTCAAAGGCTCAGTGTGGGAAGAGGTGGTGCAAAATCCAATGCAGCCAGTTCTAACTGGCTTCAAAACTTTAAGGCTAGCCTTTGGATTTTACACCACTTCTTCCTGGGGAATCTGGAAAGCAACCCGGAACATTTCCAGACAGCAGGCTTTACTGTGGGTTTACTATGAGTTTGAATTTGCCCCCCAAAACCAACACAATTTGTTTTTTACCCCGGACATAAATCGGACAATGCTCTAATGCACAATGAAAGATCCAAATCATGTATGAAGTGCTCCCCGATAGCTTGCAGGAACTTCAGGGTAAATCTAGCTGATATATGAACATATACCCTCCATTCTGGAGGAGAAGTGAGCTAAAAGCTCTGTCTGGAAAGAATTTGCACAGGAAAATGGCTGGAAGAGTCACTTCCCCCACTGTTCCTCCCCTAAAAATAGCCCCTTTCTCCCTGCTGTTCCTCCCCTCAGACGTGCAGCCTCCTTTTCACTGAACACACACACACTCACTCACTCACATGAAAACGTTGGGAACCCAGACTCAGCTTGCAGGATTGTCTGTGAGCAAGATCTCCTCCCAATATTAATAGAGCAGCGTGCACTCTTCCTACACTAGCTCTGATGATGTCACACGATCTAACCTACATGAGAAGAGCCCACAATGCAGCTGCTACGCATGTGCTAGTAAAGTGCTGCAGCTCTGACACCACTAAGGAAATCTCAGAAAGGATCTCAGATTGTATAACTCATTGTAGGGGAATCCCCGAGGTGGAGCAGATTGCTGCAAGTTAACGCAGCGAGCTTCATGTCGAGGCTTCTCTCACCCAGATCATGCAGGGAGGACCCTATTGGGCAGGGGAAGAAGTAGAATCAGTGCACCCACTTGGAAGCGTTCATGCTGGTCCTGGCAGGGAGATGTTGTCTCACTATCAATAGACAGTTAGCTTCGCAGGATCAGGAGCGTCTCTCCCAAGATCTCATAGGAACATAGGAAGCTGCCATATCCTGAGTCAGACCATAGGTCCACCTAGCTCAGTATTGTCTACACAGACTGGCAGCAGCTTCTCCAAGGTTGCAGGCAGGAATCTCTCTCAGCCCTATCTTGGAGATGCCAGGGAGGGAACTTAGAACCTAGATGCTCTTCGCAGAGCGGCCCCGTCCCCTGAGGGGAATATCTTACAGTGCTCACACTTCTAGTCTCCCACTCATATGCAACCAGGGCAGACCGTGCTTAGCTAAGGAGACAAGTCATGCTTGCTACCAGAAGACCAGCTCTCCTCTCAAGGCAAGATCTTGCAAGACTTGCCCTGGCTGTCAGGAGCTATATAAGGGAGGACTGGCCAGTGAGGAGGGGCCAGTCTAGGAGGAGGGCTTGGTGTGGAAGGAGTTCTGGGACTCAGACTGTGCCTTGGGCATAGCAACACTAGGATGGGGCTGGTGAATGGAACAAGACCTGCCTGTGAGCCCTAAAGCTCCCCTGGCTGGCTGAAAACTCTGAGGCCAGCTCAACCTCCTTTGGCAGCCGAAGGCAGGTGGCTATACTGAGAGTGAGAGCCTGACACTCATTTCAGAAAAAAGCCTGCATTGGGGCTGGAT
This sequence comes from Hemicordylus capensis, assembly GCF_027244095.1. Taxonomy (NCBI): domain Eukaryota; kingdom Metazoa; phylum Chordata; class Lepidosauria; order Squamata; family Cordylidae; genus Hemicordylus; species Hemicordylus capensis. The sequence goes on from NC_069659.1 coordinate 207,797,361, forward strand.
CAGGTTCTGTGGAATTTAGATTCTTTTGACTTTCTCTGGAAGAGTTATACATGCAGCCTCGGTTTTCAGAGGGATGTAGCTACAAGCTTCCAGGGCTGGTCCTTTCCTTTTGAAATCTTCAGTGAATTTGTAGAATGCACCACTTCCTCTCACACTTGGCACTTCTGAGTCTGGAGGCCTTTTGTCACGTATCCCACATGATTCTGTAGTTTAAACTTTGGTGCACGTCTTCCCCTCCCTTTTTTCACTAGCCAGTTGCCTCTTGGAGCCTTTACAGATGGGGCTTTTAGCTCACTTCTCCAGAATGGAGGGTGTGTGTTCACATATTGGCCAGATTTACCCCCAAATCCCTCTGAGCTATCGGGGAACACTTCACACATGATTCAGGTCTTTCATTGTGTGCTACAGTGTAGCCTGATTTACGTCTGGGGTAAAAAAAAAAATCCACTTCTTGTGTTGTTTTGGGGGGCAAATTCAAACTCACAGTAAAACCTTGCAGTAAACCTGCAGTAAAGCCTGCTGTCTGGAAATGCTCTTGCTGGAGCTCAGGGCTCACCCCTGCTTTTGAGACTTTGTCCCCTTATAGCTTCTGCCATTTCAACACACCGCATGAAGTCTTGATTCCACTGGATGGCAAACCTGTTAAGGTTCTCAGTTCAAACAGGAGGCCACTGGTTTCTTGTTTTCTGATCTTACTTTCTGGCTTCGCGTGTGCTTTGTGATCCTGGCTCCTGGTTTGTCTGCTTGGCTTCACCCTTCGTCTTTGGCTTTGACTCTCACCCTGTTTCCTAATTCTGGTTCCTAGTTACTTTGCTCAGACCTCCAAGTCCCAACTATAGACTCTGAACTATCCAGCAGTGGCTGCCCACAATCCAGCTCTGACACCTTCTCAATTACAGCAGAACCTTTTCCAACATAGCTCAGATCTTGCTGATTTTTCAGCACAGCTCAGGATCATGCTGAGTCTTCCTCAGCAAGACTTGCAAACCTTACAGAAGATTTGCAAGGCTTGCTGAGGAAGAATCAGCATGATTTCTGAGCAAAGGCAAGTCCTGTCTCATCATCCTTTTGGAGTTCTTTGAGAGTGCCAACAAGCATGTGGAGGAATGATCTGGTAGACATTATACATTTGGACTTCTAAAAAGCATTTGAGAAAGCCTCTTATCAAAGGGTCCTTAGCAGCTATGAGACAAGAGGATGGTTCCTTTCATGAATTAGTAACTACTAGTTAAAGAGCAGATAGCAGAGTATAGGAATAAATGGCCAGTTCTCACAATGGAGAGTAGTAGGCCATATAGCCCCCAAGGATACGTGTACTGGTACAGGTGCTATTTAACCTGTTCATAAATGAACTGGATGGGATGAAGTGAACCAGTGTGCAAAACTGCAAATGACACCAAATTATTCAGGATGTGGAAAATCCAAGTACATGGTGAAGAGCTCCAAAAGGATATCTCCCAAACTAGATGAATGGACAATAAAGCAGGAAATTAGAGTCAGTGTAAGTAAGATGTGTGTAAGAAAACCCTAATTTCACATCTACGCTGCTGAGGATCTGAATTAGTGGTGACTAACCAGGAAAGATAACTTGAGTTTGTGGTGGATAGCTTTATGAAAACTTCAGTTCAGCATGAAGCACTAGTGAAAAAGGCAAATTCAGTGCTAAAGAATAAAGAAAATTATTTTCTGTTTGGGAAAGAGATTTAAAATAAAACTGCCGGTATTGTAATGCCCTTCTACAAATCGATGGTGGAGGCACATTTGGAATACTGTATATTGTTCTGGTGCTTCAACTGAGGACTAGTCTACACATTATGTTAATATTCTGCTTGTCCCTTGATGTGCTTATTTCCATGCCTGCCCCATTCATGAGGCAGACTGAGGTGGTCACTTTAGGTGGCATATGGGTGGGGGACACATCACATCTGCTAGTCTCTGATCCCAACTGGCACCTGATTCTTTACTCGGGTAATAATCCCATGGGTCCATGGATGATGATGCATAGCCTTGACTACAGCAGTAATCTTTGTAGTGGACGAAAAAGAAAAGAAAAAAACCAGTTACAGTTCACTGCTGTGTGTGTTCGTTGTCCTTTGATGTTGGCATTAAAAGGTACTCTGCAATTATTGTGAAGAAGGAGGACGTTAATCCAGTTCTTGTCCTCCCCTTCTCATATCCATAGGTGGCCACAGGTTGGCAAACAGGTTCCTGGGTTATTATCTTGCTTTATTGCCTTATCTATCATGTTCCCTGTGATGGGGATTTGGTAGACAAAGGGCAGAGTCTGCCAAGTTGCCTTCATTTTCTGGATGACATAAGCATTAGCCCTGCCATCGTCCTTCCTTATAATGAGTATCCTTCATCTGATACTGCCTCCCTTTTTAGCCACAGAACCAAGCAGTGGCCCAGCAAATAACTGCTCAAAATGAAAACAGAACAAGTCTTAATACTGAATAGGAGATAGAAGTATAATATTGGAAACAGGGAAGATGTGAGCATTATTCAGCAGAATGGAAATGGATATACAGTTGCATCAATATTTGACTGCAGTCAGAAGTATAAATTCAAGGAAGTACATACCTTGGAAATAAATGGGAATTACTTCTTAATAAATGTGTAGGATAGCCGAGTGGAGCAATCAGGGGTGCCACTGAGGAGTGGTAGAGAAGCAGTCACTCCTCCCTCCATGTTTCAGACCACATAAGATTATTCCAAAGGAAGAGTTCTACCTTTGGTTATTATGAGGTACTAAAAATGAACCACAAAAAGTGTTGAAATACTTTAGATATTTTGCAGTACAATCTTGAATAGCCTTGCTATGAATCTTGTTCTTTTTTATTGTTTTATTGTTAAATTTATATTGATATACCACCTTTCATTAAAACAATCCCAAGGCTGTTTACAGCAGAAATTAAAAACACGATTGTGAAAATGACACAATTAAAATATTAAGCTAAAAATATAATGGCACCCAAGATGGATTTATTGCTATATGAATTTCTAGATGATGTGGCTACGTGGTAGGAGAAATTATTAATATGTTATGAACTTGTTCAGGGAGTGAACCCACTTTGATCCTTATTATCTTGAAGGTTTGCCATTATTTTTAATGAACTAACCTTTGTTCCACTGGTAGTTCAATTGGGCAGAATGAAATTTTCTTACTTCCTCTTCCCCCCTGCAGTCCCTGTGCTCCCCCACCCCATTATTCCTGAACATTGGGGAGTCCTCTGGAACAGGATGTAATGTTGGATGGGGAAGCGGAGATCAGCAAAAATGCTCTCCCCTCGCTTGAATGGAAGTGTGTGCTGTTCATGGAAGAGCAACTTAGGATCCAAGCAAAGGTATGAAAGAGGATATGAAAATAATTTCAACATATGGAAAGTTATGTATTGTTTATGAAAAAGTTAGTTTTACAATCAAAACAAAAATCAAATCAAGAGAAAACAACAAAACAAAATCAAGAGAAACACAAAAATGGTTTTCATTTAATGGAGGTGAATTTAATTAAAAGGTTTTCGTTATATGTTCATAGGGAGCAAATTGAATATATGAGCTATACAACACATTTCTTTTTGGATACATATCCTGCTTCTAAAAGAGGCTTATAAGTAAATGAATAACATTCAAATAGAGACCCCAACATAGTTTTTAAAATCAAAATTCCTTCCTAGCTCTGCCATCAAAAATATTATTTCATCCAAGGTCAAGTCACTGTTTCCCCTGAATCTGAATTAATGTGTGTATTTTGCAGACCCCCCCAACCCCATTTTGTTGGAGATGGAGTTCCAGTGCATTGACCTTTTGCACCAACTATCCTAATGACCACTTGGGGCATTGGGAGTAGAGTAAGAGTCTCCCTTTCAGTCCCTACTCTATGACCCCTGATCTGACTCTTCAGCACTTCCTGTGTTGAGTCACAAATCCTTCCTTTCCTCTTAGAGAGAAGATGGAAACATCTCTCTCCCTCCTTACCTATTCATTATGTAGTCCTTTAGATTAGGATTAGGTCTTTCCTATCCAAGTGTACTTAACCAATAACTACTTAGTATTTAGTTCTACAAGGATCTCCATGTGTTTTCTCTAAGTAGCTGCAACAACGCAACCATCCTTTGCTACCTACTCTGTAACTGGAGTGTGTGCTCTCTTCCTTAGTGTTCTGCTGTTTACCTACTGTGGGTAAAATTAACAAACCCCAACCTGTTTATATTAAAAAATTGCTGTCCCCTGGGCAGCACAGCAAGCCTGACTGATAGTGTAGAAATTGCCACATCTGACATCCCCCCCGCCTTCACAAAGTTGTTGGAAGGAAAAGGTTTTCTAGGATGCTTACACTTCCTCCAAATGCCAACAGAAGAGGGGAAGGGTTGAGAACCAGATCTAGGGCAACCTGAAGTTTCAGGGTTTCAGCCTTCTTTTCAGTGTTTCCAGGGAAAAATTGCAGAGTGAGGGTTCAAGGCCTAGGAGGCATACTAAGTTTTGTTTGGTTTGAAAACGTTTGCTATTATCTCAGCCTGTATGTCCATTAGGCTTCACTCCTGAGGCACCAGGATGAACGGCAACAGTTAGACTCTGTCTTTCCCCATAAAACTCCTCCTGTGCTATCATTTGGCAGGCAGGTGGGTAGGTAGAAGGAGCCCCTGCCATCTGCAGAGCGGCGGATTTTAAACATTAAAACCGGAACTTTTTCCTCAACCCCCACCTGCCACCGCAGCCCTTTACTTGTAAAGGGGAATCCTTGCCGGATTCCCCTTTACAAGTATGGCTGTTGAGCCCCCGAACTGGCTCGACAGCCGGACCAGAACAGGCCTGGGCTCATCTGAGCCCAAACCGAGCAACCCGGTCCAGTCCAGATTCAAGCCGAACCGGGTTGGCTGGTTCTGTGCACACCCCTACTTGAAGATGCAGACAAAGAGGTGGGCTGGGGGAAAAATACCCCATGAGGTATTTTTAAAATAATCTTCATTTTAGATCATAATCCTTCTTTCCTAGACTCAGATGACATCACCAGCCAACTTTCCTTAAACATAGCTCTATTTTAAATTTGGAAGTGGGGTAGGGAGTCAGCTCAGCTGCACTCTGAATGATATTGATTGTTTCTGCCCTGTTTGACCTCCTAATTTCCTTTCCACCTGATCCCTCACAGCATGGATATTGCAATGAAGAGCACCTGGACCCTGGCATAGGTACTAGTAATGCACAATGCTCAAGAAGCCTCCGTTCCCAATAAACTACTGCCTTGAAAATGGCTGTTGAGATTGAGTTGGTGTGTCCAAACCTTACAAATGAAATGGGATTTCATTGCGTTCTCTCAGGGCTCAAGGGAGATATCGCATTGCAGTATGTTTTACATCTTGAAAACAGGCGCAAAGGACTGTGCTGTTGTTGAGACTTAAACAAAGAATTATGTCCTGAATGTACACCTCAACTTTCATTCTGATATCTCAAAACTATCAAATGCATGTAAGTGTGCATACTTAAACCTCAGTGGCTGCTTCTGCTAGGAAGACACATAGGAGCCTAGGAAGCTGCCATATATTGAGTCAGACCATTGGCCTATTTTGTTCAGTATTGTCTTCACAGACTGGCAGCGGCTTCTCCAAGGTTTCAGGGAAGAATCTCTCTCAGCCCTATCTTGGAGAAGTCAGAGAGGGAACTTGGAACCTAGATGCTCTTCCCAGAGTGGCTCCGTCCCCTGAGGGCAATATTTTACAGTGCACACACATCAAGTCCCCTATTCATATGCAACCAGGGCAGACCCTGCTTAGCTAAGGCATCAAGTCATGCTTGTTACCACAAGACCAGATGTTTAATGTGTTTGGAAGAGAGGAGCCGTGGGGTGTGTTTAGCCCCTCCTTGCCCACTGCTTATCCGCAGCAACTCTTATTCCCTCAGCTGCTTTCCCTACGACATGGTCCTGTACATGTATTTGTGAAGGCAGACATGCATCTGAAACCCTGCAGGGGTGGGCGGGAAGCAGCTAGTGGGGTTGCAACAGAAAACAGGGGAGCAGGGGAGCTGCCCCCACCTCAAGCTGTTTTTCTCTAAAAGACACATCTAAAGAAAACTCGGGTTTAAAATGTCTTTGTGTGTAATGTGTAGTTTGTATAGTTATCATATTATATACTGCCTGGTATGTACATCTCTGGGCTGTGTACAATGTTTAAAACACAATATAAAGGAGAGAAAAACAGAAATTTACAAAATACAATAAAAACAGTCTGATAAAAACAAATTAAACAGTTTAAAATTGATTTCAGTTTGGCCCTCAGTCTTTAAGGCAAGTATTGCATTGTAGTTGTACCTGTACCTGGGTCCAAATGGAAATGAAGGTTTGCATTCTCAACCTTGCACAGTGGCCTTAATTCCAATACCTCCGTTTTCAAGGCATTACATTACATTTTACATCCCCCCCACCCTTTGAAAATGGGTGTGAGTTGGAGTTGGTATTTAAATTTGAAATGCAGAATTGTCTCCTGGCAATGTGTACCTGGCCATGGGGTACTGGGATATTTCATTTTAGTATCTCAATCTTAAAAAGAAATAGCCTGCTGCAAGGGGTAACCCCGCTCCCGCCACAAACAGAAAACAGAACAGGCACGTTAACTCAAAGTCCTCCCTTCATTTGGCCAATTATTATGGCCATGTTGAGCAAGTTCACACAGCTTGCTAACAAGTCACCCTCTTGTCAGGGGAGTGTCTGCGGCAAAACAAACAACCAGGTCTCTATCAGTTGGTGTCACCAAAGGCATTCAGACAACAAGGCAGGAATGCAAATTATAAGCAAGTCAGAAAAATTAAGGATGATCAGGTAGCTCAGTAACCAGCACACAGGCTTCTGCTGTTCTGTCTTGCTACTCATTGTCATTCAATTCCCCATAGCATTCTAAAACCTAGATGATCAGATAATAAGCAGTTGAGTGGGATGCATAACATCAAACTGATTAAATTTGTTTACTGATAATTCTTTCAAGGTTCCAGGAATATCGTGTAATTTTCAAGGTTTATTTTCAACCGATTTTGTGTAATGCATTATTGACAACATCCTTGTGGACCATTTCGACAATGTCATTTAGGATAATTATTTCACAACAGATTTTTCAGAGCTCCTGATTCCTTTTGGGATTGGCTTTTGCATAAATTATGGCACAGAATATTTAATCGGAGCCCCATCAGTATCCCATGGCTGGTGGGTTTTTTTTTTTTAAAGGAATAAAGGGGGTGAGGGGGACAAAGGGATGGTTCTGTAGGATTTCAAGATGAATACATTTTCTTCCTTGGCTCTATTTTCTAAAGTGCAATGCGGAAAATGCTACCCTCCAGCATCTTTGCTTAATAATGATTTTTTTTTTAATCCAAAAAGAAACACAGACATTAATCTTAAGACTGCATTAAATTAAATATTTACATAAACTGAGCACAGAATGCAACTTAAATTTTTTAAAATCACATTTTCTTTATGATTCTTCCAATAAATGCTAGATCTCTTTAGCTAATAATGACAGAACAATAATAAAACTGAGGATTAAGAGGTGTCCTTTAACGTATAGGCCAGTACAGTTTGGGATACCTTGAGCTGAACGTTGCTCACCAGCCATATATGGAGGTCCACCAGGGGCTCAAGAGCCTCCTTATTTTTCTGCCTTCCAGAGACTGCAAAAATAGGGGAATTATCTAGCACCTGACAGGCCACAGTACCTGGCTGGTGGGCTGCATACAGCTTAGTGGGTTACAGGTTTAGGCCTGGATACATCTTGGCTTTGACGTATGTTTAAAGGGACCTCCCATGAGCTGCAGACTTCAGAAAATATAAACAAGTGTTTCAGTGTATTGAATTTTCCAGCAATCCTTTGCATCAAATTCTGTACTGTGTGCTCTGTTTACAAAAGATAATTAAGCATGCAGATCAATATAATACTGGGATTTGTCTGTATTAAGGTATCAACGGAGAATAAGAATTAATTTCCCTAAGATATAATGGGTTACTTTAGTTTTTGAGTGATGAACTGTATCTTGTGTGGGGTATTACAAATGATTCACTGGAATCTGAATTCTCTTAAATAACTCAGAATGAGAACCACGATCTAAGAAGGCTTAGGTATCTGGCCAGTACAACCAGAGGTGCTCTTGCCCCTGGACTTCGGGGTCAAAGTCCAAGGCCTCCACACCTCCTGGGGGCCCCTAAATCATCTTTAGTTTGTCCTGGATGGTGTGGTTTGTGTCCTCAAGAACTTATGCGTTAAAAAATGATGCTTAACTTGCAGTAGTGGGGAGGGGGGCGGGCTCCAAAGTCCTTTAGGTCTAGGCTAGGGTTGCCAACATTATGTTGGCCAAAATTGGGACACCGAGAAGGGAGGGGCGGGGGGGCAGGGGCAGGGCCACCTGGGGCAGGGCTTGCATTCACTGACCCCCCACCAGGTGACAGCTGCCGGGTGCACTAACCTGGTGGTGGTCAGCGACTGGCTGCTCCTGCTGCTAAACAAACAAACAAAAACAAACAAACAAACCTTTAAAGAAACTGTTAAAGCTGCCATTTTGCAGCGGTGGAGCAGGGATGGCAGCGAGAGCTCCTCCCGCCTCCCAACTAGGTGGAGTTTAGCACTAGGTAGTAGGCACTAGGCAGGCATAAACACAGCAACAGGCTGCTGGCGCTCCGAAGGCATGGCAATGCAGGCGGGTCTGGGGAGAAGGCAGCAAAGAGTCCCTACCTGACCCGCCTTCCTCCCCCAAAAGAGGTTACCCAAGCCAATGTCAGACTTCTGTGCATGCATGCGCATGCACGTGCGCAGAAGCCTGAAATGGGCTTGGATCACCTCATTTGGGGGAGGAAGGTGGGTCCGGTAGGGACTCTTAGCCGCCTTCTCCCAAGCCCCGCCTGTTGAATTATGTCCAGTAATCTTTGCAGTTTGTTTGGACATTTGTCCCAGGGGGGATCCTGTAGAGAGTGTGGGGGAGGAGCCAGAAAGAAAAAGGGAGGGGAAGGAGAAGGAGAAAATGGAGTTTTTGCTGAATAAACCTTTAGTTAATCTACATGAGATTTCCTTGTGTGTATGAGGGAAGCAGCTATACAACAGGATGCTTGGTCTACCCCACTAACAATAATGCAAACTGGCTTATTGTAATGCACAGATGAATGGCTTCATATTTTCCCTTGGAGTTGATTTGGAGCACTCTTCCAAAAAGGCTGGCGATATAACCTATAGTTGACAAAGTCACACCTTAGGCTCCATAATATCAGACATGTATCATTGTTCCAATGTAATTCCATTTTGTTGTGGTCAGATGTGTCTTCAGTGGGTTGATGCTGAGCAAGAAACTCATAAGAAAACCTTTTCAGATCATAAGGGATGGGGGGGGGATTCATGTGTGGAAGCGTTCGGGGCCTTTAGGCCACACATTGGGCTCTCCCTGCCTTCCCTGTAAGCGGCATAAAACATGTGAAGGAAGGGAAATGATGAGGATTCCAAAGGTCTGATTTGTGGAATTAATGCAAGGGGTGGGCAGATATTTGGGTGCCTGAGGTGAGGTGGGAAGTACTGCCTCATCTCATATCCCCACCGAGCCCCTGAAGCATTTTTAAAGGGAGTGGGGGTTGAGGAGAGAAAGCTGTTTGCTGGCAGCCTCCTCTTGTCATCTTTTGCAAGAGGGTCAGAGCAACAGGAAGAAGCTACCACAGGGCAACCTCTTCTCCTTAACAAAGTCTTGCAACTGTTAGAACGGAGCTCCTGACTTAACTCTTGGAGGACCCGCTAGGTCCTAGGACAAAGAGGGAAGACTGCCAACAGCTTCCCTCCTTGTGTGAAGCCCTTGTAAAGTCTTTACAAAGTTTTGGCCAGAAACTCCCTATCCAGCCCTTGCAAGGACTCAGTGCAAGCAGGGAAGCTTGCCAGCAGCTCCGCTCGCCACCTGGAAATTTTGCAAAGGCTCTGCAGAGGTTGGCTCAGGAGGTACTGTTCTGACCCTTGCTGGCAAAAGGAGCCCCCCCTTTCCCTTTTCCTGGCCAGGGCAGATAGCAGCTGCCACTGCTGCTCACTTTCCTGGCCACACCTCACCCTCTGCCTATTCAAAAAGCAGAGAAGAGGAATGTTGGAACAGCAGGAAGTGTATTTATCACTTCCTGCCCTTCCATCTTCCTTACCCTTTGCCTTTTGAACAGCCTGAGAGTGGGATGCAAAAGGGAGGAAGAATAATGGCAGTGGTGGATGTGCCATAAAAACAAGTTTAGAGGGAGGCTGTGGTGGGTCCAGGCAGGGTAAGGTGGCTGGGGCGGGCTCCGTGGAAGCAGCCAACCTGTTGCTGTCACCCATCCACCACTCCAGGTGACCGCTTCACTTTGCTTCATTAGTGGGAAGCCCCTGAGGGCAGGAAGACAGCAAGGAGGGACCCATTTGCAGTGCAAAAGTCAATGTAGTCTTTGTTATGACGTGTAGGGCAAGATGTGCGTATGCTGCAGGAACCTAGCCCTTTTTCATCCAGGCTTTTGTCCAATGAGCTGTCCTTTGCTCTTTTTAAACTTTTAGCTGCTTTTGTTCTGTGTTTATGTTTTTATTGAATTGTTTTTATCTTGTTGTTAACCACCCTGGGGTCTTAGGCGGAAGGGTGGTATATACATATAAATAAATAAATAATGAAAAATATATAAAATTTATTGAATCACAATCAATGCTCATAACCTCATTTGGAGAATCGATAGAATAGATCTCTGTTTGTAACACTAATAAACTAAGTCATTAACATGGGGAATTTGAAAGACTAAACACACTTGCATGAGTCTAAACACAGAAAAGCAATGCATTCAATAGTAATCATTGAAATGAATGGGGTAACCATAGAGATTTGGGAGGCATGGCTTCTAGTGAGTCTTCTTATTGTTAAATTAGCTGCTAGCATGGCAACGCTATGTGGAGTTGGTTCCTGAGACAGGTGGGAAGTCAGTTGACTCAGGGAACCACAAATCAGAGGAACTGCATTGGTTAGAAAATAAGGGGATAGGAAAAACCCATTAATCCAATGTGGCTGCTTTTGATGGTAGACCAGGTGACTTAAATTGGCAGCGACTGCATACTATTTGAAAAGAAAGAGGGGAAACTAGATTTTGAGAGAAGATGAATGCTCAAGGGCAACTTTCTTGAGTTAGTCACTATAATTTAGGTTCTTAGTGGGGAAGATAAGGATGGGGATTTTTAGAGAAATTAGGCAAACTTTGGGTGTAGCTGGAGACACCTATTCATGAATATGGATCTCTAGGGGTGGAGATACCATTGGGAAAACAGGTTCAAAGAACCTGGGCCGTGCCCAATCAGGGACCACACTTTGCGGCCCCGACACGCCCCCTGCGTCTGATGTCAGATGCAGGGGTGCTGGTTTAGCTCCCAAGCGGGGGACGAATGGCCCCTGTTCGGGAGTTAAAGGGCCACTGCATTCGCCTTTAATGCAGGGAAGAGCTACTCCTGGCTGCGCTGCAAACGCAGTGGCAGCAGAAGTCTAACTCCTGAAAGGGCCGCATGGCCCCTTTGGAAGTTAAATGGCTGCTGCGTTTGTGGCACGGCCTGAAGTGGCTATTCCCTGCAGGGAAGAGCCGCTCTGGGCTGCACCGCGAACATGGCGCCAGCCCGAGTCTAGCTCTCGAAGGGGCCACGTGGCCCCTTCAGGAGTTAAACGGTTGGTGCTGCAAACGTATTAAATGTATGTTCAACTGCAAAGAGGCATTTTAGCTTAAAGTCCTAATTGTATAAAATCCCAGGAGGACTAGACAAAGAAGCTTTAGAGAAGGAGGTGACTGGATTTAAGAAAAAGGAGCAGGGATAGAGATGGGCTCAATGCGGGGCAAACATTCATATTACCTGAGGTCTACTGGTGCAGAGATCTCGAGGCTGCCTACACAACTGAGGGACCTCATTTCTCAGGGATATCTCGGTCAAAAGCAGGGGATTGAAGACTGGAGAAGGTAGATGATAGAGGTTGATCCACAGGGGTGCCTTCTCCATGGAACCAGCTTTCTGAGTTGGCGAGGAAGACTGGGTAGATCAGGCTCGGCCAGTCCAGATAACCAATCTGGAAATTGGCACAAAGAGTTGGATGCAGCCTGGTATGATGGTGTGTGAGCAGCAGATCACCCAAGCTGCTGGTAACTCCAAGGCGTGTGTGGGTCACAAAAGAGCACCCTAGATCATGGATTTGGGGCTTGATATACCCAAAAACATGTCCTGGGGCAACATTCCTGTTGCTCTACTTTGCTGAATAGGTGTATAGGGTGGAACCTGCAAGGATTCCATTGTTTCTGATTGCTCTTCCTGAGTGTAACAATGTGTGACTGGCCTAGGCAAGCCAAGGCTGATTGTCATGAAAATAGAGTGCACAGAGGCAAGAAGAGAAAATCTGCATGGACGGAGGGTCCAGTAATCCAATCAGTATGTTTAATGGGTGCATTTCAAGGTCCTCATCGCTGACTCAACCTCTTTTGTGAGGGGGGGAGAGTTACCTCTGCAAGCCTTATCTACGTTCTTCCTGATGAGTTAATTGGCACATTAACTGGCTGCTATCCTTTACGAAAGGAGGGGAGGCTGGGTGTCATGGCTCAGACCTCTGAGTCAGAAGAGTCAGAGGAGGAACGGGAGGACTCGGTTGGGAGTGCAGGCTCAGAGGCACTGCAGCACGATTTGGCTGGGGAAACAGACTCTGGACCTGGGCTGGAACGGCAGCATACAGCGGAATCTCGACAGCTGGCAGACATGAGTGCTGAAGAGGCTGATCAGGAGGAAGCTGGAATTTCACCTGTGTTAAGAAGGCATCTCAAGAAAAGCTCAGTGGGAGACACACAGGCGCAAGATATCACAGGAGAGGAAATAGAAGTGCTGAGTCAGGAAAGCCTGATTGGCTGCCGGTTATCTTGAGCCCTATATTAAGCAGACTGTTATTGGCATGGATTGCTGTTAGCAACTTTCACTTACCGCAGACCATGTTCATACTTAGCATTCTTCAACCTTTCGTGTTCCAGCCTGCCCTTGTTCTATTCATTCCCTGCTCTTTGTTCTGCTCATTCTCTGCTCCTTGTTCTTTTCATTCCTTGCTCTGTTCCCCCCCCCCCCAGTTATAACTCAGTTATTGTAGAGGGGGGTACCTAGCTTAGTTCAAGGGTCTTTATTTTGTTTGCTACTATTTTTCTTTGTGAGTCTTTTTTGTTTTCATTCGTGCAGCTTCGCTGCTCCTCTTATTTCCAGACTTTCTGTTTAACTCACAGAAGTAGAGCTGAAGGGGTTGTAAATCCTGTCGGGTTAGCCGAGCCAACAGATTTACAACACTGAGGCAGTTCACTCCGAGGGGCCTTGACTTAAAGTTAACCTGCTTTAGTTAACTGCTGGGGTCTACTCAGGGTATCCCAATATAGGGAGGGCATGCATCTGACCCCCTTGTTTGTTAGTAGCCAAATCTAGGGGTGACTGGCCCACTGTCAACTAAGTGACCTGTCCCCATGCCACCATGCTGAGGACTCACGATCCCATGAGACTCCTGAGCATGACAAGACTCAAACACAAGTGGAGTGTGTGTGTGTGTAGGGGGGTGCTTCTGGGAGCCTGCAGAATAGCATTGCTAGCAACATGTTGCACGGAAGCTTAATGTACACTGGACAGAAGCTGAACCATGAAAGTTGAACAAAGTACTAGTTTTTTAAAGGGGGTTATACTCTAAAGACCTAGTGTTTGGGGGACAAAACTCAGGAGGATTTTTTTTGTGTTGTGAGCCAGTGATCTTTTTTTTTTTTTTTTAGATTCAGATAAGCTGAATTGCCTAAGGGTAGGGCTTACTATGGGTTTGAGACTTACACTTCAAGGCTGATCTAATCATGAGGTTCTAGTCCTCAAAGTTAATCAGTTATAGGAAATCGGTTTCGTGCTTGAGGGGGAAGATTGCTCTGCTTGTGATTACCTTTAATTTCTTGGGGAAGGCTTCATAATATGTGCATACCAAGCTTAGTTGCTGTCCTTTTGGGGTCTTCCCAAATAATCTGATTTACTCAGAACCTTGCTCAGCCCTTTTGTTCTTGGTATCAAGTGTGGGAGAGGGGCACTGATGCCAAGCCTTCTCTCACATTCCATTGCAAAATGCCCTTTTCTGTTTGGTCTCTGGTAATGCCAATTTGGACCTGGGAATGTCCGAGTACTGCCTGGGTGACTAATAAGCATATAGTTTTGATCTGAAAAACAGGGTTACTTCTAACATCTTCCAGACCCTGAAGCAATCTCCCACCTAGAGTCCAGAATTACTGTTCAGACATTCAGAGGATATCCTGGAAATTAATCTGTTTACTCCTTTTAGTGCTGAAATGGACTGCAGAAGAGGTGTCTGCTTACCATTATGTGTAGGTAACCTACTGCCAGTTCCCAGAAATTAGTAGTGGGTCCAAAATTTACACCAGGGAATTTAAGTACAGGTATACATGGTCAATATGGAACACATAAAGAAATTCAAAATGGTGCATTTAGGTATTTAAGCACTTCAGGAAGGACACCTTATGCTAATATTTGCAAGTCAGCTTTCATAATTGCAACTTAATCACCTTAGAGTTGCATACATCTTCTTACTGGCATTTTCCCATCTGCTTCACCTTCTTTTTTGATTATTTTTCTTTTTCTAATTCTAGCAGCGGATACATTAGCAAAGCTCAGCCAAAATGGATCACTTTTATAATTCCTACAGTTTTTCATGGGGAAAGTTCCCAGTGCAATCCTATCCTCAGTTTGCACTGGCTTGCTGAAGATAGAATTTTGACTAAATCCTCTTGCCTGGCAGAGCCCAGAGAGGAACCATGCTGGCATAGTCCCCAGCTAATCCTGGCATAACATTACACGAGCAAAAATTCTGATGCTGGTGCAGCTTCATTGGGTGGAGTGGTAGTAGGGGTGTGGCGGGGATGCAGTGGGATTTAGTCAGAATCCTATGTTGCTTTAGACCTCAGTATCTGTCTGACAGTGACGATGTTAGACTGACAAAAAATGGTGGTGTAACTTAAGCATTCTCACTGAGGTCAATGAATGGCCAAGAAAAACTTTCCCCTCCCCTTTCTGATCTGTCACAATTTCAAATGACTCTGCAGTCAAGCAGCACATACCAATAGTAATATATAACCCCCACTCATGGAACACCACCTTCCTTTGAGTGGCGCAGCGGGGAAATGCTTGACTAACAAGCAGAAGGTTGCCAGTTCAAATACCCGCTGGTATGTTTCCCAGACTATGGGAAACACCTATATCAGGCTGCAGCGATATAGGAAGATACTGAAAGGCATCATCTCATACTGCGTGGGTGGAGGCAATGGTAAACCCCTTATGTATTCTACCGAAGAAAACCACAGGGCTCTGTGGGTGCCTGGAGATGAAATTGACTTGACGGCACACTTTACCTTTACCATGGAACACACCTTTTGGTAACAGAACATGTGGCATGGAGCTACATCACAGACTCCACATCTAGAGAACTTGGAGCACACAGGGGAATACTACTGATGGGAATTCTAGTGAAAGGCCATTTTTTGAAGACAAAGGGAGTACTTTGTATAAACAATGAATAGCCTGGCCTAACTTATAGCTTCGGCTGATAAGAACATAAGAACAGCCCTGCTGGATCAGGCTCAAGGCCCATCTAGTCCAGCATCCTGTTTCACACAGGAGCCCACAAGATGCCTCCAAGAAGCACACAGGCAGGGAGTGAGGGCTCCCTTGCAACTTGCATTCAGCGGCACCTTGACTCTGAGGCTAGAGCCACTAGACTAGTAGCCATTGATAGACCTGTCCTCCACAAATCTGTCTAAGCCCCCTTTAAAGCCATCCAAGCTGGTAGCCATCACCACATCCCATGGCAAAGAATTCTATAGATTAATTATGTGCTGTGTGAAAAAATTATGCGCTGCCCTTGTGGAAGCCATGCTGGTTCTCTTGTCGGTCCTAAATTTTCCAACCTTCAGTTTCATGGGATGACCCCTGGGTCTAGTGTTACGTGTGTGAGACAGAAATTTCTCTCTGTCCACTCTCTCTACTCCATGCATGATTTTATACACCTTGATCATGTCCCACTGTAGTTGCCTTTTTTCCAAAGTAAAGAGCCCCAGATGCTGTAGCCTTGCCTCATAAGGAAGGTGCTCCAGGCCCCTGATCATCTTGGTTGCCCTCTTCGGCACCTTTTCCAGTTCTACAATGTTCTTCTTAAGATATGGTGACCAGAACTGAACACAGTACTCTAAATGTGGCTGCACCATAGATTTGTATAAGGGCAATCTCCTTCCTAATGACCCCTAGCATGGAATTTTCACAGCTGCTGTGCATGGAGTCAATGAGCTGTCCACCAAAATCCCAAGATCTCTCTCCTGGTCAGTCACTGACAGCTCAGATCCCATCAGTGTATATGTGACGTTTATTTATTTATTTATTGTTAAACTTATATACCGCCTTTCATTAAAAATCCCAAGGTGGTTTACAGTAAAAATTTAAACACAAGATGGTAAAAAAGACACAATTAAAATATTAAGTGAAAAATATTAAACAAATCTGATTAAAAATTTAAAACAAAAGCATAAAAGCAACATAGAGTACAAAGAGCAGCAGAAGAGAATCAAATAAATGCCTGGGCAAAAAGCCAAGATTTTACACTCTCTCTAAAAGCTGTGATGGATACTGAGGAGTGAATGGCCACCGGGAGAGCATTCCAGAGTCTGGGGGCAGCAACAGAGAAGGCCCTGTCCCGCGTGCACGACAACCGAGCCTCCCTCATTGTCGGCATCTGGAGCAGAAACCCCTCAGATGACCTCGTCAAGTGGGCAGTAACCCTTGGGAGCAGGCGGTCCCTCAGGTATACTGAGCCCAAACCATTAAGGGCTTTAAAGGTCAAAACCAGCACCTTGAATTGGACCCAGAAACAAACTGGTAGCCAGTGCAGCACTTTCAAAACGGTTGTGATGTGCTCCCACTGGGCAGCTCCAGATAAAACCCTAGCGCCGCATTTTGCACTAGCTGCAGTTTCTGGATATTCTTCAAGGGTAGCCCCACGTACAGCACGTTACAGTAATCCAGCCGTGACGTGACTAAGGCATGGATAACTGTGGCCAGATCTGCCTTCTCGAGAAAGGGATGCAGCTGGCGCACTAGCCGAAGCCGTGCAAAGGCACCCCTGGCCACCACCTCCACCTGAGCTTCCAAAAGCAGAGCTGGGTCCAGTAATACCCCCAAGCTGCGTACTTGCTCCTTCAAGGGGAGTGCAACCCCATCCAGAACTGGTAAAATCTCCTCATCCCGATTGTCTCTCTTATTGACCAATATTACCTCCATCTTGTCCAGATTAAATTTCAGTTTATTAGCCCACATCCAACCCATCACGGCCTCCAGCCCCCGATTCAGGACATCCGCCGCCTCCCTAGAATCAGATGACAAGGAGGTATAGAGCTGAGTGACATCCGCATATTCCTGACAACTCAGTCCAAGTCCCTGGATGACCTTTCCCAGCAGTTTCATGTAGATGTTAAACAGCATGGGGGACAAGACCGAACCCGGCGGGACCCCACAGGCCAATGGCCACAGAGGTGAGCAGTAGTCCCCCAGCACCACCTTCTGGACCCTCCCCTCAAGAAAGGACCGGAACCGCTGCAACGCAGTACCTCCAATTCCCATACTCGAGAGGTGACCCAGAAGAATACCATAGTAGATGGTATCGAACGCCGAGAGGTCCAGCAGAACCAACAGGGATGCACTCCCCCTGTCTAGTTCCTGGCATAGGTCATCCACTAGAGTGACCAAGGTAGTCTCAGTCCAATATCCAGGGCAGAAGCCAGATTAAAAAGGGTCCAGATAATCTGTATCATCCAAGACCCTCTGCAGCTGGGACGTCAGCACACGCTCTATCAACTTGCCCCAAAAGGGCAGGTTAGAGAATGGTCTATAGTTGTCCAGGTTGGAGGAATCAAGGGAGGGCTTTTTAAATAATGGTCTTACCATCACCTCCTTGAGGCACGATGGCATCCTGCCCTCCTTTAATGAAGCATTAATAATCAATGTTGGGATTTTTTGTCCCAATATGCATCACTTTATACTTGCTTACAGTGAACCACATTTGCCATTTTATTGCCCACTGGAGAGATCTTTTTGGAGCTCCTCAAAATCTATTTTGGATTTGACTGCCCTGAATAATTTAGTGTCATCTGCAAATTTGGACTCTTTGCTGCTTACACCAATTTCTAGATCATTTATGAACAAGTTAAAGAAAACTGATCTCAGTACATATCCTTGGGGGACCCCACTTCTTACTTCCCTCCATTGTGAAAAGTGTCCATGTATTCCTACCCTCTGTTTCCTGTCCTTCAACCAGTTACCAATCCACACATGAACCTGTTCTCTTATCCCATGACTGCTAAGTTTGCACAAGAGCCTATGGTGGGGGACTTTGTCAAAAGCATTTTGGAAGTCTAAGTATACTATGTCAGCTGGATCACCTTGATGCACATGCCTGTTGACACTCTCAAAGAACTCCAAAAGGTTAGTGAGGCATGACTTTCCCTTGCAGAAGCCATGCTGGTTCTCCTTCAGCAAGGCCCGTTCTTCTATGTGTTTAACAATTTTGTCCTAAAGTATGCTTTCCATCAAATTGCCTGGCACAGAAGTTAAGCTAACTGGCCTGTAATTTCCCAGATCCACCCTGAATAAATTCTTGAAAACCAGAGTTACATTAGCTACTTTCCAGTCCTCTGGTACAGAGCCTGATTGTAGGGACAAGTTATATATTTTTGCTTGGAGATCAGCAATTTCACATTTGAGTTCTTTCAGAACTCTTAGGTGGATGCCATCTGGTCCTGGTGATTTGTTCGTGTTTAGTTTTTCGAGACAATTTAGAACATCTTCCCTCATCACCTCAAATTGGCACAGTAGATATGACAGCTCCTCCCATTGTTTGGAGAGAATGACCTCAAAACAGTGGTGCATCAGCTGGTAACCTCAAGGTCAGGCTACTACATAGGGATGTGCACAAAACCGGCAGAGGTGGTTCGAAGGTGGGGGAGGGTGCCCTTACCCCTCCCACCACATTTCCCCTGCTGGCGCTCCATTTCAAAATTCCCATCGGGGCAATACCTCCCTGCCACCCTGGTGTCCTCCTTGGCCAGAAGTTAATGGAAGCACCTAGTGTACATGCACATGCCGGGCGCGTGCACATCGCGCTCGCTTGCACAGCTGCCCTATGTGCATGCGAGTAAGCATGACATGCACGCGCACATGCACCGTGTGCACACATGCACCGGGTACTTCTGTTAGCTTCCAGCTGAGGAGGACACCGGGGCGGCAGAGAGGTACACTGCCACTCTGATGGGGATTTTTGAAATGGAACACCGTTGGGGGAAATGCAGTGGGAGTGATAAGGGCACACTCCCCTGCCATAAAAGGTACAACCCCGTCTTCAAACTGGCAGAACCACCCGCTTATCGAAACGGTTTGGAGGCCCATAAAGGCCTCTGAGCTGGTTCCGTGCACATCCCTACTACTGCAACATACTCGATGTAGGGCTGCCTTTGTACATAGTTTGGAAACTTCAGTTAGTTCAAAATGTGGCCGCTGGATTTTTCTCCAGGGTAACTTGTGCCTGTTCTTAAACAGTTGCACTGGCTTCCAGTATGTTTCTGAGTGAAATATAAAGTGTGGGTTGAAGCGAATAGTGGATTTAAGCCCAGCCTTTGTCTCAGAGCAAGCCCACATGGGAGAAAGAAAAATGCTGATTCATTCCCTCCATGTTTGCTCAACAAAGGCAACAACTGGCAATCATATTCAGCCACCCCTCTGACTTCTGAACTTTCAGTAGGCATTGCTGGCACAATTTATTTGTTTTTTATTTATTTAAAATATTTCTATACTGCTCAAAACCTGCGTCTCTGGGCGGTGTATAATTAAAATCATTTAAAACATCAAATCAATTAACAATTGAAATGATTTAAAACATTTCACACATCTAAAACCCAGTATTAAAATTATTAAAACTATGACTCAAATTAAAAGCCTGGGTGAATGAATGTGTCTTCAGTGCCTTTTAAAAAGTTGCCAGAGGTGGGGAGGCTCTTATTTCAACAGAGAGCGCATTCCAAAGTCCAGGGGCAGCAATGGAGAAGGCCCATTCCCAAGTAGCCGCCAGATGAGTTGGTGGCAACTGCAAATGAACCTCTCCAGATGATCTTAACAGGCGGTGGGGCTCATGGTGAAGAAGATGTTCTCTTAAAAACCTAGGACCTAAGCTGTTTAGGGCTTTATAGGTAATAACCAGCACTTAATAATTTGCCCAGAAACGTATCGGTAGCCAATGTAGTTCTTTCAACACAGGAGTAATATGGTCTCTCCTAGATGACCCAGAGATCAACCTGGCCACGGCATTCTGGACCAACTGCAGTTTCTGGACGATGTGCAAAGGCAGCCCCACATAGAGTGCATTGCAGTAATCTAGCCTAGAGGTTACCAGCATATCTGGTGCAGTGGTTAGAGTGTTGGACTAGGACCGGGGAGTCCTGAGTTCAAATCCCCATTCAGCCATGATACTTGCTGGGTGACTCTGGGCCAGTCATTTCTCTCTCAGCCTAACCTACTTCACAGGGTTGTTGTGAGGAGAAACTTAAGTATGTAGTACTTCAGTATGTAGCTCTGTATGGAGCTCTGGGCTCCTTAGAGGAAGAGCGGGATATAAAATGTAAAAATAATAATAAATAATGAATAATATCTGCCACTGTTTCGAGGTCATTCATCTCAAGAAACTGGCATATCAGTCGAAGCTGATAAAAAGCACCTCTGGCCACCACCTTAACCTGGGACACCAGGGAGAGGTTCAGACCCAAAAGCATCCCCAGACAGCATACGTGATCCTTCCGGGGGAGCGTGACCCCATCCAGAACCGGCAGATCAAAATCATCTCCCAGGTCTGACCCCGCACAATAAGTACCTCCGTCATATCTGGATTCAGCCTCAGTTTGTTATCCCTCATCCAGCCCATTACTGCCTCTAGGCAGGCATTTAGGGAGGTTATGCCTTCTTCTGATGAAATTGACATGGAGAAATAGATTTGGGTGTTGTCAGCATACTGATAACACCCTGCACCAAATCTCCTGATGATCTCTCCCAGTGGTTTCATGTAGATGTTAAACAGCATCGGAGACAATATGGAGCCCTGAGGGACACCATAGGAAAGTTCAAATTCTCCAGGAGACACCATCTGGAATCTGCCCATGAGGTAGGAGTGGAACCACTGCAAAGCAGTGCCTCCCACCTCCGATCCCCTCAGACATTCCAGAAGGATACTATGGTCAATAGTATCAAAAGCCAGTGAGAGATCCAAAAGGACCAACAGAGTCACACTCCCTCTATCAATTCCAAACTGGAGATCATCCATCAGGCTGACCAAGGCAATCTGCATCCCATAGCCTGCCCAAAAGTGAGTTTGAAAAAGGTCTTGATAATCAGTTTCCTCCCAGACCGCCTGGAGCTGGGAGGCCACCACCTTCTCAATCACCTTGCTCAGACATGTAGGGATCCAAAGCAGGCTTCTTCAGAAGTGGTCTAATGATTGTCTCCTTAAGACAAGGAGGCATCCTGCCCTCCCTCAGAGAAGCATTTATGATCTCTACCAGGTCCTCTACAACAGCCTCCCTGACAGATAGCATGAGCCATGTTGGGCAAGGATCAAGAGGGCAGGTGGTAGGCTGCACCATTCCAAACAACTTGTCCCCATCCTTAGGGGTCATGAACTGAAACTGATCCAAGGTCATCACATAAGAGGAGCTGATGGACACCTTGGCATCAGACCCTGTAACAATTGTGGAGTTTGAAGCCCCAATACGAGAGATTTTGTTCACAAAGAACTCATTCAAAACGTCACAGCGAGTAATTGTTCGTTCCAAGTACTGATTCAAGGGGGAAGCGGTGCACATTAGCCCCTTCACGACCCTGAACAACTCAGCTGGATGTGAACTTGCGGACGTGATACCAGATAAAAAGTATCATTTCTTTGCCACACACATCGCCTGAGCATAGATCTTCAAATTCTCTCTATGTATTAATCTGTTGGATTCAAGTCGAGTCGTTCTCTACTTGTGCTCTAGTCGTCTACCTTACCACTTCAGGCCCCATAGTGCTTCGGTATACCAAGGGGCCAGTTTGGAAGCGGGTTGGAGAGGACGCTTAGGAGCGATCGTGTCCACTGCCCTGGTGAGTTGATTATTCCAATTATTCACCAGTGTGTAAACAGAGTCACCAGCAGAACCAACACTAAATCCCTCCAAGGCGTCTTGGAATCCTATTGGATCCAGTAACCTTTTTGGGTGAACCATCCTAATGGGCCCTCCACTCCTGCAGAGGTGCCCATTAATTTCAAGCCTATTTTCACAGTCACAAGGACCAGAAACTTAAGAGAGAGAGAAAGAAACTTCTCCAGAAGCTGAATACTGTACCTACTACCATGTTCTGCACATTTTCAGTGCTTTTACAAAATCTCGGTGCACACACATACACACAGCCTATGGCCTTGCAGACAAGGCTGGCTTAGCTGAGGTGTCTCTTCATAACTCTCTTTTCTTATTTACCCCCACTCCTGTCATGAAGTTTCGATGTGAATCCAGATCTGAACATCACGGTGTCTTTCTAACGTATGCCCTTGAGGGGGTTCGACTCATCTGGCTCTTGCTTTATTTCACAACACAGAAGCTCCAATCAGGCTTGCCTCCTTCAACATACCACCTATTTTTCTTCATTATTTTGTATCCTGCAGCAGCAACAGCATAGAGCATTGGGCTTTGAATGTAAGAACTGATTGACTTGGCTGGTGCCAAGGGATAACAAGCAAAAATTACAGCCAGGAAGCAATGACTGATTTGAATACGCGTGAGAGCATTAAAGCCTGCCCAGACTTCATAGGGGCTAAATCATTTGGTCAGTCAGTAATTGCATTAAAATGTCTCTGCAGTGTTGCAGCTATGGATCTATGAGCTCAGACTGCTGTATGTGTGCGGGGTGGGGGTGGGATCTTTAGCATGCCACTCTATTATTAAAAGCAAAAGGGCTGTCTTGGGGTGGCAATCTTTGCTCACTGCCTGTCCAGTCAATTGGTGCCAATGGGAATTTCTGTCCCAGGGCAAATAGCAGCTGTGGGGGGAAGTGATTTGGGAGACTGTGGCAGGGGCAAAGGTTAGAGCACCTTCCCCCCCACAGTCCCCCTGGCTCCTGTTTCAGCAAGAAGAAACAAGCTCATCATGACCAATAATGCAATTAACATAACATGTAGTATTGACTGGAGTGCACCTGCTTTCTTTCTCTTACTAAATGGCTGCCCTTCACTCCTGTGAAGAAAAGTAAAGCACTGCATGTAGGGATGGCAATGATAGTGACATCAAGAAATAGAGGGATGTTCCTCCTCTTTCTTCAGAAGGCAGGGTTGTGTGGAAGAGGGCAATATGTTCCTGTCACACACCCCACTCCAGGAGCTTGGTTCAGGAGGAGGGAGGAGAGAATGAGGAAATGGAAAGCATTTCATCCTCACTCTTCCAAAATGCAGCTTGCAGAACAGCACTTGTGTTCTGAATGCAAAAATTGTGCAAGCAATTTCTAACGGTCCTCAATTGCACAACTGCAGTCCTGTGATTAGAGTAACATGGCTTTTGTGCAGCTGCATGAATGTTACATTGCTAGGTGCATGTAATGTAGTGCAATATGTCAGCCACTGTGTTTAAGGTTGTTTGCAGGAGGAGTTTTCTTTGTTTTTCTACATCATTATTCACCAGTCCCAATTCTTCTGTTTTCCCTAGATTGTTGGGGGCTTGTTTATGAAAGTGGTCTTGGCTTGGCTTTATCTACAACAGTTCATCAATCTATTTTCCACTCACTAGGCCATCCCAAATGTTTCCATCTTTCCCAGCATATTAGGGGTTTGTACACTTAACTGTTTTTGCAGTTTGCCTAGGAACTTTTTTTTTTTAACTTTCAAAATAAGTGCAACACTTCTCCCACCAAAACTAGTGACTGACATCCTGACTCCCACTGAAATTAATAGGGGAAAATGGGAAGTTTCACTGAAATTAAATTAATTTTAATGGGACTTGCATCGAGTCATTTAATCAGAATGTTAGTCAATAATTCTTACATAGCTGGGGACTATTGCTTGTTTGGTAAATTGAAGTTTCTAGCAGGTGTTTTCTTTTCAGTGACATATAAAATGGGTGCCCTTGATGTCATCTGTCTGAAAATTGGCGAGTGTGATTCCTAGGAGGAGTAATTGAATGTCTGTATACTGCATGCAGATTGGCTGGGAAAATGTGAAGCAATGGGAAGGAGAAACTGAAGTGGTTCCTTCTTTGAAACCAATGAAAATGAAAACTGACTAATCAGCAAATGAAGAATTGGCAATTTTAATGGTGTCATGAACCCAATTTTCACAAATGCACAGAGACACAAACAAAACTATTGCACAGGAATAGAGACAAAGCAAACCCCTCCCCCAAACACATTCCTTTTATCAGGTTAACTGAAGGGCAGCCTAGAATTGTTTTAAATAAATACATAAAATAAACGATGGAAGAAAGAGTGAGAAGTGAGGGGAGGAAAAGTAGGGGAGTCTGGTAAAGTAGAGTTTCTATCCTTTCTGCTCTTGCCTGTCAAACTTGGCAGACATCTAAGTATTATAGCTACTTTGGTCATCTAAAGACTACTATTAACATATCACAGGCCTCACTGCCTAATATTATCATACTATCCTTTTGCATAGGTCTGTAAGTATGCCATGGAGATTTACTGCTCTGACCAAGATGGAGCCAAGGAGCTGTTTTTCTATTACGTGATTTAATTGAGGCCCAAATGAAGAGCAGCAGCCTAGCTGTTGTAAATAATCCTCTTGAGGCAAGCTGAGGAAATCGACCATGGACGGTCTAATCAATGTACAGTCGGCAGTTAACCCCCGGTGCCTTGAGGTGAACATCTCACCCAGTGGAAGTCAAGGGGTGCTCTGCCATTGACTTCAATTAAGGCCAAGCGTTGACTGCAGGCTTTTCATTGTGCTTGCTGTGTTGCCATCATTCCATCTCATTCCTCTGAAACATTTAAACTACTCACACAGACCTCGGGTCAGACAGCACCTGATGAGAACTGACCTAGAATACTGGAAACGCCACATTCCAATTGTCTGAGATCATGTCTCCTTGTTCTGATGTGCAAGAGTAGCAGCAACCCGCACAAAGAACATAAAGCCAATTTTAGCTCCACAGAGCTAAACTGCAGTAGCTCCTAGGGAGGAAGAAAGAAGGCTACAGTCCCCCATGACTATTATTTCAACAGAGGCTGTTACACAGAGAAGGTCCAGGACAAATACATCTAAATGGTGTCACCCAAGGGACGGTAAAGTATAATAATAAACGAGAGAGAGAGAGAGAGAGAGAGAGAATGAATGAGAATGTGTTGCCTTTAAACAAGGCTGAACTCCCACCAATCAGCTGCTTGAGTGGCAGAATGAAAGGCTGGATTGAGCAACCCCCTCTCCATCAAACAGCTGATCAAAAGATGAGGTTTCATCTTTAGGTTAAAGTGCACAGACACAGCTACTCTGTATGAGCCCTGTTGGACTTAAGCACAGACTGTAAGAGTGGCCTGTATTTGTTGTTTTATTCTATCTATCTATCTATCTATCTATCTATCTATCTATCTATCTATCTATCATATTTTATATTGCCTGATATGCACATCTCTAGACAGTGTACAAAATTTATTGATATAAAAAATAAAAACAGATTAAAATTCCACAAAACACAATAAAAACTTTCTCATAAAACAAGTTATTAAAAGAAATTATTTTTTAAAATTGTCTCATTTTCCCAGATCCAGCCACCTCATAGGCTTTGTATCCATGAGGAAGGAAAGACCTTTTTCTGTTGCTTGCATTAATGTTATTCTTCCTAGTCTGTAACAAATATGAATGCTGATCTTGCTTTTCTTACAAAATTAGTCTCAGGCCATTTACTTCCAATATAATTACTCTTGAGTTGCATTATCTGTAACTGGGCCTGGGATAAGAGCTATAAATGTTATGTGCCTAAGTATAATCTTATTTGTAGAGCTTTATGACAGTCCCAAAGGAACTGATGACTTCTTCACAGTGCACAATGCCCAGCCCCAACTTTCTTATCACCCACTGATATATATTCCCAAACTTCCTACCCCTTTAAAAAGATCCTATTCCTGTATAGCTGGCCATACCATCAGTGAAACTTAAGTTAATTTATGCTCACAATTGAAAGCCCTATGCAGATGTCATAGGTGAATGTGGGGATGGGGTCAGGATCAGTTCCACCCTCTGTCTCTATAGATACTATGTATGCAGCCCCCCCCCTCTATATATATCCTAGTGGCCTCTCTCTCTCTCTCTCTCTCTCTCTCTCTCTCTCTCTCTCTCTCTCTCTATATATCCCAGTGTATATGGGCTTTGAATAGATACAATGTATCCTGAGCTCTCTGTTTTTGACTGAAGCAATGCCCTACATGTTTAAACTGGATTGATCCAGTATCTAATTAATGAAGTATTTAATATTTTATTCATGAACATTTCTTGGACTTCATATGTGTTGTGATACTATATGCATTGCAAAGCAAAATCAACAATCACTGCCAGGTGTGGAGGGAGGCCAGCGGCGGACCAGGTTCTGCTGCTGCCGTGGCCCCTTAGCCCCGCCCCCTGACATCAGATGCAGGGAGAGTTTAGCCATGTCTCTGCATCTGACATCAGACACAGGGGTGTGCAGCCCCATTTGAGAGCTAAATCACGCCCCCTGCATCTGATGTCAGACATGGGGGGCATGTCTGGGGGCGCGCGCGAGGCATGGCCTCTGAGGGGCGGTGGCCTGGGTTCTTTGAACCTGTCCACTCAATGGTGGCTTTGCCCCTGATCACGGCTTTGGTTTTAAAGGTAAAGAGTGCCATCGAGTCGATGTCAACTCCTGGTGACCACAGAGCCACGTGGTTTTCTTGGTAAGAGTGGCTTACTATTGCCATCTCCTGCACTGTATGAGATGATGCCTTTCAGCATCTTCCTATATCGCTGCTGCCCAACATAGGTGTTCCCCATAGTCTAGGAAACATACCAGTGGGGATTCGAACCAGCAACCTCTGGCTTGGTGGTCAAGCCACTTCCCCGCTGCGCCATTAGGTGGCTCTGGTGATTCTGAAAATAAGATACTAAGGCCGTTCACAAGACTCTAAACATGTTCAGAGCAGTGCCCAGCCAGGGTAGGAGAGCCATGCATGCTCCCAATCCATAGTCATGTGAACTCAAAAAGCAAGGTAGGAGAAGGGGAAAGTGATTGTGTGGGAGGAGGGAACTGGGTCGGAGGGTTTTTTGTCCACCTGTGGTAAAGTGCTGGGGACAGAATCTGGGTAGAGCATGCCTGTCTGACCCAGCTCCCACCACCCACACTATCACTCTCTCCTCCTCCTGGCTTGATTTTGAAGTTCTCACAACTGCGGATTGGGAGTGCACACAGCTCTCCTACCCTAACTGGGTGCTCCTCTGATCCTGCCTAAGGTCATGTGAACAGGCTTACTATGCTTTTCAGAAACCTGCAAGTCATTGAGGCGAGTCCCATGATCAGTGAGACCCACCATAAGGAGGTTTGTGGGGAGAGCGGGCTGAGCCTGATCTCACCGCAGATGATCGCCAGAGAGCTGTAGGCAGTTGGATTGGCTGCCCACATGACTGACTGGTCCATCACGGAGCTGGTGGGGGCTGCAGGATCGGGGGGTCTCCTTGTGTGTTGCCACGGTGTAGAGTTGCGGCGCAGCAATACATGATCAAAACGCCGAGGTTAACGGAGCACTCACTCCATGAACCTTGGCTAAGGGGAGGGGTACTTTGGGTGGTCTGCTGCCGGGAGCTGCGGGGCTCCCGTTGCAGCACACGATCGCCAAAAGCAGGCTAGGCTCCCTTAGCCCGCTTTTCGGCAATCACGAGAATCGCCCCATTGTCCTTACTGTATGTATTTGTGTATTGTTCTATGTAAGAATAACTAAAACAAAACAAAACAAGTATTTGGGCTGCATGTAAAAGAGTGGTTTGGACAACCTACTCCCCCCCCCCATCATGGTTTGGGAAAGGCTCTCCTCCATGCTGGGGGATGGGTGGGAAGGACATGTGTACTCATGCCACTCACACAAGTCCTGATAACATGGGATATTTTAATGGACATGATGAGAGGACCCTCAAACTGTCCTCTACAGCAGGGTTTCTAAACCTTGGGCCCTCAGATGTTGTCGGACTACAACTCCCAGAATCCCCAGACATGGCTTTTGTGGCTGGGGATTCTGGGAGTTGTAGTCCAACAACATCTGGGGGCCCAAGGTTAAGAAACCCTGGTCTAGAGAGCTCTTTCCTTTGTGGTAGGGTCAACGGGTGTATGTGTGTGCACCTCTTGCCTCAGTTCTACCCCAGATAGAAAACCTGGGCTACCTGGTGGAGCAGCACCAGGTTCGGGCCCAATCCCAGTGCTTAGGAACATAGGAAGCTGCCATATACTGAGTCAGACCATTGGTCTATCTAGACCATTGGTCTATCAGTATTGTCTTCACAGACTGGCAGTGGCTTCTCCAAGCTTGCAGGCAGGAGCCTCTCTCAGCCCTATCTTGGAGAATCTGGGGAGGGAACTTGAAACCTTATGCTCTTCCCAGAGCAGAAACCTAATCTGAAACTTAATCCAGATAAGACAGAAGTGCTCTGGGTTGGAAACCCTGCTCTACAGCACGCTGAATATTCCATCTGTTTTTCTCTTACAAGGAACTGCTTAAGTCTATTCCCCAAGTGAGTAAAGAAACCATGTATTATGGTCTTCTAAGGGCAGAATTGCATGTTATGAAGGAAACACAAGATTCTCAACTCTGTGCCTGTCGCATAATGCTAATGCAGCAGGGAAGAACCTATGACTGCAGGGGGCAAGGGAGGGGCAAGCAAAGCACACCAATCTCCAGCTTCCTGCACAGACTCTCAGGCCCCAGCTGGAAGAACCAATGAGTGGAAGGTGGTGTTTAACCCTTTCCCATGCACCAGTTCTCTCCTGGAAACGCCCCCTACAATCCTTGACCATTTCCACCCCCAGCCAAGCTCTGAGACTGGAAGTAAGTCTGGCTGGGACTGAAGGGGAATAATCTTTGGGGTATTTCCTAGAGAGGGTCAGCAGGAGGCATCATGGGAGCATTAAACATGTCTTCCTTCTAGCCACTGATTCTCTCCCATTAATATCACACACACACACACTTGCATCATCTTGGCAAAGATTGGTTTGGAAACATGTGTCTGCCAAGGTTACATGTGGTTCTACACTTAAGCAATAACCACTTGGGAGTTCTTCTGAGAATCCAGCAAGGAAGTTGCTGGATCTGAACTGAACTCCTTCACCCCAGATTTATGGCCTTTTCCTCCCATGAAAAGTGGGGGGAAATGTTTGTCTTTGAGAAATGAGAATTCAATAGTAAATTTCAGAGTAACTTTAGAGAAATATACGATGGAATTAGATGTGGCGCTATCACAGCATTGTTTTATTGGCAATTAGGTTTCGAACTGGCAAGGCTGTATGAAAATAAACCTCAGTTATGGGACTGTGGTGTTTCAGCGCCATCTGTCAACAGTTTGCTCCTTATGCCTCAGCATGTGTATCTTTGGAAGGGAAAAATGATTTAATGGCACAACTGAAGAGGTGAAGCACACCAAATTGTACTTCAGTTTTTACAACAAAAGCTTTCATTTATGATATTTGATGTGATACAAACAAATGTAAATTCATCACAATGCTTAAGCTTGCCAAAGCTCCAGACTCGGGAAAGCACATAGTGTTTTGCTGTTCCTCATCTCCCTGACTGGTGAGAAGTTTCGGGACAGCCTTTTACAGTATCAGCCTCCTTGTGAGGAGAGAATACTAGAGAATTGTGGTGTTTTCCATAATAGCTGGGAAACGGGCAGGTGGCCGGTGTTGGTAAAGCAACAGCTTCCTCTTGAAGCCTGCCAAAGGCTGCTTCTTGCCAGCCAGCTGCGAAACTCAGGCTTCCATTTCCACTACTGGAAATATACCAGCTGGCAAAGTATTGCTTTCCAGCCCTTACAAGCAGGATATGCTACAGCTAGTAGCCACCAACCACTCAAAACCACCAGTGCTGGTTATGAGGTCTTCAAATTGGCAGCTTGATTCCACTCCAGTGCTGATTTCTATGGAGGATGTTGCTGCCCTAATATATAACACACTTGTAAATCTGTGCTCTTCTGCCATGAATGGCCCCCAGCTACATGCTATAATCACATTTCCCCTGAGTTCGATTCGGGAGGACTGTTTTGTGCGAATTCTGAAGTATACACTTCCTCCCTCTCCCCCCCACTTCCCCCTTCACCTGCCCTGGCATGGCACACCTGAGCTACCCACATGTTCTCTCTCTCTCTTCCCTCCTCCTCCTGTGGAGGCTGCTGCAGCCTGTGGGTCCTGCTCTCCCTCCCTCTCTCTCTCTCTCTCTCTCTCTCTCTCTCTCAGCGGTGGAGAGAGAGCAAGAGGAGTGAGCAGGGAATGCAAGCCAAGGACCAGGCCAGCCCATGACAACAGGGGTGCACATGGAGTGTGTATAGTAGGGATATGTATACTGGTTCAGCGATGCAGGGAGGGGAACGGGGAGCAGGATCTTTTTTTAAAAGGGAAGCAGGTCCTTTCCTGTTCTCCATGGCTGCATGCAGCTTCCTGCTGTTGTGGCACTTTCCCCAAGAACCCGTGTATGGCGCCAGCACACACATGGCATTTGCCATGTGCATGCTGGCGCCACACTATGTTTTTGGGACAAGCACTGCTACAGCAGGAAGCTGCATGTGGCCATGGAGAACAGGAAAGAATCTTCTCCCCTTTTTAAAAAGATCCCGATCCCCTCAGGCCACAATCTCTCTGGAATAAATAAAGTGTGCAAACCCATGTATCCTCTCATACAAATGCTCTTTATACAAATCCTCTCATTTAGAAAGGCTCTGAGCTGCCATAACTCCTACCTTGCTCAGGATTGGTCTAGACTGGAGGTGACTAATTTCTATATTTTAGGAGGGGGCAGCTATTCCTCCACAGTCTAGCCCATGCTGGTTTAAGGATTAGGGATGTGCACGAATTGATTTTTTTGTTTCTATTTGTACCCAAATCAAAACATGCCCAATTTGTTTTGGGTCCAAATCTGACCCCCACGAATCACCCCAGATTTGATTTGTACCCAATTTTTCTGAATCAATTTGAATTTTTTAAAAAGGGTCCTGGGGCCAAAAGAGTGGTGGTGGTAGTGCCCAATGGGTGGAAGCTACCACCAAAATTTCAAAAAAACTGGGCAATGGGGTGATTTTAAAAGGATTTTTGAAGTTTGCACGTCTTTAAGCTTTTCCCCATAGGGAATAATGGGGATTTCAGGAACCTTATAGCTCTATGTGGGGGGCACTGGGGTGGACCAGAGCAGGATGTGGTGGGTGGTAGTGCCCAATAGGTACAAGAAAGCTACCACCCATATTTCAAAGGAATTGGGGAAAGAGATTATTTTTAAATGATTTTTGAATTTTACGCTTCTTGAAGCTTTTCCCTATAGGGAATAATGGGGATTTCAGCAGCCTTAGTTATAACTCCTTGGTGGGGGGTAGCACCAGGGTAGCCCAGAGTGGGTTGTGGTGGGTAGTAGTGCCCAATGGGTGCAAGGAAGCTACCACCCAGATTTCAAAGAAATTGGACAAACGGCTGATTTTTAAATGATTTTTGAAGTTGGCATATCTTTGTGGCAGATTCAGGGCAGAAATTGGGTTTTGGGGGCAGAAGAGGAGATCAGGCAGCAGTGCCTCAATGGATGCCTGCTACCATCCAGATTTCAAAGAAATTGATGAAAGGGGTGATTTTAAAAGAATTTGTGAAATTTGCTCATCTTTAAACTTTCTCCCCCATAGGGAATAATGGTGAATTCAGCAGCCCCATAGCTCCACTTGGGGGGGGGGCACCAGGGTGGCCCAGAGCGAGTGGTGGTGTAGTGCACATAGGGTGCCAACCACCCCCATACTCACAAGCCCATGGGGTACTGGGTTTTGTTGTTTCTGAGGTGTTCTGAGAGTAGATTCTCTGGTAGGAAAGGAGAGTGGATTCATTTTCAATGACAAACATTGAATCCACTTTCATTTGCTACCAGAGAATCTACTCTGGTAGGAGGCACCAACAGGCAGAAATGGGCACTGTCTATCCCCATTGTCCCATAGGGTGGATGCCATACACATCAACAACAGCAGAGCTTTGCAAAGAACAAGGTTTCCAAAGGCCATGCACATCCACCGTGGCATTCACCACATCCATTGTGGTCCCACCATCCCCCCACAACAGAAATGCAATTGATCTACACACAAAAGTGTGAAACAACAGTGAAATGCACTGCCCCATGCGCCCCCTCCCAATGCAGGGTAACAGCAGCAGCCAGCAACAAGCAAGCAAGTATGTGATATTACAGATGCAGCAGACTTGGGCAGCAGACATGTGCCAACAGCAGCATCAGATGTGCCCTGCCCTCACTCCCCCAAGGATTTTTCATCCACAAGCAACAGACAAAGCTACATCTGTGGCACCCGGCCGTAAAAGCCAGTTAAGTAAGGAAGGGTGCAAAACAACATGCTGCCAATGGAACAGCGAGGTTTGCCCCCCCCACACACACACACAAGTAAAAGAGTGATGACGACAACAATGGCATACAATTTTTTGGTGCATTTTTTTTTGACATTTCTGCAGCAGATCAGAACCTGTGGCACCAACAGCACAACCATGTTATAGATGCAAACAATTTAGTTTGATTAAAAATAATGATGGCAGAAGTCACCATATGGCCCAATCTTCATTGCAAAGAAGTACACACACACACACACACACACACACACACACACACACACCCTGTCCTGTGCCCATCCATGAGGTCCTCAGAATACAGGAAGAACAACAAACCATCCAAGGCATTTGAATTGCATAATATATATACTGCTAGACTTGAGAATATGTAGTGGGGAAGCATAGTATACTTGTGCGTGTGCGAAAGGGTTAGTGAGTTTAGGGTTAATTTTTGCCATGGCCTCAGAATGCTGCAGTTGGGGGTGGGGGGTAAA
Organism: Hemicordylus capensis; assembly: GCF_027244095.1. Taxonomy (NCBI): domain Eukaryota; kingdom Metazoa; phylum Chordata; class Lepidosauria; order Squamata; family Cordylidae; genus Hemicordylus; species Hemicordylus capensis. Next base: position 207,830,523 of record NC_069659.1, read on the forward strand.
TGGGCGCTAGGAGGAGGCTAGAGTCTGTGCCTTCCTGCCGCCTCAGAGCCTGTAGGCTGCTGGGCAGAGAATATTAATACTGATATATTATCAGGGACACAGAGGGCTGGAGGACAGGCTTCTGTTTTTTAAGAATGCCAAATAAATAAATAAAAATATTTGGAATGGGGAAAAAAGAATTGTTTTTTAAAACCATGAGGCTATGCTACCCTTCTAACCACCTACTAGCACTAGCTAACGGGGATCCCTCCCACAGATATAACCCTTGTTTAAACGTCTTCTAAACTAAACACCACACAACTTTTTAAATTCAATTGCAACCCAAAACCTCCCTCCAAACAGGAAAAAAAAGCCCAAGAATACACAATTCCAGAGATGTGTGTGTGTGTGTGTGTGTGTGTGTGTGTGTGTGTGTGTTTTAAAATGGGTACTCACTCAGCCTAGGGCTTCACCCACATTGTGTGTCCAGTGGTCTACTTCTGTGGTCTGGTCTCTGGGTCTACTCTTTCTTCTTCAGTCTCCTCCTCCTCCTCCTCCTCCTGTCTTCAGATTTGGGGTGGGGGGGCTGGGGCAAAAGCCTGGAAAATCTGTGCAAAAAAGGGGTGGCTGGCCAGGTGGCCAGTGGCCACAGGGGCTGGGGCTGGTGCCTGGCACAGACACAGCAGGCACAGACAGGCAGTGATTCTTTCAACAGCAGGAAGGGGGTGAAAAAAGAATTCTCATTTTCTCAGGAACAAAAAAACAATGCACCAGATATAATTCATTCTGGCAGGCAGCAGGGGCAGGCAGGCTGGGTGGCAAGGCAGGCTGGGCTCAGGCTGGCAAGGCAGAAGGCAATAGGTAAGGCAAAGCAAAGCTATCTCTCTCTCTTCTCCCACAAGACAGAAAGGCAGAATGGTGGCTGCCTCTTTAAATCTTATTGAAAATCCCTCCTTGAACTCCCCCCACCCTTGCCCCTTCTTTGACCCTTCCCCTGGCCAATGTGGGGTCAGTCAGAAGTGGTAGAGCCAAAAGAGCCAATCTGGAACCAGGAGGGAATGGTCAGCAGATCAGCCCATGCTTTTGTTCCCTGATCTGAAGCTTGGAAGGGTGGGAAATTCAAATCGACATCAAATGCAAAATGGAGACTACACGGAGATCACCACAAAATGGAGGTCCGAAACAAGAAAACATTCGGCTCTGAAATTAACACGATTTGTTTTAGACCCAGATCTTTCCGGGCTTGCAGAGGTGCGATTTGTTTTGTATTAAAATCACCCAAAACAGGCAGATCTGGGTACAGATCATTCTGTACCCAAAACGTTTCGCACACCCCTATTAATGATACAGTGGGCGAGCGTTCTTAGTCTATTATAGGGCAAAGATGAAAAGCTGCTGCTTTTAATTTGGAAATCCAGTTGGCAACAATTACTTTTTGAAAATGAATGCTGAGGCAGGCAATTCGCATTCAAGAGAGGGAGTGCAGCTTATGAGACTAGCTGTTCATTGGAGGCTGAGGTGCCAGTGTTTCTCGACCTTTTTGGAGTCAAGGACCGCTAAATTCTTCGTGCAGAGTTTCAGGGACCGCTACATTCTTCATGCGCAGTTTCCCAGTCCAGCAGTTAGTAAAGGGGTTTCAAGTTTAAGTTTTTCCTATCTATCTATCTATCTATCTATCTATCTATCTATCTATCTATCTATCTATCTATCTAACAGACTTCTATTCTGCCCAAAACATGCATCTCTGGGCAGTTTATAATTAAAATAATTACAATAATTAAATTGGAAATCTTTTGCAAACATGGAATATTACAGGTTCTCAACCTTTGGTCCTCAGATGTTGGTGGATTTAAATTCCCACAACCCACAACCACAATGGCATCTGGCCATTATGGCTGGGGATTATGGGAGTTGAAGTCCACCAAAATCTGGGGACCCAAGGTTGAGAACCCCTGAATCTAAAAACTTGGGTGAACAAATATGTTTCCAGTACATGTGGGGTGGGGGTGCTTGTGATTACTCAAAGGAGAGGGGATGTTGGGCCATTAGAAAAATTCAAAAGCTGCATGGGGCCAACGAAAACAACACACAAGCAAGCTTTTGAATTCCCCAAAACTCTTCATCAGGCTGGATGTCAAGCAAAGCAAAAAGGAGGTGAGGAGAGAAGAACTGGGCAAGTTGTCAGTAGAGCCTGAAGTCTACAGTTTAACCCTCTCATGATGGAGGTGGAGTTTTAGCAGGAGTTGTGTAGTCGCACGGTCGGATCAAGACATTAGTCAGGACCACCCACTGAAATTAGTCATCTCTCATTTGTGCCAATGCTGCTTGGTCATGATCACCTGGCTTGATCTGGATCCTGCTCTTAGATGTGCACTTTGTGAGGCGGACCTAATGAAACCCACGCAGCTCCTCCAAAACTCCTTAAAAACAGTTACGTGGCAGGAGCTGGGAATGGGTTTTTTTAAATGGTGAAATAAAATGTGAAGAAGAGTGGTGGGGTCCTGGCATTAAAGGGAAGGGGGTGATTCTGAGATGGTGGGGGCGTGGGTGCTGTAGTGGTGGATGCCTCGTCTTCCTCACTGGGGAGACAAGGCACTGTTCAGGGTGGGCGAGGCAATGGTGTACCAGAACATGCTTGGAAGGTCGCCTGTGTCCAAGAGCTGCCGCTGCTGTGCTTGCACACCAGAGTGTAGTAGGTGTTCCCCCAACCTCTCTCACAGCGCGTGCTCTGCGCCCCCCTCCCAACTCCCCTGTATGTGCCAATCACACCAGCCTGCCTTTGGGGCCATGCAGCTCACGTGGTCCCACATGCTGACTGCGCGTAGCTGCAAGGCAAGCCAAGGCAGCCCTCCTCCCTCCCTCCACCGCTTAGCCCTCACCGCGACATGATCCCGGCCAGAGGCTGTCTCCCTCCACCCGGCGAGGTCATAAAGGGGACCGCCATCTTCCACCGGTGGTGGAGACCAGGGGGTTATAGGGGGCTAAGGGACCACAATGCCTCACCAATGCAAGAGGAAAACAGCATTTCCTCTCAAGGTGCCTTGGCCGCAACAGGCAGCTGGTTTTAAATTGGTTGAGATTGGACACGAACCGTGCTGGGCATCAAATCCCCAGGATCACTTCATTCCAGTGCCATTCATCCAATGACCCTTTTGTATGAACGCACAAAATGGTATCTTGCCTCTCCCCTGCACCATGCCGCCTCCCTCTGCCACTTAGCCCTCCTTGGTACACATGCTTGCTCCCCCTCCCCTGAGGAAGGTCCACCTGCACTCCCTTTCTGCAAAGCCTGAGCCAAGGTGGCCCTCCTCCTCCTTCCCTCCACCGCTTAGCCCTCACCACGGCATGATCCTGGCCAGAGATTCCACCCCTTGGCAAGGTCACAAAAGGGACCGCCGTCTTCCACTGGCAGTGCAGATCAGGGGGTTACAGGGGGCCAATGGACCACAACGCCCCACCGATGCAAGAAGGAAACAGCGTTCCCTCTCAAGGTGCCTTGGCCGCACTAGGCAGCTGGGTTTAAATCAATCAACCTTTGGCTGCAAACAATGAGCATGCAAGAACCAGCAGCCCTTCAAGTGGCACCCACTGCCATACCTTTTCCTCCATGCCCCTGCACCGCATACAGTTTGAAGCTGTAAAGACAGGGAATAAGATAGCTGTAGGAAGATCTCAGCAGCACAGGGAGGCAAGGCAGAAGCATACTCCTCCTCTTCCTCTTCCGTGCCATGTGCAAAATTGAGGAAGTGAGTGCCTTGATTGCAATTGTTTGGGGTGTGTGTGTGTGTGACTCCCAGTCAGGGACCGGCACTCAACCCTTCGCGGACCAGCAGCAGTCCAGGGACCGGTGGTTGAGAAACTGTGAATAAGCAAAGAAGACTGTGTATGCAGAATATGTGCAGGTCCTTTGGGGAGCAGGGTGCAGTATTACATCTTACATCCGTACACCACTGTGCAGTACTTCAGGGAGAGAAATAACAACTGGCAGTGCTATATTCTGGCACTATTTATGCACCTCCCCCAAGAAGAACCAATGCCCTACGTGACTGCCTAGGTCTGCCTCGTGGACAGGGTGGCCCTGTCTGGGGGCTAGAACTGGTCCATGAACATAAGAAGCTGACTTATACTGAGTCAGCCACTGGTCTATCTAGCACAGTACTGGGCCAGTTCAAAAGATACTGCTGGTAGCACATGTGAACAGGAAGGGGGTACAATGAGATTGCATCTGTCGGGATGTCCTCCATGGATGTCCTAGCCCGCTCCCAGCATGTCCCTTAATCATGTGTGGGGACTGTTAATACAAATGGAGAGTGGGCTGTGTCCATGCACTTCCACAAACATGCGGTAGGTGGGCCACCTCAGATGTATCATCCAAACCAACCCCTTGTGAAATAAATTAGGCTGAGAGATAATGACCAAGATCACCCAGTGTGAGTTTGATGGATGAATGAAGATTTGAAATCAGTTCACCCCAGGCCTAATTTGACATTCTAACCACTATATCACACAGCAATCATTTAACGATAAGGACTAAAAGCTCCTCATGTATTTTCTACCATGAACTTCTCTATCCTTTAAAAAAGGATAGTACATTTTGGTTAATGTAAGAATGTAAAAGATATTTAGTATAACCACAGTATTCCGTTCCAGGAGCCTGTTATGCCCTATGATATTTTACTGAAGTTTTTAAATCATATAGACATGTATTTGTGGCAGGGCAGGGGAGATTTGTAGACAGAAAACAAACAAAGGGATTGAGAGAAAGGGGAGGGAGAGAGAGGGACCTCCAAGTAGATTCTGACAGATGGTTCTAGAAAATGAACCTCTCTTTGGCGCTATGAATGTTCCCTCAGGGGTTCTTCAATCTCTCTCCCTCCATACCCTCCTTTTCATTTCCCTCCCCCCACTTGCTCCTTGCACTTCCTTTCATTGGCTGTAATTTAAATGAGAGCATCGAAAAGACACACTTGGTTTTTTAATATGTAAATAGGTAGCTAACTCCTTCGGTTTGAAGCAGCCATTTAACATGCAGGATGAGTTAAAGTGGGGGGAGGTGTTGTTTTCTGCTGTGGCAATCACTGGCATTGCTTGGCTGCTATCAAAGATTCATTGGAGGGGGGGATGTGAGGTGTGTGCATGGGGCGGGGGTGGAACAGGAGGCAGGGAAAAGTTGCCACTTTGCAGACAAAAATAACAGATGGTCGTTCATGTTTGTCTCACTCCAGGGGCCTTATAACAGTGTGGAAGGTCCAGGAGAATCTGAATAATGTTAAAAAAAAATGCACGCATGCATCATTTATAGTTTAGGAGATCTTACTTTTTTCTGCTTTTTATTTTTTAAAAACTAGCTAATGAATCTGATGATACTCATAGATTTCCTGAGACACTTGGAGGACACATTTGTTTTCCAAAGCAAGTTTTAATTATTTTTTACGCCACTCATCCACAAATTTAGCACTCTTCTGTTGCAAAACAAGCGGCTTGCCACAGGTGGTGGGGCACTGATGTGACTTTAAAAACGTTTTTCCCTGCTGCCAGCCTAAATAAACATGTTTCTTTATGGAAATACTACCCAGAATGCAGTTCTCATTTTCCTGCTGTAAAACTGAATAGTGCTGAAGCAAAATCAATGTCTGTGCCAGTATAGGAGTTCAGGGAGGCTAAAGCAACTGTGGAGTTACATTGAGTAATTTTGAATAATGTGTAATACCCAGACAAGAGAGTGCTGGGGATCATGGCTGAATTCTGTACTTAGCACATATGTCACGAATCCTCACAGGTATTCAGCCTGGAGTTCAGACCATGATACCACCACCACCATTACCAATTATATACTGAAAAATAGAATGAATGAATGAATGAATGAGATGGTTCCCTATCCCAAAAGAGCTCACATTCTAAAAAGAGAATATAACATAGCATGATAGCAGTCAAGAGCAGACCTATTTTTCAAACTTTGGTAATTTTAGGGTCAAACTAGGCTTGACAGGAGTGGCCAATTTGTGTATAATGTGTCTGTCCTGTTCAAGTAGAGGGGTGAGGTCAAGAGTCTTTACAACACAATGAGCACATGAGCCTCCTCTGCCACCCCCTCACAGTGGCCACCACTGGGGCTTGTAAGTACTAAATGACTCCCGTTCCACCTGCTCTACCCTTAGGAAAGCCGCCCTGCTCCTCACCGGATTCCCCTTTACCAGTAGAGCTCTAAATTGGCTCTGTTTGAACCAGGGCGCTTTCCAGACTAGACTCTACAATGGGGCCAGGACATATCTCAGAAGTGTGCTTCCACACTTCCCGCGTTGTGACATTGCAGTCCCTACGGGGACAGCAGGGTGCCGTTCACATTTCCAATGCTTTGTTGTGAATTTAATAGCTGTGATATAGAGCGTCATGCATCCGGCGTGAAAAAGTTGCTGTTTTTTCGCGTTGTTAGTTGCTGCAAGACTGCTCCTCCTGCTGTTTACATTCTGAATGCGACTTGACCGAACAGAGGCATTTTGCTGCTGTTCCAGCTGCTAGTCTGAAAAGCTCCCAGGCCTAGTTTGGTTCAAACTCAGCCAGTCCAGTTCGACCTTGAACTTGCTGAGCTGGTGGACGTCAAGCCTGGGTCAAACCGAGCTGGCTCACACACCCCTATAAGTGGACAGAAAGCTTCCTGTGTATATTTCATGTCTCTAATGGCCAACATGGACATGGCAGTCATAATTGTTCATCAGGTGCCTGCCCCATTCACATCTGATGGGTGTGAATCTGATGGATGTGAATTCACATCTGATGGATGGAGCTCTGATTTTTAGCAAGCAAGGAAGAAAGTAAGAGGAAAAGTGTGAGCTGGTGAAGACAGCTGCATCCTCCCCCTACTTGCCTCACAATGTTCTTTCACTGCAGACATTTTCTCCAAGCCTGATTCTGAAATTTGAAATAAGATGGATAGGGAAGAAAAATGCTTCAAGTGGTGGAAAGCAGCAAGACAAGGTGAGAAGGGGAGAGATTAACATTCGAACTGGTTCAACCAGAACCAAAACCGAGCCAGGCGAAGTTGGTTCAAATCTGGTTTAGATGCAAACCAAACCGACAAGACTGGTTTTGTGCATATCTCTAACTGCTTATAGGTCATTCTAGAGCATACCAGGAGCCCCATCCCAAAGGCTCATCCACACAGAATATTATTGTAGCAGAATGTGCTTCAGAGTCTCTGATTTTGTATCTTAAACAAAAGAGCTATTTAGAAAATAGCATGCCTAATAATCTGAAACATGTCAGAAAATAAAATGTTAGCAATATTGATGCTGGGCACGATCAGACAATCCACTGTAAGTCTGGTTCCCAGGAATCTCCAGTTCCTAGGGAGTGTGTACTCCAGTTGAGTGTGCCTCTAAATTTGCCCACCCCCAGTTGCTGAGCCTTCTGCTTGGCATTTGCCCAACATTCTCCACCCAACTTCAAATGTAGGCTAGAAATGGATGGAGAATGTCAGGCGAATATCAGGCAAAAGGCTTGGGAACCAAAGATTGGTGGGTTTGCATGACACACCTGCTGAGAGAGCCCACTCCCCAGGAACCAGACTTTCAGCGAGTCATCTGAACCTACCCAGTATCTATATCCTTTTTTGGACTCCTTTCCCAGTGTGTGGAGAGCTCTGCAGGCTGGGAGGAAGTTTTCCAGGCTGGCTGGCTGAGGGGTCTCAAATAATGGTAGAAAAAAGACCCTAGAACCTATCTGAAAAATGTCAAAGAGCAAAGAATCCCAGATATTTCCCACAGCTTTTTGCCGACCGGGAAATAAATGATCTGGAGGTGGGGGAATTTGAGACCACTCCCTTGTCATGGACAGATCATCACCTGGTGGGGTTTAGTTTGACTGCTCCGTCTGCCCTCTGCAGGGATGGTGGGCCGATTAAGATGGTCCACCCCCGGAGGCTTATGGATCCGCTCGGATTTCAGATGGCCCTCGGGGAGTTTCCAGTGTCCAGAGCTGGTGACCCTGTCGAGGCCTTGGTTGATCTCTGGAATGGAGAGATGGCCCGGGCTGTTGACACGGTTGCTCCTAAACGCCCTCTCTGGCTTGGTGGAGCCTGTTCGGTTCCTTGGTTTTCCTCGGAGCTTAGGGCGATGAAGCAACTCGGGCGACGGCTGGAGCGACGCTGGAGGAAGAGTTGTCACGAATCCGACCGAACACGGGCTAGAGCCCATTTTAGGGACTATGCCGTGGCGGTGGGGGCGGCGAAGAAATGCTTTTTCTCCGCCTCCATTGCGTCTGCTCAGTGCAGACAAACAGAGCTGTTTCGTGTGGTGAAAACCTTGCTCCACACGTCCCCCCGGACAATGGGGGAGGAGTCATCTACGGCTCTTTGTGATCGGTTTGCCTGTCGCTTTGCAGATAATGTCGCTTGCATCCGTGCTGACCTGGACTCCAGAGTTTTGGCAGTTCCGGCAGATGTGCCTTTGGTACCATCTGGTCCCGTTGTGTTGGATTCTTTTCGGTTGGTGCGGCCTGAGGATGTGGACAAGATCCTGGGCAGTGTGCGGGCGACTTCGTGTGCTCTTGACCCTTGCCCTTCATGGCTAATAAAAGCTGCCAGGGAGGGGACAGGCAGATGGTTGGAGGTGATCATTAATGCTTCGTTAAGGGAGGGCAGGATGCCATCGTGCCTCAAGGAGGCGGTGGTAAGACCTCTATTAAAAAAGCCCTCCCTTGATTCCTCCAACCTGGACAACTATAGACCTGTGTCTAACCTTCCCTTTTTGGGCAAGGTGATGGAGCGTGTGGTGGCGTCCCAACTGCAGAGGGTCTTGGATGATACGGATTATCTGGACCCTTTTCAATCTGGCTTCCGCCCCGGGTGTGGGACTGAGACTGCCTTGGTCGCTCTAGTGGATGACCTACGCCGGGAACTAGACAGGGGGAGTGCGTCCCTGTTGGTTCTGCTGGACCTCTCGGCGGCGTTCGATACCATCGACCATGGTATCCTTCTGGGCCGCCTCTCGAGTATGGGAATCGGAGGCACTGCGTTGCAGTGGTTCCGGTCCTTTCTTGAGGGAAGGATCCAGAAGGTGGTGCTGGGGGACTACTGCTCGGCCCCGTGGCCATTGGCCTGTGGGGTCCCACAGGGTTCGGTCTTGTCCCCCATGCTGTTTAACATCTACATGAAGCCGCTGGGAGAGGCCATCTGGGGATTTGGACTGAGTTGTCAGCAATATGCGGATGACACTCAGCTCTATCTCTCCTTGTCATCTGATCCTAGGGAGGCGGTGGATGTCCTGAATCGGGGGCTGGAGGCCGTGATGGGGTGGATGTGGGCTAACAAACTGAAATTGAATCCGGATAAGATGGAGGTACTGTTGGTCAGTAGGAGAGCCAATCGGGATGAAGAGATTTTACCGGTTCTGGATGGGGTTGCACTCCCCTTGAAGGAGCGAGTACGCAGCTTGGGGGTACTACTGGACCCGGCTCTGCTTCTGGAAGCTCAGGTGGAGGCGGTGGCCAGGGGTGCCTTTGCATGGCTTCAGCTGGTGCGCCAGCTGCGTCCCTTTCTCGAGAAGGCAGATCTGGCCACGGTTACCCACACCTTAGTCATGTCACGGCTGGATTACTGTAACGCGCTCTACGTGGGGCTGCCCTTGAAGAATATCCGGAAACTGCAGCTAGTGCAAAACGCGGCAGCGAGGGTGTTATCTGGAGCTGCCCGTTGGGAACATATCACCCCCATTTTGAAAGAGCTGCACTGGCTGCTGGTTTGTTTCCGGGTCCAATTCAAGGTGCTGGTTTTGACCTTTAAAGCCCTTAATGGTTTGGGCCCGGGGTATTTGAGAGACCGCCTGCTCCCAAGGGTTGCTGCCCGCTTGACGAGGACATCTGAGGGGGCCCTGCTCCGGGTGCCAACAATGAGGGAGGCCCGGCTGTCGTGCACTCGGGACAGGGCCTTCTCTGTTGCTGCCCCTAGACTCTGGAATGCTCTCCCGGTGGCCATTCATTCCTCAGACTCCATCACGGCTTTTAGAAAGCTTTTAAAGACTTGGCTTTTTACCCAGGCTTTTACATGATCATTTTTACTGCGGCTTCTCTGTGTTTTTATCTGTTATCTGTTGTCGTGTTTTTATGCTTGTTTATATGTTTTTAGCTTGATGTTTTTCTTTCTTGATGTTTTTACTGCTTTTATTGTATGTTTTAATTTTTGTAAACCGCCTTGGGGTTTTCTTTTTAACGAAAGGCGGTATAGAAATGTAAAAATAAATAAATAAAATAAAATAAATTCGCTTGCTCTCTATCTCTACCCCTAGTGCCCCTAGTGGTCAATAGGGTTGTTGGTGCTAAGAGTCAATGCCATCAGCAGCTCCATCTCCAACAATGAGGACACACTTTCCCTCCACCCTGGAGGTAGCTGCATATGTGGAAAGGCTTGTGTGGTGCTTCAGGCTAAGACCCTTTTTTCTTCTTTGTAGATATCAATGGAATGAAGACAGAAATCAACAGAAGGGGAGCTTCAGTTGAGAAAAACATTGAGGAGCTGCACACCTTCCTTCTCCTCAACAGACTAGAGTAACTGGATCTGGTGCAGTGGGCAAATGTGTTTCCCTCCTAAAATTTTCTCTTGATTTCAGAGATGATTCTTTATCATCCTCCTGCTCCACCTCCTGCTCCTCCCCCTCCTCCGTTTCGTGAGAAGAACCATCTCAACTGAGTTATATGAGAAAAAGTGAAGGGTTCTATCCACAATCAAGAATAGTGACGGAATGTTTCCTCTCATATAACAAAAACAACAGTCTGCAACACTGCCCAAGTATCTTGAAGCAGCTAATTCTTATGGTGTGTTAAAAGGCAAAATAACCAGATTATTTCTGTGCATCCACAAACGTTAAAAAGAAAAGGAAATTATCTAAAATGCTGAATAGAAAGAAAAGAGAAGGAATCTGTAGCTATGATGCTAGCCCCCGCCCCCCGCCTCTAAATTTATTTATCTCATTTTCATGGTCACTGGAGGCAACTATGAAAGATAACCAGATGTTCAAGCATCTTTGTCTTTCTAAAAATTGCATTCAAAGGACCTGCATCTTAGCAACAACAGGCAATGTTTAGAAAACCCTTTGTTAGTCCAAATAAAGGCAGTGCATTTATATGCACAAACAAATCCAAAATCCTCACACAAGGTTCCTCTGGTTTAAGGCAATGTTGAAGCGAAGCATACAAAGTGCACCTTCCTTCCATTCAATGTCCCCCTGGTCCCTCATTGCCAGAAACAAGCCGTTAGCAAAGCCAGTAAAAATTCTTTGACGACAGGAGAAAGCATCTGAATAATGTAAATAAGAAATTGGTGCCAAACTAGGAAGCTGCTACTTTCCTTGAGAAGGGGAGTGCAGTGAATATTCCCCCCAACGCCCCCCCCCCCATTTCAGATTAACATGAACACCTTTCCCCAATGGTTTTGAAAGCTCTATCAATACCACTGCAAATGTTCTCTGAGGATGCTCTTCACATAGAATAGAATCCACAGTGGGGAGGAAGAACAAAATACCTTTAGGAAAGACTTTGCTTAATGAAAATAGAAACATTAAAAAGGAATTTTAAAAAGTTCTCAGTTTGGGAAAGTTTTCTTGCTACAACGGTTATTTTGGAAGGACTAATTGAGTATAGCAAATTCGTGTGTCCTGTATATCAAGCTTGTGCATGCACAGAGGTCACGTTTCTTCCACACTGCATGTGTAGCAAATTTGCATGCTATCAGGCTGGCAGTTAAGGATGTGTGAGCCAGCTTGAGGTTGAACTGGCTCGCACTCAAACTGGCCTAGATTGAGGGCTCACCTTCAAGCCACACATGACCTGGTTCATTCAACTCAAGGTCAAGCCAAGCCACCAGGATGGTCTGGGGCCGCAGGTTTGGGGTTTTTGCTTTTTTAAACCATGGCAGACTGACCACCATTGTGGGGCTTTGGGGGTGCTGCTGTGGCCATGGGGGGATCTCCTAAGGTCTCCTCTTCCCCCCGTCAGTTCCCCCCGGTCTCAAACTGCCCATTTTGGTCCATTTGGGGCCCGTTTCGGGACATTTTGGGCCCGTTCCAGGCCTCTGTGTGTTGCTGGTGGCCATTTTGGCGGCCTCCACACATGGACACTGGCCATCTGTGGGCCGGGTCTGGCCATGCAAATGGTCAGTGTGCATATGGGCCGAAAATGGCTAAAAATGGGCAGTTTGAGACCTGGGGAGGCCAGTGGGTGGGAGGGAAGACCACCTCCCTGGTCATGGCAGCACCCCCCAAATCCCCACAATGGCGGTATATCTATCTATCTATCTATCTATCTATCTATCTATCTATCTATCTATCTATCTATCTATCTATCTATCTATCTATCTCCCCCTCCCCCTACAAGCCAGGCCTGAACTAGTTCGAACTCAAGCCAAACTGGGCCTGGCTCCTGGCTCTAGTATGCACAGAACTGGACCAGACCCAGTTCGGTACGAGTCCAGCTCTACTTGAACCAAACCGGGTTTTTCGGTTTTGTGCACAGCCCTATTGGCAACGAGTATTGTCGCTGCCAAAAGTTTCCACACAAGGAGGAATTACAGTATCTTGGCAAAGTGTTAAAATTCCTTACATGCTTCTGCTGCCTCCCAATTAGATATTAGGTGTTCATTACCAGAGCCTTATACCCTAAGGCATTGTGGCTTGCTTCAAAACTTATTATTAGAATGGTTTAATTCAGATAATACCCCAAACTGGCCTCTTAGATGTGTTGGGGAGGATTGCGGGCACACATTTTTTCTTCCCATTCCCACTGCACGCCGGTGTGCTGTTGCCTGATTGTACAGGTGGTTGGTGGTTAATCCCTCCACACACAGGGCAGATTCAGACAACATGGAAGTGCACATGGCTGGCATGCATATGTGCCAACGCCGTACGGAGGATGCGGTGAACAGCGCCGCAACCCCATGTGACCAGTTGGGGATGGGCGCCGCGCCCAGAAATGTTGTGGGGCAGGGAGGAGCAGGCAAGGAGATCCTTCTCGGGTCCTTATGGGAACTGCTCCCCGCCCTGTCGAGCTAGCTTGAATGCCGGCACCCGAGCTGGTTTGGGGCTTCCCACAGGAGGAACAGCAGATGGACAGCATGGACATGGTGTTTCCCCAGACTATTCCCATGTCCATTCCCAGACATGGACAGCAGATGAGGTGGTGTTCCTGGACTCTGCCATTTCAGACTGTAGGTGGGGAATTTTATGGCTGAATGCTTCCTCTGGAGGGAGAATAATACCTGCACATATAAAGCACATATCACAGGGAAGGTTAAAGCAAGAACTCTTCTCTCTGATATCTTATTTTCTATGAGCAAGTAATTTTTTATATCATGCAATCTTATATGTGTAGTCTGATACAGTCCAGGAGCAGTTTTACTACCTGCTGTTTTTGTAAATTTGGCTCAGAATATACTAGCTAACTCTGACAAACGACTTAAGATTCTTACAAATGATACGTTTTCAGAGATGTGGGAGTGTTCTCATCTGCTTAACACCCAAAATTTGCACAGACATTTTTCTATATCACTATAAATATTTTTTCCATTTTTTCAAAGCATAACCATTAAAACAACAAACTAAAACAACATCCCCCAAAACTCAAGCAACACTGCTGAAGTGTGTAGCACTAGTTTTTGTTGCTGCCACAGGCAGACTTATTGGCTAGTGTCAGTGACACCACTGGAGACAAGTAGCACACTTTCCATCACTCCATGCACAGTATTGTTTTAGGGCTCTTTTAGAAGGGAGGAGGTTTTATTGAATTATTTTATTTCGTTGAAGAAGTGCTTGTTTTTTTAGGCAGATGTGTTCTGCACAAGCCAAGCTGAGAGTCCACGAAGTGCCAAGCAAGGCTTGAACGGGGGATTGGTTGGAGCTGAAGCTATCCTGTCAGCAGGCACCAGTCAACAGATATCAGCTTTCATTAAGCCAAATACAGATAGCAGAGTGCAGTTAAGTTCTGCAAAAACTTCTACTCAGTGGAGTTTCATCCTGTTTTTGTCCATGTGAATTTGACAACTGTGTGATATTTAATGCCATGAGCATTAGTCAGAAACATACCGGAGGATCAAACAGTATCAGCAGGTCTCTGATGTCATGCTTCATGGAGCAGCTAACAATTGCAGTGGTGTCTTAGCTTTTCACTACATTTGCTTTGTGATAATGTGCTAGCAGCGGCATGTCAGTCCACTTCTTTGAAATGTCAAAGTCCTGCTAAGGTTCTGAGGCAAAACAATAGGAGTGTTTCAGATTAGTTCAGTCATAAGAAACACACAGGAATATTAAATATGAGGGAGAAGGAGTGAGAGAGGAGAGAGTGAGTAGAGGTTTGATATTGGATTCATCTCCTCCTCAACTGAGGTTTCATTTCACTTTTCATAAAATCCAAGGAGAATCACTTCCCATACCAGACTTTTTCACACAGTCTGGAAGTGCATACAGGTATGGAGTGGAGAGCAGGATATTATCTACTATTCCCATTCCTGGCTTCCATGTGTTCATTGTTCCATTGTACCTATGTGTATATACACATTACACATACATATACAGTATTGAGAGAGCTTTACTGGCTGCCAATAAATTTCTGGGCAAAATACAAGATGCTGGTTATAACCTATAAAGCCCTAAACAGCGTAGGCCCGGGGTATTTAAGAGGAGGTCTTCTTTGCTATGAACCCCACTGCCCAGTGAGATATCAAATAAATAAATAAATAAATAATCAGGGGAGGTTCATCTACAGTTGGCTCATCTGGTGGCTACTCAGGGACGGGCCTTATCTATTGCTGCCTTGAGACTCTGGAATGTGCTCCCTGCCAAAATAAGAGCCTCCCCATCTCTGACAACTTTTAAAACATCAGTCAAGACACATTTGTTCACCCAGGCTTTTAATTAGATACTGTTCTGATAGTTTTTAATATTGTTTAAATTTTAAATTATTGTGATTTTATCCTTTTTATTTTGTTGTAATCTGTATATTATTATGAGTCTTCTTATCCTTTTTTATTTTGTTGTAATTTGTATTTTGTTTGTTTTGTTTGCTTGTTTGTTCGATTTCTATACTGCCCTTCCAAAAAATGGCTCAGGGCGGTTTACACAGAGAAATAATAAATAAATAAGATGGATCCCTGTCCCCAGATATAATCTGTATATTATTTTGAGTCTTTTTATCCTTTTTTTATTTTGTTGTAATTTGTATTTTGCTTGTTTTGTTTGCTTGTTTGTTCGATTTCTATACCGCCCTTCCAAAAAATGGCTCAGGGCGGTGTACACAAATAATAAATAAATAAGATGGATCCCTGTCCCCAGAGGGCTCACAATCTAAAAAGAAACATAGGATAGACACCAGCAACAGTCACTGGAGGTACTGTGCTGGGGGTGGATAGGGCCAGTTACTCTCCCCCTGCTAAATAAAGAGAATCACCACGTTAAAAAGGTGCCTCTTTTCCAAGTTAGCAGGGTTTTATTGTAAACTGCCCAGAGATGTAGGTTTGGGGTGGGATATAAATATGTCAAATAAATAAATAAAGAGAGAAAGAAAGAGAGGTAGGCTCTCCATGCAGTTGAGTAGCTTGCATTTTGCAGAGTCCCAGACTGTGTGTACAGAGCCTACTACACTATCAACACACCTCATTAACACCCTACACACACACGCCTGCACATATACCCCCACACACCTACACACACAAATGTGTGAGAGCTCCTTCTCTGTGACATGTTCCCTTGCCACTAAAGAATGTGTGCAAATTTTCCAACCACACTGGGTTTGTTCCCTAGGAAAGACAGATCTAGCTAATTCATAGGAATTGTTGTGCAATGTAAATACAATTAAAAGCAAATGTGACAATGAAACTATAAGTCTTACTTTGCTCAAAATGGACCACTGTTGAGGTGGAAAGTTCTGCTTAGGAGCAGAGATCAAGTTACTTAAAGACATTCCAATCTTTACATTACTTAACCCAAACAACCTTGGTTATTTTAATTTATTTTATATGATTTAAGGTTTTAATTGTTGTGTTAATTTGTAAACCCACCAAATATTTTATATGGGGTGGCATATAAATGTGATAAATAAATAAGACAATGGAAGTGCAGGAGACTGCAATGTCCTACATCTGCAAAATAGCAGTGAATGTGTTGATTCCCTTGAGCTGCCTTCTAGCCTTTATGGAAAAATGTGACGTATCTAAATGGTTGTCATTTCCCCATGCACAGGGACCACTTTCAACATGGACCTGGCTGCAGGAGGGCCAGGCCACCAGACGCTATGTTTATCTGGCAGACCAGTTCTTTTTTGCATAGTAAACTGTTCTGAGCTTGGTGTACAACAAAATAGCATTGAAATCCACAAGAAGAGAGAGAGGGGTTTTTTGTTGTTGTTGCTGCTTTGTTTCGATTTGTCACTCATTCACACAATGGAAATCCCTGGGGTTCCTTAGATCAGGATCTCCTCCATATGTCTGACCGGCTGCATGAGCCAGATTTACAGTGGGGAGGCTGTGTTCATGACTGCAGGCCCAGATGGAAAGCTGAGAGGCGGGAGCTACTGTTAACAGTCACTGAAAGTACAGACAAAAGGAGTGGGGAATCTGGCTTTGCCCAACTTAAGGCAGCTCAGAACAAGGAATGGCCAGAAACTTTGGCTACAGGAATCCCGAGGGAATGTGTCCAAAGTAATCATAATTTTCATATGGGGAAGGGGATAATTAGTGAGCTAACTAGACAGAAACCTTAGCCTAGGTGATGGTGTCAGAGAGGAGAAGTTTGAAGTGCAGTTATTTAGAGCTGAAATTAATTTGCTGCCCCACAATCCTCTGCTGCCAATTCGGTTGTCAGCCAAAAAATATTAAAAATTAGATATTCAGCATTTGATATTCACAGTGTGTTGGCTGACATGATCATTCTCTGAAAGAAAATGTTGGAACAATTTCAAGCAGCTAAAGGATGTCCCTGTCAGCAAACACAGAACCAGGAACTCATCTGTTTGTTCAGTAGTACACTCTGGGGCCCTGATATTGCAAGCATACCCGAAAGCAAGCCTAGAGTGGACATCCTCAAACCAGCATCCTTCAATCAGCATCTGGGGGTCTGAGCTAAAAATGGAAAGGCAGCAAATAAAAGGAATGGCTCCCTTGACCTGTCTGTCTCTTCTCACGTATACTGTGGCTGGCCAGTCTAGAGACTTCATGCATTAGGCTGCCTGCCAATCAGAATGGCTGTTGTTGCAGAATCACCTGAAGGCTTTTCACAGACCTACATTAGGTAACATGCTAGGCTCAGAATGTGAGGCTCTCGGTTTATGCGGTAGAGATCAGCTTAGTGGAAATGAAGGGAAAAAACCTTACCTAGTATCTAACTTGCCTTAGAAGCTTGGAAGCTGGATGCTACATAATGAAAATAGATATACAGTTCTTGGTCGGGGCTTTACAAGTCTAGCCTAGGTTATTAGCAAATGTTGCACAGAGCTCAAACACAGGAGCTGCTGACTCCTTGATGGGCCTCTTCATAACTGAAGGAGAAGCATCTCATAGTGCCTAACATGGCACTGTTTCTAAGACTCTGGGTTGAGCTCCCAGGACTTACAGCCCTGCCCCCACCCCACCATAAGGAGGGTGTCCAAGCTAAAGATGCAAAGATGCTTCTGCTGCTGCTTGAGCTACTCGCTGTAGAGAAAGTTCTAGCTGCTTTGACACCTGAGCACCAGTCACTCTCTTTAAGCTGTCGCCTTCCTTTCTTTTTGAATGGCAGAAACTGCAGCCTCAGATAAATGAATAACACACCGTGACTGAATATATAAAAGAGGAATGCTCCAGACATAAACTAATCACCCCCAATTCTTTTATATATTAGACATATCAGAGCTAAAGTCACATTCCCACTTGATGTAACAAAGTGCATAAAAATATAGTCCAAAATTCTCAAACAGATGTATAGTCCAATAGGCACTTGGGTGTAAACAGTTCTTATCTTGTAGTCCTGATAGTCAACTGATGGGGTTCAATACCAGTTGAATCCAACAGGGAGAAAACTATCAGGACTACAAGAGAAGAACTGTTTACACCCAAGTGCCTATTGGACTATACATCTGTTTGAGAATTTTGGACTATATTTTTATGCACTTTTGTTACATCAAGTGGGAATGTTACTTTAGCTCTGATATGTCTAATATATAAAAGAATTGGGGATGATTAGTTTATGTCTGGAGCATTCCTCTTTTATATATTCAGTCACGGTGTGTTATTCATTTATCTGAGCATATATCGCGTGACTCCTGTTGGGTTAGAGTTATTTTGTATAGAACCTGCAGCCTTGCAGGAGAGAGCTGCGTATTCCCTTTGAGCCTCTTCTGATGATCTAGAATGAAGAGGATCACTTACTTCCTTAAATGACCCTGACCTTTCTTCCTTGCTGCTCCATATACCTGGAAGTTCATCTTGGAACACATGTATAATATTGACTCTCCCCCCTCCGCCACAAATCTCTCCTCAGAAACAACCCTCTTCAGTGATGCTTTTGGCGCAACCACCTAGTCTTCATTTCCCACTGAAACTAAGCCTAAACACTCATAATGGAATTGAATAAATATTCTTGTTTTGTTTACCCTTGTTTCTGTTGGAATTGCAATGACACTGAGATTATCCCTAGCCAAAAAGTAAAGGGTAAAATATTACCTTTAGCACCTGAAGAGAGGTGGGGGAATTCATATGCTAATACATCCTCTGGGTACTAGCTTTGTGTCACGCAGACTCATACAGGGCTGTGTCAGATGTAATGCAGAGTCAAGGTTGATTTTAAACAAGCAGAAATTTATGCCACAGACCATGATCAACAACGTGGTTTGTTTGTGCTGCTGGTGGTTTGCCTGGCCACTTCCTTTGCCCAGTCCTCCCAAACTCAATCCCAGAGTTCCAAGTCTGCGTGCCCAACTTTTGGCAATGCTTCATGCTGGCACTCTCTCACCAGCTTGGCATGGACATGGAAAAGCTGCATGAGCTGCTTTGGCATTTTTGGCCCGTCCTCGGCTTCTCTCAGCTGGTTGGTGTCTAGCCGTGGCATGGCTATATATAGAAGGGCAGACTGGTGGTTTCTTGTAATAGTTTCACAAAGAAAGTGCCCGCAAAACCAGAAAGGTGGTTAATGGCTGCAATTAACCAGAAAATGGCCACAGTTATCTGTTCTTTCTCCCACCACCGCCATGTGTTCCATTAGTTTCCACCCTCACCACCTCTGCTCCACCTTGCAGTGAAAGAGGCTTATTGTTTGCCCACAGCGTATTGCTTGCCCACACCCATCTCCCCTTGATCTCCTCAGCCTGCAGCTTGCCCCATGCCCTTGTATGATAGTGGCTCTTGCAGGGGGGTCAAGGGAGCGTTGATGTCAGTAGCTGCTAGGAATATTTCATCTGAGCGCATCTGAGAGCGTTTGAAGGAGAGACCATAGAGAGGTGTTGGCAGCCTAGAGTGGTTATATTACTCAGCTGCTTCTCGGCTGCTCTGTGCCAGTGTCTCTGTGGGCAGAGGTGGCACTCTTGCAACAAGCCGAGAATACACAACCAGGGTGGGTTACTTTGGATGCAATGCAATGGCGAACTGAACCACAGTTAAAACAAACAAGCCAACTTCAAACCTTTGTTACAAAGGTCAGTTTGTTGGGCCAAATTGAACCTTGGTGGAATCTGAGAGGTGCATTTGGACCAAAAAGCAAACCAGGAATGCTGAAATTCCACCGAGGCTCTGTGTTTCAAGAACCAACTTCTCTCTCCATCCAAACAGACATGTACTCAGCTAGGTTTTCTTAAGTAAAGTTTCTTAGAGTTATGAATTATGATTCCAACTGGTTTCTTCAGAACCCAACTCTGCTAACAGACCCCCTCTTTGTCCTCTTCTTCTATTGCCTCTCTTGTATAGAATGTTAGTTTGTAAGCTGCTTGGGGACAGACAACTGTATTTTTGTAGTTATTCTGTAAAACTCACATTCCTGGATGTCTTGGCAATTAATGACACACAGGTTGATGTCTTGATGACATCTTACGGAATTGGAGGATCTCCTAAATTTGCTGTCTAAATGGTTCTGCACATATAATCAAGACCAGCTCTCCAAAGCACTACAGTCCGTATGGCCTCTCAAATACATACCTCTCACTATTTCTCTCTGTCAGCCAGACATACGCATCATGGCAGATGCTCATATGTAGTTGCCAAGAAGTGAAGAGGAAGTGGAAATGTGGGGCGGGGTGGGGGGGAGGTCATTATGCAAATTATTAGAACAGCAAGTTCTGTTGTCTGTTTCTTTCTTCTTTTTCTGTGTAACCATTGCTGCTTGGTTCTTTGCTACTTCTGAAACCCTGAAGCACCCATTAAAACTGAGATTGCTTAGATGTTGGCTGTGAATTGGCTTTTGACAACTGAAGTTGTATTTTCAACATTAAAGAAGCCATTTGCTTAATAATGGGATATATAACTGGGAAAATATATATCAAGTCTGCTTTCAAGCTGTTTCATCTACAGCTGACTGAGAAATGGACAGGGCTTAGCATTCTTTGAGACTCCGAGCGAAGATCCTTTGTGTCCTTGATGTTCCTGGCTGAGGGGATGTATTGTATGTGGGAGGTTTGTTACTCACATCATTTTAAAATGGATTCCTCTTGCAGAACTGATCAAATAAAAGCAGAGTTCAGATCCTCCTTCTGATTCTTGGCTGATAAGAAAGCATGATCTGTGCAAGGTACAGTCTGTCTTGCTCTGAAATGGTTGTTCATTAGCTGCTTGGCCATTTTTGTGTGACTTAATCACTGGTTGAGGGGCAAAGAGGCCCAGAGGATGTTTTTGAACACCTCTTCAGGCGTCGCTGTATTCTGGAGTGGGAATGCCATTAGCAATCTTGTAAGACTCACATAACCTGTGGGACGGGGCTGAAAATGACACCATACTGTCTTGCTGCCCCCTCCCCTGAGAGGTATGCCTGTGTTTGGTCTATGTAAGAATACCTAAGTTCAGCATAGATACCTATGAGACCTAAGCCCTATTCACTTGTTTTGTAACCATGCACATGGTTACAAATATTCTGTGCACACTTCACCCCTGTGCTGATGTGATACATCAACCTGCCCTCCCCATTCACCATGAGGACAGCAATAATATCAATAATTAATAATTAACAACTTTATCTGGTAGCCGCCCCATAACAAATTGTTCTCTGGGCGGCTTACAACAAAAGACTAAAAATGAGATTAAAACACACATTAAATCATAACAGACACCCCCTCCCGCCCGAAAAGGCCGGGAGCTCTTCTTTATCTAAAGAGCCAAATACCATAACTCTAAGAAATAGTCCATCCTTCTATAATTTGGAACTCTGGTGTGCCAGAACAATTCATCATGTGGAGGATCTCTCCCCAAGGACAGCATTTGTTTCTTTGGATAAATGCTGTTCTCGTGATGAGCGGGATGACATATTGCATCAGCATAGAGGCAGGGATGATGGGGACTCAGGGAGCATTTGTAACTCTCTATACTATCACTGTACATGGATACACTGTACATAGCTACTGAATGAGTGTATAGGGCTCTATATTGACACAGTGAACAATGCACTTAATCTTCAATATGTTAAAGACTTTGGCAACTGTAAAGTCAACTGTGCTGTCTAGTCGATTTCGACTCCTGGCACCCATAGAGCCCTGTGGTTTGCTTTTGGTAGAATATAGGAGGGGTTTACCATTGCCTCCTCCTGCACAGATGAGATGATGCCTTTCAGCATCTTCCTATATTGCTGCTGCTCAATATAGTAACAGCGGGGATTTGAACTGGCAACCTTCTGCTTGTTAGTCAAGCATTTTGCTGCTGCACCATTAGGTGGCCTTGTACTCATTGGTAAATCTGAGAAAGTCACAATGGGGAACAACCTGCCCATCTAGTTTTTGAATTTTTGTTGTGTATGTTTTTAACATCAGATGTGAAGTGCAGACCTGTAAGGGAAGAAGTTGCTGTGACTTACTCTCAAAATGCCACATCTGTCTTCACCCAGCAATGCTGCTGTCTCAGTGCTCCTTGTGCTAATGTGTGCTTTACTCTCCACTGCTGGCTACGACTGAGAGAACAAGGTAGAGAGCACATTTTGTAACTGAGCTGCTTATGCTTTAAGTTCGGGACAGAATTGGAATTTGGTAAAGGAAAAGTTTTGTTTACCTTGGCTGAGGATTTTTGTTTTGTTTTGTTGATCCTGTCAGTTATGTACTAAAGATCTGTTCAGTACCTGGGCACTTTCCAGATTACACCCTGCAGTGGGGTCACGGCAGATCTCTGAAGTGTGCTTCCACACTTCCTGTGTTGTGGCACCGCAGTCCCTACAGCAAGGTGCCTTCCACATTTCTGATGCCTTGTTTTGAATTTAATCGCTGCGATATAGTGTTATGACGTCGTGTATCTGTCATAAAAAGGTTGCTTTTGTGGGGTTGTTAGTTTCCGTGAGACTGCTCCCCCTGCTGTTTACGTTTCAAATACGATTTTCCTGAACGGAAGTATTTTGCTGCTGTGGAACAGCTAGTCTGGAAAGTGCCCTGGGACTTATTTGCACTGGGCTTCAGGCTTCGGGGTAAACGTTGAGTGAAGCCGCTTCAGACTACACTCACGGCATTGAGGGAAGCAGCCCCTCCCCTCTGCTCTTGGTTTTATTTTGAAACAAGTCCATATGCAGGTGTCAGTGTTTTCCTTTTAGCCAATGGGGGAGGGGGGAGAGCTCCCTACAGAGATAGATCTGCATTTCTGAAGACAGTATGCCTCTTATCATGCTAATGATTCTATGTCAGGGCGTCTCCCTGTTTGCTCTGGCGTTTTCAGAAAAAGTAGCTTTAAACCAGCATTTTAAAAATCTGGAAATACCTCGAGATAAGCTAGAATTCGCAAGACAAAGCCCGACTTGTGTGTGGAGTGGGTCCAAGAATCTCGACAGGACTTCGGGGTACGTTTGGCTGGTGTGTAAATGCACACACTCTCTCCTGAAGGAGATTCAGGGCAGAAGACCTGTGTGTAAAACCTCCTGGAGACATTTTCCTGGTATGTTTTCTTAATACTCTTCTGGTTGCTGAGAAGCACCTTTTGTATATTTATCTTTACAGAAACTCATTTTTTTCTATCACACTCAAGCATGATTAAGAAACAGAACCCAAAATGTGTCTATGCAGATGAAGGAATGGGATTCTGCAAATAGGAACAGGCTCAATCCTCAGTGATTTGCTTTGTTTAAAGGCCTGAGCAAAGGAGTCCTGATTCAATATGGGGACTGCCCTTGGTCTTTGGAGTGATCTACAATTTGATTTGTCACACTGAACTGGCAAAGTGCTTGAGTTTGGACCAAACTGCTTTGGCCTGCTTCACCAGTTATTTATCAGCTCTTCTCCAAGTCCTCCCTGACTGATTTCTTTACTCACAGTGGGAAGGCAGGCACAGCTTCAGCAATGCAGCATCTTTAAAAATAAAAAAATATCATTGGCAGAGGTGTTTATTTCTCTTCTTCGTCCTGGGAAAATTGGAATTGTAGTCTTTTCAGTGGCTATGGCCCCAGAAAAAACTGCGGTTCCCTGAAGTCCATGTGCTTTTCTTAGGAGTGCAGGAAGCGGCATTAAAATCCTCTTCTAGCAGTCCTTTTGAAACAGATGTCATGTCATTCCACCTCTATGCATGTCTTCTCACTGTAAGTAAAAGGGTCAGGGTCAGGATGTCAGAGGGAGGTCTGGTGAAATGGGCCAAAGTGGCCTGAAGAGGAGCATGCCTTTTATTTTATTATTTTTATTTATTTATTTATTTATTTATTTATTTATTTATTTATTTATTTATCCATCCCAGCCCAATTGAACCCAAATAGGTCAGTGTTTTAATTTGGGTCAAACTGAGCTAAATCCAGCTAAAGTGAACCACTTTGTTTTTTATTCATAATACCAGCTTGAAGTTTTGCAAAATCCTACTTTCTCTGTTGTCTGTTCACTGCCTGTTTGCAGCTGCATCTTGTCCTTTGCCTCCTTTTTTGTCTTTGTCTTCATGATGGATTATATAGTAAGCATGATGATGTCATAATGGCATATAGCCAACCAAATTATGTGATTATGTGAAAACATCACAAAGTCAGTTTAGAGTGGGAACAATGTTTCTGCTGTCATTCGGAATGGGCAAACATGTCCATCCTATTCATAGCTCCCCAAATACTTCACAAAGGGTGGGACACTTGTCAAAAAACCCCCCCGCTTTTCCTCAGCCCCCTCTTTCTTCCTTCAGATCTCTTGTTGAGGTAGCACCATATAGGTATGCTGGGGGAAAGTTCCGGGCATTGTGGGGAATAAGAGGGAATGGGCAGGACACTTTTGACAGTTGTGGGTGATAGAGCTGGGGGAGTGAAGGTCATGGACAATTCCCATTCATTTCAGTAAGGTTTGCCTGGTGGATTATACCCCACGGTATTTGATAGCATCTAAATACATGAATATCAGCCAAACTGCTGCAGAAATCCATTTATTTTGAGAGTGATCCATGGTGTATTCTGTCTATCATTTCCATATGGTTGTTATTTTAGAGTTTCGCTCATTGGCAGTGATGTGGAGTGAAAACATCATTTCTATAGAAAGGAATAGTGTCATGGCTCTGAAAAGCCTCATGCTGCTGAATGATTAAATTTCCTCCCCCACCCACTGCTCTTCGTTCTCTGCAGCACCTCCTTTCTTGGCTATTCCTTATGTATTGCATGGGATCGTTCTTCAGCTGGAGGCTAAGAGCCCATGAAGATATGCTGTGTACCTGCAAGCGGAGAGAAACTGGAATGCTCTCACTTCAAAACAGTATCAATATTGTACAGACAGGATCCTACATCTCCTGGCCTTCATTCCGTGAGATTTGCATCAGCTCTCCAGCATGAATCCATTCATTGTAGCAGCCGACTGGTCGATGTGACTTGCATTCTTAACAGGTACCCGATACGTGATCCCTGGACGGATGGAGGGCTGGATGTGACTAGCATATCAAAACGGCGTGGCGTGGCTGCTGCTCTGTGAGAGTCATAGGGAATGAGAGGCAAGCCCACTCAGCCCTGCAGAAAAGTTGGGTGTTCTTTTAAGGTCACAATAAGCCCTGTCAAAGCCCTGCTTCAGTCAAAGAGAATTCCAGGCTGCCACTGACATACACCTTCAGCATGTCTTGAAAAAAAGCCCGTAAGGCTCTGTGGATCACAACATCGAAGTGAACGGAATGAGGCCCTTCTGTTCTGCTAACTCAAATGCTTTAGTCTGATCTAGAATTAAGTGTTGTGAATAGAATACATTACTGCTTTTCATTCTCCTGGTTTTCAAAATCCACTGAAGCTTCAGCTTCAGCACAATACATTTTCATCTTTCCTGTCTTAACAAAAATCCCACACTTTGAGTGGCACTATATGTTACAAACAACATGAGGCTGCAGCTGAAAATGGCAGCCTTGTGTCAAGTTCTCCGTGCCCCCTACATAGTGAGGCTGTTCGCACACGCAGCCTAACCCAGGCTAGGGAAGCTCAGCCTGGGTTAGGCTGCATGTGAGAAACACTGGGATTGGGCCTGATCCCGGCAGGGCAGCACCCCCTAGCCTGGCTTTGGAACCCAGCCATTAGCAAGCGCTCCCTTAGCCCGGGCTTGCTGCTCGTGTGCAAGCTTGGGCTGCTTCCAGCCTGGCCATACACAGAGATGGGCACCTAGAATGCCTGTCTCCTGGGAGAATCTCCCAATGCACTGAGCTCATTGCGAGGTACATTATGAGATTCCCAGAGGCCGGGACATGTCATCCTCGCCTCCAGAACTCAGTGCTGTGGTACGCATCACGGATCATCTGGGAGCATGGTCCGCACTCCCAGGAACACGTGAACGTTAATCTGGGGGGAAGCCTTCCCCCTCGTCTCCCCCCCCAGTCGTGTGAACAACCTCAATTTCTCCTTCAACTCATATTTTAATCAATTAAAAGACGTATAGCCCTTCAGGAAAACCGACCAGGTTTACAACCTGCCCTAATTCCTGACAGTCTTACAGTGTATGCATGTTTTCAGCAGCAGCAGCAGCATCATCAGCAGCAGCAGCACCCAGTGATGAAGAGCAGGGATGGGGAAAAGCACACTGTCATGACATCCAGACATGGAATAAAATAAATAGACACTACATGAGGGGAGGGGGAACTTGACACAGGGCTTCTGTTTTCAGCGGCCGCCCCATATTCTTTGGAACATGACATTCTATACAAAATGTGGGATTTGGTTTTGAAGAAGAAGCTCAAAATGTGTTGTGCTGAACCACCTGTGTAGGAGGGGAGGAAAACTCAAGATGTGACTGTCATTTTCAGTAACCTATGTCCCTTGCCACATGTAGTTCTTCTTTTTGCATCTGTAAGGTGATGGTGCCGTTGCAGTAAGGCAACCAATACACTGTTAGCACACTAACACTAGAATGAAAACACAACTATTTTAGTCTATGGGCCAGAAAGGTTGATCAGTACATTTTGAGTGAATAAATGGGGTAGTGGTTTTTTGGAATGCTTAAGACCCTAGTAGAATTATTAGCCCTGATGGCCTTTGATAGCGAGTAGCTTTCAGCACAAAAACCCAGCTTTTTGTGTTAAAAAAGAAAAAGGAAAAAAGCTTAAAAAGCAATAAGCAAAAGTGAACATACAGTGGCCAAACAACTTTACTAATCCAACATTTTCTATCTGAAGTAACAGACTGACAGCTAAAAATGAAAAATAAAGTTTTCATATTGCAATATGTATTATTTTATTTGCATTTTGGAAGCATTAATTTACAGAAAACAGTCTACAGAAATCACAACCTTTCTCTCGAAATTTGTAGGAAACTGCCAAGTTTTCAAGTAAAGTTCTTTTAGCTTATCGTAAGATCCATTGCCATCATCTGCCTGGTTCAAGCCATCCTCATCTTTATCAGCTTGGCTGTCACCTTGCTCTGCACATTGCCATGCGTGTCAAACCATTCTTCAAACAAATACATGTGAGCACAGCACAAGGCTGTCTGCACCTGCAGAACAGTTCAAGAACTGAACGACGAGCTGGTTTCCCAGCTGAATAGTAAGTCCCCTGAATAGTAAGTCCCTCTTACTATTCTTCCATCCATAGCTGTCAGGACTGGGAATTTCTCAAAACTGAATCAGGCAGTTTTTTCCAAATAAACCTTGGTAATTAGTATAGAGAATGTGAACATAGGAGGAACATAGGAAACTGCCCTATACTGAGTCAGACCATTGGTCCGTCTAGCTCAGGATTGTCTTCACAGACTGGCAGCAGCTTCTCCAAGGTTGCAGGCAGGAATCTCTCTCAGCCCTCTCTTGGAGAAGCCAGGGAGGGAACTTGAAACCTTCTGCTCTTCCCAGAGTGGCTCCTGCTACAGGGAGTCACAACAAGGAGGTAGGGATGTGCAGAACCGGTCCGGCGGTCCGCGGTTCGGTCCAGGGGTTCATGGGTTCATGATTGAACTGAAACTCCCCACCAGGTTCCGTCTGCACTGGAACCGAACCACTGGTCTGGTAGGTCTGCGAACTTTTTAAAAACAAAATTTAAATTAAAAGTAAGTACCTGTAGCCCCTTCGGGGGGCTTGTTGTAGCCCCACGCGTGGGTGTGGATGTCCGCAAGGGTTCCCTCACCCTCCAACGGCCTCCCTCATCACTGCCGCGGCCAGGTCAATGTAGCCTTTTTGGCCCTTTCAGGCCTCCGTAAAGGTGAGCGGCCGCCATTTTGGCCACTGCATTTGCGTATGTGCAGTGGTGGCCAAAATGGCAGCCACTTGCCTTTACGGAGGCCCGAAAGGGCCAAAAAGGCTACATTGACCCAGCCGCAGTGGTGATGAGGGAGGCCAGCGGGAGGAGAGAGAGCCCTCGCGGACCCCCTCCCCATGGCTACAACAAGCCCCCCGAAGGGGCTACAGGTACTTACTTTTAATTTAATTTCTTTTTTTAAAGTTCACGGACTGGTCGAGGACCGGACCGGGGTGTGTGTTCTCGCTGGGGCCGAACTGGCCTGGTTCCGTTCCTCGTCTAGATGCTGGTGGTGGATATAGTTTGGGATTAGGCTGGGCAAGATCAATATATGAAGGAGATGCTAGAGGGGGAAGCTAAGAAAATAAATGGTTGTGAACAGGCAGGCAAAAAAGCAACTTTTCAAATATGCAAGCCATGTGTATTCTAACAGATAAATGGCTGTTCTGCTCAAAGAAGCCTCCAGCTCTGCCCCTCGCTTGGTACAATAAAATGCCACACTTATTGCTGTGACCCCAGAGAGCCAGTCTGGAGGAGATACTGCTTACTTTTCAACCAAGCTTCCAATCAGCTATTTAAATGGGAAATGTGATCTTTGCCGAATGCAGAAAGAGAGACTTGTGTTTATAAAGACCACTTGAAGGAGCTCGCTGAGCCACAGGCTTATCATTGACAAGCAGCTCTTCTGCTCACCGTGTGAGGCGGGACCAGGGGAAAGATGTCCAAGAAGTGATAACTGAAACAAAGGGAAGCAAATGGGTGTGGGTGGAAAGCCATGCACTTTTATTTCCTTGATATTAACTGGTGTATATTCTTCTGGCAGATGTCTGTTGGGACAAACCTCTGTTGATTGGCAGTGGGAACCAGAAAGACCCTCCCACTAGACACCACTTACCATGTATGTATGTATGTATGTATGTATGTAGTACATGTATACACTGCTCCTTCTTAAGGAGCCCAGAATGGTGTACATGGTTGTGTTTATCCTATCCTCACAACAACCCTGTTTAGGTAGGTTAGGCTGAGAGGTAAGTGACTGGCCCAGGGTCACCAAGTCAGGGTTAGGGAAACAAGCAGGATTACAGATGTTAGCAGCACACCTGCTGACTGAGCGAAGAGGCACCTTTTAAAAGTGGTGATTCTCTTTATTTAGCAGGAGGAGAGCAACTGGCCCTATTCATCCCCAGCACAGCATCCCTCCAATGGCTGTTGCTGGTGTCTATCTTATGTTTCTTTTTTAGACTGTGAACCTTTTGGGGACACAGAGCCATTTTATTTATTCCAACTACCTACCTACCTACCTACCTACCTACCTACCTACCTACCTACCTACCTATCTTTGTAAACTACTTTGGAAACTTGTGTTGAACAGTGGTATTCTTTGTATTCATAAACATATCAATGAGAGTGAGGTGTGTGTATGGCAGTACTGGGCAAATAGGATGGGGAATGGGAATCATCTGAGAATTAGAGATTTATTTATTTATTATCACTATTATTACTACTATTATTTATATATCACTTTTCAACAAGAAGTTCTCAAAATCGAATTATTAATTATTATTATTTCTTGTTTACACAGTCAGACAGGTGTTATTGACTGGTTTGTTTTATCCAGACATTGAGTCCTTCCCAAGGACCTGGGATGGCTGAATTTTATTGTCAATGTTGTTGTTGATGTTATAGATATCGTCGCAGAATATAGGCTGTTCCCAGTAAAGCTGCTTTTTGTAATTGGCTGATGGTGATTTCTGTGGCCCCTATGGTGTTGAGGTGCTCTTCAAGGTCTTTTGGAACTGCACCCAGGGCGCCAATTACCACTGGGATTATTCTAGTCTTTTTCTGCCACAGCCTTTCCATTTCAATTTGTAGATCTTTGTATTTTGTGATTTTTTCTATTTCTTTTTCTTCTATTCTGCTATCCCCTGGTATTGCTATGTCGATTATTTTAACTTGTTTTTCTTTCTTCTTGACTACAGTTATATCTGGTGTATTGTGTGGCAGATGTTTGTCTGTTTGTAGTCGGAAGTCCCATAATATTTTTACATCTTCATTTTCTTCAACTTTTTCAATTTTATGGTCCCACCAATTTTTGGCTACAGGTAGCTTGTCTTTTTTGCAGATGTTCCAGTGTATCATCCCTGCTACCTTGTCATGCCTTTGTTTGTAGTCAGTATGTGCCATCTTTTTACAACAGCTGATTAGGTGGTCCACTGTTTCATCTGCTTCTTTACAAAGGTGGCACTTGCTGTTTGTTGTGGATTTTTCAACTTTGGCTCTTATTGCATTTGTTCTTAGTGCCTGTTCTTGTGCAGCCAGTATTAAACCCTCAGTTTCTTTCTTCAAGTTGCCATTCTTAAGCCATTGCCAGGTCTTGGTGATGTCTGATTTTCCACTTATATTGTGCAAATATTGACCATGCAGTGGCTTATTTCTCCATTTTTCTGCTCGGTTCTTGACTTGTTCTTTCTTGTAGGCCTGCTTTGTTTCATTGGTGTTGAATAGTTTCTTGTTATTGACCATTTTAAGTGCATCTTCTTCACTGTCCCTTATATATTCTCCAAGGTCTCTTTTCTCCTCCTCTGTTTGATGGACTTGCAGCATTCGTCTTCCACCTGAGCTGCGAGCTCCGACTGTTTAATTAAAACAAAGCATCGCGAAGGCCCGTGGTGGCAGTGCATGCCGTGGGGGCTACGCCGCGATGAGTAGGAGGGCTGCCGCGGTGGGCCTTGAAGCCTAGGGCGGAGCCGTCGCGGGTGCAGATCTATATTATTATTATTATTATTAGGTTTACATAGGGGGGGAAATAATGAGAAGATAATTCCTTGTCCTCAAAGGGCTTACGGACTTAAAAGAAATATTAGATATACACCTGCAACAGTTACTAGAGGAATGCTGTGTTGGTGCTGAATAGGACCAGTTACCTCCCCCAGCTTAATATAATCACCACGTTGACTGGTGATTTTCAGAACCAAAAGTACCATTTTGAAAGGCACCTCTTTGCCCAGTGGTAACTCTTTAATAGGCTCCTCTTCCAGGTCAGAGAGTCAGAGCGTCTGATTTCCAGGCAGGCTTGATCCTGGAACCTTTCTTTTAAAAAAATAAAATAAAAACTCATTGACTGGATCTAGTGCTTTATATCAGCATGGGAACAGATGCTTTGATTATTGGAGATATTGAGAAACCACCATTGTCATGACTGAATCATTATTTCAGAAGCCCCAGAAGTGTTGCCTTCCCTAGGCTCCTGTTGGTTATCAGGAACAATTCAATTTGACCCATCCTTGGAGTTCCATGGAGAGGACTGGATCTTAGAGTTTCCTGATGTTTGCTTTCATAGCTTTCAATGGCAGTTCTGCTAATGGTCCGACAAATTTATAATAGCATTGGCTTCTCCGGTATATAAGAACACAAGAACAGCCCTGCTGGCTCAGGCCCAAGGCCCATCTAGTCCAGCATCCTGTTTCACACTGTGGCCCCCCAGATGCCACTGGAAGCCCACAGGCAGCACTTGAGGGCATGGCCCCTCTCCTGCTCTTACTCCCCTGCAACTGGCACTCAGAGGCAGCCTGCCTTTCAGGCTGGAGGTGGCCTATAGCCCTCCCACTAGTAGCCCTTGAGAGACCTCTCCTCCATCAGAGGTATCCTGCCTTTGAGGCCGGAGGTGGCCTATGGCCCTCCAATTAGTAGCTGTGGATAGACCTCTCCTCCATGAAGTTCTCCAAACCCCTCTTAAAGCCATCCAGTTTGTTGGCTGTCACCACATCTTGTGGCAGAGGACATAGAGGCTGCTAAAGCAGCAGCAGACAACTACAGCATGTGGCATTCAACTCATCGGTAGCAGTATAGATTACAGCATTAAGAAAGACCATGCCAAGGCAAGGGCAATAATGACAGCTCCATTTGCCACTGGCATGGCATATTTGAAATGTTAGCCTGCAGGTTTTGTTTCAGGTGGTGATTGGCCCAGTAGATCTCTACCTGGAGCTTTTTTAAAAGATTTAATGGGCGGGTTCTGCTTATACTTAAGAACTGGCAGCTTGCCATTGGTGGGGGGGGGGGTCCAGAAAGATTTCTCCCCAGGACACATTGACTAGAGACTTGTGGCCTCAGCAAATAAGGATCCAGCTTAATACATGCCTTTGATCCAGTTTGCCACAGACTTATTAGGCAGCAATCCAATCTGCATGGTGAAGGAGTGGGCATTCTGATCACTCCTGGTTTTATAGGCAATTGAATGCTTTTGTTAGAAGGGCACCACCACAGTCAAAATGATTGTTCTTGATATTCCGCTTCATGCTACAATTCTCATGAATAAGCAAGTTCATTAAAGATGGGTCTATCAGTGGCGGTCAGCTGTAATCGCTAAGTGAAAAATCTGTACCTCTGGGTACCAAAGTTGGGGACAAACAAGGAAGGGGGCCTTCATGTCCTGCATGCGTGATAAGGAAGTATGTTGATCACTACTGGAAGCAGCATGAAGGACTAGAAGAACTTTGGGCTAAACCAGAAAAGCAATTGTGTTTCATGTGCATTCTTTGAAAGCTACATTAGGATAAATAAATAACAAATCCTGGTTTCCCCTTCCCCATTTCCTTCATGCAACTATTGTGCAACTCGTCTGGTGGACGGGCCTTCTCCATTGCTGTCCTGAGGCTTTGGAACATGCTTCCTGCTGAAATAAGAGCCTCCGCATCTCTTATAACTTTAAAAAAGGCAGTCAAGACACATTTGTTCACCCAGGCTTTTAATTAGATATTGAGGCTATTCCCATGATCACTGGAAAGTGGGCTTAGCCCACTTTCCAGTGATCGTGGGAACCACTGGGCTCGCAGGTGAGCCCGGTGCTCCCAAGGCAGCTAGCCCGCCTAAAACACCCTCCCCTTAAATGAAGTTAATGGAGCAGGCACTCCGTTAACCTCGTTTCCCTGCTCGTGTGCCGTGTGGCGACACATAAGGAGGCCTCCAACCGGGAGGCTACAAGCAGGCTCCCAGTATCGGGGGGTACCCCCAGAATAAGAAACTCATTTCTTATCATTATTCTTGATGGTTTGAACACACAAAACATCCCTCTCCCCAAATCTTGATGTATTCTGATCATATTCAGTGCTAGTTCAATAGAAAATAGAATTCTGTAATGTGCTGTGGTGTACACACTGCTATTCCTGAATTACTGATGTCACCGTTTCAGCTTTCCCCCCTCTGACAGACCCTGGTGTACTTGAACTTCCAGCATTCCTACTTTCCCATTCTAAGTATGGGGTACTGGATGAAAAATGTGGTGCTTTTATTCTGAAATTCCAATTTATACTGAAATGCTTTTCCAGCAGTTTGGGGTGGGGGTGAATATCTATCAGGGTTGTGTGGAAGAAAATCATACTCAGGTGGAGGGAGGGTAGTTTTAATTTCTGTGACTATGACAAGATCCAAGTCACACCTATAAAAATCAATCAATTGCAGATATCAGGAGAGCTTTATTTTCAGTCAAGTGGGACAGACTCACAGGTGAAATGGAGAAGAGCACCTTGCAAAACTTGTGGGAACCTTTCTATTCATTCCATGATAACTGCAGGATGGGCTGCTTCTTGTGAGCTTGAAAATATCATTGGGAATGTTGTTGGACTTCACAGAATATCAGTCCCATCCAGCATGGGAGATCCATGTGTGGAAGCAAGTTTCTACACATGACTTCCTTACTGATTTAGGAACTGCATGTGCCAATGAGATCTGTTCCAGCCAGGTTTTAAGTCTGCAGTTTACCAAAGCTTGGAGGAGACTGACCTTCAGTGGGACTCAGCCAGCAGCAGAAACAAGTAGCAGGTTCCAGGTAGCTAGACTAGGATCAGGATGTGGGCTCTGCAGGATCTGGGAGAACTCTCACAGAAGGCAGATGGTGATCCAACAAGGTGATCTGTCTCATTTGCATTAAAGGGAACATAGAATGTCCCAGTAGTCAAGCTTTAAAATTTATCTAGAGTTGGTTAATCCACCAACATTTATTTAATCTTTTAATCTGTATTAAAAATAATTCCATTTCACATTCAGGAACAAGGAAAAATGGCTTGATATAAGTTGAATCCTTTCAAAGTTTGACAACAAGATAATGAAATGAATACATGTTTCTTTGTATGACATGCATGCTACGTGCATCTTGGGCCCCCACTGCCATCAATATAGATTTTCAATGCGCTTTCCTGGAGGGGACATAATGCACCCTCACCCCACCCCAAAATTACCATCAAAGCAAGGACATAGGAAACAAACCCTGCAAATTCCTCACAAACAGCACCCTACCAGCACCCCATCATGGAAAGCTGCATCTCCCTTTGAAGGGCACTTTCCAGATTGCAACACTACCACAGCGTCATGATGTGTCCCTTAAGTGTGCTTCCAAACTACATGTGTTTCGACATCGCAGTCCCTGCTCTGTCAGAAAGGTGCCATGCACTTTTCTGATGCCTTCTTTCGGGTTTTATTGCTGTGTTACAGTCCTATAATGTCAAATGCGCATCGCAACAAACAAACAAACTATATTTTCCCATTGTAGGAGGCTTGCCCCTATTGTGCGTTTTGTGCGTTGCAATGTTGTGTAGTGTGGATGGTGCAAATCACAGTGCAATGATTTGTTGATTTCTAGAGCTTTCTGCTCATGAAATAATTTTTTAAAAAAGAAAAATTCCGCTTGGGTTCTTGTGCAATGGTGCAAACTGATTTTGATTTACTTTCTGTTTTTGTTTTTGATCACATTGATTTTTGGAGGGCTGCTCTGTTGTTTCCCCATTCTAGTGTGCTGTAGTATGGTATGGAGAACTCATTCAGCAGTTCGAGGAGGTGTTGATATGTAAAGCCCCTTTCTGCATATTAATTTTATTTTTCTGCTGGGGTTATTGTGCAATCCCCTTTTAATTTGCTACTTTGGCCAGGGACTCATACTAGTGCCGCTGAGTAGGTTTCTGAATCCAGCCTTAACCCTTTCTCTTTCACTGAAGAGGAAGCCCATTGAACTAAATTATTTACTTCTGTGCAATCCCATTTGTTTACTACAAGGCAATGGAGCAATCCAGAGCAGGGAGAGAGAATGGTCACATACTTAAGAGGAAGCCCATTGAACTGAATATTTACTTCTGTGCAATCCCATTTGCACAGTAAATCCTTGTTTACTGCATAATCTTTGTTTATTTTTTGCTCAGGTTCTTGTGCAATGGCACAATCCCTTTTCTGTTTCCTTTATATAGAGAGGCAATCAAGGAATTGTAGTTTGCACTAGGGATGTGCAAACAGGTTCAATGTCAAACATGTTTGACATCGAAACAATTTGGTTTGACCATTCGGGGTCGAACCGAAACACCCCCTGTTGTTCGGGGGGGTTCACAAGCTTCATTTTGTTATTTTTTTTAACCTTTTACTCCCCTCATGGGAGTTCCTGCAGGCGGCGGGTGTGTGTGTATCCGTGGAGGTTCCCCCTCCCCCCGCTGGCCTTCCTCATACCCCCCTCAGCTGGCTTGGCTGCTCTTCAGCGGGTTTTTGGCCTTCAACTGGTGGCCCGGTGGCCATTATGAAGGCTGCGCGACTGCACAAATGGCCTCTGCATGCCCAGGCCACATAGAGGCCATGTGCGCAGGTGCATGGGCTCCATAATGGCCGCCGGGTAAAGGCTGAAAACTGGCTGAAGAGCGGCAGAGGGGGGTATGAGGAAAGCTGGCGGGGGGAGGGGAAACCTCCATGGACCCCCCCACCCCCAGCTGCCTTCAGGAACTCCCCTGAGGGGAGTAAAAGGGGTTTTTTTGGTTTGTTTGTTTTTTAAACAAAAACAAAATGAAGCTCGTGAATCCCCGCCCGACTGGTCTGAGGGGGCATTCGAGGGGGTGCTGGACCAAATTGGCCCGGTTGGGTTCAGGGCCGATCCGGCCTCGAACCGAACCAGGCGAGCTGGTTCCGTGCACATCCCTAGTTTGCACCATGGTGCTCCCCCTGGTGGCGGTTTTGCACAAAACCACCTATAGATTTTTTAATTGTTTTTTTAAACACCTCATCATGTCATCCCCCTCTGCAACCCCATTGGCCAAAATGGGGAAGGAGGGGGGAGTGGAGAACATGTTTTATGTGGAATATATGAACAGTCCCTTCTGAGAAAATATGTTGCAATGGACGGAAATATATGAACAGCTGCCAGCTTATCACAGACCATTAACATGATTTTGACTGCAGTTTGAATATGGCACTACAAGTCGTCGCAGCTTACACCACTTTCTACCAGTGTAAAGCTTGCTACCTGGAAAGCACCACGGAGGAATCATCGCTCACATGGATCCTCTAGTGTGCAATGTAGCTCCCTAAATGTGTAGTGGAGAGGACCCGCACCTTCTCCTGCCACCTTGTGGCCTGGCAGCCCCCAGGAGGCTGCTGCAGCCCCCCCACCCACCCATGCTGGACACCACATCAGGTGTTGTGTGGGCAAAAAGCTCCTTGGCAATGTCAGTCTGCAGTCCTCGGTCTGGGGGGCGGACAATCCCAAGTCCAGTTTCCTGCAGGATCTCTCATGGCAGCATGAAGGCCTGGCTGTCCTCGTTGAAGAGGTGTGTGTGTGTGGGGGGGGGGGTGTCAGTTGATGCAGGCCCCCAATTTGGATTTTGTTGTTGTCCTCAGCAGATTCAGGCCAGATTGCAGGGACTGTCCAGCAGCATCCACGAACTGCACCAATATGGGATCTCCGTGCTCCTTGCCTTACCTTAAGGTTTCCCTTGCCTTTGGCTCACCTGTGTCCTATGCAGTTACAAAAGGTGCATGTGAGGCCCCTAGTAAATTGGAGCTTGCAGGCACCTCTTGCACACTGGAAAGGGCCGCTGGCATGGACGGCTGGAAGGGCACTGCAGGTGTTGCTGCTGGACCACCAGGCCGGACAGAGGAGGATATAATACCCAAAGGAGGGGGAGCATGCTGCTGCCCTCAACCCGGGAACAGCTAGGGGCCTTGACTGCCATTGCCGGGAAAGTCTGGATGGCCGCACAGGGCACTATGGAAGTGGTTTCACCTTGCACACAAGCGGGAGCGGTTGAGGTGGTGGCCACTGCAGGAGGGGTGGTGGTCGGATTGGCTCCATGCTGAACCAGTCTGCTTACCCCCTGGATGGCAGTGGGGCCTGCCACCTGGCTAGCTCTTGGCTACTCCCAAGCACTGGGTGGCCAACCCCTGTGGTGGCCCCTGGGGTAACATCCCTCTTAACCAGGAGGACGGATGCCAGCAGGTCATTATGTACCATGTTCCTGGGCTCTACATCCTTACATTTCTTTTTGAAGTGTTGTAGTCTCTCCTTCCACTGATGGCAGTGTGTTGGTACCCGCACAGTTCTATCAGCTTGGAGATCCAGTTGCAGGTGGCCTCACTGTGGAACTGGTTCTGGAGTGCAGATTGCACACCCTCGCTTGTCCACAATTCCACAAACACCCCAATCTCAGCATCTGTCCAAAGATTGGCACAGAACTTTCTTGCCGCATCGCCAGTTTGACTGCTCCCTGTAGCGCCAGCAGTTCCAGTGCCACCAGTTGATGGTGTGGTTGATGGTGTGGCAGCAGAAGAGGGCTGGGACTGTAAGGCTGTTGGGAGCACCAAGCCATGCAGCGGCTGGAACAGGTCATGTGGCACCAAACTCCTGTGGTCACACGAACAGGAAGCAGAGTGGACATAAGGATGGAGCCGTCTGTTGTATGCAAACTCGTGCAGCACTGGACACATGTGGGTGTGGCTAGGCAACTCTTGCATAGACAGTGGGCCAGGTGCAGGGACATGCCCTCAAGGCCTCATCAGAAGGATCTAGTGAGGGCAGGGCATAAAGCCCTGTGTAGAGCATCAAACCTATAGGCAGCTGCAGGGCAAGAGATAAGGACAAGGACAATAGGAGTGGGCAGAGATGGCAGATTATAGAGTGCTCATAGGGAGGAAGAATGTGGGTGGGGGGAACAGCATGCCAACGGGTTGCCCTCTTCTTGAACCACGACAAGGTTCCTCTCAAGCACTAACCCTCTCGTGCCATGATATCTGCTGGTGCTAAAGTTAATAAGTGACCTTATCTGCATTGTGAGGCAGCTGTGGAGCAAGGGCAATGAGAGGTTCACTTGCAGGCAAGGGGGGAGGGCTGCTCCCCATCACAGTCTTACAGTTAATGTTAACCAGTTAATGTTAACTGTAGAATGGATCTCAAAAAGGGTTTTCAATGCACAATGGGCACCACCCTGGCGGTTGCCCACAGCAATTTATCTTTCTCACAACAAGGACATGTGACTGTAAAAAGCCACTTTTCGTATTTTGCGGGGAGAGAAGAGCAGTACCAAGCTGTGCCTCCTGATTATAAGACAAAGAAAATATTCAGTTCAGCAGCCTGAGAAGAGTGCTATTGCTGTGTGTGCATTGACCCATGCTCGCCACCTTGCATCTGCATGGTATCTCACAGAAGGGAATTGTGCCAGGTGCACACCATTTGTGCAGGTGTCACTTTTCCTATGCTTGCCCCCTTTGGTTGGTGGTGCGTGTGGCAGGAGCACAAGTTGCGTCATGAGGGGCATATGTTTAATGGGCTGACTACCTGGAAAACCTCATTTGGGGCACTGCCAGGCCAAGGAAGGGGACCAGAAGGGTGCAATGCTTTCAGACTATCTAGCAATTGCAAAATATTGTCATATCAAATATTATATCAAATTGCCATATCAAATATTCATATCATATCAAATTTTTCATATCAAATATTGTCATATCAAATATTCATTGATAGGTCCATGCTCCATCTCTCAGTTCTTTATAAAACCAGTTAAGTTAGTGGAGATTACCACATGTGGTGGCTATGAATTCCATAAGTTGATTATGCATTGTCTGAAGAGGTACTTCCTTTTGAATGTCCTGAGTCTACTCAAAGTTACTCACTCTGTGTAGAATGAGATCTGCAAGATCCCCAAGGACATGCTTTGTTTGTGGTGACAAACTC
Source organism: Hemicordylus capensis (assembly GCF_027244095.1). NCBI lineage: Eukaryota > Metazoa > Chordata > Lepidosauria > Squamata > Cordylidae > Hemicordylus > Hemicordylus capensis. Next base: position 207,869,243 of record NC_069659.1, read on the forward strand.
TTCTATATTTTTTGTGCTGCATTATATTCAGAGAACAATGTCATGTACTGGTAGTGCAGAAGATGTTCTAACTGGAATCAAAAGGTGATTTGTATTTTTAATTGCTTAAAAAAATATTCTTTTCATAGATCTACAAATTCAACATTAATGATCTATTTCACTAATGTTGTGAAATATCTTCTAGTCAGCCAGTCAAACAAAAACAGTTGGGTTTTTTAAAATTAAAATTCTGATTACACATGACACATATAAACGTTTATCAGACTTCACTGCATTTTGTATGATCCTCCTGCAACTTTAACTTGTGAGAGTTTTTTGTTTTTTTGGACGTCTATTCAGTGAGGACAACTTACCTGCCAAACACCATCCATCAATGGGAATTTTCACACAGAACAAATATTAATTACACTTAGCTCACATGACTATTAGCACTGATAACTGAGTGAGTTATGACAGTCTCTGAACCCTGGTGCACACACATACAAGCTCATCAGTTCATGATTGCAACTTTGTGAATGAATGGGCCATCTAATCCCACAGACAGAACATTCATATTATCTAAAACACAATGCTTTTCAGTGGACTAAGTTCACACATTCAGCTACTTATAATCAAATATAAGTATAAGTATATTGGTCAGTCCAAAATAAGTCTGAGATCATCCATGATGACTAGAGGCAAGTGGAGGAAAACTCAGCGCAAATCGAACAGATCACAACACAGAACACTTCTGTAGATCTATGCTCTGGCAGTGTGGGCAACTGCCTGCATCGCTTCCACAAATTCACGTCCAGTGGAGTTGTCTAGGGTTGTGACGGGGCTAGAATTTGCCCCCTCCCCTTTGAATCTGAAACCTTCAGTCACTCACTGTGACATCTTCAATGATTTTTTCATGGATAATCTCTCGTGTTCAGGCCGAACTGGATCCCACAGTTACTGCAGAGTCTGTTGTGGAGATGTCCAGCAACTCCTCTTATAAGATTATATTGGATCACTTTTAGTTTGTGACTCCTGAGGATATGGACAAAGTGCTTCCGAGTGAACGCAGTACAACCTATTCCCTTGACCCTTGCCCAGCTTGGCTTATTTCATCTGGTAACTGTATTATCAGATGAAAGGGTCTGGCAAATATTATAAATGCTTCTCTGAGGGAGGGCAGGATGCTTCCTTGTCTGAAGGAGGCTATTATTAGACCTTATCTATATACTTATTTCTTGTAGACGGGCCATGCGCGGCGAAATGGTAGGAAGGAGGCGATTGGCTGAGTTTGCAAGCAGAAGCACCTGATTGGGCAGTGGGGATTCCATATGCAGATAGGGAGAAGGAGCCTGTGAGAGCAGAAGCACCATGGTGATTGGGCAGAGGGGATTCCCTGTGCAGATAAGGAGGAGGAGCCTGTGATGGTTAAGGTCAGTTGGAATGCAGCTGTTACTGGTCGGAAGATGTTCTGGATATAAAAGGATAGCAGGCAGGGGTCTGCAAAAAGCCAGGTCGTGAGGGAGGAAAAAGCCCCTTCAGGAGAAGGAGGATGCCGTTGTGTGAATTAAATGAGGAAACAAGATGAACAAAATCTGTTAACTCAGGGAGGGAGGAAGAGAGAGAAAAAACATGAAGGGAGGGGGAAGAAAGAGTGGGGAAGAGCAAGTGGAAGAGAGAGAAAGAGAAAAAGAAGGGAGAGAGAAGAGAGACAGAAGGGAGGGCAAGGGACGGGCCTGAGCCTGTCAGCAGCCTGAGGGGAATGAGTGGCCATGGCAGCACTAGCAGCAAGGAAGGGCCCAGTCAACCACTGCTGCTGTTTGGGGCTACTGAGGCCATTGTAAGAGGGAGGCAGGCAGGCAAGGGATGGGCCTGGGCCTGTCAGCGACCTGAGGGGAACGAGCAGCCATGGTGGTGGCAGCAGTGAGGAACAGCCCGGTCAACTGCTGCTCCTGGGGGGAGGAGCAGGAGCGAGGCTCGGGTGAGGATGGGGAGGTCTCTGGGGATAGGGGGCTGCACCTTGGCCAATAGGCAGCAGCAATGCTGCAGCCATGACCAAGAAGGGTGAGGAGAATGGAAGCAACGGGATGAAGGAGGAGCAGGAGTGCAGACCAGGTGGGGGTGGGGAGATCTCTGAGGTGAGGGGAGCAATCAAGTACTAACACACAGATGCTCTAGAGTGTGCAAGAGTTCTAGCACTGAAGCTGAGAGAAATAATGGCAGCGGTCAGGATGCAGAGGTGGAGGACTGGCAGGCGAAGCCCCTTCGGCCAGAAGAGGTGGGTGGACAGCGGGCGAAGAAATAATGGCAGCGATGAGGAGGTGGGCAGACGGCGGGCAAAGCCCTACCAGCCGGGAGGAGAAGGTGGGAGGCGGTGGTGGGATGGCCTGGCCCTGGCCTGCCCAATGGGGAGAGCTGCAGGGGGGGAGTGAACTGCGGGAGGAGCGAGCAAGCGAGCGAGCGGCGGGGGGAACTAGCGAGTGAGCTGCGGGGGGAGAACAAGTGAGCGAGCTGCGGGGGGAGAGCGAGTGAGCGAGCGAGTTGCGGGGGGAGAATGAGCGAGCAAGCTGCGGGGGGAGAGCAAGCGAGCTGTGGGGGGGAGAGCGAGTGAGCGAGCTGCGGGGGGGGGGGGAGAGTGGGAGACCGAGCTGTGGGGAGGGGGAGAGCGGGAGACCGAGCAAGCTGCGGGGGGGAGAGCGAGCAAGCTGCGGGGTGGAGAGCGAGTGAGTGAGCTGCGGCGGGGGGGAGAGTGAGCTGCGGGAGATGTCACAGGCTCAGTACACAACTGCACAGATGCTCTGTGTGAGGTCAGCTAGTTTGAAGAAATCTGCATTGAATCAGTTAGCTAATTATAGTCCCGTTTCCAATCTTCCATAGCTGGGCAAGGTGATTGAACAGGTGGTGGTCTCTCGGCTCCAGGCAGTTTTGGATGATACAGATTATCTAGACCCATTTCAAACCAAGATCATTCGTATCGACCTCAGCAGGAAATTCCATAACATCCCTAAATGCCTGCTTGGAGGCAGTAATGGGCTGGATGTGGGGTAACAAGCTGAAGTTGAAACCAAATAAAATGGAGCTACTGACTGTGGGGGGTCGGGACCTGAGAGATGGTTTGCTGCCCCGGGGCTTTGGAGTATGCTCCCTGTCAAAATAAGAGCATCTCCTCCTCTGTTTGCTTTTAGGAAGACCCTCAAGACACCTGTTTCTCAAGCTTTTAACTGAAATTAATTTTAAACTATTTAATTGTTTTTGTTCTATGAGATTGTTTGAACTTTTTATTCCATGAAATTGTTTTGTTTTTACTTTATTTTATATTTGTTGTGTTTTAAATTGTGTACACTGCCTAGAGATGCACGTATCAGCCGGTATATAAATATGATAGACAGATAGAGAAATACTACCATGAATACCACTACTACGAACATATTCACCACTTTTCAACAAAAGCTCCCAAAGCAGTTTACAGGGAGAAATAACAAACAAACAAAACAGAAATCAAGTAATGAGCCTGTATGTATGAACCAGGAACCTGGTTGTTTGCTGGAGTCCAGTGTGCAGTAGATCCCATGGTCGGCAGTTTCAGCAAACTAGGTTCCAAAGCATAATGGCTGTGAAGATTTCTGTCCAATGGAATCTATTAAGACGATCTAGTTCCATTGAATTCCCACAAACTGTTGACTGCAGAATGTGAACATTCATTGGCAAAATTCCTTTGAATCAACCCAGAGAAAACAATCAGCTGCCATCATCATTCATAAGTTGGCAATTTGCACAGTTCTCACTACATTTTTCTTTTAATAGGGGAAGGGGGTAGACCAAATTATGCGAAGTCCAGGTACTCCATACCTTGGAGCACATGGACACAGGGGTGTATCTATGGTGGGGCAGGCAGGGCATGTGCCCCGGGTGCCACTTGAAGGGGTGTGTGCCATTTTTAAAAATGAATTTTTTAAAAAAATTGCCACCAAAAACAAAATGGCCACCACACATGCTCAAATGGCCTCTGTGAGGCCCTAGGCTATTCCAGGCCTCGCAGAGGCATGGTGGCCATTTTGTTTTTGGTGGCATATATATAGCCACTGCACATGCTCAAATGGTCTCTGTGAGGCCCTAGGCCTTGCCAGGCCTCATAGAGGCCATTTGACCATGTGTGGCAGCCTCCAAAATGGCCACCATGCCAATCTTTGCTGGCCCGAACAGGCCCGAAAATCAGTCCGGGACGGGCTGTGGCGGTGAATTAAGAGGCCGGCAGAGGGAGGGGAAACCTTTGCAGACCCCCCACCCCCACAGCCTTTAGGAAGCCACCCGAAGGGGCTACAGGTAATCTATTATATTAATTCTCCTGGGTGTGCCTTGGAATGTGCGTCCCAGAGCCCAGCTGATTGGCTGGGTGGCGGATGCACCTGATTGGCTGAGGCACACCCAGGAGGATTGGTTGCCGTGGCAACAGCACAGCCATGAAGGCCAGAGGTGGCGGGCCCAGCCGAGCCGCGGAGGCAAGGCTCAGGAGGGGGGAAAGAAAGTGGGGGGGGGCAGAAGTGGCAGTGGGCAGGAGAGATGGCTGGGCCCAGAAGCAAAGACTGGGGCAGAAGGGGCGGGGGAGAGGTAACCGCCGGCCCCAAAGAGCGCACAGATGCTCTGTGCGGGGTCGACTAGTTTTTTAAAATTTAATATAATATAAGTCACTGTACACATATTCAATTTGGCACTATACAGAGAATCAGGGCTTGTGAATATTGAGCTGAAGCTTATGAGCTAAGATTGTATTCATTTGCTCTTACTTTGCTTCTTGTGATAAGTGAGTTAAATGTGATGTCTTAATATGGCTATTAATTGTGAGTTTATCTTTGAATCAGTGTGAAATGCTTAGTATTAAGGCCCATGGGGAGTTTCTTGCTCTCTTTCTCTCATTTTAACTGTCTTTCTGAAATACTAGAATATATTCCAAGCAGTGACACAGTTTACTCTGCATATTCTTTAATTATTTTCAGAGTATCTGGGAAAATCCAAATTCTCCATTTATTTTTAAAACTTATATAATAGTGATGCTACAATGCATAGTAGAGAATTAGACAAGCACTTCTGTTTAGTTTTCCAAGTACACCTCCGCAGAATATTTGGGTATTTCATGAGCCCCAGCATACTGAAATTTGTCGTTTTCCAGCATTTTTTGGTCTACCTACATCCACTGCTAAATATTTTTTGAAATATTAAAAGATTAACGAGCTTGACTTGTATTTTTGAGGTGATATTATGGTAAAGTTATCTGAAAGATGGGTGTCAGATGTTTGGACAGGGGGCGCAATTTCAGTGCTTGCTCTAGGCGCTATTTTCCCTAGATATGCCTCTGCATGGACATAAGATGCACTTGCAATGTGGAAGTTACTAGACCAGCTTTCTCCCTCCCTCCCTCTGTGTGTATTTCAGGGAAAAGGCTAAGCAACCCTTCCCACAGCAAATTCCCTACTGCAAATTCCAACTTCCAAGGGCAGTGTTCTGAACATTCTATTTATTTATTTATTTAACTTGTATACTGCCCAAACTTTCATCTCTGGGCAGTTAACAATGTCATAAAAACAATTAAAACAAATATAAAAGGTTAAAACAGTTTAACTATTTAAAAACAGCATAAAATTAAAACCTACAAATTTAAAAAGCTGAAAAAGCTTGGGTGAAGAGTTGGGTCTTCAGACGTTTTTTAAAAATAGCCAGAGATGGGGAGGATCATATCTCAGTAGGGAGCGCATTCCACAATCTCGGGGCAGCAATCGAGAAGGACCGTCTCCGTGTGACCACCAGATGGTAACTGGAGACGGATCTCCTCAACTGACCTCAATGGGCGGTGGGGCACATAACGAAGAAAACATTCTCTTAAATACCCAGGGCCTAAGCCATTTAGAGCTTTATAAGTTATAACTAGCACTTTGTATTCTGCCCGGAAACCTATTGGCAGCCATTGTAGCTCAATAAACAAGGGAGTAATGTGGTCTCTCCAAGATGACTTGGAGACCAACCTGGCTGCTGCATTCTGAACCAACTGAAGTTTTCGGACTACGTACAAAGGCAGCCCCATGTAGAACACATTTCAGAAGTCCAGTCTGGAGGTTACCAACAAATGTACCACTGTTTTGAGGTCATTGATCTCAAGAAACGGGCTCAGCTGGCATATCAGCCAGAGCTGACAGAAAGCACCCCTGGCCATCGCCTCAACCTGAGAAACCAGAGAGAGGTGTGATCCAGAAGTACTCCCAGACTGCGAACCTGTTCTTTTTGGGGAAAGTGTGACCCCCATCTAGAACAGGCAGATCAAAATAGTCTCTGGAGTTCTGACCTCGCACAATAAGTACCTCCATCTTATCTGGATTCAGCTTCAGTTTATTCTCCCTCATCCAGCCCATTACTGCCTCCAGGCAGGCATTCAGGGAAGATATGCCATCTCCTGAAGAAGTTGACATGGAGAAATAGATCTGGGTGTCATCAGCATACTGATAACATCCCGCTCCAAATCCCCTGATGATCCCTCCCAGAGGTTTCATGTAGATGTTGAAAAGCACTGGAGAGAGTACAGCGCCTTGAGGGACACCATACTTAAGCTTAGATTTTGAAGACCAACAGTCTCCAATCGACACCATCTGGAATCTGTCTGAGAGGTAGGAGCGGAACCACTGTAAAACAGTGCCTCCCTCCCCCAACACCCTCAGACGTTCCAGAAGGATATTATGGTCGATAGTATTGAAAGCCGCCGACCAAGGCAGTCTCCGCCCCATAGACCGCCCGGAAGCCAGTTTGAAATGGGTCCACCTGGAGCATCCGATTATTTCATGCAATATTACTCAAATGAGATAACATCCAAGAAGTTTAAATGATTTTTATTATCTAACATGATGTTTATTGCCTCCTCCTTAGGGAGGAGAGCTGATCTTGTGGTAGCAAGCATGACTTGTCCCCTTAGCTAAACAGGGTCTGCCCTGGTTGCATATGAAAGGGAAACTAGAAGTATGAGCACTGGAAGTTATTCCTCTCAGGGGATGGAGCCGCTCTGGGAAGAGCAGAAGTTTCCAAGTTCCTTCCCTGGCATCTACAAGATAGAGCTGAGAGAGATTCCCATTTGCAACCTTGGAGAAGTTGCTGCCAGTCTGTGTAGACAATACTGAGCAAGATGGACCGATGGTCTGACTCAGCATATGACAGCTTCGTATGTTCCTATGCAAATTGATAACTTACATATCATGGATGCTGTTTCCTCAGAGTTCATTTGTGATTTGAAGCTAGGTTACTCTCAGACCAGAAAACTTGCATGTCCCACCATCTGCTTACCAGCACCAGGAATGAACTAGGCAGGACTTCATGGGGAGAAGAATGGCCAGTAGGGATGTGCGTTTCATTTCAGATACAAAGAGTTTTGTGCACAAAACAGGCCATTTCGGCTGTTTTGTAGCCAAAACAAAACACTCAATGCTCAAAACAGAAAATTTTGTAGCCAAAACAAAACATCCCTGTTTCGGATACAAAACATTTTGTTGTTTGGGCTGTTTTGGAACTCCATTTTGCAATCGCAAAAAGTCTTTCTCCTTCAGTCTCCATTTTGAGTTTTGACATCTGTTTGAATTTTCAGCCCTTCCAGCCCGCAGATTGGCCAGCGAAAGCATGGGCTGTTCTGCTGGCAATTGCCTCCTTATTCCTTTTAAGCAAATTTAAGGGTAAATTTTACCCTCATTGGCCAGTGGGGCAGTGTGCATTTACCCTCATTGGCCAGTGGGGCAGTGTGCATTTCATTGTTGTTGTTTCACACTGTTGTGTATAGATCAATTGCATTTCAGGCGGGGGGGATGTGGATGTGCATGACCTTTGGAAATCTGCCTGATTTTTTCCAAAGCTCTGCTGTTGTTGATGTGTGATGTTGATGTTATTTGGGGTGGATTGGGGGCATAAAGGGGGCTTTGGGGGCAGAAGAGTGGTTCAGGTGGTAGTGCCCCAATGGGTGCCTTCTGCCACCCAGATTCCAAAGGAATTGGGAAAAGGGCTGATTTTTAAAGAATGTCTGAAGTTGACATGTCTTTGGGGCAGATTCTGGGCAGAAAGGGGGCCTGGGGGGCAAAACAGTGGGTTGGGTGGCAGTGCCCCAAGGGGTGCCTACCACAAGCCAGATTCCAAAGGAATAGGGCAACGGGCTGATTTCTTAGGAATTGTTGAAGTTTACGCTTCTTTAAGGTATTTTCTCCCTAGGGAATAATGGAGGTTTCAGCAGACCCATAACTCCACCTAGGAGGCACTGGGGTGGCCAGGAGTGAGTGGTGGTGTAGTGCACATAGGGTGCCAACCATCCCCATGGGTTGCTAACCCATGGGGTGCTGAGTTCTCTTGTTTCTGAGGTGTTCTGAGTGTAGATTCTCTGGTAGCACGAGATTTTAAATGACAAACCATGAATCCACTCTCATATGCTACCAGAGAATCTGAATCTACACTCAAAACATCTCAGAAGACAACAGAATCCCGTACCCCCTGGGTTAGCTACTCATGGGGGTGGTTGGCACCCTATGTGCTCTACACCACCACTCGCTCTGGGCCACCCTGGTGCCCCCCAAGTGCAGTTATGGGGCAGGAATTATGGAGGTCCATAATTCCCTATGGGGAAGAACTTTACAGACACGCAAACTCCATTACATCTTTAAAGATCAGCCCTCTGCCCAATTCCTTTGAAATAATTCTGGCAGCTTCCTTGCCCCCACTGGGCACTACCACCCACCCTACTCTGCTCTGGCCCACCCCTTTCCCCCCAACATGAAGCTATACATTTGCTGAAACCTCCATTTTTCCCTATGGGAAAAATCCTACACTTCAAAAATTCACCAAAATTCAGCTCTTTGTCCAATTCCTCTGAAATTTGGGTGATAGTTTCCACCCATTGGGCACTACCACTTCCACCCACTAGTTTCCCCCCGGGGCCATTTTTTAAAATCCAAAGCGTTTCAGATTCAGATTTTGCAATTTCGAACAAAGAACAAAATGGGGGTGTTTCGGATTTCGGCCAAAAACAAAACAGAAAACAAAACAAAACGCACGACCCTAAGGGCCAGCCTCCAGGGTGGAAGGCAGCCTTTTAAGGTAAGCTCTCCAGGCTGGGAGATGGAGCCCAAGACGAACAGCCTGAGCTTAGAGGTACTATTGAAGTAAGATCAAATATATCTTTGACCCTTGTTGAAGCAACTTGTCCCTTGGAGCCACAGGTAACACAGGTACAGATGTGTAGACATATACAGTTATGCACATGTTATGTTGAACACAGGCACAGCAGTAATCTATATCTGTACCATGCATTTGAGGGGCCTGTACCCAGATTCACTTTTAAAATGAACATAGATATAATCATTTACACAAAAACATGTCTGATTGTACTGACATCTGTACACTCATACAGCATAAAGTCTGAATAGGGCTATAGTCACAGCATGTGCATTTTGCATTCATAAATAACTAGGCTCCTCTCATCCACCCCACTCACATCTCATAGTGGCTGGATCACATGAGTGGAGCCTGCTTGCACATTAAAGTATGCTGATTGATCAGAAAGCAATCTATGAAGGGGAGGACTAACTCCTGTGCCCTGATTGAGGTAGGACTTGCATGTCAAATCCACATGTGAACTAGGCCCATAGAAATTCCATTACAGACCGGCTGTTTGGGCGAACAGTCGGCTAATAGTTATGTGAAGCGTACTTCAGATGAAAGTCTAGACAAAGGTATGATAAAGTATAGTACAATACTTACATTTTTTGTAATGTGTCTTTCATTGAAAGTAATTCAAAAGGCTTTGTGGAATTAGATAAGGCCATCACAGTCAAGCAATAATAGTCAAGGGAGAGAGAAATTAAGCCATGGGGATGAGCCAATTCTCCTGATGAGATCTGAAAAGAGATGGAAAATTGCTGAGGCAGAGACACCCAGAAAAGCACAAGAGGTGGTGGGAGGATTATTTCCACCTCCCTATTTCAACTCACCTTCTCCCATTTGCTGCCTCTTCCCTGGCATCCCCTGGGCCATGATGTTCTCAGTGTTGTAATAATGGTTGCTGTAGTGTAGCTGCGTACAGGGTTTCCTGCAGTACTACAGATCCCAGCAGTCTGTGCATCAGAGACAGGAAGTGGCAGCACAAACAGAGACTCAGACAGGCAGGAAACAAAAGGCTTAGTAAATATGTTAAGTTAAATATATTGTAGTTATTAAAGACCTTAATATAATGTACAACTCTGTAACTATTTCTTAAAGATTAAACAAGAGAGTACACAAACAATTGCCATTCAGGATTTGTTTATTTATGTTTCATATGTTCTTCTGCTGGAAATCAGGGGTCTGTCAACTTTTTAACTGGGCCTGTAGCCACAGCTTGGTTAAAAGAAATTTAGCAAAGTTTTCTCCTGACTTGGAAATGAAGTGATGGGAAAAACTTTACCTGCTTCATATAACAGCAACTTAGCATTTATATAGTGCTTTTACGAGTTCAAAGCACTTCACATAAATCCCTTTGCCTCATGGTAATCCTTAAAATAAAGTTGCAACTAGAGGTGTGCACGGAACCTGTTCCTCGCACCCCTGAGAGGCTGTGGAGAGGTGGCTTTAAGGCGCGGGGAGGGTGCTCTTACCTCCCCTGCCACGTTTCCTCCCCCAGCACTGCTTTAAAAAATGCTGGTGTGGGGCGGCTGTATACCCTCTTGCTGCCCTGGTGAGTGTAAAACTAGAAGTGGTGAGTGCGCACACACTCATGTGCTGTGCACAACTGCGCAAATGATGTTACGCAAGAGTAAGACCACTGGAAATATTGAGCTTGCTCTCATATAACATCATTTGCAACTATTTTGCTTTTGTGCAGTTGTGCACCTTGTGTACACACATTACTGAGCTGATGTACTTCTATACAGTATGCTAGCCACTGACAGTAACACAAATGCAAAAGAAATGAAAGAAACTTGTATCAAGTGTTTACTTTGTTTAATAAGTTTATAAAAGGACTGTTGTTTAAATGACGATTAACTCCAGCTTCCCTACGCTTAGAGCCGGGGTGCGTTCATATGAAGGAGGAATTTTCAGTGACTTCACTACGCCAGCAGCAAGGTGTTGTTCATACAGGACGTGGGATTATTCAGCGTTTTTCTTGACAATTTACATGTAATAAATGCATCCCTTTAAAAGTTGCACTTTTAAAAATGCTTTGGTGGGATACCCCATCATTTCTGCGGAGACGTATGGAGAGACCCTGCGGATGAAGCAGATAAAGTGAGAAGTGGAAGTGTGGCTACCTGGGTGGGAGTGACTCTGGCGAGTGCCGCCATCCCTCTCAGTTCCTCACCAGGAAGACTTGTTTCCTGTGCCTTGCAGTCAACTTCCAGTCAATACGTTTTTTATGATGTTCCCAGTACTCTCAGGTACAGCTGCGCTCGAACAATGAGCACACACACATTTCACCCTTTATACTCATATCTGATTGATATAATCCAGAAATACCATTGAAATTCAATTAGCCCCAATATGATCAGGAAATGAGGAAAATAAAATGACTGCGGAAATACAAAATGGCGTCAGGCAGCTGCTTTATTTTCAGCTATTTTTTAAGAAGTCAAGCTGAAAAGGCTCAAACATCCAAGATTTATGGTAAAAAAAAAACCTGGCATACAGGTAGCACTGCGAGGGGATGGGAAAGGCAGCTAATAGGCTTTTGAAGGGTTTCCCCATTCCTTTTTTTTTTTTTTAATTGCTGCTGTGGTGGTAGAGAGGCATGGTGCTCTAGTGCTAGAACAGTGATGAAAAGAAATTATTATTTGCTGCTTTAGTGGGAGAGTGGCATGGTGTTCTATAACCAGAGAGTAGCAAAAATTAACACACACACACACACACACACACACACACACACTGACTTTAAGGAGGAGGAAACCCCTGGAAAGTCTATTAGCTCCCTTTCTCACCTCCTCACAGTAGCAGCCCTGATTTGGGTTTGAGTCTCTGGGGCTTGTGACAACAGAAAGGGAGTCTTGATCTTGCACCACTGAACAACTAAAAAACAAACAACCCATAAACCACATGTGGGCACAGCAAGAAGTTGGTCACCCTGCCTCTTCTTCAACCGTATTGGCCAGAAATGGGTGGGATGGATGGCCTGCTCTGTGAACAAGCCAAAAACTGTAAGAAACACTAATATAATAGTGTTTATATTATTAAATATAATATAAACAATATCATATTAAATAAACCTAGAGCATCTAGGTTGCAAGTTCCTTCCCTGGCATCAAGAGAGGACTTAGAGAAATTCCTGCCTGCAACCTTGGAGAAGCCACTGCCTGTCTGTGAAGACAATACTGAGCGAGACAGACCCAGGGTCAGACTCAGTATATGGCAGCTTCCTATGTTCCTAATTCCAGAACTGTCCAAGTCAATCCGAGAGATGAGGCAACTCTTAACTAAGTCCTTTGAGGCCAATATGATTCAAATGTCACATTCAGTTTGGCCCAGAGATTCTAACCCTACAAAGCTCAGAGATGGACCCTGGCATAGCAGAACATAGCAGCTTCCCGAACCCCTTCCCCAAATTTCAGTACAGATAGACCTGAATCATCAGAATAAAACAGAAATAAGCACTGTGCTAATATTTTGGGTCCTATGTCTGTATATAACTTATTACTTGCATTTCTTTGTTAGTAGTTAGCAGAGAGGTGGTGGCGGTGAAAGGTTCCAAACTATTTTTACCCTATTTTATAATTTTTGTTCCGATCACAACTGGAGGATTTTCCTAGCTTGCCATTTCTTCACATATATCTCAACGTTTAAGCTAACAGACATTTCCTGTCGAGATTTTTTTCATTTGAACGAAGCAGCCCTTTTCAATCAACTCTGCTAATTAGATTAAACCCTATAGTATGACCTTAGATCTGAAGTCTTTGTAGTTACTTATATATAATATTCTTCCAGTGTCCAGAAAAACCACACAATTTCTCTACAGAACACTTTCCCCTTTTGTTAACATATTTCGGTGAAGCTTTTCAAAGGCACCAATGTGAATGACATCAATTCCCTCCACCCCCATGGCTACTAAGCACCCAACTGCCCTTTTGTGCCTTTAAAAAACCTCTCCTTTTATTTTTACTTTAGAAAATATTTGTGCTATCATTGCTAGTTCATAAAACCATGACAGAAAGATCTCCCACAGTAGCTGTTAATGGTTAGCCACTAACTGACACAAAACTGTGCTTGCCTCCTGTAATCACGTGGTGCTTAAAAGCAATGCTTAGGCTGCCATCCTATGCTCAACATACACAGTCTGGAAAGCTTTGGGGATAGTTCTAAGCCCCCTGTGCTGGTGGATCTTGGGAGACTTGCTGGCTCCAAGCATTTTATGCCAGCATAATGTCAGGAATATCCCAGTGTAATATTATGCTGGCATATCCTCCTCACTACTAACATGCAGCTCTGTCAGCAGAGGGCTCAAAACTATGTGGCAGTGAGGGGCGTGTTTGGAGGAGAAGTGAACTTAGTCTGAATCCTAAACTCATTCAGATCCCACTTCCAGACCCTGTACTGCTGCATGGTGTAGTGGTTAGAGTTTTGAAACAGGACTCACACAACACCTAATCAACTTGTGTTTCACACAAGGCATAATCAACTTGTGGAATTCTCTGCCACAAGATGTGGTGACAGCCAACAACTTGGATGGCTTTAAGAAGAGTTTGGATAACTTCATGGAGGAGAGGTCTATCAATGGCTACTAGTCGGAGGACTATAGGCCACCTCCAGCCTCAAAGGCAAGATGCCTCTGAGTACCAGTTGCAGGGGAGTAACAGCAGGAGAGAGGGCATGCCCTATCCTCTTACCTGTGGGCACCCCAGAGGCATCAGGTGGGCCACTGTGGGAAACAGGATGCTGGACTAGATGAGCCTTGTACCTGATCCAGCAGGGCTGTTCTAATGACTGGGGAATCCTGAGTTCAAATCCCCATTCAGCCATGAAACCCCATTCAGCCATGAAACTTGGTGACTTAGGACCAGTCACTTATCTCTCAGCCTAACCTACCTCACAGGGTTATTGTGAGGGTAAATATAACCATGTAGACCACTCTGGGCTTCTTGGAGGAAGAGCGGGATAGAAATGTATAAACAAACAAACAAACAACATGGCAGCAGTAAAAGATGAAGTCTTACAACACTCCCATTGAATTAAATGGAAAGCCAAACTACAGTGCCCCTCACACTTCCTCCCACTCAGCTCACACAATTGCCACAAAGCAGAGGATTCTCTGTAGCCAATCACAGCACACCCACAGCAGTATAAAAACTCAGACAGGCAGCCTATAACTAAGATATAGTTACATAGACACACAATGGGGTGGGATGATATGTCTCTGGTCTCGTGACAGGGACGCTTAGAGCACACGAAGGCGAACGGTAGTAGTGGAAACTAGAGTAAAAGGGCATTTTGCCCAGACAGCCTGGCCTCAGAACAAGCAGTGAAAAAGCAGATTGCTAGCACACCTCTTCTCAGAACCCTAAAAGGAACTCCTCCTCAGGACTCCACACAAAAGCACCTAAGAGGAACTCCTGTTCCACTGTCCCATCTGGAGATGCAGAGCCAACACATGAGGAGTGCACATGTATTTTTGGGACTGCTCTGACTCGTGTGCCACTCTGAGATTGGTGTGTGCTGACAGAGTTGTCATGGTTGATGGAAGAGTGATTGACAGACTTGCTACATTTTCTGTATTTTGGAATGCTGCCATTTCCACCCCAGCCTTGTTGCTGAGAGTGCATGGGAGCCTGATTAAGCTACACTGATATTACACTGGTGTAAACTGATCACCGGCATAGTAGAACCATAGAATTGCTCTGCTCAGTGTGTGCCTCCAGTACTCTACCTTCAACACCCTGAAATGTTCTTGACTGTCTCCAGTGGAAGAGAAAAGGACAGTGACTGAAGGTGGTTCATGCAGGACAGAGTGTGAAAGGTGACATACTTAGATAATTAAAATGGAAGCTTTTGATCATGGGGATGATAACGAATGCAAGTGCTTCCTAAGTGATTCCACAGGGAAAGGTCTGCTTCAAATGCTAAGGCATCCAATACAGCAGGGTTGCTTTTAATAAACAGACAAAGTATTGTCAGGGTAATGCAGCTATATGTTGTTTCCATCATATCATTTGCCAGCTCCTCAATACATTAAATTAATGATGGTTGGCTGACAGAAGCCTTGCAGCCATAAAACTAAAGATCTACCTTAATAGGCAGATGAGGGACTTACAAGCAGCATGTAACTCATCTCTATTTTGACCTCTTGCCTAAACAGAGCTTTTCCTGAAGAGGCAGAGGGAAGCATGGCACTTTGGGACACTAATTCAGCTTAATGCTGAGATGTGATTGAGGTCATATCTGTAGGCAGTGGAGTATACACTCCATAAAGTCTTGGAATAATGACATGCCATAAATTCATTTAATTTTAATTTTAACAGAAGCTAGCTCAAAGGTAGAGTTAAAAAAAAGAAAAAGAAAGAGAGAGATTTAGCTATAGATTGGTTCTTGAGTGTTCCCCCCCCCCCCCGCCCCCACACCTCATTCTGAGTTCTTCATGCTATTATATTAAGTTACTGCCAGTGCCAGATAGCCTATAAGCTGGGTTTGAATACAACCAAGCCAGTTTTTTGGCCTTCTTAGGGACATCGCATATTTGAGAAATATTGGGTTTTGCCAGTTTTAGAGTCACTTCAAAGAATGTTTCCTCAGAGTAAGTCCTACTAAGTCTGATGGAATTTTCTCCCAAGTAAATGAGCATATGGTTGCAGCCATAATTAAATCTACCCTCTTTGCCTGTGAACTTGCATACAAGTTCCTTATGCCACATATACAAAGCTTGCAAACAGTATACCCACAAGAGGATTCTGACTAGAGGTTCTCATTTTGATTGGATATTGATATTAATTACAGGATATTTAATCAAGGGATCCAATATGATTTTGCATGTTTGGGTTTGGCAATTTTTTTCTTTAACTGACCTACATCATAATTCTATATTTAATGTACAACAACTATTCAGTCAAGACTGTGATGCTGCTTGGCATGTGCATGAACAGAAAAATTGGATCTGATCAGGTCTGAAATCAGAGAAGTCAGGATTGGGTCCTTTGGACCATTCCTAAGCACTGTTCCCTCTAAGGCGTGCACATTTATTTTATTTATTTATTTTTACATTTATATACCGCTCTTCCTCCAAGGAGCCCAGAGCGGTGTACTACATACTTGAGTTTCTCCTCACAACAACCCTGTGAAGTAGGTGAGGCTGAGAGAGAAGTGACTGGCCCAGAGTCACTCAGCAAGTCTCATGGCTGAATGGGGATTTGAACTCGGGTCTCCCCGGTCCTAGTTCAGCACTCTAACCACTACACCACGCTGGCTCCGTGTCTTCACACATTTTCTGATGTCTGTGCAGTTAATTTTAGATCCTGCTCAGGTTGAATCAAGAAGGCAGTTGCCTTCTTGATTATGGGTTTTGAATGCATGTGTGCACACACTGCCTTGATACTAGCGCCTAGAACAAACCTCATTCCGCACACAGATGAAAAAAATTAGCGAGAACACTGTTCCCAAGGTCTGAATCAGGCTCAGAATCAAAGTAGGAACTGGGGTCAGAATCAGCTTTTTTAAATGGGGAAAGTAAAAAAAGAAAAATCACCAAAAACAACCCCACTCAGATTAGAGCTCTGAAAGTCACCCCACAAGTAGGTAAGGATGGCTGGACTCTCTTTTTGTAATTACAAGTGAATCCAGCCATCCTTTGATTTTTAATTATTTTTTTAAACTTACATGGAAATCAAAGAATCTACCATCGCAGAAGAAAAGCTATGTAACATTGAAGAATCAGAGGGGAAGTGATGTAACACCAAAGAATCTCAGGGGAAGTGATGTAAAACCCAGAAACTGGCTGCTTTATTTCCTTAAAAGTAAGTTTTAAAACTGTCAAAAAACCCACTTTAAAACTGTGAAATAAATGTGCAGGCAGGTAGGCGGGCGAGCAGATAGAGGGCGGAAGATGGGAAGATGGAAACTTAACCATGGTTGCGGGAATAGGAAAAAAAGATTCCCGCCATCCTTGGTAGCTCCGAAGCAAGGTCAGAGGGGGACAAACAGGGTTGGACAAGTCCGACTGGAACTAGGTTTCCCTAGGTTGTATTCAGAACATCTCTTACCCCCTCCGATTTGGCCCATGCCAGGCCATTTTCGACCTCCCCCGATCCGACCTTGCACAGTGCTAATTGAGCTAATTCCAACAAAATATTCTCAGCTGTTTGCCTCTCTATCCAAATTCAGATGGCTAACTACTTCTACCTGTACCTCCCCCAAATTATGATGAAAGTACCATTCTAAAGGTTGGAAAGGGATTCCAGGCCGTTAAGCACCATCCAGCTCTTTTTGTTAAAACCCTGACCATTAGGTTAGCCAGGTCAGAACATCATGACTGAGTAGCACCATGTCTGAGTGGTTTTGATTAGGGTAGAACTGATTTTTTGTGGTGTTTTAGATACAAAAAAAGTCCCAATTTGAAGAGGCAGAATTGTTTTTGCCTAATATCCTAATTCCGACAAGTTCTTATATTTAAAAAATGGCTTTTTGTTCAAAAAAGCTTTGGCAGCTTTGGCAGCGTAGCATTTTCTATAATTCACCTATAATTCATCATTTCTAATTTATAAAAATTATTTTCTATAATTTATACACAGCAAGGTTTACCATGAGTTTACTGGGAGGCTTTACTGCAAACTCTAAGTTGTCCCCAAAAACCAAGACAAATAGTGGATTCCGCCCCCCCCCCCATATATAAATCAGGCTATACTATAACGTGCAGTGAAAAACCCGAATTGTGTGTGAACTGCTCCTCGATAACCCGCAGGGACTTCAGGGTAAATCTGGCCGATATGTGAAAGCACCTCCTCCATTCTGGAGGGGATGCAAGTTAAAGGGCTTTGAAAGTGAAATAATTCCAGGCTTTTGACTTTTCATTGGCATCACATGGTACCCCACTTCTTCTTAAGAGACTTTCTTTCATGTTTATGGGCTACTTATGGTATTCTCAAATCTCAGGTTGACTTTTATTAGAGACTGTTTAACATATGGTTTACAAAAGCAACAGTGAATAGAATTTCCCGATAAAACATGGCCGTGTACTAACAAATGTGTGGTTGCAATGGTAGAGAGAATATAGCACTGTACACAAGTTCCTACGGGTTTGGGCAGAGTCCAGTTAAAAGAGCTCAGTGAGAGGAATGCCCAAAAGGTCCTGCCGGCCTCACCTTGCGTGTGGCCGGCATGGCCGTGTCAGCCTTCTTCTGCCAATTGCAGCCTCTCGGCGTGGGCCATTTTCAGATGTTTACATGTTTGTCAGAAACGTTCTTACCGAACTTGCTTTGTGGTTTGTGTGAGAAGAAATTGAAAACTTGGGATATAGCACCTGTGGGAATTTTAGGAAATGGCATTGCAATGCACAATGATGTACAAAATTATGATATCGATGACTGGTAATATCTAAATCATGTACGACATGATAGCATGGCATATCATATCATTCAGTACTGTATGTATTACATATTCATCTCATGTTTCTTCCAAAGAGCTTGAGGCAGTGCATACAATCCCCCCTTCTATCTTCACAATGGCCCTATGAGGTAGATTAGACTGAGCGATAGTGACTGACCCCAAGGTTACCCAATATATTTTGTGACTGACCGAGATTTGTATCCATGTCTCCCCAATTTTAACTTCAAACTCTAACCACTATGCCAAACTGACTCTCATTTACATGATGACGACGACAATATAAGTCATGCAATTCAAAATACAGTAGTATATAAGCAAACATTTCAAATAATCTGCTGGATAAATGCTGGGAATGGGTATCAATTTTCAGCAACGACAACAGCAAAATTGGACATGGGTGAATAGTTTCGGATTACCTTTGCTTTTGATGCCAAAGGCATATAATCACTTAGATATTCTCAACACAGTAGCCCTGAGAAATAATTCATGAGCAGTCCGCACTCTCTGAACATGTGTTTGTCTTCCATTCATCATGGAATAATTAAGCTTCTAAAAACCAATGCCTTGTTTGCAGATTATTCAGGAACAAACAAACAAAAGGGTGAAATTAATCAGATAAATTGTTTGCTGTGAATCATTTTTTCAGCTCTGTTAGATACCAAAGTGACGTTTATGTGTCTGATGTACAAGGTCATAAATCTGGCTGTAGCACTCACTGGGTTTTCGTGACCTCTCTCCACTTTCTACACTGGGAGATCAAGTTCGCCAAGCTGTGTACTTAGTAGAGTGAAGGCAAATATTGAAAGAGCACTCACAGCAGGGTCTTCACATGCAAGGTGAGCCCGGCACTGCTCCCTGAATGACAAATCTGCAGACCAGGAACATGAACGCTGGATCAGCCACTAGTTGTGCCCCTTCCCTTGCAAGTCAGGTAATATAGGCTTGAACGGGAAACCCATGCAGCATTATACTGTTGGCTTGTGAAATGAGTCACCAGGACTCTAGGTTGGAGGGTTTTCAGGGCTGTGATTGTGTGGAAGCAAGGTGTGTGTGTGTGGGGGGGGGTGTTCAGTCCAGGGTCAAGCCAAACTGGGGTGGTTTGGCTTGACCCCAAGCCTTCAAACTGAACTGGTTTGACTTCAGACCAGTTTGGTTCCAAATCTGCTTGCACATCCCTAGAAAAACCTGGGTAGAAGTGATCGTGTGGAAGCAAGGTAGGAGGAAGAGCTACCCAGGTTTTCCTCCTACCTTGCTTCCACACAACCACTTCTACTCAGATTTCCCCCTTACCTTGCTTCCACACAACCAAAAATTGGGAGCAGACACAGCTCTCAAACCCAGGTAGAACACAGTTTTTGATTGTGTGAATTACCTCATTCTCTTATATTTAACCAGGAGAACAACTGTCCCTGTTTAACCCCTGCACAGCTTCCCTCTAGTCGTTGTTGCTGGTGTCTACCTTATGTTTCTTTTTAGCCTACTTTCCTTAAAGAAAGTAAGCTTATGAGATCACCCAGCTTTCTCTGTCTCTCTGTGTGTCCCCCTCGATCAACTTCACAATGCCTGGACTGATCTGAACCAAATTTGGTGCCATTGCAAGGACACAAAGGGACACCTCAAAGGCATTGTTTGTGATGATTTCACCCACCCCAATTCAAGCTGGTGGATGTGTGAATGTTTGAGGCACAAGACAGATAACTTGTGAAACACCTAACCGATTTGAGCAAAATTTGGTACAGGTGTAGGGACACATAGGGACAGCTCAACAGCTCAAGTTTATGAAGATGTCATCCACCCCAGTTCAAGATGAGAGACACATGAACAACAGTTGTAGGGACACCACACAGGGATACCTCAACGGCATAGTTTGTGATGATGTCATCCACCAAATTCAAGATGGGGATGCCCACACATCTGAGGTGCAAGCGGGCTAATTTGTGAGGATGGTAATTATCAATTAAGATTATAGTGAAAGGAAATTGGGCAGATTAGTTCTTACTAGAGCTTCTTAGATTATGAAGTATTTGGGGACAGGGAAGAATCAGCTTATTTCTTTTGCTATATAAACTGCTTTGAGAACTTTTGTGCTGAAAATTGTTATATAAATGTCATGAACCTCCAGGGACGTCAACTGCTGGATCCACCCTGGGAGTCAGACATGCCTGTCCATGGCCATGCATATGCCTTCTGAGGTCCCAGACTGATAATATCATGCAATGTGGGCCGGACATAGTATATGGACACTCCCTGAGCTGGCCTCAGGAGAAGGGGGTGAGGGAAAGGCTTGGGGGCAGTGCAGTGTGTGACCCTGTGGGAGCTGAGAACACTTCCGGCAGGAGTCCTGCCCTGCGGGAAGCATGCCTGACATGCCTCCATCCATTTAAGGGCTGTTCAGCCCATGATGAGGTCTGGCAGCAGAGGAGTGCAGCGGAGCCTCTTGAAGAGAGCTGGAGGCTGCCCTGTGACTCTGGCAGTGAGAACTGATGGGGAGAAGGGGAATAAGGTGCTGTCAACCTCTCCTCTCCCACAGATAAATTCTGAGGCCATCTGGGAGCCCATAACAGGCTAAAGTGCAACAGGGAGCTGGGAGGCTTCACAATAAATATTAATGGCTGATATGATGTGCAGACCCTACGGAGCTGGGAGGGACTTGCGATGTCCCTGCTGTGACAACTGGGACATCGCAAGTCCCTTTGTGGATTTGGAAACAGAGGGACTACTGGAGAGAACCATGGCTGTGCTGTGCTACAAGCATTTCAGTAGGTTTTCTCATTCACGGCATTGGGAAGACATGCTGTAACACTTGTAGCACAACCACAGTTTTTGATAGTGGCACGGGTGCTTCCAGGTCTACAGCAGTGGCGCCACCAGCCCCTCCCGAATCTGTAAGACTCACACAGCATGTTGATAATAACAATAGCACTTATGGCCTGTGTAATCAAGAAAGAGGCCTATGCTTCATCCTGTTTTAAAAGATAATTTGTACTTAGAGCAGGGCTGTACAATTTGGCCTTCCAGCTGATTTTGGACTACAACACCCATCATGCCCAGCCACAATGGCCAATAGTCAGGGATGATAGGAGCTATAGTCCAACATTTGAAGAATGGCCAGAGTTGTGCAACTCTGACAGCTCATTTATGTAAGCAGGGTTGTCTGACACCTAATTTATCATCATTATAGATGGAATGTTATGTTTGATCTGATTTTTGTACTGGCAACATTTTCTTTAATAAATGACAAAAAAATTAAAAATCACAAAAATTAAGTTAAATCTGCAAAACACCTCTGGAGACTAGAGGGGGTAGGAGGGAAAGTAGTGCCAGCGCAAGCACTAGCCAATATGTTTTTTCTACTGGCAGATCCTCCCCATTGAAATGAAACCGACAGAACTATTTTTAAAGAGTGTGCCTCTGAAAAGAAGCATCTTCTGCAATGAACCTTCGCCATTGTCAAAATGGTCAATTTCTATGCATCCTCCCTTTCTTCAAGGGCTGATTCACACATCACATCCCCCACCCCCGCCCAGCAAACAGATGTGGGAGAATCACTTGTGTGGCAAAACAAACCCTTGTGACAACTTATATGTGTTATTGTTCCTGCTTGAAGATCTCTTTGTAGGAAAAATGCATGAGTGAAGTGGCCAAAACGTAACATATTCTGTGAAACAAGTCTTTTAAAAACATGAAATTCCAGAGCAAATTACATACTTATGTTCATGTTTATATACTGCTATCTCTCTCTTCAAATGTGTTTTCCCTTTTCAATAAATGCACTTTAAACTACTACTTAGAAAATCTATTACAATGTCTTATATTTTAAAATAGCCTAGCTTTCTTTGATTTGAGCAGAGAGCTTGTTGTTAATACACTGAGGTTGTCCTGGGTTGTTAATACACCTACAATTAATTACACACACAGTTGGAGAGATCCTGAATAAAGGCTCCCCACTAACAACAAGAGTTGGAAAAAAACACCCTGCTTTGTCTCTTTGGGAAAGGACTCCTCTATTAAGAAGGATGTAAGGAGAATCAATAAGCAGGTCTGCCTCTTTTCCTCTTTCCCTTTTTTTCTGGTCCTCTCTGAATAGCCGTGGAGCATACACACCTCCACCATTCTAGAGGCTGCCTGTCTTCATAGCAGCAGCTCAGCAGGGATGTTTGAGCCCGTTTGACCTCTGTCAATCTCTTAAACTCATGTAAAAGGCTGCAAATCCCCTATTATGAACATTCTCACAGTGGATTTTTTTCTCCCCAAAAAAGAACCGTCCTACTCTACATGATTCAGAATGGTGAGTTCAGTTCCTAATTCTGAGGAGAGATCAAGTGATGGAAGAGAACTGAACTCTCTACTTAACTTAAAGCAACTTTACAGGAACAGTTTCTCCCAAAGCTTGACATTTTCCATACTGTTGCATGTGTCATTCCTGGATTTGTCATTTCATAAATTCATCTACATGTGTAATCCCTTCCTATTACTGAGACAAATTCTCCAGCTCTAGTGCTTTGCAACCAGTGAACTGGAGGAAAATGGATTTTCCTTAGAGAAGATGGTTAAATTGTATTATTTATTCATCTAGTCGGCGCATTGGTATGTCTGTCCGTCCATCTATCATCTGCCTATGTGCTCCTCTTTTCACTCTCTCTGTCACTTAATGAAGAATCTTTGTGATGCGTGTCTGCAGTCATGAGCATTTGCAGCAGAGCTAATATAAGAAAGTGATTCATATAAAGATATCACCCCACAGAAAATTGCACATATGGTTCTTTGTCCTCAACGGCAGATCTGCCCAGGAGCAGCGCCGGGGGGTGAGGGGGTGGGGTGGGGAAACCTGAAAATACACTTTAATATCAGATGGTGAGACTCCATTTATGTGCATGTACATATACATCTGCATTTATTTTTAGACTGCTTCTCCCATAGAATTGCACAAAGTGGTATACACAAAACTACCAAGAAGAAAAGCAGTAAGCTGCAAGATGAATATGAATGTGCTGCCCTATCAGAAATCCTCAAGCAAATAGCCAAAAAGCACAGCTGGTTTGCACAGACGCCTTATCAATGGTGCTCACGGTGGCTGGTAGATCCTTCCCCTGCTCCACGCCTTGAGGATATTTCATGATGACACTGTTTGAAAGTATGTCTCCACAGTAGGTGTGTGCACGAACCGGTCCGGAGGCCATGTTGGAGGCCTCCGAACCAGTTCGGAGCCGGACCAGTCCGGCGGTCCGGCACCGAGGGAGGGTCTACCTTTAAGGGCGGGGGGGGGGTAGAACTTACCCCTCCCGCCGCTCTTCCCCCTCCGGAGCTGTAGTTTAAAGCGAAGTTTTTTTGGGCGGCAGTGTTCCTCGCTGCCGCCCCTGCCCCCGTCGTCGCTTGTTAGTCTCCGTAATAGCAGCACGCATGCGTGAGTGGCGGCCGCGCCGCTATTACGGAGACTAACAAGTGACGATGGGGGCAGGGGCGGCAGCGAGGAACGCTGCCGCCCCCAAAACTTCGCTTTAAACTACAACGCCGGAGG
Source organism: Hemicordylus capensis (assembly GCF_027244095.1). Classification (NCBI taxonomy): domain Eukaryota; kingdom Metazoa; phylum Chordata; class Lepidosauria; order Squamata; family Cordylidae; genus Hemicordylus; species Hemicordylus capensis. Next base: position 207,893,298 of record NC_069659.1, read on the forward strand.
GGGAAGAGTGGCGGGAGGGGTAAGTTCTACCCCCCGCCCTTAAAGGTAGACCCCTTCGGTGCTGGGTAGACCCCCTCGGTAGACCCCCTCGGTCTAGACCCCCTCGGTCTAGACCCCCCTCAGCACCCCCTCGGTGCTGGTCCAGACCGGTCTGGACCATGCACATCCCTACTCCACAGGGAGGGGAGCAAGGCCAAGGCCACAAGCCAGATATCTTGAGAAGTGGAAAGTGTGAAATATCACATTTGGAAGCAAATCAGAACCTTTGGGGTTAAAAATAACACTTTAGCTTGTATACAATGTGCAGGTGTGCAAGTTGTTGGCTGCACAGTATATAAGACAGATAAACTGCCAGAGGTGGGGTGGCCGCACCTGGAAGCTTTTGCTAGCATGAAATAAAGCTTTGTTTGAAACTTTGATACACGTATCTGGTGAAAATTACCTAACCAAGAAATGAGTGACAGGGGGAATCTCTCCCTTCTAACTCGTGAAAATCCTGCTTGAGCCTAGCAATCTTTTCATAGCACTGTTGAGGGAAATTGGTGACCCCAGGCTGGCAGCCACTACAGGTGGTAGCAAAAAGGGAAAGAAAAGATTAAAGACCCATCATCACTGCCACTGCCATGGTAAGCCCTCCAATGAACTTTAACAGGGCCCAACCACATAAGAGGGGACCACGAAAGGATCTTGCTGAGGGCTCTGACTGAGAGAATTCATGACCTAAACCTGCGATTGGGTTCTAATGCATGGTAACAGAGTTGGCCTGGGAAATGGGTATGAGAGCAACCTGCACGCCTGCCATACTTTTATCATGTTGTTCTGCCACACTGCCACACATCCTGCTTTCTGGAGTTCAGCAGAGCTTCTGGGGGTTGGCTACAGAAAAAGCAAATGTACGAACTCTGCAATCACTCGCATTTGAAATGGTGTGCTGGTCAGAGCACAACAACTTGGTTTCTTAGTGAATGTGAGTATACTACACAGTTCAAGCTGGTGTATTAAATGAAAACTAGCCGACCCCGCACAGAGTACCTGTGCAGTATTGCACCGAGCCTGTGGCATCCCCCCTCTTCCCCAGCCCACTCTCTCACTCTCGCTCTCCCCGCCCCACCCCCCACCCCCCACCACAAGAGCCTCACGATGCATCTCCACGCATGGCTGGCCAAGTGAATTAATTATATAGATGTTGCTTCAGATTTTTCTCTCCAAAGAATTTCAGCTTTACTCAAATAGTTGCGGCGCCCAGCACAACATTCTGATTTTTGCAAACGAAATTTTGACACAGAACCTCAAAAACTGGCCTGGTGGCAGTGGTGTAGTTGTGTGTGGGGGAGAATGCCAGAGGACTTTGGAGAGTGGCTGACACGGCAGCTGACACTGGGCCCGGTGTGTGCTGCCGAGGGCCACCAAGCACCCTTCCCGTTCCCCTCTGTGCTGGGTGCTTGGGCCCAGTGTCAGCTGCCGTGTCAGCCATTCTCCAAAGTCACCAGGCTGGAGCAAAACTGCCTTGAGAACAGGCGGGCCCTTCAAGGCAGGCCTGTTCTCACTGGCATGGGGCATTGTGGTCATGCTGGCTCTGTGAGGTCATCAGGAGGTGTGGCCAATGCAGAGTTGGGACTGAATGTTAACAGGTAGGCTCTGCCTGGCAAAGGCAGGCCATGGATGGCAGGCGGGTGGGCAGGCAATGACAGCAGGCCACAAAGGACTACGCGGGCAAGTGTGGGGGGGTGGCAGGGGCATCCTCAAATCGTTCCCCTGGGTCGCCTCCAAACCTGCGCTTCTGCCTGATGGCTTGTTTTCTTCTGGTTAGTTGGCAAGCAACCTTACATACCCCAGTATCCATAGATACTCTTAAAAGCACTGCTTTCTATTATTGCAGTTCTGTAAAATTTACTTATAATAAGCAAAAAGGTGTAGACAAAAATCACCATCAATTATTTTTCTAGGTGATCTCCCCTGCTTGACTTCTGCCTTATTAATAAGCTTGAGAATAATGTGGCTGTGTGTACAGTATGCTTGCCAAAAGGTACTGTAGCTTTAGCCAGGCTCCTGTGCCTCAAAGTGACAGTAATTAGGATTATTGTAATAAAGGGGACTCTGAAGAATATTAAATTGAAGTCTGTGCTGAAAGATGCCTAAGCAATAAAGATTAGGCCTAAGTATTTCAAATATTCTTTTGGAATGAGGAAAGACCAACAAACACAGGATGAAAACATTGCTGGGAAAGGAGAGAGCTGTTTAGACATGTTGACTGCCGTTTCCATATGGATATAATAAATGCCACTTGCAAACATAGAAACTGAACTTGAATTTTTCTCTCAGTCAGATAACAAACTTCTTCACTCCATGTTGCTATTTGGTGGAGCACTGAGGAGGTTTTCTGGAGGCAGAGTTAGCCATACTATTCAGCAGGGTGAGGCATCACCCTTCAGGTGGCAGACTTTGAAGGACCATGAAAGGGAAATACATTGCCAATGTTAATGTTTACAGTTATATTTTTACAACCATTGGGGAAGAGAGGGGGAGGTTTTTATAAACCTCCACACAAAATGATCTTATGTGGATTTAACTAAGACCGACAACTCCCCTTTCCCCCTTCTCCTTTCCCTCCCTTCCCCCCGCCCCGACTCTCTACAGGTTCCCAACTGGGTCAAACTTCCAAACAACAAAACACAAAATATTACTAAACTAGCTGATCTGGTGCAGAGCATCTGTGTCCCTAGTTCTCCCTGTCTCTCCCCTTCAACCCCATTTAGTTCTCCCCCATTCAAGTTCATTCTTCCCCCACCCGGCTCGTTCTACCTTCATGGCCAGCTGTCGCTCCCCCCCGCCCCCCACTGGGCAATCCTGCCTTTTGGCCGGCAGGCGGGCCGGAGAGGGAGGCTGCATCCCCCCCCCTCGCCCGACTGGTGCTCTAGCCTTTTGGCCCACCCGCCATCATTCCTGCCGTCATCCACCCTGCTGTTGCCACCTTCTTCTGCCTGCCCATCATCCTTCCATCCCTGCCACCGCCACTCCTCCCCCCCCCACCAGCCAGCTGGCCAGCCCACCATTTTCTTCCCTCCTGCCCATACTCATGGCTATCCGGCAGCTCTCCGAACTCTCATGAAAGCTGCCATGCATCGGATTGGCCATGGGTACATCTTAGAGAATTAAATATATAGATAGAATACAACGGAGATGCCATTTGGATTTTCTGCCACAGTTACCAAAATGTTGTGTCCTGTGGGGGACACAATGGCCAACATCCAGACTAGCACTCTGTGGGTACAGCCGTGCTGAGCTCCAGACTACTGCTGCACTATAGCATGAGAGGGGGAGGAGCAGGTTTTGCCCATCTCCTCTTCCTTCTGAAGCCAATTGTGCATCACAGAAATATATCCCTGAGGGTCATACTTTGGTCTTGCTAGGTTACCTTAGGAAGCCACTATTTCATCAGTCTTTCCCTCTTCTGCTCTGAAATATGGATATAATATTGGTCTAACTTTGAAGGTCACTGTAAGGATTTCTAACAAATATTAAGTGCATTGAACACTGCATTTATATGATAAATAAATGCAAAGTGTATTGTTATTATGCTTCCCACTGACATTGGTGGTGGCCTGTGTCCATATGATTTGGTGGGGAGTGCCACTGCGACTGATGCTGCAGCCCCTGCCCACTCCTGCTGACTCTCGGTGGTCTCTGCTTACTGCCGCAGCCAACTTGCCTCTGACAGCTGCAATGTGGTGCAATGACATCACCATCCTTGTGAAATGCCATCCCAGGGTAACGGGCACTGTGCAGTGATGTCATTATACTGTATCTGGGCCACAGAGGTCGGTGGAGGGCCTGGGAGGTAAAGGTAGCAAATGGTAGGGTGGACAGTTAGTTCCCCCTGGCAGCCCTTTCCCCTGGTGGGCCCCCTGCAACTCTTGTTCATAGCTTGTGGCCACTCAATGGTAGATCCACCCCTAATTTCACATCTTCTTATGTTCACACCTTTGCCACAGGTCACATTAGAAGTGCATGGTTGTTAAATGTGTCTTTTAACCATATACATGAGCTTTGCTGCATAAGAGAGCATCATCTTCGCTGTGAGCCCCACTTCAGATTGAGATCATCCAGAGAGGTCCATCTACAGTTGCCACCACCAGCTTGTCTGGTGGCTACTCGGGGACAGGCCACCACTGTTGCTGCCCTAAGGCTTTGGAATGCGTTCCCTGCTGAAATAAACACTGGCATACAAATATACCTGTTGAAATAAGAGCTGGGGTAGAATATACTAAATTATTTATTAATTTAGATAGAGTTTGTTCTATTTACTTAAAGCAAGGCATGCATTTTGTAAATTCACTGGATTGAGATCTAAACACAAATAATTCCCCATGCATCTCTCCTCTTATCCAAAACCAAACTTTAATCAAATGGTGTAACAGCTGTAATTCTGCCTTCTGCATCACAACGAACACTTAGCATTAAATGATTCAATTTGAATGTAGGAAGGTTGTTCCCACATGGATAGTGTGTGAAGCACTATAATCTTCTTTCTATTGACACTTGCAATGTAGCTCATTGATTTAACAGCAACAACAACACAATGTATCATCTGTTCATCAAAAACAGTAATTGCCAGTGCTATGCTAGTGTTGTTTGCTGTTTGTTGTTTGCATTACAGTTGGAAGAAGGACTGTAATGTTGCATTTGCTTTGTGGTGCTAATCTGTGAAGTTGATGGAAATTATGGATATGTATTTTGAGCCTTTTTTTTTTTTTTGGCAGACAGCATAGAGCAAGCCTCCTGGCCTCCAACATAGTCCCAGTCCCCAGGAACAACTCCCATTATGAACTTCAGCTGCTTTCTTCTGTGCAAGACGAAGCCCAGGTACAGTTATCTTCAAGGGTCAAACCAGATGTTATTTTAAGTATGCAGTTGGTCCTTGTTGGGTTTTTGTTTGTTTGTTTGAGCAGCTATGGGCCCATTAGGTGTGGGGAGGACTTTAAGTGCTTGCTCCTGCCCCCACAGCTGTTATTTGATCTGGACAGAAAACACCCAATAGAACACTGGTAATAGACTCAAGCCTGCCCCAGCTTCAGCAGCTGACTGCAGGGAACGTGGGTTGGAGAACAGACACTGCAGGCCTGGTTCTTAGCATGGCTGCCTCCTACCTGGCCCTGACAATGCAGATAATAATTTTCAGGAGGTATATGTGATCAGGGATTATAGTCCTAGAGAGCTGGAAGTGATCTGAAGTGCTTCTAGTCCAACTGAACAATATCCACTTTGTACTTTAGGAGTGCTGCTGAATCCTTTGTTGTGATTGGAGTCCCAGGTTGCAGCTGTCACCAGGAATCTCTCACAAATTACACCTGCTTAGGAAGCTGTGATCACAAGTGCTTTGCAGTTTGTAATTTTAAAGGCTGCTTACTTAATAAAGATTGTGCTGCTCTTTGTACCAGTCATTAATCAAGCACAAGGTTTGAGAGGAATGAAACCAGAACAACTTGAATATAAACAAGTGTCAATTGTCAACAAGGATTTACTCCTGTAATGTGGCTTGGATCCAAGCAAGCACATGAAAAACTGTGTTCATACTATACTGTAAGATTACTCTGTACATATTGTATAGTGAGATGAAGGATTAATGGCTTACATGTCCTGCCGTGTAATATGAGTGCAGCCAGACCCACCCGCACTACTGTGGACAGTATTGGGACTGTTGCCTCATGTGACTGCATGTTGTGTGTAACTTCCATTCTTCCCAATGGAAGAATTCGTGAGTTTGCGAGCAGCTGCCGATTAGCAATGGGGATGAAAATAGGGATGCTGGACGCCGGTGGGCTGCCCAGCCTCCGGGAGCAGGTGGTGGCGGGCCGCCCCAGCCTCCGGGAGCAGGCAGCGGCAGGCTGCCTGGCTGGCAGGAGCAGCAACAGTTGGCAGTGGCGGGTGACTTGGCCGCCGGGAGCAGGTGGCAGCAGGCCAGCCCTGCTGCCAGGAATTGGTGGGCGGGAGAAGGTGGTGGGCCGGCTTTCCAACCGGCCTGCCAGCCAGAAAGTGTCAGGCAGGGGGTGGGGGGCCAAGAAGAAGCGAGTGGGGGGGAGAAGTGGGCCAAAACCAAAAGAAGAAGCGGGGGGGGGGAGAAGCGGGCCAGGCAGGGGGGGAGAAGCAGGCTGGCCGGTTAGTGGAGGCGCAGATGCTTTGCACCCGGCCCAGCTAGTTCCTTTTAATTTTTATTGTTACGCACCCCATCACCACTTCTCTGAGCAGTGAGAAGTTCTAGTGGTGCAGCATTCCACAGACTCTCATTTCTCTTAGAGGCTTATTTCTCTTGGATCATAGGAGGCTTATGGTGTCATAATATTTGGTGGTTTGTTTTTTTTAAGATAAATATACAAATGGAGTATTAGATGGACAGCAGAGCACTTCCATAAGTCAGTAATATGTTTCAGATGGCAGAAAGCAAACACTTGCACTCAAGTGGCTACAGCTTTTTCCTAATTCAGGTATCCCAGCCTCCAAAAATCAGTCTCTCCTCTAGAAGCTGGCAGTTCCTCTTTTCATTGACCACTCACAGACACTCATTGACCACTCACAGATGCAGGGGAGTGGGGAGGGGAATGAGGTCATTTTACACACTCCACCAGCCCCTTCCTTAAAGTGGACTCTATATATGGACAACTCTGTATTAGGGATGTACACAAAGCCATCCAGGCTGGTTTGGTTCGAATCTGGGCTGGATTCAAACCGGCCTCGGACTGGTTCAGAGCTCTATTGGTAAAGGGGAATCCAACTCTACTGGTAAAGGGGAATCTGGTAGGGGGGCTTACCAAAGGGGAGTAATTTAGTACTTACGTGCAAGCTTTGGCTGTGGGGGTGGGTGGGTGATGCAGGGACAGCGACCCCCCCCCACATCCATCGGCCTCCCCCAGAGTAGCCAAGGCCAGTGGCAGCCCAGTTCGAGCCTCTGCATGTCCGTGGGGGGCATTTTAGTGATGGGTTTAGTGATTTATAAATCCATTTGGGCTGGATATGAGTGCTCTGTACTTATGACTGAAGTGCTACCTTGACTGTTGGAACAACCTTCAGACAAGCTGGTTGGATTTAGAAAAAAAGCCACTTCCATTTCTTTCTGACAGAATTGTGGATTCATACAAAAACAGATCTACATGTGCTAATGAAAAATGTTCTCATTTTGAAACAAAACAATGCCACAGTTTGCCATAATGAAATTATACCATGATATTAATTTACTGCTATTGGAGAAGAGCTGAAAATAGCTATTTTAATACAATATTTAGCAAAGGGCACAATCTGTTACTCTTAAATTGGTTCCTTTCGAGTGCCATTTTATTGTTAAAAATGAGCAGTTCTAACAATTACACTTTCAGAGCAAATCACACACCTGATTTATAGCTTAAACTGTTAATTTGCTGTGTTTGATTTTGCACTTCGGCTGCCAATTACTGGACTGTAAATTCACTGAATTCTTTTGTATTTGTATTTTAAACAGTGCATTGACACCGGGAAAGAGAAAACCCAGCTTCCAAAAAATCGTGGAAACAGATTTAGGTACAGAAGCTGTGTTTATGCCAGAAGGTTGCAGCCAGCAATGTGGCTACCAAAGATTACAGCACTTTTTGGATCAGCAGCCCTTAATGCTGTTGGAGGAAATGGTCTTGGTGACAGGATGTTTTGCCAGGGTGGGGGGAGAATAACATAGTAGCATGGTTCAAGGAGTTGATCCTCTTGCCCTATAGGCTCTCTAAAAAGGGCATACAACTGGCTGGCTGTTCCTAGGAAATCCACATTTTCTGCACTGCAGTGCTCTGACCTATGACCCACCTACTCAACAATGCATATAAACAACAATGCAACACACAATAATGCCACACACAAAGCTGGTGGCTTTGGGTCATGCATCCTCCTCCAGCCCACAGAGTCCAGCAATTTCTCCAGTTTTCAGAATTTAGTAGGCCCAGCCACAGAAACTACCAGTGGTGGGAAGAGGCAATGGGATCTGGGGATGGTGGTCCAAACACAGGCCTGCCCAGTTTGTGACCCAGCACTCAAAATTTAACCAACCACCTATTGCAGCTGGCCAAGTCCACCACACAGATCCTGGGCGACCACCTGATGGCAGCAAGGTGGCACCACATATGAGACTGGACTTTTGCCACTAAAGACCATTGCAAGCATATCTGGCCTCTGCCTCCTTCCTACAGGACCTGGGTATGTCCAAACCCAGCCCATGACAATAAGCTCCCTACTTGGGATGGGGATGTCCCTGATACAACCCAGTAAAAAATGGAATGCACATTTGTAATTCATGAATTGTGCACGCTTGCTGTAGTGCATCTCAAACTGGACTCTCAATCCCCCCTGCCCCCAGGATCCTGGATATAATTACTATGACAACAGCTACTACTATGAATAACCTCCCTCCTTGTACATATAATCTGGTTGTGAGGAGGTTCTTCTCTTCTTCCTGATTGTACATATCACGAAGGAGTTCCCTTCTCTGACATCTTAGAATTCTTGCTTCTTTTTTCTACTGTTTCCTCTATCCTGAGCATAGGGTTGCTAACTCAGCCAGTATTTTATTGAACTAAACAGTAAAATCGTTCTGTCACAATCCATAGGAAAACATCAATACATTGCAAATTCTGTCTGGCTACAGGTTCACCTACAATCTGCAAGATTCTATCTAGACTCCTTTCCACCAAATCCCAATCTGGTTCCACCCCTCATCTCAGCCTGCTCGGACCATACCTCCAGCTTTGCCCCAAGTGCCAGTAATTTTGACATTAAAAATACTCAAGCAGCAATCAAGCAGCAATTAGACATCCTGTCTTCTGGGCTTTTGGTATCTACTGGTTCTCTGCAATTGCCACTTCTTTTCATTAAGTGTCCTGGTCCTATTTTATGGATTCTGGAGACAGACATAGCTCTGAGATGACTTGTATCTTATCAGGAAAATATGCTGCTTGCGTGTCTGCTCCCCCCACCCACCCCCGTTCCATTATTTTGTCTGTAACACAAGACTACAGTTTTGTAAATTGGTTTAAGGTGACTGCTTTCTTATGGGCCTAAAGCTGGATTCTGATGGGAATTGAGGAAAGCTGTGGGCAGGTTTGGATGATATTGTCTGTCAGCCCCACTTGTCATGGAATGAGGGGTGTGAACATTCACCATCTTCTCCCTTCTAGCACACCATTCTGCTCTGTACAATCTCATGGGGGGTGGACCTTCTGAACTGCCCCTCACATGTGAATTAATTTTTGTGTGTGTCATGGGATCCTCATGGTCCACTAAGGTGCTTAATGTACAAACAAAGAGTGCATAGGATCTTGTAACAGTTATGGCAAAACTAACCAGTTAAATGATCCTGAGTATTCACTTTTGCTTAAGAGCATAAGAAATACCCTGCCGAGTCAGATTGTGGTCCATTTTTTTCAAGAAACCCAACAGCCAGAAAGCACTAGTAATGTATTAATAAACAAAGTGGTCTACCAGACACTGGCCAGTGATCCACCAATCGACCAAGGTCTACCTTCTGTACATCTCTATTCTGGACAAACAAAATAGGAACAGGAACATCACCCCAATGTGGAAGACTGGTTATCCATAACAAATTTAGATATCTCACACGCAGGCCCTTTTTATGAGGGGGAAGGAAAGGAATAGGGCCAAATGTCTCAGGTCTCACACACCGGGGGGGGGGCTACATCAATATTGACAAACAGTAAATGTACTGTATGTGACAGGTAATATGTGACTTTAAAGTTGTGCGCCACCCCCCCACCCCACCCCCCACACAATGTCACCAAAAGTCTTGTTCTAGTGCTCTACCATGTGGACAGATACATCCAGTTCCATGTCATCTGTTGAAGCACACATTTGATTATAGAATAACGTTTGTTATCACAGAATAAAGTCTTTCCCCATGATTCAGTTCTGGGTTCTGCCTACTATGTCCTGGGTTCTGTCCTGCTCAGAGCTTAATGTAATGTGTGAATTGGTCCTAATTTTAAACCACTGCTTGGTGTTCTACAGAAGGGCCCCTTCTGGCTAAACTATCCTTTCTATTTCCAGTACTTTCCAAATTGCATTCCTACATGAATCTGCTCTGCATAGGATACATGCAATGTGCTATTATGAAGTGCTGTCTTGTAAGCGAGAAAAGTTATTAATATTGGTGCTTCATTCCCATTCCTACTGCTTGCTTTTTTAATAGAGCTTCACCTGTGTCATGACACTTTTCACTTTAATTTCACTAGGAATGCTTTAAAAAAATTAATCAATCAGCATTTCATTAACCTGTTTTTACAGATGTTAAAGTGACACAGCTGCATGAGCAAAGAATGATTGGGAAAACTTGGTGGCATCCTGACTTCCTTATCAGTAGGAATACCAATGATTTATAGGGCAATCTAAGGATGATGCACTCACACAACCCATACGCCACTGGCTGCCAGTATCAGGTCTGCTGGAGGTGTTCAGCAGCCAAACTGTGATTCAGACTGTGTATTATGTGGAGTCACACAATTCTTTCCTCTGAGGTTTTTTTTAAAAAACAAACAAACACATAGCAGTCCAAGGCAGGCAGAAGAAGCTTATTAATCCGTCCCCCTCTGGGATGGGAATTAACCCTTCCCTTTTTCTAACTCAAAGCCACTCTCTCCAAACCCTCCCTACTTTTTACCCATAGGGAGAAAGATAGAGGGATGATATGGATCCCTGCATCTTTTCCCAAGTCAGTGGAAAAACAGCTTGGGGAGGATGAATTTGTGTTGGAAAAGAAGCAGAGAGGAAAGGCTTACACATCCTTTGCAAATGCATCCTTTCTTCATTCCTATTCACAGTCTGTCCAGGCATGCTTTTGATTTTTGATTTTGTTTTAAATTGCAGAGCGGGGGAAATCACTCAAGTTCTTATACAATGTCGTTTGAGTCTGCATGTGCTCCTATTGCTTCTGAGCACCTCCACTACTACTTACTTCCAACCCCAGTAGGGTTGCCAGGTCTAGATGATGAAAAAAGGCTATACCCATCACCAAAGTGGAAACAGAGAATGAATTTCACCAAAAAGTATCCAAAAGGTCTCCACTTTGCATAAAATTTGCATTTGTTAATTGGTATTATATATGCATATGTTGATAAAAATTGGTTAATTTGAGAATAAATGCAGCTCACCACTGTGAAGCTGATGACCAGGTGAGCTGTATGTCTGCTTGGTCTGCTGTCTAGATGCAGAGATCTTAAGGCTGTAAACTCTACTTAGCTGTAAACTCCTTGCCTGGTTAGGTTTACCAGACACACACACACAGTCCTCTGTCTTCCTCCCCTATGGGTCACCCAGCCTGCTTTCCCCAGCAGAGGCGTAACTAGGGAAAACGGCGCCCGGGGCAAGCACTGAAATTGCGCACCCCCCACACCGCACTGATGGGATTCGCTGCCAGAAGATGAAGGGAGGGCTACTGGGAGGAGACTAATTCATGGAGGATGGGGGGGGGAAGGTCTATCAGGGGCTACTAGCAATGATAGTTAGATGGAGCCTCCATGTTCACAAGCAATATATCTGAATACCAATTCCTGGGGAGGGACCGTTGCCTTCATGCCCTGAAGGCATCTGGCAAGCTACTGCAGAGAGTAGGATGTGCATAATGGTCTGGTCTCTTGGTCTGACCTAACAGGGCTCTGGTTATGTTCTTAAACTGAACCTCCAGGTTCAGAGTTGTCTACCAGGGGCTGGCTATCCCCATCAAGCATTTCTTGTGAGCTTATTAGGACAGGGGTTCTCAAAACTAGGTCCCCAGATGTTGTTAGACTACAACACCCATCACCCCCAGCACACCAGGTGTATTATGGTATTTCCCTTCAAAATTATTACAGGGAATGATGAGTTTTGCTATGCTTGAGTGATTCTTTTTTCCTTTCCCCTCCTTTGTGGATTTAAAGATTTGAGACATGCCTGTTTCTCCTACCTATTCACTATTTTATTTTATTTTTTATGTCTGGCTTCTGCATTTTGCTTCTAATGTTCTGAGATATGGACTTATACCAAACTCCTGCTTACATTGCAATCATGGTGGTTTGGAGTCCCAGGCTGCAGGGAGGGAGAGGCGAGAGATTCTGCTCCTTGTCCAAAGACGGTCCCACCTTCCATGCCACCTCCAGCCAGGCAGCCCTAATGTGGCTCGGCAAGAGCTTATTTTGGAGGAAACAAGAGGGTCTCCCTCATTTCTTCCAAGGCAAGCCCTGACTGAGTCATACCCTTAACTGCTTAGCTGGAGGTCACTATACTGAGCGCAGCAATCCAAATGCAGTTCATCACAGCCGAAGTGGGGCAGGGAAGCAGCACCCCTTGCAAAGTGGAACCCTGTTTCTTTCTTGGCATTAATCATTCTGATCAAGTTTTAAAACACCCTTACTGGGGAGTAAGCCCCCACTGAGCTCCAGAAGGCTTACTTCTGAGTAAACACAGCTAGGGTTGCGCTAGACATTTAGCAAACATCGGGAGAGAAACAGAACCGCCAGGAAATGATCTGAAAACAGGTTTGCTTTCAAAACAAAAACAGAATTTAAAAAGCCTCTGTTGAGTACCGCGCCACGATACCAGCACTCGGACAACTGCAGGGCTAGAGATCGCCACCGACTGAGCGCTTCCTTGCGAGTAAACCCCGTGGGGTTTCCCCCTCAGTTCCCAAGAACGCATGGGGTGGAGCAAGAGCGGGATCGTCTCTTTTTGTTTTGAACCGGGGAAGCTGGCCCCTCGGAATTGGCGCGGCTTACTTCCGAGGAGGCTCCAATCCACAGCCAAGAGGCCTCCCGGAGCTGAGGCGACGCCTGCACCGTGCTTCCGGATCGGGACCGCCCACTTTTAAAAGAATCAAAAGCGACCCCAGCGTCTGTCTCCCCGCTTCTTTCCCCCTCCTACAGACAAGGAATAACCCGATCGAGGAGGCTGGTTGTTGTTGTGGCTGCTGCTGCGGTGCTGCTTTTGCATGCCCGGGTCTCCTCGGAAGTAAACCCCCCCTCCTAGGGCACGCTCCGATCATGGGGGCGGGGGTTGCTAAGGGAGAGGGAAGGGGTGTTGGGCTGAAAGCGAAAGTGTGTTTGGAGTTCAGCAATTGGGGAGATCCTCAAATGCTTATGGAAAGATCTCCTGCACCCTTGAACAGGGCGGGTGGAAGGGAGGCGGGAAAGAGAACTTTTGCTGCTTGTTGGTGGCAGTACCCAGCCCTTCATTGCGGACGGAGAGGAGGCGGGCGAGGAGAAGGGAGACAGAAAGTAAACTTGAGGGGCGCATGGCTCAGGAGCCTCTTCGCTCTAAAGGGGGTGGCTTTGTGTGTTGGGCGGGCAATGCGCGCCGAGCCAAGCCCCGCGTTTTCCCGCCCAAGAACTGCTCCCATTTGCTGGTTAAGGTCCCAGCCTTACTCACTTCGACAGTTTCTTCCTGGGAGCAGCCATGGCTTGGTCGCCACACGATTCAAACAGGCGGTGTGGCCCGCCTCCAGCTTCTGTTTCCTCTCTCCTCCATCCCACCCACCCTGGCAAGTCGCGCCTGCGCCGAGGGGGGGGAGGGGCGCCGCCGCCGACCCGGTCTCAATTAAAAAAAAAAATTGCAAAAAAAAAAAAAAAAAATTGGGGGAAAGGAAGGGGAATGGCAGGGGCACTTTTTGGCGCCCCCTACCAAGTGGCGCCGGGGGCACGTGCCCCCCCTGCCCCCCCTATCGTTACGCCCCTGTTCCCCAGCCAGTCCAGCAACTTCACCTCTTGGCTTGAGGCAGGACAGCCAGCTAGCTACCAAGCCAGCCTCTTTCCATGCTGGCCCAGTGGGGCATGCACAGACTCCCACTTACTTGCTGTTCTCTACAACTGCAAACATGTATATACTGCTTTTCAACAGAAGGTTTCTCAATGGTTTACAAAGGAAAATAAATAATATGATAAATAAATGAATAATACTAGTTTAACCCAAGTAGAGCATCTGTGCGCTAGTACTTGATAGCACCCCTCACCCCCTGCCACAGCCCCGCTCAACTCAGAGATCTCTTCACCCTCACCTGAGCCACACTCCTGCTCCTCCTCCTCCTCCATCCAGTTGCTTCCACCCCCCTCACTCCTCTTGGTCACTCCTCCATCCCTTTACTCCACCCCCCTCACCCCTCTTGGTCATGGATGCAGCACTGCTGGTGCCTGTTGGCCAAGCTGCAACCCCCTATCCCCAGAGACCTCCCCACCCTCACCCAAGCCCTGCTCCTCCCCATAGGAGCAGTGGTGGTTGACTATGCCCTTCCTCGCTGCCACCACAGTCATGGCCGCTCGTTCCTCTCAGGCCACTGACAGGCCTGGGCCCGTCCCTTGCCTTGAAGGGATGTTTTGCTGGGGTTGGATAGGGCCAGTTGCTCTTCCCCATGATAAATTTGCCACTTTAAAAGGTGCCTTTTTATTCAGCAGCAGGGGTAGCTGCTAATTGAGTAAAGTTAGTCAGTTATCTAGCTGCTAACTTCTCACTGCCACCAGTAGGAAGGGGAAGGAGACAGAGGAAGAGAAGCTGTTCATGAGAGCAAAGTGTTCTGAGCCAACAAAATGTCCCAGCTGTTCCCCCAGATCTTTGGACACCACAACACATGCAAAAGAAATGCTGTTTGGTCTCCAAAATAGTTGCATGTCCTCTATCAAAGTCCCTAGTTCACAACCCTAAACCCCAGGCCAGCCATATTGCTAAGAAGGAAGAATAACCACACCCTGAGTCCTGCCTCAGCCACCATCAGAGTACCCCAAGATGGTGGCTGAGGGAGGACATTCTGTTGGCCTAGCAACTATATTGGAATTCCTCTCACTTCTCAAGGAGGTACATCTGACCAGCCCTGCTCACCACACAATTATTTCTCAAAAGAAAGGACATATATTTACATCCTAGACTTGAACGGAGTGATATGTTCTCCTCCAGGAATTCTGGGAACTATAGTTCTGTTAGGCAGCAATGAATTACTAAGACAGTACCCTCACCAAACTACAATCTCCAGGAATCTTTGAGGAAGCCATGACTATTATATTGGTATTAAAGTGATATGCCACAAATATCCATGATGAATGTTGTCATGGCACTCAGGTCAATAATATTATCCTTAAGTAAACAGCAGATGGGAAGGTAGGGCTGAGAAAGAATATTTTGCCTCGGCTAAGTTTTGAACGGAGGACTTCCTGATTCGCAGTTCAGTCACTTAGCCACTATACTATGTTGATGTTATAGTTATTGTTGTTGTTGTTATTATCCCATGCATTCTGCAGCCATAGAAGAGCAGAAGAAGGGCTGTGCCCTTGCAGAGAGGCTGCAGCGTACCCATAGTTAAGGTTTGTCCTGCAGCAAATCACAGGTGGAGGGAGATGGGAAAGCAGGTTTTGCTTCTCTTTCCTCCTTCCAAAAGTTCTCTTCACTTGCAGAAAGATGCCTCTGCAGGTTATGCTGCACAGTGCAGGTGGAGAGTGAGCATTGCCCAGTTGCCCCTGCAAAGAGGGAATACTTTCTTTCTTTCTGCACAGTGCTGCAGCCTTGCAGTACAATGCTGGAAGCTAGACCTGTGTTACAGTGCTGAAATAAAGTGGCAAAGAAGAACACAGAAAGGTATGCATTTGTGGCTGCAAAAAGTCATAGAAGACACATGAAAAAGATTTTTTCCCTCCTAAGTGGGGCATTTTGCACACTAGAACCTCCCCTCATTTTGCATCATTTATGTGGGCCCAGTTGTAGCTCCTTGGCCTCTAGTTTGAAGGAATTGTGCTTCAGATAATATTTGATCCAACAAATTTTAGTTAACCAAAGTAGAAAATGAGTTCATGAAGTAGTAGTAAGTGACCTCCAGCAGGTGGCACTGTTTGGTGAGTTTTGCCCCCTTGCTTTTATTACTTAAATACATATTAATGCTTTGATAAATGATCTTTCCCCCCCTATTGACTTCTTCCTGGAAATATTAAGCAAGCTGTGTTGTATAAACTATGTATTTGCAGAAGGGTTTTTATCGGAGTTTCCTATACATTTAGCACACATATCTACAGGTCTTATGACGAGAGAGCCAGGCATTGCTTTGTATGTCACTCCTTCAGTAGACAAAGGATAAAGATGCTTTAGCAATAAGCTGAAAGAGCAAGAAACATCTACCTATCTAAGAAGGGCTTGACGAGGCTTAATTAGGTTTTGTCAAAGCACACGTTTTTGTGTCCATTCCACCATGAATAGTGCTATGTTAATATATGCAGTACATTTCTTCTTTTCCTTCCTTCCTTCTGTTGTCAGTTTCTTACAGAAGTGATGTTGAACATGATGAGAAGATACTGTGTAACAGGCTCATTTAAACTGAAATATGCAATCCTAAGGGAATATCTCCACTACAAATACATTGGTTTTATGCTGATTTAACTGCCATGGCGCCTCCTAAATAATCCAGGGAATTGTAGTTCGTTGAGAATTTTCTGTTGAAGACTGCAGTCCCCCTCATGGAACTACAATTCTCAGGGTTCCTTGAGGGAAAGACATAACCTATTAAGCCAGGATCTGTGCCATAAGTTGGGAAGTTAAATTCAGGGGTGTAGCCACTTTTAGACAATCTGGGACAAATGTCCCTGGACCACCAGGTTCTGCGAGGCTACCATAGCACCCCTCACTCCTCCCTCAGCTTGTCCTCTCACCTCCACCCATGCCCAGTAAACAAAGCATTCATAGGCTGGGAGTGTGATGCGTGGCCTCTCACTCACTCCCAGTCAGCAAGCGCTTTCTTCGCTGGCTGGGTGTTCTTTCTCTCCTTCATTCCAAGCAAGCGAGGGAGAGAATGCACCTACTCAGTGAATAAAGTACTTGTGGCTGAAAGAGATGGTCCCTTCCAGCCAGCAGGAGCTTCACCGGTTGCATGCTTTCTCTCTCTCCCTTGCTCAGAATGAGGGAGAGCAAGAGCACCCAGCTGATGAACAAAGCATCAGCCAACTGGGCAGGATTGAAGGCCGCACATCTCCCTCGCTTGGTGCTTTGCCATGCCACTGTGTCACTGTGTGTCTGATGTTGGCACAAAGGCTGTGCAGCATGGGGTGGGTGGGTGGCTATCCCTGGGCCTCCAGCAAGTCCACTTGCACCTGGCTAAGGGCTTTGAAGCCAACTAGACCTCTTACCAAGGAAGTGGTATGCTACTGTTTTCGATTGTAGCCTAGGTAAGCTTAAACAGAGATGGTGCACAACCCACAGGTAGGCTCATACACAAGCCCCACTGAAAGGACACTGCTCAAGAGCAGGGTAGTATACTTGCACAGCTGCCATTCATCTCATTGGGGCTTGTACAGGAGAATCTCCCAGTGGATTATACCCTGTGTGGGACTTGTCCTTCAAAGCGGATACATTTCCAAATGTACAGAGAGGGCCGAGGGCCAAATGCAATGTTCTTGGAGCGTTTGCACAGATTACACACACTGGACACATTTTGTACACTTTGTGACATCGGCAGTATCCAGGCTAGTGTAGCGCTGTTTTGCTAGCGTAAGGATGTTGCTTAGGATTTTGTGTGAAGAAGGTAACGTCTGCTCCAAATTAGTTCTTGCCCTAGTGAAAAGAGTTGTGTTATCTCTAGCACACCATGGGTCACTAGCTAATCATTGCAAAAGAAGCTGCACAACTAGATTACACAATCTCTAGTGCAACAGGGGTCAGTAGCTAATCATTGTACAATATGTGGCACAACATGTACTGTCTCTAGTGGGCACTAGCTAATTGTTTCACAATATGTACAATCTCATATTTGTCCTGGAAAAGGTTTTCTAGTAATGATTGTGCAACACTGCGGTGTGTTTTCTCACATATTCACACATATTTTCTCACAGTATGCAAGCAGAACCCTAATCTTGATTCTGCCTTAAAAGTCTGAACCCCCTTTGTCTTGTGCTAGTAGTGTGCATATAGCACACGGGTCAGTGTAGAAAACAAAAGTGGAATAGAGCCATTTTTACATCGCACGCACATTCTATCCAATGTCAGTTTTATACTGACATTGTTTAAAAGTGTTTTGTCTTTTTTCCTTTTCATTCCTGAGTTACAAACATAGAGATGCTTAGTCCTTGTCATCTTCTCAGCACATTATGCAGAAACATATGTGTCACTGGCCAATATTCTAATGCTGCACCTCTGTAAGCAAATAAAACACATGCACAGTGCTAATGTATGCACTTCTGACGCACAGGTGCTCATGCACGTGTGGAGGACAATTTTTGTCAATCCTCCCTTCCCCTGGAAGCACTCCATGTGACCTGGACGAAGGTCCTTGAAGGCTATGTGACCCTCAGGGATCTACCTGCAATTGCATGAAGCACTTCCAGAGAAGGGGGGAGCTGCAACCCCCCCCCAGCACAATGTAAAGCTTGGACACTAGTGTATGTGGCTTCTTTCCTTGTTTGGGTGCAGCATTCATCAGTATGTTGGCCACAATATTTAGAAGCCAACAATAGCCTCATTGGACTTCACCCCATGTAGATTCAAGCTGGCAGTTTCAAGCTGTATCAGCAAACCCTCCCCATCCTTGCATAGTTATACTTCAATTATTCTATAAAATGTTTAGTTATAAAATGATTAAAATGGCAACTAAACTTAATCTCTAAGTAAGACTATGTTCATAATGCACACAAAACGGGGGGGGGGGGGGAGAGATAAAAGAAAAGAAAAAAGAAAGAAATTCTGCATCAAGGTAACCGAAATTCTTTGCCAGAGAAAAGCTGCATCCTGTGACCTGTATAAATTATGTACATTAAGCAAATGCACAGAATGTATCTTGCATTGCATAATTTATTCTGCCATTTGGACTATTTTGTATAATTTCTTATGGCCTCGGTAATCAGGGGGGGTGGGGTGGGGGGAGGACAAGGACTCTGAACTCCAACTTCAAATCTACTTCTGTCAACCTTCTGGCTTCTGAGATTAGGCTTGTCACCTGAAGAGCTCCAAAATAAGGAACACATTGTAAGACCTTAATAAAATCATACACACCACACAGTCCACCATGTGAAATGGATCTGCAATAAGCTTTCAAAGCGTTATAATGCACTCTATGCAACCAACAGAACTCCTTTTCCTATTCACGATATTTCAGCATTTGCCTGCCTTTTTTGTTTTTTTTTTGCTGGAGCTTGAGTGGAGGAAGATGCCATGACAGTTTGCAGCCAAATCTGTCCTAAACCAGAAAGAGGGGTGGGGGGTGGGGGAAGAAACTTTCTCAGTAAGAGCCACACATTTATAGTCCAGACTGCTCTGCTTCACAAGGCTTAGCCTCCCTCCCACCCACTGCTTGCAGGGGCAAGGTTGACGTTTAAGCTCCAAAGCTTCATGGGAGTTGCGGTTCTGACCACAGCACAGCCTGCTATCTGGCCCACAGAGCTGAAGACGGCTTTCTAGAGGCTTTCAGTGTGAAGCCACCCTCCTGTCATTGTGTGTGCTGTCCACTACAGTCAGTGGCCCTTGCCCAGCCCCAAGGCCAAATAAAGGAACAAACTGTGTTACTTACGACCATGAAAAGGAACACTACATATTAATTCTAAATAAGGAATAGTTCCTTGAAATAGGGAACAGGTCGCAAGCCTCACATGCATTGCTTACACATTTCCAAGCACATTGCTGTGAGGATAAAGGCTAGAAACCTGATTTTAAAACAAGTTATAGTAAGAACTAATCTGCCTACTTTCCTTTCACTGTCTCTTCAACTGGACTAAATTTGGTTCAAATCGAGGCCCACAAGTTAGATTTTCTGCACCTCAAAAACTCCATTGAGGTGTTCCTGTGTGTCACTCACTACAGCTGCACCTCATTTGGTACAAATTGGTGAGAAAGTCCAAAAGTTTACACGTCCACCATCTTGAATTGGGGTGGATGACATAATCACAAACTATGCTGTTGAGGTGTCCTTATGTGTCCCTACAACTGTACCAGATTTGGTTCATATTGGTCCAGGCATTGCAAAGTTGATTGGGATGGTGGGGACACACACATAGATACACGGACACATGGAATGCTGGGTGATCTATTAAGTCTACAGGGAAGTAGGGTAAAAATGAAAGCTGAATTCTCAGGAAGTGACATTCTGCTACTAATTCCATGAGGTTTCTGTGCTCTCATGGGATATAAACACAGCCTTAGCTATATGTGAAAAAACGCCATGCACACTGTGTAGCTATAGATACTGGCTGCATTAGCACGTAATGAGAAACTGGAGGTGAAGAAGCCTGAGATTGAGAAATCTGTGCATGCAAATGCATGAAAACCTGGTTCCATCAGAAAGGCAGCCCAAGGTTTCCTTTGCCAAACGCCAGTTTGAAATCTCGGATTGTAGCTGAGGTTTCCAGCCGCCAGCATTACAAGCGAATGCAGAACTGCAGGCTGCACTTGCTGTAACCATAGTTGAGGGAAGAAGCTCCTTCCTCTCTCCAGGCTGTCGGGGCTATCCTTCATGCCAGAAGGAAGCCCACACAGCCAGTTCCCCCTCTTCTCTGCAGTCTCCATCACTGTAGTTCAGTTTCTGTCTGTTTTGTACAACTGTGGACAGATAAGTGCGTGTGGCAGTTGGTGGAAACCACAGGTCCATTGGACCCTTGGTTCCGTGTTACGTGCAAGTGAGGCCACTCTAAGTAGATAGCAAATGTATGTTTATTACATTCCTAGCAAAGTGCCTATCACTCTGATGGCCACAAAGTGAAGAGACTATTGATAACTAGATGCAGGGGTAGAAAACTGTTGCCATCACAAACCACTGTAGACTCACTTGTCCTCTGATTGCATTTTTCTACCCTACTTATTGGCTGTAGCATAACCAAAAAACACTCATAATATTATTATACATGTATAAATAGAGATGCTATTTTTTGTAAACCAACCCCTCTCCCTAATTAATGTGATTAATAAAATACATTATTTAGTATTCCTTCCCAATTTGGGGCCTGGTCAATAGATTGAGACACTAGTGAAGAATGAAGTAGTAAAAATTAAATTGCCAACTTTATTATCATGAGCTACACTGCTATAAAAATGAGTGTATTTTAAAAAGGAGAAGAGAAAAGCACAAAACTCTAAAATGACAATGCTAAGAAGAACACAGAAAGTAGAATTACTCTGCGTACTAGAAAGTAAAAAGAGGACAGCCTTACAATATTTTAGAAAATGATAGTTCTGTATGTATAAATTAGCAAACTCTTTACTGAAATCAGATACTTGGCAAGGACATCACAGTAATATCCTCATTCCAGATTTTAGATCTGCTAGAAGAAACAGACAGAGTGGGATCCTAGGTATACTGACCTAAGAATGTCTAATAGTCCATAGGCAGATGTGGAAGTTGAAGCATTGTAGTTATTTTATTATTTTTACATTTTATATCCTGTTCTTCTTCCAAGGACCCTGAAGCGGTGTACTATATACTTAGGTTTCTCCTCACAACAACCCTGTGAAGTAGGTTAGGCTGAGAGAGAAGTGATTGGCCCAGAGTCACCCAGCAAGTATCATGGCTGAATGAGCATTTGAACTTGGGTCTCCCTGGTCCTAGTCAAGCACTCTAACCTGATTGACAGCTTTCCCTCATTTGTTAAAACAAATTTGTCAGAGATAGCACAAAATTCCTTATTCACTGAATCTGGCAAATTTAAAATAAATGATGATGCCTGCACTCAAATATAATCACTCAAAGTAAGATCCAAAAATTGTTTAAAGCTTGGTGCTTAAGTGCCAACCAACATTTTGGGTAGAAAGCTGGCTCACCTTAAAGGTCAAATCCATCATCTTGAACTGATCCCAGAAACAGATCATCAACCAGTGAAGCTGATAAAGGGTCAGTATAATATGATCTGATCTACCAGCTCCAGACAAAACCTTGGCAACCACATTCTGAACTATTTGGCTGTCTACAACATCAGCCCCATGTAGAGTGCACTGTGTCCAATTCATCAGAAATGTCCAATTCATGAATGACAGAGGCCAGTTTCTCCAGGAAAGGGTGCCTCTGGCATAATTGGCATAATTGTTCTCCTGACCATGGCTGCCACTGAGCACCCAGGAGCAGGGCTGGATCCAGGAGCATCAAGCTGCACACCTGATTCAAAGGTGATTCACCTGATTCGCAGCAGCACACCTGGTTCACAACAGGCTGTGCTCTGTGGTTGTTGCTCATGTCTCCCTTGTGTTTCTTTATAGACTGGGAGCCATTTGGGGACAGGGAACAATTTCATTTATCTGATTTATAATATTTTTTCCTACATAAACTGCTTTGAGCACTTTTGTTGAAAAGCAGTAAATAAATATGCATAGTAGCAGTAGGCTGCACACCCACTTCTAGATCAGCAGATCTCTTAAATAAATTTCCCCCAAATGCCTTCAAACAACACTATTTTCAGAACACACTTTCCTTATTAATTGTATCCAAATATTATTAATTGTATCCAGAGAAAGTGTTCATCTCTCCTCATCAAAATTCAACAAGTTTTCTGGAAGTGATGAGATTTTGAGACTTTAATGTCATTTGGTCATCAGATAATGTTTATGTTTTATGTGATATATATTAAAAAGATACTTCTCCTGATATCTACAGATGCACCCTGATGGTGACCAGCTCCCACATTTGGTGGCAGCAACAAAATCTAATAGCAGCAATGACATAATTCTCCCTTTGGACTTAAAGTAATCCTTTACTATTTAAAAAGTCCCTTTAAATGTAGCTCCTAGGCTATTGTACAGATTCATTGATCTTCCTGGCCAAAGCCCCACATTTTATAACCTCTGTTATCTGAACTTTTCAAGAATTCCTGATTTTCTTTCCAGTAATCAAATAGTTTGTCAACTAATCTAGCCATTTTTAACACACAGGGAGGTCATTCACACAATCAAAAACTGTGTTCTACCCAGGTTTGGGAGCTGTGTGTACTCCCAATTTTTGATTGTGTGGAAGCAAGGGAGGAGGAAAACCTGGGTACAAGTGATTGTGTGGAAGCAAGGTTAGAGGAAAACCTGGGTAGCTTTTCCTCCTACCTTGCTTCCACACATTCACTTGTACCCAGGTTTTCCTCTAACCTTGCTTCCACACAATCAAAATTAGGAGTACACACAGCTCCCAAACCTGGGTAGAACACAGTTTTTCGATTGTGTGAATGACCTCAGGATGTTAATTTGTGATTTGCACATCCAGTTCTCTATAACTACCAGGCTGGTTTTTTAATGGGAAGAGGAAGCAAGTTTCTGTTTCTTTCTAGCATTGAAAAAGACATGTAAAGACATGAACTGTGTGCACAACACCATACACTTAAGACTATAGGATGGTTTCTTTTAGAATATACAATAGGGCTGGGCCACTGGTGACCTGAGGCTTAGTTTGGCCCACTAGAGCTTCCCATCTGGCTTGCAGTATTGCCTGAAATCCCATGGCAGTTCTATTTATTATGCAGAGAGTCTATATTATCTTGTGCAAGCTGAGATGCAAACAAAGAGTGCTTTAACCATTTCCTCCACAGTGTGAATGACAACAGAGACTTTGGCATAGCCTTCATCTTGTCCCTTCCTTCTCAAATACACATGCAAATACAGAGGCTTTTTAACCCTTCCTGCCTGTAGTGCTCTATCACTGATCTTTCCTTATGCCTAACCATGCTTTGGGTCAAAATAGGAGTGAGCAGCTGAGATGCATGAAGGAAGAATTTTGACATAATCTTTGTTGTTTATGTTCCCCCACATGGGGTAAGGGTTAAAGAACCTTTCGGAGTGAGTGGCTAAACTCCGTAATAAGAGGACTGTGCCAGAGGGGCTTAGTAGGGTAACTTGATTTTTCCCTGTGTTTCTGCTTGTGTGCAGACATGGCGGTGGGTAGAGTCAATGTTGCCAGCCTTTAATCTCTTGCTGGTTCAAAAATATGGCAACGGTTAAAAAAAACCCAACAGATATTAACCAGGAGTATATATTCTCATGCTGAAAATGCATTATTTGGCCTTCACCCTCTCTCCACCGGAGTATGCCACTTTATAAATAAAATCTTGGCTCCCCTGAACCTTCCTCTTAGAGACTTAGTCTGTTGTTTTCATAAGGCTTAGGATCCGATGAGGTTTTATCAGAAGTTGTGAACCTTCAAAATAGGGGTGGGCACGGAACTGTTTGTTTGTTTTTGCAGTTTGGATCAAATTCAAATTGAATTCTTACTGAACCACCGGTCTGTGAACTGGTTCGGTTTAACCGACTAGTGGTTCAGTCCATTCAATCAAACCAGGTCGAACTGGTTCTGACTGGTTCAAAGGGCTGTGCTTGCAAAGGGGAGCCCGATGAGGATTCCCCTTTACAGGCAAAGGGAATCCTACCTTTGAAAGGCTTCTAAGGGCGGCGGGGGGTGGATAGTGGTGAGAGGGCACCTTACCAGCATCGGGGGCGGTGGATCCTCTAAACCCCGGTGCTCCCCCCAGCAGCATGGCCCACATAGTGGTCGCACAGTTCCAGCCTCCGTGCATGCACAGAGGCTGAGGCCACACCACTGCCATGCAGGCTGCACTGATGGGTGGAGAGCAGGGGTTTAGAGGAGCTGTCAGTGCCACTGGTAAAGTGCCCTCTTGCTGCCCCTCTGGCCTCCCTTAGAAGCCTTTAAAGTCAGGATTCCCCTTTGCTCACTGGATTCCCCTTTACAAGTGTAACCCCTTGAACCGTTGAACCAGGTTGAACCGGTCTGTAACTGGCCGGGTCTGGTTTGGTTTGAACTTGGACTGGCTGCCTTTTTTTTGAGACTGGTTTGGTTTTAGTTCAAACCAGTTGAACTGGGCTGTTTCAAATCGAACCTGGTTCAATTTGAACCGGTTCTGCATACCCCTACTCCAAAACTTTGCATCTATACACACTGGGAGCTGTGAATGGACCACACACCTGAAAAAGAGAATTCAGCAAAATATAGTGCGTGTGTGTGTAATATATTTGATCACACATCTTTTCATGCAAGTGCCTTGCAGAGATCTAGAAATCCATTGTTCTTTTGTGCAAAAGAATGGCTAGCTGGCATGCACTTGGTTTCTGCTGCTCCCCCTTGCCTAATGCAAGAGTTATTTTTAGCAGCCCAATGTGCAAAACATGTTTAAGAGAAATAGAGTGGAAAATGTGACACGCCGAACCCATCATTGTGGGTGGACATGGCTTTTTTTCTTGCAGGTTTGCTCTCATTTGCATCCTCTTGTGGAGTGCTAGACTCCTTTGAATTAAAGATGTGTTACTTTGTTTAAACCTCTTTCTGAGCTCTTCTGAAGAGGGCTGGGGAAATATATTTAAATTATATAACATCAAAGGTAGTAAAGTTGTTATAATTGTACTTGGCACTCTGATTCAGTGTTTATACATAATGTTTATCATCCTCAACTAAAAAGAAGGAGGCTGCAGAGAGATATCATTTTAATAGCAATTTTACATTAGAGCAGAGTTTTTTAAAAAGCACTCAAATGCTCTGAACTACATTTTACAGATTGCTAGGCTGGGTTTTGAATAAGTTCGTTTAGACATGGCGGAGTGAGGCACTGGGGGTCTCACATTAGATATTCTGGCAGTGAGACAAAGGCACCAGACTTTCTGTGCCACTATGACCGCTTAACCAGAAGAGAGTGCTGCTGGTTTGTTCTTTGCTGTACAGTCATTCCTCGCCAACTGTGAAGACTAGGTTCTGGCAAAACGCTGTGGTTGGCAGATTTGCGGTTGGCAAGAAATAGAAGTCATAGGAACATAGGAACACAGGAAACTGCCATATACTGAGTCAGACCATTGGTCTATCTAGCTCAGTATTGTCTTCACAGACTGGCAGTGGATTCTCCAAGGTTGCAGGCAGGAATCTCTCTCAGCCCTATCTTGGAGAAGCCAGGGAGGGAACTTGAAACCTTCTGCTCTTCCCAGAGCGGCTCCATCCCCTGAGGGGAATATCTTGCAGTGCTCACACATCAAGTCTCCCATTCATATGCAACCCAGGCAGACCGTGCTTAGCTATGGGGACAAGTCATGCTTGCTACCACAAGACCAGATCTCCTCTCCTAAAGTCAATGGAAACCACTTTTTAAAGGTTGAAAATAACTAAAAATGTAACAAAAAATCAACAGGAATTACAGTACAGTAATCCTTTCCCCTCCCTCCCCAGCCCACACCCACTCCATCTTGAGAAACAGCAGTGTAGGAGAGAAGAGGTGAGGAAACAGCAAGTGGGGAGGAACATTGCTGCCTTGGCACATGGTGGAGGAGAAACTCGGAGTATGGGGGGAGAAATTCAGTGCCTCAGAAGATGGGGAGAAACTCAGTGCTCAGCAGTGAAGAGAAATGGTGCTGGGGAGACCCACCCCACCCCCGACTCTGCTTCTGCTTCTCCCAGCACTCCTGCTTTTCAGTGTGTGGGGAGGGGAGAAACTTGGTGGAAGGGAAGAAGAAGAAATGCCTCAGCCCCAGTTCCAGAGTGTGGCATGGGAAGGAGAGAAACAGCACCACAAGGGGAAGAGAGGAACTTGCCCAGCATGTCTGGCTGCTGTGGGGAAGACGGCTTCTATGAAATCCTCGGCCGAAGAACGAAATTTGGTGAAAGCCAGCACACTCACTCAAGTGGTCACTGTGGAGGCTGTTGCCACTGAGGCTGTCTTCCTCCAAAAGAACCTGACTCCTCACCTCAGCCTTCCTACCTTTCACCTCAGCCCACCTTTCTTTTCCCCTCAGCCTGCCTCTCTCTCTGTGTCTCTTTCTGTCTCTCTCTCTCTTTCTCTCTCTCCCCCCTCTCTCTTTCCCCACTGGTCCTGAGTGGATAGGTTGCATACTTCCAAGCCACACCTCCTTGTCAGGCCATGGCTGGTTGGCTCTTGCTCCTGCAGGCGCTAGAGAAAGAGAAAGATGGAGTTCAACCTGGTCGGAACATCCTGAGGGATCAGGTGTTCAGGTAGGCCCAGCCCAAGCTGCTTGTGTTTAACAATCCTCCAATCCTTTTTGGTCTGGTAGAAGTAAGTTGGTATCCTGCTATACCTCTCCACAAGAGCAGCCATGGTGGCAGCAGACTGGTACCCAGTGCCTCCAGCGGGGAGGTCTCGCCTGGTCTTAGCTCCAGAAAGGCCAAGCACATTCCACACAACCAGGTTCGCAGTGTGCGCCACACAACGGATGGACACAAAATGAACCGGCTTGGTTGCCTTAACTCTGTTCACTGCATTGTCAGTCACCATGAAACCTCAGCGAAGGTTTGGCTGCCCAGACAGCCATCCCTCTACCTGATGATTCATGGCTCATCTGCTGATATCTGCCAACAGTTCATTTGCTGTGTGGTTAGTGTCGACCATCTCCACATGCAGCAGAGCCCACCTTGCTTTTCTGCATGGGAGGGGCTGGCCACACCACCACCAGCAAATGTCTCCTCACTCTCCTGCCCCAGTGTGCTGTGAGGGACAGGAAAGAAGTGTGTAGCCCACTCCTGCTGGTCCACAGATTAGCAGTAAAGTGCATGCTGGTGTCAGATGCTGCTGTGTGCAGCAGCCCCAACATGGCCTCACTGTACACCCAGTATATTGAGGGCACTACCCACCTGCTGAGGTGGAGCATGAGGGGATGTTATAGCTGGGGGCTAGCAATCGGAGCAGCTGGAGGAAGTCCGCGTTCTCTACCACCTGGGATGGCTGGTCGTCCAATGTGATCATCTCACCAATAGCCTGCGTGGTGAGACGAGGCTCTGGGCGACCAGACCACCTGCCCCCTGACTGCATCCACCACACAGGCAACTTCCCCTGCTTGGGAGCAGGAGCAGGAGCAGGTGCCTTGCTGCTAGCTGAGGCCATACCAGGCCTATTGCTGCCAGCTGGAGCAGGGTCCCCCAGGTGATGCTGTCACAAGTGCAGCAACATTCTTGACATTCCAAGATGCTTAGAGTCCTTCCCCCTAATACCTGTGCCCTCCAGTGGATGCAGACAGCATGCGTTGGATCACCATGGCAGAGCTCAAAGTGGTCTCACATCACACTTCCATGCCAGTCCGGGCCCATTTCAGTGGTGGTGGATTGGTACTGGTGCTGCTGGTTCCTTCTGGGGGCCACCACCACCACTGCCATCATTACAGGGCTGAGAAGGTTCAGGAACACTTCCTCCTGTTCTTCTTCAATTCCAGACCAGGATGTCACACTGCCAAGGGGGATTGGGGAGGATGGTGAGAGTGATCTGACTGGGCTAGTAGCAGCTGACACAATCACCTCCTCCTCCATTGCCACAGGAAGAGCTTCTTCCCCTACAGGGGAGGACCTCTCCCCTAGTTCTCGCTCAGGCACTGCAGGAGCGCCCTCCTCTCAAAATAAAAGCCTGCGCTTAATGGGGATGACTTGAGGAGTAGGCCTCCCTTGTTGCCCACCATGACCAATATTACCCCTCCCTCTGCCGGCCAGTCTGCTCCTTGTTCTGCCTCACACCCTTCTGGAAAACTTGGGGTTCTAAAAATTCCAGCCCTGTCCTTGATGGGGCAGGGGGGGAGAAGAAGCGCATTTAAGTATTTTTAAAGGCTGTGGAGTCAGGGTGGTCTATTTGTGCTCTGTGTACCACACACAGTGCTATCTACAGCACTGTAGTGCACACACAGAAACTAGAAAAATTAAATCCCCAAAAATTGTTGGAAGTGAAGGACTATGCGCTGTCTCTCGTCTCAATGACACAGGAGGACAGACTAGTGTGTCTGAGGGCTAGAGGGTCAAGACATTGGTCATCCCTTCTCTACTGCTCTGACATTATCCCTTTGGAATGTAGATTGCTACTCTCAGGGACACTTCCTTCTTGCCTGCCTTGTCACTTCCTCTCTTCCTTTCTCTTATCTTCCCTTCTACTTTGCAACATGCAAGCTCCTCTCCCCTGCACCATGTGTGCAGAGATGCAGAATCCATCTGCATCCAGTTAACTAGCTAGATTAGAGATCCTAACTCCTCACTTTCCTATCTAGAATGGAGCTCTCTAATAAACACCACTTATATTGATTTGAAACTATGAACTGGCTCCAAGTTACTTTACTCTCAGCATACACGCATACCTAACTAAATTCTGCTGTGTTGTGCCTCTGTGCACTCTGCTATAATGAAAAAGGGTTTCTCTTACCAGAGAGAATTCCCAACACAAATAAAGAAGCAGGCTTGGGGGGAGGCATTTTGAGGGGATTTAGCAAAAATGGAGTAAGTCTAAGGGAAGGGAAGAGAAAGGAGATTACTGTGGCCTCTCCTAAATTAACTGACCCCTCCTGTCCTACAGTCCTATGTACCTGGCTTGTACTTAATTCCTTCCCCCAACTAGGCCCTATTTAAATAAATCTAATGTGACCAAGGTTGAGGTGCTTACATGTTCTGGCATCTTCTGCTGGATTTTGTTTAGGTGCCATTCTCAAAGGCACTTGGGCTGAGCAGACACTGGCTCAACAGCTGGGGGGTAGGGCAGTGCCAGAAAAACAATAAGCAAGGGGAAAACAGTGCTCAAGAATGGCGATGGGAGCACTCGAAATGTTCCAATCGAAATGGGGTCATTCTGCTCCAATCTTGAAACAGGCCCTTCATTTGAAGGGTGTTCTGTTTTGAGCTTGAAACACTTGAAACAGCCAGTTCGCGGTTGGAACATTTCAACCGTAAACCATTCTGCTCATCCATAGTCTCCTAGACTGCTTGGGGACCAACAGAGAGCTTAAATATAAAAATATATCTTTTAAAGTAGAAGTCACAGAGAAAGGCAAATCATCAGGCTTGCATCTCCCTGGCCTGTCCCCACTGGGGTTCCAGGTAAGGGAGGGGGATAGGGAGAAGGCAGGGGAAGACTGGGAAAGGCCAGAGGAATGCAAGGGAAGGGCAGAGATCTGTCTGAAAGTCAGAAAATTGTCAGATATCCAGCCTAGCCTGACTCAACAGTTTTAGGGAGTCCCTCCTAACAATATTCCTGTTGGGTCAGGTTGGATCAGAACCAACAATTCTAAGTGGGCATAGGTCTACAAAGCAGCATTTTCCCCAAATGTTCTCCTCCAGATTGTAATATAAAATGAGATTATGTATCTACATTGTCAGTGTTTTCCAGACCAGGCATCCAAAATCATTCACCTGCAAAAATTCTTTAATATTAAGAATAACATGACTAGACCACCACCAAATCAAGCAGCCTTTTATTTGGAGCGTTTCTTCTCTAATTGGGTCAATGTTATTGTTTCTTGCAAATGTTGTATGTGGGTATTATCTCCCAGCCAGACCTAAAACCTTATTTTTGTTCTTCGGTATGTTTGTTTTGGCAGGCAGTTGAATTTCCAAGCAGCTTTCTAGCATAGCTGGTAAACTACAGTTCCCAGGGGGCAATAGGATAATATGCTCTCATTGTACTCCAGCACATGCCTGTACCAGCATTACATACCGGCAGAGGTCTCTCAGAAAACAGCTGAGGTTTTTTTTGTCAGATGCTTGCTGAAAAAACTCTTAAATAGTGAGCCATTCACTTTCTTTTTCTCCAAAACTCACCACCCAACAGTAGCAAATGGGGTGTAGGACAATCGAAGGTCTGCTCTTCCGTCTTCCATTAGACCAGAAGGCTTCACCAACAAAAAGCTTCCAGCACAACAGTCCTTGGAAATTATAGTTTGTTAGAACTTCTAGGTTGTTAGTAAGAGGGCCAAACTTATTTATGAGTCCAGTAAAATGAAAAAGGGGTTTTGGCTTGAGTAATAAACAGCTCTTTATTTCTGAACTGTGCGGAATGTTCCTGAATCCTACTCCCATTCCAAAACTTGACAACATTACTAGTAATAATACTGACCTGCTATACAGGTGAAACTCGAAAAATTAGAATATCGTGCAAAAGTTCATTAATTTCAGTAATGCAAATTAAAAGGTGAAACTGATATATGAGATAGACGCATTACATGCAAAGCGAGATAAGTCAAGCCTTAATTTGTTATAATTGTGATGATCATGGCGTACAGCTCATGAGAACCCCAAATCCACAATCCCAGAAAATTAGAATATTACATGAAACCAATAAAACAAGGATTGTAAATAGAACAATATCGGACCTCTGAAAAGTATAAGCATGCATATGTATTCAGTACTTGGTTTGGGCCCCTTTTGCAGCAATTACTGCCTCAATGTGGCGTGGCATGGATGCTATCAGCCTGTGGCACTGCTGAGGTGTTATGGAAGACCAGGATGCTTCAATAGCGGCCTTCAGCTCTTCTGCATTGTTTGGTCTCATGTCTCTCATCCTTCTCTTGGCAGTGCCCCATAGATTCTCTATGGGGTTCAGGTCAGGCGAGTTTGCTGGCCAATCAAGCACAGTAATCCCATGGTCATTGAACCAGGTTTTGGTACTTTTGGCAGTGTGGGCAAGTGCCAAGTCCTGCTGGAAAATGAAGTCAGCATCCCCATACAGCTCGTCTGCAGAAGGAAGCATGAAGTGCTCCAAAATCTCCTGATAGACGGCTGCGTTGACCCTGGACTTAATGAAGCACAGTGGACCAACACCAGCAGATGACATGGCTCCCCAAATCAACACAGACTGTGGAAACTTCACACTGGACTTCAAGCATCTTGCATTGTGTGCCTCTCCATTCTTCCTCCAGACTCTGGGTCCTTGGTTTCCAAATGAGATGCAAAAGTTGCTCTCATCAGAAAAGAGGACTTTGGACCACTGAGCAACAGACCAGTTCTTTTTTTCTTGAGCCCAGGTAAGACGCTTCTGACGTTGTTTGTTGTTCAGGAGCGGCTTGACAAGAGGAATACGACATTTGAAGCCCATGTCAAGGATCCGTCTGTGTGTGGTGGCTCTTGATGCACTAACTCCAGCCTCAGTCCACTCCTTGTGAAAGTCCCCAACACTTTTGAATGGCCTTTTCCTGACAATCCTCTCCAGGCTGCGGTCATCCCTGCTGCTTGTGCACCTTTTTCTTCCACACTTTTCCCTTCCACATAACTTTCTATTAATGTGCTTTGATAAGGCACTTTGGGAACATCCAACCTTTTGCAATTACCTTTTGAGGCTTTCCCTCCTTATGGAGGGTGTCAATGATGGTTTTCTGCACAACTGTCAAGTCAGCAGTCTTTCCCATGATTGTGATTCCTAATGAACCAGACTGAGAGACCATTTAAAGGCTCAGCAACCCTTTGCAGGTGTTATGGATTGATTAGCTGATTGGAGTGGGACACCTGGAGCCTAGACTGTTGAACCTTTTCACAATATTCTAATTTTCTGGGATTGTGGATTTGGGGTTGATTTTGGTGATTTTCTCTATTTCTTTTTCTTCTATTCTGCTA
This sequence comes from Hemicordylus capensis, assembly GCF_027244095.1. NCBI lineage: Eukaryota > Metazoa > Chordata > Lepidosauria > Squamata > Cordylidae > Hemicordylus > Hemicordylus capensis. The sequence goes on from NC_069659.1 coordinate 207,925,564, forward strand.
TCCCCTGGTATTGCTATGTCAATTATTTTAACTTGTTTTTCTTTCTTCTCGACTACAGTTACGTATATCTGGTGTATTGTGTGGCAGAGGTTTGTCTGTTTGTAGTCGGAAGTCCCATAATATTTTTACATCTTTATTTTCTACCACTTTTTCAATTTTAGGGTCCCACCAATTTTTGGCTACAGGTAGCTTGTCTTTTTTGCAGATGTTCCAGTGTATCATCCCTGCTACCTTGTCATGCCTTTGTTTGTAGTCAGTATGTGCCATCTTTTTACAACAGCTGCTTAGGTGGTCCACTGTTTCATCTGCTTCTTTACAAAGGTGGCACTTGCTGTTTGTTGTGGATTTTTCAACTTTGGCTCTTATTGCATTTGTTCTTAGTGCCTGTTCTTGTGCAGCCAGTATTAAACCCTCAGTTTCTTTCTTCAAGTTGCCATTCTTAAACCATTGCCAGGTCTTGGTGATGTCTGATTTTCCACTTATATTGTGCAAATATTGACGATGCAGGGGCTTCTTTTTCTATTTTTCTGCTTGGTTCTTGACTTGTTCTTTCTTGTAGGCCTGCTTTGTTTCATTGGTGTTGAATAGTTTCTCGTTATTGACCATTTGAAGTGCATATGCTTCACTGTCCTTGATATATTCTTCAAGGCCTCTTTTCTCCTCTCTACTGTATTTATTATTATTATTATTATTATTATTATTATTATTATTATTATTATTGAAATGTATAGGTAATTTGGTATCATTTGTAGATCTCCCCAAACTGGGGGACAGGGTGACAAAATGGCAAATGCGGTTCAATGTAAGAAAGTGTAAAGTGATGCATACTGGAGAAAAAAACCCAACTTCACATATATGCTGATGGGCTCTGAGCTGTCAGTGACTGACCAGGAGAGAGCTCTCAGGGTTGTGGTAGACAGCTCATTGAAAGTGTTGACTCAATGTGTGGTAGCTGTGAAAAAAGGCAAATTCTATGCTAGGGATCATTAGGAAGGGGGTTGAAAATAAAATACTGATATTATAATGCCATTATACAAATCTATGGTCCAGCCACATTTGGAGTACTGTGTTCAGTTCTGGTTACCATATCTTAAGAAGGATATCGTAGAACTGGAAAAGGTGCAGAAGAGGACATCCGAGATGATCAGGGGCCTGGAGCACTTGCCTTATGAGGCAACGCTACAGCACCTGGGGCTCTTTAGTTTGGAAAAGAGGTGACTACGGGGAGACATGATAGAGATGTATAACATTCTGCATAGAGAGAGTGAATGAAGAGAATTTTTTTCTCCCTCTCTCATAACATTAAAACCAGGGGTTAGAAACCAGGAACTGAAGTTCAGGAAATTTTTGATCGACTGATTGCTTGATTGAGTGATTGACTGGGAGCCAGCGTGGTGTAATGGTTAGAGTTCTGGGCTAGGACCAGGGAGATCCGAGTTCAAATCCCTATTCAGCCATGATGCTAGCTGGGTGACTCTGGGCCAGTCACTTCTCTCTCAGCCTAACCTACTTCACAGGGTTGTTGTGAGGAGAAACTTAAGCATGTAGTACACTGCTCTGGGCTCCTTGGAGGAAGAGCAGGATATAAAATGTAAATAATAATAATAATAATTAAGTGCCGTCAGGACAGTGTCTACTCTTAGCTACCACATAGATAGATTCTCTCCAGGATGATCTGTCTCCAATTTGGCCTTTAAGGTCTTTCAGTGGTGCATTAATTGTTGTCGTAATCGAGTCCATCCACCTTGCTGCTGGTTGTCCTCTTTTTCTCTTTCCTTCATCTCTTCCCAGCATTATGGACTTCTCAAGGGAGCTGGGTTTTCACATAATGTGTCCAAAGTATGATAGTTTGAGCCTGGTCATTTGTGCCTCGAGTGAACATTCTGGATTGATTTCTTCTAGGACGCATTTGTTTGTTTTCTTTGTCCATAGTATCCTCAAAAGTCTTCTCCAGCACCAAAGTTCAAAAGTGTCAATACTTTTTCTATCTTGCTTCTTCAAAGTCCAGCTTTCACATCCATAGAGTGTCACGGGGAAAACCATGGTCTGAATGATTCTAATCTTTGTAGGTATAGACACGTCACAGCATCTAAATATCCTTTCCAAGGCCTTCATTGCAACCCTACCAAGTGCTAGTCTGCAGCATATTTCTTGAAAGCTGGATAATTTACTGTTGATGATCGATCCTAAAAGGCAGAAGCTATCCACCACTTCAATGTCTTCATTGTGAATTCTGATACTGGTTGCTGTACCCAATGTCATTAGCTTAGTCTTCTTTACATTTAGTCATAGTCCCATTTTTCCATTGTGCTCCTTGACTTTCATTACTAGAGCTTGCAGATCATCTGCATTCTCAGCTATCAGAGTGGTGTCATCAGCATAGTGCAAGTTATTAATGTTTCTTCCTCCAACTTTAAAACCATGCTCATCTTCTTCCAGTCCAACTTCTCTCAGTATATGTTCAGCATATAAGTTGAATAAATATGGAGAAAGTATTCAGCCTTGTCTTACTAGAAAATTTAGGACCTACCAAAGGAAGTGCTTTTCACACAGTGCAAAATTCATCTATGGAATTGTCTGCCATGGAATGTGGTGATGGCCACTAGCTTGGGTGGCTTTAAAAGGGACTTAGACAAATTCATGGAGGACAGGTGTATCAATGACTATGTCTATAGGCCACCTCCAGCCCAGAGGCAAGATGCTGCTAAATAACATTTGCAGGGGAGCAACAGCGGAGAGAAGGCAAGCCCTCACCCTCTGCCTGCGGGCTTATTGGAGGCATCTGATGGGCCAATGTGTGAAACAGGGTGCTAGAATAGATGAGCCTTGAGCCTGATTCAGCAGGGCTGTTCTTATGTAGTTTGAGTTTTAGATTTTGTTATGACTTGGGATAAGGTGCAACGTTTTCAACTAAAGTTTTTATGGAAAAGGCATGCTGCGATCATTGGACACATAATTCAGCATTTATGAAAACTTAGCATTCTAATACAATTTTCTAATAACAATAGCATTTGTAAGGCACTTTCATTCACTCAACTAACTTCACATACTATACATCATATCAGTATGCCTATATTTTGCGACGATATCTATAACAACAACAACATTGACAATAAAATTCAGCCATCCCAGGTCCTTGGGAAGGACTCGATGTCTGGATAAAACAAACCAGTCAATAACACCTGTCTGATTGTGTAAACAAGAAAAAAAAATAGAAAAATAACAAAATACAAAGATCTACAAATTGAAATTGAAAGGCTGTGTCAGAAAAAGACCAAAATAATCCCAGTGGTAATTGGCACCCTGGGTGCAGTTCCAAAAGACCTTGAAGAGCACCTCAACACCATAGGGGCCACAGAAATCACCATCAGCCAATTACAAAAAGCAGCTTTACTGGGAACAGTCTATATTCTGCGACGATATCTATAACAACAGCAACAACATTGACAATAAAATTCAGCCATCCCAGGTCCTTGGGAAGGACTCGATGTCTGTATAAAACAAACCAGTCAGTAACACCTTTCTGACCGTGTAAACTAGAAATAATAATACAACACATCAACTGCAGAAGGCCACACTATTTGGGACAGCACAAATACTATGACGCTATCTTTAATTTTTCTTTGGTTATCTTAGACCCTGGGAAAGGGCCCGATAATTAAAGTACCAAATCCAGTCAATAACATCTGGTAGACTGTGTGTAAATAGCATAATATTATAGTATCCTTCTGAAACGTCTGAGAGTGTTGGGGGACCCAACAGGTGGACCCATTTCAAACTGGCTTCTGGGAGGGATATGGGGTGGAGACTGCCTTGGTCAGCCTGATGGATGATCTCCAGTTGGGAATTGACAGAGGAAGTGTGACTCTGTTGGTCCTTTTTGACCTCTCGGCGGCTTTCAATACTATCGACCATAGTATCCTTCTGGAACGTCTGAGAGTGTTGGGGGTGGGAGGCACTGTTTTACAGTGGTTTCTCTCCTACCTCTCGGACAGATTCCAGATGGTGTCGATTGGAGACTGTTGGTCTTCAAAATCTGAGCTTAAGTATGGTGTCCCTCAAGGCTCTGTACTCTTTCCAATGCTTTTCAACATCTACATGAAACCTCTGGGAGAGATCATTAGGGGATTTGGAGCTGGGTGTTCTCAGTATGCTGATGACACCCAGATCTATTTCTCCATGTCAACTTCTTCAAGAGATGGCATATCTTCCCTGAATGCCTGCCTGGAGGCAGTAATGGGCTGGATGAGGGAGAATAAACTGAAGCTGAATCCAGATAAGACGGAGGTACTTATTGTGTGAGGTCAGAACTCCAGAAACAATTTTGATCTACCTGTTCTAGATGGGGGTCACACTTTCCCCAAAAGGAACAGGTTCGCAGTCTGGGAGTACTTCTGGATCCACACCTCTCGCTGGTTTCTCAGGTTGAGGCGGTAGCCAGGGGTTCTTTCTATCAGCTCCGGCTGATACGCCAGCTGCGCCCGTTTCTCGAGATCAGTCACCTCAAAACAGTGGTACATTTGTTGGTAACCTCCAGACTTGACTTTTGTAATTCGCTCTACATGAGGCTGCCTTTGTACATAGTCCAGAAACTTCAGTTGGTTCAGAACGCGGCAGCCAGGTTGGTCTCTGGGTCATCTCGGAGAGACCATGTTATTCCTTTACTGATGGAGTTACACTGGCTGCCAATAGGTTTCCGGACAAAATACAAAGTGCTAGTTATAACCTATAAAGCCTTAAATGACTTAGGCCCTGGGTATTTAAGAGAGTTTCTTCTTCATTACAAGCCCCACCGCCCATTGAGGTCATCTGAGGAGGTCTGTTTCCATTTACTGCCAACTCGTTTGGTGGCTACACAGAGATGGGCCTTCTCGGTTGCTGCCCTGAGATTGTGGCATGCGCTCCCTGCTGAGATATGATCCTCCCCATCTCTGGCAATTTACAAAAAACCCCTGAAAACTCATCTTTTCGCCCAAGCTTTCTCAGCTTCCTAATATTTTGGGGTTTTAAACTCTGGTTTATTTTTAAATTGTTAAATTGTATTTAAGTTTTTGTATATGTTTTTAACTGGTTTTATGTTATTGTAAACCACCCAGAGACGAAAGTTTGAGGCGGTGTACAAATTTAATAAATAAATAAATAAATAAATAAATAAATAAATAAATAATAAGCAGAAGCCAATCTAAGAAGTTGAGAGATCTAGCAATTCATTGACAGGTGTAGGGTTAACCTTTCCCTCCTGGTTGTTTTCTTACCTAAAATTTCCCCCAGTTGCTTTTTGCCATGTCGGGGAAAATGCCTATATCCATATCTTCCCCTGTGGGTGGAAATACTGCTCAAGTTTGGTGGGTGGTATTCAGCAGTGAAATAGCCAGAGATAAAAGGGCAACCCCTTCCTAACTCCCACTGGTTGTTTGTTCACAACTGCAGTAGCACATAGGAGGAAAAAGCACCATGCCAACAGGTAGGAAGGAAGGAAATAGGAATGGTGCAATACAGTTTATTAAAGAGTAGATCCTGACACGTTTCGAGTAAAATTCTTCTTCATGGGACTACAACACGTAAAATATAACAATGAACTAATAATTATTTTTTAAAACGTCTTAAAGATAGATAAAAACAATAGATAGTGCCTGACTCCAAAGGCTCCAGGCGGTTCACATAAATAAATACAATCAAAGCAAAACAAAAAAGTAATAAGATAAAAAAGGAATAAGCTAAACTGCAAATGGAAAGAAACCAACAAGTTAAAACCGTATAGCAAAGATATTTACACTAACTGAACCAAAGATTATGATACATAATCTCAGGTCAGTTGATTTTCTGGCCGCTCGCCATGTGCATAGGCAGCACTGCCTGCTTGCCTCAGCCCCTTTGCAAGGAGCACGAGACACTGGGGGAGCCTATTGGCTCTTAGGGGCTGGCGGGGTTGAGCACAGGCGGCCAGCCATTTGGCAGCATCCTCCCTCTTCCCTCCACAGTCCATTCTTTTGAGGCAAGGAGGAAGGATGGGTGATTCCCTGCTGGCCATGTCTGAGGAAGTGGCGGCAGCTTTGGCTTCAGGCAGGAGTGGCAGTGGAGGAGACAAGGCCAGGAGGCCATGGGCAGCTGCCTACGGTTTGAGGAGGTAAGGGAGGCGGCCAGTGGGGTAGGATGACTCAGACTACATAGGAGCCTCGCTGGGGTGACTGAGTCGGCCACACTATTTCATTTGGGGTGCTGGGTGATGGGGTTGCGCTCTCTTCCCCCCCATGCCCATTCTCCCTAGGGACAATGCCCAGCACTTTGGGGGCAGATAGGCCAGGTCTCAGGGGCACTTGCTGAGCTTCCACCTCCCCCCGCCCACATTTCATTTATGTTTGGCACCTGGGATGGCCAAGGAGTGGTGGCTGAGGCCTGAGGGAGCCCAGGCAAAGGATAAACTGATATACGTAGCCTGATGGCAAGGATAAGAGTGGGCCCTCTAGAGTTCCTCCAGGGTCCAAGAAGTAAACCAGGGGTTCTAAGAGGGTATGGCGCATCCAACCTCTGTCTGATAGATTGGCTACCTTATAAGCAGGCAAGAGTGGAACTGTACCTACAATGGTGGACCTGACCAATGAAAACGATGGAGTGGAGCCCAAGCCAGCTTCACCCACCGAAGGAAACCAAGGGCTGGTGGATGTCAGTACTGGTGAGTCATCCCATGGGTTTTGGTCTTGGGGCATGGGGCCCTATGGCAGCCCCCAGGTGGTATTACAAGTGCAGCTAGCCAAATGTCTGGCCTTAGTGAAGTACTTTGACATAATACACAGGGGTTATATGGACTTTGTGGGCAACACATGGCAGAGATATATCTGGATGTTTAGGATGCAGCCAGCTTTGGATCCCACAATTCCTTGGGAATTGGGACAAACAGCACCAGAAGCTTTGGTTCTAGATCATGACCCCGCCCAGGCCAATGCAGGGAGACAGGTCTGACAGAGGACACATCATTTCTAAGATCCCCGCAGTGCCCACTACTACAACTGCAGCTACTTAGGGTGTTCAAAGCCCCCTACTGTGTTGGGAGTTTAACAGCAGTGGCAAGTGCATATGTATGTCTTGCAGGTTCCATCACGAGTGTGGTTTCTGCTGGGGATGGAACCAATAATGTGGCACCAATTATCCACAAACTAAGGGTTTCAAAGGAGGTTTCAGGGGCCAGACCTCAGGAAATAGGAGAGGGGGTGAGGCAATGGAAAAGGGCCCCAGCCCAATTAAGCTGTGAGTCTTAACTCGCTTGTTGCAGGAGTACCCACACTTGGCTCAAGCCACGTATTTGTTCTCAGGTTTTAATTTTGCAGTTCCCAAGAGTGGACAGAGAAGCACCAAACTTCAAATCAGTCCAGGGTATGGAGGCATGGAGGGTATACTTTTTTTAGATTGTGAGCCCTTTGGGGACACGGATCCATCTTATTTATACATTATTTCTCTGTGTAAACCGCCCTGAGCCATTTTTGGAAGGGCAGTATAGAAATCGAATAAATAAATAAATAATAAATAAATAAGATAAAGAAGGAGGTGGCCCTGGGACAGGTGTTGGGCCCATTTCCTTCACTCTCCCTGCCCACATTTTGGATTTCATCAGTGGGAGTGGTGCCCAAGAAAGTGCCTGGGGAATTTCTTTTGATACAACATTTGTCTTTTCCCAAGGGCTCTTCAGTAAATGATGGCATTCCGGCCTAAACTGTGCTCGGCCCAATATACATCATCTAATAAAGAGGTGCAAACACTTCACTCTTGTGGGCTGGGGGGCCTTTATGGCCAAATGCAACACTGAATCTGTTTTTCGCCTGTTGCCATTACACCCCAGGGATTTTGACCTGCTTGGTTTTGCTTTCCAGGGACACTATTACATTGATCTGGTCCTACTGATGGGTTGCTTTGTTTCCTGAGCTGCTATTGAGGTGTTCGGCTCCATGTTAGAATGAGCAGTTTGACACAGGGTGGGGCTGTAGACCTCAGCCCATTTTCAGGATTATTTCCTTTTTGCCTGATGGGATGGCACTGACCAATGTGCCTGCCTGTTAGAGTTGTTTTTTGCTCTATATTCTGAGTTAGGAGTCCCGCTAGCCCAAGTCAAGACAGAGGGACCTGCTCCCAGGCTAACATTTCTGGGCATCGAACTGGATACACAGGCAGGTTGCATCTGACTACTTCAGGAGAAATTGGACACTCTGGATCCAGTGTTTGGGAGCCAATAAAGTCACAGTGTGGCAGCTGCAGAGCTTGATAGGTCACCTGAATTTTGCTACCGGGCTACATGGATCCAGGCTACCACGCCCATACGTGCAGACTTTGAACTATGGGCTTCCTTTATTCACTCATACAATCGGGTTTCCTTCTGGTGCAGCACACAACCACTGGTGGATGACCGGCAGGATCATTCAGATGTGGCTGGCAGCTCCGGCTTTGGAGTCTATTTCAGAGGGTGCACTGAACGGTGGTGAGCTGATTGGGCTGCATGGGGTATCACCAAGGATCTTACATTCTTAGAATTCTCCCCCCATAGTAGTGGAATTCAGTGTATGGACTGACCTTTATTGGGAGTCTTCTGTCATATTCTGACAACCGAGCCATGGTGCAGGTCGTCAAATGCCAAATGTCTAAGTTATCCAGGGTTATGGGCTTGGTCCAGTAGGGATGTGCACAAAAAACCATTTTTTGTGGTTCAGTTCTAATTAGAACTAAACTGCTAGAACCAGCCCATGGTTTGGTTTTGAATTAGAACCCCCTAGAACCAGCTCTAAAAAGTTCTCCATAGGAAATAATGAGGCTCAAACCAGCCCATTATTCCTTATGGGTAGCACCTAGGGGTGCCAACTACCACACAGGCCCCAAAGCAATCAGTCAAAGGGACGATTTTTAATGATTAAAAAAAATATTTTTAAAGTATTATTTCTCACATAGGGAATGATGGAGATTATATTCTTTGATGTCACATAGATTCTACATAATGGATCCTTATGTAGAATCTATGTGCCATCAGAGAATCCAACACTGTTGACATCAGAGAATCCACATGTGTTGGATTCTCTGATGGCACATAGATTCTACATAGGGATTCATTATGTAGAAAAAATAGAGGCCAGGCTAGCTGGCTGGGCAACAAGCAGGAGGGAGGATTAGGGCCCCATCTCACACACACACACACACACACACACACACACACACACACACACACACACACACTCCAGCCAGCCTGGAAAATACTTAAATACTATAAGTTTTTTTAAAAAACAAGTGGGGGTGGGTGGGAAAGCAGGAATAAGTCATACCTCTTTCTGGAGACCACCAATCCAGACCGCAAGGCCAGGCCTAACCAAAGCAGCAGCAGCAGCAGCAGCAGCAGCAGCTCCTCAGTATCTCTTATGCAGCAGGCAGAGCAGCAGCAGATATAAGCAGCAGAGACAGAGAGAGATTCCAAGCCACAAGGTGGTCTTTAAATATGCTTTGAATAACCCTCTCTGGAGCACCCACCTTGTCCCTCCCCCCTGGCCAATGGGTGACAGTGTCCCTGAGACACAAACTTTCAAAGCCACTCAAAGGGCCAGACACATCTGGCCAATCGGGATCTGCAGCACAGCCAATCGCTCCAAGTGACATAAGTGTCACAAAATGGATAACAGTCTCTTTCTTACACAAAATAGAGGCTTGAGCCAGTTAGAACTGGCTCTATTAGAGGCTTGTTCTAGGCTTGGTTTTGAATTAGAACCCCCTAGAACCAGCTCTAAAAGTTCTCCATAGGGAATAATGAGGCTCAAACCAGCCCATTATTCCTTATGGGTAGCACCTAGGGGTGCCAACTACTTCTAGGCTCTATTAGAGGCTTGTTCTAGGCTTGTTCTGGTTAACCGGCTGGTTCTATCTAGAACTGGCTGTATGTAGAACTGGTTCACACATCCCTATGGTCTGGGCCTTTGTGTTGATTTGCCTGAGGCACAACAGATTTGTTGCCAAGCATGTTCCTGGACTTCAGAATGGCCTGGTGGACACCCTGTTTTGTTTTCACATACAGCATTTCTGCCAGCTTGCCCTGGGAGCGGCACAGGAGCCTGACCCAATGCCCAGATAGCTCTGGAATCATGGCATCCAGAAGCGCACAAGGCCACTCAAGATGCCCTGGCCCTGATCACAAGGGTGGCCTATGACAGGAATTGCAGGGCATTTCAGGAGTTTAGGGACCAGGTAGGACTTGAACAGTGCTGACTGGTGCCTCCTGAACATCTGATGCACTATTTGGTGTATCTGAGATCCCCGGGTCTATCCTCTGGAATTTTGGCTGGCCACCTGGTGGCCTTTGCATTCTACTCTAAATCAAGGGCCTGGCAGGATCACATGGGGGATTTCAGGGTCTGGCACATGCTTGAAAAGTTGGGCCCAGGAGCAGCCAGCATGGTCTGATACAGCACAGTGCGCTTTGACCCCTGGGGCAATGAAGGATGCAATGGGAAAGTTCTAGGCCATCTGCCTCTCCTCTTACGAGGTAGCACTCTTTCAGGCCACCACTGTAGTCACCTTTTGGGGGGCTTTCAGGGTGGCTGAGCTTTTTCCCAAGGGGAAGGGCTTCCTGGATGGTGCAATGGGGGGAACAAGATTGCAGCCTGAGACTGCTGTCATATTCTTGAGATTTTTGAATACTGACCAGAAGGGCAGGGGCCATTGGGTCATTCTCAACAGGGCTGACCATCCCGCTCTTTGCCCTTGATCATTATGTGGCTCTGCGTGGGTCTGCAAAGGGGTGCCTGTTCGTTTATGTTGACAGACAGCCACTCTTGCAATTTTAATTCTGGGCAGTGGTTCGGAAGGCACTGAAGGCCTCAGGGGTGTCCATGGACTGACTGTCCCTGCATTTTTTCTGTATAGGCATGGCCTCCTTTGCATCCCACTAGGCTACCCAGCTCTGGTCATTCAGTGGATTGGCTGAAGGCCATCCAGCGTTTACCAGCATTACATGTGTTAAGGGTTATGTGTCCAGTTACCAGCATTCATTTCCCCCCAACAGGGCCCAGGATGCCAGTGAGGCGAGCTACGGTGCTTATCCTTGGGCATTCCATTGTGTTCTCGGCCCACAAGCAGGCACGAGTGGCCAATTGGAAACAAAGCTGGGCCTCGGGCAATGGGCATCGATTTCATGGTCTGGTCAGTGGGGTATGTTGTTTGCCCAATTTTTGCCTGTCACACAGGAATACTTGGAGGAGGCTAATCTGCCTCCTGACATCCTACATTTGGGGGAGAATGATTTGATAGCACAGTCAGGGATTTCCCTCATTTACTGGGCTTGTAAGGAACTGGGGTTAGTCCAAGGATGGCTTCCCGGCATCATATTAATTTGGTTTGACCTGCTTCAGCGAATCAGCATAGGGTATGGCGGGGTGCCAGCAGGCCAGGTCATATTGACTAGGTGTGGAAGAAGGTCAATCTTGACATGAAATGTTTGGTTGCTAAACATGTAGGGGAAGGGCTTTCACACCCTGATATTGCTTTTCCCCCTTTTTCCCCCTGACCTTTATAGGGGCAATGATGTTCACCTCTTGCCCCAAGGCACTGAGGTCTTCTTGGAGGACCTGTGGAAAGTCTGCAGTTCTGCATGGTTGGTGGGCTGTGTGAGGGGTCAAGCTAGGCTACCCCCCCTCGCCCACTGTGGCAGGTACAGTGCATTGGGAATTAAGATGTTAGGAATCGTGAGCACCTTCAGGTACATGTTTGGTGACAGAGGAGCCTGCTTAGCTGCCAAGCCTCCGTGTGTCAAGTGTCACCTTGCGCCAAGTGTCACCTCCTTGAATGGCTTTGCAGCTTCGGCAGGGGGTGACGCTGTGGACAGAGAACTGACTTTAAGTCAGCTGAGATAGGTAGCTTTTGCCTTAGGGCAATGGGCAGCCTGGAGCCAAGTGCGTTAGCCATGGGACATTTAGGTGAGGCTTGCACCCATGGTGGCATGCCTCTAGCTACCGCACTGTAGGGGTGGTGAGCCAATCCCTATTCCATTAAAATTGTTCAATAAAATTGTGGCCCTTTTTCACCATATCATGTGTCTTGTGTCTTCTTTGGTGTGGGTGCAAAAATATATTTGCTATACTGTTTTAACTTGTTGGTTTCTTTCCATTTGCTGTTTATCTTATTCTTTTTTAATATGTTCATAATTATGGCTTGTTTTTATCTACTTTTAGTAGTTCTTTAAAAAAAAAATTATTAATTCATTGTTATATTTTACATGATATAGTCCCCTGAAGAAGAGTTTTACTTGAAATGTGTTGAGATCTACTCTTTAATAAACTGTATTGCACTGTTCCTGTTTCCTTCAGAAGTCCCATAAATACTTTTTATGCTCACGATGTCTTTTTGTACCAGACTTATAACTCACTGAAAAGCAATGGGTTCTGGACCTGCTCTGGAAATGTTTCTGCCACAGAGAGAAACTGTGTTTCTATCCTGGATTCTGATGGTGTGAAAACATGTCCAATGCTTAATTTTTGTGTACAGCCTGCTTGTCGTATTTTCACTTGCCAAGCCTCAACAACTTGTGACTCCCCAGAACAAATCCAGTTCATCAACTATGCATGGTGGCCTAGCAGGGAATTGATAAACTCCCTGCTGCCTACTTGGGACTACAAAAACTGGGGTGGGTGGGGAGGGAAGGTCACATATGTTCATGAATTGCATTTGGCTTGGTGAGTCAGAAGTTGTAGCCCAATACATAAATACATCTTTTTGTTCATTATACTTTGTTTATTGGACTTTTATTAGTCTAGCAGCTGCCAGTTTAAACGGCTGTGATTTATTTTGTACTTGTGATGATTTTGTGCTTTAAATTATAAATGGCTTTGGTTGGCTTTTAAAAAAATTTGAAAGGTGGTATTAAAATATTTGAAATAAATAAAATAAATATGGAATATTTATGCCATGCCTTCCATCTCCAAAAACTGGTACAGCTTACAAAAGTTAACACCATCATTGTTAGTTTGATCCAGTATTGTATAATCTTAGCCAGAACTAAAGCATATTAAGAGATGTATATTAAAGAATAACCGATGGTATAAGCAAGAAAACCCTTTCTGGATATCTCAAGTTGACCACATCCAATCCAAGACAGTCAACATTTTGGGTGGAATGTTAGGGCTTAAGAGTTCTGACAAGCTGTTTTTTAATTGTTCACCATGACAATGTTCTGTCTCCTGTTTCAGCTGCCTCACAGACTCCATTATCTAAAGGGGAGGGTGAGATTGCAAGGCAAAAGGAGTGAGTGACTCATTATCTCTGTAGCAGCCATTTGTAAAATAACTGCTTGGAGAGGGTTTGCTGCTTGCACTGCACCGTGGGTATTGGTATGAATTTCTCTTGACTCTTCCAGGTGCTAGTGTCTACAGACAAATATACCCTCCAATTCCCAGCACAGTGATCTGTCTAAACACAATTTGACATGCATTACTATTAGCGTAGCACCTTATCAAATAATGTGCCCTGATAGAGATAAAAGGTTTTACAACCTTGCCGCCTTTGTTTCTGTATGCTTTCACCCACAGAGACGGCTCTGCAGCAGCTAATAATTAGCACAAAAGACAAAGACAAATCTATATGGCTCAGAGTTGGAAGCTCCAATGTGCATGTTAAGCAGTCAGGGATGTGGAAACCTTACAGCATGGGAGAATGAAAAGGGATCTTCAAGTGAGCTTTTCCAATGAATGGAAGACAGGCTTTGTTTAACATGGATTTTACAAAACAGTGCAGGTGTTGGGCTTACAAACTAGAAAATCTGCATCATTCCAGGATAAGATGGTACTTTCATACCTGGAGGTTACTACCCATCTGATGATGTAAAACTAGGCACAGCCATGATAATAGTACCTGTGGATGTATAACGTACAGAACTTGCATCAGCACCAATTGTTACTCAGGAACTGGATCTAGAATGACATGGATTCCAGGCCTCCAAGCCTTGGAGGCCTAGTCTGAGACTCCCAGTGTCCTGAAGTGTTGATATTGCTGTCTGCTTAGCACACTGGGAACCTTAGAGCAAATGGTTGGGGAGGACTTAATTTCTTCAAATAAGATAAAATAAAATAAAATAATTTCTATATAGGTATTCAAACTCAAGAATCAGCCCTGTAAAATGTAGTTTCAGAATGGGCAGCTATTTCAGCATAGTTCCTCCCCTTGACTACCATGTCAGAGAGTGAACATAGGCAATCATTTACCATGGGATAACTTTCTGTGATGTGCCGTTGTGACTGGTTAGTCATCTGCATGTCCTGTGAGTGGAAGAAGAGACTTTGATCATGCCCCTGCTTCCTCAGATCTCTAATAAGGCAAAGGATATGGCAAAATAAATTATCTCTACCATTTGGAGGGCAACCCAGAGGGCCCCCTCCTGTTCACCCAAAGAGGAGCCACTAACCAGGACAGATGAGAAGTATCTGCAGTACCAATTCAGAATGGATTGCAGTCCTCAACAGGCAAGTAGGCAGTACTTAATTGGGTGGGACAAGTATCCTACCCAGATTTGGGAGCTGTACACGCTCCCAATTTTCTATTGTGTGATAGCAAAATCCTAGGTAGAAAAATCCAATTTTCTATTGTGTGATAGCAAAATCCTAGGTAGAAGGAGTGGGGAGTGATTGTTTGTGAGACAGCAGCTGGGAAGGATGGCACTGTACTATCCAGCACTAGTATCCAGCATTTTAATGAGGTAGGAGGAACTACTCTCTTATCCAGCTCCTTTCTCACAGGCAGTCACCCCCTTCCTCCTAGTAGTTTTTGCTAGTATATGATCAAAAACTGGGAGTGTGCACACAGCAGTGTAATGAGGGTGGGGCAGGCAGGGCATGTGCCCTGGGCGCCATTGCAGGGGGCGCAAAGTGCCTGCCATGTCCTGCCCCCACCCCAACTGCAATTGATAGGCACCCCCCCCCCAGCACTTCCCGTTTATTTCAGGCAGCGTTTGCTGCCTGAAAGCATCTATTCTTTCTCTCCCTCCAGAGAGAAAAATAGATGTTTTCAGGCAGCAAGCACTGCCTGAAATGACTCCGAAGAGCTTGCTCAGGCTCTTCGGCGCTTGAGGCCACGTCCCCTTTGACATCACATGCAAAGGGGGTGTGGCCTCAAACTCCTGAGCTCAAGACCATGCTCCCTTTGCATGCAATGTCAAAGGGGGAGTGGCCTCAAGCTCCAAAGAGCCTGAGCATGCTCTTTGGCGTCATTTCAGGCAGCGCTTGCTGCCTTTCTCTCTAGAGGGAGAGAAAGGGGAATATATGCTTTCAGGCAGCAAATACTGCCTGAAATAAATGGCAAGTGCTGGGGTGGTGGTGGTGGATGTGGATTGGGCAATCAGGTGTGGATTAGGCAATCAGGTGCTGGTGCAAGCACCTAATGTGTTGGTTTTTCCCATTTATAACGTGCTTTATAACCTCCAAGAAGCTCAGAGGACTGCATGGTTATGTTTATCCTTACAACAACCCCGTGAAAGAGGTTATGCTGAGAGATAAGTGGCTGACACAGAGTCACCTGTAAGTTTCATGGCTTGAATGGGGATCTGAACTTGGGTCTCTCCAACCCTCTAAACACTACACACAACTGTTTTCCTCAACCACCCTCCTCCCCCAAACCCCCGCTCCTGGGTAAATTAAAAGAACTTTTTTTTTCAGCTGTATCAGTTGATCTGCTACAACATGGATGAGGATACTGACTGTTCATTTGCAAAAGAAATATTCAATTTCACCTCCAGTGAAAGAGAAGCCATATAATAGTGAACAGAAATTAATATTTCTTTTGGAATTGATGTACTCATGCCTGATAAATATTTACACTGTACTCATGCCTGATAAATCTTTAACACAATACAAGCATTTCACCTTCCATTGAAAGATGAGTGTCAGATCTTTGGACGGCAGGGCGCAATTTCAGTGCTTGCCCTAGGTGCTATTTTCCCTAGATATGCCCCTGTGTGCACAGTTCCCAAAGCTGGGTAGGATGCTTCTCCTACCCAATTAATGATCATGTGGACTGCCTTAATATGTTGGAGCAAGTCATAGAAGTTCAAAGGCAGCACCTAGGTCAGCACACAGTGAAAGACAGAGTCAAGTCCATGGGTGTGCTCAGGCGTAACAGCAGCATCAGAGATTTCCACCACCCCAGGAGTGTGCACGCCCCTCATGTACATGCAAAGTATTGATATGGTCTTGTCATCTGAACCCACCAATCTTGACATATCCTGCGCTATTTCTCACAGGGAACCCAACTTATTCCACTTATTTCAAATCTAAGTTACTGATGTCAGGTCCCTTGAGAGAAGTAGGGCGGGATATGCTGAGACTGGTGGGTTTGGATGACACAATCAATTTCAGCATATCAGACTCTACAGTGGAAGTAGAGGCTTGCAGGGGAAGCATGTTCTCCCAGGGAAGCGGAAACCTCACGTGCGATTATCTGAACCCACTCTATCTTAACTAGCAGCACCTCAGTCAGGCAGCAGGTAACTTGGAGTGTTGTTCCAGTACTGAGAGAGAGAGAGAGAGAGAGAGAGAGAGAGAGAGAGAGAGAGAGAGTTTAATTAGAACTGTATTCACATAGTAACATAGAACAATACTCCAGTACTAATATGAAGTCTAATGCGAGCTGAAATAGACCTATCGGAATATGTGTCATAAGCCCCACCTCTTTATAGATGATCTGTTTTTAGTTAAAGGGGCCATACTCTGTTTTAGAGGTACTGTATATGCTCTTCTAGGGCTGTAATTTCTCTTTCTGACATTGGGACTGGTGTAGTGGTGAAAGTGAAAACTCCAGGGCTAAAAGTTTGTCTAGGAAGGAGTTGTTAATGTCTGAGAATGTGGAAAAGAAATCCTACTCAGGATCAGGAAGTGAGCATCATGGGCCTCTGAGGCTCTTCTCCTCTTATGTGGACATTTCTGGCAGTTTCCTTTATGTGTACCATAAAGGGGTTTTCTCCATCTTCAAGATGCGTCTCTGCATCTTCAGTGACCCTGTAGATATAGACATATCTGTATCCAGTTTGTGGGCCATGACATCACCCTTGAAATAGAATCACCGCTTTGGTAAGAGCCACTTCCCCATGGTGCTCTCTCATCTAGCTACGGTATGTTTGTGAATACCAAATTGAATGGATGGGGCTGGTTGTATGGCTCTTTCTCATTTGATTCATCCATCCCCTCTGGGATGGGGCTGTTTGGGTGAAGTGATCAACTCCATCCATGTGGCTTCACTACCAACAAGCAAACTATAGCTACTTGGGACAGCATCATAGGGAAGTGATTGCTGCACAGCTGTCGTTGTGCATGAAGGAAGCCAAATAACTGGTTTATCAACTGATAACATGTACACTATGCAACTGATAACATATGCACCATAATTTCTACTATGCTAATAAGCTTAAGTTTCAGGAGGGAAGATTTCAGCTGAACATTAGGAGAAGTTTCTTAATGGTAAGAATAATTCCACAATGGAAATGGCATTTTGTTGCCATGTTGGCATTTTGTTTGCCATTTTTGTTGCCATTTTGCAGAAGCGGTTTAATGTTAGCAAGTGTAAAGTGATGCATATTGGGGCAAAAAAACCCAACGTCACATATATGCTGATGGGGTCTGAACTGTTGGTGAGTTACCAGGAGTGAGATCTTGGGGTCATGGTGGACAGCTATTTAAAAGTGTACACACAATGTGTGGCAGCTGTGAAAAAGGCCAATTCCAAGTTTGGAATCATTAGGAATGGGACTGAAAATAAAATTGCTAATATCATAATGCCTTCATACAAATCTATGGTGCAGCCACATTTGTAGTACAGTTCTGGTCACCATACCTCAAAAAGGACATTGTAGAACTGGAGAAGGTGCAGCAGAGGGCAATCAAGATGATTAGGGACCTAGAGCACCTTCCATTCAAGGTAAGGCTTAGGCTACAACACCTGAGGCTTTTTAGTTTAGAAAAAAGATGACTGAGAAAAGATATGACAGAGGTTTGTAAAATTAGGCATGGTGTAAAGAGACTGGAGAGAGAGAAATTTTTCTCCCTTTCTCACATAACACTAGAACCAGGGGTCATCCCATGAAACTGATTGCCAAGAAATTTAGGACAGACAAAAGGAAGGACATTTTTCACACAACACATGATTAACCTATGGAATTGTCTGCCACAAGATGTGGTGACAGCTACCGACTTGGATGGCTTGGAAAAGGGTTTAGATAAATTAATGGAGTACGTCTATCAATGGCTACTAGTATGAGGGCTATAAACCATCTCCAGCCTAAGAGGCAAGATGTCTCTAAATACCAGTTCCAGGGGAGCAACAGAAGGAGAGACAGCATGACCTCAGCTCTTGCCTGCCATCAGGTGGGCCACCGTGTGAAACAAAATGCTGGACTAGACAAGCCTTCGGCCTGATCCAGCAGGTCTGTTCTTATGGAAATAATTGCCTAGGTGGGTGGATAGATTTCCCCTCAAGCAGAGGCTGGACAGACATCCTTTGGGGATGCTCTAGTACTGGGTTTCCTTTATCAAGCAGAAGGTTGGACTAGATAGTCTAAAAGGCCCGCTCCAGCTTTATGAGTCCATGAATTCATTTACCTAAGGACCCATTCAGATGCTACATTTTATGTCAGAAGGCATAAAGTCTGGCCTAGTTGCCTTCACAGCCAATAGGACCCTACTTTAGCTTTCTGAAGAACTGGACACAGTTTAAATACCAGTAGTCTATTGTGTGCTTTGGTCTAGCCACTTATATTAGCTTACTTAGAACAGCTGAAATCCACCAGCCTGTCAAAACAGTAAATGGAGGCAATGTAGCTGAAATCTTATGGCTACTTCCCATTTTTGATTCAGTTTTTGTTCTGAAAGTGGTGCCTTAGAATTGACCCATGCTTTAACAGTTCATTCCTTAAACTCCAAGCTGAGGAGGATTTCTTTTTTAAAAATGTATGTAATATATTTGTGTGCTAATATTCCACACACACACCCCCGCAACCTTAGCCATAGACAAAATGTGCCATTTTCCATTTGCGCCACAACCAATCTGAGAAACTGTTCATCTTTCTTCCTGATTTACAGCTTGTAAAGGGAGGGCAGATTACTCACTACAGCTTGATTTATATCTTCACTGACTGTTTGCTCCGGCAAGATAGTTCCCCGCCCCCACCAAAGCTTTTTATTTGTGTGAGCGCTTTTTCTGAGGGTTGCTAACAAGCTAGGCCCTATATACTGAGTAATTTTTGTGTGTTATTTCAGAACAGGGGATAAAATAATCTGTAGAGCTATGAATGTATCATAGAGTATGGAATATGGCTTCTGTAACTTAGCAGATATCATAAAATACAAGGCTTATGGGATTTCAGCTTATGGGATTTAAAAAAAATATTATTTACATTTAATTATTATTTTAAATATATATTTTCCCACCAACCCCACCCCCAAACAGAGAAACATTTGCTGATACAGCAGTTTTATAATTTCTTCACTTTTCTCACATTGTCCAAGAAAAGAGAATAAAATGGTGTGGTGGAGGGGGAGAGTCAAGAATGGCATTTATTTATTTATTTATTTATTTATTTATTTAAAAAAATATACTGCCACACCCAGATGACTATAGGTGGTTCACATAAACAAAAACTGATAAAAACAAAATAAATAACCCATTAACAATTAAAAATCAAAACCATTTAAAAATCACTGAAGGCCAGACTAAAAAATATGCCATTTTACGGCTCTTTTAAAGGCTGGTAAAGTTCAGCTGCAGCACTGCTCTCACCAGCGCATCCCTGCTCCGGAGCAGTCATAACCCATTCCCAGTTTGGGAGGCGAGAGAGCTCTTGCCGCCATCCTGCTCTGCTGTGCTCAGCAGCAGCTTTAAAGGTCAAAAAAGGAAAAAAAGAGAGAGGGAGAGAAAAAAAAATTTAGGTCAAAAAGCAGGAGAAATTGCGCCCCAAACAGGACAGACATTTCTTTGCAGGAAGTAGGGACATCCCACAGGGCATAACTATAATAGGGCAAGGGGAGACAGTTGTCTGGGGCCCCCAGTGCCTTGCCCCCCCGAGGGAAGTCACATGACTGATTCCCCCAGCCATGCACCTGCCCGGGCTTCCTTCAATTGTATTCATCCTCCAAAATTGATGTGAGTGTTAAGACCTGGAGCTACCAGAACAGCATTATTATTATTATTTATTTACATTTTATATCCCGCTCTTCCTCCAAGGAGCCCAGAGCGGTGTACTACATACTTGAGTTTCTCTTCACAACAACCCTGTGAAGTAGGTTAGGCTGAGAGAGAAATAACTGGCCCAGAGTCACCCAGCTAGTATCATGGCTGAATGGGGATTTGAACCCGGATCTCCCTGGTCCTAGTCCAGCACTCTAACCACTACATCATGCTGGCTCCTTGACTGGCATGTCTTTCTCTAGTACCATTAAATGACTTGCATCGTCCACAATTTACAAAACCTTTAAAAAAATAATTTAGGATGATGTTCTATGTGGCACATAGGTTAATATAAATATAAATATAAATAAATATGTATATATAATTTTTCCTATGCTTTTTGTTACCACTATTCAGCCTCATTTAATATTTCTTTACTTCATGAGCTGAGCTTCAGTGTGGGGGGGGGCATCATTTTAAAATCTTGTCTCTGGGCCCACTCCAACCTTGCTACGCCCCTGCATTTTAGCTACTCAGTTGGCCCTAGGCAACCATGCTTTTTGGATGAATAATCTTCCAACATATTTTAAAATTACATATGCGATTTTGAAGATGGGGGATGCATTTATTACTATTTTTCTTCTAGATGTTATTTCCCTTCAAAATCAGAAGATGATTGGACAATACCAGGAGTGCCAGGTTGGCCCCTTGAGATATCCAGGATCAACACCTTTCATTTGGGGATATTTTCTGTGTAGCAATATAGCCATTGTCCTGTGTATATGTAAAGTAAAATTATTTGTTGGAAATGGTAGAGATGGGTCTTTTATGGCTGCTAGTGCGAATTGTCTTCAGTCAGTCACTTTATTTCAGTTATTGACCAGAAACAGAATCGTAAAGAAAGCGGCACTTACACACAATATAACAGTATTTAGCCACTGAATTAGTAAACTTAGAATTAAAATTAGACAATAAGACATTTAGATAGAATTCATCTGGATGTCCAGGATATGTCACAGCCAAGGTAAAATAAGATTTATACGAATATCCTTGTGGAGGTCACAATATAAAACAACGTGATCAGTGGTCTCCACAGCTCTTGAGCCACATGGGTGTGGATTGTCCTTACAGGTGCTGGATGGGGGAATTATTTCTGTGCTCTGGTTAATACTGACCAGTTGTGGATATAAGGTCCTTCTAACATATACATATGACAGCATATTGACATAACTAATTTTGGTGATAGAATGAAACAGTGACAGCATCTTTGGTGGTTCTGTTGAACTTTTGATAGGCAAGCCGAACCAATGTATTGTGCTTAAACTGCAGTTATTGCCAATCTGCTGTTGGAGAGAGCTTGAATTCATTCTGCAGTATTTGGAATGGCTGGAAAGTATCTGTCAGATAACAGTTGGGTTTGTAAGAGGACCTACCTATGGTAGCCACACAGACAGCAGAAAGTTTGTTGCTATGAGGGATTATTTCATAGATTAAGTTAGTTATATGCAAATAGATCAAATTTAACTTATGTACCTAGTGTCCTCTAGGATTTTCTGGTGACTACTAGGGTGGGCACAAATCTCTCTTAAGTGTTTTAGCTAGGTAGATACTAATATATATCACTTTTGTAGGGGTGCCAAGGATTGCATCTCTATCTAGGCCAGTCCAGACTGGGTGCTCTAGTTGATGAGTTTTCCAGACCCTCATCAATGTCATTAAAAAAGCATTGTAGTGTGTTCCAAGAATGGATAAAGTGAAATCTCCCTATTCTAAGGGTAGGTCTAGCCTTTGAAGGCTATGGACAGTTTTCTCTGGGGGCTCAACAGGAATTTTTTGAACATATTATCAAATCTTTTACAGTAATGGTTGTGGGATAAAATGAGGTAGTCTCCAAAGGGCATAGATGAAGCAGAATGTTCATTCATTTCTAGAACATTCACTTTGCCCTATATGCTGAATGAAAGGACAGTCCATTTGGCCCAGTTCTGTTTGTGGAATTAAGGCATCTGGATTTAATTGGACCAATTAAAGATACTTCAGTTACTATATAACTGAGCTATGCAGTTTTCAAGCAGAAAGGCCAGTGTTTTTTTTTTTTAAAAAAAATCTCTTCCTATAGGCATGTGTCTGATGAACATAGCTTCAGATGTAGTCCAGTGAATCTCTGTAACCTGAAATATTAACAAAGCCTTCTATTGGCTTGCGTACTGACTGTTCAGGACTTCCTAAAACCAAAAAGGCATCATCCTTTTTTGGGGCAATTTTATGTCTTGGTTGCCAATTGTTATTTCCTGAATGGCAAGGAATTTCCTGATGACACATGCCTCTCTCTTCAGCACTCTTTAAAACTACTTTTTGGCCACATTCAGACATAACAACTAATTGTAGTTATACCTGGCCAAGGTTGTAACTCTGTTATGCCTGAACACCCAAAACTGCGGTTACAGCCTGAAAGCTAACTCCAGTTTGCCTCACCAAACTTCAATTGGACCCTTCGGTTATCTCTAAGATTTGCTGCTGACAACTGTGGTTTTGCCACTGAAGTGTTATGTCTGACTCCTAACACAGCTATAACCTCAGTTTCATGCCTATTCCAAACTCCAGTCACAAAGGCAGCGATACAGACTCTATGTACACCTTGGCTTTCTCTGGCCGGCTCTCAGAGAACAAGCCCCTTCCTTCCCTGTTCTGCCTGGCAACAGTGATGTGTGCAAGCAACTTTAAAGAGACGCAAGCCTTCTTTCCTCTCCCGGGTGCAGGCTGCTGCCAGGAGGAAAGATGTTACTTTGTACTTTGATACTTTGTACTTCTTGCTGTGCGCATGCGCACTGGCCATCTGTTTAGCCAGTGTGCATGCCAGTGTGCATGCGTGGCAGCCTCCAAAATGGTGACTGCCAGCACGAAGAACGCCAGAATAGTCCAAACACAGACTAAAACAGCCCAAACCAGACCGATTTGAGACTGCGGGGGGCGGGGGGGAGGCCAGCAGGGGGAGGGGGAACTGCCGTAGACCCCCCCACCCGGTGGCAGTGCCCCCCTGAGGTGGTGCGTTGTTTAAAAATTTTTGTTGGAACCCCTGGACCGACTCGAATTCAAGCTGAATTGGAGGGGTATCAAACCAAACCGGGCATACTGGTTTCATGCACATCCCTACTGCACAGCTCTCGCTGCCTGGCCCAAGCAGGCAGCAGTATGTTGGGAAACATGAGTGGGGTGGGTTAGGGTGGGGTGGCCGGCGGCATACACCACAGCACAGTGCTGCAGCACTGCACCCCTGAGGACTCTCCTCTAACAGGTGGCACACCACATAGAAACAGCCCACTTCGTTCTGTGTCCAAGACACCCAAGATTCTTGCAGAGCAAGCCATGCAATTTCCTCACCGACAGCTAACAAGGACAACCTAGCATGGGAAAGGAGCTCCCTGATGGACAGGTGTGCACCTACAGCGGGCGCAGGGCAGATATGAGATGGCAGGCAGGGTGTGGCAATGCACCCACACCAAGGCCTCAAGAGCAAGCCCAAGAGGAGATGCATATTGCCCCTGCTATGCTGACCCTTCTTCATCTCCTAACTGGTTCTATGCCCCCCCAACTGCCACCTTGCAAAAGTGAGGATGTACAGTGCACACAGGCTTCTGCTGTGGGAATGGATAGCCCAATAACAGTGCACCTGCCCCTCACCCTGTGAGCAAACGTGACAATGGAGTATATTAGTTTGACCCTGTGAACAAAGTGATGGGGGTGGTTTGTGTAAATATTGAGAGGGTGCTTGTTTTGAACCATTGTCCTCCCCATGAAGCAGCCTAGCCATTGTCTGCAAGGTTACGCGTTTACTCCCCAGCTACAGGGAGTGCTTTTGTGAGAGAGGGAGGGATGGAGGGAGCGAGTGAGGGAGTTGTGGGGGCAGGCACCTGCTTGCTTCCAGGGAACAAAAGATGTATCTGTCAAAAATGCCCACTCCCTCCATCTTGTCCTTATCTATTGCTCTGCAGCTGGCACATTTTCTGATGCACCTCAGTGCACTATCATTGAACGTTTCAAGTTTCAAATGCTTGATCGGCCCTTGAGGCCACAAGCTCCCTATGTACCTGCACCTGGCCCTATGCCCCCGTGTGTGGACTGCCTGCCTGGCCACACCAAAACACATCCAGTCTCACACAAGCATGCACGAGTTGGTCACCCCAACAGCATACACCCATGACCAGTGCTGTTTGGTTGCCCATGACCTCGAGTTCGGACACGAGGCCTAGCTGCACCAAACAATGGATTCTCAGTCCCCTTCTTCCTCTGGCCCTTCAATATCCTCAAGTGCCAGTGCAACGAGCAGCAGCCAAACTGCTAATCCATCCAAGAAGGCCCACTATGACTTGCTGGCTATGGTGATATCTGACAGGAGGGACATAGTACAGTATCTGGTGCCACGGTGGATAACTGGCACCCCAACCCAGACAAGATGCTGAGGGCCAATCATCTGGCTGCCCTTGCAGCTTTGCAGGGCCTTTCAGGGCCTCTCCACCCTCTTCCAGCATGTTAAGCAACTGGTGAACAATGTCCGCCCCAACTACTGTGAGCACGGAGGGCACAGCCATCCCTCCCCCCATGGAACTGTCCCCAGGTTTCTGTGAGGGAGATGCCCGTCTACCCTTGGGAAATGGGCCAACTGCAAGCTGCCCCTTCTTTTAGACTCTCATCCACCTCTGGGCGGCCTGGTGGTCTTATGGATACAATCACGGTGGCCTCTCACCCATCACCTTGCGCCGAGCTGATCCAGCCCAACAGCCACCTGGAGCGCTAGGTGCTGGGAAGACCTCCAGGGATGCTGGGGCCCAGCAATCAGTGCATGTCTAGTTAATGTACCAGGCTGGCCACCTCCTCAATGAAGCACTGTCCAAGGTGCAGGAGGGAGAAGAGGGGGATGGTGATGAGAAGGGCATAGGGGGAATACTTAAAAACTACCTGGACCCGGTTTAAAAGTTAGGGATTGAGAATGAGCTGACAACACTTGAGGGTGCAGTGCTAGAGATTCTTCCTTGGAATCTCCTGGGAAGAGGACCTTGTGGAAGGAACAGGCCAGGAGCTGCTCCTCATAGGAGGCTGTGGGTTGGCAGAGGAAGCAGGGGTGGATTAAGCTTTTTGCCACCCGTAGGCAGCCAAGGATTTTGTCGCCCCTCTCTGGGGGCGGTAGACCAACCTGTGCAGCCATTTGGGAGGTTGGAATGAGCTCTCGCCACCATCAGACTGCCACACAGTGGTGTTTTTAAGAAGATAAAAGAGGGAACTTTCCACACATACCCCACTGTGGCCGAATGCGGTAGAGAGGCACTTTAACTTCAGGCACAGCAGCATCAGGATGGTGGTGGAGAGGGCATTTGGGAGGCTGAAGGCCTGCTGGTGCACTCTCTACAGCTTGCTGGATGTGGAGAAAGTTCTGGTGCCCAATGTGCTTGTGGCTTGCTGTATCATCCACAACATCTGCAAGATGAGGGGAGACATCCTACTGGAGGAGCCTATGGACCTGGCCACACACCCAGAGGGTGAGGAGGGAGGCAGAGCAGACAGCGATGCTGAGTGGCTATCAGTGGTGGCACAATCCCTGAGGATCACTAGCAGTATGAGGGCATAACGGGTAGTAAGAGCAGCCCTTGTAAGACATGCCTGGGAGCATCTCTGCACAGAACATCTGGGAAGCAGGCAGATGGTGCCAGAAGGGCTCTCTGCCCTTTAAACTGCAGATGGATACATGGTCTTGTTGCCCACATCTGAGGCAGCAGGCTTTTTGCAGAGAGCAAGCACCTGCCTTCTGCCTGACTCATGTGAGCCATGCACAATTTGCTGTGTTGTGTTGAAATAAAGTCAAACCTCTCATTTTCAAAGCTCTGTGCGCAGGTTCCCCACTCACACTTGGCCAGTGGCATGGAGAGTGGAAAGGGTTAGAAGGAACTTCTGGTTGGGGGTCGGGGAAGAGGCATTGGACCCCCCTTGCATGTGTCATTGAGTGTTCCAGAAAGTCTTGCGGCTAGTAATGCACCTACATGACTGCCCCATAGGGAGGTGGAGAGGGTAGATGGGGCGGGAAGGCACATGACATGCATGGGGCAATGAGCGCTTTTGGGAGTGGGGGTGGTGTGTGCTGCCAAGAATTCTATTAGGGCCCCTCTGGGGGTGGTGGGGAGTATTAAGGGAAAGGATATGGTGCTTGGCTGGTGGGTGCATGGCTGTGAAAGGTACCAGTTTACCCCTTTCAGAATAGCCATGGAGGCGAGGGAGGCAAGTGGTACTATTAATTGTGGTAACTAAGCTTGGGGGTGTTCCCATACCTTACCATGCCTTCAGTGAAGCTTTAAAAGCAACAGTGCCCCTAGCCCCTGACCAGAAACCCCCATCCCCTCATGAGGATGTGTCCCCCTCCACTACTAAGTATTAGCCACATGAGCCACTTCTCTGCTGCAAGGTTATTGAGACAACATAGCTGGGAGTGTGGTGCGGAAGGGGTTAAGCTGTCATTGGCATGAGGAGGCCGAGTGGTGAAGCCAGAACTAGCTGAGTGTGGAGGACCTATCCCCCTGGAGATCGTGGCCAATTGCGATCGAACCGCTAATGTGGTGATGCTTTCCCCACAGTTGGGCTGTGGAGCTGGCTGGAATCAGCCTTGGAGCCAGAGCAGCTGAGAGGGGTTCCCCTCTCCCACAGCTGGAGTTTGGCTGCTCATAGTTTGGTAAACATCTCCGGTGTGAATTGGAGTTAAGAATTGGAACCTTGGCCACCTTCAACTGCAGTTAGTCGTTAGGCCTGAATAGCCTTTATCTGTAGTCATATCTGCATATAGGAACATAGGAAGCTGCCATATACTGAGTCAGACCATTTGAATAAACTGCCCCTCCACATAATAAATGTTCCAGTTCATCCCAATTGCCAAGTTGTGCAGGGAGTGCTTCCTGATGTCCACAAACATCTAGCTCAGTATTGTCTACACAGACTGGCAGCAGCTTCTCCAAGGCTGCAGGCAGGAATCTCTCTCAGCCCTATCTTGGAGAAGCCAGGGAGGGAACTTGGAACCTTCTGCTCTTCCCAGAATGGCTCCATCCCCTGAGGGGAATATCTTGCAGTGCTCACACATCAAGTCTCCCATTCATATGCATCCAGGGCGGACCCTTCTTAGCTGAGGGGACAAGTCATGCTTGCTACCACAAGACTAGCTCTCCTCTCCTTAAGTGCCTTAAATGATTATATTGTCCCTTTCTGTGTGAAATGCTTTAGCTCATGTAGTTGCCCCTAACTGTGAATCTAAGAAAGATACCCTTGCTAGTGCCTACATAGTATACAGCTATGCCTACTGCCTACATAGTATACAGTATACAGCTATACTCAGACATCCTACTATCAGATAATCCTTTCCACAATGAAATATTTCCTGAGAAACCCCTGAGCACTGTAAAGAATTGTGAGGCATATTTTACAGTGTTCTCTCAGTTCACAGGAAACTCTGATTTGACCTGTTGGAGCTAGCTGTCACTTGTGCAAACTGAAAGTGAAACTTTGAACACATCCAACTTTCCCCGACACCTGTGCCTTATAGAGGAATAGCAGCAGTGGTGCACAAGCTATCTTCATGGTAGCTTGTCCACCATTACTCATCTTCTCATTGAGGAATGTCCGAAAAGAAGTTCTGAGGGTTTCCTGGGATGTAGCTTGAAAATGACTGCATTATGATAAACATGGACTGTGCCAAAAAGTTATATATGTGCTTGCATTTTAGAATAAGTTAATTGGCTCCTCCAAATAGTTTCCCCTTTGCAGATATAGCGTTGTGTCTATTTACATAATTATCTCAGAGGGCCACTCTTTGTCATCTGTCATATATATTTTTCCCCTCCCTCAGGAGCTCCTTCATAATCTTTTGAAGTCTCGCCCATGATTTCTGGAGGGAGGTATTGACTTGATTAACTTCAAAGAAGCTCACTACTGACTCACATCAGGTTGTCTGCTGGCCTGCAGCAGACGCTCTAGCTAGGACGGAAACTGAGTGCTCATTCCATACACATAGTCATTTGCTTCTTAAGCCAGTGCAATGGTAAAAATAATTCAACCATATCATTTTAGTGTGTTTCATTTTGCTAGCCCTGTGTTTGCCATGTGTATTGTAGCTTGGGATGACATAGTCAAAAAGGAGCAGGATAGGATCCCAGGGCCTGGATCAGAAATTGGGGCATGATCGATGCAATGTTAATATGCATCTTTCTCATTTATTTCAGTGGGAGAGAGATAAACAGCACAATCCTGTGCATATTTTATCAGAGGTAAGTCCCAGATGGTTCAATGGGACTTGCCTCAGGAAAGAAGCCTTATGCACATGCTCTACTCTAAGTGGAATAAATGTATTGCTGGCCATGAAGCCTCACAATTTCTCCATTAGCCATGCCCATGTATAACTACCTTTCTCATCGTTTACCCTGCTTCTTTTGTAAGGAAACAGACATGAACTAATAATGTATAAAACAGAACAGCACATGTGAACATATAGCAGAATGCCTTTCCCTCCTCACTGAGCAACAGCAACCTGTCCCTATGTGCTTGGAATGAAGGAGCAAAGCTCCACTGCAGGCCTGAGTCCTGGCACCTCTCCATTTAAAAATTCAGAACTGTCCTCCCTTCCTGTGACAGCATTCTGAGAACACAGTCCAAATTGTTTGTGAGAAGGACTTTAATAAGAGTATGCAGTGTATGGCTATACTCATACCCTCCAACATTTTACTAATGAAAATAGGGATATGCCTATGGAAGTGTTGGGAGCAAGCAACCTAGGGGGCTTGGACTTCCTCCCCCTCCTCTTTCCCCAGTGAGACACTTCTTCTCTTCCCTCCCCCCCTCCTCAGTGGGGCCCTTTCCCTTCTTTACATCTCCTTTCCCTTCCTTCCCACCTGCCCCCATCCTTAAGTAGAGCACTCCCGGTACTTGTTTTCTCCTTCAATGACTTTCTCTTCCTGAGGGAGGAGAGTTAATGGGAAAGTTGGCGAGTGGCATGGGGTGTGAGGAGCGAAGAGGGGAAGGGAAGGGAAGGGAAGGGAAGAGAGAGGTGCACTCCAGAGGGAGCGGGGGCAGCAAGAGGCTTGCAGCTTACTCTGGGCCTAGCAGCCCTTATCCACGATTCCCCTGGAACTGGAAGGAACAAGGATTGTCACCCGATGGCTGGGAACATACAAGTTGTAACGATCAGGCAGTAACAGCCTTTCCTTTCCTGTAAAGAGTGAACTGGAAGTGTACCCTATCCTGACTGACAGGCTAGGGATCGGCCATTCAGCACATGGTGGGTGGGACCCTGAAGGCCATGCGGCAGGAAGAGAACTTCCCTTTGTTCAGTTGGGGCCAGGCTAGGCTTGTAACAGGAGGTGGAGTAGCCAGGGAGATGGCTACGAAACAAACTGCAGATCCTTGAGAGACAGGATTGCAGGATACTTGACTCTCATCAGGTGTGGGGTGAGTTTTCAAGGAAAAGGGGACTTAATCTAGGGAACATTTTGCTAGTCAGTTTGTGTAAGAAACTTATGGTTTTTTGTGTGTGCCTTGCATATCCTTACAATTGTTCTATGATGTTTTTTCTGTAATGCAACTAAGCTAAGAAACACTGATCCTGCGCCGTTCCAATAGGGTGTTGCAAAAGTCTCTGTAAACTCTTAAAAGGTGTTTTTTGTACTACATCTATGTTCTTTGCAACTGGGTAACCACGATTTTTAAAGTGTGCCGCCCCAATATCATTTATGCTGGCCTTGGGCCGAAATAAACCAATACATACATACAATATCATCTGAGGGTGCTTTCAGAAGTATTCTTGGAGCTGCTGAGTGTCCCTTTCACCTGTAACTAAAAGCTGGGAACGCCTCAGATGGAAACAGTCTGAAGTATTTTGAGTCAAGTTTTTCTTTTTGTTGTTCTTTGCAATTTTGATAAGCCTCTGAGTGGATTTTTAACTCAGGAAAGGGGATTTTACTCTGGTGCAACACATGTCTCAGTTTTGATTGCTCAGCAACTCTACCAAGTTTTCTCACCACATGTAAGCTGCACATGGAGGGTGTTTGTACTTTTCCAATAATAAGAGAAGGAGAGTCTCCTTGGACGTTCACCAAAATCTCGGGGGGGGGGGCATTGTCAAACCCTTGACAAGTGGGTGTGGTGGCAGCATATTATCTACCAGGAAGGTTTGGGAGAGCAGTCTTTGTGGGTGAAAGCTTACTCTGGGATGATTTCACATTTTTCTTCCCCTTACATGGGCTTTCCCTAAGACAAAGGCTGGATTAAATCCACTACACATGTACATGAGGACAGCTGGAGGGCATGAATGACACTGGGCCAGTCACTATCACTCAAACTGATCTACTTAATAAAGTTGTTGTCATGGAGGAAGAATAAAAATGTATTCTGTCTTGAATTCTTTGGAGGAGGAAGGGCTGGATATAAACATGTAATGATGAGCCTGATTTTGCAGTTGGATCTTATTCCATCCTTATTCCATAGGTTCCTATGAGGGTTTTGGGGAAAGGTTAACATTTTGTTAAAATTGCCCATGAATCATGTGGGTTGGGTGCTAGGTAGCACCCATCATATCCTACCACCCAACACACTTTGGAGACCCTATGAGCTACGCATGGGGAACAATGGGGGGTTTGAGTTCCTTATGGCTGAAACCCTCAAAAGAACTGGTGTCAATCACTGTTTCAATGAAATTTTTCAGACATATGTAATTTGTTTCAAACTCAAAACAAAATGCAAAATCCGTTTCATGCACATCCCTACAGGAGACTGAGGCTGCCACCAAAAATAGCAGCGCATTGGCTCATCTTCCTCTTTTCCCTAATAATCTGTAGTAATACAAACAATTTTAAAAGATCTGTATGGATCACTCCATATACTACATTTATTATGTGTACATCTAAGATGTGTTGAGATACTGTAGTAAGTGTGTATGTGGCAAACATGTTACACACATGACGTGTATCATACCCTGTTGGGTATACACTTGGTGGCAAACTTGGATTTTTTTGTAATTAGCGAGTTAAATGTCTCTGTGGTCACCAGGAGTCGACACTGATTCGACGGCAAAACCTTTCCTTTCCTTTCCTTTCCTTTCCTTTCCTATGACTACAGGTTGGAGATAAATGATTTGAGAAGTGATGCATGACAGAGTCAACATTGCACATGCAGTATATATTCATCCTACTCTTGTTGTTTTTCATAGCTGTTGCAGATTTTTATTTTAAAAGTGATTCAAACTACAATTCCCAGGATTCTTTGAGGCAAACTATGACAGTTAAGTCAGTATGACTTTGTAGTGTAGATCTGCCCGAAGTCCCTGTTCTCCTTAAAATACCTAACTCAGAGAGTAGCAGGGTTTCTTTGACCTAGTCCTAATCAGCATAAGCCTTCAGCCCAGCAGGCAGGTGCCATTATAACGGTTCGTTTACAAGGTAAGTGCATACGCGGTGAGACAAGTCCAGAATTCGTAATGTAAGTCGTCTGTCATTTTTATCATTGGACCCTGCAGGGAGGATCTGATTAAATGGATATTCAACTCTTTGCATTAATGTGCACCCAATTTTAATTTGCATTTCATTAACAGTGCAAAAAAGACATAATTTTATTATTTGCTCTTCAGAAAGGATCTCTGCCAGCAAGTTGCTATGCGGAGTTGCTAAAGTACAAGAGGAATGACGTTATCTTGTATTGTTCGCTGTTTTCCTCCTTCCTTTCTGCCTACAACCTGAGCACATTAATTTCAGCACCTTTTTCACTTGGTAGACAATGCACTATCCTACTTATCTCTTAGTCTAAACTTGCTGAATATTATTGTAACCTCTCAGTAAATCCTTGTGCATTACTACTACTACTACTACTACTACTACACCCCCCAATGGGCCTTAGAATGACCTTACATTGATTCATTTTGAAAAGCAATGATGCGAAATGATTGCAAGGTAGGGATGGATAATGAGCAGTATTATATGGTAGTCTATGTGCTGCAATGGATTGAGATTTAGGCCTGACCTAGACCAACAGCTCATATTAAGAACATTAGGGATTGGTTCTGATGATACTTTGTCCAGTGGCTGCTCCAAACCGAGTGTCTAGGGAGGCTCCTTTTCATCCAAATACTCCTCCCTCTCTCACTCCCTGATTGGCTGAGTGGACTGTCCTTCATGTAAGAAGGAAGCCTGCACAGCCATCTTCCCCACCTCTCTTCAGTCTTGCCTAGACTGAAGATGCTTTCCTGAACATCCTGGATGCTTTCCTGACTGGACGCTTTTCTGTACGTCCGAATGCGGACAGGAGAGCGTGCGTGGGGGCAGTTCAATGTTGCATGCAAATGTGGCCAGAGCCTTACTAGAATAGAAATTGGGTCCGTTCAGATGTCACATGGAACCATGGTTACATTTTAGTTCTGAGAAATGACCCTTAGCCTTGGGAGCTCACAATTCCCCAATATTCTGCCTGTATGAGCTTTGAAGAATTCTACTTTCAGTTGAGATTAAAAACAATCCAAGATTGGTCATGAAGTCTGAACCAACCAATCTTAATTTACTCTAACCAACTTCCTTGGAAAAACCTGAAATCTGAAACTTACTTCAAACTAACATTGTCACAGAATGGATCATTCTCATGCAGATTTTTTTTCTTCATCTGTAGTACAGATATCTCTCGATGTAAGTTACCCGGCCATGCACAAGATTGAAACATGAGTCAGAACATTCATAGGATTAGCAGATGGGACTTTGTCAATAAGTTAGAGTGCTAGTACGGGCTTGAAAACCATTACCTTCAGACTTGGTAATCAATTTCAGGACTTGGCTACCATTTGGTTACCATGTTGGTAATGATTATCATTTTAAGACTTATATATGTATGTGTATGTGTGTGTGTGGTTCTGTGGATGAACATCTAAACCCCAGACCCATCACATCCTTATGACATCCTCAAGACCAGCATAGAATCAATATCGCATGTTGGAACCTGGCCGGGTTGGGCCATTTCAGAGACACAGGCTGCAGCAGTTTCATCTCCCAACTTGACATAATTCTTGCCCAGGAAACCTGGACAGCAGAAGACCTTATGCTCAATGGATATCTCTCGTCTCAATGGGGGTGATGCCTGGGACAGGCCATGGAAGGCTCAAAGGAGGTTTGGCAATATTAATCTCCACCTCTGTGCAGGTTACAGTGACACCTCTCACTTCACTTAAACAATTCACCATGGCTATGTTAATTCACTTTGACCCCAGTGATCTATTGTTAATTAAAGTCTATCTACCACCCCACCAACAGAAACCTGTAATCTGCTCTGTGTGGACTGAACTTGAGCAGTACACAAATGGCCTTCTTTTGACCAACCCCAAGGCGCTGGTGGTTATTGGTGGTGGTGGGGAGGTGACTTCAATGCTAGGATGGGACCTGACGACCACACTCTGTTCTCTGGTCACCAGTTACCCATCCCATGTCTGGAGTTTGAATTCCTGCTCCTTACTCGCTCTTCAAAGGACCAGAGAACAAATTTATACTGGGCTCTGTCTGGCACAAATGTTAACCAGACTTAACCTGCAAATCCTAAATGGCTCAATGGAGAGTGACCATCCAGGAGAATTTACCTGTCTGTCTGGTGTAAAAACAAACACTGTAGACTAGATTGCTGTCTCTGGGAATCTGCTCCCTTTTGTTGTGAACTTTGAAGTCATGCCACACATAGATAGCTATCACTTCCTGCTGCTTCTACAATTGGAGCCCTTTGCCCAACAGTTGCACCTGGAAACTTGCTATACTCCCAATATTATATTGAGGTGCCTTTGCCCAGCTTCACCTGGTCCTCCAGTTGCGGCTCTATTTCGACCGACAGGCCCTGGCAATGGTAACTCATGCCCTTGCCTGGGGTTGCCTTGAAGATGACACGGAAGCTTCAGTTGGTCCAGAATGCAGCGACCCGCCTGCTTATGGGCCCTAGGAGATATGATAGTGTGACACCTCTCTTGTGGTCACTGCATTGGTTACCTATTTGCTTCCAGGTCCAATTCAAAGTGCTGGTTCTCTCCTTTAAAACCCTTCAGGGCTTAGCACCTGCTTATTTTCAGGACCGCCTCTCCTGGCCAGTCCTGTCCCATCCTGTGAGATCTTCTCAGGTTGCCCTTCTTTTGGTCCCTGGTCTCAGAAAGGTCCGTAGTATTAGGGCCCATGGAAGGGCTTTCTCTGTTGCCGCCCCTTCACTTTGGAATTCTTTCCACGCC
The DNA here is from genome assembly GCF_027244095.1 of Hemicordylus capensis. NCBI lineage: Eukaryota > Metazoa > Chordata > Lepidosauria > Squamata > Cordylidae > Hemicordylus > Hemicordylus capensis. The sequence goes on from NC_069659.1 coordinate 207,959,984, forward strand.
CCCCCCATGCCCTCCGATTCGGTCTGCCTCCTCCCTTTTAGCCTTTAAGATCTTATTGAAGACGTTTCTTTTCTGCCAGGTGTTTGCCCTTTAAATCTCTCTCTCTCTCTTTTCCCCCTTCCCCCCACCTTTTAATTTTTTTTTAAAAAAATCTCAGATGCTGTTCTTGTCTGTACATTGGGCAGTATATTTTATTTTATTTTATTTTATTTTATTTTATTTATTATCCTGCTCTTCCTCCAAGGAGCCCAGAGCAGTGTACTACATACTTAGGTTTCTCCTCACAACAACCCTATGAAGTAGGTTAGGCTGAGAGAGAAGTGACTGGCCCTGAGTCACCCAGAAAGTATCATGGCTGAATGGGGATTTGAACTTGGGTGTCCCCGGTCCTAGTCCAGCACTCTAACCCCTACAGCACGCTGGTTCTCATATGATATTAAATCAATCAATCAATTAATCAATCAATCAAATAAATAAATATTCTAATGGAGGGCCAAGGCAGATGCTGTGCAAAATGGACACCCCAGCTTAAACAAACAATAAAGTAAATGCTCGAAGTAGAATCCTTCTTGAGCTACTGGCAAAACCTTATAGCTCTGACATCTGTGCCTGCCTCCCTGGAGACATAGAAGAACTTGGTGTACAATCTCCAAAAACATCTATGGAGGAAGGGTGACTACCCCACTAAGCAGATTGGGCGCCCATCCAAACCCTGGTTTCATAAGGACTGTATAGAACCCAGGAAAGCCCTGACCTCTGCCTACCTCACTTACAGAGCTAGTTCAGGAGTAGTTGCCACGGAGGCCCTCTCTCATCTGCTACTCCTCAAGAAACAATATAAATATCTGCAGAAAATCAAGAAAAGAGAAACCATGAGGACTACCTGGTCATGACTTATCCAGGCAGCCAATGCGGAGGACTCATCTGGTGCATCATGGCTAACTCTACCTACAATGGCCTGACCCTGATAGACTCTCATATCCCCCCAGCAACCTGGCAATTGCACTTTTAGAACCTATACAAAGACGTCACGGTAAACACAGGCCCCGCTCTAAAGAATATAAAATACTTGTCCAACTGGCCTCCAGTCATAGTATCAGAGGTTGAGTCCCTTATTTCACAATCTAAAGCAGGAAAGGCCACAGGGGAAGACCTCATTCCTATTGACCTTATAAAAAAGTAATCTGGAGTGGTGGGCCCCAGTTCTGGCCTCATTATTTATGCATATTTACTCTCAGGGCTGCATTCCCAGGGACTGGGGGCTGACGATCATCATCCCCATATTAACAAAGGGACACAGGGATGACCCTGCCAATTATAGGCCCATTAGCCTACTCAGTACCATCAGCAAACTGTATGCCAGACATATACATGGGAAATTCAAGGACTAGCTAGAACAGGGATTCTCAAACTTGGATCCTCAGGTGTTATTGGACTTCAACTCCCATAATCCCCAGCCTCAGTGGCCTTTGGTTGGGGATTATGGGAGTTGAAGTCCAATAACACCTGAGGACCCAAGTTTGAGAATCACTGAGCTAGAACAAGAAGAAATGCTGGTGGACGAACAAGCCAGTTTTAGAGAAGGCAGATCCACAACTGATCAGTGCCTGGTGCTTCAACATCTCATTGAAAAATTTTCCTCTAACAACTCCTCTTCCCTGTACGCTGTCTTCATAGACCTCAAGGCTGCATTTGACTCTATCTCCCAAGTCAAGCTATGGGAAAAGCTTGAATCCACCACGATTGATCAAAGGCTGCTTTTTCTGATCCTTGCCCTCCACACAGATACAACACTCAGAGTGAGATGTAGCCCTCCTCAAGGACACCTCTCAAACCCTGTACCAACCCAGAAGGGAGTCAAACAGGGCTGCATCCTGGCCCCACTTCTGTTCAATTTTTACATCAATGTCATGGTGAACTGCCTCAACAACCCCGACTTCCACCCTCCTAAGTTGGCTGAAGGATCCATCTCCATTCTACTCTGTGTAGATGCTGCTGCAATCCTTTCAAGGACCCCGTAGGCCTCAGAGGGGTGTTGTCGGCATTGTCACAGCATTGCAAATATGAACAGCTTGAAATAAACTACCAAAAAACTAAGGTCATGGCCTTTGCCAGAAGACCTAAGATCCGCAACTGGAGTATTGATGGCCACAGAGTTGAACAAGTTGCCTGTTTTACATATCTGGGTGTGGTTCTTCATGCCTCTAGCTCAGGAAAGATCCACTGTGAACACATTACCCTAGTGGCACAGAGGAGCTCTGCTGCTATCTTGAGGTTCCTTCAGACTAGAGGTGGCCATTATGTACCTGCAGCGCTCAAACTATATGAGGCCAAGCCGATGGCACAATTACTCTATGGTGCCCACTCAAGACCCCCCTCCAATTGTATCATACTGGAACGTGTCCAATCTAAATCCCTAAGGGTGGCTTTACAAGTGCCTTGCTGCATTTGGAAAATGGCATGATAAAAGTTGAGGCCAAAATTTGGATGATTGTTCTCAACCACTGGCTCAAATTAGCCCTTTGCCCTTGGGGCCTGGCCCTGTTAACCCCACAGGACATTTTCCAATCCTCTTGGAAGTGGGCAGTCTATGACAAGGTGGCAATATTTTGCTTCTCCCCGGCTCTCCTCCTTGATATGGGCTGTGACAAGTCGAAAACGGCCATCAAACAGAGGACCCTGGATACAGAACACCAGGCGGATCTAAGTAGGGTACGTGGTTTCCTGGCCTCAGACAGCTCCAGGTTCACGGTCTCTCCCCCACCCCCCGCATATCTGACACAGCTGGAAATACCAAGCCACAGAAGGGCGTTCACCCTTGCCCAATGTCATGCCCTTCCATGCACTGTTTGGGAGGGGAAATACAGGAACATTTATGGAAAGGCTTTGCACCTGTGCCTCTGGGGAGGTGGAAACCACTGAGCATGTACTCCTTTCCTGCACCTTTTATAAAGATAGCTGAGATAAACTCATACTCCCTCTACTACTCAGCTACCCTGGTCACCCCAGCCAAGTCTACACTAACATGCTGCTCTCGGATGAAAAGCAGACTTTCACGTACAATACTGCTAGGTTCTGCATGCAAGATTTGTTGGGCCCTGGCTGTCAGCCCATAATCTGTGCAGCTGATTTTAATTACTGACGACTTGACTAGAAGACAACCACTGGTGTCTGTGGTCGCCAGGAGTCAACACCGACTTGATGGCACACTTTACTTTACTTTACTTTACTAGATCATCCTGTTTTAGTCAGTCATTTTAGTTAGTCATTTTATTTTCGCCTTTACTCTATAGTACATCTTATAGTATCTCTTTCTATATTCTTGACCTTTGTAGATGTCTTTTATTCATTGATATTTGTAGGTGCACTAGAGTTGTATATTATATATTCTACTAAAGTTGTATTTTATAATTGATTAATTTCATGTAGTAGATTTTACTATATTAGTTTGACTCATTTTAGTTAGTTGCCTTAGTATTTTAAATAGCTGTTTTATCCTATATTTTACCTATATTCTATTCTATAGTATAGTATATTTTAAATATCTTGTATTTCTTAGACTCTTATTTCATTAGTCCTCCCACTAGAGCTGTAATACAAATCCCAATCTTATAGTTTATAGTATATTAATTTTTAGTAATTCATGTAACATGTATTCTGCTCCCTGCCCCCAATAATAATCTGATTGCCTTATGTTTATCTATTTTACTGTATTACTGTATTATAAACTGTGCTGGTCTTTGACTGTAATAAAGATGATTGATTGAAGACGTGTGTGTGTGTGTGTGTGTGTGTGTGTGTGTACATACACACACACACACCCCTCCTCATATGTGTATCTCTAGGCGGTATCTTAAGTTTCTTTTATCAAAGTATCATCTGTAGATACTTTTATTTAAAGTATCAAGTTTCTTTCTTTTTTGGTCTTTTTGCTCATGTGCACTGAGGGGAACCTTAAATGGGAAGCCCCTTCGTGTGAGCTGCCTTATCACACAAAGAAAGCTCTCCAGCATCTCACAGTTCTTGAATTATTTAAAATGCAGAAGACAAAAAAGTGAGGATTTAAAAGATCTGATATGCTCTCCAGACTGAAATATTAATTATAAACACTAAAACTCTTAAAACTTGTTTGTGTGATTATGAATTCACTTTCAAGCTAAAACATTAATTATGAGCCTTATGACTTGCAGGATCTTTTCATTTCATACCCTCCACATTTCACAGATGAAAATAGGGATATTCTTTCATACAGATTCCATCCCTATTCTCACATCAGGGGCCACTGCCTGATCCTAATGGCAGTTTGAGTGCTACATTGTGCCTTAAGCCGTTTGCAAACATTATGAGCCCTCAGAAGTAAGGTGGCAATGAATGTGCTTGTGAGGGTCGGGTGTGTGTGGAGGGGGGATGAAATTATGTAGCAAATGCAATTCACATTTGCTCCAGCTGTTCTTGTTTTCCTTGGATAATCCTTATTTCTGGCACCTGGCTTTAAATTGTTCCTGCTTTGTCCTTGTTTTTGCCTTTTAGTTAAACTTGAGAGGATACCTCTTTAAAAATGTATATGTTGCTGCAACAGGGAAGCTACACAGCCACACACACTGACCCTACATTGCAACCTGGCAATCCTATTTAGAATTTGAGAATGCATGGGAAGCCAAAGCAGCACAGTATTAGTGCTAGCACCTGGAAAGAATCACTGTAGGTGGCATTTGCTTGGCATGGTGGAAGGACTGTGATCCAAACTGTGACCAAGAGATAGGCATGGCTTGTAGAGAAAAGATTCAGAAGACACATCTATTCCAGAGATGCAGAGAGGCCAGACAGCCGGGCTAGTGGAAGTCAATGGTTGGGGCCCACCTGGAGCAGGCAAGCAACAAACAGTGTCAAAGATAAGAGGATGCCATTAGCCAAGGGATCTATCCACTATCTTGTTTACATAGTTTGTTGGGACTTAGCTATCTGGATGGAATATAAGGCTGAGGGTGCAAAAATACTCATTGCCAAAGCAGTGCAGGACTTTTACGGTCTGGGCATTAGCTCCTAATTTTTTGGGGTTTTTTTAAAAAGTAAATATCGGGTTTTGAATAAAACATGCATGCCAAATAGCCATAAGCAAAGATAGTATTGTCTCTTGCTTTTTTCCTGCTCCTGCATCTTTAACAGCCTGACACAGAAATATAGCAGCTGAAGTTTTCCCCCATGTCCAGAAAAGCTTTTATCTGCTTAATTTATGTAAAATCATTATAAAAGTTATAGAAACGAGGCCAGAAAAAAATATGACAGCCATCCTCTATATGCTATTATCAAAATGCATTTTGAGAAAGAATGTGCATTTCCTCAGATGTGGCATAGAATGTGAACAGTTCCACCACTGGACTAAAAACAAGGAGGAGGAACTAAATTCAAAGGCTCCAGAATTCTGCTGAGCAAATATGACCTGAACCCTCTAATGCTGATATCTCTTCCTCTTTTGAAGACTTCAGTGGCCTCTTCATAATTTTATTCTACAGCAGTGTTTTGTTCTTTGGGTAGAAAGTGTTGACCTATTAAGTTTCCAATTATTCTCTCTGAGAGTGGGAAAAAGAATCTGAGCATGAAAGGAGTACAAATAGAGAATTAGTGTTTAGAATTTTAAATTGAGTGTTAGGATTTCAGCTTATGTGCCTAGACTTCATGCAAACATTCAGTTTCCCCTTAAACATGGCGTGTAGCTCCCCTGTTATATCATGCAAATTGTCTTGGAAGAGAGATGCAAAAGATTTATTTATGGCGATTCATTCACACATGTAGTTCATCATTTGACATTACAGTCAGCGAGCAATGAAAACACGTGTGAATTGAACCAGAGACTGATGTTGTGTAGTGATCACGTCAGACCAGCTGGTGACTGTAAAACAGAATTGCCAAGTCCTACCCCTGAGGGAGAAATTTAAATTCATATAGGTTACATAAAACTGCCTTCTATTGAGTCAAACATTGGTCTATCTAGCTCTCAGGGCTGCTCAACTTTGGCCCTCCTGCAGATGTTGGCCTACAACTCCCATAATACCTGCCTGTTGGCCACTGTGGCTGGGGATTATGGGAGTTGGCGTCTAAAAACAGCAGGAGGGCCAAAGTTGAGCAGGCTTGGTTTACATTGACTGACTACTAGCAGATTTTCAGGCAGGAGTTATGCCTAACCCTACTCGGAGATGCCAGGGATTGAAACTGGGGGCTTCTGCATGCAAAGCAGGTGCTTTCCCACTGAGCTACGACCCTTCCCTGATCCAATCTCCTGATGCAGGAGGAGACAAAGCAGCCAGGCTGCTCCCACCTGCTTCTTCTTTCGTCTTGTCATCCACTCCTCCCTCCCTCTTGTGTGAGACATCCGGGGTCCCGCTTGTCACCGCATGTGAGGGAGGGGATAGATAACGGAACTGGGGAGGATACAAGTTGGAACTGCTGTGGCTGCCAAATCTCCTGCCGCACCAGTAGCCTGTATGTCTGGGGTAAGATATGGCAATGGAAACCCTCAAAAGATACCGCTGCACTGTGGGAAACAGCTCTTGTCTCCCAGGGGCCTTATGGAATCCCATAGTCCTTCATGTTCCTGGGCCCCATGCAACTATGAAGCCCCCTCTGTTTGTTACTTGCTTACCATAACCCTGACTTCTCCTAGAATGATGCATGCAGTGTTCCATCTGTGGCCACTCACAGTTAGATGCACTTACCACATGCTCTGGCCCATTTGTATGTAGCATTAGCATACTAGCAGCATGCCTGTTTGGGTCATCAATAACTGGCATGCTAACACTGCATGCAAACAGGCCACGACATGGGTCACTATATTCTACATCGATCAATCAATATTTATTATGCTCAGCCATAGGCCATTGCAACTATATTTACATGTGATGGGATGCATATAGAATGCTTACATGGGAAAGGGCTTGATCTCTGGCCCATGTTCTGTATAAATTGGGCCTTAGTTCCATGTAGTGAAATCTGAGATATATATATAAGTTTAGGAGGCTGGCTTTGACAAAGTTTGAGAAAAAGAAATCCCTTAATGTGGGCAACCTTTGTAATCATTATGTTTAAACTGAAAATACAGTAATCTTAAATAATGATCATGCTTTAATTGTATCCATAAAGCCACCCTTCTTCCTCCCTCATAGAACTGGGAATGCTACAAAACATAATGAAAGCAAATTACAGTACAAGAAACAATTAAGGTTTTTTGGGGGGGGGGGATAGTTAAAAGTTGTAACCCTGTTTATTCCTTTGTTTGCCAACTAATCATGCTGGCCAGAAAATCCATGCTAATATGGCACTTAGTGCATCTGAAAATGAGTTATAGCATCATAAATAACACGAGGCTATCCAAGTCATACAAAGCAAAAACAAGATTATCATAATAAGTAATTTGCATGATCATAAGGTGGATAGAATATCTTGGGGATGGAAAGAGACCTGTGCTTATTCCCTTGAATTCTACCAAAGCAAAGGTGGCCCATCTATTCTGATAGTCCCTTGACATTTTAGAACCAGCCCCACCCCACTTCCATGGGCATGATCCTGCTCTCTCCATGCAGAGGACAATGAGTAGAACCTCCATGTGCTAAGCAATTGAAATCAGACAGAGGATTTTTCTCTCCTCACCATGTAGAGACATCAGCTTGTGGGAAACCACCATGTTCAGGTCTTTATCACTGAGTGGCCAGTGAGGAGAGAAAGCAGGGTGGAGGGAGAAGTAGGCCAGTCCAGCTTACTTCTTTCTTCCTGACCCACTGAGGGAGAAGTGGGGAGGAGAGAAGAAATAGTTGCTGTACATTTGTCAGTGTGAATACATGCGATGGATACCATTTTCTTTTTAAAACTGCCCACTGTCAAGCATTGGGGGCTTGAAATGTAAAGAATCTCCTGTCTAGCCAGGGGAGCAAAGGTCTCAGGCAAGTGGCTCCAACATGTGGGCACAGAGTCCAGTGTCTCTTCTTCATATGGACAGCAACTGCAAGGACTCATGGTGAGCCAGTCAACCTGCAGACAGCATCAACACATCACAATGGCCAGTCTCTCTCCTTCAGGCGGGCAGCATCAGCACGAGGTCACAATGGCCAGTAGGCAGCAACAGTAGCAGCATGGGGGCACAATGTCTCTTTCTCTTAGTCTGGCAAGCAGGAGTCTGCTGGACACAGTCTCTCTCTCACTCACTGAGGTGAGCATATGCAGGATCACATGGGCACAGTCTCTCTTTCTCTTATTAAAATGAGTAGCCGCTCTGTATGGGCACAGTGGCCACCAGTGTCTCTGTTCTTGAAAGGGAGAGTCGCATGTGGGCAGAGAAGCAGAAGGCCAGGAGAGCAAGTGAGTTGGCAGGCAAGTACCTCAGCTATGACAGGGCTTGTATGGACACCAAGTACCCCAGGGTGGCCTGGCACCAAAAGAAGTAGGGATAATGGAGGTGGGCAACAGAATGTTGGCAAAACCCCAAAGAGAAGAGGTTTATGACTTGCAGGGTGAGGTCTGCTAGAGGTGGACACCGTTTGAGAGGCAAACTGGCAGGCTGCAGGTGGGCAGAAGAATAATAGGCACTGGCAGTCCAGCAAGGCTTCATCTTTCACTGTGTATGCCCCACAAATTGCAGCAGATTGGGAGACATTAGATGAAACCAGACAATGGAAGGAACCTTTTCTACTAGCCTGACCTTCATATCCTTGTTGTGAGGAGAAACCGAAGTATGTAGTACACCACTCTGGGCTCCTTGGAAAAAGAGCGGGATATAAAATGTAAAAAATAAAATAAATAAATAAATAAATAAATATTGGTGAATGCTCCATTGCAGCCTGGGGGGGTCTCACACAGTGCCCATAACATTCTTCTTCTTCTTGTGCATCAAGCAGCTAAAGCACTTCTCCAGCTGCACCTGCAATGTTGCAACTAGATCTGTCATCTGTGGGATGGATTGGTGCTCCTCTCTGTCCCTTCTTTCTGCTGCTGGAGAAGGGCTGCCATTTTTTTAGGTAGTAAGTGAATGATAAGGATGACATGGCTGTCTCCCCACAAATGGCCAGATACATACACCACATGCACCATTGTTATTCACTGTAACAAAGAAGGTGCTGCTTCGACATCACCTCTACATCATGTCCCTGTGCCATTTCATGCAGCCCTATCTTGGCCCATATAAAGGGAAACAGCACTGGGGGGTACAGCTGCCAGCACAGCCTGCCATTGGGTGGGCCACCTGCAAGCAGTCACCAAAGCTGGCCACCAAAGGAGGCCAGCTTTTGATGGTGGCCTTCAGGAGTGGGCTCGAGGGCTGTGGCCAACATATAGTTTTGGGCTGCTAAAAGGAAGACTCTTATTGTTGCCTAGTAATTGGCTGCGCCTGGTACAAGTATGTGTCTTGAGCTGTCCAGAGATGGGCAGTTACTCCATAGTGGAGCAGGTGGGGGTGGGGAGGTGGGGTGGTTATGGTCTATAAGAGTACCATCTCCCTTACCAGGATCCCTTTCAGGGAACTGGCCTATATTGAATGTCTGTATACCTAAATATAGGGACCAAGGATAGACTGGGACTTCTGTTGGTGTACTGATCTCCTTGCTCCCCAACGGAGTCCCTGAGCTGATAAACCTGGTTGCAGAGTTGACATTGGAGTTGCCCAGCTTGTTGTTGTTGGTGGTGGACTGCAGTGTTCATTTTGGAACTGAGTTGTCAGAAGCAGCTCAGGAGTTCATAGGGGCCATGACAACTATGGGCCTATCCCAATTGTTTTATGGACTGACACATTATGCTGGTCACATGCTTGATTTGGTCTTTTGCTCTGATCAGGATGGTGTTCCGTGGGTGTGGACTCCTGTCTTCTCCCCATTGTCATGGATGGACCACCATCAGTTTAAACTAGGACTTGCAACTACAACCCACCTCTGCAGGGGTGAAGGGCCTATTAGGATGGTCTGCCCGAGAAGGTTATCAGATCAAATAGGATTCCAATAAGCCTTGGAAGGGTTTAGAGCTGGCTCTGCTAGTGATTCTGTCGATGCTCTGGTACAAACATGGAATAATTAACTCACTAGAGCAGTAGACACAATCGCTCCTAAACGTCCTCTCTGACCTGCTTCAAAATCAGCCCTGTGGTATTTGGAACTATGGGATCTGAAGCAGCAAGGTAGATGACGAGAGTGCAAGTGGAGGAACACTCAGTGTGAATCTGATAGGTTGCAACGTATAACACATTTGAAGATCTATGCTCTGGCTGTGAGGACAGCAAAGAAGCGGTTATTTTCTGCCCGCATTGCTTCCACAAATTCACATCCAGCAGAGTTGTATAGAGTTGTGAAGGGGCTATAATATGCCCCTCCCCCTTGAATTTGAACTTGAAACCGTCAGTCACTTGCTGCGACATCTTCAATGAAAGTTATGTGGATAAAATCTCTTGTATTCAGGCCTAAGTGGATTCCACAGTTACTGCAGAGTCTATTGTGGAAATGTCCAGCAACTCCTCTTATAGGATTAGATTGGATCACTTCCAGTTTGTGACTCCTGAGGATTTGGACAAATTGCTTTGGACTGTGTGTCCTACAACCTGTTCTCTTGACCCTTGCCCAACTTGGCTTATCTCATCTGGTAATCGTATTATCAGAGAGGGTCTGATAAATATTATAAATGTTTCTCTGAGGGAGGGCAGGATGCCTCCTTGTCTTAAGGCGGCAATTATTAGACCTTATTTGAAGAAACCTGCATTGGATCCCTTGGAGTTAGCTAATTACAGACCCATTTCTAATCTTCCATGGTGGGGCATGATTGAGCAGGCAGTGGACTCTCAGCTCCAGTCAGTTTTGGATGTTACAGATTATCTAGACCCATTTTGAACCTTTCTAGTGGGCTATGGGGTTGAGACTGCCTTGGTTGGCCTGATGGATGATCTCCAATTGACTATCGACAGAGGGAGTGTGACTCTGCTAATCCCTTTGGATCTCTTGGCGGTGTTCGACTATTAACCATAGTATCCTTCTGGATCATCTGAGAAGGGTGGGATTGGGTGGCACTGTTTTACAGTGGTTCATTTCCTACCTCTCTAGTAGTTTTCAGGTGTGTCGCTTAGAAACTGCTGCTCTGCAAAGCAAGAACTAAAGTATGGAGTTCCACAAGGCTCCATACTGTCTCTAATGTTCTAACATCTACATGAAACCTGCAGAAGAGATCATCAGGAGCTTTGGTGCAGGATGTTATCAATATGCTGATGACATCCAGATCTATTTCTTCCATATCAACCTTATTAGGAAATGGCATAACTTCCTTAAATGCCTGCCTGGAGGCAGCAATGGGCTGGATGAGGAATAACAAACTGAAGTTGAATCCAAATAAGATGCAAGTACTGACTGTGGGGTGTCAGGACCTGAGAGATGGTTTAGATCTGTCTGTTCTGGATGGGGTTACATTCCACCTGAAAGAACAGGTACATCGCTTGGGAGTGCTCCTGGATCCAAAACTGTCTCTCATTTCTCAAGTTGAGGCAGTGGCCAGGAGCACTTGTATCAGTTTTGGCTGACATGTCTGCTGCATCCATTTCTGGAGGTAAAGGACTTTAAAACAGTGGTGCATATACTATGTGGGGCTGCCTTTGTTCTTAGTTTGGAAACTACAATTGGTACAGAATGTGGCAGCCAGACTGGTATTTGAGACAACCTGAAGATATAACACTAATTTTAAAAGAACTGCACTTGCTGCTGATATGTTTCCACGCGAAATACAAAGTGCTGGTTATTACCTATAAAGCCCTTAGTGGCTTGGGTCCAGGGTATTTAAGGGAGTGCCTTTTTTGTCATGAATCCTGTTGCCCATTATGATCTTCTGGAAAGGTCTGATTAAGGTTGCTGCTGGCTTGTTTGGTGGCGACTCAGGACCGGGCCTTCTCTGTGGCTTCCTTGGGGCTTTGGAATATGCTCCCTGTTGAAATAAGAGCATCTTCTTCTCTGTTTGCTTTTAGGAAGACCCTCAAGATGCACCTGTTTTCTCAGGCTTTTAACTGAAATTAATTTTAAATTGTTTAATTTGTTTTTATTTTATGAGCTGTTTTTACTGTATTTTGTGAAGTTTTAACTGTTTTTACTCTATTTATATTGTGATTCTAGAGGTTCTGCCTCTAGAACTTTGACCCATCAGGTCCTGCCTCTAGACCAATCAAGCTCTGCAAGTGGGATTGGTTTGACAGGGTGGGTGGGACTTCTAACCTTTTGGAGGCACTAGCTGCCACTGCCACCCATATTGTGATGCAGATTTGGAGATGCTCTCCTACCCAAACCATGAACACTCTTTGCAGGTCTACTCTTGTAATTATGTATTTTGCAAGTTGTAGCTGGATTGGCGGGGGGGGGGGGAGTGTATTTTGTCCAATATTTGGTATTCTAATATAGCTGAGGAAAGCTTTTCCATGGTTTGGTTGCCAAGGTAACCTTCTTCATCTCCATGTATTCCGCATATGTGTATCACTTTATCTTCTATTTCTCAGAGGCAATATCATGGCATTACATTTTAGCATTTTTTTTTAATAAGAAAAGAGGCGCATAAAACCTTTTAACATCTAGAAGACTCATTAATGGTCTTGCTCAAGAGCATCTTAAGTTATTCTTTTTTGGCACTTTTATGCTGAGGCTGTAAATGCAATTCGGTCCTTATTATCTCTTTAGACTTTCTGACACCAGAGGAGGCAGGATTTTTAAAATATATATAAGCACATCAGTGGTGATATTTGTGTGTGCTCAAACAGAAAGATGAATATATGACACATATCTAGATCTATGGGTGTTTCACTCACATATTGCTACACACATATCATGATCTACACATGTGCATACCAAGGGTATGTAAATCGGTATATGTATTGAATCAAGTGGCTAAAGAGCCATTTGCCTGGTTGCCTGTGATGAGTGAGAATCATTTCCAGGCAACAAAGGCACAGCACCTTTTTAAAAGTTGGTTCTTCTATGCAAAAATCACAAATGACTAATGACTCAGAGAACGGCACCAGCCAAGCTCAGAACTGGGTTCAGAAAAACCAAACTATGTCTCAAAAACTCAAAATATAATTCTTAGCCTAAGTTGAACTTTGAACTAAGTTGAATTCCTTTACTGGAAGTGCAACTAAGTCTGATCCCTACACCAAACCACCCTGTGAGTGTCCATATCCATCATTCCTCTTTCCCATCCACCCTCCCTTTTGCTTACAAACCTGCCTTCTGCCACCTCCCCACCCTCATCTGCTTACCTTTTCTGCTGCTCCAGAGATGGCAGTAGTGGACTGGAAGAAAAGAGAGGGGACTCTTCCCCCACCCCACCTCCTTACACTTGGCACATTGCTATCAGGGCCATTGAGAAATGTAGTTTGCAGTATCAGTACTTCTTGAAAAAGCTTCTCAGGTACCACTGGGGCTTTATGTTGATGTACTATGAGTGTTCTGGAGAGGGGGAAGGCTAGAAATAACTCTCATATTTCCTTTTCTCTTCTTGTAGCCAGACACTATTACCACTGCTGCTGTCTTGCTTGATAAGTATTTAAAGAACAGGTTGCTTGGGAGATCAGGGGGTGGGTAGATGGGGGTTTGAGGAACAAATTCAGATTGGATCAGAACATACCCCACCCCCGGAGTTATTTCATTTTAAAAAAAGATTCAATTAATTTTCAAGCCAGTCTGATGTGAGTTGGGAGGGCTTGCCCATCTCTACCTTAAAGGTAAGCACCATCACTTTGATTGGTTATCTGAATCTACCCTGTGTGTGAGGCCTTGTCTGAAAGATTTCTGCTAGTGACTCGATTGATCAACTGCTTAGTGATGTTAAAAGACACCTGTCAGAGCCGGCAGTGTGGAGGGAAAGTAGTTATCAAGACAAGGAGGCAGGCATTGCCTAAGCAACAGGGTTACCCAGATCCAGGGCCAAATTAGATGTGATGGAGTAGCCACAGTCACATGTGTTGGTTCATGAGACAGCCTTATTCCACATATAAAGAAGAGTGGCTGGCTAGCTTTTATTTTTGAACAAGGACAGAGGGTGAGAACAGGGGCGTAGCTAGGGGAGAGGGGGCCTGTGTTCATCCCTCTCCCTGGTGGCCCCCCAGAGTGAGGGAGATAATGAAGAAAATAGGGAGGGGTGGAGCTGGAGGGCCCTCAGGAGCTGGGGGCCCGTGTTCTTTGAACCCTTTCCCTCAATTATAGCTACACCCCTGGGTGAGAACCCTTCCCCATCCCCTGCATTATTTTCCCACACTCCATTGCCACAGGCACTTTCCCCCTCAGCCCAGCTGTTATTGGAGGTGGACAGGGGAAATAGGGGATTTGGGGTGATAGATGGCAGGGAGGGTTCAGCTCTTACCCACATTCTCCTTTTGATATCAAACTAGACCCCACCTTATCCTTTACACATGAATAGGGCAGATACATAGACAACTCCTATGGGTACCACTGTCACATCTAGTTTGGCTGTGAAGAGCCAGGCCAGAGTCAGCAGCTGTATAGGATAAGCTCCATTGGTTCCTTGTGTCATCTGATCTGTGATGAGCTGCAATACCATTTGTTGGCAATCTGAAGTGGTGATGCTAAAATACAATAGAAAATAGGTCAACAGCTCCCGCTCCTGCTTTTGCTAGTTCCCATGGGGGTGCAGTAGGCAAAGCAGTTAGATCCTGCTACTATTATCCCTAGTTTGATACTCCTAGTTTTATAGTATCTCCCTTGCTCCACCTTCCTTGATAATTTTTGTTGTCACATTGTTCTAGCCCATTAATGGCAATAGTTTATACATCATTCATATATATGTTTCTCCCACCTGAGCTTTTGTCATGTTTGAGTTTCTAATGTTACCAATACACACATAGCTGAGATCAGCAAATCTGTTTTTATTTTGTTTCTTGTTCCTTCATGTGAGTGCATTAATATGTGATGTTAATGTGTGTGCTTTGTTCTTTCCTTATCTGCAGGCTTGTATATGGGATATATAACCAAAGCAAAGGGGTAAACCTTTTCTTATTTACCCCTTAAATTATTTAGCTGCTTTAAAACATTTCTTTAAACAACCACAACTCAATCTGTCAATTGTTTTTGTACTTAGCTGCTTATGGGTAGCTGTGGCTTACCAATGAACATTCTGTTTAAATGCAAAATGTCAGCCTGTTGCCTGGCACTTAAAAAAATAATAATCTCTTTTTCTATTAGTTTGGTTACTATGCCCCAACATTAATTAGCTATGAGTGGGATCTGACTCAGAGTCCAAGGGCCAAGTAATTTTAGAAGCATCAGTTTCCTGCAGTGAAGCAATTAGTCTCCGGAGCTTCTTTTGGTCCTTTTCATGCCATGAATTCAGTTTAACACACACATTGCTGTCTAAACACCTAGATACAAAATGGTAAAGAAGGAGGTTTTCTTTCTTTATAATAAAAAGCGTAGAAGTTTATAAAGCTCTGTGTTGCAGCAACTGCCTGGCACACTCAGCTATTTACTCTTGAGCATGGGCTCCCAACATTTGGTACTCCAGATGTTGCTGAACTACAACTCTTATCATCTCCAGCTACATTTTATTGTAGTATTTATTGTAGCATCATCCAGAGTACCACAGGTTGGGACCCCCTGCTCTAGAGTAACAGTCCTTAGTGCCAGCAGATGTAAGTGTATTAGTGCCAAGCAGGGGTCTTGAACTAGGACTTCCGGCAGTTGGACCTAAGCACTTTACCCATTCACTGCTCTGCCATGGTGGTAGCTTGCTAAGGAATGGACCTGCCAGCTTGCTATCCATTTTGGTTGGGCTCCATCAGTGCAGCTGGTCAGAAGGAGGCAATGCAGCTCATTGACTTGCTGGCTGCCAGGTTACACAAGGGGCCGATGGGGTTCCACTTATTTATTAATTTATTATATGCATCTATGCCTCACATTAGACATTTTTACTGAGATGCATACTGAGTTATATAGCCTGACTGTTTTTAATTAATAGTTTATTAATGGCAGGCCAGAAAACAGAGTCTGTGAAGCCAATCTTAGTGTTGGAAAGGGCAGGGCCATTGGTGGTTGCCCTAAAGCTTACTACTAGTGATGGGTGAATCCCACTCCTAGTCAGGCTTGAATCTAGGGTTGCAAATAACTCCCAGGGCCCTTTCCCCTCCTCTGTCTCCTGTGTCTCCCTTTCCCTCCATAATGCCTGGAACTGAGTGATTACTATGTGCCATACGTAAGGAAGGCTGGGATTTAGTCTTTCTGGTACATCTGTCATGGGCCAGCAGACTGAGAAGAAGAAGCAAGACAGGCATTGTGATATATCACAGTTTGTGTCTATACATAGAAGAACAGCTGCAACCACTTAAATCTCTCCCTGCTTTCCTACCCAGTCAGCCTCAGTTGTAGATAGCTTTGCTAGTACCACCAATAACATCAGTTGTCTCCTAAGAGGCTTTATAAGCCGGCCGGCCTGCATTCTGACTGTGAGAACAACCATCCAGGAAGCTACACTTAAAGTATACCTGGCTCTTGCATTCGCAAATCAGGGAACAAGAATACTAGAAACACTAGACATACAGACAATTGCACCAAAGATCATGCAAGAGGGTGGGTAGCACGCAGGCCAACAGCAGTTTCCCTCTAAAGACAACTTGCTTAGTCTGATAAGACAGCACAGAGTCCATGTCTCTATAGGGCTAATCCACCCTAGATCCAGCTGATTTGACCAAATATCATCTAGTATCAAATTTGCTATCTTGGGGTAAGGTGTGGGAGCACATGGTATCATCTCATTGCCAGATTGTTCTGGATGATATCAATTATTTAGATAAATTCCCATCTGATTTCCAGTCTGGTTTTGGGACAGAAACTGTCTTGGTCACCTTGGTTAAACCCTGACCAGTTTATTTCCTTGTGCCAGGAAATAAACTGGAGAACTGGGGTCTCACTTCCAGACTCCAGATTCCTTACAGTGGGCTGAGGAGGTCTTGTTCTGGTCAGGGACCAGAACTATGTACAGTGTCTTGCTCTTCTCTGGTGATAACATTCTTCTCATCCTTAATCTTGAAGTTCTAGTTCCTGATTTCCTTGCTTCACACCACTTCTACTTCTGCTCCTTCTCTGGCTGAGCTTGTTCTACTTTTCCAGCCTTTTGTAAAGAAAAAAAGGATGGGGAACAGATTGGCAGGAAGTGTGTCCACTCATCTTGCTGCTCTAGGCAGGGAAAACATAATGATCTCATCCAAAACAGGTACAGAGGCCACCAGGTTGAGAAGGGACAGGGTGGCCAGCTGAGATGGCTGGTGGGCATAGACATGGGATGCCCTCTGCTACCACCTCCACGCATCTGTCCACTGAGGTGTCCACCTCACCACATCTCATTGGTAGGCCAGCCTGGTGCTCCATTCTTCTCTCTCCATTTGCATGCCTCCTTACCCTCTGCTACCTTAGTCTTGCTCCAAGATTTGTATGTCCTTCAAAAAAGAAGTGGAAAATTATGTAAACTAAATTAATACTGAAACATTTTATTATTTTATGCTGAGACCAGAATTTGGTTATGCTTAAAGCCAAACTTAATTTTCTGTGCATGTGGTGATGTTATTAGCAACCCAGTAGTTCTGCTACAACCACCGTAGTCAAATATTCTCGTATACATTACCTGAAGAGGTTAGGAGGTTAATACCTGCACATTTCATTAACAGCAGTTACTAATTAGTGAAGTTGAGCCATTAAAGGACATAATAGGGTTGAATGAATAACTTTGCATTCCTGGTTTTAAAGCACATTCTGCACTTGCAAATGGAAACATTTTACATGGTAGTTGGTGGCTTAAACTAGCATGCATTTTTATTGTGGGCTTCTTCACAGGATGTCTAGACTCAGTACCACCACAGAGAGCTGCTGCAAAAGATAATTGAGGCATTATAGATTACTTAGAATAACATGGAAATGGAAGTGTAGGCTCTGGAAGAGGGATGACTACAAGAGTTGGCAAGGAGTAGTGGGTGGTCCCCCCACCAATATTTCCCATTCCCTCATCCAATAGACTAGAATTTTACAGCAAAGAGCCAGGCAACACAGTCATATAGGAAGCCCTCTTTATTTGTTGGGGTTCCATACTCATCAATACGTGTGAATACAGAAACTGCAAATAAAGAAACCTTGCCCCTATGGAAATCCAGGGGTTAGGTTTTTTTCTGGCCACTCAGGAACCATGGATAAGCAAAATTGGCCTATATTTCCACAGATAAGGAAACTAGGTCTCTAAGACCCATCCATGAATACAGGATACTGTGATCCATGAAACCACAGATAATGAGGGTCTCCTGTACTATATTATTTATTTATTTTTATTTTTGTAACATATTTGTATACTGCCCCAAATGCAAGTCTCTGGGTGGTTTCCAACAACAACAACAACAACAACAACAACAAAGTAAAAAGGTTAAAACATTACAACAATTTAAAATTTAACGTGTTAAAACTATTAAAAACCATCCAACTATTAAAACAGTATCTAATTAAAAGCCTGAGTGAACAAATGTGTCTTGAATGCCTTTTTAAAAGTTGTAAGAGATGGGGAGGCTCTTTTTTCACTGGGAGCGCATTCCAAAGCCTCGGAGCAGCGATGGAGAAGGCCCGTCCCCAAGTAGCCACCAGACAAGTTGGTGGTAACTGCAGACGAACCTCTCCTGATTATCTTAGTGGGTGGTGTGGCTCATAGTGAAGAAGGCATTCTCTTAAATATCCAGGGCCTAAGCTGTTTAGGGCTTTCTAGGTTATAACCAAGACCTTGTATTTTGCCCGGAAACTTATTGGCAGCCAGTGTAGATCTTTTAAGATAGGAGATATGGTCTCTCCGAGATGACCCAGAGATCAACCTAGTTGCCACATTCTGTACCAACTGCAGTTTCTGGACTACATACAAAGGCCACTCCACATAGAGTGAACTGCAATAGACAAGTCTGGAGGTGACCAGCAAATGTACTACTGTTCTGAGGTCATTTATCTCAAGAAACAGATGCAGCTGGCGTATCAGCCAAAGCTCATAAGAGGTACTATATAATGCCTTATAGCTTGAATTAATTATTTTTAAAGGTCTCTGTTGTTTAAAGACACCTCATTCACTCATTCCTCTATCCCGGAACAAGCAGCAGAAGCTAGTGCAGCCAGGTAGGTAGGAGAGTCTAGCCTTCCAGGAGCTGGGACAAGCCGTTAGCTTCCTTTCTGTGTAGGAAAGGGACTGGATGAGACCATGTGCCCAGAGGAGGGGAGGATTGTAGTGTCACCTCCCCTGCAGATATCAACTTGCCTGGTACTGAGCCCCCCCCCCCCCAGTCTTTGCTGCCACTTGGTCTTGAACAGGATAACTACACAAATTAGATGTGATTGACAGAGTATTCTGCATCAAGTGCTGCATGTGAAAGAATATTCTCATGCTTTCAACAAATGAAAAATTACCCAAGGAACCACACTACAAATGACCCTTTAAGGGATTTGACTATCATGGGTATTGGAAACAAGTTGTCAAAGTCCCTTTTGCCAACGGTCTACAAAGTTCTTATAATGATAGATGTATTCATCTTCATTAATATCCCATATGTATATAATGTATAGCAAAATCCTGGCTCCCCTAATGATGTTCCTTGCCACAAAATTGCTTCCACATTCTACAGTAGTTGTTCTAGAGTCACCCTGCTCTGGATGTGCCACTTCATATTAGTGCTGTGCTATGCTATATTGTCATGATTTCAATAACTGGGCGGCATCCACACTAACTTGCTGCCAATGGTAGTATGTTCTGTTCATGCAATGAGAATTATTCCCCCCCCCCCCAATATCTGTGCTTCCCTCTAAAAATATGCACCTGATGGATTTTTGCCAGTTCCCTCTTCCAGCTTGCTGCACTTGATGCCCCCTGAACACATGTCTCTGAGAGTCCCCCAACCTTCAGGGACATATTTTCAGGAGCCAGGGAGCAAAGGAAATTAGCAAAAAATCACTCCTTCCCCTTGTGTGAATGGAACATGCTTCTGTAAGTGGAATGTTAGTTGGGGTTCTGCCCACTGATGTGATCATGTTAGGAGTGCCAAAATATTTACATGCCCCTATCATCTGTTTTTTGGGTGCATTTTTCATCTCTGTTTGCAGCCATTGTTCCTCACCTGCAGTTGCTTGGCTACCTATTTCTTTCCTTGAAGGATTTCCTGCCTAATTCAAGCCAAGTGGGATCATGTGGTGGACCAGGTGACATCATACGACCAATTGGATTTGGTTATATGATGCAGTCACTGAGTGCAAAGGAAGTTTTCCCACTGCCCTCACTGTGAATGGCAGAGGGAGAGAATGCACCACCTTTTCTCAGGCAACAAGACCCACAATTCCTGCCTTGTCAAGTTAGCAGCCCTTGAGTTGCTTCAGAAAGCTTCCCCCCACACTCAACCCCTTGAATGCTTTTGCACTATTCTCAGAAGAGGTACAAAAAATTACTGAACATTTTCAATATGTGAGCATTTTGTGCACAATTATCACAAAATATGCCCCCTGTTTTGAATCAGCACTACTTTAGACTGTGTATGTATTGTGAGGGAGAGGTGTTGGATGCCCCTACCTATAAGGAACTCCCCGCAGACAATCAAGCCTGCAGCCCTGGGTGGCCAGATCAGCCACCCACATGACTAATGGCTCTGTCATGGAGCCGGTGGGGGCTGCGGGGATCGGGGGCTGCCTGGCCCCTGGAAGTCCTGGGATGCCCTGTACGAGCATGCGGGGCATTCTGGAGAGACCCCCGAGGCCGGGAGGCTGACCGCAGCCTCCTGGTTGGGGGTCTACTCATGTATCGCCGTGCGCTGTGGTGGCACACAAGCAAATAAAACTAGGTTAACAGAGGGGAGGGGGAATTAGGCAGGCTAGCCACCTTAGAACCACCAGGCTCACCCGTGAGCCCGGTGGTTCCCACGATCACTAGAAAGCGGGTTAGGTTCCCTTAGCCTGCTTTCTAGTGATCATGGGAATAGCTTCATAATCTTTCTCCAGCCCTAATCATTTCTGTTTGAATGGTTGGGTCAGAAAAAATAAGGAAAAAATTGTTACCATGGAATAGAGTGTTTAATCTCATTTTTACATCTAGTCAACACAATCAGAGAGTTCAGTTCACGAAGGTTTGATCTAACTAAACCCATCTACCCATTTCTGGAGGCAACCTTTTCTCTCAGATCAGTGATGGGTTTTGTTTGAATTTTCTTCATTCATTTGATAGGCACTTGACACCTTTTATCATGAACATCTTCTCTATTTTCCATCTTTATTTCAGATGTTGCGGATCAAAGACTGGCAAAATGACACAGTGTTTTGACATTCTGAAAACAATTCTCATCTGAAAGGAGGGCTATACAGAACCCACTGTAGATTGAGGTGGAACATCTAAGGGGAAAAAATGATGATACCAGCAATAATGGAGGCTGAATTGCAGGAGAGGAGTATGTAGGGAAAAACAGGATCAGAAAACAGCAGAATAGATTCAAAATGTTTATAGCCCAATCCTACACACGCTTATTCAGAAGTGAGTCTCATGGAATTTATTTCCAGATAACTATACTTAGGTTTACAGCCCCAAGGAAGTAAGTCCCACTGAATTCAATGAAAGCAGGATAATCTCACTCTTATCTACCAGGAAATTAGATTCTGTTCCAGTTTTGTAAAATTCCAGGACTTGGTTTTTGTGAGAGGAATGATTCCATCCTGATGACTAAGCAGGATGAAGTGGCCCACCTCCGGAGGCAGATTTTGTTATATAGTAGGGGTGTGCATGGATCTGGCTGGTCCAGTTTGAGACTGAACTTGGCCTGAACTGGACCAGGTGAGTTTGGTCTGGCACCCCCTTGAACGCCCCGGTCAGGTCCGGGGTGGGGTTCGCGAGTGGTTTCAAAAATTTTTTTTTACACTTACCCCCTCTGGGGGAGTTGTCTGAGGCAGTGGATATGTCCCACGGAGGTTCCCCCTACCCCCGCTGGCCTCCCTTATTTAAGGAATTGGTCATTCAGCCGCTTTTTTGACTTTCCCCCTCAGCTCGGTGGCCATTTTGGAGGCTGTCATGCCTGTGCAATGAGCCTCTGCATGGCCTGGCATGATATTACTGCTTCTTGACTGCTGCTAATTATGCCTCTTTTATTTGTTGTGCTGTTCTTATTGTTTCATTGGTTTTAAAATATGGCTTTATATTGTGCTTTTAATTGTATTGAGCCTTCCTGGGCATTGTGTTCTAAAAGAAAGGAAGAAAATGCAAGGTATACATTCTTTAAAAATACCAATGATAAATAAATAATTGCCAGTTATTTAGGTGTCATAATTTTTGCCAAAGTGGAGGTCACCATTTGGATCGCCTGCTTTAGGCACCAAAATTTCTTGGGCCGTAGCTGAGGAGGACGTACTTCTTAACAAGTATGTATTAAACTGAAATCCTAAAGTTTTTTCATATGGCCCCTTTTGTTCTTCAAATAGCCCAAAAAGGAACCTTCCACATAGGCAAAGACATGAAACCCTGTAATATGATATTTTCATCACATGGGCATGTGTGTTGGGGAGCAGATCATGATCATGCTAGCTGCCCCTGCCCTCTCAGCATACCCATCCTCCACATGTCTAGGGCATGTCTGAATAATAGTCTATGCATATAGGCTCCAACCATGCAACCTAATCATCCATTTTTTTCTGGTATACAGATTGTGCAGCTGGAGTCTGTATGCATTATGGTCTATGGTACATGCCACTATGAAGACATGCCCTCTAATACAGTGCCTGAGCAAAATGGACCCTCCAACTTGACAAACAATTGGCAGAACTACTTGCCTTGGAATCTTTCCAGAGCTGTCAACAGGCCCTAACCACAATGGATTCACCCTGCGCCCCACTGCAGATATATGAAACCTTAGTTCAAGACCTCCACATTCACTTATCCCATAAAGCAGCGGCCCACCCCAAGCAGCCTGCATGTGCTTCCAAACCCTGGTTTGATGAAGACTGTGTCAAGGCCAGGAAAGCGCTTCTAACCAGCTATCACACCTACAGGAACAGCACAGACCCAACTGCAGAGAGGGATTTCCTTGAGCAGAAGAAACTCTACAAACAGCTAGTGAAACGCAAGAAAAGAGATGACATGAAGGCTACATGGAAGCGACTCATCCAGGCGACCAAGGCCAAGGATGCATCTACATTCTGGAGTATCACAGCTGGCTCCCCCCAAAACTGGCTCAGCACAGATAGATAATCACATCTTACCGGAGGTCTGAGAACATTACTTTCAGAGGTTCTATGAAGACCTCCTTGATGACTTCAGTTTCCTCCTTCCAGATATGGGAATTAGGGAAGACTTGACCAAGTGGCCACCTGTGTCTATATCTGAAATGAAGAGCCTTATCACACATCTGAGACCTCGAAAGGCATATCTTGGCAGCACTTTTCACCTACATCAATTTGCATGAACGTATCCCTGGTGACAGAGGATTAGCAATTATAGTTCCCTTATTCAAGAAGGGCAGAAAAGAGGACCCTGCCAACTACAGGCCCATCAGCTTGCTCAACACAAGCTTTATGCAAGACACCTGCAATGGAAACTTTGGGACTGGATAGCTCAACAAAATCTCCTTGTGGAGGAGCAAGCAGGCTTTAAGGAGGGCCAATCTACGGTCAACCAATGTCTAGTGCTTCAACACCTTGTTGAAAAAGTTTCCACCAAGAGTACAACCTCTCTATATGCAGGCTTTATTGGCCTCAAGGCCACCTTTGACTCAGTCTTGAGAGTCAAGCTATGGAAGAAGCTGGAAGCCTCCTCAACTGATCGACGCCTGCTTTGCCTGATCCATATCTTACACACAGACACATCCCTTAAGGTCTGGTGCAGTTCTCAAGGCCACCTCTCAAACCCAGTTCCTACCTGCAAGGGAGTTAAGTAAGGATGCATACTTGCCTCACTTCTTTTCAACTTTTATATCAATGGTATGGTGAGCCACTTAAACAGGCCAGACTTCCATCCCCCCAAGTTGGCTGAAAGATGTATCTCCACCCTGCTCTACACTGATGATGATGCAATCCTTTCAAGGACCTCTACTGGGCTAAAACGAAAATCATGGCCTTCGCTAAGAGACCCAAGACTCATTCCTGGAGTATAGATGGCTACAAATTGAGCAGGTCATCTTTTTTAGGTAGTTGGGGGTGGTTTTGCATGCTTCTGGCTCCAGAAAGGCCCACAGTGAACATACCTCCCTCACCTCCCTAAAGGAGCTCCTCTAAGAACATAAGAACATCCCTGCTGGATCAGGCCCAAGGCCCATCTAGTCCAGCATCCTGTTTCTCACAGTGGCCCACCAGATGCTGCTGGAAGCCACAGGAAGGAGTTGAGGGCGTGCCCTCTCTCCTGCTGTTACTCCCCCATAACTGGTATTCTGCTATCCTGAAATTTATCTGGGCCAAAGGAAGCCACTACATTCCTGCAGCACTCAAATTATTTGAAGCCAAGTCATTGGCACAGCTACTCTATAGAGCACAATTGGGTCCCTCTAATAGCTTTGCCCCCTTGGAAGTGGTACACTCCAAATTTTTAAGAGCTGCCCTCCAAGTGCCATGTTGCATTTTGAATGCCACTTTGCGACTAGAGACAGGAATGATGAAAGTGGAGGCTAGAGTATGGCTGGCCACCTTCACCTATGGAGTTAAATTAGCCATCATTTCTCATGGATTGCCCCCCTCCGACTCTACAGCACTCCTTCCTATCCTGTTGGAAAAGAGCTATCCAGACCAAACCGTCAAGCTTGGGACTCTCCCTTTCCCTAGCTATGAGATATCACCAGGCCAATTCTGTGCTTAAACAAAGGATAACAGACATAGAGCACCAAACAGACCTAGCAGGACCTCAAACTTCTCCATATCAGAAAGTCTGAGATACCTCCCTTCTCCTGCTGCTTATCTGTCACTTTGGGAAATCCCAGCCCATAGGAAGTCCTTGATTTTGGGGCATTGCCATGCGCTCATGTCAGCTGTTCTAGAAGGCAGGTTCAGGAGGATTCCACCCGCGGAGAGACGACGTCCTTGTGACACAAGGCAGGTTGAAACTATAGCTCATGTTCTCCTCTTCTGCCCCTTTTACAGAGATAGTCATACTAACCTCAACCTGCCCGTACTCCTCAAGTACCCTGGTCACTCAGGGAAATTCTATACCTTGCTGCTCCTCTCAAATGAAAACCCCACCATCACATACAATACTGCAGAGTTCTGTGCTGCAGCATGTAGAATCTGCAGGGCCATGACAGCTCCCATCTAGAGGGACCGTGGGCTGAGCCTACAAAATCTAGCCTTAGCCTCAGCTCTCACACAAGCTATTGTAACCTCTGTTTATTTGCATATTTAAACACTCTTAATGATTATTAAGTACTCTCACATGTAGAGCCCTTCCGGCCAACTGTTTATTAGGACACAGACTTCTCTCTCGTAGACAGTTCTATTTTAAATTTTCACCCCCCCTATTACCCTACACTTTTATAGCTTTGTAACTGTAGTCTATATTTCATATTGTACCCCTACTTGTACCTCACATATTCTGCTACTCTTATGCTGGGCTCAGATGGAAATAAAGGTGATTGATTGATGCCCTCTAATACATGCAAGTCTGATGCTCTGGGTGGGTACAGTTAGCTTGTATGATCATTATCTCCCAATACCACATATTAAAAATGTTCTTTACCCTGTGGTAAAGGCTTCTTGTGCGCTAAAAATGAATGACGATCCTAAAATTAATTAAAAATATTATAGATTAAATTTAAAATTGTATATCATCAGGATCCACTATGAAAATAGGCAACACCTTGTTAAACACAACTGTGTTCATGGCAAATATGGAAAAAGTGATTTTAGATACTTCTTTTACACCATATTGAACATTATATCTTTTAGTTTTTGGGTCACAAATATCAGCAAAAACTTTATCTATTTCTTGAAGAAAATTTAAGGTTTAATGATGATGATGATGATTTTTTTTTTTTAAGTACCAGCCTCCCTAAAATTTCCCATTTTTCTCAATTGCCAGTATCTTCCCTCTCATAAAAAGAAGGTCCTGGGGTTTTACTGAACTGGAGCCGAGTCTAATTAACTTGGCAGATAAGAGTGAGGTAATCCTTTACGTTAGGTCACTTTTCCTATTAGGCATTGAAAGCAGAATGTGCCTTCCTTGGTCTTAACTAGAAAAAAGAATGAGATAAGCAGAGAGAATACAGTTTCTTATCCTGCTTCTACAGTTTTGTCTGTATTGAGTATTCCAACTCTCAGTCAATCTGAAGCAAAAAGCCAGCAGCAGCCTCCGATTGTGAGATTTTGGCCTTATCTCTGTTACTAAATCTGAGGTATTTCCCTACCACTGATAGCCAGAGATGGCCTGAGACATTTTGGTTCCAGAGGCAGGAAATCCAAATGGTGCTCTCCCAATCCCAGTAGTAGTAAAGCTATTATCATAAACAGAATCTTAAACAGAAATTACAAAGTGCTGCCTTTTAATGGTACCATCAAAT
The DNA here is from genome assembly GCF_027244095.1 of Hemicordylus capensis. Lineage (NCBI taxonomy): Eukaryota > Metazoa > Chordata > Lepidosauria > Squamata > Cordylidae > Hemicordylus > Hemicordylus capensis. The sequence continues at coordinate 207,986,505 of NC_069659.1, forward strand.
CTACCTCCTGAGGCAGCCCACCCCACCTAATGGCAGGGCTGACCCTGTGATGACCCTGGTGATAGCGCTGGCATGAAGACTTGTTCAATAGACTTGTTCACACGACCATTTGGTGGTGGGTTGGAGAGCTCCTACCTCATTAGCAGCACAAAATCAGAACCTCCATTTGGGGCCCCAAGCCCAGGAAACAGAGGAGCAAGGCAGCCATAGCATCTATTGTTGAAATCAGCAGCTGCAAGCCCTGCTCCTCCATGGAAAATTTTCCAAAGTTCTTTCTATGCTTTTCAGTGCCAGCAGATTGGAAAAGCTTTATGATGTCAGCGCCTGTCTCTGATAGGCCACAAATGAGCAGGAGGCAGAGGCAGCCCACCTGAAGGAGCCTCAGCTTCAAGAGCATAGAGTGTGCTTTGCAGGATGGCATATCCATGGATGGCAGCCTTTGTAGCCACCACTCTCTATGATTCTCATGCATGGGAAGGGCATGCTCCATGCAGTGACTGGATAAAAGAGCTGTGTGAGTTCTCATGATCAGAGAATCAAGATGGGATACCTTTCCTTTCCTCCACCCTCAGTTATAAGCAAGGTAGGTGTGTGTGTTCTGTTTCGGATACTACACGTTTTGTGCCCAAAACAGGCCATTTGGCTGTTTTGTAGCTGAAACAAAACACCCAATGCTCAAAACAGAAAATTTTGTAGCCAAAACAAAACGTCCCTGTTTCAGATACAAAACGTTTTGTTGTTTCGGCTGTTTTGGAACTCCATCTTGCAATTGTGAAAAGTCTTTCTCCTTCAGTCTCCATTTTGAGTTTTGACATCTGTTGGAATTTCCAGCCCTTCCAGCCTGCAGATTGGTCAGCGAAAGCATGGGCTGATCTGCTGGCAATTGCCTCCTTATTCCTTTTCAGGAAATTTGAGGATAAAATTTACCCTCACTGGCTAGTGGGAAGTGTGCATTTCATTGTTGTTGTTTCACACTGTTGTGCGTAGATCAGTTGCATTTCGGGGGGGGGGGTGTGTGGATGTGCATGACCTTTGGAAATCTGCCTGGTTCTTTGCAAAGTTCTGCTCTTGTTGTTGATGTGTGGTTGATGTTCTTTGGGGTGGATTGGGGGCAGAAAGGGGGCTTTGGGGGCAGAAGAGTGGGTGAGGTGGTAGTGCCCCAATGGGTGCCTGCTGCCACCCAGATTCCAAAAGAATTGGGGAAAGGGCTGATTTTTAAAGACTTTCTGAAGTTGACATGTCTTTGGGGCAGATTCGGGGCAGAAAGGGGGCCTGAGGGGCAAAACAGTGGGTTGGGTGGCAGTGCCCCAAGGGGTGCCTGCCACAACCCAGATTCCAACAGAATAGGGCAAAGGGCTGATTTCTTAGGAGTTGTTGAAATTTATGTATCTTTAAGGTTTCCCCCCTAGGGAATAATGGAGGTTTCAGCAGACCTATAACTCCATCTGGGTGGCACTGGGGTGGCTGGGAGCGAGTGGTGGTGTAGTGCACATAGGGTGCCAACCACCCCCATGGGTTGCTAACCTCTGTTGTATCTGAGGTGTTCTAAGTGTAGATTCTCTGGTAGCATATGAGATATTCAATGACAAACCATGAATCCACTCTCATATGCTACCAGAGAATCTACACTCAAAACATCTCAGAAACAACAGACCCCAGTACCCCATGTGTTAGCAACCCATGTGGGTGGTTGGCACCCTATGTGCTCTACACCACCCCTCACTCCCGGGCACCCCAGTGCCCCCCAGGTAGAGTTATGAGGCTGCCAAAACTTCTATCATTCCCTATGGGGAAGAACTTTAAAGACACACAAACTCCATTAAATCTCTAAAAATCAGCCCTCTGCCCAATTCCTTTGAAATAATTCTGGCAGCTTCCTTGCCTCCACTGGGCACTACCACCCACCTTACTCTGCTCTGGGCCACCCCTTTCTCCCAACGTGAAGCTATACTTTTGCTGAAACCTCCATTCTTCCTTATGGGAAAAATCTTTAACTTCAAAAGTTCACCAAAAATCACCCCTTTGCTCAATTCCTCTGAAATTTGGGTGGTAGCTTCCACCCATTGGGCACTACCACACCCACCCACTAGTTTTGCCCTGGGGCCATTTTTTAAAATCCAAAATGTTTTGGATTCAGATTTTGCAATTTCAAACAAAGAACAAAATTGGGGTGTTTTGGATTGGCTGATTTCGAACAAAGAACAAAATGGGGGTGTTTTGCATTCAGGCCAAAAACGAAACAGAAAAAACCCAAAACGGACAACCCTAAAGCAGGGTAGAGAAGCTGGGTTACCCTGCTTGGAAAAATCCGGGCTGGAGAGATTTGTGTGAGTTCTCATAATCAAGCAAAACAGGGAAACCCATCTCCTACCCTGATTTGAATGGTTGTGTGAACCAGCCTAGGGTAAACAGCAGATCTGCCCTTCCTCTTGTTCTTTTTCCACTTTTCCTTCTTCCCCAACCCTTCTTCAGCGTTTCCCACTATCTTTACCATAGAAAATTTCTCCACAGCTGTCGTTGCTTTGAGGCTACAGAAGTGAGGCAAAGGACAGTCTTGTTTCAGATATTTACCATAAGCTGAAGCATTGCCAGAAGGTCACAACTACTCTACTCCCTTCCTCCCAGCAATCAAGACATGCACCATAATTGTCAGCTGCTCTCTGAGGCCTGAGGTGGTAAGCTTGTGTCTGGACTATACCACTTAAGACTAAAGATGGAGACTCATATAAGAAAATGTCCCCTCCCAAATTCCTTACCATAGAGAAGTAGCAAATTAGGGCTTAGGCTAGAACTGTCCTCGCTGACATGCTAGTTTCTTATGGGCAGAGGCTTTTGTTGTTGTTGTTGCCATTGTTGTTGTCTAGAGTAACATCCAGTCATGTGAGAGCCTCCATCTGCAGTCTGAAGTGGTACTAACCAAGCATAAGTTTACTATTTCCATGAGAACTAGGCCTGAGTCGTTGTCATAAGGCAGAAGTTCCCTGAAGGACATTAATGGAATATTTCAGGGAATTCCATTGTCTCCCCCCACCCCGTTTTCTCTCTCTGCCTTCTCTTTGGATCCTTAGTGATATAGCAGGAAAAGAATCATTATAAACAAACAAATAAATAATCATCCCTCCTTGGTATGTGTATATTTATAATTGCCTAGAGAGATTAAATGGCATTCACATAACTGTGAATGTGACTGGATGAAGATAATGGAGACCAGAAAAGAAGCTGAAGAACTGAACTGAACTAAAGAACAAATAAGGGTAACTAAAAAAAGCGACAAGATTTCAATGAACTGAAGGACCTATTTGCTACACAATTCCCACCTGCATTCCACCTGCTTGCCCAAACAGCATCTGATGTGGCCAGGCAGCTCAGCCACTCTGCACAGATCTGTCTCTGTCTGTCTGTCTGTCTCTCTCTCTCTCTCACACACACACACACGCATGCACACGAATTGTGAAAAAGGATGGAAGAGGTAAACACATGTGAAGGCCCCTGGCACTAAGAAGAAAAACATGCTTTCTCTTCAAACACACTTCAGAAAGAAAGGCTCCTGTAACTTCTTAAAATGAAATAAAATAAAGATAACATTGCTGGTTTTATAGCAGTTAAAGATATTATATTCATTCCCTTGTCACCCTCAGGAAATTCCATAAACTTACAAAAGCAGAAGTGAAATGACCTCATGGTGATCTCATTTCTCTCTCTCTCTGCATGAGGTTATGAAGTTTCTAATCCGGCCTTTTATCTTGTATCCACAATTAGAATGTCAAGATTGAGTACCCTTTATCTCCAGGGTGACAGTGATGGAGAAACTTCAAAGGGGACAGTTTTGCCAGCATCTAAAGAATCTCCATAATGACTATATCCTTCCTGAAGAAAAGTGAAATAAAAGCGGAAGAAAAATGATATTTCCTTTGGACAACTTTGTGCAAAATATCAATGAAGAAGTAGTATGTTTTCAACTACTTGAACAATGCATTTAATTGAGATCAAGACCCTTTCCCTCCTAGTATCCAGTTAACAAAATAGTGATATTTGAAAAAATATCACTTATTGTGATATTGGCATACTGGGCGGACCAAATTGATTAAGGAATTAAAAGGAGGAGATTAAATGTTTTGCTAGTTTTATGTTCTTGCAAGTGCAGCCCTGCTTGTGTAAACATTTCTTTTTGCTAGTGAAACAGCTTGGAAAAAGTGTTTGGCAGAATGGTCCAAATACTCAAGTTTGGTTTATACATGCTGCAGCAACGGTTGGTAAAATCCTGAGGTGATAGACTGGATTGTACTGGTTCAGACTGCTGGTGAGTGATAACATTTTAAAATGTCCTCGACTCCTCCCGCAGTAAGAAAGCACCCCATAAGTAAAAAGAAAAAATAACTGTGAAAGGTTCTCGATCAGCTTGCTCCCTATTGTACTAGTTTCTACTTATGGGGACTTTTTCATGTAGGGAAGCATTAAAAAATGTAATATCTATCCCATTTGTGGACTGAAGGTCCTTCCCAGCCTGAATCATCTGCCTTGCAACGGGATTCCTCTATGGGTCCCAGATCAGATGCAAACAGGAGATCTGTAGGTCATGTGGAGACTGGAAGGAATGCTGCCACCACTGGAGCAACTCTTTGGGCCTGACCCGACCTTTGCAAGCTTTGCCGTGGGTGCCTCTCCTCACTCCTCACTCTCCGCAAATACTAGGGATGTGCAAAATGTTTTGACATAGAAATGTTCTGCCTCAAAACGGGCCATTTGGAGTTCTCTTGAGCTCGAAACAAAAGACCCTTTAAATAAAGGACTTGTTTCAAGCTTGGAACAAAACAAACCCATTTTGATTCTAAATGTTTCTAAAAGCTTGAAATATACGTTTTGAGCACCATTTGGGTGGCCTGTTTTTCCCTTGCTGATTGGTTTTCTGTCATTGGCTTCCGATAGGCTTGTGATCCTATGGGGTGTTTAGGGAATGGTTAAAAATGTGTTTAAAACCACCTGCTTGTTCATTTCTTTTGTGGGCTGGGTGGTAGGTAGCACCCATCATGCCTTACCACCCAACCCACTTTGGTGTCCCTGGGAGCTACCCATGGGGAACAATAGGGTGTTTCAAGTTTCCCCACAGTTCCCTATGTCTGAAATACTCAAAAGGTGTCGAGGTTTGTTCCATCAAAACAATGGGTTGACCCCTGTTTTGATGAAACATTCCGGCCATCTGCTTTTTTTTTGTTTTTGCGTCCCTAGCAAAAACTTGCAAGAAGCAAAGGACAGAAGAGGAGGCTGCTGACAACCTTCTTTTCTTCCCACCTTTGCACCATTTCCAAAGCTTCCAAGGATTGGTTTTGAAAGGGTGATGGCTCCCACCAGGATCCTTGGGTAAGGCAGCATTTGGCACCTTATCTCAGGTGCTATAATAGCTTGGGATGCCTCATGGTAGAATTTAGACCACAGCTTGTGTGGACTTAGTCTGACAAGAGCACACTAGATTATTTTGGCCAAGGCTCTTTCTGAAATTGAAAAGGGGGCACACCATTGCTTAGATAACCAATGCACACAAGACAAAGAAATTACTCCAAAGACAAAGATGTATGTATATTAAAATGCCAGTGCTTGACATCCTGATTAACAAAACAATCATAAAAAGCCTCAGAGTTTTTCAGTGCCCACAAAGGATTGCAAAAATGGAGTGAAGTCATCTCCTTCTCTCTGTGATGCTTGATTGGGTGGGATCACGCATGATACTTTGCTCTGCTAACTCAGCAAAGAGGCACCATTTGAAGTGGCGATTCTCCTATATTTAGCAGGGGGAGAGCAACTGGCCATACCCAACCCCAGCACAGCATCCCTCCAATGGTTGTTGATGGTGTCTACCTTGTGTTTCTTTTTAGATTGTGAGTCCTTTGAGGAAAGGGAACCATCTTATTTAGTTATTATTTATTTTTCTATGTAAATTGCTTTGGGCACCTTTTGTTGAAAAGAGGTATATAAATATTCGTAGTAGCAGTCATAATAGTAAAGCAGGTAAGAGGAAGAGATAGCAGTCATAGGAAGATAAATGCACAAAAGCAGAAATGTTCAGAGGGAACAATGGCACTGAAAAGGAATGAATAAGACAAATATTTGCATTAAGTGTTTAGTGAGGGGGAAAAATTACCCCATCAAAACTGCTAGTTTCTATCCAGAAGTCAAAACTGGAGAATATTTGTTGCAGCTTTAGAAAAAGGGAAAGAAAGAAAAAAGTCTGTTTCTAGCCTTTTGTGTCCCTCATCTTCATCTGTTAAGAATTTGATGTGAATTGTTGTTGTCAACTGTTCAAGAGGCGAGGCTCTTCACAGAAAATGGATGACACTGAGAGCAATGGAGTGCTTGTGGGAGGATGTTGGGCAAGCACAAAGCTGTTGTGCTAGCTAGCTGCACTATGTCTGCAGCTTGTGCTCCAGACCATGGGTGGCTTAAGCTTTTTGCCACCCTTTTACCTTAAAACAAAAAAAAAGGTTTGCCTTTTTTATATGTTAAAAAGTGGGGGACATTCTCCTTACCCACTCTACCCTTGCTGCAGCCGCCACTGCCCACGGAGAAGGGTGGCAAAATTGGAGGAGGGGAAAATTGGCTGCTCCTCAAATTTTGCCACCATAGGCAAATGCCTACTCTGTCTCTCCATTAATTCACCACTGCTCCAGACTAGTGTTGGTGACATACTTGCAGCTGCGCAACAGTTGCGCAGCTGAGGCACACCTAATTTGTTTTAATGGGAACTTTTGCACAAGAACATTATAGTGCTATGGCATAATAATACAATTCTGCAAATCCCTGTTGGTAGAACAATGAAACTATTTTCCTGTGCTCACAGAAATGTGCTCCTTGCACAAGTGTGCTGTTGCTCTGGATAGAGTTGCCGTGCCCCCCAGAATTTGGGTTTCACCCAGATTTTAAACATCTCACCCAGATTGCTTAGCCCACCCATATTCGCCTGGATTCCAGCTTTCTTTCTTTTCTTTTCTTTTTTAAAGCTAAGCTCTAGCCCTTGTAGAAGCAGAGTTATGGAGCAAAATGTGCAGTCACTATTCTGCTCAAAAATTATTTTCAAGCCAATTTACATTATATGTAAATTAGGCACTTGGATTTGGAAAGCCAAAATATGGCAACCCTAGCTCAGGATGACCACCATTATTCTTAGTGATTTCTTGTGACAAATGCAGATCTCCATCATCTTGAAGCGGGAGGCCAGCATCACTCCACACAGACCCTCCCATCACCAATTCCCTAATCTTTTCTGACAAAGGAGATAGGGACATTTTGCATCTCACCACCCAGAGGGGAGGAAATTGGAATACTCTTTGAACTATGGACAGGTGTGAGACCCACAGTTGCCTGGGCCCAGCTCATCCCTCCCTCATGGCTTTAAAGCTAGAGGATAAAGGGGATGTTCCTCAGGAGGAGCCATAAAGAGTAATGTTCTCTCAACCAAGGACCTGCCTTCTGATAGACTAAGGTAAATTTCAGTGCTAGTCAGTTAGTAAAACTTTTGTATTTTCTTTTGAATTCCTGTGTGCCCTTCCAGTTTCAACTTATTTCCCCTAATTCCTTAGTCTGTGTGCAACCCTTGTTTCTTAATAAAGTTCATATGCTTAGAAGTGGCTTCAATCAATCAATCAATCTTTATTACGGTCACAGACCAGCATAAAGTATAAGGGTGATAGGCTTCATTCTGATTTAACAGGTTCTGGAGAGTTATTTGCAAGACTCTTCCCCATGTGCCGCATAAGGTCATTCACTACTGTTGAGTTGTTTCCTGAATAATATACAGTATTGTTGTCTAGAACTGGGTTGTGTGGACTCCGGCTGTACAGTGCCTTTAAGTCCCAAGCCAGACAGTTCTAGGTTGTTGAAGTTGTGTCTAAGTCTGGTCAGTGGCTTTAGATTACTCTTCACCTGGTGGCAGCCTACCTCAAAGGAGCAGGATGCTCCAAGATTGGGATCAGAGCAATCTTTCTAATGAGGATAGATCCCAGGAAAGCATAAGTAACCCCCATTTCATCACATTTCTAGCAGAATGCCATTTCTTTGTGCATAGCCGGAAGATGAGATCTTGCCAAAACAAAAAACAAAACAACTCATACTGTCCTCTTTACATCTGAAGAACTGTATATGTTCTTCAGCTGTAGTGTTCATCCACCCCCTCTGGATTTATCAACTATATTGGTATTGCAAGCAATTTTTTTAAAAAGAAAAAAGAATCAAGCTAGAATATTAAAACCACTTCCCTCAGCATTGGAGACTGAGGGGCACAGCCTTGTATTCTATTAAAATAACCTTGTAGTGTAAGAATTACATATAGAAAATGTCTAGCCCAGCCTTGGAGTCTCAAAAGCACTTACCTTGGAATGGAATAGAATGGAATGGAATGCCAAATGTTTAAGAGCGCTCTCCAAGAGTAATTACTCTTACCTAGCGGGGAAGATTGACAGCATAATTCTTTAAAAATGTCTGTCCAAGAAGCATTTTTTGTTTTAG